>NW_028274807.1:103012767-104230580 GCF_037043125.1 Eumetopias jubatus | reverse complement strand
AGATGGGTTTTTTCCAGTGTTTTTTTGGGGGGGGGTCTTTTATGCCTTAGCAAAATAAATGTAGTAAGCAAATTTTAATCATAAAATTGTCTATACCACAGTAAGCCCAGGTTCAATTTCTTTAACTGGTTTACTTAAAAATTAATTCTATTACTTGGATTTTTCCCAGGAGTGAATGAAGATATTTAGTTATACAGACTGTTTCTATGTATTTCCTTTTAAGGGGTTTGTGATCAAGTACTCATAGTAAATAATAAATGTAAGTTTGTTTGCTGTATCTCCATAACCATATATTCAGATTTATTCTAAATTTAAGCACAGTATATTCTGAGTTTGATAAATTTAGAAAAGCAGTTTTTTAAAATGTTAACAAAAATCAATACTCATTGTAAAATGAACACTTGGTTTCTATTTTAAGAATGTTATATAAGCATCAAGTATAAAGTAATGTAGTGAAAAAATTGTGAAGGGCCGCCTGGGTGGCTCAGTTGTTAAGCGTCTGCCTTCGGCTCAGGTCATGATCCCAGTATCCTGGGATCGAGCCCCACGTCCGGCTCCCTGCTCCGCGGGAAGCCTGCTTCTCCCTCTCCCACTCCCCCTGCTCGTGTTCCCTCTCTCGCTGTGTCTCTCTCTGTCAAATAAATAAATAAAATCTTTAAAAGAAAAAATTGTGAAGATAATTGCAGAAATGCCGTCTAATAAGTTGTTATCCGTAGATACATGGTGTCTTTCTTAAATGGCAAAATTAACACTGAATTTTCTTTTAACATCTGTTTTTAATGCTACTTCAACGTAATTTATTACTTTTTTCTTTCCTTAATTCACTCATTCTCCCTTTATTATGATTTATAAAATGTTTATCCTTCCTGGTTTGTCAAAGTTTCTATGTAAGTATATATTTCTAGAAGAAACTCTATGATGACAAAAGTAGCATTTATTAAAATACAGGTCTTTATGTTATCAGAGTTGTTGATAGTTCTTTATTTAGAGGCAGTAGCGCTTTGGAATCTTTGAAGACTAGAGTTTAATCCAGTCCAGAATATATATATCTTACTAAGTGGGTAACCTAATAACATTTATTAACTTTGTTCTCAATTTGGCATTGTAATGATCTTGACTTGGTGGATTTTGTTTTTTTTGATGTGGTGTTTTATATTAGATTTAACTAGCTTTATGTGTCTGCTTTATACCATCTGTCTTCTGCTGCTTGTGAGTTTGTTATTGGGGACCTCACTTTTTGCAGCATTTTTGTTCTTGAAAAAAATATATTTATAAATTACATTTTGGTTGTAGCTACATACTGCCTCTTTCTCTTCAAATACCAACCTAAATGCCATTTCTTCCATAAAGTTATCTCCATATATCAAGTCAAAATTGATTTTTCATGGTGCTAAACTCCCGTACTGATTTACAATACCCCTCTGATAGTATTAATACTTTAAATGCTTTATTGTAGTCATTATGTGGCTACCTTACCTTCCATATTAGACTCTAAATTACTTAAGGTTAGATCCATTTTTGTATTCTTTATTATATCTCACCGCTCTGAACATGTATTGTGCAAAGTAGGTACTAAACTTTGTTTAGTCTATTGGATGAATATTTTAAATGCTCCAGAACAGCTTATTCTTTAAATAAATATTTACTCTGAGTAGAAGGTTTATCTCATTTTTAAATTCAGGTTTTATGTTTAAGTTTATTAAAATAAATGTTTATTTCCTGTAGTCTACATTCAGTTTTTTCCTTCAAAGTCAAAGGAAACTGACATAGAAATAGGAAATCGTTGGAAGACCGGGTATATTTTTTTTAAATACAGCACACTGCACTCTCCTCCCCCTCCACACATGCTGTAATTAATATTCTACAGTGTGAGAGTGGGGAAAGGTTTTTCTTTAAGGGACAAGTTAAATCTTAGGGAATTGACCAACCCCTGTGAGATCTTAAGATGGCCTTGAGAAGAGAAGATTAAGCTGTTTGAATAAATTAATATCCATGAAAGGAGGAGATGCGAGGAGATATGGTTGAAACCAGGGCAAGACTCAGAAGTTGAAGGAGGAAACTTCTTGTTTAGAGTGGTATTTTAGTTGTTGTCTTCGATGGAGAACGTTGACCTGACCACAGAACACCTATTACCTATTACATTGGAAAATAGCTTCTAACTTGACAGGTCAAGGGCTCATTCCTGTCCTGGTGAGAAAAGCTGTCACTGAAAAAAAGCTAAAGTATTTAATGAATAGGCAGCATCTCTTGTGGTTTTGCTTTACTGAATGTGGCCTGAAGTTGTGTTTGATGTTGATGGAAAATATCAACCAAGCAAAATGTGAGTAGAGCTTGAAACTTCAGAAATATGTTGCTTCAGCAAATATTTGTTGAGCATCAACTACATACCCGAGTGGATGCTAGTTGTGCAATAGTGATCTAGATTCAGAGAGATGACCCTGGCCTCATTTAGCAAAATCTATTGGGTAGAAGAGAAAGCAAACAAATACATAATATGGATATTTTTGTGGTAATTCTCACAAATTCTGGTAAGTGTTTTGAAGTTAAAAGTACAGGACGCTATCAAAGATGCAGATTAGATGGGTAAAAAAGGACAGTAACTTATACTTTATGTTAAAATCAATTAAAAGGATGGTGGATCAGGTAAAAAGTCATCTGTGGCATTTCAAAAGGACCTATGAAATACATCATCTTGATTGTCTTTCTAGATTCCTCCTCCCTCATCTGCTTACATCCATTTGAATGCCATATCCTTAAATATTTCTCAAAATTGTCTTCCTCTCTACTCTATTGCCACTGCTCCAGTTAAGGCTTCATTGCTTGCTGCTTGGACTACCACAATAGCCACCGTGGTGGATTCCCACCTCCAACAGTATCCCATTCAAATTCATGCTCACATATTTCTAGCAGTGATCTAAAATACAAATCTGATCGTGCCACTCCCTGTCACTCCTTTAATGGATCCTTATTATACAAAGGTTGAAGTTCAAATTTCTTAAGATAGCAGACTGTCTGAGAGCGACAGACCTCATTCAGGTTTATATCTGCTATGTTCTGATCCATCCTTTCCACACTGGATTATACCAATTACTTTCTTGTCCTTGTTCTTGCTTTTACCTTCCTTAAAGTATGATATACTAACAGCCTCACTCCCCCAACCTGAAACCTTTGTGAGCAGCTCAAGCATCATTTCTGCAAAAATCTTTTGCTGATCCATCCCCATCCCCAGAATGAGTCTCTGTCCTTCTCTGGGCATATCTCCATTGACAGTTTTACTTATCACATTATTGTTTGATTGTCTGAAACCGGGAAATAATCTTACACACTTTCGTGTCTCTAGTGCCTAGTGATAGTAGGTACTCAATAAATATTTTTAAGTGAATAAGTAAATGGTTTGCCTTAAATTGGTCTCCATACTCTGTAACTGTTACATGTAAATTTGTCAGTATCTATTAATAACATACGTCCTCATCACGAAAAATTCAAATTCACTGATTGAGCAGATATTTGGTCTTAATAATTTGTGCCTGTAATGAGACCTTTATGAGGTCTTTGCTACCTAGTGCGAACAGTGCCATCTATTGGCTATTATCCAAACTGTATCCACTATCCAGGACAGAGCCTAGCACCAGACATTTTTAGGGAAGTATACCTGTGAAAAATTTTCTCGTGAATTTGTATGAAAAAAACTAACCACCACATGCATGGCAAAGAAGAATGAAGTAATTTAATCATATATCCCAGCAAAAGGGAATTAAATTGTGTCCTGACATAGTAACAGAGAATACATACTGTCATTGTATGGTTTTACTTATTTATGAGACCCGCTCATTCCTAAAGAAACTAAGATGCCTATCATTGTTTGATAGAAAAAGAACATTAAGTCAAAATACAAATCAACATTCACTCTGATCCTCATTTAAAAGGAACCTGATACATTGTGATTTACGTAGCCTTTCGTTTCCAAATACTTTTAAAATTTTCATGGAATCATAAAAGGGTAAGGGAAAAAAATCTTTAAACAAAAAGTCTCTGAGTCACAGATAGTTGCCTTGATATGAAAAGGTAGCACAGCACTTGTATGAAAGGCGGTATTTCTATTTGTCCTAAGTAACTTGTGCTACATTTTTGAAAACTGAAAAAAAAATGTTTGTTATTATTGTTTTTACTTCATTCACCGACCTAACATTTAAATTTAATCAGCAGAAATAAAACCACACTTGCCTGGCTAGTAGGTGCCAGGCTGTGTGCATATCTAGTTGATACAGTGTTTTGTAAGTAGACAAAGATGATTTGAGTTGAGGGTAAACCATCAAAATATTAGTGAGCCTTGCCTTGTTGCTAGATTGCCACTGCTCTTAAGAGTTTCAGAAATGACGTTTCCTATTGTTGAAACAAACATAGCCTAAGGTAAACAGGATATTGGAGAAATACTTTTATAAAAAATAGTTAAGTTGGGGCACCTGGGTGGCCCAGTCGGTTAAGCATCTGCCTTTGGCTCAGGTCACAATCTCGGGGTCCTGGGATCGAGCCCCAAGTTGCGGTCTCCGCTAAGCGAGGAGTCTGCTTCTCCTTCTCCCTCTGCCCCTCCCTCCCATTCATTCTGTCTCTCTTTCTCTCTCTCAAATAAATAAAATCTTTTTAAAAGATGGTTTCTTTATTTAGTCATATATGGACTCTGTTTAAAGAGAAAAAAATTCATATTACTCCTCTCACCTTATAGACTTTTTTTAAAAAAGATATATTTATTTATTGTAGTTTCGGGGGCAGGTAGAGGGAGGAAGAGAATCCTGAAGCAGACTCCGCAGGGAGCTCGGAGCCCAACATGGGGCTTGAGCCCAGGACCCTGAGATCCTGACCCGAGCCAAAATCAAGAGTTGGTTACTGAACTGACTGAGCCACCCAGGTGCCCTCCACCTTATAGACTTTGATACTATATCATAATGTTGCTTAATGTATATATATAAAAGTAGATTTAAATCCTTACAGTCATAGTGTTTTATAAATGTAAATACTAAAATATAATGTGTATATGTATACATATATACATATGTACATATAAAAATATGTATAAATACACGTACTAAAATACTAATGTTAATAACGAAATTATAGAGTAACAGTAATAATGCTAGTTAACACATGTAACTCTTGCTATGTGCTAGGCACTTTGGGTAGATAGATAATATATATACACTCACACTCATCTCATCTTTTTTATAATCCTGTGAGTTAGGATATAAATCCTGCAATAGTACACCCCAGGAGAAGGGAAATTGAACTCTAATACCCAAGCAATCTGGCTCCAGAGCTCATACCACCTTTTTTAAATCCCACTTACAACATTTTCAGTATTATTATCTCCATTTTATGGATAAGCAAATGGAGGCACAGATAGACTAAATGACTTGTTCAAGATCCCACAGCTAATAAATGTCAGGTCTGGGACTTAAACCCTGGCTGTCTAGGCTCCAGAGCTCAAGCTTTTAGTATTCTTAGTTACCTCTCAAACAAATTTACATATTAATATAAGTTTACTAGCTAAATTTACAAATTAAAAGTAAAACTTCAAAATCTGTGAAAATAGGACTTAACCAAGATAATAAATCTAATACAGATGGTATTTTTAAAAAATTTACATTGTATTTCAGATGTTTGGTTTGTTGATAGACAAATTTACTTGCACTTTTTGTTTTCTTTTTTTCTTTTTTTTTTTTTCCTCTCTCTTTTTTTAAATCATGGCAAGTGTACTCTTTAATCTCCATCCCCTATCTCACCCATCCTCCCACCCACCTCCCCTCTGGTAACTGTCAGTTTGTTCTCTATAGTAAAGAGTCTGTTTCTTGGTTTGTCTCTCTCCTTTTTTTTTTTTTTCTTCCTTTGCTTCTTTGGTATTTCTTAAATTCCACATATGAGTGAGATCATATGGTATTTGTGTTTCTCTGACTTATTTCACTTTAGCATTATACTCTCTAGCTCTATCCATGCAAATGGCAGGATTTCCTTCTTTTTATGGCTGAATAATGTTCCATTGTGTGGCGAGATATATATATGTATCTATATATGACATCTTCTTTATCCATTCATCAGTCAGTGGACACTTGGGCTGCTTCCATAGTTTGGCTATTACAAATAACGCTGCAATAAACATAGGGGTGCCTATATCCCTTTGAATTAGTGTTTTTGTATTTTTTGGGTAAATACCCAGTAGTGCGATTACTGGATCATAGGGTAGGTTTATTTTAGTTTTTTTGTTTTTTTTTTTTTTAAGATTTTATTTATTTATTTGTGAGAGAGAGAATGAGAGACAGAGAGCATGAGAGGGAAGAGGGTCAGAGGGAGAGGCAGACCCCCTGCTGAGCAGGGAGCCCGATGTGGGACTCGATCCCAGGACTCCAGGGTCATGACCTGAGCCGAAGGCAGTCGCTTAACCAACTGAGCCACCCAGGCGCCCTATTTTAGTTTTTTGCGGAACCTCCATACTGTTTTCCATAGTAGCTGCAGCAGTGTGCATTCTCCCAGCAGCGCACTAGTGTCCCCCTTTCTCCACATCCTCCCCAACACCTGTTGTTTCTTGTGTTTATGATTTTAGCCATTCTGACAGGTGTGAGATGATATCTCATTGTAGTTTTGATTGAATGTTTTATGTTTCATATAGTGCCTGAATGATCTTGAGATTTATGTCATTGTAATTATTTTTTCTATTCTGAAGAAATAAGCTTATTTTAATTACTGGGCCATTGTTTTGATGATCTAGTCATTTAATGCAACCAAAAGTAATAAAATATTAAAATATTTTAAAAATCTATTTACTAGAAAATTGTTACTATCACTGCTCTTGCAATCATTGCACATTGGTGTATGCAGACTAGCGGAGCATCAGCTTAAATGATAAATGCAGAAAAGGCTGCTATAGCTCAGGTTTTTTGAGTTTGCCCTATCTGTACTACCTACTCTGTTTCATGTGTTTCAATTTTCAGTGCCTCATTATCCCACCTGTGTGTTCTCTGTGTTTAGTCTATTGCAGAATCCTTGATTTTTATGCAAGAGTGACTTTGGCCTGCTCTTGACACAGACAAAGTTTCAACATAAGTCCAGTCTTCTCTCATTAGCCCAGAATAAACTTCTGGGCTTCATAAAAGTGAAAAAGTCTTAATTTACTATGTAATGTGAAACATTAAAGACATTATTTTGTGAAAATTTCTTAGTTGCAAATTATAACAGCAATAAGAGTCATTTTGTCTTTATAACTGCCAGAAAATTTAACGTGAGTGTAGCAGTGGATGCAAGGCCATTGTTGTCATTTGACTTTTGGGCAGGCCTCCAGACATTCATAGGGATACATTAAAAGCAAACACCAGCATTTTAGATCACATGGCACCAGACTTGGTTATGAACACAAAATAAAAGCTGGCACTGAAATTGCATTGATTTGCTTGATAGTAAGTGGGGTACTCACAGACTTATATTAGTAATTTTCAGAGTATCCCTAAATGCACATTTTAAAATTTTCGGAGAATGTTCTCTTGGGATTCTCTTAGAACATATTTAGGGGCTCTCAAGCCTTCTTGGACTCCAGGTGGGACTCTGCTTTAGAGGCTGTGATAGAGCCATTAATCCACTGAGATGTTATCATTTGACAATATCCTAGCAACACATGGAGACACAGGTGACATTTGAACATTGCAGGTGTACCAGATATCTGTGTATTCCAGATTTTTTCCTACTGTGTAATCTGAGCCGTTCTAAAACAAACAAACAAACAAAAAACAAAGTAGAACTGAACTTTCTTTTGCAAAAGGTGCTTTACTAACTTTTGTCCTTCTAGTTAAGGTAGATTTCAGTGTCCCCCAAATGTCTGTGGCAGTTTTGAGAATTGCCTCATCTGTGTTCATAAGCAAAGGTCCCAGTAATTTGAAAAAAAAAAAAAAAAAAAGGGAAGGGAAGAAGGCCTCTCTCCTTTTTAAATCTCCCTTCACCTTGACTCTCCTCTGCCCTATAGCACTGCTGATCCCACTAAGTACTGCCACATGTTCTAGGTATGTTCCCTATGTGCCAGACTAGGTGACTGATCTTCCTGCATGAACTCCTGTTAGAACTTAGGAAAGGTGCCTGTCTCCCTTTTTACACTACATTATGTTAGGGGTAGGGAATACCTAAGCATAAATGCCTGTACTCCTGAGTGTTTTCAAGATTATAGTGAAAGTAACTTTGAGTTTTTATTTGTACCCCTCTCTTTTCCTAAGACCCATAAATAAGATCCATAATAGAGGCAGGGAGGGAGCTTAGATCAAAGAGAAATTTGAGTGATGGATACATAATCTAAACTTAGAAATCACAAATATGACAGCTAAAACATTGTTACAAGATTCTGCTTGTCTACTTTAACTCACTCTTCCCTGAAGAGTGACTCCTTTTGCAGGCCACTTCTTGGTCCAGCGCTAGATTTCTGATATATCCACTCGAAGGTTGACCACACAGGCCCTGAAATGTGTGAATCTAACTCAATTTAAGTTTAATATGGTCTGTCCAACTACATTTATAATGTATGTTGGTAAGTAGAAAATTGAGTGGACCCAAACAGCACATTTTATGTTGTTTCTAGTCAGAATAGTGTTCTACTGTACTTAATCATTAAAAGTATGTTCTTTCACAGTTGTTTTACATACAGTTAATTTTTTGTTACATGATTATCATTAACAATTTTAAATTTTGAAATGAATTTTATAATAAAATGGATGTACCAATAAGGCCCACTACAAGCATGCATGTATGTACTACTTGAAACTTCTCTTTTCACAACATTGGGATCCTTTGCATGTACAGGATGGAACAAGGTAAATGGGTTCCTGGTTTTTCAAGGAAAGGTTACTATATTCTGTGAATTGCCTGGTCAAATAACCTCTGAATATGATGTTAAAGGTACCTTTTATACTTTTAATCTATGATCTTCATATGTTTAAATTTATAGTTTCAAAATGCTACTATTGTAGCAAGAATTTTAACACGTTAAGCAACTATATGGGAAGATTTTCTTGGATTTGGAAGTGATCTAAAATGATGTTGTCTTGGGAAGGAAAACAACAGTAAGTTTATCTAAATCCAAGTGTCTCAGGTGCCTGGGTGGCTCAGTTGGTTAAGCGACTGCCTTCGGCTCAGGTCATGATCCTGGAGTCCCAGGATCGAGTCCCACATCGGGCTTCCTGCTCAGCAGGGAGTCTGCTTCTCTCTCTGACCCTCTTCCCTCTCGTGCTCTCTATCTCTCATTCTCTCTCTCTCAAATAAATAAATAAAATCTTTAAAAAAAAATAAATCTAAGTGTCTCTTGATTTGGCCACTCAAGAGCACAGAACGTATTGCTGACTCAAGGAATATGACTTATTTCCCTTAGAAAATAATGGGAATGACAGGTTATTTTTACTTTGATCAGTGGGGATATCAAGGTCAGAGATCTGGAATACTTCAGCAACTAATAATCTAAACAAAAATCTTCTGATACAACCAGTAACTTATTATCTAAGGAGTGCAGGCATTTTCTTATCTGGAATATTTGTTATGTGTAATATGTATGATAATTTGACTGCCTGATTTTATTTTTTATCCACATGCTATGAAAAAGAAGACTCATTTATTCCTTCAACAAACTGTTTATTGAGAATCTTCTGTGTTCTGGGCACTGCTTTGGGTGCTAGGGATATAGAAATGATTACAAACCTTGGCCTCAGGATTTCAATGTTAATTCAGAGCAGTAATACCCAACCTGGCTGATCAAATTACCTGAGAAATCTTTAAAAATCATAAACTACATAGGTCCTATCCTGAAGACTTATATGAAAAATAAAAGTAAGAATTATATAGCTTAGTACTTCACTTCAGGAGTAGGGGTCTTCTGGTTCATATAATCATCTTGCTGTTTTCTGTCTTTGCAGCCCAGAGGATATTCTCTTTACCGTGTCTCTTCCTGTCACCCAGATCTGAACCTCTAAAATAAGAATAAAGGCAAATTAAAGAATTATGAACTAACTTAAATTAATGAATTATCATTTCAAAAGGCAATAATTAGGTAAAGATGCCTTGGAATCCATAGTCCAAATGAATGGGATATGACAGGTCATTTATTAATACTTTAGACACTGGTTCTTAACTTTTTTTTGGACACACAGATCCCTCTGGGAATCTGATAAAAGCTGTAGATTCTCTGTCCAGAAAAATATAAGTGCATATTATTTCAGGAGGTTTGTAGACTCTCTTATACCCATACATGATACCCATATTAAATGCCTTTAGTATCTCCTGAGGTTTTGGTATATTTTTTACGGTATATTTTGCATGATTTAAATTTCATTGGAATATTCCAATTTAAAAATATTATAACAACTTCACATGCAATCCAGAAACAACAAAGAAAGGAAAAAGTCACTTATAATGCTATGTTTTTGATTACCATTTTAGTGTATTTCTTTCTCATTTTGTATTGTTTTTTAAGTAGTGTGGAGCCCAACACAGGGCTTGAATTCAAGACCCTGAGATTAAGACCTGAGTTGAAATCAGGAGTCGGATACTAACAGGTTGAGCCACCCAGGTGCCCCTCCTTCTAGTCTTTTTTAAACAGTATATATTTTTATCATTGTATTCAAGTGATATTCTGACTATAGAAATTTTCAAGGACATTATAGAAAGTTTATTTTTTTAGTAGTTGCTCTAGAGATTACAATATGTATCTTTTAAAAATAATAGCACATGTTAAAGGTTTATTGTAATATATATAAAAGAGCATGGCAATCAGCAGGTCTTTCAAGAAGGTAAGTGTAAACTTAGTAGCTACAAGAAAATTCATACAGGTCTTAAAATTGCTTGCTGAATTCATTGAGGTGTACATTCCTAATATGTCCACTTTTCCACATGTATGTTTTACTTTATAACAAGAAAGAAAAAAGCTCACCTAGAGGGTAATCGTATACAAGAGAATTTAGTCCATTATTCACTAAACCAGTAGTTGGCCACCTTTTAAGAAAGGTGTGTCATGGGTTTACAGTATGCATCTTTAACTTACTATAATCTATTTCAAGTTAATCTGATAAAATTGAAATAAAATATACCACTTTACCTCTCTTTTCCAGTTTATTTCCATTTGTACCAGTTTTACCTCCATTTTCCTCTCCTTTGTACTATTGCTATTATACATATTATTACATGTAGATACATTATAAACTCAACAATAGTGTTAGAATCTTTGCTTTCAGCAAGTACATGTCTTGCAAAGATATTAAGAGAAGAAAATTTTAAAATATTTGTATATTTACTATTCCCTGTGCTCTTCGTGCCTTCTGAGTGGTTCTGAGTTACCACTAATTTCCTTTTAGCCAGAAGGACTTCCATCAGTATTTCTTTTTTTTAAGATTTTATTTATTTATTTGAGAGAGAGAGAATGAGAGATAGAGAGCATGAGGGGGAAGAGGGTCAGAGGGAGAGGCAGACTCCCCGCCGAGCAGGGAGCCCGATGTGGGACTCGATCCCAGGACTCCAGGATCATGACCTGAGCCGAAGGCAGTCGCTTAACCAACTGAGCCACCCAGGCGCCCTCCATTAGTATTTCTTATTAGGGCAAGTCCACTAGCAATGAATTACTTCAGTTTTTGCTTATCTGTGAATGTTTTTATTTTGTCTTTTTTTTTTAAGATTTTGTTTATTTATCTGACAGAGAGAGAGAAAGAAAGAGAGAGAGAGCACAAGCAGAGGGAGCAGCAGGGAGAGGGAGAAACAGACTCCTCACTGAGCAGGGAGCCCTATGCAGGGCTCAATCCCAGGACTCTGGGATCATGACCTGAGCTGAAGGCAGACACTTAACCAACTGAGCCACCTAGGCGCCTCTATTTTGTCTTTATTTTTGTTGGATATGGAATTCCTGATTTGCAGGTATATTTTTCCATTAGCAGTTTAAATATGCCATTCCCATTGCCTCTGGTCTGCATTATTTCTCATGAAAGTCAACTATTAATCGTATTTTTTCCTTGTATGTGTCATGGTATTTTTCTCTTGCTGTTTACAAGATTCTCTCTTTTGCCTTTGGCTTTTAGGAGTTTAACTCTGATGCATAAAAGTGTTGTTCTTTTTGCATTTGTCCAGTTGGAATTTATTGAGCATTGTTGAAATGTTAAAGTTTTCCACCAAATTTGGTATTTTCTTGGTATTATTTCTTCACATTTTTTTTCCTGCTCTTCTCTCTTTTCTCCTTTTAGGACTTAAATCACATTTATGTTAGGATGTTGGATATTGCTCCACAGATCACAAGGGTTCTGTCATTTTCCTCCAGTATTTTTTCCTTTTGTTTTTTGGTTTGGGTAATTTTTATTGATATGTCTTTATATATGCTGATTCTTCTGCCATCTCAGATCTGTTAATGAGCCCATCTGTGAGGTTTTTTGTTTTGTTTTTGGTTTTCATTTTAGTTCTTGTACTTGTCAACTGTAGGATTTCCATTTGGCTCTTTCTCTATAGTTTGAAAATTCTCTGTTGAAATTCCCTATTTATTTCATCCTTCTTAGCATATTTTCCTTTAATTCTTTGAACACATTTATAATAGCTTCTTTGAAGTCTTTGTTAAATCAAACATCTGTGCCACTTTGGAGTTATTTTCTATTAACTGCTTTTTTTCTTGAGTGTAGGTTCACACTTTCATGCTTCTTTAAAAATAGTAAATTTTGTAGGTGTGTGGATATTGTGTTCTTGTGACTCTGGATTCTGTTTTTTTCTTCTGTTTCAGGGTTTTGTTTTAGTAGGTTATTATCTTTCTTTGACTCAGTCTGTGAAGTTTGTTGCCTCTATAGTGTTCAGCTGCTGATGTCTCAGCCCAGTTTTTGTATATTTGTTGGTGTTGTCTGCTTTTTTAGCATGGCTCCTTACGGGGTCTCTCTTGTGCCTATATAGTTTAGTGGTCGGCGAGTGGTACCTTAGGACAGTAAGGCTTCCACACTATGGCTAGGATGTGTGTAGATGAGGAATACATTCCAAGGTAAAGCAAATTTACAAGTCCTAGGCTTTCAGTCTTTACCATGTTCTCTAAAATCTTCTGCATATGTGCATAATTCAGTAGATAGCCAGGAGTATGTGGACAGTTTATAATCTCAACCATCCAGGGCTCTCTCACTTCCAAAATCTAGTTTTGCTATTGCCCTGAACCAAGCCTGCCAGCTATGGGTGCTCACGTTGTGGGATTTTTGCCTTTCAGGCATTGGAGAGTATAATGTCCCCAGGCAAGAAGGTCAAAACATGCCATTCTTAGTTGATGAAACAGCAGTATTTCTCAGGTTCTTCTCTGCAACTCTTATTTCTCAGTGTTCTAAAATAGTTGGTTTTTGTCATTTTGTCTAGATTTACATCTGTCTACTCTTGCAGTTGTTACTGGAAGTAAGAACATACTATTATAATATTTTGAAATGGTTTCTTCACATCTTTGTCCTGTGCATACATATTATACTGCATATTTCACATAAATTGAATCTAAAGTATGATCTAAATTTGTGTCCTGCATTTTCACATAGTAGTATAGTTTGAATAATTTTCAATGTCATTAAGATTTTTTGTAAGTATCTTTAATAGCTACCTTATACTTCAATATATCAATTTTATTTTAAGATTTTATTTATTGATTTGAGAGGGAGAGAGAGCAAGAGCGTAAGAGCAGGGCAAAGGGAGAAGCAGACTCCTCAATGAGCAGAGAGCCAGATGCAGGGTTCGATCCCAGGACGCTGGTCATGACCTCAGCCAAAGGTGGGCACTTAACCGACTGAGGACTGAGCCACCCAGGAACACCAGTTTATCAATTTAATGAGATAAATCCAATTATTCCTCCATTGTTAAAAAATCACTTGTATATTGCTTTCAGTTATTTTCAATAATTTGGTGTTATAGCTAACACTGGGATGAACTTCTCTGCATTGATCTTGGTGTCTTAAATGATTAATTTAGAGTAGATTCTTGAAATTAAAATCCTGTGTCAAAAGGTATAAATATTTTAGATATTCTTAATATATAGTATTCTGTCATTTTCTGGTTAGTAGGCAATTTTTCATACTTTAGGTTTTTAACATTGTCATTGTTTTTAGAAGATATACTACTCTTAGTAAGTAGATTTGCCTAACTAGTTCTTTATTGTTGGAGAGTTAGGTTATTTCCTGCCTCTCAGTTTTAAAAGGAAAATATTTAAAATATCTGAATGGTCGTAACCCTTTCATATTCTAAATATTTTCTTCTAAGCCCCCAAATTGGAAATATTCTCAGAGTTGATTACTCTTTGGGCTCCTTTCACATTTTTCAAATTGCTTTCTCTAAGTGCATCAATTTATAAGACCACTAGTGACGTAAGAGAGTTTTACATCATTGCCTAGCATTACCTAACATATAAACCTTTTTAATTTGCATATTTTAATAATAACAACAGTTAATTCTACCAGAGAAATCTAAGGAGAGAGTTTGACCAGCTGCTTTTTTACTGTGTGAGTTGTCTTAATGCTCTTTCCTTCTCATCTTTTAGGAACTAATGATTTTGCTCTCAGCTTTTAGGGACTGTTTTGAAATGAAGCTATAAACTCTTGGTTAAATTTGTTACTAATAATTTTACTGTCACTGTGTTGCCATTGTATTTCACTTCTGTGTTGCTGGAATGCTTTTTATATAAAATTGAATACTTTTATGCAGCAAAACCTGTCTCTTTTTCCTTTATGATTTCTTCTGTTGCTTCTAAGCCCAAAAAGCTAACCCTACCCCACCATGTGAATTTTTTTTTAGGTTGAACCACACTTTTACGGTTAAAAAATGATTGCATATTAGCATTTCATATGATTTTACCTTAAATTTTTTTAATAAGTACATTTGTTTTCCTTATTGGAATATTTTGTTTCTCATAACTTCATGAACAAATACAGAACAAAATATATGGAAAAAACAATCTGGAATAAAACTACATTTTTCAAGACTGAAAAATCAGCTGTCTTTTTGGTAGAGTGGTCAAATAAAAAAACAGTGGTCATTAGTGTAGAGGTGAAAGCTTGGGGTTATCATACTCAAGTTACTATAATGTATTGTTTTGTTGCCCTTTAATGGTAGGTATTTTTTAAAGCCTATAAAAGCAGTACTTTTAATTAACAGATTTTATTAGTGCGGCAATTTTCAAAAATAAAAAAATAAGGTTTAATTTACCTCATTTTTTAGGTCAGCAAGGTGGGGTTAGGAGGAAACTAGCAAGAAAGTATTTTAGAATGAAATGAAAACCCAAGAAATAATGTATTCATTATATATGTACATTACTTGGGCTCTTTACATTAGAATTCTAAAGGAAAATTAGCAAGATGTTAGAAATCGAAGCTCTGCCAATACTTTTTAAGATGTTTTATTTATTTGAGAGAGCAAGAGAGAGAGAGATTGAGAGAATGAGTGCTGGGGGCGGGGGAGCGGGAGAGGGAGAAGCAGGCTTCGCGAGGAGCAAAGAGCCCGACATGGGACTTGATCCCAGGACCCCGGGATCATGACCTGAGCTGAAGGCAGACACTTAACTGACTGAGCCACCCAGGCGCCTTCTGCCAATACTTTTTAATCATTACTAAAACAACCATGGTTTTGTGCTTTTCTTAAGGAGAAATCATTAATTATGATGAATTGTGAAGCAGTTTTGTGATTAGATTAATGTCAACTAAAAAATCAGTATTTGACTGTCTACATTATTGTCATTTATTACTTAAGCAAATTACTGATTACAGGTCTCCTGAGGCAAAAGGCCATTACATTTATCCATTATAAAATTTACCTCTTAACAAAATATGTCTTTAACCTTATGGTAGTAATAAGAATGGGTGTCAAATGTCAGATTATAGGGAAAACTTAAATAGTTCTTGCAGTTTTTACAGCAAACTTTAGTACCTTAAAATGCATGACATAGACATACTTTATATTGAACTGTAAAAAAATTTAATAGTCTTAAAAAGTTTTAATTTTTTCTTTTCTTCATCTTTAAAGATTTTTCCTTTTGTCATAATACCCATTTTCCCTGGTCCACCCAACAAAATCCAACTTGGAAAACATAGGATTAGGGATAGAGAAGAAAATAACTATTGTTACCATTTTGCCATATTGTTTTTAGTTCTTTCTAGGACATACATTTTAGTTTTAAATTTTAATTTTTTTACAAATCTGAATCATTTTCTGTATAGTTTCGTAGTCTTACAAAAATATGATTTTAGTATTTGCCTATGTTAAATAATGTCTTTAAATCATTAAAAAAATTGAGGGCACCTGGGTGGCTCCGTCCTCCAACTCTTGGTTTCATCTTGGGTTATGATCTCAGGGTTGTAGGAGTCTGCTGGAGGTCCTCTCTCTCCCTCTGCGCCCCCCCCCCGCCCGCCCACTTGTGTGCTATTGCGCTTTCTCACTCTCTCTCAAATAAATAAATAAATATAAAAATTGATTACTGTGCTGCTTCCATCATAATTTAACCATTCTCCTTTTGGGCATATGTTTATATTTTTCAAAAAAGTTTTGATAAGCATGCTTACATGGATGAGGAAACTAAAGCTCTTGGAGGTTACACAGTCAAGGCTCACATATAGTTCTTCTGACACCCAGTCTTTTCCCTTTTGTCTTTTTTTCTTTTGCCCATATAAAATTGTTGGGAACATGTGAAACATACACTGATTGCTGCTATTCCATTTAGAAAATCTCTTAGTAAATCATTCAAATCAAATAAATTATTTTCTACAACTTGTTTATAGAAATATAAATATTTATTTTACTTTATATAGGTTTATTTTTTATCATTACCCATTTTGAGCAGTGTTTCAGACAACTGGACATTTAATGAATGTTTTTTCCCCAAATATTCATTTATTAAAAATTGATCAAAAGATTATATATAGCCATGAAATTTTAAAAGCAAATGTCCAATTAATAATAGCTTAAAATTAAGTGCATCCATGGTTTGTATTTTTTAAAATTCATGATTTAAAAGAATGACAAATTATAACATCTTATGTGAAAATAATAGGCTTCAAAGTAGTACGCATAGTAGGGTTATAAGATTATAAAAATGATTCTGGGGGCACCTGGGTGGCTTAGTCCATTAAGTGTCTGACTTTGGCTCGGGTCATGATCTCAGGGTCCTAGGATTGAGCCCTCTGCCATCAGGCTCTATGCTTAGTGGCGAGTCTACTCCTCCTTCCCCTTTGCCCCTCCTCCCGCTCATGCTCTCTCTATCAAATAAATGAATAGTATCTTTAAAAAAAAGGATTCTATACTTTTTTTAGTTTCAGGGGTAGAATTTAGTGATTCGTCAGTTGCATATAATACCCAGTGCTTATTATATTAAGTACCCTCCTTAATTCCCATCACCCAATTACCCCATCCCCCACACTCTCTTCCCATCCAGCAACCCTCACGTTTGTTTCTTATAGTTAAGAGTCTCTTATGGTTTGCCTCCCCCTCTGTTTTTATCTTATTTTATTTTTCCTTCCCTCCCCCTATGTTCTTCTGTTTTGTTTCTTAAATTCCACATATAAGTGAAATCAGATGATATTTGTCATTCTCTAATTTATTTCGCTTACCATAATGCCTCTAGTTCCATCCACGTCATTGCAAATGACAAGATTTCATTCTTTTTGATGGCTGGGTAATATTCCATTGTGTGGGTACACACACACACACACACACACACACACACACACACACACACACACACACACACACCTCTTCTTTATCCATTCATCAGTGGATGGACATCTGGGCTCTTTCCATATTTTGGCTATTGTGGACATTGCCGCTATAAACATTGGGGTGCAGGTGCCCCTTCGGATCACTACACTTGTACCTTTGGGGTAGAAACCTAGTAGTGCAGTTGCTGGGTCATAAGATAGCTCTGTTTTCAACTTTTTGAGGAACCTCCATAATGTTTTCCAGAGTGGCTACACCAGCTTGCATTCCCACCAACAGTGTAAGAGGGTTCCCCTTTCTCCACATCCTCGCCAACATCTGTCATTTCCTGACTTGTTAATTTTAGCCATTCTGACCAGTGTGAGGTGGTATCTCGTTGTGGTTTTGATTTGTATTTCCCTGATGCCAAGTGATACTGAGCATTTTTTCATGTCTGTTGGCCATTTGGATGTCTTCTTTGGAGAAATATCTGTTCATGTCTCCTGATCATTTCTTGATTGGATTATTTGTTCTTTGGGCATTGAGTTTGATAAATTCTTTATAGATTTTGGATACTAGTCCTTTATCTGATATGTCATTTGCAAATACCTTCTCCTATTCTGTCGGTTGTCTTTTGGTTTTTTCGCCTGTTTCCTTTGCTATGCAAAAGCTTTTTATCTTGACGAAGTCCTAATACTTCATTTTTACCCTTGCTTCCCTTGCCTGTGGCGATGTGCCTAGCAAAAAGTTGCTGTGGCTGAGATCACAGAGGTTGCTGCCTGTGTTCTCCTCTAGGATTTTGATGGATTCCTGTCTCACATTTAGGTCTTTCATCCATTTTGAGTCTATATTTTTGTGTGTGGTGTAAGGAAATGGTCCAGTTTCATTCTTTTGCATGTGGCTGTCCAATTTTCCCAATACCATTTGTTGAAGAGACTGTCTTTTTTCCATTGGATAGTCTTCCCTGCTTTGTGGAAGATCAGTTGACCATAGAGTTGAGGGTCCATTTCTGGGCTCTCTATTCTGTTCCATTGATCTATGTGTCTGTTTTTGTGCCAGTACCATACTGTCTTGATGATGACAGCTTTGTAATAGAGGTGAAAGTCCAGAATTGTGATGCCACCAGCTTTACTTTTCTTTTTCAACATTCCTTTGGTTCTTCGGGGTCTTTTTTGGTTCCATACAGATTTTAGAATTGTTTGTTCCAGCTCTGTGAAAAATGCTGGCGGTATTTTGATAAGGATTGCATTGAATGTGCAGATGGCTTTGGGTAGCATAGACGTTTTAATAATATTTGTTCTTCCAACCCCTGAGCATGGAATGTTTTTCCATTTCTATGCATCTTCCTTAATTTCTTTCATAAGTGTTTATAGTTTTCAGAGTACAGATCTTTTACCTCTTTGGTTAGGTTTATTCCTAGGTATCTTATGGTTTTTGGTGCAATCGTAAATGGATGAATGTTTTTGAGGAGAAAACCTGTTTTAAAAACTTCCTAGTATTTTTACCTCTTATCTTTTTAGTGACGAAAATGCTTCAAAGAAATAATTTTGGAAGATCCTCTAGAGGCAAAGTAAAGTAACTGCATTCAAAGATAGAAATTATAACTTGGAATAAAACAGTAAGGTTTTATCAAAAGAGTTAAAAACTTAAGTGAGGTTAGTAAAGCAAAGATGGATAGGTAGATTATTCCAGATGATCGCTGCTGCAGAGAACACCACTCCCTTCCTAGCAGCCATGAGATGATACAGAGGAAGAGAGACAGAGTCAAAAAGCAGAAAGAAAAGTAGTCACAGGAAATAAGTTTCTTAAAAATTGCTGTTGTGGGATGCCTGGGTGGCTCAGTCAGTTAAGCATCTGCCCTCAGCTCAGGTCCTGATCCCAGGGTCCTGAGATCGAGTCCCACATTGGGCTCCTTGCTTAGCAGGGAAACTGCTTCTCCCTCTGCCTGCCGCTCCCCCTGCTTGTGCGCCCTCCCTCCCTCCCTCCCTCTCTCTGTCTCTGACAGTAAATAAAAGTGAAGAAAAATCTTTAAAGAAATTGCTGTTGCAATACTACAAAGGATTTAAAATATAGAAAGTATTATTCTAAACCACATCCTACAAGGATCAGGAAAGACATTTATGTAATTGTTTAAAATAATGTCTCCTACCACATTCTAAAATGTTAATATTTATGGACTAAAAGATATGCTGATACTTAAAATTGAGATAGCAGAAGTAGGCGGCCATGAAGGTGCTAAAAAAGAGAAGGTAATAAAACAGAATTTAGAACCATATAAATGTTTATCCTTGTATGTTACCACACATTCATTTTGAAAAAATTTAGGAAACTTCAAAATTATTTGTGCTTTGCCCTTTAAAATATAAACAACTGTATTATTGAGTCAAATTTTACTTTAACCTCAATGCCTAGAATATTACTAAAAATAATTTGTTTTGCATTGACTTATTTTGGAATTTCTGAGAGACCTAACATATAAATAACTGATGCATATAAAAAGCCCTAATTTCTTCCTTCCATGGGAGAATCTCTTGGTTCAGCTGTCCAAAAAAAGGTCTCAATTCTTTACAGGGAAATGTTAAGTAAACATTTCTACTTGGTGCCACAATTGTGTAGCCAATACAAATAAATGATTATTTGGGTTTGTTGGTTCTTCCATTTTCTGTCTTTTTTATGCTTCCAAACTTATATTAAATTAGTCAGACTTTTTCACCGATCTCCCTACCTACCTTGGCTCCACAGAGGGGAGAACATGTCCACTTCATCTACTGAGCTTTCATATAAAGCTACTTCCTTTCTAAATGTGGGCCTTCTTAAGTGCTTTTGAAAGGTGGTTTTGGTGGAGAGGCTCCATAGCTGGAATGGGAGTGAAGGGAACTAAAGAGGAGAGAGGACACTCATTTTGAATGAATAGAGAGGTAGTCTGTAGCATTCTCACAAAGATCTTGAGTACTGTATGAGTGGTTAAATAGGCCATAGTGTATCCTTCCAGCTACGTGGGGTTGGACAAAGATGGTGGCATTTCAGCATTTCTACGACTAAGGATACACGGGAATAGAAATTCCAGGTAGAGGGTTGTGCGTGAGTGAAAGCACTGGGAGGAAAATGCAGGACATGGTTGAGAAATAGAGTCTGTGTGTTGCTGAAATATTGGGTGTGAGTGCAGAAATGGTTGAAAAATAAGGATAAAAGAATAAGCTTGGGAAATTATTGATGGCAATTAAAAATTAAAGTGAAACATTTATGCTTAATGTAGAAGCAATGGAGAGTCACAGAGGTCTTTTTTAAGCAGTAATTTAGAACCTTGCTTTGTGAAGATAACTTCAGCAGCTCTGCTTAGGTTGGAAAAGTTTAGTGGAAAGGATACAGCTATAGTTGTCTAGATTCGTGGTCAGCCTTTTCTATAAAGAGCCAGATAAATATTTTAGGCTTCGTGGGCCATATGATCTCTGCCACAACTACTCAGCCCTGCCACTTGTAGCCATGGACAGTTTATAAACAAATAAGCATGGCTGTGTATTTGTGTAGTAAATGAGCAACACCGTTTTGTAAATAATAGTATTGAGTTATGAATAAGGGCTTCTCACACAGGTCCTTAAAGATGTTGTACCCTTAGGTTCATATTTACCTCTTTAGCTTCTTCATCTATAAAATGGATCTATAAAATGGCATCCTTCTCTGATTTTTTAATAAAGTAATTGTTAAATAACTTTTTTGCAAACCCTAAAGCTGTTTAGAGAAAATGTTTGATAAAGCTCTAAGATGAATTTGCTATTGAGAATGGACTACTTGTTGTTGGCTTAATTCTTTTTGTTTCTTCTTGGGTCTTTGTTTAGACCAATGTGGTGCTAACTTCTAGAGGTAAGATAAATCTACTTTTGAGCGAGTTGTAATATTTCTAGCTTAGACCTTGATCTTAAGAGATAGAATTATAGTAACTGTTAAAATGAAATGTAGCCAGGAATATGATAAGCTGTTGATATGTGTCTCTGTCATAGTGAGATTGCGTTTACTTTAAAGGAAGCAGCACAGTACCTATACTGTGAATATGTTTAATATTTTAAAAGTTACTCATCTGGAAAAGCTTGATTAAAATGAGCTTTTTAGATGGCACTCACAACCTTTAAGATCATTAATGGTAGCATTCGAAAGACTAGAGAAAATTTAGTTTTAACTTTGTACAATCTTTTCTGGCAATTAAAAATGATTAGATTTATCTCTTTTTTTTCCCCTTAAAAGTTAATAATCAAATGGATCTCAAGCTGAGAGGCAGTATAGTGTTATTAAGAACATAGATTTTGTGATCTGGGTTAAAATTCAAGTTCTGCCACCTTACCATCTTTGTGACTTAAGGTAATTTATTCTTCATCTAAAAAATAGCATTAAATGTACCTGCCTTGTCAGGACTGTTATGAGAATTTTGTTAAGCGAGATATATATAACGTGCTTAGCACCGGGTTTGGAATGTTATAAGCATACAATAAATAATTATTTTTTCAAAAGGATGTTAGGTTTTTTTTTTCAGGTAGCTTATGCTTTCTTAGGAATGTCTTTCTTGTTGGCTGGCAAGGATATGGCACACAGAAGTTAACACTTATATATTTGGAACACGTGATCACTTTGAGAATGCCACTCTGTTATCAAATAGGTTTGTTAAAAATATATGCAGATTTCATGGTTGTTTTAATTTCCCCAGTACCATTATCATCCTCTCAAACATTCAGCTATTTGAATTAGGTAAATTCTTCCTAATAGAATTCAATGAAATTAATATTTCAAAATTAATGTGTATACATTTATGAGGATTTAAAAATTTACAAGGAATTTTATTTCAAATATGAGTATATTCCAGGCACTATCCTAGGTGCTAATGATACAAAGATGTATGACAGTTATTGTCTTCAAGAAGCTGATAGCCTTCAAAGAAGGAAAGATAGGCAACAAAATCAGTAAATATACTGAAAATGTGCTGATACATGTGTTCCCAGGGTTTACAGGACTGTAGAGCAGAGAGTTGTAACCATCGTGAAGGGCTAGGGAGAAAATAAGCTGAAACTGATGAGGTTTTCAGGAGATGATGCCTCTTGAGCTGAGCTTTGAAAGAACAGATTAGCCCAGAAGAGGAACTGGATGTCGTTCAGAGAAGGGGAGTTTATAGATTTTTATTAACATTCATTAGAAACATGGCTGTGTGACTTTGAACAAGTAACTTTACCTCACAAGGTTGTATCAGTATTAAAAGAATTAATAGGCTTTCTATTCCAGTGAAGAGGAAGAAACAGGGATCAGATTTATACTCCCACCTAAACAACTAAAAAAACTGGACAAATTATTAGGGAAAACAACTCTCAAGACAATGACGTAAAACATGAAGGACAGTGATTCTGAGAGGTGGAGGAAAAATGAGGTGTGCCCTTATAATTGCTTCAGCTTGAGGCCTAGAGAAAGTTTCCAGGTCACACCACAGGAAGGGATGACTCAGGCAGAACCTGGTAGTCTCCTTGAGTTGAGAAGATGGAGCTGTGATACCACAGAGGCCAAAGCCCCTAGAAATCACAGGGCAGGTTACCAGAGAGGAGTAAGCTACAGAATATCTGCAGAGGGTTTCCTTCAAGTATTCAGCAGACTACTCATTAGTACATGTATGTAAGGAAAGTATCCAAGGCTTGGAAAAGAACTATTTGAAGTGATTAGAAGAAATTGCCTGCCACTACACGGAGTTGGGAACAGTGTCACCTCCCAACACCCAGTGTGGAAAACCTCATCATTCATGGTGCTTCTGATCAAGTACTAAAGAAGTCTTAATGGTGGGGAAGAATTAATGACAGACGTAAAGCTGTTCTGGTGCTGCCTAACAAAGTGGGAACTGAAAGGAACAAACTGCTTCCAAGTAATTTAACTGTGTCCTGGAACAAAGACCAAGACTATAAGAATACAAAAATAAACAGCATACAACAAAATAAAATCACGATGTCTGACTTTTTTCCCAAAAGTACCATGCATCCAAAAAGATCAAGAAAATGTAACATATAATAGAGACAAAAGTCAATCAGTTGAAACCAACCTAGAATTAGTTGATGAGGACATTAATAGAACTATTATAACTATATTGCATATGGTTAGAGAGCCACTAAAAAAACTGAACATATTAAGTAGAGACATGAAAGCTATAAAAGCAGTCAAAATTCTGGACTTGAAAAGTCTGAGGTGAAAGATACACTGGATGATATTAATGGACATGATACACTGCAGAATATGGATTAATGAACTAAAAGACATAGCAAAAGAAACTATCCAAAATGGAACCAGAGAGGAAACAAAAACAAAAACAAAAAAGAGCATTTGTGAACTGTGGTAACATTAGGCAGCCAAATACACAAAATAACATGTGACTGGAATCCTGAAAGGAAAGGTATGAATAGGGGCAACAGAATAATATAATTGAAGAAATAATGACCAAAATATCTCCAAATTTGATAAAAACTATAAGCAGTTTCAAGAAGCTGTACAAGCCCCAGGCGCCTGGGTGGCTCAGTCGTTAGGCGTCTGCCTTCGGCTCAGGTCATGATCCCAGGTTCCTGGGATCAAGTCCCACATCGGGCTCCCTGCTCCGCGGGAAGCCTGCTTCTCCCTCTCCCACTCCCCCTGCTTGTGTTCCTGCTCTCGCTATCTCTCTCTGTCAAATAAATAAAATCTTTAAAAAAAAGAAGAAGAAGCTGTACAAGCCCCAAGCACAAGAAATATGAAGAAAACCACACCAAAGCTTATCATAATCAGATTGCTTGAAACCAGGTATGAGAAGAAAATCTTAAAAGCAAAAGAGTAAAAATAAATACTAATTGTTAGTATATAAGAGAAAAATAATACTCATTATGTATGGGGGAACAGAGATAGCTATGAAAGCAGATTTCTCATGGGAGACAATGCAAAGTACAAGACAGCAAAGGAACAACTTTAAAATAACGGTAGAAAAATTTTATAGGCCTAGAATTCTTACAGGAAGAATATCTGTCAAAAATGAAGGCCAAAATGAAGACTTTTTTTAAGACACACAAGAATGGAAATAATTTATCACCAAAACTCCTGGACTACAAGAAATGGCTAAAGGAAGCCTTTTCAGATACTGGGTTGACATAAAAGAATAAAGAATAGAGAGTACTGGGAATGGTAATTACATGAGTAAATAGAACTCTTTTAAAAGATAACTGTTTAAAACAAACAACACAGTGTATTATAGAGTTTATAACAATATATGACAGCAATGACGGTAATAATACAGAGGCTGGGAGGGGAGAAATGTAAATATATTATTGTAAGGTTTTTATAGTATATATGCAGTAATATAATGAAGATAGAGTGATAAAGATGTATATTGTAAACTCTAAAGCAACAACCAAAATAACACAAAAAGAATTTCAGCTAATAAGCCAACAAAGAATATAAAATGGAATTATAAAAATGCTCTGTCTAGGAGAAGGCATAAAAAGAAGAAAAAGGGGACAAAGAACAGATGGGACAAACGGAAAACAAACAGCATGTGGTAGAATAATAATTACATTAAGTGTAAATTGGTCCAAACATGTCAAGTAAAAGTCAGAGTTTTTCAGATTGCTTAAAAAAGCAGGGTCCAGGGGCTCCTGGGTGTCTCAGTTGGTTAAGCACCTGACTCTGTGATTTTGGCTCAGATCAGCATCTCAGGGTCCTGAGATCAGGCTGCTTTGGGCTCTGCTCAGCACGGAGTCTGCTTGAGATTTTATCATTCTGCCCCTCCCCCCACTCGCACGTGCTTGCTCTCTCTCAAATAAATAAATCTTAAAAATATATATGTAATGGAATATTACTCAGCCATCAGAAAGGATGAATACCCACCATTTACACTGACATGGTTGGAACTGGAGGGTATTATGCTAAGTGAAATAAGTCAATCAGAGAAAGACAATTATCATACAGTTTCACTCATATGTGGAACATAAGAAATAGCGTGGAGGACCACAGGGGAAGAGAGGGGAACTGAATGAGAGGAAGTCAGAGAGGGAGACAAACCATGAGAGACTCTGGACTCTGGGAAACAAACTGAGGGTTGCTGAAGGGGAGGTGGGTAGGGGGAAGGGGTAACTGGGTGATGGACATTAGGGAGGGCAGGTGATGTGATGAGCACTGGGTGTTATATGCAACTAATGAATCATTGAACACCGCATCAAAAACTAATGATGTACTATATGTTGGCTAACTGAATTTAAATAAATATTTATAAAAAACAAGATCCAACTATGTGCTGCCTATTACACACACACACACACACACACACACACACACACACACTGCAGATATAAAGCCCAAGAGGCAAAAATGATGGAAAAGAATATACCAGGCTAAAGTTAATATTGTTAAGTAAGTATTACTGTTAAGTAAGATGTCTTTTCTTCCTAATTGACATGTAGATTCAGTGCAATCCCATGCAAAATCCTAGCAGGGTTTTTTTTGGGGGGAGGGGCGTACAAATTGATAAGCTTATTCTAAAATAAGAGATGCAGAAGAGCTAGAAGAGCCAAAACTACTTTGAAAATGTAAAAAAAAGTTGGAGAATTTATTCTACCTGATTTCAAGAGCTAATATGAAACTATAGTAATCAAGACAGTGTGGTATTGGTATTAAGACTGACAAATAGATTGGGACACCTGAGTGGTTCAGTCGGTTAAGCGTCTGCCTTCAGCTCAGGTCATGATCCCAGGGTCCTGGGATCAAGTCCCACATCGGGCTCCCTGCTCAGTGGGGAGCTGCTTCTCCCTCTCCCTCTTCCTGCTGCTCCCCCTGCTTGTGCTCTCTCTCTCTGACAAGTAAATAAAATCTTGAAAAAAAAAAAGACGATCAATGGGACAGATAGTCTAAAAGTAGAGAGATACATATATATATATATATATCTATGTTTAGATATATATATATCTATTTATATCTCTCCAATGGATTTTTAACAAACGTACAAAGACAAATGCATGGGAAATAATTCTTTTCTACAAATGGTGCTAAAACAATTGCATAGCAATATATCAAAACATTTTTTAAGGTTTTTCTATGTTGCACTACATAGAAATTAATTAAACATAAACTATAAAACTTCTAGGTATAAACATAGGGCAGATCTTTATCAATTGTGGTTAGGTAAAGATTTCTTATATATAACACCACAAAAGCATGATTTGTAAAAGAAGAAATTGATGAGTTGGACTTCATGAAAATCAAGAACTTTCACTTCTTTGAAAGATTATCTTAAGACAATGAAAAACAAGCCACTCAGTGGGGGTGGAGAGCTTTATTCAGAAAATAAACATAAATATATAATTTAGTTTGTGTGTGTGTATATATAAATAATATGCAAACACTATAATTAAGAACTCTGAAATCTCAATAAGAAAACAGTCTAGGGGCACCTGGGTGGCTCAGTCGGTTAAGCGTCTGCCTTTGGCTCAGGTCATGATCCCAGGGTCCTGGGATTGAGCCCCATATTGGGCTCCCTGCTCCACGGGAAGCCAGCTTCTTCCTCTCCCACTCCCCCTGCTTGTGTTCCTTCTCTCGCTGTGTCTCTCTGTAAAATAAAATCTTTAAAAAAAAATTAAAAAAATAAAACAGTCCAACAAAAATACTGATTCAAATGTTTCCATTGTTTATTCCAGTGTTTATAGCAGCACTGTAACAATAGACAAAGTATGGAAAAAGCCAAAATGTCCATCCACTGATGAGTGGATAAAGATATATGTATGTGTATACAATGGATTTTACTCATCCATTGAAAAGAATGAAATCTTGCCATTTGTAATGATGTGGATGAAAGAGAGTGTATTATGCTAAGTGAAATAAGTCAGAGAAAGACATATGCCATATGATTTCACTCATATGTAGAATTTAAGAAACAAAACAGATGAACATAGGGGAGAGGAAGGGAAGTAAAAATAAAATAAGATAAAAACAGAGAGGCAAACCGGAAAAGACTTAACTCTAGAGAACAAACAGGGTTGCTGGAGGGAGGTGGATGAGGGGATGGGCTAAATGGGTGATGGGCATTAAGGAGGGCACTTGTGATGAGCACTGGATGTTATATGTAGGTGATGAATCAATAGATTCTACTCCTGAAACTAATACTACACTGTATGCTAACTAACTTGAATTTTAATAAAATCTTGGAGAAAATTAATTAATTAAAATAAAAAAAAACAATCCAATGAAAATCTGGCAAAAAAATTTGAACATCCGTTTTTCCAAAGAAAATTACCGATAAGGAGCACATGAAAAGGTGGTTACCACCGTTAATCATTAGGGAAACATTGATTAAAACCACAATGAGCTTAAAACCACTTTAGAATTTTAAATTAAGAAGGCTGATTATACTAAGTCATGACTAGGATGTGGAGCAACTGAAACTCTTATACACTGCTTGTGGGAATATAAAACTACTTTGGAAACAGTTTGATAGTTTCTTAAAAAATTAAGCATATATTTACCATCTTTCCAGGATTCTCTCTATATACATTTTTTGTATAAAAAGAGTGTATGATTATTTGAAATTGAGAGAGATAGCTGAAAACTATTTAATCCAATCTTAATTTTGATTTTGCATAATGTTGCTAATTTAATTTATTTTCCAAGTTGGAGGGCTCTTCTAGCTCAGCCACAAGTCTTTTTTTTCAGACTTCCTACTTCCCTGTTCTTAACAACCCCCAAAAGTGTTGTTGGCAGCTGAAATGGCTCTTGTTTCACCAACTCCCAGGATTTCCACAGTGGTGGCCAGGGCTTCAGGGACCTAGCTGAACATGAATGGAAATGAGAAGGGTGAACAAAGAGTTTAAATAGTTTAGTGTATAAACTGGTTTGTATAAGGATAGGCTTGCTTCTCTACTTCTTGTTTTTCATGTATGTAGTTGTGGCTCCAAAGATTGTGCTGGTTTTGAATGTTAGCTTTGGCACTCTTTTGAAATTCTAGACATGCTGTCTATTTATAAAGAACTTGGGGGATTGAACAAGTAAGAGTAAATCCGAAGTTAAGGGAACAAGTCTCGACATTGAAGATAGTCACCTCCACAAGCCATTAGAAGACTGACATATTTTAGTTTCATCTTAGGAGCATTTGTTTCTTCTTACTCTTCTATAACACTAGGGCTTACAAATGGAGTTAAGTAAGTATACTGGCTACCAAGGAGAGGGAAGGGAGCAGAGCAGCTCTGGAAAACCCATGGCAATAGAAAGACTACCAATCCCTTCTCCCCCACCCAGAAGACCACTATTAATTTAGAAATTTTAAGCCCTATATGATAAGAATTTCTAGCAGAAGTACAGTTTTCTTTAAGTGAGTTAAAATTATGATACATTATCTACTAATTTACTTTTTTGGATATCATACCATAAAACATAATAATGTTTTAACTTTAATATAGAAATTTTAAGCCCTATATGATAAGAATTTCTAGCAGAAGTACAGTTTTCTTTAAGTGAGTTAAAATTATGATACATTATCTACTAATTTACTTTTTTGGATATCATACCATATAACATAATAATGTTTTAACTTTAATATAGCCTTTAAAGACTTCTAGTATAAGTTCATACTGTTCTTACTGTTCTGTTTAATGTTAATGCTAAATTTTTTTGAGGGGACAACAGTATAGTCTCTATAATTCAGTTTTGGTGATATTTGTTTAATTATGTACTACTAATTTTGATGTAAGGAAAATTATTATTTTTTTTAAAGATTTTATTTATTTATTTGAGAGAGAGAGAGAGAATGAGAGAGAGCACGAGAGGGAAGAGGGTCAGAGGGAGAAGCAGACTCCCTGCTGAGCAGGGAGCCCGATGCGGGACTCGATCCCGGGACCCCAGGATCATGACCTGAGCCGAAGGCAGTCGCTTAACCAACTGAGCCACCCAGGCGCCCGGGAAAATTATTTTTTAATGGAATATAATTTTTTATCCATAAGTTTGCTTCACACAATATAATTATGACATTGTATTCTTAAATATGTCCTCATTTTACAGTTCTTATATTAAGAAATTGTATTACATGCATTTCTATTTGGTATTATATTCTTATTTATTGAATAAGGTTTAATTTCTGGTTCTAAATAACATTATTACCATTTACCAATTTTAGGTGGAATTCATACTAATCCCTGAAGTGTAATACACATTAAAATAGCTAAAGCATTAGAAATTTTGGCACTTGAGCCCTTAAAGGTAATTTCATTCTAAGCCAGTTAGTATGGTGATACGTAAGTAAAAATGGATTAGTATAAATTGTTCTTTTAGCTCTGTATCCTGTTTCTTCTTTCTCCTTAATCTTTTCTTAAAAAGTAGCTATAGATAGCAAATAGAATGATGGCAACAGAAATCAGACTGCCTCTTTCCTGCTCCCAACTCCCAACTCTTCTATTTTGGAACCAAGCAGCTGCCGATGCAGATAGGTAGATGGCACCTGGAGGTTCTCAGCCGTGAGACCTGTTGTGATGCTGTCCTTCTTCTGGGACAAACTCAAGGTTCCATCAGTGTAGGGAAGCCCTTGGAAAGAATCTGAGAGGCAGGTGAGTGATAGTAAGAGACTGCAATCCCATATCCATTCAACTTATTCACTAGTAAAGGTAAAAGAAAGATATTTACAAATGAACAAAAAGTGAGAGAACATTTACATTTGATACCCAATCCAAGAAAAATGCTTGAAAAATGACTTAAATATTTATAAGTAACAATATTTATAAAATACAGATTTTAAAAGTCTGTCAAGTCCAACCATGTATTTTTCCCCATGGTTGAAGTTCTCCCCTGTATTGCTAAAATTTAGCAAGTTACATTTGTATAGGCACATGTATTTAGAATGTCATCATATTTCATCTACTAGGATAAATGTATTATTTTGGACAGATTTTTCTTTTGAACAGAATTAAAAACTCATCCTTATGCTTTTTTATCTATGGAATTAATTGCTTTGACTTCATGACTGTCCTAGTGATTTAGCTAGAAGGATCCTGAAATTTGGAGTCAGAAGGTCTTTATTTTCAGTCATTTACTAGTAGAGGCAAGTTACTAAACTGCTCTGGTTTTCTTTATCTTTGAATATGAATCCTATATTATAGACTGTTAGAGAAATTAATGAACCCATAAATATGTCTTAACAGGTGTTTTTATCAGAAACACCAGTCATCTTTCTTTAGGAATGGGAATTACCATATTTTCAAGACAGTGGTTATAAATGGAGGAGGGTAGGACCTGCCACGGAGGAGGATTTTGTAGGGTAGGAGACTTTAACAATACTGTTTGGGTTTGAGGGGGGGGTTGTTGTTGTTTTTTGGATGTGGATACTCATCATCCTGCGTATTTTTCTATGTCTTAAATATTTAATTGTTAAAATAATCTTCCTAATGAAATGCATGAAACTTTGCCAGTGAAATATCCTAACCAGTAAAGTATCTTAACATTTTTCTATCAAAGGACTTCCTAGGACACTCTGAAATGTATGCTTCATAATTCTTAGCTTGTTTGGGACCTGCTAGTCAGAATATCATTTCCTTCATGCCATTCTAGTGATGTAATATTGCACAAAGTATCACGTTTCTACTGTGTGTGTTAAGTAATTGGCAGAGGTCACAAATTGTCTGTTTGGGGATTGAACCTGGCTCTTAGAAGTACTGTTTGTCCCACGCAGTATTGGTCTTTATGGAAACTTAAAGTCTCATGAAAAATCAAGAAATGTCATAACCCTGAGTTTGCATTTCTGTATGACAACGGTGAGTTGGTGCTGAGTCTCAGCTGCTCCCTTGACCTAGGCCACGTGTTCACTGTTCTGCACCCTCACTATGCTCCCTGACACTGAGGCCAAATGTCATTTGCCTTTTATCATCATAAATGTTTATATTACTGCTTGGCCCCCATAGGCAGTTAAGTTTATAACTCTTAGAGAGGTTGTATTCAGTAGATGTCACAGTCTTCTATTGATATTTTGCTGTGATATCTTAACTTGAGGTTACATATTTTCAGTACTTTATAACTTTATAAAGCTCGCTTGTGTACATTTTCTCTATAAACATAATATAAAGTACTATTTTTAAGTTTGTCAGCTCCTCCTTCTGTCAGTCAGTCCTTTCATGTTACAAAGTAGTTATTTCTCAAATCTAGTTCTTCCTGTCCAACCTTACCACCACTACTCCACCTCAGGCCCTCATCATCTCTCACCTGGAATTCTTTAATTGCTTTAATTGCTCCAGTCACATTTCTTTCAGTTCATCCTCAAGTGTATCACTATAATAGGCAGATCTCCTCTCCTCACACCACTGTTTCAAATTCTTCCGAGTCTCTCTGTCTTCTGTGGCAAGATCTGCAAATGTTTCCTGAAAGGTCCAGATAGTAAATATTTTAGGCTTTGCTGGCCAGAAGTTTCCTGCTACAAAAAAATTGACTCTGCTGTGGTTGGACTGAGCACAAAGCACCCACAGACAGTACGTAAACAAATGGGGATGGCTGTTCCAATAAAACGTATTTACAAAACCAGGTCACCAGTCTAGGGCCATGGTTTGTTAACCCTTGTTCTAGGATAGGAGAGACGCTCCCTGTCTTTCTTCCTGTCTTAACTACTACTCTTCCATCCTTTTTCTTACAGTTTATTCAGAAGCACCACTCAAATTCTTAAACCTTTCTTGTACATCTTCTTTCTATATCCAATTATTTCTTTCATTCAAACCATTTTTTCACAGAGAAATATTAAAATATATCTTATAAAATGTTAATTCTCATATGATGGTATCATATTGAAACGTGAGCCTATTTAGTCACTTGCTGACATTTTTATAAATGTATAGTGAAGTATAGTCTTAAGTGTTAAAAAGAGTTTTTAACAAATCTTTCATAAAAATCCGTAACTTTGATACAATCCATTGTTGTGGCTTATGGCTTGGATACCATCAATACATTATCCAAAAATCTCAGAATAAGGTCACTGGTAGGAAAGTAGTTTAATTTCAGCACTATCAAGTGTATTGAATCAAGGTCCTTTGAGAAAACAATTTTAGGACTGTTAATAGGAATTGAAAGCACGTAACTCTAATTGTGTCCTATCTTCATCACAGTTGCCCCTTGCAAATAGTTAGGAAAGCAAAAAGCCCCTTGCAAATAGTTAGGAAAGCAAAAAATATTTGGTTTTAGGATACGACTTGCCTGAAGTATTGGACATCAAATTGCTGCTTAAATTCTAATAGATAACTTTACACCTTTCCAAATGCAAAAAAAAACAACAGAACTTGATAATATGTTGTTAAATATATTAACAATGTGGGTTTTGCCTCATTATTAAATTACAGTTTTTAGGCTATTGCTGATTGGTACTGATTTAGGTGCTGATTTAGGCTATTGCTGATTGATGTTGGATAGTAAACAAAACTTTTTCCAGTAAAAAAATGAAAGAAATTCATTCTTGCATCATATTAATGAAAAGTGTGATTTGATTACTGTGGTGAGAGGATTAGTAGAGCTGTTGTTGGAATTTTGTTGATGGAATTTTGTTAAGATGTGGATGGATATTAAGCTTGATAAGATAAAGTCCTCTAAATTTTCTGATATTTGCATAATAATACATTAATTTAAAGCTCTCTATATTAAAACTGACCTGTAAATGTTCTTTATGGTTGATTTTTAGCCACCAGCTGAACAGGCCAAAGCCAGACTACAGCTGGTTCTTGAAGCTGCTGGTAAGTGCATAATTTATTTAAATGAAAAAGTACTAAATAAATCTTAACATGCTTACAGGTGGGTCAAAGGAAAAAAACACCTATTTTCATATATCTTCACAAATTTATGAAATTTAGGTTATATGTATGGCCATATTTTATAGGAAATATTTATTGCTACAGTATAATGCTAAAAAGTCATTCTTTACCTTTTTATTTATAAAATTGGCTTCAATTTTAGTTTCAGTTTTGATAAAGTCCAATTTATTGACTTTGCTTTTGGTGGCATATTTAAGAATTCTTTGCCTAACCCCACATCACATCATGAAAATCTCCTCCTATATTTTCTTCTAAAAGTTTTATACTTTTGCATTTAAGACCATATATGATCTATTTTGGCTTAACTTTTGTATAAAGTGTGAGTTTAAATCACGTTTTCATTGTTCTAAAGGAAACAAGGTAAATGTACTATAGTAATTTCTCCAATTGCATTGGACTAACTCATTGGACTGTTCTGGGTACTATCTAACCTTAAAATACCGTATGTTTTGTTTTTCAATGATACAGTAATGCAGTGACTTTGATTTTACATATAATGCCTAGATTTATGTAGACATTAAATATTTTACCTTTTCAAAAAACGTGAAAGATCAATGTTATCTTTTCTAAGTACTGATATTTTACTTTAAATATCAATGTGCTCTTCAAAATGTATGTAACTTTTTAAAATAAGTTGTTAAGGTTAAGCATGAGGGAGGGTTAGAATAATAATGCCAAAGTAGTACATATTTCTTAAAATTATTTGCTTTTTAAAGATCTGTAAAGAGTCCATAATTTCCAATTGGAAAGTGAGAATTCTATTTTAACATCAAAAGTAATTTCGGACTACCAGATGATAGTAGTTATATTTTTAGTGTTCATTGATTGAGAAAATACATATGTGCATATTGATTCAAGGATTTCTTGGATTAACTCCTACCGAGTCTCCACAGTTTAAAGATTGGGAGCACCAGTGTAAATGATATACTAGCTTCCTAAATCACTAATAGAAAATAAAGGGATTAAAAATTGATAAATATTTTGACTGTGAGTCTCTATACCAGTCCATATTTCTTTAAAAATCATTATATTTTATGTATTACTTTTACTCATTTTATCTTTAATTATGTAGAAATTACAATTTCTACATAGTATTACAGTTTTGCTTGCTGTCAGGTTTTTCATATTTTGACTCAAATATACTGTAAGATAAACTAGTTAATATGATTCTCTGTCATTTACATAATGTACATTGATTCTTTAGTAGCATTTTGCTTTGAAAAATTATTTCCAGTTCATAATTTGAGTATGGACAAACTCTTAAAGAAAATTTTTATGGTGCTTAGTTCAGGAAATATTTGTTTCCATTATTATAACCATAAAGAATTTCATTTCATAGTTTTATACAGTTGTCTTTATCTTTTAATATGATTTTGAAGCACATTATAAAACAGATCTGACACTCCAAACCTCATAGTATATAACTTGCTTATATCGGTCCCAGCTGTCACCCCTCATAATTTAATTTAACCATCTAAATTCTGTTATGGATAAAGAGCTAGGTTCTGTGAATTTGAGATGCATTCAAAATATTATGACAATTTTACAAATTAGAAAACTTACGTTAGCTGGATAAGCAAAGGACAGACCTTAGCTACATGTAGCATTATTTACTTAATAATTTTCTTCTTTATTTAACATGTTGTCCCCAGCATTTCCCTCTTATCAGTTACACTATGATATATATCCTGTTACAAATTATGTTTTTTATATTTTAGATTATTTTCTTGGAATTGATTATAGAAATGAATTTATGAGGTTAGAGGTTATTAATATTTAGAGTGACTTTTTATGCATTTTTGCTAAATTGTTTTGCAAAAGGACTGCACTACTTTACATTTCCAGTATTAAACATTTTTACCAAGACTTCACTTTTGATGCCAATTCCATGAATATATTGCTTTATAATATGACATAACATATTTACACCCCTTTGGAAAACATCCAGTACTGCTTTTAATGAGAACGTGTGGACTTGGAGAGAAGTAGGTGGATGGATAGGGAAGTAGGATATAAGCAAATACAGAACTTATTCTCAAAGTTCTGGATCTCTTTCAGTGAAGAATACAAGGTGTTCATGGTATTATTAAAAACAAATAAATAAAGGAAGGGGGAATAAAACGAACTTGAGCTTAGTCTGGAAGTCTTGCTATTAAAGTCTAGCCTACTCCTATGATTGAGGTACCTGTATAGGAAGGTCTGGTAGCACCCATTTTGTCACATTGGAGGAAGTTTACTTGGGTTCTCAGGGAAAACATCCTTGACTTTGGGCCTTAAAATTGAGTACAAGGAAAGACTTAAGGCTGTAAAGATTCTTGAGACAGGATTTATTTCAGCTTTATAGTTACTATAATCTGGTAGATAGGGTTTCTATATAAAAAAATCCTGAAGCTACTTAGTCCTTTATTCTAACTTCAGGTCCCAGAAGAAAGTTTTATATGTAACCATTGCATTGTTATTGATTTATGAGTGAATGTTAATAATGTTATTGGTTTGGAATTAAAATATATTTAGAACATTTGGCAACAATTATTAGTGGTATGATTTCAAAACACATGTGTGAGTGAAATAACATTAAGCAAAATGTAATTGTAGGGTATCATGCATATTATACCAAACATGAATTTGAAGTCATAGATTTTATTGTATTTGTTACGATCATATTTTTTATACATTAAATTTACGTATTTATACTTTGTTATGCTCAATCTTCAGATTTAGATAGAATCTTTTTTCATGTTCATTACTAAATTACAATTGAAACCAAATTTCATGTCTCTTGTTTAACTTTTAATTCAAAGGTGATGTGAAGTTAAGGTTATATCTAAGATTGCTTTTCTGTTGTTTTCAAATGGCAACAGGACACAGAAGGTTGCAGAATTGTATAAATTTGTAAGACAGAATCTTTAAGTTGTAACCTCAGCTAATGGCTTACCCTATGATATTGAGTAAATCCTATTAACCCTTTGTGCCATGCTTTCTTTTCCTTTCCGTTTTAAAAATGCTTTTACCATTCTCCCATTTATTAAGATGCAAAACTTTGAAATTTTATCTTTGACTTCTTAAGAGGCAATGATTCACCTAGAATAAATGATCTTATTTTGAAGTATTTTTTATATTTAGCCCTTTATTATCTTTCCCACTGCCATCTCCTTAGTCTAGATGCCAAACATTTCACCCAAAGGTTAATCTGTGACTTCCTAATTGGTCTCTTGCTTCAGTTCTCTTCTCTGGAGATGGTAGTGAAAAGTGGAAGGATTCCAAGCCTACTTATACTACCTACTCTTTGTGACCTTGATGTTTATTGGTTAGCCAAAACAGAGTATTTTTAAAAAATGGACCATGACAAATGTATATATTTTCTAGTTTACTATAGTTCTCTATTTTTTTAAAAGTAATTTGTTGAGGTGAAATTCACATGATATAAAATTAATCGTAATTGTTTAAAGTGAACAAACCAGTGGCATTAAATACATTCACGGTGCTGTATAACTTTCCAAAACATTTCCATCACTCCAAAGTAAAACCTCTTACCTGAGAAGCAGTTTATCTCCACTCCTTGGACCCCCTGCAACCACCAGTCTGTCCTCTGTTTCTGTGGATTTATCTATCATGGATATATATAATGGAATCACACAATGTGTGACCTTGTGTGTCTGGCTTCTGTACTTAGCACAATGTTTTGGAGGTACAGCCACATTGTAGCATATATCAGTATTTTATTTCTTTTTATGGCTGAATAATATTCTGTTGTCTGTATGTACACCATTTATTTATCCATGCATATATTGATGGAAATTTGGGTTACTTCCACCTTCTCACTGTTGCGAGTAAGTGTTGCTATCAACAGGCATATACGTGTACTGTTTGGGTACCTATTTTGTAATTTTGGGTGGTATATACCTAGAAGTGTAATTGTGCGGTCATTTGGTAATTCACCAAACTTTTCCAGTGTCTGAGCGATATTACATTTTCATCAGCAGTGTAGGAGGATAGTCCCCTACTATTTCAGCTAAACCACATCACACATTTAAATTACCTATTTGAAAGTATTTAGCTTTGGGAACTTCTCTGTACCATAATTTACTCATTTGAAAAGGGGCAAGATTATAACTACTTTATAGGATTTTTGTGAAGATAAGTATAATATGTGAAATGTCTAGCCCAGAGCCTGGTGAATGGTAGCCGCCAGAAAATGTTAATTTCCATATTGCTTTTTGTGATAACCACTGCTAGATGGTTCTTTCTCAGCCACCATTTGGTCATGCTACTACTTTGGCTCAAAATTAGTCACTGGCCCTCATTTCTTACAAAATTAATTTTGCACTTCTGTGCTTAAGGTTCCAATGTTCTGTATGGTGGATCCACAGATTTTTCTATATTTATTAGAATTCATTTCTGAACTTCTCATTATTCTTTGAGTTACTCATTCTTCTGCATTTTTTAGAATTCATTTCTGAGCTTCTCATTATTCTTTGAGTTACTTGTTCTTTTCTACCTATGGATCTTTGCTCATGACTTTTTCTCTTCTAGAAATGACTTCTTCCTCCCTCTTCCCACCTCTAAACACTTCAAAACAAATCTCAAATAATATTTCCACAGGATTTTCGTGACCATTCCAGCACATAATCTTTTCTCTTCTTTTTTGAGTTCTTTCTGTCCTTGTCTGCACATACCATTTATGCTGATATTTACTCACATATAGCTGATACTAATATTTAATTATTTCATGAGTGTTGGACTTATTTTCCCAATGAAATAATAAACATGATGGCCAGGAACCAGAACTAAAACTTCTAAGTCTTTCCCAGGAGTTTTAACAGCATCTATAGAGAGTGGTACTATGCCAAATAAGAATCCAGGTATTAATCTTTGCTGAACAAGTCATTGTGAAGAAACAATCTGGACATAACTGAAAATTAAACCTTTTAAATGGTGGTATGCTCATTTTAACCACTGATTCATTTAAAATAGATACACAAAAAAATTCTCTGGCTTCTAAAGTAGAAGATATTGGCCAATAATCTGACTTTTTAATCTTAAACTTTAAGGTAGTGCATAACAGAAAACATAATGAAACATGAATATCACACAGGAGGAAGAAGGAAGTTAGTAAGTTTTCTTAAAAGACTTGTCTCCATCACTCTTGTTTTCACTGTTGTTTGTTTGACTTGTTAGCAGCAGTCCAAACATTGGGGTTTTGTACAAAAACACAGTATAATCTTATGCCATATGTATGCGTAGGTTTGAAGAAGAATTTAGAGGAGAGATTTTTCTAAAATGTAAATATTTTTCATCAGTATGAAGAGATGACCCTTCTTACAACATGGTTTTAAAACACATTTTTCTCTAAAATCTTTTTAATATTTTACTTTTAATAGAATTATTGACACATGTAACCTTTAAAATTCTATTTCTAATGTTATAAGAAAAAATAGAAATTTTGTTTAGTGCATGAATGGTAAATAACCTTTATCATAAAATTTTTGTATAATATTTCATTTTCTAAATAATGTCTACAACCTTTTTGTTTTGCTTTATAGTTTTTAAAGTACATTCATTAATCTTTTATCATTTGACTCACATCACAGCATGGGTAGCTAATTAACTCCATTTTACAAATATCCTGAAAGCATAAGTGGTTTGTAAAAGGCCACATAGCTAGTAAGTGACAGAACCAGGACCCAAATCCCATGATTTCTGACTCCTGAGCTATTTCTATCCATAGTTTAAATCCCTGAGTTATGTTGGGCAGAAAGAAGGATGATAGAAAATATTACCAAATACATACTTTGTTTTGTTAGGTATAGTGCTATAGTTACCTTACAATAAAATAATTTCTATCCTCAAGCAAGCCTTTGATTCTGAAATGAGTTTTTCTGATTGATAATAAAAAATTATTAAAGCTTGAGCCAGAAAAAAAAAAATGTTTTTTCCTTAACTATTAGAGTGTTCATAATAGCAAAATTTCTGATAATTTTGAAAAATCCTGGTAACATTTTATGGTCAACAGTTTTTTGATCTTCAGCCTCATTAGGGACTTAACATTTCAGTTACCCTTGCTGAGATAGAAGCTGGGTAAGTATTGTGAAACACCGATGAGTTACACACACGTTCACACTATGTCCAGGCAAGGAGCTATGCTTAGGAATAAGCCATAAGTGCCTCATTCCATCCCAATTCTTTTGCTGCATGTTAAATTTAGATTTTATTCTCTTAGTTACCCATTACGTACGTGGAAACCTATTCCTAACCCTTTCTTTTCTTGGCCATACGATCTTAGAAGTCTCAGTACTTTTCTAAAGTCCATCTAACTGTAAATATTTGTGATTCTGAGAATTACAAAGGACATTGCCACGATAATGTTGAACTGTTTCTGGGGAGCATAGAAAACCATTCTGCTACCCTGATTTAAAGCCAACAGAGATTTTGCTCTATAGGTTTCTGATCACTGATCTGTGGCTCCAAGAAATAGGCTGATTATTGTGAGAAAAGCTTTTCATGTGGGGCAGACCTAAAAAATCGAGCAAGTGATTGAAAAGTTAATTTCCATTTCATAAAATAAGTAGTTTCAGACTTCTTTTTTCCCCGTTGTAGGCTTCTTTTTGATAGTAGGTTGGCAGTCTAGATTCATACTCAGCCTCCCTAGCTAACTTTGTAAGTAGTCTCTTTTAGTTCTTCAACTATAAAATTGAGATATTAATAGTACATAACTAATGGGTTGGTTGTTACAGAGTTTAAATGAGTTAACATTTGTAAAACACTTAGAACAGTACCTGGTACATAGTAAGTATTCAGTAAATGTTAGCAATTGATATCAAAGGCAATATAGTATGGTGGTGAAATTCTCAAGTCAGATGGCCTGGGTGCCATTCCCAGCTCCATTATTTACTCACAAAACCATGGGAGAGAGATGTTAAAGACTGCTGAACTTCAGTTATTTCATTTATGAAATGGGAAATTAGGTACCTTTAGAGTTTTTATGAGAACTAAATAAATTAATGTAACAGTGTTTAGATCAGCACCTAACATGTAACCAAGTGTTCTATAATTGTTAGCGAGTAGGAATGGTTTTTTATGGCATCACCATAGTGATGAGGTAATTAAGGAAGAGACATTGAGCAAAACATTCCCCTCCTACCAGCATACATAAACAGAAGTTATCAAGAATTAAGAATAGTGCTTTTTAAAAGAAACAAATGAATAAAACTTTAATTAGTTTAATTGACTTGAGCATTGGTTAAACCTTTTCACCAAACATGGTTTCTGCAAATTTTAGAAATTGTACCTAAAATTTAATAGCTTTTATGTGAAATCAAATTGATAATGTTAATTTAACTTCCAATTTCCAGCAATGAAAATGGTTTTTGGCTCTGTGTTAATTCAAAAAGTAGTGCTTTCTAAAGAGAATCATTAAGTAAATTGCGTTTAAAAAGTATATTACTTGTTTAGCATCAGTTACACATTTATATTTGAATGACTATTATTTATCCTTAATAATATTTAGTAAGAAGAAAGCTATCAGCTAGAGTCTTAACAATATCACAGCAACTTGCCATGTTTGAGCAGATGTTAAGCAGACAGTAGTTGAATGTTAATTTTGAGAGGGTGGTATGTTTAAGCCTAGCTGAAGTATGTTGCATGTGGGCTTTCTAGACTCGAGTACAATGCTGGATCTCTGGGGAGAATTTTAAAGCTAAACCTCTTTCTTTGGGGTCCTCTATATGGACTCTCTCAAGTCAGTATAAAGCAGATCATCCCTAGGCTAAAGCCCTTCAGCTTTTGTTATTGGGCTCTGTAGACCTGTAATTAGGCCTCCTGGCAGGCCATGCAGGCCAGTTAATGGTCATATGGAGTTTCTGTGAGGCAGACTGGCTTTGTATAAATCCTGGGTAGGAATACGTTTATGGGTCACTTCCTACCAGGACCATGCTTTGTCCTTATGCCCTGCGGGCTGACAGGGAGCAGGTTCCCTTGACCATGGACTGTTCAGTTTGCAACTCAAAATCTACTCCACTAATCCCCAGTGTAAACAGAGGATTTAGAAGGGCTTCTGTCACTTACAGTTGCCAATTCACTTGGGTGTCTGTGAATTTATTTTTCCCCAGACTTCATTATTGAAAGACTGACAAGTGTATAAGATTTGGATGTTTGTTTATATATCGAGTGTGCTGGGGTTTTTTTCAGTGGTTTTAGAATCATTGTAAATAATTTATCTAAAGCAGAATTATATAATGAGCTTTTTTATTAATCACCCTTTAATATTTCTTAATTTAAGCCATTAAAAAATTTGGGATGATGGGTAACCTTTTCCTATAAGAGAAATTATAAGTCTGGTGTTTGGATTTTTTTTTTTTTGACAAGGGTAAAATAACACTATGTAAAGAAGTTTACCAAAAAGTGATTAATGCAGATTTCAGATAAGTCAAAGAAATAATGAATTCAAAACTCTTCTATACAGTACATTTTATAGTAAGTAAAAATGCCATTTTAGTGTAGCTGAAAGCTTTTGAAAGGAGGAATATCAGATCAGTATATAAAATGCTTAATAAAAATGTGTTTCATGAAGTACTTAAAATTAATAAGAGTGCCATTTATTGAGCATCTACTATGTGGTGAGCACTTTTATACATTTACACATAGTATAATTTTTAATAAATAATGCATGTTTCCTAGCCAAGCAAAATATTTGAATTTTAAGAAAGTCATGATTGAGATTTTTGCTTTTCATTTTATTTCATCCTCTATTTCATTGTGGTTTTCTCTTTGTTGCCCAGATTATTATGATTTGATTCTGAAATGGGTAAGTTCTGAGTATGCTCTGCAAAGAACTGTCACCTATCTTCTTATGAGCCAATTTTTCTTTTAGGGAGGAAATCAAACGATGTATTCTTTCCCAGGTCTCATCTAGTAAATCAGTGCTCAGTATTTTGCATTTTGTGATGTAAAAATGGTTCATGACAGATGTGGCTGAAAAGACCACATACGTAGACTGTATGATTTTAGTCTGGTGGAACTAATAGGATCACTCATTACATTTTAGACCCTGGGGTTTCTTTTTTCTTTCATAATAATAATAAAAAAAAAAAACTGTTTAAATAGAGTAGCCCTTTTTGTGTGTGAGTACAGCATCTTCCCCCAAATTTACAAAGAGTTGATGGTAACAAATCAACAAATAATCCTCTCTCTTCCAAAAGTTCTTTCATTAATGTTTATTTAATGTTAACTGTTATTTTTTGACTTGTCCATAAGAGTTAAGATTTTGTTCTATTTTTATAAAAGGTTTCTTTGAATTTTATTTAGCAAAACTAGAAAATACATTCCTTAGAGAATCCAAGACCTGAGAATTAAATTAAGTTATATGGTAATAAAAACAAGTTTTGCAAATGTTGAAATATTTAATGGCAACAAAAAGACATTATGCAGTGAGAATTCTGGTTTTCATTCACAACTAAGAGAATTATAGCATGATCTGTTTTTCTTTTTTAATGTACACAGTGTATTTATTAGAACAGAAATATATTTGTGATATATTTTGGAACTGAAAAAATGGAGGCTTCTAAACAGCGTGAAAGATCTGATCCCAGTTTAGGTTTGACCAAAAGTTAAAGTTGTAGTTGAACCAAAAGTTACATTGAAAAATATCCTGAGTAATGGCTATTGTCCCTGGGCAGTAGGATTTAAGGTAATTAAAAATATTTTTTTGGCTTGTCTTTATTTTTTAATTTTTCTGTAGATATGAAGAAAACCTATGGAAGTGTCAGGTTAATTTAAACATGATAAAATTCCCCAATATTTAGTATGAAATTCAATGAGTTTTGACAAATGTATACAATTGTGTTATCACCAAAATTTTTGATAAAGACCATTTACATTACTCCAGAAAGACTCCCTTATATTCCTTTGAAGTCAGTTCTTTTCTCCCCGTCTCGGACCTTAGCAACCACTAATCTGCTTTATGTTGCTATAGTTTTGCTATTTTCAGAATGCCGTATAAATGGAACCATACAGTATGTAGACTTTTGTGTCTGCACTCTTTGACTTGGTATAGTGCTTTTCAGGTTTGTTCTCATTGTTATATGAGCCTCAGTTCTTTTTATTGCTGAGTAGTATTTCATTGTATAGCTAGATTAGTTTGTTTATTCATTCAACAATTGCTGGACAGGTAGGTTGTTTCCAGTTTATGGTTTTTCTGAATAAAAATTATATGAACATTTGAGTACAAGTCTATATAAACATTTTCATATCTCTTGAGTAAATAGTTGGGAATGGGATTTGTTGGTTATATACATAGTTAAGTGTAGCTTTGACTTTATAAGAAACTGCTGAAGTTTTCTGAAGTGGCTGTCCCATTTTGTATTTCCATGAGCAGCGCATGTAAGTCCCATTTGTTCCTTGACATCACTTGATGTTGTTGGGTTTTTTCTTGTTTAATTTCAGCCATCCTGTTCAATGTGTTGTATTTCATTTGACCTTAGTGCACATTCCTGTGACGACTCATGAAGTTGAGCATCTTTTCATGCAGTTGTCATCTGTATACTTCTGTGAAGTATCTGCTCCTATCTGTTGCCTGTTTTTAAAAGGAATTATTTATATTATTGACTCGGAGAGTTACTTATATATTCTGAATACAAGTCAGATATGTACTTTATATATTCTCCTTGTCTATGCCTTGCCTGTTTATTTTCCAAACAATGATTTAAAAAAAATTAATAGTGTACATACAGTAAAATTTACCGTTTTTAGTTTCGGTTCTTTGATTTTTGACAAATATAAACAGTTGCATAATAACACCTAGAATCAAGATGTAGAACAATTTTATCATCCCTCAGAATTTTCCCATCCCCTTAATGGCAAACCCTCCTACCACTTCTAGCTCCTGGAAGCCACTGATCTATTTTTTGTCCCTACGGTTTTGACTTTTTTAATATGTCATGTAAATAGGATCATGTAATATGTAGCTTTTTGAGTCTGGCTTCTTTGACCTAGCATAATGCTTTTGAGACTTACCCATGTTGTTGCTTATATAAAATTTATTCCCTTTTTATTACAGAGTAATATTCCATTGTGTGGGTTAATTAATTGAAGGGTGTTTAGATTATTTCCAATTTTGCACAATTATGAATAAACCATTAAAACATTGTTAAAAGGATTTTGTATGGATATAAGTTTTTGTTACACTTGGGAAATACTTAGGACTGGGATTGCTGGACAATATGATAATTTCATGTTTAACTTTATGAGAAACTGCAAACTGTTTCCCAAAGTGGCTAGACCATTCTGCATTCCTAAAGGCAATGTATGAGAAATTGCGTTGTTCCACATCCTTGTCTGTACTTGGCATTATTAGTTTTTGTTTTACTGTGGTCATTCCAATGGGTGTGTAAAGGTGTCTCACTGTGGTTTTAGTAATATCCCTCATGATGAATGTTGAACATCTCTTCATGTGCTTAGTTGCCATTGCAGACTCTGTTTTCCCATTTTTAAAAATTGAATTATTCTTCAGTTTCTGAATTTTGAGAGTTTTATATCTTTTGGATAAAAGTTCTTTATCAGATACATGATGTGCAAATATTTTTCACATTTTGTGGCATGTTTACATTCTCTTAACAGTATCTTTTGTAGAGCAGAAGTTAATATGCTAAAGTCCAATTTATCAGTTTTTTCCTTTATGTATTGCGGTTTTAGTGTCGTATCTCTTGCCCAAGCAGAAAACACAAAGGTTTGTGTCTGTGTTTTCTTCTGGAATTTTCAGAGTTTAGATTTTATATTTAGATCTGGTCCATTTTTAATTAAATTTTGTATATGGTGTGAATATGGGTTAAGGTTCTTTTCTTTGCATGTGGATATCTAATAGTCTTAGTACTATTTATTGAAAAAGATCATTTCTTCCACTGAATTGTCTTTGTAACTTTGTAAAATATCATTTGAACTTATGTGACTAGGTCTATTCTCAATTCTCCATTCAGTTCCATTGATCTTCATGTCTGTCCTTTTGCCAGCATTACACTGCCATGATTACATTTGGATTTATAGTAGTAAGTCTTAAAATCAGTTACTGAGTCTTTTCCCTTTGTTCTTCTTTTTCAGAATGCTTTGGCTATTCTAGTTCTTTTCCCTTTCTATATAAACTTTAGAAACCACTTATTTATTTCTACCAAAAAAAAAAAAAATCCCAGCTGGGATTTTTATTAGGGTTATGAGGACTTTACAGATCAGCATTGTAGAGAATTGACTCTTCCATCCTTGAACATAGGATAGCTGTCCGTCTCTGTTTTTCAGTTTTATAGTTTTCAGCATATAGATATATATTTTGTTAGATTTATTCCTAAGCATTTTATGTTCTGGGGTGCCATTATAAATATTAGATTTTCTTGTTTAAATTATACTGATAGTATACAGAAATACAATTCTTTTTTGAATATTGAATTTGTATCCTGCCATTTGTTAAACTCACTTAAAGATTGCTTGTTTTTGTAAGATTCTTTGGAATTTTCTACATAGACAGTTATGTTGTCTATGATGAAGTTTTTGTTTCTTCTTTTAAATCTGAAGACCTTTTATTTCTTATTCTTGCCTTATTATCTTATTACCCTAGTTAGAACCTCCAGACACAATTTTGAATAGAAGTGGTAAGAGTGGATATCCTTTGATTATTCCTGATCTTAGGGAGATTAGCATTCAGTCTTTCACCATTATACAAGATGTTAACTATAGGCTTTTCATAGATGCCTTTTTCAGATTGAAGAATTCTTCTTCTATTCCTGATTTCCTTTGAGTTTTTATCAGGAATGAATGTTTAATTTTGTCAAATGCTTTTTGTGCATCATTTGAGATGGTATGTTGAATTTCATTGGTTGATACATTGAATTTCACTGGTCGATTTCAAATGTTAAACCAATCCTGTTTACATTTTGGGGAGAAACACCATTTGAATGCAGTGTACTTTTTATATATTATTGGATTGGATTTTCTAAAATTTTGTGTATATTCTAGCTTGTATTCACAGGAGTTATAAATGTTTCATTAGGACCATTTGCATGCCTGATTCCTTCTGTTAGCTGATAAACCCCTGTAGGTAAGGTCTGTCAACTTTATATTTCCCAAAGTAGCACAATACCCTGGTGTTAGGAGCCTTTATTTATTAACAGTTGGTTGGATGAATAAATGTCACTAGTAGTCTGTGTAAATGAGCATTTATATACCACTGAAGGTATATACTAAAACTCATTCCTCACATCTAGTTCTATAGTTTTTAACCAAATAAAATATACCCAATTTTCCCCATAGCAAATTTTGATATAGAAAGAATTAATCAGACTTTGATGGGAACTTTATAGTATACAAAATCTTTCAGGCTAACTTTCTCTACTTCTATATATTATGTTTAATATATTCAGTTCATCTAAGCAAACTTTAATCAGATATTATCTGGATGGAAAACCATACACATGTGTAATGTTTTCAGAATTTTTTTTTTGTTAGTATGCCGGTGATATATTACATATGCTCATAAACAATAATTTTTAGTTTCGGGGCACCTGGGTGGCTCAGTCAGTTAAGCCTCCAATTCATGATCTCAGGATCCTGGGATTGAGCCCCACGTCAGGCTCAGCAGGAGTCTGCTTAATCTCCCTCTCTCCCTGCTCACGCTCTCTCTCTCTCTGAAGTAAATAAATTAAATCTTTTTAAAAAACAAGGTGACTTTTAGTTTTGAATTAAAATTAGAGAATTTGATTTAATGTTAATACTTGTTAAACACTTTCTATATAGTTGTTCCTAAAGTACCTCCTGAAAGGAATATGTTAAAGCCTATAAATCCCTTATAATTCTTCATGTGATAGTAGAAGCTCCATATAAGTGTACTTTTTCTTGGCTCAAAGCTAGTCCAAAGGAGATAATTAACTCCTTCTGTTAAAATTCTCTTAAGTAATGCTTGAAATGGTCATCATTTCTCAGTTTTATGTAGTGGTTCTGAAAGGTTGATAAGGCCTTAGAATTTTTAGAATTGTTTTTAAAAGATGACTTGTTTGGGGCACCTGTGTGGCTCAGTTGGTTAAGCATCTGACTCTTGATTTCAGCTCAGGTCTTGATCTCTGGGTCATGAGTTAAAGCCCTGCATTGGGCTCCACATTGGGTGTGGAGCCTACTTGAAAAAATACATAATAAAAAATGACTTGTTTATTATGGTCATTCTAAAGGCATTCTGAAAATGTTAATCAAAGACCTTGAAAAGTAAATAGGGCTTATTAGCAAATCATTGTTGATTAGATGAGAGAATTTTTGTATGTATGGATACAATTGTTGGATATTTCTACTTTTTAAAGTTGGGTAACTTTATTGGATAGTATTCATTTAGAAAGGCAAGCACATTTATAAACATACCTTGCTATGAATATTCATAAATACATTTTATATACTATGAATTAAAATTACTTATTAGGAAGATATCTAAAAACATAAAGAGGTAAGTATTTTTCATAATGTGGGTTTGAACATTACATATTTTGCCTAAGCCTGTCTTTTCTTAAATTTTATTTTCTATTACCTCCTCACTTTGCAAGAGATTTTTATGGTATTTAAATTTATTGTGTAATTTGGTTTTAGAAAAGGCACATAGACATTTGAATTCACTCAACATTCAACATTTTTTATTAAGTTTATTTCATATAAGAAGTATTATTTTAACAGTAGGGATCGGGTGGTTCTTCTCTCAGGCTCGGGTAGTTTCTCAAATGTGTTTGTCAGTTAGTATTTTAAAGGGGATCTTCCACAGGTCACTGAGCTCTCTGTGCAGCTCTATCTCTGGTACTCTCTCCTGTAAACTGTAGGTGTCTTTGTCTCCCAGAACTGGCAGCTCCATCTTCTCCACCCAGAGTCTAATAAGCTCTCCTTCCACCAGGAGTCCAATAGGGTTTTCTTTCCCTGCACCACCAGCAACTGTAGTAATCTTAGGATGCTCTTCCTTTCTCTCCTGTCTCAGGGGGATCGTTCCTCATTGCCCCATGTCCAGTGTTTTGAAAGTTCTTTCTCTGTCTCTTTCTCGCTCTCTCCCTCTCCCTGCCCCCCCCCCCCCCAACACACATCCCTTCTCTTCCCTCTTATATCTAGACAGGAGGTTAAATCCAGTCAGTGTCTGTTACTCCGTATCTTTTGGACAAGGAAGTTGACACATACACTCCATATGATTTCAATTTGTAAAAATGTTTTAAGAGCTGTTTTCAGCCCACCTTATATTCTGTGTCCATGAGTGTACCATGTGTACTTGAAAACAATGTGTACTCTACAGTTGTTGGATATAGTGTTTTATACATATAAATTGGGTTAAGGTTGATATCTTTCAAGATTCTTATCCTTCAGCACTTTAAAGATGATATTCACTGTCTTTTGGCTTTCATTTTTTCTGATGAAAATCTCATAGTCATTGAAATTATTGTTTTCCTGTATGGAATGTGTTACTTTTCTCCGATTTTCACTATTTCTCTTTATCTGTGGTTTCCAATAGTTTGAATGTGATGTGAGTAGGCATAATTTTCCTCGTGTTTTTCATGTTTGGGGTTCACTGATCTTATTCACTCTGCAGATTTATGGCCCCAAATTTGGGAAGTTAGTTTGCCATAATTTCTTCAAGTCTGCCTTATTCTTTTTTCTGCTTTACATATTATGTTACTGACCTCAGGGTTCTTTGACTCTAATGCACATAGAAACAGACACGAGGCCAAGGATGGTGTGAATAGTGTTTATTGTAAGCTCATGCCTGGGCATGGGGAAAATAGCCTTAGTTAGAGGGATACCAGGCTGCTCCCTGAGTAGTGGCAGGGGAAACACTGGCACCGGTTTTGTGGCAAACTAAAAGGGTTTTATTTCAGGGTGCCAAGCAAGAAAATGGGAGAAAATTTTTCAAGTCTGCCTCCCTGAAAGGTTGGGGTCAAAATAAGTAAATAAATAAAGACAAGGGATCAAGATGTCATGGGGTATGTAAGTTGAATGGAATATGCTGATTGAAAATAAGGACAAAGGGGGGGTCCTCCTTTCTGAGCATGCACATTCAGGAATCATGACTCCTCATGGGACATATGTTCATAAAATAGTGGGGTAAGCATGACAAGCTGGGGGACATCTAGGGTGTGTAGTGACAGAGATTACTTTCATTCCCATTTGATCCCTTCTGTGCAACTGCAAGAATTCTCCCAGTATGCTTCCATCTTAGCTAGTTTCATCAGTGGTCAGTCAACTTCTGCAGAACAGGCCCATAAATCAATCAGGTTAGCTGGAATTATCTTAGGGTAGATTGGTGAAGCATTCGTTAACTTAATGCATAGGTTTCACTCCCCCTTCTTTTTTTAAAAAAGTATTTTAATTCTCTGGGTTTGTATAATTTCTATTGTTCTATTTTACCAATCTTCATATTCACTAATCTTGTGATTTTCATGCAATGAATTTTTAAATTTGTTATTTTTCAGTTGTAAAATTATTATTTTGTTCTTTTTTGTATTTGTCTCTACTGAGATTTTCTGTTTTTAAGAAAATTTCTTGTATTTTCATGTATATCATTATGCATAGTTATAATAGCTGTTCTGAAGTTATTTAGTGCTAGTTTCAATATCTGATTCATCTCAAGGTTGATCACTGTTGTAACCGAAACAAATGAGACTTCATCCACCTGATGTGCAGCAAGCCAAAAAAACTGACATGGAGCTTTTGCAGTGTGGACCATCCAGGAAAATGGGGATTGAATGCTCAAAAGTCCCAAACTCCTGGATGGCTTGCAAGTGAAGGTTTTTTAGGGGCAAAATTTGGGACCAGGTTCTCCTGAGAAGGTGGATGCTGTTGATGGGAGACCCATGAGGTCATGCTAGCAGGTGTTCTGGTGCTGCTTCCTTTGGTCTTTTCTATCTCAAGAGACTTGGAATCTAAAAAAAAAAGGAATTTGTATTCTTTATGTTAGAGAATTCATTAAGTACATCTGGTGATACCTCTAGGGTAGTGCTAGTCAACTATTTGTCCTGCTGGGTCCTTTGAATGATAAGCATTCCTATCCCTTGAACCTAGGCCCACCTGTTCCTTGGCCAGTCTGGCCATGCCTGGGGTTGATAATGCTCTTTGGTATTCCTTCTTGCATTCGAACTGACAAGATAGACGTAGACTTCACTGTTAATTGTCTTTTCCTTTGATGATGGGTCACATTTTCCTGGTTCTTTGGATATTGAATGATTATTTGATTGTGTCTTAGACATTGCAAATACTTTGTTGTGAATACTCTATTATATTCCTTTGAAGAGTGTTTCTGTTTTTGTTTTAGCAGGCAATTAACTCAGATGGCCATAAATTATAATTTTTTCTCACCAATGTTGGGCAACAGCTGAAATGCCAGTTTATTTTAAAATTATTTTATTTTCTTCAAACTGCTGTGAGTAGGTCCCGAGCAAACATGGTTTGACAGTCAGCCAGAGACTTAGGTAGAATTTACACTGAATTGCCATCCGCCCTGCCCCCCCCCCCCCAAGTTCTCTGTATTCCAAGATTCCCCCTTACTTTCAGTGGCAGTGCTGGCCCTGAGTTCTCTCTGGTCATCAGGCCAAAAAGACCACAGGCTTTTTTCTGAGATTCAGCCACATCTTGCCACAACCATGGTCCACCCTTGGGCCAAAGCCTCAAAAGCAGTGAAATACTCTGGTGTCATTCCCTTCTCCAAGTTTCAGCTTCCCTCTATAATCTTCTTTTGTCCACTCTTCATGGATTTTAAGGAGTTCTGACTCCACTCTGTCTCTTATCTCTCACAGTAGTTCCATCAACAAGTTCTGGGGCCTCTGCCTTCAAAACAAATGTAGAATCTTCGTTCTCATTGCCTCCGCTGCCACTTCCCTAGACTAAGCCATCACCATCTCTCACCTAGATTATTGCAATAGCTTCTAAACTAGTCACCCTGCCTCCATTGGCCCCACTGTAGTAGTTTATTTTTTAGCATAACATCTAGAATGAATGATCCTTTTAAAGCCTGAATCAGAAATAACACTCTTCTGCTCCAGTATCTTCTTCATTCAGACTAAAAGCCAAAATCATTCTAATGGCCTCTACAGCCCTTCAGAATCTGGTCCATCATTTGTTACCTTTCATTTTTACTTTCACTATTCCTCAGCCTTAGCAGACACTTCCCCCTTCAAGCCCTTAATGCTTGCTTTTCCATCTGCTTGGAATGCTCACCCCTGAAATGGCTACTTACTCTCTCACCTCCTTCAGCTGTCAGCCGGCTAAATTGTATTTTACCGCTAGACACATACCTCCTTGTCCCCTTTGCTTGCTTTATTTTTCTACTTTAGCACTGTTACCATTATTCACTTATTTGCATTTTTCATTATCTTTCCCCACTAGAAAGTAAGCTGCATCAGGGCAAGGATTTTAATATGTTTTGTTTATTCTTGTACCTCTGGCACTGAGAACTTTATACATTGTGCTCAGTAAATTTTTATTGGTCAGATGTATGAATGAGTAATTTAATGTTTCTCATTTTTAGTAAACTAAAAAGTTGGTCTTTTAAAATATACATATTACTAATTCAGAACTGGATTGAACTCACTCCAGCTTATAGAAAGCAAAATTACATTATATTTTTAAAATTTAATTTTACTTTTTAATAAGTTGAATATCATAAACTTCAAAAATGTGAACTATCATGCCCTTATAAACGATAGCACAGATATTTGTGTCGCTTTATAATTGACTTTTGCTGATTTAATAATGTTCTGCGCTTCTATAACTATTCAGTTTACAAAGCATTTTTGCAAGCTATTCCCTGTTAGTTTTATTAATCTCTTCTGACCCAAGCCTGCAAGTTGCCAGGTAGTTTACATTTTTATCTTTAGATATATTGCTGTGTATCTAATCTATATAATTTTGAAGATTTTTAAAAAGGCAACATGATGGGTATTTTACTGAAAAATTCTGGGAAAATATCACCTTAAAAACTTCTTTAAAATTTCAGGCATCTGTAGAACATGTAATGCTTGTATTTAGTGAGGGAATATATACATTGCTTATTTTAGAATTATTGTTGTCAAACTTAGTAGCATGTATATTCTGAAATTGTTTTTTTTTCTCCCCTTAACATAGTATCATTTCACTCTAAACTGGAGATTAAATTTTACTTTGTATATAGGAAATATTTAATAGCCAATTCAGACAAGAAATGCTTAAGGTAGATGTCATGAAAATGGTGAAATATTTTTAGGTTAAATATGTTTATGGAGTTAGAGAATGTAATGAAGCATTTGAGTCTTTTTTCCCTCAACTTTATTGAGACATAATTGACATAGAATATCTTGTGAGTTTAAGGTGTACAACATGATTTGATAGTTATATATTATGAAATGATTCACAGTAGTGTTGGTTAATACTTCTGTCACCTCATACAGTTACCATTTTTTATGAATGGTAAGAACATTTAAGATCTACTCTCTTAATAACTTTCGAGTATATAATACAGTATTGTTAACTGTAGTCACCATGTTATATATCCCCCCAGAACTTATTTGTCTTAACTGGAAGTTTCTACTCTTTGACCAATATCTCCACATTACCCTCACTCCCCAGCACCTGGAAACCACCATTCTATTTACTTTCTGTTTCTATGAGTTTGGGTTGTTGTTTTGTTTTGTTTGTTTTTTTTAAGTTCCATATATAAGTGACATCATACAGTATTCGTCTTTCTCTGTCTGACTGATTCCATTTAGGTTCATCCATATTGTCACAGATGGCAGGGTTTCCTTCTTTCTTTGTGGCTGAATCACATTATGTTACATATATACTACATCTTCTTTATCCATTCATCTGTAGATGGCTACTTAGGTTGTTTCCATATCTGGGCAATTATGAATAATTCTGTAACAAACATAGGAATATATGTATCTTTTCGAGATCCTAATTTCATTTCCTTTGGATATATATCCAGAAGTGGGATTGCTGGATCATATGGTGATTCTATTTTTAGTTTTTCGAGTAACCTCCATACTGTTTGCCATAGTGGTTGTACCAATTTACATTCCTTCCAACAGTGCACAAGGGTTCCTTTTTCTCCACATTCTTGCCAACACTTAATTATCTCTTGTCTTTTTCAAAATAGGCATTCTAACAAGTGTGAGGTGATATCTCATTGTGGTTTGACTTGTATTTCCCTGAGGATTAGTTATGGTAAGCGTCTTTCCATGTACCTCTCTGTAATTTGCAGGTCTTCTTTGGAAAAAAGTCTATTCAGGTCCTCTTCCCATTTTCCAGTTGGGAGCAGTTTGGATCTGTTAGTTGGTTAATAATGGCTTACTTGAACTTTTTTCTGTTTAAGTCAAGATGATGTCAATTTTATTTGAAAATTACATATCTTAGGTTTAATAAAATTTTCTTCTCTCATTATATAGAGAATTCAGTAACAAGGTTGAAAAATCTAAAATTATGAGAATTAGTCTCTGTAGCATGTTTACAATACAGAATAGATTCTCTTTACTTATTTATTACAACATTGTATATTTTCAGCTGGTGAAGGTGCTGCTGCCCTTTAATCCAGACCTCTTTTTCTAATCAATAATCTCAAGGTAGATTTGCTCCTGCACTATCCAAGAAAGAGACTTGAGACCCCATAAGGCAAAGAAAACCTCACCATCTAAAAAATGATTATTCATTTGTAGTGAGGTTAATCTGCATATAGGACATCAGAAATTATTTCTGCTTTACAAATAGTTCAGGTAAATTTTGTGTGATGATCAAGATAACATATATTCTGTGTAAAAAATACTGTACTTTTTTTCCTTTGAACTTTGGTATGGTTTAGCTCCATAAAAACCATTCTTGACATTTTTATTGGGATGGTGTTAAATTTACAAATGAATTTAGACAGAACCGACATCTTGGTGATGTTGAGATATCCTATCCAAGTCTTTCCATTAAATCAGGTCTACTTTTATGGCTTTCAAGAATGATTTACAGTTTTCCTCATTTAGGTTTTACATGTTTTGTTATGTTTATTCCTTTGATGCTATTATGAATGAGATTTTCTTCACATTATGTCATCTGTTTAGTATGTGTATATCTGATAGTTATTAATTTTGGGATACTTATTTAAATAATTGCTACCTTACTAAATTATTTTGTTTGAGATTTTAACATTGATTGTGTGTTCCAGGTATATTAACATATTATAACAAATAAAAGGTGTTTAAAGGTGTTTTATTTATACTTTTCAAGTTTTTATGTCTCTAATGTAGTACACTATTAAATAGTAGTAAAGATAGTGGTATATTTGCCTTACTCGTAATCTTAATGAAAATCCTTCTGTTTTGGTTTTTTTTTTTTCATTAAGGAAAATGCTGGCTTTATGACTTAGATGTGTGCTTGATTTTAATTATCTATCAATTCCCCCCCTTTTTTTTAGTTTTTTTTTTTTCATATTAGTATTGGGTGTTAAATTTTGCCAAAGGCCTTTTCAGCATCTATGGAGATAACCATGTAAAAAAATGAGACATTTTTCTTTATCTTTAAAATTTTTTTAACATTTATGTTATTTTTTATAAGGCTTCATTTCTTTAGAGAAGTTTAAGGTTCATAGCAAAATTAAGGAGAAGGTACAGATAGATTTCCCATATAATTCTTTCCCCTGCACATGCATCATAGCCTCCCCCCATTATCAACATCCCCAACCAGAGCTGTATATTTGTTACAGTTGATTGACCTACACAACTACATCATAAAAGACCAGAGTTTATATTACAGCGTTCAGGTTCACTCTTGGTGTTACGCATTCTGTAAGTTTCGATAAGTATATAATCACATATATCCACCATTACAAAGTATTTTCACTGCCCTTGAAAACCTGTGTGCACAAACTGTTTATCCTTCTCTCTCACCTCCAAACCTTGGCAGTCAGTGATCTTTTATTGTCCCCATAGTTTTGCCTTTTTAAGACTGCCCCAACAGTTGGAATCATAGGGTATATAACCTTTTCAGATTGGTTTCTTTCACTTACTAAGATGCATTTAAGGTTCCTCCATGTCTTTTCAGGGCTTTGTAGTTCATTTCTTTTTAGCACTGAATAATAGTCCATTGTCTGGATATACCACAGTTTATCCATTCACCTACCTGAAGTACATTTTTGTTGTCTCCAAGTTTTGGCAGTTATGAATAAAGCTGCTATAAACATCCATGCACACATTTTTTGCAGACATTAAGTTTTCAGCTCCTTTGGATAAATACCAAGGAGCATGATTGCTGGATCGTATAGTAAGAGTATGTTTAGTTTTGTAAGAAATTGCCAGACTGTCTTCCAATAGAGCTGTACCATTTTGTATTCTCACCAGCAGTGAACGAGAGTTACTGTTGCTCCACATCCTCATCAGCATGTGATGTTGTCAGTGTTCTGGATTTTGGCCCTTCTAATATGTGTGTAGTTATATCTTAATTTGTAATTTCCTAATCACATATGATTTGAACATCTTTCCATATGTTTATTTCCCCTCTGTATATCTTATTTGCTGATGTGTCTGTTAACGTCTTTGGGCCATTTTTAAATCAGGTTATTTTCTTATTTTTGAATTTTAAGAGTTCTTTGTATATTTTGGATAATAGTTCATTATCAGATATGTCTTTTGCAAGCATTTTCTCCTGGTATATGGTCTGTATTCCCTTTTTCTTGATATTGTCTTTCACAGAGCAGAAGTTTCTAACTTAAATGGAGTCCAGCTTATCAACTATTTGTTTCATGGATCATGCCCTTGATGGTATTATCTAAAAAGCTGTTGCCATACTGAAGATCATCTAGGTTTTTCCCTATGTTATCTTCTAGGAGTTTTATCATTTTTGTGTCATATTTAGGTCTGTGATCCATTTTGAGTTATTTTTGGTGAAGGCTATAACACGTTTAGATTGATTTTTTTTCCTTTGCATGTGGATGTCCCTCTGTTCCAGCACCATTTATAGAGAAGACTATTGTTTCCTCTATTGTACTGCCTTTGCTTCTTTGTCAAAGATTGACTGTAGATATGGGTCTATTTTTAGGCTTTCTTTTCTGTTCCAGTGATCTGTCTATTCTTTTATAATTACCACAGTCTTGATTACTGTTGCCTGATGGTAAGTCTTGAAGTTGAGTAGCATCAGGCCTCCACCTTCGTTCTTCTCTTCAGTACTGGGTTGACTATTCTGGGTCTTTTGCCTCTCCAAATAATCTTTAGAATCAGTTTGCTGATATCCACAAAATAACTTGCTAGCTGAGATTTTGATTGGGATTGCCTTGAATCTGTTTGGGAAGAACCAACATCTTGACAGTGTTGTGTCTTCCTATCATAAACATGGAATATCTCCCCACTCATTTAGTTCTTTATGTTTATCAGAATTTTGTAGTTTTTGTCATACATCTCTTGTACGTACTTGTTAGATTGATACCTAAGTATTTTGTTTTTCTGGGTACTAATGTACATGGTATTGTGTTTTTTATTTCAAATTCTACTTGTTCCTTTCTAAATTTCATAGTAGTTTCTGGAGTTTTTTTGTCCATTCATTCTTTCAGATTTTCTACATACACAACCATGTTATCTTCAAAGACAGTTTTATCTCTTCCTTCCCAATCTGCATACCTTTTATTTCCTTTTCTGGAAATTTCTTGTTTTTGTTTTGTCTTACTGCATTTGCTAGGACTTACAGTGTGATGTTGAAAAGGATCACTGAGATGGGACATTGGTTGCCTTGTACCTGATATTAGTGGGAAAGCTTCATTCAGGTTCTTACCATTAAGTATGGTATTAGCTGTAGGGTTTTTGTAGATATTCTTTATCAAAGGAAGTTGAGGAAGTTCCTTTCTATTCTTAGTTTACTGAGAGTTTTTATCATGAATAGATGTTGGATTTTGTCAAATGTTTTTTCTGTATCTGCTGATATGATCATTAGATTCTTAATATGCTCTGTCATATTTAAGAATTTCTCAATATTGACCTATCCTTGTATAACCTCTAATGAATCCCATTTGTTAACGGTGTGTTATTTTTTAATATAATGTTTCATTCTATACTCTCAACACTTTAGTTTTTACATTAATATTCGTATGTGATATTGGTTAATTATTTTCTTTTTTGCATATCAGTGTTATGCTTGCTTCATAAATACAGCTTGGAAGCTTTTGTTTTTGTTTTTTCATTTTCTGTGCTTAAGAATAATTTTCACAACATTAGAACTATCTTTGATAGATTCGTAGATTTCTGCCTATGAAGCAGTATGGACTTAGTACCTTTTTTGTAATTGATAACTCTATTTCTTCTATGAAACTTTGTATTTTGAGTTTTCTAATCTCTAAAAATTTTAATTTTGGCAAAGTGGATATTCCTAGTAAATTATCCATTTCACTTACATTTTCAGATTTCTTTCTTTTTTTTTTAAGATTTTATTTATTTATTTGACAGAGAGATAGAGAGCACAGATAGGCAGAGTGGCAGGCAGAGGGAGAAGCAGACGCCCCGCTGAGCAGGGAGCCCGATGCGGGGCTCGATCCCAGGACCCTGGGATCATGACCTGAGCCGAAGGCAGATGCTTAACCAACTGAGCCACTCAGGCGCCCCTCAAATTTATTTCTATAGAAGTCTGCAAAGTAGTCTCTTACGAGTTTGGTAATTTTCTGTTTCATTGATTATTTCCTCCTGTTCAATTCTTATTTTGTATATTTTTCTTTGTTAGATAATTTTCATTATTTTTTAAGAGTGAGAATTTTGATGATTTATTAATTAGATCTTGAATTTTTCTGTTTTCCAACCTGCTTTTATTTTTATTATTTCCTTCCATATACTTTCTTTCAGTTTGCTTTCTCTAGCATTTTAAGTTGGGAATTTAGCTAATTTATTGTTATTAAAGCTTTTGGTCTCTATTATTGCTATAAACATATTCCATAAATTAAGTATAGTGTTTTGTTATTATTTTTTAGAAATTCTATGATTTTGGTTTTAATTTCTCCTTTGATCAAGGAGTTATTTAATTTACAGGTTAAAGGGTTTTTGTTGTTTTGTTTTGTTTTGTTTTCTTGCAATTCAGTTTCATTATTCTAGTTTTATTATATGTTGACTTGAGTGGTTTTTGTAATATTTCTACTTTATGGAACATATGAACTTTTTTATTTCTATGAATGTTCCATATACACTTGAGAAGAAAGTATATCTCCTATTCACAGATTATAAAATTTGATATGTATTTATAAAGATTTACCTTATTAGTTATGTTTCTTTTTAGCACTTCTATATCCTTACCTTTATTTTTTGTCTAGTTTACCACTCTTACATTAAGAACATATTAATATCCCTTATTGTTAGCCTGTTTCTATCTATACTTTGTTGCATATTCTGTCATTTCTACTTTATAAAAGTAATGCTATGGTATTTGGTGCATAGAAATAATTAACTATAATTTCTTCATCTTGAATTGTTGATTTTAGCATTAAAAATGTCCTTCTATTTCTAGTTAATGTTTTTTGGTTTGAAACCTACTTTGATTTGAACCCAGTCCTGCTGTATTATTCCCATTTGCCTTGTATACTTTTGCCCACTATTTGATTTTTAGTCTTACTGAATCATTTTGTGTGTCTGTTGTGTACAGCATATAATTACATCTTGCCTTTGTAAATTAATTCGAATACCTGTTAAATAGGTGAGTTGGGCCTATTTACTTTACTGATATGAGTAATATGTATAGTATATATTCTATCATATCATTTTGGAGTTAATTCGTTATGTTTTCCTTTTAATTATTTTGTAAGTTTATGTCTTTTCATTGTTAACTCTTGTGGGCACTTAGTGTTTTTCCTATTGGCTTTTTCTGTTCTTAATATCTTACCAATCCTTGTATGTGTTATCTTGGTTTTATGTGCTGTTGCTAGCATGCTGGGTTTTTTTTAGCCTTATTTGCTAATTTTTGACATAAGGAATTTTTAAATTTTTACTTAGTCAAGAATATCAATCTTTTAAATACTCATGTTCTTTTCATCCATCTTTTATTGTATTTAAGCTTAGAAAACTACCTGGAGTTAGCCAAACTGTGAGGTTAAAGGCACAGTCCTCCAGATGGCCAAGTCTGTTGAAATTGTCTGACTCCAGCTACAAGTCCAGAGCTTTCCCAAAATCACGTTCAGATTCACTGATGCTTCACCAAAAAGACTCAGAAATGTCACCGAAAGCTGTTATTCTCATGGTCACATTTATTACAGGGAAACAATTCAAATTAGAACCAGCCAATGGAAGAGACACATAGGGCTGAGTTTAGGACGGTTCCACAGGAAGTTCCTGTCTTCCTCAGGATGTGTCACCCTCTGGGCATCAGTGAATGACACTAATCATGGAGTATTGCTCATGAAGGCTTCAGTGTCTAGAGATTTTATCCAACCATCATTACATAGGCATGGTTGATTGATTGATTGATTGAACTCAATATCCAGGCCTACTCACTTCCAAGAGGTTGGGCTGACATCACGTGGTAAAAGCCCTCTCTAATCAAATAGTTGGGTTTTTTTTGCTTGGCCAGCCTTTATTTGCCATGGCCAACCCCCGCGCTAAGACTACTGTGTGTGGCTGACCCCATCTTTAGTCACCTCATGAGCATATATATCAGTCTTCATCTGAGAGACCCACCATGAATGATGAAGACACTAATCACTCTGGCTTTCCAGGTACTAAAGACAGAGACCAAATCTCTTTGGACCAGGCCAGATTCTTTACTCCATGAGAGCGTTTCTCTTTCAGCTCTTAAGTATTTAGTCAGTATTTTCTCTTGGTCATTGTTTTTATATTTTTATGAATATTTTGTCATTAACTCTTGGGTTATTCTGGAATTTACTGTTGATGCCAAAGACAAATTCTTTTTTTCTTTGCAAAGATCTAATCAGTTTGAGAACCATTTATTAAAAATTCTTCCTTTTCTCTGCTGAATTTGATGCCTTGTTTATTCTGGATACCTAGATTTTTTTTTCTTTTTTTTTATGTTATGTTAATCACATACATTATATCATTAGTTTTTTATGTAGTGTTCCATGATCCATTGTTTGCATATAACACCCAGTGCTCCATTCAGTACGTGCCCTCTTTAATACCCATCACGGGGCTAACCCATCCCCACACACCCTTCCCCTCTAGAACCCTCAGTTTATTTCTCAGAGTCCATAGTCTTTCATGGATACCTAGTTTTTAAACTTTAATCAGTTTAACTAGGGTAAATTAGTAATAATAGTAGTAAGTACTCAAGTTATGCATATACTTCCTGACAAGGAAGACAGACAATTTATAAACTGCAGACAAAGGTTCTCAAAAACTATTAGACTGTGTGTTAACTGACTGGCAATATCTCTATACATGATTTCTTAAGGATATTGCTATTTTATATCCTAAACTTCACTTGATGTTTTGATATTCATAACAATGCTGTAAGTCATCAATGAAAGGATGAAGAAAGTTTGGAAATACTCCAGAAGACATGAAGATCAAGCAAAATGCTATGTATTGACTAACAGGGAAAGATATCTATGAAATCACTGAGGGGAAAAAAGCACCATGCAGAAACAGAAGTATAAGATGTTGATGTGTATGTATTTTTCATAATGCACTTGTATGTGTCTGTGTGTGTAAAATGCATAGAAAAAAACCCTGGGAAACACCTACCAAACTGTGACAAGGAGGAGATTAATGGGAGTGATAGTGCACCTTTATTTTCTTCTTTTCTGCAGTCCTTTGATTTATTTAAAAAAAAAGCTTATATTTCTTTTATAATTCAAAATTTAAAGACAACATACAAGTTTATAATACATTTTAGGAGGATCTCAATCACAAACAACTAATTTACATGTTGGAAATTTAATAGGTTAGCTCTAAAGAGTTAAATCATGAAATTCACCCTCTATAAGTGTAGGTACTTAGTATATGCCTTTCTTATAATATATTTAGTATTAAAAAAATTCTATGGAAATTGTTTCATAACTAACAAGGATTAATTGTTTTAAATAAAAGAAAGGTTGGGTGCCTGGGTGGCTCAGTTGGTTAAGCGACTGCCTTTGGCTCAGGTCATGATCCTGGAGTCCCGGGATCGAGTCCCGCATCACGCTCCCTGCTCAGCGGGGAGTCTGCTTCTCCCTCTGACCCTACCCTCTCTCATGTGCTCTCTCTCTCTCTCACTCTCTCTCTCAAATAAATAAATAAAATCTTTAATAAATAAATAAATAAATAAAAGGTCATTGCACTCTCCAACATGATAGCCTCCAGACATATGTAGCTGTTGAGCTCTTGGAATGTGGCTAGAATGAATTAAGATGTCCTGTAAGTGTAAAATACACTGTAAATTTTGAAAACTAAACATGAAGAAAGAAAAGGTAAAATACCTTATTGATAATTTTTATATTTACAACATTGAAATTAAAATACTGGAATATATTGAGTTAAATAAAATGCATTATTAAAATACAAATAAAAGAGGTCATAAATTATATCTTATGTATTTTATAAGTGATTATGTACCAGTTTTTTTTTTAAATGAAGTAGCCTACTCATTATAGGCCTCTACTTATTAAGAATTTTATTTTATTTTATTTTCCCTAATCTAAAAACCTGCAACTCAGCAGGTCAGGACCAAAAACTAAAATGAGGGAATCAGATAAAGAATCAGGAGTAGATACCAAGAAACTTTCTTCACCAACCCATCAGTAGGGCATGTTTAAGGGTCCAATTACAAAGGCAGGAGTAGAAGTAGTTACCAGGAAGTTACCCAAAGCAAAGTCTAAATTTCCTGAGGCATGGTGGTAGGGATCAGCATGCTGAGACCAAAGAAAAGGAAAAAAAAAAAAAGACAGGCCAGCATTAAGCTAACAAACTATAGATTATAGACTGTGCCTCAGACCTCCAGGCTCTTAGAAGGGAATTGGGAGCCAAAGATGAACAAGTGTACGGCTTAGGGTGATAGTAGGAAATAAATGGTGCACTCAAAGGCATAAACAGATAATTTAATGAAGGAACTACTAAAAGGGTAAGACAGGTTTAAGGAGAATCATCAAGATTTCTGGCCTAGCAATAGCTGTGAGTCTTTCCCACGTCTAGGCCTAATAAGAGAAAGGGAAGAGAACTTGTTATGAGAGAGAGCCATCCCAACAGAAACTGGGCCTGTAGAAGAGAAAGGCAGCCACTGTCAAACCCCAGGCCGGCAGGAAAAAGACCCTAACCTCTCTTTCCTCTTGTCCTCTGATTGATCTCGCTTCAGTGTCTTCTGTTGGCTGAACCCAAGCTGCAGCTGAGGCGGGAGGCAACCTGTCTGATGCAGCCCATGAAGAGCATCAGCCAGGTCAGGGTGTGGGGGTGGTCACAGAGCAGATCCCGTGGGCAAACTAGGCTTATCCAGCACGGCACCTGATAGCTGCTGAAACAGTCCGCAGTCCTGAATAGTCCAATGAGAAGCTCTTTTAGTGGCAGTGGAGAAAGAAAAGAGAAGGTAAAGGGAGAATTGATGTCTTTTAGTAATTAAAAAGCAGTGACATTTGCTTTTTCTTCAGTTGATCGTTTGAGGTACTTTCAAAATAGTGCGGAACAGTCCAAATTTTACTGTCACTAAATTTACTTAATCAGAGTTTTACATGATAGAATACTTTTCCTTATAATTTATTTGAATGAAAATAAATTGTGCAGGGCTTCTACTAGGTAATGGAAATGTAAAGATTCTCCTCTAAGGTACTGTTTCTGCCTACTTGGAGCTCAAAGTCTAGGATAGGACAGAACTCTGCAGATAGATACTTACACCATTACATATTACTTTAAGCCATTCATCCGTTTTTCAAATATTTGAGGCCCTACTGGGTGTCAGGCAAAGTTACAAAGTGCAGTGGGAACATAGGAGTAACTACCTCTGCCTGAGGAATCAGAGAAGTCATAAAATGAGTATAACTTTAGTATTGAGGAGCATACTGTATGGTATTTGGTTTTTTTTACCTGGTTTCCTTATAAATCACAGGCATTAACAACTCAGTTGTAAAAGGAATGGTATCAACCTGAGTAATAAAGTCCTTTTGATTTAGTTATTGAAAGAGTATTTATCATTGCCTTATTAAATATGGGAAATAAGTGTGCCATTTTTTTCAAATGGTTTCATTTGCTCATGTTTTCTTTGTTGACCCAAATGAATGAAATTAGAATAAACAATCTCTAAGTCATTTGTAATCATGAGCTGATTAATGGAGTTTGGTTTCATAGCCATTATTCATTCACGAACACCTGATATCTTTCCCATAAACAAATTGTGTTTGTCCAAATTAAGAAATTAAATGAAGCATTTGATGAGTTTATGATTGACCCTTCTAACTCAGAGCCCATTAGTCAACGTCGTTATCATAGAAAACTGTTTGACTAATGTGCTGTCTAAAGAAGCATGTGGATTTATTATGACTTCTGATTAATGCTTGCTGCAAGCCAAACTACTAGATTATAATAATTTTTTGATTCTCATTTTAGCAGTCATTGAAGAATTTCATCTCTGATGAAATGCGCTTATGTCCCATTAGATTTAGAGATGATTACAAGGTATTGAGTGAAAAAGTTTTTAAAGGAATTATGTATTTCCGAAACTATACACAGTACATGCTTTAGAAAGATACTTTTATTTGAAGCGGTTTAGCGTTTTTTTAACTTTGTGGACATCATCTTTGTCTTTCAGGATAATAAGCCATTATCAGATTTTTTAAACTGGAACTTACTCATTTATTAAGGAAGAAATTAGAAAAAGCATAATGTAAGAATTTCTCACATTTTGTTTAAATTAAAACAAGTTTTAGTAATTTTAAGTATTTATTTTATTTACTTATTTAATACATTTTAGTTTTGCCAGTAAAGCAAATCCCTGCTTACCCAGTCTATTCTCATTATAAAGTTAGAATAAGAGTTTCACCTTTAAGCTCCTTAATAGACTAGTAACAGCTAAACTACTGTTAACATGGGCCTTGAACATGATTCCTGCTTGAGGCTACACTGTAAGACTACCACACTATTATGAAGAAACTAAGGACCACAAATATGGCTGAGTTGTTTAATTTGGGGGGGTGGGGAGTAGGCTTTAAAAATTGGAAACATTGGCTTTATCAGAATCCATCTGATTAACAGAGTTTACAGGCCAGATATGTAGGGTTTATAGTCTTTATTGTGAAGTAAATTGAATTATATGCCTCTTAAAGGAGGGAAGACAGAAGCAGCATGCTGACTAGAATGAAAAAGTTTTTGGGGGGTTGGAAATCTTTCTGATTTCCTTTTTACTATACAAATTGTGGTGATCCACCATTTTTTCTTGTTCACATTCTGATTTTATTAGAAAAATTAAGGAAATGGGCACCAGATATGCTAGGCACATCACCTATATTATTTCATTTAATTTAGAGCAGAATATAATCATGATAACCAAAATAGAGCAAGAAGAGAGGATAATATAAATTTTTTTGTTTTCCTAGAAGCCTTAATATTAGCCAAAATTAGAAATGATTTTTCTCTCAAGCTAAACCTTACTTTGATTGCTCTACTTTTAATGAGACAAAGTTCTAGGACATTAGAGAAAAAGGATTTTTACTGATCTTACTCCCCATGTAAAGTAGTGCTAAGGTCTTCTTAGCTTCCAACTGTCTGCCAAAAATGGGGATCTTTTCTGACCATGCAGCTGAGGGCCTCTGAGTTGTCATTTGAACAAAAGGGCAGACATAAAGGGGTTTGTTTGCAACTCATGGCCAAGATCTGAGGGTGCACCTGACTTACACTCAGTTAAAATTCTCTTCATCTGTTAAAGGTTCTGTGGTAAAGTAAAACACAACCTTCTTGCCTCATTTGGGAAATTCAGATGCTAGTTCTGTTCTCTTATGAAGCATATTAGAGAAGTCATTGTAATATTCAAGCAGGAGACTTTGAGCAAATGGCTCTGCCGGAGTTATATTTATAAAGTAATATATACTTTATTAATCCCATTTATTCTCATCAGTACAGAAAAAAAATTATTAAGATTACCTTAAAGGACATACATAACATGTACTGAGTGTTTACTATGTACAAAGTATTGAATTAAGTGCTTTCCATATATTACAACACTTAGTCCATATTCTTACCAAGTTTTTAAACTCATATCTTAGGAGAATAAATATCTTTTAAGTTTATGCATGAAAATTTTACTGTTTAACAGTTTGGAATGCATTGCAGAACCAACAGTTATGTTGATAGATCAGTCAGTAGCAACAAGTAAGTATTTACTACCAGGCCTTTAGTCCCACAGAAAGGATATCTACTTTGGCAAAATAGTCTGAAGTAGTGAAGCAAAATGTAATAGGACGAGGGAGGAAAGTGAAGGGACTTTTTTTTAGTGCCTGCTTTGTATTTATAATTAAGTTAATGTAGCACAAAGATAGTAATTATATGATAGAGCAAAATGGCATTAATATGTACATTTCTATTCTGTATAATTCTTAAATACTAGTTTAATACTGATATTTTGTTTTTAAAGTGAGACAGTGTCATCTATAGTTCATCCTCAGATGCATCTCACCTACGACAAATCCAGGGCCTCTGAGGTATATTTCTTGGTTACATCTTTTGTCCCTCTACTATGAGATGATTGGGAGAGGAGGTCCTGATTGAAATAAATTATCTTGACAAGGAGGAGTCAGGCCCTAAGAAAGCAGATTTTACCCTGGAAGACAAAAAGGTCGTGAGCAGTGGAAATCTGCTGGAGAAAGAAAGTGGTTAGTGTCCAGGAAGGGCTGGGACCAGGCTTGCAGCCTCCCTCCAAGTTTGTCTCTTTTTATCCTCTAGCTATGGACTGAAAAGTGTCTTCCCCACCCCCTGTTCATATGTTGAAACCCTAATCCCCATTGTATAATGGTATTTAGAAATGGGGCCTTTAGGAGATAATGAGGTTTAGAAGAGGTAACAAGGGTGGGACCTTCTTGATGGGATTGGTGCCCTTGTAAAGAAAGACCCGGTGAACTTGCCCTCCCCACCCCACGCTCACGTTGGGGCACAGTGACAAGATAGCTACCTCCAAGGTAGGAAGAAAGCTCTCATGAGAATCTGACCATGCTGGCACCTTGATCTGGGACTTTTAGTCTCCAGAACTGTGAGAAAATAAAGTTTGGTTGTTTAAGTCACTCAGCCTGTGGTATGTTGTTATGGCAGCCCGAGCTGACTAAGACACCCCCAACACATCTATTGTTTTTCCTAAGGAGTCCCACCCTCTCCCTGTCCTTTTGATTGGAAGATGACTTTTTCAGAGACCTCTGGAAGTAAATTATATCCAGATTGGTTCTGGAGGAAATTCAAATTACTCTGCCTCACTAGTAGTACAATAACCCGGTACCTGGGAAATGAGACTTAAAACAGTAATACCTTACAAGGGTTTCTAAATGGAGATGGCGGGGAGAGGAGTTTTGTCTGTGGCCAAATTGCTTTCTGTTGTTGGAGTTCAATGCAAAACATAACTTTCTGGAAGCATGTCAAAGCACAAATCCCATTTCATTTTAAAAAAAAATAATGGCAAGACAGTATAACATGAAGAAAAATACTAATTTTTAATACTTCGAAATATTACAGAAATATTGGATTACTGAAAACTGAAATTGTAATCACCATATGAATAGTTACAGATAGATCTTCTTTATAGCTTACAAAGTGCCTGTTATGTAAGCATTTTATCAGGTGTGTATTATTATAAACTAAAAAAAGTGAGAGGTTAGGATGAGTGTGGTTAAAGAAAATCAGTAAGACAGAACAGATAGGTTTATGTTGAATATATATAGGTGGTAGTAGTGGTGGTAGACTGAATCCTTTGTGTGTCTTTTCCATTTGTCTTATGGGGCAGGGGTAGGGACTATGTGCTTAATGTAGGTGTATATTTACATATTAGAAAAATATTGCTGTATTGGAGTGATTTTCTTGTCATACTGTCATTTACTTCTCATTCATGTTCTAGCCTAAAAGAAATAACTAAGCAATTAAACTTAGTATTCAGTGAATGGAATATCACCGCATTTTTATGCCTGTGGAGTTGTTCATCACCAACTTTTTCTTTCCTGGAGTTTAGAAATATTATAGGAATTGGGATTTGAGTTCCAACTAGTCTATGTTTTTTTCCCTCAGAATGAAAATTGGCCCAATTCGTTTGCATATTCATTGTTATTATAGCCTAGTTGTTTAACTTCTCTGAACCTTTCTTTATCTAGAGAATGCAGACTTACAAAAGAGAGATGAGGACTAGTTCTTCTTCCACTGAGGAACCCCCCTCCTACTCCTTTTGTCTTTTTGCAATATCTAAATGTTTATGATGTAAAAATTTGGAGCAGTCACTTATTTTGGTAATTACATAATCTTAAATTTCCTAATCAATTATTTAATGTAACTGTCCAAAGACCATAATTTCAGTCATGTTTACTAGACCAAGAAAAAAATTTATTTCATTACTTACCATAAAGTGAAACCATAGAAAAGAATGACTTAGTTGCCCATGGCAGTACATGAAATAAAATGAATATTTGAACAGACAACAATGAACTAAGATACATTTCATTTGTTGGGGGGGGACCCAAAAACATGAAGTACATGTTATTTCTTAGTTTATATAACAAAATATAATATAACCCAAACTCACATGTGAAATACATTTGTTATTAATACATGTCTAAGCCATGTCTAATGTCTCAGAGACATTAATACATACACATGCACAAACATACACACGTACACTAAAAATGACCATGGTGATAAAAAGAATGCACGGAAATGTTATCTATCATCTTGGCAGGCTAAGAAACTTCATTTAATGTGCTTGAAGTCAATGGCAAATAACTATGAAGAAGTAATCAGTGAAATTAACTAGATTGAGAAGATTTACCTAGCACAATATTCATGTTTGTTGATCTTTGTCAGGCATTAGCTGACTGCTATTGACACTTCCTTTACTTACTGAAATAGATGTTTTTCATCAAATATGAATATAATGTAAAATTTTCTTGTGGATTGATTTTTCTCTCTAGTTTTCATTAAAATTGGAAATAAATTATTTTATTTTTAAGAAATTAGTCCTAGACATGATTAAATCACCTTATACAGTGTAATGAATTTTAACATTTATAGAAAAATAATCTTTGATATATTAATAGTAATATCACTATACATTTATGTATTCTACCATTTTAAAAACATCATCCCTTACATTTTTTCATGTTTCTCACATACTGTCATGAAATAAGCAATTCAGATATTTTAGTTCCATTTTTAAACATGAGGAAATGAGGCTGAGAGAAGTTAGAGAACCTGTCAAAGGTCTCATTGATTTAAAATGGCAACATAACTAGGACCTAATCATAAATATACATATATTTTGACAATTTACCAGGCATTATGGGAGACATAAAATTAGACATAAAATTCACTATGATCTACCCATGAAAGTTATGGCCAAGTTGGAGGAACAGATATAGATAGACTGTTACATAACCCAGAGTTTTGTACATATGATGGGTGAGGACAACAGATTATAGAAACAATGATTAGCTCTAACTAGGGAAATTAAGGAAGAATAAATGAAACTTAGCATTAAAGGCTGATGTTGCTCCCCTTTCCCTTATAGCTTCCTTGATATTTTACTTGCCCAATGCAAATTCCCATCACTGTTTCATCAACTGTATGTTTTCCTAAGTTTCTCACCTCTCTAGAAAAAGACACCATCTCTGCATTTCCCACATCTTTTTCTGCTGATCAGTATTCTCATTAATATGATTGGTGGGGTTTTCTTAGTAAGAAAGCAAAGAAAGTACATTCTAGGCCTTGCATGTACTAGTAACAAATAAAAATAATACCAAATACTTATTGAACAATTATTATATGCCAAGCACTCTTGCAGATATTATACACATAATAATTCATTTAATTTGAGTATCAACCCCATGAATGGATATTATTATCCCTATTTTACAGATGAGGAAACAACGGCCCACAGAAATAAAGTAACTTTACCAGCATTACATAGACATAAACTCATGCTTTTAATTACTCCCTACAATGAACAAAGACTTAATGTGCTCAGTGATTCTTTTGACTCAACAATGGGAAAGGAGACTAGTGTGACTTCTTCCTAGGTTAGTGGTTCTCAACCCTGTAGGTCCTACTAGTTTCTTTCTGTGATAAATATTCTGTACTTTCCTGAAGTAAAATTCTGTAGAGAATATAACTTATCTGTACACACAATTTTACCTTTTTTTTTTTTTTTAAGATTTTAAGTAATCTCTACACCCAGCATGGAGCTCGAACTCACATCAAGGGTCACATACTCTTCCAACTGAACCAACTAGGCACCCCAATACACACAATTTTAAAAAATGGTTTCCTCACTAATTTAAGGGAGACATAAAAATAATAGTGATTTTTAAAAAAAAAATTGATTTGAGAGAGAGAGAGCATGAGTGGGAGGGAGAGAGAATCTCAAGCAGACTCTGCGTAAGCACAGAGCCCAACACGGGGCTCAATATCTCGACCCTGAGATCATGTCCTGAGCTGAAACCAAGAGTCAGACGCTCACCCGACTGAGCCACCCAGGTGCCCCAGAAAGTGATTTGTAATAAAGTATTTTGGTTTGTTTACAACATGGGTAAAACTATGATAGAAAACATTATGAAGTAGTCAGTTATTACAGATGCTTATAAGAAGTTTGTATTTCACAATTTTAAGATCAGTAATTATTCCATATGAAAAACATGGGGAAATAGAAGAGCAGAAGGTTCAGGTGAACATTAGCATAAAACATTACTATTTCTTTGTAGAATGTTTACCTATTTAACAGTCTGATACCTTCATTTGAAAAAATGGGGCATAATAGGTACATTAGCATATTCAATTGTAGACAAAGCTAGAAAACTCACTTTCAAATATTCAACTATTATCAACTTTTTCTTGACATTTCACATTTTTAAAGTAAGGTTGTGCATGTACACATAAACATACATGTATTTTATGCATATACACACACACACATGAATGAAATAGCTAGAGATGCAGATTAATACAAGTATATTATATCAGGGCAATTCAGACTTATGTATGACAGTGCCCCTGGTGAGTAATATGAAATGGTGAACAATGGTGTTCAGTAAAGCTTTGAACAAAGAAAGGTATAATGTTCTTTCAGTCTGCCAAGTATAGTTGCATCACGGAAAATTCAACATGAGTTCAGCCATGTCAAAAAATACTTTGTGTTTACATATAATTAGATTCCAAACTCAAATAATTATAAAAAGGATTTTCATCTACGTATGTCTGGTAGGGCATTCAGAAGTCAGAACATAGGATAATTGTTTCTGTAACAGTGCAGGAACTCTAGAATCCTTGACCTGTGCCTACTTAATGTCATATGCCTCTTCCAGTCACTCCAAGTAAAAACATCATCACAAATTTCCAGAGTGCCTTAGGGACAGTTACTGTGCCCATTGAGAAATCACTGTACTTGAACTTCATTTCCTTCTGGATATCTTAATCTGATCTGATAAATATGCTTAGGCAAAATTTCTTCAAATAACAGATTTAAGTAGCAATCTTCCTGTGCCTTAATTCAGAGGAGTGACTATGGGATGGTAATCTCAGGGCCTATGGCCAGAAACAGAAAAATGGCCTTGTCTTTGAACCCCTTCGATGAGGTGACAGTTGGGAAAGTGTTAGGTCAAATTAAGTGCCTCAAGGCCCAAAGCCAAAAGGAAAATACTACACCAAAAGTCCTTTCATGGAAGAATAGTGAATTCAGAAGTACAAAATTGAGTCCAGTAAAGTGGAGCCTGGACACAGCCAGGTTTACCCTGCACAGCTGTTGTCCAAGCTGGTCGTCTTGGACCTGGCCTGAGCCTGGCCCAAATGGGGAAAGTGAACAATCAAGAAAGTTAGAGCGAAGAGCAATGTTGTGGCAGTTTACTCCATGTTGTGGCAGTTTACATGTAACACTTTATGTAACAGTAGAAAAGATCTTAAAATAACAAACCCAAACAAAGTCAAATTGAAAATAACCTAAATATAATGATAGTATTAACAAGTATGTATTTCGTTTTGTAGTAGCTGCCTCACTGGGTATTTATAATTTACTAGGCATTGTACTGACCACTTTACATATAATTTCTCTTATCTTACAACAATTTTATGAAATAAATAGAACAATATTATTGTCCCCAGAGTGCAGATAAGGGCACTGAGAAGTAAGGCATGAGTAGTATTCATGAAAGTGATTCATCAAAGAACATGGTTATTTCTAATTTTAATTTATTAAATTGTTTATCCTGTATACAAGAGAAATTTATTTGAGCAGTGGATTTGTGTGCATTGTAATTTTGGTACCCACACGGTGATATTATCGGAAAGAATAAGTGCAGGCCACTGAATATTCAAGAATACTTAATGTAAATGACCCACATTTTCTTTTGTATGCAATACTAAATATATTACAATAACTCCCAAATTGGTTACTGTTATATATTTTTTTGTGTACTAGATCTATCTTTAAGGTGCAAATTACAATTGCATACCTTCTCTGTTTAGCTATGGGAAAGTTAAATGTAAAGGATTGTTATTATTACATAAGACACAAAATAGTGCATTAGTAATATTACAAGTTTATATCACAGAGTATTCTCTGTGATAGTATCAGTGCTACATTTATTTTTTAGAACTGTTATTTATTTCCCCTCCCCCCCAAAGAAGGGCTGTATCTCCCATTGTTTTCTCTTTTGCTTTTCCTTTGTACTCACTCTCTCTCTCTGTCAAATAAATAAATAAATAAAATCTTTTTTAAAAAGTTGCCAGGAGAAAGAAAAGATCTCTTAGGCTTCCCACACTCAGAATTGTACTAAAAGTAAAAACATGAAGAGCTAGAATTAAGACCCTTTGACTTAAAGTACTTGGCTCCTATCTATCTATCTTTCTATCTATCTATCTATCTATCTATCTATCTATCTATCTATCTATCTATCTATCATCTATCTATCTTAGTTAGTTAGTTAGTCAGTCAGTTAGTTAGTCAGTCAGTTAGTTAGTTAGTGGCTAGTTGGAAGTAAGTATTCCCTTGCCAGGAGCTGACTCTGGGATCTCTGGGAATTTATTGTTGACAGACAAAGCTTAAAAATTGGATTACTCAGGGGTGGGGAGGGTAGCCGGTCTCAGGGAATGGAATTGACATGAGCCCAGGCCTAATCCAAAGCCCTGGAGAAGTAGTAAAATAATAGAGTGGTACTTTGACATAGTAAAAAAGTATTTTGTGGGTCAAATCAAAGTCAAATGAAGCTTTGACATTTCAAAAATACCTCGTTTTAGATATTTTTCACAGGTCAGTGGAGGCAAATGTATTGAATTATAAATATAAAGTAGGGATCATTTATAGCATTTCTCTCTAGCACACCTAAGAGAAATAAGCCTTTTTAAGCCAAAATTCTTAAAAAGTTGCTGCTTTCCTATTTTGCCCATCTAGGGAACATTGACAGTAAGATACTACCAATTCTGTTAAGTGAAGCAAACTATACTGTGAAAGGCTTCTTTAAGATGAAGATGGCAAAGAGCTCTGTGGGGAATGACTGAATTCGCCCTCTAGAATAAAATTAATTAAAATGTACTATGCATACTGTATACAATATTCTACAAATTTGCATGTAATGCGTCCTGATACTAATTGCTGCTTTTCCTTACTAATTAACAAGGGAAAGCCTTTTACTGCTATAGTTAAAGAGGATAATTTTGGTCCAGCTGGGTCCTTTTCTGTATATGCTGAACAATTATTTCTTTATTAGAGTTAACCGTTGTGTACCTTATTTGGGCAGCACAAATATAGAACATTTTCCATCGTAGAAAATTCCAGTGAACATCACTCTAGGGTCTGTTCTTACCCATTGTGAGCATGACCTCTGTTCATGCAAAGTTGTGGAGCAGTTATGAATACCGTGAAATGGGAGTAAGGGTAGAGACATTCAGATTTTACTTCATATGCGTCTATATTATTTGGTTATTTTCCTCCATTAAGCAGGTACTATTTTTGGAATTTAAAAAATTAGGTAGTCACACAGTCTCCCTTCAAAAGTAGAATAATGAGGAACAGAGAAAATATTGCTAAAGGGTATCCACAATTAATTTACTTATTCCAAATGATGGAATCTCAGAGAGATATTTTTATCACATTTCCCAGGAAATACTAGAATTTATCTTTGTAAAGGTGTACTATTGGAGATATAATTGGTAAAGATGTTTTTGTGGTTCCTCTCTGATTGGATTTTCAGAGAAAGAGAATATCATCAGATAGAGAACCTTTTGCCTGTTTGTACCCACCCATTCCCTCAGTCCTACCAGTAGTGAAATCTGTTTTTTCCAGGCTGGAACCATACAACAGCTCCCCTCACCATTTCTTTCTTTCTTTCTTTTTTTGTTTATTCACTTATTTATTTACTTATGGTTTGGGACAGGAAAGAGAAAAATCTGGATAAAAATTAGATTGCCTGAGAACTAAAAGAAGTGACTAAGAAATTGCATATCCTAAGTATTCTCTTTTACTTCCTAAACTTTTAAGGATTGATCATTTATATAGCAACTTTAAGATGAGTATCTTTAACTGCTTTTCCTGTTAGCAAATAAGGCATTTAATAAACTTAACTAAGTATATAGATTCCGGAAGCATCATTTCTGAATCACTTTAGATTTCCTCCAAGTGAAGTAATATACTTGATATGTAAAATGTTCATGCTTAATAATTGTCTATTATAAAGAGAGGTATGGAGATCCACTGAAAACTATATTATAAGGTCTTTGGCCAGTTCACAGAAACAAATCACCATGATTTGGAGCCCAAATAAGATCATGGCCTAAAGGCCAATTTAATGAACGTTTTTTGAACCGTTACTGTATGTGTAGATAACATGACAGGTACTAAGTATACAGAAATGAACACACTCCCTGTCTGAAGACAGTCACTGTGCTAACTATAGTGGAATTTTATACAAGGTGTAGAGGAAAAGGAATAGTGGGAATAGTCTAGAAAAAGTGAATGGAGAGAGTAGTACAGCGCTGGGCTCTGAAGGCTGAAAGGAATTCATTCCCCAGCGGTTGTGTTTGGGTTAGTTGACTCTACCTTGCATAACTGTAGCTACAGTTTAATTATTTCTGTGCTTCCATCATTCACTTGACATATGCTGCCCTTAAAGTTTGACCATCCAATTTCTTCCCCAGTCAGAAAATACCTTACTGAGACCTTTTTCTCACCCTTCTACTCTGCTTATATTTGATTTATTAAAAGTAAATATTGATGTTTATCAAAACATCAGTCCCTCATCAGGCTACTTTTTTCTAAACTTTGTATATCCATATTTATACTGACAATGATCTGAGGTATAGGCATAGTATAATCAGTAATTCAAAAATTGAAGGCAGGTAAATATAAAGATTTTCTTTAAATGTTTATTGTTTATATAATTGTTAGAGCTGACAGGTGAGTAAGTTCAAGGGTTGTATTATGTACTTACATAAATGTAAAAAATTGTATAATATTTTCTCTGTAAATAGGTAGCTTTAAAATTAGTAAATTGGTGTAGAAGATCATTTTATTTCTGGAAATCATCAATGGATTAACAAGTAAAATGATAAAAGAATTATTTTATTTTCTATTGTTTCAATGTAATCATTCATAGTTTTATATATTAATGAACATTAAAGTAAGCTATATTGTAGCAGTTTCTTTTTAAATTAGAATATATAAATCAAATAAAGAGCATTTGCCCTTTGCTTACCCTCAGACTTCTATCAAAGGCACATGCTGTTAGGACCAATTAGTTATCATTTATGCTTTTTTTCTGTTGGTCTCATTGGTTGGATCTAGATTTGCCTTTAAGCTGTGTGTGTGTTATTGACATTTTCTTCAAAGACTCACGCTAGAACCAGATGATAAAATGAGTTGTGCTCTCCAGCAGATACATTTACAGTATTCAGCCGTTTGTAGGTGATTTTGCTAGGCTGTAACAAAATAAAGCCTAAAGCATCATATTAACTGTGCTGTTTATGTGGGTGCTAATACACTTTGAATAAAACCCTCAATTACTAAGTATTTTTGAGTCTTGACAAGACAGTCCCATGACGTTAATGGTATCTTTATAACCTTTTTAACTTCTTGTTTCTCTGACAGAGCTCTACAGTAACAGCAATGGGTTTGCCCTTGGCAAGCAAAAACTCATTTTGAGAGGATAATAGGTATTTACTATTTAGATAGCTGGCAATAAAATTTCTCTGAATGAGATTTTCCTGAGAAACTATAAACTGATTAAATTACTTTCTTTTAATGGACTGGAAAAGCATGTAATAATAGTTTGTTGAAGCTTTGCATCCAATGTCTTCCTTCCTTTTTTAGAGACACAGAAGCAGTCTGGTTTTGGTGAATTATGGGGGATGGTAGAAATTATTCTCCATTGTATAGCTTATTCTCTGTTTCTTCTTCAAGTAAAAAAAAAAGTGAGTGCTTCTATGAAGATAAGGACGTAAACAGTAACCTGTTTACTTCATATTTCATTTTAATCAGAAGTAAAATTTAGTAGTTTCATGCCTCAAGAATTTAGTTTTTAGGAAATACACCCCAACGGAGATATATATTGGAAAAACCACCCTGTTTTTCTAGTTGATATTTTTGCTTGACTTATTTAAAATAAATGAAAATCACTGTTTTCTCTGTTGTTTAAAGGCTAAAGTTGAAATTATTACTTTTTATAGTATTGATTATATATGTGTTTGTATTTTATGAGCAATTTAATTAGAATTTTTTTAATGATTTTAATTTGGACCTTATAAAATTGAACATACCATTCCATGAAAAAAATTCACATTTGTTCTGGTTGAAAAGAAATACTTAAAATATATTTCATTGTTATAACTCTTGGTTAAGGGGCATCTCAAAATTCCACATAATGTTAATTTTGTCAGTAAATGTGAACTAAGAAAAATAATTTATAATCCTAGATTTAAAATGTGAAAACTTAGATGAAATATATTTGGTAATTCATACTCTAAACATTTTTCTTTAAAGACAAATCTATTATGATCCTTGGGGGTGACAGCTTGCAGAATATCTTTCAAGGCCATGAATTTCGCACAGAAGTACATCAAATTCAGTATTTTTATTGGCAGTCAGAATTTCATATTTGTCACTATAATAAAATTGTGATTGAAATGGGACCTTGAGAGTCCTGCCCTTATGTGAAGTACTTTGAATTTGAATATCATACAGATCCTAACTTAGAGCACATTCATTGTCTCTTAAGCCTTTGGCACTGACACATCCATTGCTGGCATTGTTTTTCATTCCAGCAAATCTGCGCTGTTGGCACCAATAGGTTCAGGGGACACTAGTCATGATAGTAAAGAAATGAAGAGAGAAACAGTAATATTTGTCTTCCCCTTTGAATGATCTATTCCAGGTCACTACTATAAGCTATAAACTACTTCATAATTTAGCTTTTATTGGGTCAACTGTTTTGTCATTGTGCTGTTTTTCTCCCTTCTCAGGGTTATAATAAATAAACATCAGTGAAATATTGTGAAATAATGGCTTGTCTAGTCAATTTACTGAAATTTGTTTTTGATTGGCCTGGGGAAAAAAAATTTAGAGAAAACTGATTACTTTAAAACGGACACTTATCCTCTCTAATATACAGTTCTGCTTTAATTCCGATAGTCCTGAAGTTATTGGTAAAACAGATTTACTGAACTAGAGCAAGGATATAATGAATATGTGCTTTCATTTTAGTCATCTATTCAGTAGGACCTAAATATAGGTTCCCTACATATTTTTTCAGTTCATTTTGCTTTCATTCAAATTGGGTAATGAATACCCCTTAAAAATATAGGGTTGTTTTTTTTTTTCAGTATTTTAATGACCTCTAAGCACAGATTTTGTGCTATTGTAATGGTTTTTATGAACTAAAAAAGTCATTAACGGAAGATATTGCTATGATTTTTACTGAACTATAAATAAACTTTAACTGAACAGGAAAAACTGTAAATGTGTTTTGCATAAAATGTATAACTTAAAGCTTGTTCTGATTTAAAAAATAGAGCTAACAGATATTTTTCATGTAGAAAAATGAATGGGTATGTGTGCCTATCAATTTTTGTGAGAATAATGAATCTTTAGGTCTTTATTATTTTTAATTCAGAACCTCAAGAAGTTGCTTATTTGTTTTTTGTTTTCCAGTGTGAATTAATGCAGTTACCATAATGTTTTACATTCAACAAAATACAAACAAATGTGAATTTTAATTAAATAGTATGCTACAATGATGAAGTATAATCTGTATCCAGTTTTACATTAGTCCTCCTGGTCCCCCAGTACTCCCTCAGACTACCATCGGTGCCTACTTTAATTCTGTTAATTTTATGAAATGGTAAACATTTAATACCTGAAATTCTTTTTAATATATGACGCAGGACTTGACCAACAGAATGCAATTTCATAGCGCTGTTCATGGGCACAGAATATTATTTTTGGCATACAGTTTCTCTCTCAAACAGTTCTCACATTGAATTTTTCTTTCTTTTAAAGAGATTTTCAGTTTTAACACGGGGAACTGGTGTCATGGGTAAGGGTTTTACATGGAAACAAAGTAGCAGATTGAAGTGGTTTCAGGGCTTTAATCCCTTGGTAAATTAGCCAGCAGGCTCGCCTTTTCATAGATGTGCTAAACAACAGGTTGATGCCATTTGGGCATTAGCAATGAGAACCACCTGAGGGAATAGGGAATGAATAAGAAGAAATGTAGAATGGGAAGAAGGCATGGCTATTAGCTTTTCCTGGGTCGAGTTGCTAAAGTAATACCCATAAATGAGTCATTCATCTGATATTTTAGGTTTCCCTTTGTACGTTCTTAAATTTAAGTTATTCTCAAAATTCTCAAATTTACTTTAGAGATAACATTACATTTTATTATTATACAATACTAAAGTGCTGATAAGTTTATAAATATTTAAATGTTCTAAATTTATACTTTCTCCTTTTTGAAAAGAGATTTGAGGCTTTCAAATTTGTTTGCAGATTATTATTCTTTATGAAATAGAAGAAAACATCTTGAAATGTTCATGTGTGGAATTAATAGGACATTAAACATTTAAATTATCTTGCCTATTTGGAAACTATAAACATGTTCATAAGCTATTATAAAATTATTTTCTTAAAATGTTTTTACTGACCCTCTTCCCTCTCATACTCTCTGTCTTTCATTCTCTCTCTCTCAAATAAATAAATAAAATTAAAAAAAATGTTTTTACAGTTTTCTGAACTAATTACCTGACAAAAGAATTCTTTGCCATATCGCATTACATGTATTCGACAATGTATTTAAATAACACCATCAGTAAAGAATAGTGACCAACACAGTCGGCAACACTTATTAGGAAAAACAATTTATTTAGACTTTAGCCAAGGAATGTAACTTCATGTAAACTGAATTTGTCTAATCTCAGGAAGAGCAAGTTATGAAATTATTCATTTTGCATGTTATTTAAAATTTCTAAGCTAATTGATACCTTGATATTGATAAATATTAGAATAATACAACATGAAGAAAATGGAGAAAGGAGTAAAATAATTAAAATAACTTGGTATCCTATGAGACCCTCTCTCTAGGCTTTTAATTTTTCATTTAGAAGGGGGGATTTTAAGGATCAATATGAAGATCTGTTGATAATATTATATTTAATTAGAGTAATCAAAAACCATGCTCAGAGCATGACACCTGCCAGGGAGAGCTTCAAAAAGACAGTAAGCAGCATGCATTAGAATCATCTCTTTTGCTTGTCCATGAGCACTAATCTAGCAGAAGTCCCAAATGGGACAGCTAGTCAGCTATTTTATTGACTTTGATCTGGTTTGGGGGGCAGTTTATTTTCCCATAATGCCATTGATCAATGATTTCCTTTCAGCAGTGATGTAATTAAAGGGCTTTAGTCGGCTTCTGCTGTGTTGCCTTGAAATTTATTATTCTGGAGATTTAAAGAAGATCGATAGGGTGCAGTGGCCCCATGTTTAGACGCGAGTAGGAGGACCCTACTGAGAGTATAAGCATACAGAAAACAAGGCTTCAGGACACAAACAATATGTTTACCTGGGACCTTGAGCTGACCTATTCGCAACAGATCCTCTGTAACCAGTAGCATTTTAGTACCTATTTTTATCACAGTCTCAAAACTACTTTGTCCTTTTTGTTATTGATTTTTAGAGTTTGTTTTAAAGCAATTGAAATCAAATATTCGTGTTGTCAAAGGAAGAATTAAAATTTAAACATATTTGCCAGAAATGCAGATTTCAAATGCCTTCATCATGAAATGGGAATAAAACATGATTAATTCTAGGAATATGAACGTCTTTAAAAGTTCCTTTCAATCTATTAAAAAACATGCCATTAACTTGCTTAATTTTATAACTAATTTAAACACATACAGTTCATTTTTGTATCTATAAAAAGGTACATGCAATGACCACTGTTCCTAAGTGATCAAAATATCACATTTGGGTAATGAACTCAGAGGACCTGACCTACCACTAAGAATTAATATTTGCCTCACAACTTACATTATTTGGTAGATTAAGTAAAATCAATTCAGAGATTCTTTATAATATGTAAACCGTGTATCCTTGGCTTCTTATAACTGTGCCTTAATGAAGTCAAAATAAGTTGAAAATAAAGGAGGCAGGGGCGCCTGGGTGGCTCAGTCGTTAAGTGTCTGCCTTCGGCTCAGGTCATGATCCTGGGGTCCTGGGATCAAGCCCCGCATCAGGCTCCCTGCTCAGCGGGAAGCCTGCTTCTCTCTCTCCCACTCCCCCTGCTTGTGTTCCCTCTCTCGCTGTCTCTCTCTCTGTCAAATAAATAAATAAAATCTTTAAAAAAAAAAAAAAGAGGCAGATTTAAGTTCCCCAAACTATTGTCCATGTTGCTCCATTAATAAATGTTCCGTTAAAAAATTTTTTTCACCAAATACATTTGAAAATCCTGGGTGCTTCTTTTAGATCATGTCAGCATACATTAACATATTCTAGATTTTTAAGCAGTTTTGAAGTAATCCTCTTTAACTTTGCTTAACACAACATCCTTCAGTCTTACCTGCCCTATGTCATAGATTTTGTGGAGGTCGAGTTTCAGAAATACAAGAGCTAGTGAAAACAACCCTGAAAGGACTGGAGAGAGCTGTCCTGAATTCTAATCCTGGCTTTGCCTCTTATTGTCCATATAATTTTCACAAGTTATGTAATCACTCTGCACATCGGCTTTCCTGTCTGTGAGGTGAGATTGTGTCAGAGAGGTTGGGATTGGCCAGGGAAGGATACACAACACCCCAAGGAGCTTTTTCACAATAGGCATTCCATCAGATGCTCTTTACCTGTGCTGAGACTGACTTTAGGTGCCTTGATCAGCTGGCTTTAATTGTGCCAGTAGTAAAATTTATTTTCTTAACCCTAAGATTAAGGGACTTTTAGTCATCAAAGTTATGTTGAAAATACAGCAATTTTACTTAGAAATCAGAGAGTAAACACAAGCACAATTTATTACTTTGCTAAATTTAGCCAACACTGGCAGACTGTGCCCCTTAATAAAGGTGACAGTCCATCTAGGCAGAGAACAGAAGTGGTAATGCAAATATAGTGTGATTTGCTATCTTGATAAACATTAACTAATTTATAAACGTTACTAAGACCGTATGTCATAGCTAAGAAATAAGCAGAGGCAAATAGCCATAGCAGGAAGAAAAATGAGCAAATTAGAGATTTTGTTTACATTTTAATTGTTGCCGATAATCATTTAGAGTGAATTAAGATTTTTTTTTGTCATCTTCTAGGAGCACTGATGACTTCATAAAAAATGGTGCATTTGAATTCAATATCTGCAAGATGAGAGGAGCTAGAGGGATACAGAGAATCATAAAGCTTACAGGCTCCTAAAGCTTACAGGCCAGAAGGAAAGTACTATAAGGAAAGGCAGAAGAAATGAAGTGACAAATATAACACGTGGTACTTGCTAGAGGCATAGTTGAAGATGGAGAGACACAATGTTATGCTTTATTTTCTTTGTCTCATAATCTTTTTGCTTTATTTTTCTTCATAGCACTCATTACTCTTTAACATTATATTTTATACCTAAGTAGTGTCTAAGCATCAGGTTTCCCTACTAGAAAGTAAGTTCCATAGGGGCAGGAATTTTGTTCGAGAACAAATCCTATGTCCTTTAATAGGAGTGACTGGCACATGGTAGGTGCTCATTAAACTTACAGGCTTTCAGGAGCTAATGCCTCTATACACAGAATAATGTGATTTGAACTGTGCTTCAGGTAGTGAAAACTAGAACCACAGAAATAATAAATATAAAAGAGGGCAAATTAAAAATGTTTATGAATTTATTAGTATATAGGTTACAAAATTGACTAAGTATAGGAGAGGTAAAGCCATCTAGATATAAAAAGTAGAGAAAGCATAAGAAAATGAACATGGTTAAGGAAGGATAAATTAATTTTGGATATGGTTCGAGTATTGCAGAAAAGTATGAGTTTTATACAGTCAGTATTTAGAATATGAGTTGTTAGTATTTTCTGTATGTGTCCGTTACTAACAAAGACTGTCTTTCACACTTGTACTGTATGGAGAGACCAGGTTCATTAACTGGGTAATTGTTCCCCCCTGTCATACATTGCTATTATTCAGTCTTACTCCATTAATAAGCTCCTTCTAGTCTCCTTCTCTACCTAATTCCTAAGTGTTCTTCATGGAATGGTCCTGTGCTTACTTTTTTTTCCCCTTCCGTATTTTCATCTTAAGGGATCTCATCCATTCCTAGGACTTCAGATATCCTCTGTGTGTTACAGTGTCTCGGTTTCAACCCAGCCCCCTCTCTGAACTTCAGGCTTACTAGAGCTAACTGCCTGTCATCTCGACTTAAATGTCAAAAGGCAGGATTGTCCTGGATTCTTCTCTCTTCCTGCCACCATCCTCGTCCTACTCATCTTTCATTTGTCCCTCCGTTACATCTCTCCAGTTGCTCGAAACAGCAGTTGGGCAAGTTCCTCACCTGCCACATCCATTCTATAAGCACGCTCAGTAGCCTCCTAAAATACATTTTAATCCTTCCACTGATCCCATTTTCCCTGCCTTCACTCTAGGCAAGTCATCATCACTGCTTGCCTAGACCATTGCACTAGCCTTCTTATTCATCTGTCCAGTCTTGCTCCCTACAATTCATTCATCGTGTAGCATCCAAAATGATCTTAAACTGTAAGTTGGAACTTGTCACTCCCCTGCACAAAAAAACAAAGCAAAACAAAAGACCTTCAATGGCTTTCATTGCCCCTAGGATAAAATCTCAGAGTTCTTAATATGGCTACAAGTTCCTGCACGATTTGTCCATGTCTACTTCATCTTCATCTTGGACTGTACTTGACTGAGTCTGACCATACCAGCCTTCTTTTAGTTCCTGTTTGCATCAACCTGCTTTTACCTCCTTGGTTTACATATGTTATCCCATCTGCCTAAGATACTTACCTCCTCCCTCTCTCCCAGATTAATTTAGGCTTATTATTAAGGTTTGAGCTTATGTTTTATATCTCAGTGAAGCCTTCCTGACACCTAAAATGAAATGTGTCAATGTCTCCTGAAGCACTGTGAACTTTCCTTCATAGCCATCAGTTTTTAATTAAATATGATTTTTGTTATTATTTGACCTTCCTTTCTGACTTTTGGAGAGAGTATGTCTCTTTTCTACACTAAGTCCTCAACACCCAGCATAGTTCCTAGCATGTAGAAGGTGCTCAATGAATCTCTATCTTTCTATCTTTTTTGACTCATTCACCTCTTTTGTATTTTCAACCATTCAGCATTTCACAGTTCCCCTTAGGATTTTTTTCTTTAATCTTTTGTAATATGAAATATAGGGAAAAGCATGTAAGTGCACAGATCACCAGATTATGAAGCCTATACCTATGTTGTACCACCCAGATCAAGAAACAAGACTTTGCCAGTACCCCAGAAGTCTTTATTTTTTCCTTTCTGTCTATAACTACCACCTTCCCCTCTATTATGGTAATCACTCGCTTGCTTTTATTTATTGCTAAGAATATAAGAATATATTCTAAGAATATATTGCTAAGCACTATAGTTAGTTAAGTTTTGCCTGTTTTACATTAAAACCATATAGTACATATTCTCTTGGGTCTTCATTTTCTCAACGTTGTTCTAATTCATCTGTTTGCATGTAGCTGTAGTGTGTTGATTTTTATTTTAATTTTAATATTTCACTGTATGAACATATTGCAGGGTTTTTTTTTAACCTTTTGGCTGCTGGTGGACATTCGTTGTCTTCAGTTTGCAGCTATACTAACAAGGCTGTTCTGAACATTCTTGTAGAAGTTGATCTCCTTTTAAGATTGGACATGATCTTCTGTAAACTCCATACCTAAGAGTGAAATTGCTGTGTCATAGGGTATATGTAATTTCAAATTTACTAGGCAACGTGAAACTTCCCTAAACTGGTTATACCAATTTCTTTCTCCCCAAATAGTGTATTGCTCTACTTTCTCACCAATACGTGGTATTGTCAGACTTTTTATTTTATTTTATTTAAGGTTTTTTTTTTTTTTAATTTATTTGACACAGAGAGAGAGCACGAGAGAGCGCACAAGCAGGGGGAGCTGCAGGCAGAGAGGGAGAAGCAGCCTCCTGGCCGAGCAGGGAGCCCGATGCGGGACTCAATCCCAGGACCCTGGGATCACGACCTGAGCCAAAGGCAGACACTTAATGACTGAGCCACTCAGGCGCCCCAGACTTTTATTTTAGCCAAACTTAAATAATCTGACTCATTCCAACCTGCTTACTCCTTCCTCCTCATTCACTGGAGTTATAAGATATATATTTAACAATGGAACAATATCCGTGTTCATTCTGCTTTCAGTTGTGAGCCATTGTTTGATATCTTTGTTACCTGCCATTTTTATCCTAAAGATAATTCAAGATGGTCTCTAAACATTTAAAAGAGCTCTTCCATGTTTATATGAAAAAAGACTTGATTTCCAACTGGCCCTGAGATATTTCAAAGAGGTTTTTTCTTTATTAATTTTCCCATCTTCGTTGCTTTTTTTTTTTTTAAAGATTTTATTTATTTATTTGAGAGAGAGAATGAGAGACAGAGAGCATGAGAGGGGGGAGGGTCAGAGGGAGAAGCAGACTCTCTGCTGAGCAGGGAGCCCGATGTGGGACTCGATCCCAGGACTCCAGGATCATGACCTGAGCCGAAGGCAGTCGCTTAACCAACTGAGCCACCCAGGCGCCCCATCTTCGTTGCTTAAAAAAATACTTAGCTCATAAAACAGATTTTGAATGTCTGGTGGAAAAAAAAATACAGGGAAAGAGAAAAACAAGGAGGGAGGAAGGATGAAAATCATAATATATTTGATTCGAATGTTTTTTATTTTTATCTGATGATTCTTGGTCCTGTTCATGTAACTGCAATGAACTCTACTAGAACCATAAAATAGAAGTCATTCAAATGATCATTTCAGAGCCATTGTGTTTGGTTCCTCTTTTTGGTTAAATTCTGATTCCTTAAGAATCACTTCAGGTGTTACCCTCTCTTGGAAGTCTTAGTTATCTGTTGTCCGTCAGACTGAGTTAGAGCTGTGTTCCTGTCCTGTATTTTTTTTAGTATCTGTATTATAGAACTTACTACTACAGTGTTAGAGAAGTGGATTTTCTTGTCGGCCTCCTCTTTTGGACTTTGTTTCTTCAGAACTTTCATAGGTCATCTCTCTATCTTCACCACCTAGAATAGTGCATATATTAAGTCTTCTTAAAAAAAAAAATAGCTAATGGGAATTAAAGAGATCCATGCCCCCCTCAGTACTCCCCACTCTAAAAATCATTCCCTTAAAGGTTTAAGTTAAAAGTTTAGTAACCTCCATTATTGAACTGGAAGATTAATTATATAGGATTATATAGGAACATTCTTATAATTGACAATTCTTACAGTTAATTTCTCTCTGGTTTTCACTAAAAAAACTATCCTTAAAAAATTCTTTTTGTTTAGTCTTTCTAATATTTGATCATGTTAAAACAATAAAAGCAGATTGTGAGTTTTGTTTATCATTTTCTTGCAAGCAAATCACTTCTCTAAGAGGTATTAACTTTGATCTTCATTAGATAGGATAAAATGAAGTTTTGTTCATGTTTAACCCTCGAGGGTCCCTTGAGGACTACAAATAGATCTTCTCTGAACACATTCAATAGAAGTTCTGTTGGGTGTCATTCATGATTTCATTGTTAGTTAAAAGTATCCTCCATAGTCCCTGTATTTGCTCCTAGACAAATAATGAATCTTTCTCGTTGTGTTTAATTGAAGACAGTGTGAGACAAGAAAGCAGGGAACATATTACAACTGTCCCTCTTATTATCATCTTTTTTTATTTATACCTCTGTGACATGCTTCCTGTTTCCAAAGAGATAGGGTCTGAGAAAAAGTCGTTTTATTTCATTCTATTATTTAACTCATTCTTTTTTTTTTTTTATGAAATGATCTAGCTTGAAAGATTCTAGTACATATTTGAAAACTGTTTTCATGGAATATGAAGAATGCTTTTTCAGTCACGTGTACTGCTACTTTCTGCCTTTTACAGAGTGTAGTGGGTTTGGTCCTCTGAAGTCAGATTGTCCGTATTAATTTTGGCTCTATCATTTACTAGTTGAATGACTTTGAATAATCAGTGAAATCCTCATGCCTCAGTTTCCTCACTGGTAAAATTGGGATATTAACATTGAGCATTAAATAAGCTAATACATGTAAAACACTTAGAATAATTGCTAATATGTAATAGCTCAGTAAATATTGACTTTCATTTTTTATCATTATTAATTAATAGTGTTATGTGAGTTAATTGAACCAGAACTCACTATAGAAGGAGAATAAAACTACTCGTTGTCTCAGATATAATAATTTTATATGTTTGCTTTTTGGATAAGATAAAGAGCCTGACAGAGACTACTATTTTGAGTTATAGTAAAGCAAATTATTATAATTGGTTCATGGAAGGCTTCATTAATATAATATTTGACTTCAGATACATAATTAGCATAAATTTGTACTGATTAACTATTTGTAAATTGTTTTTGCTTTACTAGATTTTTTTATAAGCCCTTGACTTTAAAGTTTCATTGAATTTCAGATGTGATATATCTAGACTTTTCCTTTAATACATCACAAACTATTCCAAGTATTCAGAACATATGGCCATATCTTTTATCCTGAAGGTCACTAGGTATATATCACACATGCTCAATACCTATTTTATTTGTGCTCTCAAGTTTAATGCTTTCATTTAGTCATTTCACACTTTTATTACCATCCTATTGATATTTTATAGTAACTTCTTTTATGTACGTTCTAGTTTCCTTTTCTCTCTTTTGTTAACTTTCTCTTTTTGTGCCTCTCTCAACCATTTTGGTAGTTTCAATTTCTGTCATTTTTAAAATATGGCCCCCAAATTCTTTGACACTTCTCCCTTTTTAGGAATAGGTCTATATCTTCTCCCTTTGAACCTGGCTTTGTGACTGCTTGATCATTAGAATACAGCAAAGTGATACTGTACCAGTTTCCAGATCTAGGCCTTAAGAAACTGGTATCTTCCACTTCCTGTCTCTTGGGACACTTGCTCCTAGAGACCAGCCTCCATGCTGTGAGGAAGCCAAACAGCCTTATGGAAGGGCCACATATAAGTGTTCTGACTGACAACACCAACTGAATTCCTACCTTGCAGCCAACAACAACCATTAGGCACACGACTGAGCAAGTTTTCAGAGAAATTCAGCACCCCCAGCTGTCTAGTCAGTCAGTTGGTGCTGCGTGGAGCAGAGGCAAGCTACCCTGCCTCCACTCTGCCCAAATGCAAATTCATAAGCAAAATTAATGACTGTGGTTGTTTAAAGCATGAGTTTGGTTTGGTGGATCTCATAACAAAGATAACTCACATATAAAGTAAATGCTTTTCCTTTCTTCATAGTAACATTTTTAAGGGAGTAAATATTTTTGGAAATAGTTCTCAGAATTCAGCCTTGGAAGCCATTTGGTATTTTCTGCATAGGAATGTCTGTTTAGAATGTCTGTGTCTTAAGAATTTCTATGAAAAAATGTTTGAAAATATATGGTAATATATAAGTAAAACAAAAAGAATTTCATCACTTTTTTTCTTTGAATTTAAATCTATTACTTGTACTTTATTTCTTTTTTGGTAAGATTTTATTTACTTTTCAACAGAGAGAGAGAGACAGCAAGAGAGGGAACACAAGCAGGGGGAGTGGGAGAGGGAGAAGCAGGCCTCCCTGAGCAGGGAGCCTGATGCGGGGCTCGATCCCAGGACCCTGAGATCATGACCCGAGCCAAGGGCAGATGCTTAACGACTGAGCCACCCAGGCGCCCATTCTATTACTTGTACTTTAACTGATTGCAATAACTCTAGTTGTCTTCACATCATCATCCTTGTTATTACTGTCTTATTTTGTATACATAAGAGACAGCAAATACGGAGCATTGATCGCCACTTCTTTAGGCTTCATGTTTAACATATTGCTAGTTGATCAGTGTACTTTTTCATGCTGAGTCCAGATGTAACTTGAGAATTCTCAGCATATCACTTCCTACGTTTTTTTTTAAGATTTATTTATTTTGAGAGGGAGAGAGGACGGTGGCAGGGGCAAAGGGAGAGGGGGAGAGAATCAGAAGCCGACTCCACGCTGAGCATGGAGCCCAACACAGGGCTCAGTCTCACGACCCCGAGGTGAGGACCCCAGCAGAAAGCGAGAGTCCCATGCTTAACTGACTGCAGACCCATGTGCCCCAGCACTTCCTGTTAATACCCATGCTATTGCAATGGACATCTGAAATGAGACCTATAGTTTATAGTATAATTTATAAATATTTAAAATTTTTTAAATAATGTCACCATCAAATACAATTCTCTCCCTTTCCCAACTTTGCCCCCAACTCCTGAAGCAACCTTGGTGCCACCATCACTCTGCTTACCTGAAGGCATTTATTTTATTTTTGAGAGGTCTCTGCTTCACATATAATTTTTTTTCCTTTTCCCCTTCTTTAACCTCTCCTGTAGCTTTTCTGTAGAAGTCAAAAAGTTACTTACCACTATGAAAAAAATCACTCTGAGATTTCCCTAAGGGGACAGTATGGTAAGTGGGAAAAACTATCACAATTTCCTATAAAACAGTTTCACTATGGAAAAAAAAGATGAGATGCAAGTACATGAGTGATGAGGTTATTTGTAAAATTTTATAGTACATCTGAAGAGAATGATTAGGTAAGGGAACTTGAATTGGTTGAGGCTATGCTATGTCCCAGGTGCTGTAAGCTTATATACTTTAATTCATTTAGTCATCAGAATATACCTACAGGGAGAACATTACTATCCAGTATTACTAAATTCTTACTCATCTGTTAATTTATTCTATACATTATTTGAAGGATTCTATAGCAAAGCAATAAAATGATCTGTGAAATTTTAAAAATAAGAAAAGGGAAAATATACATTAATCGGTCAAGAGCAAGAGAAAAATAGAACAAAATTCATACATCAAAAGCGCCTATAGAGCTGCTGTCATTTGTTCTGTGTTTTTTGCCAACCAAAGCTAAAAGCAGATTCTCAAAGAGAACTACAAGTTTTACCACAGAGTTTTACTAAAAAGGAATTCTCACATGGGGCCTTATGTAGGGGATTTTCTTATTGGATGAGATATTGGAAATACTTATTTTATGTGCTTTTTACTCTCTTATCATTGTCACCATCATATGTGGTATAGTATATAATATCCTCAACATTGTAATTGCAAGAAGTGAACAGGTTTTGTGCACCTCTTATTTTTAATGTCCGTCAGTAAAAGCCATAAAAATATTGTCATGAAATCTAGTCTATTAGGAAAGTATGACCCAAGAATATAGCATTGTGGTATATCTACTTGAATTTAATTAAAACCCAGTATAAATGGAGAAACAGAGAGAATGCCTGTTTTTACAATAATTCTTCCTATGTGAACATAGGCTCTTGTACTAGGAGCCATTTCAGTCTTCTCTGCTCTTAGAAGGGCCTGAAGTACAGGTACTGTATGTGGTTGATTCTTAACACTTTAGAGACAAACAGGTGATAGGTTGCTGTTCTTTTATGGAAACCAAGGAACTTCATGAGTACTCCCTCCTAGATAGCCAGCTTCTTACCTCCACAGGAAGGCAGGCCAAGAGGGCATACTTCCAAGAAAGCCTAGAGTTTTCCTCAAAAATAATGCTGCACCCACCTCAGGAAGAGAACATGTGAACAAAGCAATTAAAATTTTTACAGCCTTGAGCAGAGCAGAGATTTTCATATTATTTCATACTTCATCTTACTCAGTTCTTACTGTGGTCCTAGGAAATTCTTTTTTTTTTTTTTTTAAGATTCTTATTTATTTGACAGAGAGAGATAGTGAGAGCAGGAACACAAGCAGGGGGAGTGAGAGAGGGAGAAGCAGGCTTCCCGCCAAGCAGGGAGCCCGATGTGGGGCTCAGTCCCAGGACCCTGGGATCATGACCTGAGCCGAAGGCAGTCTCTTAACCGACTGAGCCACCCAGGAGCCCCTGTGGTCCTAGGAAATTCTTGATAGTGTTGCCATCAAATGTCAAATTTGAGAAAAGTAGCGTCCTTTGATCCCTCTTGATTTCGGCTCAGGTCATGATCTCAGGGTGGTGAGATTGAGCCCCACCTCAGACTCCACCCGCAGCTGGGAGTCTATTGGATATTCTCTCTCTGTGTTCCTCTGCCCCTCTCCCCGCTCACACTCACTCATGCACACTCTCTCTCAAATAAATCTTAAAAAAAAAAAAAAACTGTTCAGAGCCTCTTTTCACTTATAAGTCCTGTTCTTACCAACCAGTTTGTCATAATTAATTCCAAGCAAGTGATCTCATCTAGATGGATTCAAATTATTGTTTACCCTACCTTCAAAACAGATAATCCAAGTGTATATTTTGTTTTAAAGATTTATTTATTTATTTATTTGGCAGAGAGAGACACAGCGAGAGAGGGAACACAAGCAGGGGGGTGGGGGAGGGAGAAGCAGGCCTCCGATGGAGCAGGGAGCCCAACGTGGGGCTCAATCCCAGGACCCTAGGATCCCGACCCGAGCCGAAGGCAGATGTTTAACGACTGAGCCACTCAGGTACCCCGATAATCCAAGTTTTTAATCAAATGAATTTTATAAGAAAATGTTACTGGGTCCCAGTAAGAAAAGGATTTAGGATTTTCAACATTCAAGACAATTTTTCTAGCACTAAAGAACTGAAAGGAAAATAAGTGTTGTAGATATCAACTGAAGCCTATGCCTTGATATTTTTCAAATGACAAAAATAAAGATTTACCTTGGAAATATTTATCATGAAATTTAAAAATTTTTGTTAATTACCTGATTGGTGAAAGCTCACTATTAAGTACCCAATTGAATTTGCTTTGGTCACATTTTAATGACTGTTATTACAAGTGTATTTAGATTGTGTCAATTTCTATCAAATTTTAACAAGTGTTAGAATGTAATCATAATATCTAGAAGTAAGTGAAATATTTATTGTGTAGACCTTTACAAAGATTTCTCATGAAGTTAGTGTAAGATGCAAGGACCCCACTGAATCATACTTACTACTACTGATTTCAGGCATCCTCTTATTATTTTTTCTCCATCATAGAGAAAAACTTATGCTCCAGCTCTCCAATGTGGTCATAGGATCACAACAAAATGCACAAATAGACAATGGCCAGTTATGGAGATAATTCAAGCAAATAATTCTTTACTGTCCTAGGTGACAATTTATGTGTAACTAATTAAAAACTTGAGTTTTATTTTTGTTGGTGATTTTTATTCTTTCAAAAGAAGTGAAGAAGAAAGCATCCTGAGATATAGTACTGATCCACTTTGATTAAGCAAATCACTTACCCTAATGATGATAAGATCCGTGAAAGTCATTTTCCACCTCTAAAATCATGTGATTTGTGATTTTTATTTCTTGAAAGATTTGAAGCAATGACACTTGAAGTTTGGATTTGTACCTGTTTCATATTTAGGTTCATCAGGTAACAATGCCCCCTACTTTTGTGCTGCCTTTATAGATTTGCAAGCATAACACTTTGTTATGATTTGTAACCCTCATAAAATAGACTTGTATGTTGTAAAAACCAAAGATATAGAGTATACATATAATAGACACTTTTAAATCTCACACAGAGGAGACTAATGCAACACACTCAAAGCTTAGTGCTTTATAATTAGCAATGAGTTTTACTGTTAACTTTTTTAAAATTAATAATGCTTTGAAATAGGCCAAGGTTATTTACTAACCCAAACACACACACTCATGCTTTCTAATTCTCTCCTCTACTTTCCCCTACCCCTCTCTACCTCCTTTCTTTTCTTCTCATAGGCAAGACCATAAAAGCCTTGTCTTACAAAAGGTTTGAAGAATTTACCTTTTGACCCCACCCGTCTCATACAGTATTTTGGCATGTGTGCTCACACATGCAGCACATTCATTCAGTCATATATTATCTCAACAAATATCCTTATCTCACATATGCCAGGCATTGTGCTAGGTTCTGGGGATAAGCTAAACGCAGTAAGCCTGAACTCTGCCCCCCAGTTAGAGGGTTAAGTGGTGACATGCTCTTTATGAATAAGGAAACACATTTGGTGGAAGTACTGAAGCTCGTGAAAAGATTTAAAGGGACCTGTGTTGAGACACAGTAAATTAGCCAAACAGACAAGGATCTGAGTCAGAATCCTCCATTTCTAATTAGCAGTGTGGAAAGATTGCTGTTAGGAGAGTAATAAGGTCTTGGTTCCTGGACTGGCTCTGCCACTAATTAGCTGTGTCGCTTTGAACAAGTCACTTAACATTCTGGGCCTCAGTTTTTCTCATCTATAAAAATGAGAAAAGTGAACTAGATGGCCTCTAAGATCCTTTTCAAATCTTAAGAGTTTATGACTATCCAAATGTACAAAGCCAACATAAATGAAATTCCTAGTTTTCTTGAAGACATAAAGTAACATATATATAAAGTAATAGTTTTCTCTATACCTCCAATTATCTATCATAAAGTCTAATAAAAAATCATTCATAAAGCAACAAAAGTATAAAATAACTAAAATAAACTTCACTGGTTTTAATTTAAAAAAGATTGAGCACTTTCTATGTGCAAACAACACTGTTGAATGCTAGGAGACAATTCAGGTAATGCCTTTATGGAACTTATGGTGGGGAAAGCAAACAAGAGATAGTTATTTGTACAATTAATAATTCAATAATTTGGGGGCACCTGGGTGGCTCATTCGTTAAATGTCTGCCTTCGGCTCAGGTCATGATCCCGGGGTCCTGGGATCGAGCCCCACATTGGGCTCCCTGCTCCACGGGAAGCCTGCTTCTCCCTCTCCCACTCCCCCTGCTTGTGTTACCTCTCTCGCTGTCTCTCTGTCAAATAAATAAATAAAATCTTTAAAAAAATAATAATTCAATAATTTTGATAAGTAGAATGAAAGATAAGAATAGACTAATAAGAGCATATAACTGCCAGGGCTAAAAAATGCACTAATTTTTCTTCAATTCAACAACAGTTTAAAATGTACCATTTGTTTAGGATGGAGGAAGTTTTTTCCAGGGTGTAAAATTTTCAGTGTTAAATCTAGGGAAGACCCACGCAAGAACATTGGTCACACTAGGACCATGGACATTTTCAAAACAAAGACCTGTATGGATGGATCCATAGGAATTAGATGATTGAGAAAGGCTTAAATGAAGCTAGTATGGTAGACAAGGAATAGATGATTCGTGGCCTTATAAGCCATATTAATGTTAGGATTTTGCTTTTCTTCATAAGTAGAAAGCTACTGTAGGAGTGGCATGATTAGAATCCATTCTTAGAAAATCCATCTGCTGTGGTTTAAAAAGAGTGGATTTAGTGGTGATGGTAAAGGTAGTGGTGGTAATGGTGATAAGGTTGTCACAAAACTAGTTTTAGAAAGATTAGTAAAGTTATTATAGTAATTAAAGTGAAAAATGATGATGGACTTAGGGTAGTGGCAATAAATATGGGGAGAAGTGGACAGATTAAATTATATGTTAGAGGTAGAATTGATAAAATCCAGAATTAATGAGTGTGGGAAGGTCAGGTAATGACAGAAACAGAATAATTGGCATCTAGAGAATTTGAGATAATAGAATATTCTTAAAGAAGTTTTGAGGGAAGGGAGTGGCTTTAGGCTAATGAAAAGACCATGCAAGATATAATGGGAACATTGCCTAAAAATATAGCAGAAAGTTGACTCTTGAAATGTAGTACCACAAGAAATGTAAGAAAAAATTAAGCCACATTTACTATGTGCTATCATTAGGATATACAAAAATATACATGTTATCTGAAGTAAGAGGGGAAAAAAAGGAGAAATAAAATGGAGACAAACTAGCATGATGATAACTGTATGGCATTTAGGGCTTGAAAGCTTGCATCCAAATCTGCGCTCCACCATAGTGCCTATCAACTCTATGATTTTACTTTGTTATTTAGCTTTATTGAATCATAAGGTTTCTTGTAGGTAATAAAGAAAAACTAAAATGGTGCTAAAAATTACAAAGATAGGACAAAAATGCTAAAAAGAAAAGCGTAGGGTAATATCTACAATACAGGTTTAAAAAGCCTAATAAAAACTACCAAGAATAAATCAATACATGACAAAACTACAAATTTTTAAGCTATTTGAGAAAAAAAAACCTGCTGGCACCTTGAACTTCCAACCTCCAGAACTGTGAGAAAATAAATGCCAGTTGTTTAAGCCTCCCCCCCACCTAACAAAGAACCTGTAAAATAAATGTTAAAATGATTCAAGAGAGAAAGTAAGGAATAGAAACCATAATATAAGAACAGAATAGGATGAAAAATGTAGAGGCAGATTATTGGTTCCAGATTTGAAAACTCCTTTACTTGCCCAACAGACCTTAACATCATGAACCACAGATGGCAGAGTCAATAGGTCATTTCACAAAATTTTCTTAAACAGAAAATTTCAAAAGGTAAATTACTTTAAAAAAAAACTGAATTTTTGCTGTATGGTTCAGGCGTTATTAAACGTTTTTTGCTACCTATTCATCCCCAGTCCCAGAACAGAAGTGTTTCTGATGTTGTGTATGTGTTTGGTTTTCATCAGAAATTGGTTTTATTTCATGTATATAACCTAAATCTGGAAAAGTTTCAGTTTTTTAATAAAGAACTTAAAAGCTTCATTCAAAAAAAAATTAAGTTGAGCAAATTGCCAAGAATAGTCAAGACAATTGTAGAGGAGAAGAAAGGAAGGTGGGGATTCATCTTATCACATAATAAGATTCTATATCAAAGCTACAGTAATTAAAGTGGTGTCATCAGTGGAAGAGAGAGCCCAGATACATCCCCATACATAAATACATTTCTCAACTTACATTACATATAAGTGAGGGAAAGTCAGGGTTTTTTTAATAATAGTATTGAAGGAATTTATTATTTGTATGGAGATTTCAGAAAGCTTAAATGTAAAAAGTGAAATTTAAAAACTTTTAGAAGAAAACAGAGGTGATTAGGTTTACGATCTAAGGATAGGAAAGCATTTCTTAAACAGACAAAAGTATTTAAGTTTAGTAGAAACTGACAATTTAAAAAAAAAAGAAATTTGACAGTTCTTAGTACATATTTTTAATGAAAGCTTAAATTTCAAAATTATCTGGAAAACTCAAGTCTTATTTGCAGATGTATTTGACCCTTATTTCAGGACTGTGTGGTATGCATTTGGCAGATTTCACATAGATAAAACATTTATGCCAGTCTTAATATTAACAAGTAGTTTTCATAAATCTATAATAAAACTTTGCTTTATTTATTCAATAAACTACATAAATGAAAAAGTGTGTGTGTGCGCGCACACACACACATATATATATATATATATATAAATTTTTAAATACAGTAAAATTAGGGCGCCTGGGTGGCTCAGTTGGTTAATCAGCTGCCTTGGGCTCAGGTCATGATCCCCTGCTCAGTGGGGAGCCTGCTTCTCCATCTCCCTCTGCCCCTGCCTCTGCTTGTGCTTTCTCTCTCTCTCTCTCTCAAATAAATAAATAAAATCTTTATTAAAAAATACAGTAAAATTAGACACCTCTGACAAAAGATGCAATAAAATCAAGATTTGCCACATACTTGCAATATGTATAACTGACAATGACTAACATCTAGACTATATAAAGTAGCCTTTCAAATCCTAGAAATTAAGGAGAAAAAGAAAAACAGTCTTATAATAAAATAGGCTAAGGATAGAGGCAGTTCTGAGGAGACTAACTCTAGTGGCCAATTTTTGAAGAGCTAATCTCTCTAGAAATCAGAGAACTGCATGTACATAAAAAAGGAGATGTCATTTCAGACCACTGGGGCTGTCACAAGTTTAAGAAGTCCTACAATATTAGATGATAGCAAGAGGATAGGAGACAGGTATGATGAAATACTAACATCTGTTAATTTGAATTTATAGTATTCTCTATATTTTAATAGGTTTGAAATATTTCATTATTTATTACATTTATTTGTTTGTTTTTAAAGATACTATTTTTTTAGGTAATCTCTGCACCCAGTGGGAAGCTCAAACTCACAACCCCGAGATCGAGAGTTGCATGCTCTACCGACTGAATCAGCCAGATGCCCCTTATTACTTTTATTTTAAGTAAAAATATCCAATGAATTTAGTGATGTAAAAGTCACTGAAGAGTAATTTTGGTTGAGTGATAAAGTTAGAAGCTGTATTAGAATGGACTGAAGAATGAGTGGGTGCTGGAGAAGTGAGACTCAGTAATAACTCCCTCAAAAAAAAGTGTGTTTAAAGTGGGGAGTTGGAAAGGAAAGGGAACTAGAATGAAATGTCAGAAGGTAGATGAATAGCTACAGATCTTTACTGAAAGACACAAATAATTTAAATAAATGAAAACACACACTATGCCATTAGATTGGAAGATTCAATATTATGAAGATTTCCATGGTCTCCAAATTAATGCATTACTTTAGCAGTTATTCAAAATTCCAACAGGTTATATTGTTTATTTGTAGTTTCAGAGTTTTTTTGGGGGGGGGGGATTTAACAAAAATGATTTATCTAGAACAAAACAAAAAGTTGATCTAGAGGAATAATCCCATAAATATAGCCCAAAAAATTTAAAGTCACAATAATGAGGTAGATTTGACTTGACCAAATATTAAAATATATGTATTACTAGTATATGAATCACCAGTCAAATCAGTGAAAATTATGGGGTTAAGAAAGAAATCAAATTGCATTTGGAAATTTGTAACATATAATAAGTGATTTTTTGTTTCTTCTGTTTTTCTTATCCATATTTATATCACATAAATGAATTCTTTATTCTGCTTTTTTATATCTACATTTCTATCAATTTTCCCAACTTATTACACAATTTCAGTTATAATTTTATTGGCATTATATTTGTTCAGAAAGTATAACATTAGCCACTTGCCTAGATGAATATTTTTATATTATTGCTTTTTTCTATTAAAATAATGTTCAATGAATATCTTCCTATATTTTTTTCATTTTAAACTTCTTTGATTCACATTTTCAGAAGTGAAATTATTGTATCAAAGAGTGTGAACTATTTTTGGTTCTTGATATATACTGCTATATTTCTCTCTATGAAACCACAGATATGGAAGCATTAAACATCATCTCCCATTTGGAACATTATATGTCAAGTCTTTTTTTCACTCTAAGCAGAATGGGAATATCTTGTATTCTCTTGTCCTCTAGGAAGGGAGTCAGGCTTCCACTCTCAATGTTGCATAAATATAAGTCTAATAAACCTTCAGCCAGATTGTTCTAGCCACCTTTAGCCTACTGATTTCTTCGAAATGCCACCTCATTTTACAAATCTTAAGTGATAATGCATAGCTGTTTGATCAATACAAAAAACAAAACTGAGTAGAAAATAAATTAATTTCATCCTCATCATTGATCTATTAAAGAGGTGAAGTTACTCCCCTAAGGAAACTGAGTACTAGGGAAGAGCCTCTTTTAGGATCAGACTTCCTGGCTTTGAATCCTGGCTCTATCAGTGAATAACTGTGTGACCCCGAGCAGTGTGTTACACCTCTCTGTGCCTCATTTTCCTTCACTACAAGTAAATAAACCATATAGGATTGTTGTGAGCACTGAATGAATTAATACACGTAAGACATTTAGAAAGATGTGTGGCACGTAGCAAAGGTCCAGTTAATGTTGAATTGGCACAGAACATCCTATTTTCAGTCTGCTTTCTAACAACAAAGTCTAGAAAGCAAAAACTTACATGTTCTAGAATTCTTATCATCTAAGAATCTGGATATGAATTAGGTTCCACCAATTAGATGTCTTCATATGGAATTTTGAAAGTAGAAGTGATGTGGAGGCTCTCTTCCTGTTGCTTCAGCTGTTGCTATTAGCATGCGCACCTGTGGAGACCTGGAGATCTCCAGCTGCGTTCCGGCGTCTAGTCACCAACTTTGTGCAGATTGAGAGGCCTGTGCGTGGTGGCTTCCTGGTGTGAAGTGTAGTAGGGCATTCTGGAACTCTTCAGTTCAAGTGACAGCCTCCGGATTTCTCACCATCCTGCCTGTGGTAAAGGGAGCAGCTCCCTGGCAGGCTAGTTCTACAGTGGTGATTAGGGCATCACCCAGAGCCCATGTTTTCACCCTCCTAACAGTTGTAGAAGTATCCAGTCCCCTGCATAGGAAAGTCCCTGTTCCGTGCAGCTGTGACCATGCTCGTGGAGGGAGCAGCGGTGGGAGCGGTGCAGTGGGGGTGGTTACTATTAGTCAGACTCTTGCATTATGAATCTTTCCAAAATGGAAAAATTCTAAAAGCAGGGATAGCAGTCATTTGTAAGTGATCATAATACTTTTCCCTCCTAACAACAAGCAACAGAGTCCCTTTCAACTCAGAACCCAAGGTGGCCACAATCATTACACTGGAGCTAGTTTGCCAGTCTTGCTTTGTATTTGTGTTTTTCCTTATATTTAGCTTCTCTCCAGCTTTATGTTACACAATAGACATTATTGGTTGGGGTATATACTAACCTTAGAAGAAAGGTGGGGGCACGGGGAGATAAACTGGTGTTTGGACCCGTGTGAATTCATTGGAACCACCTAGGAAAAGGGAAATTCTGCTTCACTTTAAGAGGTATTTCTTGAGCTTCTGTTGTTTACCAGTTGCTAGGCACTGGGGATATATATATGGCACATTCCATATTCTTAAATTGCTCATAGTGGGAATACAGACCTCCAAATAAATAAATTGAATTCTGTATTAGCCGATGAGCAGCTTAAGACCAGTGTCTTGTTCACTGTTATAACCTTATCAGTTCCCACAATGCCTGGTATATAGTATGTGCTCAATAGATATTTTTAAAATAAATAAATAAAGATCCAGTGTGGACAGAATAGAAATAGCCTGGGAAGGTTAGAAAGACATCTTGTTGATAACCTGGTGGTGTCAAAAAATGGTTCCATGATCAAATAAGTTCAGGAATCACCACATCATATCTGCCCCGTAGAGAGACACAAGCATATTAAGATTCTCATGAGTTCTGCAGTAAAGATACAGTTTAATTTTGTTCAGCCAAATATTTTCCAAATATATTTGACTGAATATTTTAGCACCTCATTGTGTGGAACCCAGTTTGGGAAATGCTGCTCCAGCTATTTCTTGAGGCTAATAACTAATAAAAATGATTTTATGATCCTAGAACATTGTGACTTTGATAATAGCATTTAAAATCTTGGTGTCATCAACTTGGTATTGTGAGTAAATGTTTAAATAATTTACAGATAAATCGCCACAAAAAAAGTATGTCTAGCAAGGCATGTCTTTAGTTTTTATGATAACAACTAACACTATTTTTCTATTCCATATTATAAAAGGTGGGACACTCTAAAGAACAAAGTATTTTAAACAACCCAGATTTTCTTTTTATTGAAAAAATTAAGTTAATAGTAGCTTTTTAAATGAAAATGAGTTGTCTAAAAGTTTTCTTTTTACTTAGTTATTTGGCCCATTTCTTTTGTTACACTGAGCGTCTCTATCAACATTCTACCCACAATACACCTCTTATAACTAAGACATTTGTAGTATTTCAAAAAATGGTGGCCATGAAAATTTCAAATAAAATATTTTTATCCAAATCAACCCTATATTAAATTATTCTGAATAATTCTATTTTGTGGTGTGTGGCTAAACAAGACATTCACATTAAATAGAAATTTAAACTTTATTATGAATTGTAAAACCACCTTTGGGAAAAAATCCTGGTCATCCCTAATGTAGGTGAAATAGGCTTTAAAGAATTGCTTAACACTAAGAATTTTTATGTTATATATTAATTTCCCCCTATATATTTGTGTGTTGTTAGCTTTAGTAAATTGTTTTGCTTCTGTAATGTATCTTAGATGACTAAAAATAACATCACAAAACATGTTTGTTATATTCTTAATTGTTTTGACCATAGAATTAATTTTAAAGTCAAAAGGGGCATTGCTTTTTCATCATTTCCAGTTCAGAATATTCAGCATGTCACAGATGTTCATGAATAATGTCCATTTAAAACTGTTGGCAAAGAGTGCTGGTGAGTTGGCTAGATGAATTAAATGTTGGGGGGATCTGACAGGCAGCACGCTGCTTTGTGATCATTCCAAAGTTCTAATAATCTCCCTCACCTTCTCTGCCTGCCACTAATGAAAGAGAATAGGTGATTGCACCTCAGGCTATGTTCTGCGCCTAATGACTCCTCCAAAGGCAGATTTATGAAGAAAAAATTAACTTTGAATGAGGATTGAATTGGCCCTGACAGTCTGATAGACTGTGACACAGATTCTGTGGCAAAACAGACGTAGCCCTAATTGATTATCAATATTTTAAGCAAAGTGATGAAAATAAGCATTAAGTGATGAGAAAGGCAGTCTTAATACAGTAGGCAGTAACCAGGACATAGGAGAGTCTTTGGGGAGGTTTGCCTTGATTGCTATTACTGAATTTTATCTGTCAATTTTTACCTTTGCTTCCCAGCAGCCATTGTCCCTCCTTGGTGTACTTTTTTTTTTCCTTAAAGATCTATGACTAGAATGTTAATCTTTCTGATAACACTGACAAAGCTATCTGCAGTCTCTTCCTCTAGAGAAGTTTGTTTAATATTTAACTCATTTTGAATTGAGATTAGCTCTCTTGTTTTGCAGAACTGATGCTTTTTGTGACGATTTTAGATTAACACAATTTTTGCAGTACTGTTTCTAGGTTTGTTGTTATTATCCATAAAATATATACTAGTGTAAGATATTGCATATCACATATTTCATAATTTCAGGCATTATTTCCTTTACATCATTTGTACCATTGACTTCGGCCTTAATCTTAGGCATAAAATAAAAACGTTGTCCCAAAAATAATACACACGCACACACATAACAAAGTGAGAGTCTGGGTATATCCACCGTGGTTACTTACCAAATACATTTTCAAACTAACACAAAAGATCCAACCTGGATAAACATATGTTTATATGGTGCTTCAAAAATTAATTTAATAACTTTTGAAATTGTTACATACCTTTATTCTTACAGGTTATATTTAGTCCTCTATATTAGAAGCATAGAAAAAAAGATCACCAAAAAAAATCCGTAGCAGTTTAATTCAGTGTTAAAATTGATGGGCCAAGAACATAGTATATGACATACCTAATGATATATTTGTTTACTATTAAATAGGTTTTAGATAAATTAGCTTATTTAACACAGGAACTATACGTTTTTTTCCCTGTGTTAAAATACACTCTTAATTATTAGTCATCAGTATTCATATTGTTTTTGTGAAATTAATTTCAGCTAGTAATTTCCGTAATTATTGAAAACTTCATATAAGACTCACCAAGTTAACTGTGGATAAAGTTTAAACGAGATATTTTAGTGTTTTCCAAAGGTCTCTCAAGTACTAGAGAGAAAATGAAGATAAAACAGAGATGGTACAGTACAGTGCTTCTCAGTCTTTCTCATACCGTGACATGCAGAAGGATTATATGTGGTTGGCACAGTAGGCTGAACACTCTTGTCTACAGGCTACTGGCTCTGGAACTGTAGCCTCCTCAGACCCTGTCTGGTCGCTCTGAGGGCTAAGAGGATCAATATTTTAGCATACCTCTAACTTATTTGCAGCCCAATGATTGAGAAGCTCTGAATGTGTCACAGTTACAGTACTACATTTATAAAACCCAGATTGCATTACAGCAGTTTGAAATTTAAATCTTCCTAAAATCTAATATTTAAAAGATACTCTAAAAATTACCCCATCCAAAAAGAGAAAAACAAATACATCTCTAGATACAGTTTTTGCCAGATGGATTAATGACCTTAATCGTATTTTCCACCTACTGTTAGCTCTAGTATCTGTTAAGATTATCCAGATTTTGATCCTTGGTTTGACCCCATTAAAGCAGAATGTACATTTAAACTTTATTCTTAGAAAATCATTTAATAAAATAAGATTATCTTTTGGTAGATTATATTTTCACTCATTTTTAGAGCATCTAGAACGATTTTTCTGAAACTCTAAAGAACCTTGAAACTAATCTATTCCAACTCTGTCGCTTGACTAGGAGACTGCATCCCAAATCACAAATTAGATCATGGCTAACCAAGAACGCAGTTCATGTGATAGATTGTTCCCTTTCAACTATTGGATGCTTAAAAATCTTAGTATGAGAACTTCTAAACATTGTGTATTACAAAATTATATATTATACTTTCACAGCTGTAAGAAGACATTTGTTAACAGCTTTCACTTCTAGATGATATTTTCAGAAAGGGTTTTTAAAAAGTAGTGCCATTTTATTTACTTATTTTTACACAGTGCCTTCCCTAAAAGCCTGGCACTGTTTCAGTGTTCAAAATAGCAGTAGAAATACAGGAAATTATCTATGGTGCTAAAGTTTTCATTACGCTAAATGATTTTATTATTATAAAGGAATTAAAATATCCTATAAATAAACAATATTCTAGTTTAGGTGAGAATTCTGTAAACACTGATGTTGAGTACTTTGTCCTCTTGTCATTCCATTTGTTAACATTCCAACAGACGGTAGGAGAAGCAGGATAAATTATTCTAGTTGCGCCACCTAGCGAAATGCAGGTGCTGTATATTTACTACAGTGTCTTTTATTTGGGGTAGGCTGTCCACTCAGCTCCCATTTGCGATGTCTAGATTATACTGATAAGAAATTCACAAAGGAGAAGAATCCAAAAATCTAAGTCTACAAAGGTTGATTTTTTTTATCGTAATCTGGTTTACAAAATTTTCAAGACGGAAATATTACTAGTAAAAATATAAATACTTACACTCACCTAATCTCTCAAGGCATTGCCCTGAACATAATACAATTAATGAGGAAAGTTTTAATAATTATGCTCTTCCAGTTGTAAATCTAAGATTTTATAAGATGATAATGTGTTCTAGAGAAAAGTTCAAAATGCTGAAAATAGGTGGTATGAAATCAGGCAGAAGATTTTGTATAAAACATTTTTTTTAGAAAAGAAGACCCCTTCCTCTCTTTTTTTTTTTTTAAGATTTTATTTATTTATTTGACAGAGAGAGAGAGACAGCGACAGAGGGAACACAACACAGGGACAGAGGGAGAGGGAGAAGCAGGCTTCCCGCTGAGCAGGGAGCCCCATGCGGGGCTCAATCCCAGGACCCTGGGATCATGACCTAGCCCAAGGCAGACGCTTAACGACTGAGCCACCCAGGTGCCCCGTGTATAAAACATTTTAAATGTCTCAAACTTAGCCTTTTATGATAAAATGAACTGATGTTTTTCTTTAATGAGGTTATGTTTTATCATCAGTCAAAAACATTTGCAAAATAATTTGTGCTACACATGCATTTGAAATGAAAATAATATTGTTATGTATAAAAGTGCTGGATCTACTGATTTGTAGTAAAAAATAACACTGTTAAAATATCTCTTTTTTAAAATTTGTGTTTCACATGTTTGAAGTGAAAAGTTTTGCATGGTTTTTTTTTTTTATGTTGTTTTCTCTTCTGACACTACATAAGCAGTCAGCTGCTTCACTTTTAGGTGTTAATTTTTAATATTATTAAATTCCAAGGTCGTGCTTTCAAAATGGTGGCACAAGGTAAAATAAGAATACTCTTGTCATTGTCATTGTTTTGTGTTATATAATAGTAAGTACTATTATAATTTTTAATATTTTTTTATTTTTTTAACATTATTAAATTCCAAGGTCATGTTTTCAAAATGATGGCACAGGTAAAATAAGAATACTATTGTCAGAGTAATTGTTTTGTGTTGATAATAATAGTAAGAACCTAATATAAAAAAATCAAGGAAAATAATTCATCCAAATGGGAGAAGATTTTTCCCTCTGTATCTAAATTTGTTGTATATGAGGAAGTATAGGATTTGTGGTGGCTACAACTATAATTTTGGAAGATTTTTATTTGATTTGGCATGTGATTACTGTGAAAATTCAAAATTTATAATGATTGCTCTTAAGGATGTGTTATACAGGGAAATTTCTAAAGTATATAAACCTAAATATTGAACCGTACCTTAAAAACATTTTTTGGTAAGGGAAGGATTCACTCTTAAAAACTCATGGATAGGCATATTTACATATGTGTGTAGACATAAACATACATTAAATTAATATAATCTTGACATTAGAAGTTTTGGGAAGTTATGACATATTATATTTGGAATATAATATTCATATGACTAGAATGAAATGTGCTAATTAATGTAATTTTCTGAGACACTGATAAATCTCAGAATAGCCTCTATTGTCATAGAGGTTCTTAAAATATTTAAGTAAAGAATAAAATTAAATCTTTAATACATTGCTATTCCTCAGAGTAGTTATTTTGTATATTAATTTTCAGCTTAGTTCAATAAACTTATTTAGGAGCTAATGAACCATGCCTGATACTACAGGATACAATATCAGTAAGAAAATGACCTCAAGTAGTTGGCAGTCTGATGCAAAGAAAGACACATATTCAACTGGCTATACTAGAGAAATAATAGTCCTCTCAGATCTAAGAGGAGGAATTAATGTTGACTAGGATAGTAGACTAAGGCATCATGGAGGAAGTTACAAGACTGTTGAATAATTTGTATTTTACAATACTATGAATGTAGATAGAGCAAGTATGAAATACAGAGCTAAATTTGTAGTTGAGATAGAGCATATCCAAGAACTTTAAAAACATGTATATAGACAATTATCTTTTTCAGTTTAAAGTAGGCCCATATTACAGTCTATACAGTTTCTCAGAAATATCAAAGAAACCACATTACATATACTTTAGTGTCTATTTCTCTAAATGAGATTTTGCGACAAGGAAAGAATTCACGACTAAAAACTTGGAAATAGGTTAAAAATGTATAAATTATATCTTACATAGTACACATACACCTACTTTTATATTAAAAAGTACTATAGGTGGGGCACCTAGGTGGCTCAGTCATTTAAGCGGCCAGCTCTGCATTTCGGCTCAGGTCATGATCTCAGGGTCGTGAAATTGAGCCCTGCTTCAGGTTCTGTGTTCAGCATGGAGTCTTGTCCCTCTCCCTCTACTCCTCCCCACTGCTTACTCTCCACCTCAAACAAATAAACAAGCAAATAAATAAATAAAATCTTTAAAAAATACTATAGGTAAATACTAATATCTGTAAGAGTGTAAGGGATAGCACTGTATATTTTACACAAATATAATAGCTAACCTTTATATGATACCTACCATGGGATATGTATTGTTCTGGGTGTTTGGCATATGTTAACACATTTAATCTTTATACCAACACCATGATTTAGAATGAAGGTACTATTATCAGTACTATGTTTAGGTGAATTAGCCGAAACGCAGAGAAATTAAGAAATTGCCTTAGTCTCATAGCTAGTTAATTGGGTAGAGCCAGGATTCAAACCCAGACAGTCTGGCTTCAGAATCTATTCCTTTAACCTCTCTGTCATAATACTTAGCAATTCAGTATGTTCTGATTATAGCCAGTTCGTGAATAGATAATGCTGTAGAAGGTATCATATTCTAATAAATGTTTTCCAGTTCTTTATTTTATATATCCAAGAGCTTTTGAATAGAGATCTTTTATACCAAATTCCCAGGGTAGTGTGTTATATGTTAACAGACATTAGTATAAATAAGTGCCATTTTGCTATTTTAAAGCTACACATGTTTTCAGCTGCTATAGCTCATTTTCGTACCAGCATTTTCTTTCCTTTTTTGAAAAATTGAGAACAGTTTGATAAAGGCTTAATTTAGTAAACATTCATTGGCACTGAACTGAGGTTTGAGAATGCAAAGGTGAATAAGAAACAAACATATTGTTTACATGGTTACAATATAATATGGTTTGTGCCAAAATATGGTTTCTACGAGAGCAACCAACTGTCTAGAGTTAGGAAAGAATTCTCATAAAAGGTAGCATTTAAAAAGTGAAAAACAGAATTGTGAAAGAGTGTGGTGTATTTACCAAATGGTACTCAGTTCTTAGTATTTAGAGAATAAAGGATATGGATGGAGTGGTGGCTGATTGGGAAATGGATTGGGACCATTTGGTGAAGGATCTTGTAGGTTATGCCAAGGATAATGAGGTTTTCTGACCATTATTTGAGAGCACTTTCTTGGGAAGATAGTAGCTTTCACTGAGCTTACCTTGCAAAAGTAATATTGTTCTACATCCAATCCCCTGAGAAAAGTAGTCTGAATATCTTTGCTTAGCTTCCAGTCCCCAAAGGATCTTTAGACAAGAAAGACCTGGCCCAGGAGTACCTTCACTAAACCAAACCAAATTTTTCAAGACTTAAGTTGTAATCATTACAGTGTTCCCTATAAATCTCTTGATTTCTATGCTTCTCTAAATCTGGGTTATAATGTATATTTTTATCTCTTGGCTTCTTGGCAATATTCATCGAGTCATATATTTATTGAGCATCTACTATATAGCAGTATATTGAGGGTTAAAGTGATGAGCTGGAAAGATAAAGTCCATTAAAATATTTTTGAAGATCTTATTTTGACAAAATAAAAAGAAAAAAAATTTTCTCACATCTTGTCCATGTGGCAATCCTTTCATATCTTGTCCTAAAAGAAGAGAAAGATTGATTTTATTATCTACATTTTGCAACTGGGATTCCTCAAGCACTTCTTCAAATTTACTTAACAGCACAATAGTTTAGTTGCGTTAAGAATGTAGCTTGTTGAATACTAGTCCACCATGCACCTCTTCCTCCCCATTCCCCCCCTCCACCCCGAGATGCCTCAGTCTTGGTAAAAATATATTTTACATTTATGGATTATTTTGATTTGTTTTATTCCTGTATTTACACCGTGAAACTGTTAAGTCCCTTCTTTAGAGCATTCTGTCTTTATCTGATTTGCATCAGGTGGTTGCATCTGATTTGTGTGCATCTGATAGCATAATCTCAGAATATAGGAAGCAAACACTGACATAATAGCAAGGATAAACTTTGAATCCTGTTACCATGATGGGAGATATATTAAAGCAAAAACAAGCTAACAGATTTGGTCTGGTGAGTACATACAAGACCCTCAACTCAAGATGTAAGGAATATATATTCTTTTCAAGCATTGATTAAACGTTTACGAAGTTGACCATATACTAGTTAATAAATCAAATCTAAACATATCAAAAATTGTCATTTATACTACATTCTTTTTTTTTTTTTTTTTACAGATTTTACTTGTTTACTTGACACAGAGAGAGAGACAGCTAGAGAGGGAACACAAGCAGGGGGAGCGGGAGAGGGAGAAGCAGGCTCCCACCCGAGCAGGGAGCCCGATGTGGGGCTCCATCCCAGGACTCTGGGATGATGACCTGAGCCGAAGGCAGACGCTTAACGACTGGGCCACCCAGGCGCCCCTATACTACATTCTTTAATCAGAATGAAATTAAATTAGACCTCAGTATGAATAAAGAACACCAAATAGTTTGTAGATTTTAAAACATCCTACTAAGTAACTCATGAGTCCACCAAAAAAAAAAAAAAATCATATTAGGATAAAATGGATTTAAATTCTGAATTTCAAAATAAAAATTATGTTGATTTTAAAAGTACAAAATCTCAACCTACCTTTGGCCAGGAATCTGTGTTTAACAAGCTTTCATGTGATGCTGATACTTGCTGAAGTTTGAGGACCATGGCCTATTTGAAAATAACAACAAAAGAGAGATTATAAATATTGATAAGGATTAATACTGGGCCTAGAAAATCACTACTAATATCTGTTTTTAAAAACAGAAATTCCAGGGGCACCTGGATGGCTCAATTGGTTAAGCATCTGCCTTCAGCTCAGGTCATGATCCCAGGGTCCTGGGATTGGGCCCCATGTCAGGCTCCCTGCTTAGCAGGGAGTCTGCTTCTCCCTCTCCCTCTGCACCCTCTCCTTGCTTGTGTGATCTCTCTCTCTCATTCTCTCTCTCTCAAATAAATAAATAAAAATATTTAAAAAAACAATTCCAGTTTTGGAGGACAAATTCTCACCATCATATCCTGATAAAATGACTGTAATAGTTCTTTACTATATAATTTTCTTTGATTCTGATTTTGTATTGTGATGTTGGAAGTATTTCTCCTGTTTGAAAACTGCCATATAGAATTGAAATAAGAGAAAAATTTCAAGAGTACTGAATATTTTCCTGAATATATATATTTCTTCTGTTTGATGTATTTGTTTTTTATTGCCTATAAAATATATAAGTATAAATTTCTTTTCATCATCAAAACAATTTGAAGAATGCTGAGAACCTACGTGTTTTCATAGTGTGCCTTATTAATGAAGGACAGAGACTTAACTAGTAAAAATGTGCCTATAATACAAATGTTTTTGAAATTTCTTACATAGATCTTAAATTTCTTGTATGTCTCATGCATACATTCTTAATCATTTCTAATCCAGAAAAAATCTGGTTTATTATTTCTTTGATTCTCAACTTGTTTATATTCAGTTGTTTCTATTTGGGACTGAATTCAGTTGCCTGAGCATTGGTATAGATCATGACTATGATTTTTAAGGGGTTCAGTTTTCATTCCTCATCTCTTCTACCTGAACCTACCACTGTTACTGTTTAATTCACCTATCACATGAGAGAAAGAACGTGCCTCTTCATTAATAGGCTGATAAAAGGTCACACATTGGTCCAGTTTACAGTTCACCCTGGAGAGTAAATGCAACAGTTTCATTATGTGCCTAATTTTCACAGATCTGGGGGAGTAGAAATCTCAGAGATCGTTCCAAAACCAGGTCACACCTCCAGGGTGCTTCAGTTTGTCATCCAACAAAGCCTGCAGTTATTAATTTTGAATTGTATTTGCAGTGTTCTTTAGCATAGTAGGGACATCCTAATTAGTAGGGCAATGATACTACTCCCTCCATCAGAATGTGGTATATAAAAAGTGCATTTAAAACATACTTTTAACAGGATTAAATCAGGACATGGCATAAAGCTCCTTTGGGAAAAATTTGTGGACCCAGCAGTGGAAGTCTGCATTTTATCAGAAGTGTTAGCATTTTTAGTATAGAGATGTATGTGTTAAAGCACTGAAATCCAGCTATTGGCCTCAGACTTAAATGATGAGTTGCTCAAGTTGAGGCAACCAAAATCATGGCATGTACTTAAATATTGAACATTTCATATTCCTGAAAGAAGACAATCAACTTCACAATCTTTATTAATAGCATGGCAATTTCACCCCAAATTATTTACTATCTCATACTTATTTTGTAATAGCATTTCATTTATGACTTTTTGACTCGGTAATTAAATTTTAACTAAAAAAATTAACTATCCTTTATATTAAGAAGCACTGGTAGAATTAGATTTGTATTATACAAGTTATTTCCACACAGTTTTTTAAAAAGTCATTATAGCATAATGAGAAGAGCAGACAGACCCTGTTATAATTCTTGACTTGCTCATTTATTATGTAACCTTGAGCAAATTATTAAGCCTCTTTGAAACTTTTTTTATTTGATAAATTTTATAAATTTAAGGTATACAGCCTGTTACTATGATATGTATATATATATTGTAATATGATTGCCCTTGAAGTGATACTCATCACATTACATCATTATAGTATAATATCATTGTCTGTTTTCATTATACTATGCATTAGATTTCTATGGCTTCTTTACTGGTTTAAAGTTTGTGTACTTATACACCATCAATCTTATCCTTCTACCCCCATTCCCTGGTATCCACCATTTTATTCTCTGGTTTTGTTTTGTTTTGTTTACAGGTTTGACTTTTTTAGATTTAACATATAAGTGATATCATATATTACCTGTCTTTCTCTGTCTGACTTAACTCACTTAGCATGATAGGCTCATACATGTTGTTACAAATGGCAGGATGGGCTCCTTTCTCGTGGCTAAATAATATTCCATTCTGTATACACACCACATCTGGTTTTTCCCATTCATCCATTGATAGGCATCAGGGTTGTTTCTGTATCTTGGCTGTTGTGAATAATTCTATAATAAACATGGGTGTGCCTATATCTTGTCTAAATACTGTTTTCATTTCCTTGGATATACAGCCAGAAGTGGAATTGCTGTGTTATATAGTAGATATATTTTTAATTTTTTGAGGAATGTCCATATTGTTTTCTGTAGTGGTTGTATTAATTTACATTCCCGCCAAGAGTGTATAGAGGTTACGTTTTCACCACATCCTTGCCAGAGCTTGTTTTCTCTTGTCTTCTTAATGATAGCCATTCTAACAGGTATGAGGTAAATATTTCATTGTGGTTTTTATTTGCATCTCCTTGATAATTAGTGATAGTGAGCATCTTTTCATGTGCTGTTGGCCATTTGATGTCCTTTAGTTCTTTGGCCCATTTTTAAATCATATTGTTTGTTTTATTAGGTTGTGTTAGTTCTTTATGTATTTTGGATATTAACCCCTTATCTGGTATATGGTTTACAAAGCTCTTCTTCCATTCTATAGGCTCCCATTTCATTTTGTTAATTATTTTCTATGCTGAAGTTTTTGAATTTGATGTAGTTCCATTTTTTGAATTTTGCTTTTGTTTGTTGTTTTGGCTCATGTCTAAAAAATCATTGCCAAGACTGATATCAATGAGTTTCTCTGTTTTCTTCTAAAGGTTTTATGGGTATCAGGTCTTATATTCAAGACTGATCTATGTCAAGTTAATTTTTGTGTTTGCTCTGAGATAGCAGTCCAGTATTATTATTTTTATTTTTATTTATTTATTTACTTAAAATTTTTTATTATGTTAATCACCATACATTACATCATTAGTTTGGGATGTAGTGTTCCATGATTCATTGTTTGTGCATAACACCCAGTGCTCCATGCACATCGTGCCCTCTTTACTACCCATCACCAGCCTAACCCATCCCCACCCCCAGAACCTTCAGTTTGTTTTTCAGAGTCCATCATCTCTCATGGTTCATCTCCTCCTCCGATTTACCCCTCTTCATTCTTCCCCTCCTGCTATTTTCTTCTTTTTTTTTTCTTAACATATATTGCATTATTTGTTTCAGAGGTACAGATCTGTGATTCAACAGTCTTGAACAATTCACAGCGCTCACCATAGCATACACCCTCCCCAATGACCATCACCCAGCCACCCCATCCCTCCCACCCCACCCCCACTCCAGCAACCTTCAGTTTGTTTCCTGAGATTAAGAATTCCTCATATCAGTGAGGTCATATGATACATGTCTTTCTCTGATTGACTTACTTCGCTCAGCATAACACCCTCCAGTTCCATCCACGTCGTTTAGTTCTTCTTTAGCGGTTGCAAATGGCAAGATCTCATTCCTTTTGATGGCTGCATAATATTCCATTGTGTGTGTGTGTGTGTGTGTGTGTGTGTGTGTGTGTGTGTGTGTGTACACACACACACATACCACATCTTCTTTATCCATTCATCTGTCGATGGACATCTTGGCTCTTTCCACAGTTTGGCTATTGTGGACATTGCTGCTATAAACATCGGGGTGTATGTACCCCTTCGGATCCCTACATTTATATCTTTGGGGTAAATAGTAGCGCAATTGCTGGATCATATGGTAGCTCTATTTTCAACTTTTTGAGGAACCTCCATACTGTTTTCCAGAGTGGTTGCACTAGCTTGCATTCCCACCAACAGTGTAGGAGGGTTCCCCTTTTTCCGCATCCCCACCAACATTTGTCATTTCCTGACTTGTTAATTTTAGCCATTCTGAGAAGTCCAGTGTTATTGTTCTGCTTGTGTTTCTTCAGTTTTCCCAGCACCATTTGTTGAAGAGACTGTCCTTCCCCCATTGGGTGTTCTTGGCTCCCTTGTCAAATCCTAGTTAACCATATACAATAGGACTTCATTCTGGGCTCTCTGTTAACTGTTCCATTGATCTATGTGTTTGTTTTTGTGCCAGTACCATGCTGTTTTTATTAGTATGGCTTTGTAGTATAGTTTGAAATCAGAAAGTGTGATACCTCTCTGGCTTTGTTCTTTTTTTCTGAAGATTGTTTTGTCTATTTGGGGATTTTTGTGGTTCCCCACAAATTTTCAGATTGTTTCTTCTACTTTTGTGCAGAATGCCTTTGGTATTTTGATGAGAATTGCATTAAATCTATAGATGGCTATTAGTGGTATGGCCATTTTAACAATATTTATTCTTCTATTTCATCAACACGGGATGTCTTTCCATTTGTTTATGTCTTCAGTTTCTTTCAGCAAAGTCTTGTAGTTTTGATTGTACAGATCTTTCATTCCCTTGGCTAAATTGATACTTAAGTATTTTATTGTTTTGATGCCATTGTGAATGGAATGATTTTTTTATTTATTTTTTTGATGCTTTGTCATTAGTGTAAAGGAATGCTACTGATTTCTATAATTTGATTTTGTATCCTGCCACTTTACTGAAATCATTGATTAATTCCATCAGTTTTTTTGATTGACTCTTTGGAATTTTCTATGTGTACGGTCATATTGTCAGCACATGGTGACAGTTTTATTTCTTCCTTCCTGATTTGGGTACCTTCTTATTTCTTTGTCTTACCTAATTTCTCTAGCTAGGACTTCCTGTACTATAATTGAATAGAAATGATGAGCATCTTGTCTTTTCCTGATCTCAGAGGAAACTCTTTCAATTTTTCCCCATTGAGTATATTAGCTGTGGGTATGTCATATATGGCCTTTCCTATATTGAGGTATGTTCCTTCTATACCAATCTGTTAAGTGTTTTTACATAAAAGGGTCTTGTATTTTGTCAGATGCTTTTTTCTGCATCTATTGAGATGATCATGTGATTTTTTTATCTTTTAATTGATATGATTACATTTATTGATTTGCATTGAAACTTTTTGAAGATTATATGAAATAGCTGTATCTGAAAATACTTAGCACAGTGACAAATAGTAGGCCTGTATAGGTTTTAGTTTTCCCTTCAAGAACTGAAGCCATAAAAATGAATGATATAATAAAAATATATAATTCTAATTTCTGAAAGAAGATACACCCTTTGTAATGTAAGAATAAAGTAAAAATTAGGAAGAGAAACATGGCATGATGTTTTTTATACAGAAAATTATTACATCTCATCCTTGATTTCTGGCATATATAATTAAGGATTGCTTACTTTTTTCGTTACTCTTTAAAAATATGATATTGAGGGACGCCTGGGTGGTTCAGTCGTTAAGCATCTGCCTTCGACTCACGTCATGATCCCAGAGTCCTGGGATCGAGCCCCGCATCAGGCTCCCTGCTCAGCAGGAAGCCTGCTTCTCCTTCTCCCACTCCCCCTGCTTGTGTTCCCTCTCTCTGTCAAATTAAATAAATAAAACCTTTAAAAAAATAAATCAATAAAATTTAAAAAATAAAAATATGGTATTGATAGTGTGTTTGAAGTTACTGAAAAGAATAAGCATTACAAATCACTTAGCGAAGTCTACAATATGATTCCTTTCAAAGATAATAATTCTGGAACTCCAAACCCCAGAGTTTTTATAAAATGCTGAAACATCTTTCTTGGAATGGGGGTTATAATGGTGGCCAGCTGACTTCAACCTGACATCTAGTTGATGGATGTTCAATAAGTCAAAGGAACACAGAAGGATGAAGTTATTTTTATTTTCCATATCAGCATTCTGTAAAAAAGAAAAAAAAATCTAGTATTGCTTTTTTTTTTTTTGAGACTAGACATCACAGCAGTTCTGTATCCCCATGTTGTTTTTATTGGATTGTTTTCAATTTTTTTAAACTTTTATTCTTAGATTTTATTTTATTTTTTTTTAAAGATTTTATTTATTTATTTGAGAGAGAGAGAGAATGAGAGATAGAAAGCATGAGAGGGAAGAGGGTCAGAGGGAGAAGCAGACTCCCTGCTGAGCAGGAAGCCCGATGCGGGACTCGATCCCGGGACTCCAGGATCATGACCTGAGCCGAAGGCAGTTGCTTAACCAACTGAGCCACCCAGGCACCCTTTATTCTTAGATTTTAGTTAATGACATCCTAATTACTGTGGCTAAGCAGTTTATTCAGGTTACGGAATGGGAAATTGGATAAACATCAGATACCAACACAATTGGAGAAGAGAAATACAAGCATGGCCAGAAGGCTATAGGACTTCACAAATTTTTTAAAAATCTGTTAGTTATCCACTTTTTCCTCTTAAATTGTAATTAGATCTATTTGATGCTTTCTTTGCCATTGGAATGCTCACGGATTCCAGAGGAAGACTGGGAAGAAAAACACCTATTCCAGTGAAGAGCATTAAGATATTTTAGGTACAGCTGCACATCTGTTGGACATACTTAGTATGTTATTCAGCAGTGAAACTGATCATCAGAGCTTTTCTAATAAATGACATAGAAAATTCTCTGACAGAACAAAAAGAAAGGGCATGTAAAGTAATCCTGGCAAGTTTGGATAATCTTTAAGCCCACTTAAGGGTATAAGAGTTAAGAGAAAATACAGAAGACATAGCATAGGATAAAATAGTGAAAGAAAAAGCTTTTACTTTGGGAACTATTACAGAGTATAAAAAGGGAATTTTATGTAAAGCAAACAAACCCAAATCATGCAATATGTTCCAAACATACTCCCACATTGGCGCTTAAAGAAGGAAAGAATTAAAAGATATAAGGGCGCCTGGGTGGCTCAGTCGTTAAGCGTCTGCCTTCGGCTCAGGTCATGATCCCAGGGTCCTGGGATCAAGCCCTGCATCGAGCTCCCTGCTCTGCAGGAAGCCTGCTTCTCCCTCTTCTTCTGCAGCTCCCCCTACTTGTATTCCTTCTCTCACTGTGTCTCGCTCTGTCAAATAAATAAATAAAATCTTTTTAAAAAGATACATAATTTTGTAGTTTTCCATTTGTCATTCACATTGAATCAACAATTTTTCAACATCACCACCATTTTTTTACTACTGTTGTTTTAATAATTGGCAAAAACAAATGTAAATGGTCTGCTGAGTTGTATAATAACTTTAAGCATGAGATGATACAAAACCACTTCTGGACTTCAGAATAACTATGCTTTGGCAGAATCAGAACTATAATTGAAGAGAACAAACTGATGGTTGCCAGAGGGGCGGGGGGTGGAGGGTTGTGTCACATGGGTGAGGGGGAGAGGGAGATAACAGGCCTCCGGTTAAGGAATGAGTAAGTCAGGGGAATAAAAAGCAGAGCATAAGGAATGCAGTCAATCATATTGCTATAGCAATGTAATGGGACAGATGGTAGCTATACTTGTAAACATAGCATAATGTATAAACTTGTCAAATCACTAAGTTGTACACTCATAACTAATGTAACATTGCCTGTCAACTATACTCAAATTAAGAAAAAGAATAATTATGCTTTGGAAGTAATGGTTCCTGTCTCTGACTATCAAATGGGAGGGTTTTGTAAAAAATTAAATGATGAAATATCTTTATACCTCTTAGAATCTGAGTTAGGGAAAAAATTAAAATAAGTTGGTGAAAACATTAGACTAGATTAGCACTTCCCAAAGTATAGTCTTTGTTTATTTATATCAGAAAAGAATGGTTCTTTGGTAATATAAAGTTGAGAAACACAGGCTAAACTAAGTTAAATAGGATTTTAACTGCAGAATATTGTAGAGCTTTAAATTTGTCAGTGAGTATTGTGACTTTCCATGAGGGGTAGGATTCAGTCAGTGTTGTGTTACCCAATCTTATTCCACTGTGGAACTTGTTTAAATGGAGAATCATGGAGAATTAGTATTCCATGGAACACGCTATGTATAATGCTAGGCCAGAGAATCTCTAAAGTTCCTTATAGCTCTAGACATTTATGATTTTCTGAAAATTTGACTGCATTGCATATGATTTGTAGTGCAACTTCATTCTTTACTTGTGGTCATTTTGAATAGAGTCTTCCTGGTAGTAGACAGTCCCCTTTGGGGACTGAGCACTGTCCGTGGTTAAATGTCCCTTGGATTCTATGACAGCATACCTCCTGGCTTTCCTCTTTCTAATGTTTATTCCATGGCCCATGAGGACTGGATTGAACCATGAAATAAAAGAATATAACTGTTCATGGAGACTTCATGACCCAGGTGATTGGCCCGTCCTCCTGGCTAACATTTAGTTATTCTACAAGAGGGAGCTCAAGTATCACTTTCTCCTAGAGCTTTCCCTGACCATGTCCTCTTCCTTCATTACTGCCAAAGCACCTGTATACACATATTTGCTTGTTTGTTTTTATGTTTCCCCTTCTAGTCTTCATCTCTCAATCCTCAGCACTTAGCTTGGTGATTAGGGTACAGTATTCTGCTGGAGAATTTTCTATGTTACCTGTTTTATATTTTCTTATAAATCTATTTTGAATGAACAGATGAACTAATGGAAAAAAATGCTTATAAAGTGATCTAGCAAAAATTAATATTTTAGAGCATTTATTAATAATGAACAATGGCTTTTTTTCCCTTTTTGCAGTGTCTGTGCAATAATTGCAATTTTATGTCTATAAAATAGTTTTTCGGTTGTAGTGACTTGACCCTTACGGTGTTTGAGGTAGATTCAGAATAATCATTTCAAACATTACATGTGATTAAACATTTTTAGGTGTACATTTGTATTACTAGTATTTATTAATGGCATGAGTTGGTAAGGAATAAGAACTTACAGTGAATAGATCTCATTTCTATGCCATGTGCTCAAAGAAGGATGCAGAGGCACCAGGGCAAGCTAATATTATGATCATCCTTATAGAATCTGTGCAGAAGCAGCTGCCACATTCATATGTTAATTTACAAATGAATTTGTTAGTGTTACTAGTGAGTTTTTAGGTTTTCTACTGTGCAGAGATCTAGAGAAGTACAAAAACTGTAGGTAAAACCCAGCAAAAATCTGTGAGAAAGCCTTAAAGATCATGGCCTATTAGGATTTTTAACATTACATTTTTCATATTACATATTTTCTCTCTGAAAGTCATCCTTAACTGTTTTTTATCTAATAAAAGTTTAATATTCCCTAAATTTTTTTCTCATTGTTATTTTCAAGTTCACATCTAGCCTTTAGAAATCTCTGGGGTTTGCTGTTTTTAAATATGTAAAGAAAAATCAGGCTTTTCTAGTAACTTCCTTGAATTCAAGATTTTCATGATTTTATCAGCCAAGTTGTTGAATCTGTAATTATCTACTTTGAAGCATGTACAGCGTCCTTGATCCAAAATTATGCCATTTGTCATATATCTTTATAAATTTCTTCCCATATACCACAGACCACTACATGTGTTTTAGACTCTTAATAAAAGTTGTTTTCTCTACTAACAATGACACTTTTCTTGCTAAAGCCTTAAAAATACCACAAAATAGTAACGGTTGCTACCAGAAAGGCTGCTAGATTTGGTAAACTTACTCAGTATTTACACCTTTGTTACCTCTTCCAGCAGACACTTACTATTACTCTCTCCTTTTCATCAAATTCTTGAAAGAGACCCTGGCACAGCTGAGCTAAAACTGCACAATCACTTGGTTTTTCTTCTCTAGGTTAAGGCAAAAACTGCCTTAATCCTCAATGTGAAAGTTCAAAGGAAATTAAATCCTAAATGCAAATATCACTTTTGCTCTTTGCTAATTGTTGCTCTCACAAACACATAGCATGAAAATTAGTAATGCCTTTATTCGGGCATTTTCTCACTTAGATCCATAATTTACTGTAGTGGTATTTTTCAGAGACACAGTTACTTTTGAAGAATGGTAGTGTAATACTTTGGAATCAGAATTACACTGTACTACTTTAGATGAGCTCCTGTATTTTGGAAAACAGTAGGGGAAAGAGAGTCTCAGAAATTCCCTTCAGACACAAAGGCTTATGGGATTCAGCATAGTACTGTGACAAGAAGCTCTCTAGATACATGATCTAATGCCACCTTAAATATATAAAACAATACGCATGTAATAATAAGGCAAGAGGCCTCTTCAGATTTTCCATGTGATTTTTGAATAAAGTATCTTCAGATAAAAGTTTCTTCATAAACAGTAACTTGTTCATGGAAGCAATTTGTTATTCTCTGATTTTGCTTAATGTTTGCTTCCGAGTGAATAAATAGCTAAGAAATAAGCTTTAAAAAGCATTGAACTAGAATTCACAGGTTCTGTATCTTCATTATTCTGACCTCTGGCTAATTATTTAGCTTTCTTGGGCTCTTTATTTCTTTATCAATAAAATATGAATTGTAATAACTTACCTAGATAAAATACTCCAAAATCTTTGGGAAATGACACCTTATTGCTTATGTTGTATCTCTTTTCTTCACACTTTTTAAAAAAGTATATGACAACATTTAAACTGAATAGACATGTGCCATTCATAGTAAATGTAGTAGGAAAGAATATCAGAAAATTTTCTTAAATGTATTTTGATGACTAATCCAATAAAGTTCATACACATGTGAAGGACGGGATGGGCAATCCTGGATATAATAATAGTGTCCTGATTACAGATTATCCTGTTTTATAATCATTGCTTAAATATTTTGACACAGCGGTGCCTACGAAATGCCCTCGTGTCTTGGTCCTTTTCTTGGTGTTAGTGTGAAAAGCACTAAGAATTATAAAAAACTGAAATAAGCAAAAGTATCCATTTTGCTAGATGTCTTATTTACAATTCATTAAAACATTTCTCTCTGACCTCCAAAATTTATAGTAGAGCATCACAAAAATCACAAAACTTTAGTATCTTGAGAGACAAATTTTCTTGACTTTGTAAATGGAATAATACATATGTATTTTTAAAATAAAGATAATATAATAATGTAAAGAATTTGTTGGATTTGGGTAGAAACTCTGCTCTACCACATTGGAGCTTGGACAAAGAAATAAGGAATTATTCATGCATAGTTCCTGTCTCCTTTTGTGCATCTACATATATTTTCATGTATTTTATTTTTAGTGAATGGAATCATGCTATATATTGTTATTCAGCTGGCCATTTCTCCTTAATATCTGTCTTGAAGATCTTTCCATACATACAAGTCTATCTCATTCTTTTAATAGCTGTATAGTATTTCACAATATCTTCTTAGATAGATGTTGGAACATATGGGTCTTTCTTCTATGCTTCTAATTCTATGACCTGTTATTTTACTTCTCTGTGCTTCAGTTTCCTGATCTGTAAAATGAGGATATAGTCAATTTGAGAATTAAGTGAAATACACACACACACATATAAACACAAAGGCACATAGTAAGCCTTCAATAAATGTTAACCTTGATGATGAAGATGATGTCATCTCTTAACTTCTCTCTTATGTGTGTATCTCTTTGTTCTTTTCTACTACATTCAGGGAAAATTCCTTGGTAAGATCTCTAACACACTCATTTAGTCTTTAGCTGTATCCATTCTGTGCTTCAGTTTATGTATGGAGTTCTAATTTAATTTCCAAGATGCAATCAATATCTTCTCAGATCACTTTAAGGATATTATGTACACTGATTCCAAAAAAAAATTTGTTTGCTTTTATTAACTCTCATTCCTTTACTTAGTTTTTTTTAGAGTGTTATTGTTGGTTGTATTGTTTTTGCTTGTTTTATCTCTCAAGGGATTGGTTTTCCTCGAATGTCTGGTAATTCTAGGTTGGCCGTTCATCTTTATATTTGACAGTACCTGCCATTTCAGCTCATTATAACCAGTGTCCATTGATTGTGTTGGGGGCAAGATGTGTTGCTAGTAATGACATATTAGTAACTTGTCATCCCTTTTATAGGGGTTAGTAGTTAACTGGCTCTTGCCTCACTGGACCTAGCACCTCCTACACTCACTGCTTTAACCTGTGGTGAAATACTACCTATACCCCCACTCATCACATTGAGGGGGCGTTGCCGTTGTTCAGCTGCTTTAATCGTAATTCCCCATTTGACACTTACCTTAGTCCTACCCCTATGTTTGATCCCCATTGACTTTAAAATTAAAGCATCCCTGGAACTTTTCCCACGTTTTTGTAGTCTTCTGAATATGACTGGGCTGTGATTTCTTCTATTCATTTTTCCATAGATCTGGTCCCATCTGCTTTCTGTTTTTTAAGAATTCCTTGACATTTCTGGTCTATTCATGATGGTGCAGTGTCAAGAGATAGGGCTACATATAGGAAAGAACTTCCAAATGAAGGTTGTTAAACCCTTACAAAAAGATTTTCTCTGGGAATATTAATATAGTCCCTTCTGAAAGTAGGGGATGAGTTAGATACCCTGTCAGTCTTTTCCAATTCTTGATTCAACTGATTTCCTCTCGTAGGGTATATAAACTACCTCCCCAAATCATTTAAAATCTAACTTAAGCAAACAGCTACAATAACCTAAAAAGCTATGTCCCTGTGGATTTTTTTATGAGATTAGTAAAGATGAGAATAAATTCTGGTAATATGCTGCTAACTACACAAACAATAATTTCTCTGTTTAGCCCCACACCACCTCTGCAGCTACTTTTCTGATCTTCAGCATTCAAATGAACAGCCATAGAGGATTTCTTTTCTGAAAGGAGACTTCATTTTGGAAGGAACAGCATATTTGTGTTGACTTTCAAAATCCTTTTAATTATTTGTTTAGGAAACATTCATCAAACACTTTATGTATTAGGCAAGGTGCACAAACTGCTGTAATAAGCAACTCCAAAATTTCAACTTCTTTAAGACAATATAAACTTCTTTTTTGCTCATATCACAGTGTAATGCAAGTCCTAGGAAAACACTACTTTCTGCAGAAATTCAGTAACCCAGATTCCTTTCTTATTTGGGTCCATGCTCTGTGGGTCCTCTGTCCTGCCATTTGGATAAAGAGAGAAGGATTACCTGGGAGCTTTTTATAGGCTGGGTGTGGAAACATGATACACATTATTTATGCTCACATTCCTTGGCTTGAACTCAGGTAAATGAATGGCCACACTGAACTTCAAGGGAGAAACTAGAACATATAGGCTGGCTAAAGACTTAAGAAGAAGAGAACGCCAACAATTTCTGTCACGCCTACTATGTGCCATCCTCTCAAGGAGTTGGCTTTTTCCTCTAATGAAGGAACAAGGTATTGTACATTCCATAAGGAAGGTATTAAAATGCCTAAGAAGAAAGGAGGGAACAATCAGATCCACTTGGAAACAAGGGATATTGATCAGAGAGTGACATTTCTAAAACTTTCTGATAAGATTTTCTCAGCAAGAAAGTGAGGTGGGCACACCAGCAAGAAGCATGACAATATAAACAAAAGGCAGTGTGGCCCAGCAAGGCCATGTATCCCTGAGGCAGTGAAGGAGGGGAGTGGTGAATGATGAGGCGGCTAGAAAGTTATGTAGAGATCAGACAGTGAAAGGCTCTAGATGGTATGATAAGGAGATAGGAGATGGGATTTGTATATATATGCAACAGGGTGCCTTCTGAGGTAGTTTTAGCAGGGAGTAACATGATCATATATGTGTTTTAGGATGGTACATTCATTCACTTAACAATTATTGAACATCTCTATGTTCTAGATGCTCTGCTTGTTGCTAGGGATACAAAACAAGGAATACATTCCTTGCTCTGTTGGTAATATAAAGGATTCATTGGAGGGAATAGGATTTAAAGTACAGAGATCAAATAGGAACTCCCTTCTTATTCAGAGTGAAAAGACATAAGGCCCCGAACGTGATTATTGGCAATGAAAATGGAAAGGATTGGATGAACTGTAGAGCTAATGTATGAAGTAGAAGCTGACCTGGCCAATTAGATGTCCTGCATAAGGATAAGATTTGGAGAAGAGTGTCACAAAGATTTCCAACCTGAGAGAAAACAGGAAATACCAAGGGAAGAAGATCTGGTTTAAGGGAAAGGTTATGAGTTCAATCATGGACATGATTTTGGAAATACCTATGTGGAGGTATCTATGTGGAAGTAATTGGAAAAAGAGTTCTGATGACCAGGAGAGGGGCCAGAAATGGAGCTACATGTGATAGACATATGGATTACATTTAAACCTTATATAGACTGCCTAAGAACAGAACTCCAAGAAGTCAAAAGTGGGTAAAAGAGGGCACCTGGGTGGCTCAGTTGGTTAAGAGACTGCCTTCGGCTCAGGTCATGATCCTGGAGTCCTGGAATCGAGTCCCGCATCGGGCTCCATGCTCAGCGGGGAGTCTGCTTCTCCCTCGGCCCCTCCCCCCTCTCATGCTCTCCCTCTCTCTATCTCATTCTCTCTCTCAAATAAATAAATAAAATCTTTAAAAAAAAAAAGTGGGGCGCCTGGGTGGCTCAGTCGTTAAGCGTCTGCCTTCAGCTCAGGTCATGGTCCCAGGGTCCTGGGATCGAGTCCCATATTGGGCTCCCCGCTCAGCGGGAAGCCTGCTTCTCCCTCTCCCACTACTTCTGCTAGTGTTCCCTCTCTCGCTGTGTCTCCCTCTATCAAATAAATAAATAAAATCTTTAAAAAAAAAAAAGTGGGCAAAAGAGACCACAGCCAAAAAAGGTTGACAAATATTTTTGACAAAGATGTGGTTGGTTAGCGTTTTGGGTTTTTTTTTTTTTTTAGATTTTATTTATTTGAGAGAGAGAGAGAGGGAGCACGAGCAGGGGAAGGGCAGAGGAAGAAGCAGACTCCCGGCTGAGCAGAGAACCCGATGAGAAGTCAATCCCCGGACCCTGGGATCATGACCTGAGCCGGAGGCAGATGCTTAACCCACTGAGCCACCCAGGCGCCCAAGGTTAGCAGTTTTTCAAAAAAGGGGAGAGTGTAAGGATAAAACTGAGATAACCAGTAGATTTGGCAATTATAGAATTTTTAGGGGCCATTTTGCAAAAGCTGTGGGGACAAAATTCTAACAGGAACAAGAGAAAGCAGTAACTTAGTTGGAAGAGTAATTATTGTAAGGATTTGTGAGACTTTGAATGTATTTATAGTCTGAAAATAAAAAAAGAGTGAGTTTGAATCTTAAGAAACACAAAAAAATCCTAAAGGATATGGAAAGGTTTAGGTTCTAAAGCACAAGTAAATGGATTTGCTTTCTGATACAAGGAAAAAGTAAAGATTGATGAACATAAAAGTTTGGAGGTAAATGGGAATGAGGCTGAAAAAATATGAGTCAAGGAAGCTGATGTGAGATTATTGGCACTTGTGGAGAAAGCTTAGTAAATTCTGAGAAATGAGAATGGAAACCAACTCTGGATATTGATGAAAGATGAGCAACATGGAAGGATCCATGTTAACTTCTAAATCATTGGTTTTTCGTAGAGCCAATAACATTTAGATACTGTTTTGTAGGGAGGCTCTGAAGCAAAAATAGGAAAAAAATGGTTAAATGTGTTGATAGCAGTTTGGCAAAACAACAAAGGAATCAGGGCAATGAGGGTGTTAATATGTGTGGAATTGAAATGGTTGTCTTGGGGTTCAGGTTGCGTAGGGAAGGAAAGCAGAGACTGGAGAGGACTGTCAAGTCTGGGGGAATTTGGAAGAGCCAAGGGATTGGAAGTTGTATATAAGGTTAGTGGAAGATGGTAAATGGTGTGCTTTATAGTAGGTCCTGCTGTAAAGTACAAAGGGAATGATCATGAATCATAAGAATACATCTTACCACTTACCAGTAGTGTTCTTTGATATCAAATTTTGTGGTACATCTAATGAGATTCAGGATCCCCATCTGTAAAGTGGGATTGCCATTTTTTAGAGAATATAAAAAAATGTAGGATAAACCAAACCATGTATAAATGATTATACATGCTTCCCTATTCACATTTAAATAATATCAGAAAGTGGTTGGAAAGAAAAAAGTTTCTTCCAGATTCCCTTAATAATCAATGAGGAATTTATCCTAATGACTCAATTTGAATAAATGAATTTTCTTTGAGTGAATTCATTCAGATTCTTTGTAGAGAACATGTTGATTATTGATAAAATTTTCAAATGTGTGCTTTTTAAATTAATTATTATCTATGCTATTTTGACAAAATTCAAAGAGGTGTTTTTTATTTATACACACACACGACACACACACACACAGAAATCTTGATTGACAGTATGAAGCTCCATTACATAAAATATTTAACCACAGCACAAGAGCCATTTGCAGTTTAAAAAGAAACATATAAAACAATATTCCAATGAATTGTCCATGTATAGTAACAAATCAGTAAGAAAGGACAAACTGGCATAGTGAAATAGATAAATCAGATTTAGGCAGAGTAGTTTATTGAATTTAAATTGTGCCCAGTTGGCCCAAGAGCTATATATAAGCAATCCATCTTACGTTGTTAATGGAGGTTCTTGAAATCCACCTGATGTTTGCATTATTAAATTTCAGTCTAATGAGCTCGGCTAATACATATTGAAGATGGTTGTAAGGAGTAGAATGTGAATCGGAGCGGGATAATTTGAAAGAAACATAAGCTGAGCATTTTACATGACTCAAGGGGTATATCTACAATTACACATATAACCAAAATTGAATTTAAATGGAATTTCTATTATCCTTGTCCTTCTACCAGGGAGAATAAAGTGTAAATGAAGTAAAAGTCTTTAGAGTTACTGGTGGTTTGTTTTTATTATCTAATTTAATAGATTCTTGCAATGATACAGAGTGGCATACAAGTTTTAATATTTCATGACTTTAAATGCAGTCTAAGTATGTATTAAAGCTTGTAAATGGAAACAGATGTCTAGTAATTGGATATAGCACTTCACGGTACTATTATATAAGTTTTATATTTTAAGAAAGTGTCAACATTGATGGTGAAGAAAAATAAAACTTTGAAGAAAAATAGTTATATGTGTGGTGTGTATTTTTTTTAATTCCCCTTTTAAGCCAGGTTTCATACTTCTAAAGAATATGTTGACTTTGCATAGGAAAAATATATGCAGCAAAAAAACTGAAGAGCATGTTTATTTTTTAAATCACAGTTTACATTACTGTTATCATTATAATAAAGGCTCATCCAAAGTTTAATGCTGGCACAGTTTGATTCTTTTTCTTTTGACAAGGCAATACTTTTTTAACTTAATATTTCATCAACTATAATGCTATTAGAGACTTATTTTCACTTAGTTCACTCATCAGGCAGTGAGCTGGCAATAAAGGAGAATCGCTCCTTTGAGACATTAATGCTTTGGAATAAATGATGTGCTAGAACAGAAATTTAATTAATTTACAGAGTATATTGATAGTCCCTTGTTACTGTGCTGTATATTTTTAATCTTCTTTAACATCTGTAGTAAAGTGTTTGAAAACCCCTGCAGTTGAGCAACTAGTAGATAATTAAGTAATAAGGGAAGAGGTTTCTAGAGGGAAAAAGATTCTTTTTACCAAATGCTGTCATAACATGAATAAAGAACTGCTACTATGATATGCAATGAAAAAAAAAATAATATGCTACCTAATTTGATACTGTTCCAAAGATATTGCAAGCTGCTTATATTTAAAATGTGAATTGTAGCTTAAGAACTTTCATCCAAAGTTTAAAATAGATGCATTGCACTGACAAAATCAGATGACTTTTAATGACCAACAGTTATTCCCAATTCATATACCATCATTTAAATTTTATGTTGCTTAACTTCATCTTCTTTTTCATACAGAGATTATCTTGAACTAAGCTTCAGAGATTCTAAATAAATATTTTAAATATTCTGAATAAATGTAAAAGTTATATTACAGATTTTCAACCATTCTGGTTTTTTCTTCTATGTCACAAAAAATATTCAGTGAACTTCTTTTCCCTTTCCCCAATATTTTCAATGTTTTATGATACAGACATAAAATAAGTACAGAAATTTCATTGTTTTTGTTTCAGCAAAAGCTGATGAAGCATTGAAAGCAAAAGAAAGAAATGAAGAAGAAGCAAAGAGAAGAAAGGAGGAAGGTAAAGGCATGTGTTCATTTTTGTTTCAAAGCGGTCATTCTGTTGGGGAATCACTATTTCGCATGATTGTCTTCATTTCCCTGGTAAACCATAAATTCTAATCAAATGCCTCGGGGGATACCTCATGCTACTTCATGAACCTAAACTCTGACATAATATCACACTATATTCAATGTCTTAGATACTAATTAATGTTTGCTAGCATAGATTAGTTTATAAGCATCCTAGTATATATTTTGGGGATATTGGGAAGATGTAAAATTATGAAGTAGAGCTGGTGCTGGTTTGTTTCCTTCTGACTTTTAACTATAAAGTTAACAAATTATCAAAATCAGTAATAGAAATGGATTGAATTTATGTGTACATTTTGAAATATTTTAGCAGTAATGAAGTCCCCTTATCAACAATACCTTAAAAAGCTGTTGAAAGGGAATAGTAAAATATGAAACGTCAGAAATTATCATAATTCAAATTAAGAAATTCATGTCAGAATTTTTATGGATTATTTTCTGTTAATAACATTGAAGCCACCACCCAAAAATATTATACAAAGAAGTCTAATACATTTTTATCTCCCCTAACAAATTTTTATTTCCCCTTTAGTTTGCTTTGATTTATGTGAGTGAATATTTTACATTTTTCCTTCACAGAGGCTTTAGATATACTGTTGTAAATACAGTGCTTAAAGCAAGATCCAGGCAAATCTTTCTCAGTGAGTTAAGTTGATGATCCATTTGGACTGACAATCATGTCACTTTACTGGCTAATTAGCAGAGTAACTATTTCCTCTGTGAGCTTTCAAGAAATTGAAGCCTGATAATGTGTTCCAAAAATACTGGCTTTGAGTGCTATTGTCTAAATCTGAAAATTGTAATTTTTATCTTAATACATCTTTTACTGTGACAACCAGAAAAAAAAAATTATTGCACTCCCAACTTACAGTGGAGGCTGAGATCCTGTTAAACCTAAAACCTTTGAGTGTGATAGTTTAGAATGCTTAAAAGCAGTATTGGGTTAGAGCCACAGCCCCAAAGCAAGGAAAAATCACCCCCAACAACAAAAACTAGATTTAGGTGGCAGAACCCTACAAATAAGTAGATTCAAACTAAATGTGGACTAATTTATATGTAAAATGGATAGTGCTCTTACCCTATTTGACCCCGATAAGTCCTGACTTTATGCTTTTGTCCTAGATCAACTAATTTTATGGCATAGTAAGAAAACAAGTGAACTCCTGTGGCAAGAATTCTCAGTAGAATTCTCTTCTTTTGGCCTTCTGAAGTGAACATCTTGGCATTGTTAGTAGAAACAAGCTATCTGATTTCAGTGATGTTTATGGTCACCCATAGAAAAAATAGATATAGTACTAGATGCAAAGTAGCCTAAGCAAATTATAATATTTTAGTACTGCTATGTTATGTGGTATTCTGATCAATGTAACTAATTAATAACATAATAGCCCTTACAAAACACTGTGGTACTGTAAATTACAAGTGTGGTACTTATTACCAACCAACAGGGTGAATATATGTTATAATAGTTATTAGTCTGATCCCATTAATTCAAATCTTAATTGGAGTCATGAGCAGTTGAAAAAGGATGGCACTGATGTGGTAACCACAGATATTGAAATTGCTAGGTGATTTATTATTATGAAAAATGTATAATATGAATGCTTGCCCTAGTAAGACAAACTTTTTAAATACTTTGGAACTCATTTATATAGCAGTAATTGATATTTATAATAGTCTCTCTTTTTTTTCATTAAATCACTTCTAAACATTTTAAAAGATACTAAGAATTTCTTAACTACAGGTGCTTTAACATTATATTACAATTCTTTTGAATGTATTTCTTTCCTAAGGAAAAAAAAAAGAAAGAAAAAGAAAGTATTTCTTTCCTTTAAACATTCAGGAAGTCAAACTGACCTTGCACTTAGGCTGTGATATACAGTAACCTTTTTCATTTCAGTCCCTGGGAAGTGTTTGAAAAGCACATCCCTCTAATTAGAGCTGTTTTAATTAGCATCTTTATAAGTTTGTCATCCTGACAAGAGTATAAACTCTAGGACTGTGAAGGATTTAGTATCCAGGATGCTTAGCACATAAAAATTACTCAGTTTCTTAATTATGGAATGAATGAATGAATGACCAGTTTACCCTTCGCTCTTTTAAATCCATACTTAAATTACTTAAGTTTGCAGCTGGATTTTAAATAACCTCACTGAAAGTGTAACTGAACTTTGTTATGTCTCTTTTCTAAGATAAGACCTCATCCATTAGGCTATTTCACTAAAGAATTACAGCAATTCAAAAGAAAACAAGGAATTTCAAAATACTATCAATATTTGCTAATGGATTTATCAAGTCTTTACCTAAGCTCACTGAATTTTATGTGCATTCAAAAGTCATAGGAATATCATTACCACAAATGTTGAAGAAGAATTCTACTAGTAAAAGAACCTATATGACACTGATTTCATTCTTTGTTGTTGATTGCTTCCAAAATTTTTTTCTTACATGTTGTCTAGATACTTGAGTGCTACCAAATTAACTGAAAATGATTAACGTATAAGCTGCATTTATTTTATTTCATATAATTAGTCTAGCTACAAACTGAACCCTGAGATACATCTGTATGTGTATATGTATATATTTCTGCATCTGAAAGAGTAATAATCCTATATTTCCAATCTATAAGCCAGTAGTAATTCATTTCTATTACATCATTTATACAGTTCATCTCTTAATTTCTCAGCATGGTGATATGCAGCACAGGGTTGAAAGCATTGTTAAAATGTAGATAAATGTTATCTGCCCAGCTCCTTTTATCCATTCTCTGTTATCTCATACAAAGCTATTGTATTAGCATAGCAAGATCTGTGCCTTGCAAATACATTCTGACTATTAGGCAGTCCTTTCCTTTGAGTATTCTTAAATCGGTATCATAATTATGTTTGCAAGTATCGTAGCCAAGAAAAGTCAGGCTACTCATGAAAACTTGTCCAGGGTAACTACTTTGCCTTCTACCGTTGAAACAATGGGAGCCCAGAGTGCTTTTCATGGTCCTTACACAGCTCTGGTGTGTTTCCACTGACTGAATATCACGAATACATTGGTAAGGATCCTCTTTCTTGAACCATTTACTCTCTAATTTTCCATTTAAGTTGAATTTTTATCAAGGTTACATTATTTAGTAAAAGTCAACTGAATATTTAAAGTTTAGGTTTTATAGTTTCCTTCTTTAAAAATAAGTACTTTTTTGACGAACCATGAGAGATGATGGACTCTGAAAAACAAACTGAGGGTTCTAGAGGGGAGGGGGGTGGGGGGATGGGTTAGCCTGGTGATGGGTATTAAAGAGGGCACATTCTGCGTGGAGCACTGGGTGTTACGCACAAACAATGAATCCTGGAACACTACATCAAAAGCTAATGATGTAATGTATGGTGATTAACATAACAATAAAAAATTTAAAAAAAATAAGTACTTTTTTTCCCTAATTCTAGATTACATTTTAGGAAAAATGAATAGTATTAAATCTTTCAGTTCTGTTTTCTTCCTTATTCTTTGACATATTCCTTATTTAACATAACAAATGCTTGACTTCAACTTCTCTTTTTCTTTGTATGTGTTTGAAAATGTTCTGACTATATGTAATTAAAAGTCATTTCAACTTTTTATCCTTTGGTTTTTTTGTTTGTTTGTTTTGTATTGTTGCATGCTTTAGCAAAACTGCTTAGTTTTTCTGTATTTTATTTTTATATTTAATATAGTATTTATTTAAGGGTTTTAATTGTGTTTGAAATCCATTCATAAGCATAATAGTCTTGTGTTGTATTTTGATATCTAATATGAATTTCTTATTTGTGCCATAAGTATAGCAGCTTTTGAATTCTTTTTCCCCTTGTGTTTATTCAAAATAGCTCTACCCATCTGTTAGTTTTCTACTTCAAATATTTTTTTTCCTAAAATGTTAGGCAACCCAGTCTAAATTATTTATGGAAATGGTGGACACTGATAATGTGAACACAATATGAGGTAGTCAAGTGAAGACTTAGAGCAATCCTTAAGCCTTATTAAAATTGAAATTCATCAAACCTTTGCCACATGTGATTGACAAGAAGTAAAACAAATTAGCACTAATTTCATCTTTTTTGTTGTTGTCAATCCTTTAGTGAAGGTGGGGACAAAAAATGCAAGTAGCTGAAAGGAAGAAGGGATCACAGGCAATGTTCTGAGTACTTTACATATTTTAACTCTCTTAATCCTCATTAACTCTATGAAGTTTATGCTGTTGTTATCCCTGTACTGTAGGGAGGCTAGGAAACTAAGGCACAGAGAGTGCTTATAACTTGCCCCATGGCCAGAAAGTGGTATAGCCAGTACACAAACCCAGGCAGTGTGACGCCAATACACATTCCTTTCTTTAAAAATAAATCACAGGGGCGCCTGGGTGGCTTGGTCCATTGATCATCTGCCTTCGGCTCAGGTCATGATCCCAGGGTCCTGGGATGGAGTCCCACATCGGGCTTCTTGCTCAGCGGGGAGCCTGCTTCTCCCTCTGCCTGCCGCTCCCCTGCTTGTGTGTGCTCTCTCTCTCTGACAAATAAATAAAATCTTTTTAAAAAATAAATAAATAAACATAAATCACAGCCTTTATGATCATTAATTCCCTCTTCTTCTATCCCTTCTTTCTTTCCTCTGTGGTTCCTTACCTAGTTGTCCTTCCTAAAAGCATTCATCCTGGGGTGCCTGGGTGGTGCAGTCAGTTAGGTGTCTGACTCTTGTTTCAGCTCAGGTCATGATCTCAGAGTCCTGGGATCAAGCCCCGCATTGGGTTCCCTGCTCAGCGTGGAGTCTGCTTGAGATTCCCTCTCTCTCTCTCCCTCTCTGTCCCTCCCACTCATGCTGTCTCTCTCTCTCTTTAAAATAAATAAAATCTTTTTAAATAAATAAATAAATGCCTTCATCCTTAATTGGCTACCCATTATAATATGCAGTATTATTTCCTTTTTAGACTTAAACATTTCAAACCATCCCCTCCCCCTTTGTCTTACTTTATTAGGTAGTTCTATTTCAAGATTTAAAATATCCTTTTTAAGGAGGAGGAGAAGGAAAGATGGTGGAGGAGTAGGGGACCCTATTTCAACTGGTCCCCGGAATTGAGCTGGGTATCTACCAGACCACTCTGAGCACCCACGAAACCAGCCTGAGATGTAAGAAGATCTGGATCTCTACAAACAGAATATCGCAGGCAGTTGGTTTCGAGGTAGGAAGCGGGGAGCCATGATTCTGCAGGCAGATATCAGAGGATAAATGGCAGCGGGAGGGTGCTTGGCTATGGGGATCCTACACCACCGGTGAGCGACAGCCTCGCGCGCTGGGGATGAGGCACAGACCAGTAGCGGTAGCGGCTGGGAAAGGACTTTAGGGCAGCCCCCCCGGGCGGAAACCCAGAGTGGCGGGGTCTCGTGTGCGAACTGGGGACGGCTGGCAGTTTTAGAAGCACAAAGGGCAGAGACGTGCTCCGACCTGGAGGCAGGACTGGGAGCGCTGGGGAGGGGCGCACAACCCGGGATGCAGCATAGACAGAAACGGAGACAGTGTGGCCTGGAGAGCTCATTGAAGAACAGACTGCGGTCTCTCTGCTCTGAGGCAGAGGGTTGGAAATGGTCTCTTCTGCTCTGACTCGCAGAAGAGACGTGGAAAGCCACCGGGGAAAGCCGCCAGGGAACAAAAGCCCCCAAAACTGATTCCCGCTGAGCCCATCCCCACTGCAGGGGGGCAAGGCAACTCCGCCCAAACAGAATTGCCTGAGTAACAGCACGGCAGGCCCCTCCCCCAGAAGACAGGCTGGGAAAACAAGAGGCCAGCAACCCTAAGGTCCCAAGAAAACAGGTGCACCTTGCTCGGGTTCTGATCAATAATTTCGACTCTATACATTCCCTCAAACACCCATCAACAGAATGACTAGGAGGAGGAACCCCCAAAATAGAAAACTCAGAGATTATGACTTATGCTGCAGATTTACAAATGGATGCAGATATAACCAAAATGTAGGAGATGGAATTCAGGTTAGCAATTGTGAAGACAGTGGCTAGAATGGAGAAATCAATTAATGGCAACATAGAGTCTCTAAGGGCAGAAATGAAAGCTGAATTGGCAGAACTTAAAAATGCTGTCAATGAGATCCAATCCAATCTAGATAATCTAACAGCTAGGGTAAGTGAGGCAGAAGAATGAATAAGTGACCTGGAAGACAATATAATAGATAAAAAGGGAAGAGAGGAGGCCAGGGAAAAACAATTCAGAATCCATGAAAATAGAATCAGAGATATAAGTGACAGCATGAAGCGTTCCAATGTCAGAATAATTGGAATCCCGGAGGGAGTGGAGAGAGAGAGAGAGGACTAGAAGATGTATCTGTGCAAATCGTAGCTGAGAACTTCCCTAATCTGGGGAATGAAACAAACATTCGTGTCCTAGAGGCAGAGAGGACCCTTTCCAAGATCAAGGAAAACAGGCCAACACCCCGGCATGTAATAGTAAAACTTGCAAATCTTAGAACCAAGGAAACCATCTTAAGAGCAGTTAGGCGGAAGAGTTTCCTTACGTACAGAGGGAGGAACATCAGAATAATGTCAGACCTATCCACAGAGACCTGGCAAGCCAGAAAGGCCTGGCAAGACATATTGAGGGTACTAAACAAGAAGAACATGCAGCCAAGAATACTTTATCCAGCAAGGCTGTCATTTAGAATGGATGGAGAGATGCAGAGCTTCCACAACTGGCAGAAACTGAAAGAATATGTGACCACTAAGCCAGTCCTGCAAGAAATATTAAGGGGGGTTCTATAAAAGGAGAAAGACCCCAAGAGTGATATACAACAGAAATTGACAGGGACAATCTATAAAAACAACATCTTCACAGGCAACATGATGACAATTAATTCATATCTTTCAATAATCACTCTCAATGTGAATGGCCTAAATGCTCCCATAAAATGGCACAGGGTTGCAGATTAGATAAAAAGACAGGACCCATCCATATGCTGCCTACAAGAGACTAATTCTGAACCTAAAGATACATCCAGACTGAAATTGAAGGGATGGAGATCCATCTTCCATGCCAGCGGACCTCAAAAGAAAGCTGGGGTAGCAATTCTTATATCAGACAAATTAGATTTTAAACTAAAGTGTGTAATTAGAGACACAGAAGGACACTATATCATTCTTAAAGGGTCTATCCAACAGGAAGATCTAACAATTGTAAATATCTATGGCCCCAACATGGGAGCAGCCATCTACATAAGCCAACTGTTAACCAAAATAGTCATATTGATAACAATATGTTAATAGTAGGAGACTTCAATACTCCACTCTCAGCAATGGACAGATCATCCAAGCAGAAAATCAACAAGAAAACAAGAGCTTTGAATGATACACTGGACCAGATGGACCTCATAGATATTTACAGAACATTCCACCCGAAAACAACAGAGAATACTCATTCTTCTCAAGCGCACATGGAGCTTTCTCCAGAATGGACCACATACTGGGTCACAAATTAGGTCTCAACCGATAGCAAAATATTGAGATTATTCCCTGCATATTCTCAGACCACAATGCTTTAAAACTGGAACTCAGTCACAAGAAAAAATTTGGCAGAAATTCAAACACTTGGAAGCTAAAGACCACTCTGCTCAAGAATGTTTGGGTTAACCAGGAAATCAAAGAAGAACTTAAACAATTCATGGAAATCAATGAGAACAAAAACACATCGGTCCCAAACCTATGGGACACTGCAAAAGCGGTCCTAAGGGGGAAATACATAGCCATCCAAGCCTCACTCCAAAAAATAGAAAAATCCCAAATTCACCAACTAACTCTACACCTTAAAGAACTAGAGAAAAAGCAACAAATGATGCCTAAGCCATGCACTAGAAGAGAAATAATTAAGATTAGAGCAGAAATCAATGAATTAGAAACCAGAAATACAGTAGATCAGATCAACGAAACCAGAAGTTGGTTCTTTGAAAGAATTAATAAGATCAATAAACCACTGGCCAGACTTATCCAAAAGAAAAGAGAAAGGACCCAAATTAGTAAAATTATGAATGAAAGGGGAGAGATCACGACTAACACCAAGGAAATAGAAACAATTATTAGAAATTATTATCAACAACTATATGCCAGTAAACTGAGCAATCTGGATGAAATGGAGGCCTTCCTGGAAACCTATAAGCTGCCAAGACTGAAACAGGAAGAAATCGACAACCTGAATAGGCCAATAACCAGTAACGAGATTGAAGCAGTGATCAAAAACCTCCCCAAAAACAAGAGTCTAGGGCCTGATGGATTCCCAGGGGAATTCTACCAAACATTCAAAGAAGAAATAATACCTATTCTACTGAAGCTGTTTCAGAAAAAGAAACAGAAGGAAAACTTCCAAACTCATTCTATGAGGCCAGCATTACCTTAATCCCCAAACCAGGCAAAGACCCCATCAAAAAGGAGAATTTCAGACCGATATCCCTGATGAATATGGATTCCAAAATCCTCAACAAAATCCTAGCTAATAGGATCCAACCATACATTAAAAGGATCATCCACCATGACCAAGTGGGATTTATCCCCAGGATGCAAGAGTGGTTCAACATTCGCAAATCAATCAGTGTGATAGAACACATTAATAAGAGGAGTGAGAAGAACCATATGGTCCTCTCAATTGATGCAGAAAAAGCATTTGACAAAATACAACATCCTTTCCTGATTAAAACTCTTCATAGTATAGGGATAGAGGGAACATTCCTCAAGTTCATAAAGTCCATCTCTGAAAAACCCACAGTGAATATCATCCTCAATGGGGCAAAGCTGAGAGCCTTTCCCTTAAGATCAGGAACACATCAAGGATGCCCACTCTTGCCACTGTTGTTCAACATAGTACTAGAAGTCCTAGCAGTAACAATCAGACAACAAAAAGAAATAAAAGGTATTCAGATTAGCAAAGAAGAAGTCAAACTCTCTCTTTTCACAGACGACATGATACTTTATGTGGAAAACCCAAAAGACTCCACCCCCAAATTACTAGAACTCATACAGCAATTCAGTAATGTGGCAGGATACAAAATCAATGCACAGAAATCAGTTGCTTTCTTATGCGCTAACAACGCAACTGTAGAAAGAGAAATTAGAGAAATGATTCCATTTACAATAGCACCAAAAACCATAAGATACCTCAGAATAAACCTAACCAAAGAGGTAAAGGATCTATACTCTAGGAACTACAGAACACTCATGAAAGAAATTGAAGTAGACACAAAAAGATGGAAAAATATTCCATGCTCATGGATCGGAAGAATAAACATTGTTAAAATGTCTATGCTGCCCAGAGCAATCTATACCTTCAATACCATCCCGATCAAAATTCCAATGACATTTTCCAAAGTGCTGGAACAAACAATCCTAAAATTTGTATGGAATCAGAAAAGACCCCGAATCGCCAAGAAATATTGAAAAAGAAAAACAAAGCTGGGGGCATCATGTTGCCCAATTTCAAGCTATATTACAAAACTGTGATCACCAAGACAGCATGGTACTGGCACAAAAACAGACATATAGACCAATGGAACAGAATAGAGAACCCAGATATGGACCCTCAACTCTATGGTCAAATAATCTTTGAAAAAGCAGGAAAAAACATGCAATGGAAAAAAGACAGTCTCTTCAATAAATGGTGCTGGGAAAATTGGACAGCCACATGCACAAGAATGAAACTTGACCATTTCCTGACACCATTCACAAAGATAAACTCAAAGTGGATCAAAGACCTCAATGTGAGACAGGAATCCATCAAAATCCTAGAGGAGAACATAGGCAGTAACCTCTTTGACATCGGCCACAGCAACTTCTTTCAAGATACATCTCCAAAAGCTACTGAAACAAAAGCAAAAATGAACTTTTGGGACTTCCTCAAGATAAAAAGCTTCTGCACAGCAAAGGAAACGGTCAACAAAACAAAGAGGCAACCCACAGAATGGGAGAAGATATTTGCAAATGACAGTACAGATAAAGGGCTGGTATCCAAGATCTATAAAGAACTTCTCAAACTCAACACCCAAAAAACATAATCAAGTCAAAAAGTGGGCAGAAGTCATATGAATGACTAACAGACACGTGAAAAAATGTTCATCATCATTAGGCATCAGGGAAATTCAAATCAAAACCACATTGAGATACCACCTTACACCAGTCAGAATGGCAGAAATGGACAGGGAAAGAAACAACAAATGTTGGAGAGGTTGTGGAGAAAGGGGAACCCTCTTACAGTGTTGGTGGGAATGCAAGTTGGTACAGCCACTTTGGAAAACAGTGTGGAGGTTTCTCAAAAATTTAAAAATAGAGCTACCCTATGACCCAGCAATTGCACTTCTGGGTATTTACCCCAAAGCCACAGATGTAGTGAAAAGAAGGGCCACATGTACCCAATGTTCATAGCAGCAGTGTCCGCAATAGCCCAACTGTGGAAAGAGCTGAGATGCCCTTCAACAGATGAATGGATAAAGAAGATGTGGTCCATATATACAATGGAATATTACTCAGCCATCAGAAAGGATGAATACCCAACTTTTACATCAACATGGATGGGACTGGAGGAGATTATGCTAAGTGAAATAAGTCAAGCAGAGAAAGTTAATTATCATATGGTTTCACTTATTTGTGGAACATAAGGAATAGCATGGAGGACATTAGGAGAAGGAAGGGAGAAATGAGGGGGGGGAATCAGAGGGAGAGACGAACCATGAGAGACTATGGACTCTGAGAAACAAACAGGGTTTTGGCAGGGGTGGGATTGGTTAGCCCGGTGATGGAAATTAAGGAGGGCACATACTGCATGGAGCACTGGGTGTTATATGAAAACAGTGGATCGTGGATCACCACATCAAAAACTAATGATGTATTGTATGGTAACTAACATAACATAATAAAATTTAAAAAAATAAAATAAAATATCCTTTTTAAGGAAATTTGTGTTCCCATGATGCAGATTTAATAATTCTATATCTTTAGTAATGCAGTATTTTGTAAAATATCTGTATAGTCTTTTAACACATTAGCTCTAATGTTAGAAAGCTGTTTTATTTTTTAAAAAATTAATCTGCTTAGCTTGAATGCATTGTTTTAGTCCATATTTTTTCCTCAAGTTCTTTATTTAGTCAAAAATCACTCAAGAACAAATACCCAGTTATTTAGCCCAGCCATCTGTCCTATTTCCCTCAGTAGTGATTTGTCCTTTATAGTCCCCTTCATTCTGTGTCTGCAAGGTCTTGATTTTAAATATTTTTAACCTTTCTTTTGTATAGTGTTATCTGTCATATTACATAATTACATACTAAACATCAGCTGTTTAGTCCTCAATTTTAATGCTTCCAGTATATGCATGCTAATCCATTTTTAACTTTTTTTAAGATTTTTATTTATTTATTTGAAACAGAGAGAGAGAGAGGGAGGAGGGTCGGAGGGAGAGGGAGAAGCAGACTCCTCACTGAGCAGGGATCCTGATGTGGGGCTTGATCCCACGACCCTAAGATCATGACCCGAGCTGAATGCAGCTGCTTAACTGACTGAGATACCCAGGCACCTCTTAACTAACTTTTTAACAAAGAAAAGGATGCCTCATTTTTCTAATAGCTCACTAATACTGTTTTTTTGCTTCATATGCATTCATCTATACTCTCTGTGGACTTAGAAGCTGGTTTAGATCACATTTTATTTATTTTCAGTAAGGTGTTCATGTATGGAATGCAGGTACTCTGATCTCTCTTTAACCATTGTTGGGCCTCCAGTGACTGACCATCATGTATTTCCTTGCTAATTTAAGTATTTTTGGTGCTCTACACACACAAATTTCAAGACCAACTAAAGGCTACAGCTTTCTTTTCAATCGGATATTTCCATTATAAATTAAACATTAGAACCCTGACATACATATTGAATGCCCACAGGTATACAACCCTGTGAATAACCAAGGGAACTCATTGCAATATAAGGAGTCAACTGTACCTAGTGGAAATAGCCCTAGCTTATTCTAGCTGAAGTAAGACAATGAGGTTCAGAGTGCCAGCTCTCCCATTTGCTGGCTCTGTGACTGAGTAAGTCCCTTAACTTCACTGTGACCCTAGAGTGAGGAAGATGATAAAATCTGCCTAGAATTGTTATAAGCAGAAATGGTGTGCAGAATTTAAAAATTACTTGATACTACATAGTACTGTATAAATGTAAAATATTCTTACTTGGAATTGCAACACAAAAGAGCATAATGATCATTCTTGTATCATTCTTTTTTTTTAAGATTTATTTATTTATTTGAGAGAGGGAGGGAAAGAGTGCATGTGTTTGCTTGCATGAGTGAGGGGAGGAGCAGCCGGAGAGAATCTTCAAGCAAACTCCCCACTGAGCACAGAGCCCCTCGCAGGGCTCGATCTCACAACCCATGAGATCATTGACCTGAACCAAAACCAAGAGTCAGATGCCCAACAACTGAGCCACCCAGGTGCCCCCATTCATTCTTTTTGTAACTTTTATCAATTCAAAAAATATACTGACCGTCCAGCACATGCTGGGTACTGTTCTAACCCATATGAATAGAACAATGAAAAAAGAAAATCAAGGCCCCTGTACTCAAAGAGCTTATATTTCTAGAGGGGGAAGACAGGAGATAAACATGAAAACAAATAATAAAATACAGTAAATACAGTAAAATCAAATAGGGATTAGTGTTTTCTCATCCTCTGTATGACCAAAAGAGGTCCCTTTAAGCCCAATTTCCCCATATGTTAATAAATAAGGATGATGATAATAAGTCAACTATCATCTAAGAATGTAGTTGTGATATAGTAGATATGAAACCATTTTATTGACTTCACAAAATATTGTTGCTATTTTATTATTAATTAAAAAAATACTTTAGCATGCCTCAGTGATTCACAGTAAAAAAGGGAAATCATAGTTGAAAATACAGAATCACTTTTGAAACTTATGGGATGAAGATAGTATGGTGGAACTAGCTTATTTGAAGTCACCCTCCTTCTGAGAACAGATTTAAAAAGCTGGTCAAAATATTAAGATGTATCTTTGAAGGCATCAGAGAATTATTCAGGCAGTGAAGAAGTATGGGTCCCAGTTCCAGGAAAAAATGGTGAGCTCAACATTTGGAGTCAGTTTTCCCCTAGAGATGATTCCAGTAGTAGCATCTGTCTGACAATTCTTTTTTTTTTTTTAAGACTTTATTTATTTGTCAGAGAGAGAAAACAAGCACAAGCAGGGGGAACTGCAGACAGAGGGAGAGGGAGAAGCAGGCTCCCCGCCAAGCAGGGAGCCCGATGGGGGACTCGATCCCAGGACCCCAGGATCATGACCCAAGCCGAAGGCAGACGCTTAACTGACTGAGCCACTCAGGCATCCCCTGTCAGCCAGTTCTTAAAGAGGTCACTAAAGGACTAAGAATCTGGGCAGAGCTTTTGAGAGACTCATGGAGCTATGTGGATAAAATCTAGAATTCAGGCCCAGTGAAGGAAAGGAAGACTCTGATAAAACCAGCAGACTTTCACTTGGGATCTTAACAGATTATTCCATAAAAGGATGAACCCGAAATAGACAGGCACCCCTAGGGACCAAAGCCCAGGTTTGAATCATCTCAATTCCTGATTGAATTAAGATAATTGAAGATTGCTGGTACATCTAGCCAATTACCAAAGCAGATATAAATCCTTTCTGGAAGAAAGCATTATCCCAAATTATCTTTACAGTTGTTTCTGTAAGATATCCATTAAAAATAACCAGGCATATGAGAAAGCAAGACAAGATGAAGAACCATGAGAAAGAAGAGGACAAGAAAAACAACAGTCAGTAAGAACAGATTCACAGAGGATCAAGACAGTGGAGTTGTTAGATGAAGATTTTAACATTACTGTGTTTAATTTGTTCATGAAAATAAAAGACAATACTGATAATTTCAGGTCATAATTGGAAACTTAAAAATTTTTTTAAAGTATTAAACATTAACTGAAATCAAGAATTTAATGAAGGCTTGAGGTCTAACTCTGCAGAGCAGAAAAAAGTATTAGAGACCTGAAAGATTAGAAGAAAACATCTTGAATGAAGCAGTGAAAAGCAACAGGATGGAAAGTACAGGTAAAAGACCTAAGGAATAGGATGAAAAGATTCACAGTGTCTATACTTCAGTCTCATTCTGTAGGTTGTCTTTTCATTTTGTTGATGCTGTGCAGAAGCTTTTGAGTTTTATATGGTCCCACTTGTTGATTTTAACTTTTGTTTATACTTCGGATGTCACATTCAAAAAATCATTGCCAAAACCATATATATTTCTCATATATATTTATGATTGTTACATCTTCTTGATGAATTGGACCTATTTACCATTATATTATGACCTTCCTTGTTTCTTATTACCATTTTTGGCTTAAAGTCTATTTTGTCTGATATAAGTACAGCTACTCCTGCTTTCTTTTGGTTTATACTGGCATGGAATCGTTTTCTGTCCCTTGACTTTGAGTCTGTGTGTGTGTCCTTAAATCTGAAGTGAATCTCTTGTAGACACTATATAGTTGGGCCTTGTTTGTTTGTTTTTTTAAATCTGTCCAGCCACTCTCTGCTTTTTGATTGGTGAATTCAATACATTTACATTTAGAGTAATTACAGATTTCCCCTGCTATCTGAAAGTAGAGCGTTCCAGTGAAATCTTTTGTAAGCTAAAAATGTATAAAACAAAGCAGTTATCATTAATATATATGGGAAATTTTTTGAGCATTCCCAGACTTAAAAAATAACCTCTTTCTGATATTTAGGACACATCTTGCTAATAGATGCACAAAGTCAGTTGAGATAAAGCACAGATGCTCACAGGCATAGTTCAAAGCTATGGCTCTAGATGTTGAAATGCTGAGTATAGTTCCTGGGGAAGGATCTTGTCAGTGCCATTCTTGGGATACATACGGCCTCTACAGTAGCTCACTGTAAAACAAACACAGAGTGCTATTTTTGCCTTTTTTGGTAAAAGCGAACATCCTCTTCAGATTGCTCTTGGTTAACAAAAATAGGTACTAACATAGGTCTTTTGTAAAAGTGAAGTAGTAGCATAATGTGAACTTGAGTTTTCAAACAGCAAGGGATACCTAGACTGATATGTAAGGACCTACTAAAGCCACTGTATTGGGGTTGCTTTCTGGCTGTTTTGTAGTTGCATTGTTTCTTTTTCCTCTGTGATTTTCCATCGTGATTTGCTCTGTTTCTCCTTTCTTTATCTTTTGTGAATTACCTTAGGTTTTTGCTTTGGGTTACCATGAGACTTACATAAAATATCTTATAGATAAAATAGCCTGTTTTAAGCTGATAGCAACTTAACTTCAATCACAATCACATACAAAAGCTCAACCCTTTTAATTCTCCCTTTTATATTTTTGATGTCACCCTTTTACTTTCCCCTTTTATATTTTTGATGTCACAATTTACCTCTTTTTTAAAAAAAGATTGATTGATTTGAAAGAGAGAGCAAGCAAGTGGTGGGGAGGGACGGAGGAAGAGGGAGAGAGAGAGAGAGAAGTTCAAGCAGACTCCCTGCTGAGCACAGAGCCCAACGCAGGGCTTAATCTCATGACCCTGAGATCATGACCAGCTGAAATCAAGAGTCCAATGCTTAACCAACTTAGCCACCCAGGCACCCCACAAATGACCTCCTTTTATATTGTGTATTTGTTAACAAACTATAGTAGATATTTTTAATACTCTTTTCCTTTAATCTTTATACTGTACTTAAGTGATTAACACACCATCCTTTTTCAGAATTAGAGTTACCTAAATCTGACTGTATTAAATATTTACCAGTGTGTTGTATACTTTCATATGTTTTCATGTCACTAATTGACATCTTTTTTTCAGCTTGAGGAAGTTTCCACATTTCTGGCAAGGCACGTCTAGTGATGATGAACTCCCTTAGCTTTTATTTATCTGGGCAAGTCTTTATTTCTCCTTCACATCTGAAGTATAACTTGATGTATAGAATATTCTTGGGGGGCCTTTTTTTTTTCCCCCCAACACTTTGAATGTGTCATTCCTATCCTGGCCTATAAGGGTTCTGCTGAGAAATCCACTTATAGCCCAATGGGGTTTCCTTTATAGGTTACAGTCTTTTTTTCTCTGGTTGTGTTTAAGATTTTCTATCTTCAGTTTTTGATAGTTTCATTGTAATGTGTCTTTGAGATAATAGGCCGATCTATTAGCTTCGTGAACATGAATGCGCAAGTCTCTCCTCAGGTTTGGGAAGTTCTCAGCTATTGCTTCTTTTTTTTTAAGATTTTATTTATTTATTTGAGAGAGAGAGTGAGCTAGAAAGAGAGCGAGAGAACATGAGCAAAGGGAGGGGGAGAAGCAGACTCCCTGCAGAGCAGGGAGCCTGATACAGGGCTCATCCCTGGACTCGGATCATGACCTGAGACAAAGGCAGGCGCTTAACTGACTGAGCTGCGCAGGTGCCCCATCAGCTATTCCTTCTTTAAATAAACTTTAAATAAAGTTTTTGTATGTGATTGAAGTTCTTCTTCTGGAAGCCCAGTTATTCTAATATATGTACGTTTAATGGGGTCTCATTGATCATGTGGGCTTTCTTCACTTTTTTATTGTGTTCTTTGTTCCTCTATTTGAGTTATTTCAAAATTCCTAAGCTCTCACACTCACTTATTCTATCTTCCATTTGGTCTGTTCTGATATAGATGCTCTCTGTTGCATTTTTTTCATGTCATTCATTGAATTCTTCAGCTCCAGAATTTGTTTGGTTCTCTTTTGTGATTTCTGTCTCTTTCTTAAATTTTTCATTTTGCTCATGTAATGTTTTACTGAATTCATTGAATTTCTCTGTTTTCTTGTAGCTTGTTAAGTTTCCTCAGAACAACTATTTGGAATTGATCAGCTAGATCACAAAATGCCATGCCTTTGAATTCAGTTATTGGAGGATTATTGGTTTCTTTGGGTGATAACATGTTTCATTTGTTTTTCATGTTCCTTGTAGTTTTGTGCTACTGCTTTTGCATTTGAAGTAGCAGATACTGCCTCAAATCTTCACTATTTGCCTTTAGGTGGAAATACTATTTGCTGGTCCTGATATATCTGGGATTTTTCTCTGACATTGCATGAGTACACCTGTTCCACACTTCTTGCTCTCTCTTGTGGCCAAATTCTTAAGCTTTTATGCCTTCTCTGGTTCTTACAACTCACTATGTTGGCTGAGAAAGTGGCTCGTTTTTGTGGTTTCTCCCCTGCCCACAGATCCTGGTCTATTTTTCTGAGAGTATTTTATTTACCATTTACCAAAGTTCACTCTTGCTGCCACACTCAGAAGCATGCACAAGAGCCAGCTTCTGAGTTAGGAGGAGGTGTGGGGTTAGCCCTTGTAGCATTGGGGGTGCTCATAGGCCTGGTGGGGGTATCCTCAAGTGAGGTACTGCCCAGAAGCTCATGAGCAGACTTCCTGCTGAAGTTGAGTGTGGTCATCCAGAGCTGCATCCCCCTGATGTTTTTGTCCTGATTTCCCTCCATCCCTCCCTGTAATCATGGAGTTCCTGCCTCAGTACAACAGGTTCTGCTGAAGAGCAACAAGTTTCTCTAGCAGCCTCCCACACAGATGGAAAAGCTGAGCACTCACTCCCTGTTCTCCTTTTTCTCCACAAGAGAGGTCCCTGCCCCTGGTTCAGCTCCATCCAGTGTTGCCTTGGGGGACCAGCAGTGGCAAAGTTATTCTTCTGTCTCCAGTTCATCCAAACTCATTTGGTTTTGTTTTTATTTTGGCCATTGGCATGCTGGAATCTTCCCTTGGAAAAGCTGGATTTCCACTCTCCCTCATCCGTGTGTTTCTGCTCAACTCAGCCCTCTCTATGATTTCCCCAACCATGGCTGAGAGGGTTTGGGGTAGGTTTGCCAGCTCCTGTTGGTTTTGCAGTCCATACTAAAGTCTGTCTACGTATTACCACATGCATAAGTCGGGAAGACTCCTTCCCATGGCATGTGGTGCTGGATCCTACAACTCTCCTAAGGTGCTTTTGTTCACGGATGGATACCAAATTACTTGTTTAAAGAAAGGGATAAAAAGGAGTGGCATCTCACTGATATGAGGAATTTGAGAAACAAGACAGAGGATCATAGGGGAAGGGAGGGAAAAATGAAACAAGACGAAACCAGAGAGGGAGACAAACCATAAGAGACTCTTCATCTCAGGAAACAAACAGAGGGTTGCTGGAGTGGAGGGGGGTGGGAGGGATGGGGTGGCTGGGTGATAGACATTGGGGAGGGTGTGTGCTATGGTGAGCGCTGTGAATTGTGTAAAACTGATGAGTCACAGAGCTGTACCTCTGAAACAAATAATACATTATATGTTAATTAAAAAAAAAAAAGAGTGCCATCTTATAACCTCTGATGTCATTCCTTGGCCTAACAGTAAAATTTAATCTGAAGGGTAAATAGTTGGTAACATTTTCAGTGGAAGTCATTTTGATGACGTTTTTCTCTAAATAATGAGAAGAATGCCCAAAAGTATGTAGATCACAATTATTACTTGGTAAATTGCAAGTTTCTTTTTTATTTTAAAAGTTTCTACAAATCACTTTTGTGTGTCAGTTTCATAATATGAGGGGGAGTAATACCACAAAAAATAAGTGACTTTATCTACCTGTTCATTCTGACAGTTATTATCCATCAGGCTCAGCTTCTTCTTAAGGCCAGTTCTTGACCATGATAGTGACATGTCATCTACATAAAAGATGTTTGTCTATTTACTAAGCCAGGAAGACCTGCATCCAGTTGATCTAAAAACTGTATTTTGTTTTGTAAGTATTAGTTTGAAAAAAAGCCAGGAATTATAATTTTATGTTTATTTTTATTTATATTTAATATTTACATTTAAAAATCAGTCTTTCAAAACCCTACACATTTATCTTCTAATTTTAGAAGTGCCACTACAAGAGCGACTTTAAAGGAAACTATGCTGCAAAAATGATTCCTCTGGTGCATATATGATTTCTGTCAATGGAATCAGAAACTGAAGATGAATTAGTTAATACCGTGCAAGGTCTTATACTACACTTCACCATCTTCTCAGAGAAATGAAACAGTGTGGCAAAGATCAATAGAATGGTTATAACTAAAGCCAGCTTTTACACTATGTTTAAAAGATCTATGCTTGTTTATCAAGAAGAAAACTGATGTTGAGTTGTATAAGCTGGCAACATTATCTACCTGTCAAGTTTTCTTACATTTAATTTTTAGCAGAAATAAGGAGATACATCTATTTGCTAAAAGATCAAACACAGGCCAGTGTTCACATCAGGAAGACAAATTAGCAAGTGCATGAATCAGGTTCTATTTATATAAGATGATGATGGCTTAGCCTAAATAAAAACACTCTGCCTTAATCATAGTATCAGTATCTGGAAATAGTAATTACCTGTTAACCGAAAACAGATGAAATCCACATAATTTTTGCAATTCACAATTGTTAACTTTAGTAAGGCTTAAGTCTTATTAATAACTTTAATGATGTCATAATATGTTCACTGTAATGAATTATTAGCTCTATAAAAGAAATATGATCAAAATCCAATTAGAGTGTATAAATGTTTATCTCCTACAGCACACCTTATAGTCTGCCTTTGGCCATAAGATGTATGGCTATAACATATTCAGAGATAAATATTTTAAGGATATTAAATTATTGATTATATGTTAATCAATATGTATTATAAATAATGAAGTCAGACCTAGTTTCTAAATAGAATATTTTATCCTAAAAATATTTTATTTCCCAAAACATAATTTTAGGCTTACTGGCAAACTAACAAGCTTTAATCTTGCTCTTAGAGATTCAGAATGAGCATCCAAGAAGAATTCTAATACTAAAAAGTTTTACAGAAAATCAGCCTTATTTCTCTATGCTATTAGAAATATATTTATGTAACCATTTTTACTGTAATTGGCCTTTCTTGAAAGTATATATAGAAGTTTATTTTATTTTTTTGGTATCACATGGTGTTCTTTGTTCTTTATGTTACTAACTTATGGCAGAAAATTAGAGGATTAATATAACTGATAAAATATTTCCTAAATTACAGCTGTTTACACTTAATTTACTTGGTGTAAAATTAAGAAATAGAATAGAGAATATTGTTAAAATAGTTTATGTAAGGCCTGATTGTGCAAATTTACTATGATTAGATAACTAAAGTTGTTTTAGAATAGAGAAAGCTGAATTTGTTTATCTAAAATCGTAATCTCAATTCTGGACATTTCCACCTTATTATAAACTATTATTAATCCAAGATGATCAGCAGGACCCAATGAGCTCATCTCTGGTGTCAAGAAAAAAAGAATTATTTCCTGTTAAACTGGATATTAGGCATTGCATAGAGCAAATGGAATTGAGGTAGACCTAAATTTAGATTATATTAGAGGAGACCTGAAGTTCAAGAAATTGATGTAATATGAAATTCATAACCCTAGACTGGAAAACCAAGCAGAAGCTGAGGCAGAGGATTTGGGCAATGTCACACTAGAACCCAGGCTTAAAAGATATGAGGCCATGAAACAAGACTACCTCACATGAGGATTGAGAATAACAAGTCTTCTCTTTCTAAAACACTTGAAATAGCTTCGTGGTGGAAAAATATCTCCTTTCTGCATCCTTTCAACTTCTCTCCAGAGTGTCATCTGTCCAGCATTTTTTATATATACAATACACATTAAGAAATATATTCTACTTTGCAACCCGATACACATATGCATATGTACATATAACATAACATGTACATATGTACATGAAAAAATTACCAAAAAATGCTTAACCACTCTCATTTTTTTCCCCTGATTACATTGCATCTTCAAACAAAACAAAAGCCACCCATTAATGGATCATGATTCTCAATTTGAAAACATTGCTCTGGAATAGGTTTCCCTCACATTTCTCCCTTACCCAAATCATTCTCCTACCTTAAGTACAACACCTGAGAAAATGTTTTGCTTTTGCCTAATTTTAGTTAGACTGAATGTAGTAAATTACTGCATACATCATTGGAGTTTTCTTAAGGTAAAATGTTAAGGTAAATCACTATATTGTAGTAATGTGAAGTGAAGTTAAGCCATTCAAAATTAGAAGCAACTATATTTCTTTAAATTGGCATCCCATGTCACAACTCAATAAATAATTCTTAACTGAGTATAGATCATTTCCCTGTAAGTATCTGAGGACAGTATGTGTTCTTACTTAGGATATAATTATCTGGTAAGTTTCTAATTAACGTAAAATTTACAGCTTATAAGTTGAATATCATGTATGTAGGTGATATATTTCTTCACATCCTTAGAGTTCATTAAGCCAGATCAGAAGGACCTTCCTCTTTAGCACTGTTTTCCAACACAAATCACTATCTACCAGTGGAACTCATGTTAATGGGAATTCGATAACTGAGCCAAATCTGACTTCCATGATGATATACATTATAAACTTGAATCAAAGTTATGGAAATGTCCTGAATTCCTGTAAGAATGTGTTAGAAGCCAGTCTATATTCAGTTTTTTCTGTGCATGAAAATCTTTCAATTTATGAATAAATTTAAAAATAACATTATTTCAGAAATGAAAATCCAGATTTGGAACAAGTGGACTTTTAGAAAGAAAGAAAATTTAAAAAGATGGGGTTTTCTTCCTAGCCAGGTTGTTTAAAGTGTATGTGCTCTAAAGTGAAAATGGCATTCCAGTTTTATGATAGCAACAGTGATACTGTAAGTCACACAGCTATTAAGTTGGTAAAGCCAATATTTGAGTACAATTCTAATGCCAGAGCCCAAGATCTAATCACTGTAGTACATGATCTTCCACTGTGCTACCCTGTGGTGGTAGCTCTTTTGAAAGTGATTTTATCCTCTCCATTGCCTCCCTCAAACTAGTTTACATTCATATATCTTTTTTAGAGATGGGAAGCATAAAGATAACAAGATTTAAATTGCCAGATTTTAATCTAAGTGTTTATTTTTTTATTGGGGAATTGATATACTACTTAGGACCTATTTTGAAAATTTTTCCTTCAGACTTTGTATATTGCATTTTGTTTTGCCTAGAGTTACTCTTTTAAATATATATAACTACATTAAAACTACATTTTAATAATAATATGAGCCTATTTTGCAGAAAATGTGAACAATATATAAAAAGTATAAAGAAGGAAATAAATACACATAATCCTACCACCCAGCAAGAGAACTTCTGGCTACACTTTACTATATCCTCCAAATGTTTGTTTGTTTTACAGTGTTGAGATCATACAGCATGTACAATGTTAGTTTAATTTATCAACTGTGTATTATAAGAAATGAGAGGAGGCCACTTTCTCTAGGCCTCCACTTTTTTTACATAGTAAAACTGGACATCCCTTACCCCACCTCCCACTCTACAGATCCATCTCACTTTTTTCAACCCCCAGGTACATATAATTCTGTATTCTGCATTTTTCACTGGTTATATAATATACATAGTTATTTTTTCATGTTATGAAGAGCTTTGAAAACACTTTTTTTTAAAGATTTATTTATTTATTTGAGAGAGAGAGTGCACATACAGAGGAAGAGGGAGAAGGAGAAGCAGACTCCCCGCCAAGCAGGGAGTCTGATGCAAGGCTCGATCCCAGAACCCTGGGATCATGACCTGAGCCGAAGGCAGGCACCCAACCAACTGAGCCACCCAGGTGCCCCTAAAAACACTAATGTTTGTATAGCATTCCATATTTATAGGTGTACTATGACTTGTGCATTTCTCTATTATTGGATGTTTACACAGGTAGCAGCATATTTTTCAGAGATGTGTAGTCCAGTAATAGGAAGCAGTCCAGGTGTTAGAGCTTAGTGCTATACTTATACAAGTACTTCCTGCTGGTACTGCCTATTTGGAAAGTCATTCCACTTGTTTATAAAGAGGTTCCCCTTGCAATCTTACCGAATTTGTATTTCCAGAGCTATAAATCACCATGGTAGAAAAGGGGGCAGTTTAGGCCAGAGAGGGAATAATATTAGTTCTTCCTTTTATTTTCGTAATATTTTATGATTTTCAGTGAACCTTCTTTTCTTTTTTTTTAAGATTTTATTTATTTGACAGAGAGAGACACAGCGAGAGAGTGGGCGCCTGGGTGACTCAGTTGGTTGGGCGACTGCCTTCGTCTCAGGTCATGATCCTGGAGTCCCGGGATCGAGTCCCGCACTGGGCTCCCTGCTCAGCGGGGAGTCTGCTTCTCCCTCTGACCTTGCCCCTCTCCTCTCTCTCTCTCATTCTCTCTCTCAAATAAATAAATAAAATCTTTAAAAAAAGAGAGAGAGAGAGAGAGGGAACACAAGCAGGGGGAGTGGGAGAGGGAGAAGCAGACTTTCTCTCTCTCTCATTCTCTCTCTCAAATAAATAAATAAAATCTTAAAAAAAAGAGAGAGAGAGAGGGAACACAAGCAGGGGGAGTGGGAGAGGGAGAAGCAGGCTTCCCGCCGAGCAGGCTTCCCGCCGAGCAGGGAGCCCGATGTGGGGCTCGATCCCAGGACCCTGGGATCATGACCTGAGCTGAAGGCAGACACTTAATGACTGAGCCACCCACGCGCCCCTTCAGTGAACTTTCATAGCTTATGTTATTTAGCTTACTCTTCTCAATTCTGTGAGGTAGGGAAGTATTAATCTCTTTTTATAATTGAGGAAATAATGTTTAGTTAACTCCAAAAGAGAATTCTTTGTAATGGACAATAGTTGGTTCTGAACAAGCTTCAATACTGACTCTCCTGTAATAGAGGATTTTTCAGTTGTTTTGTTTAGTTAATAGAACAATGAAAATATTACCCTAAAGTTAGATCCACTCAGTGCTGAAATGTGATGCTTTTCAGTATTTTAACAACTGTCAAATTGCCCAGTCTAACTTTTTTTTTTACTTTTACAAGTGGTTAGAACTATCCTTTAGATATAAATTATGGAGAAAACAGGTTATTTTCTCACAGTAGTCTGATGCAAGTGTGAATGTTCCATTTGCACTTGAAAAGAATATGTATTCTGCTTTAGGATGAAATGTTCTGAATATATCTGTTAAGTCCATCTGGTCCAGTGTGTCATTCAAGGCCATTGTTTCCTTATTGATTTTCTGCTTAGATGATCTGTCCATTGCTGTAAGTCGGATATTAAAGTCCCCTACTGTTTTTGTATTATTATCAGTAAGTTTCTGTTTTTCGTTCGTTCTTTCTTTTTTTGAGAGAGAGAGCATGTGGCAAGGAGGGGCAGAGGGAGAGGAGAGAGAGAGAATCTTAAGCTGGGCATGGAGCCTGATGCAGGGCTTGATCTCATGACCCTGAGATAATGACCTGAGCTGAAATCAAGAGTAGGACACCTAACCGCCTGAACCACCCAGGCACCCCATCAATGAGTTACTTTATGTCTATTATCAATTGATTTATATATTTGAGTGCTCCCAAGTTGGGGGCATAAATATTTACAATTGTTAGATCTTCTTAATGGATAGACCCCTTAATTATAATGCCCTTTTTCATCTCTTGTTATAATCTTTGGTTTAAAATCCAGTTTGTCTGATACAGGTGTGGCTACTCTGGCTTTCTTTTGATGTCCAATAGCATGACAGAGCATTCTCCATCCCCTTACTTTGAATCTACAGGTGTCTTTAGATCTAAAATGAGTCTCTTGTAGGCAGCATATAGATGGATCTTGTTTTTTATTTCATTCCGATACCCTGTGTCTTTTGTTTGGAGCCTTTAGTCCATTTACATTCAGAATGATTCTTGAAAGATAAGAATTTAGTGCCATTGACCTGTAGATTTGGTGTTTCTGGTGTTCTCTGGTCCTTTCTAGTCTTTGCTGCTTTTGGTCTTTTTTTTTTTTTTTTTTCTCAGTCGTCATGGACTTCTTTAGTTTTTGTTTTTCTGGGAAGCTCTTTATCTCTCCTTCTATTCTGAATGACAGCCTTGCTGGATAAAGAATTCATGGCTGCATATTTTTCCAGTTCAGCATGTTGAATATTTCCTTCCACTCCTTTCTGGCCTGCCAAGTTTTGGTGGACAGATCTGCTGTGAACCTGATTGTTTTCCCTTAAGGTTAGGTACTTTTTTTCCCTTGCTGCTTTCAGGATTCTTTCCTTGTTTGTGTATTTTGTGAATTTGAGTATGATATGCCATAACATTGGTTGTCTTTTGTTGAATTTAATGGGAGTTCTCTGTGTTTCTGGGATTTTGATGTCTGTGTCCTTCCCCAGATTAAGAAAGTTTTCAGCTATAATTTGTTTGAATAAATCTTCTGCCCCTTCTTCTCTCTCTTCATTTTCTGGGACTCCTATGATATGAGTGTTGATTATGTTTTAATAAGTCACTGAGTTCCCTAGGTCTACCTTTGTGGTCCATTACCTTTCTTTCCCTCTTCTTTCAGCTTCATTATTTTACATAATGCTATCTTCTGTATCATTGATTCACTCCTTTGATTTGTCCATTCTCATTTTTATGGCCTCTATTTGTGTTTGCATCTCAGTTATAAAATTTTTAATTTCTGCCTGACTAGATTTTGTATCTTTTATCTCTGCAGTAAGGGATTCTCTAGTGTCTTCTATGCTTTTTTCAAGCCCAGCTAATATCTTTATAATCATTGTTTTAAATTCTAGTTCAGACATCTTATATCCTGTGAGTTCTACTTTCCATTCTTTCTTTTCGGGTGAATTTCTCTGTCTCGTCATTTTGTTCAGAAAAGAAGAAAAAAGAAAAATAGATATTGGGTGTATTTTTGTCTGCTTGTTAAAAGAATCTACATCCTAAAATATAATATATATATATATGAAAATAAAAGATAAAATATATATAAATAAAAATGAAAAAGTTAATAAAAATTTTAAAAAGGAAATGAAAAAATAAAATAAATTAAAAATAATAATAAAGAATAAAGAATAAAAGCAAAAAAGAAGCTATACCTTGTTTCCCCTAGAGCTGAAGCTTTGTGGCACTCTGTGTTCAGTAGACTTGGTGCCAGGGAGTTGTTCGTGCTGATCTTCTGGAGGAGGGGCCTGCTGCGCTGATTCTCAGGCTGACTTGTTTCAGTGGAAATGCGCTTCCAGGGCCAGGGGCGTGGGGCTTGGTGTAAGCAGTTCTGGCCTCCACTAGGAGGCGCTGTTTGCTCCATGAAGGCTTTCCGCGCTGATGGTCAAAACGAATATGGCTGTGCCCTGCTCTCTAGCCCCTGAGCTGAAAGTTTGCTACCCCCACTCTTAAGTGAGCCCTCACAGAAGAGCAATTAATCACCGTTGTTGTGACCCCAGTTTCCATCTGAACCCTGTCTTCATCCTGCCTGTGTTCGAGCTTTTTTTATCACAGGCACCCAACTAAGTTTCCAAACTCCAAATTTTAGGGAATCCCATGGCGCGGACCACACTGTTCCTCCAGGGAGGGGTCTTGCCGCACTTTAGCCATCTGCTGGCTGGTCCCAGGAAAGCTGTTGTATGACAACGCAGTAGTCATACAACACAGAACAGAAAAACCGGCACCAAGACCCGCTGGGCCCAGCCAGCTTTCCTGCTCCTGTGCCTGAGAACAGTGCATGATGGCGCCACCCGATCTTCTTGGATCCCCCGAGGACCCAGGGGATCCTCAGACCACACTGTCACTCCTGGGATTCTGCCCCGCTACCCCACCTGAGCACCTTTAAGCCAGGCACATCCCCCACTATAACAGACTTCTGAAAGTCCAGATTTTGTGCTCCGCTGCTTATAATACTTTGCAGTAGCGCCGTCAGCAGCCTCCCTCCCCGCCACCATATCCAGTTATACCTCCCTCAAGCCTACTCTCCACACCCCCTACCTTATAAAAGGTGATCGCTTTTCTACTTGCAGACTTGCAATTTTTGTCCTCTCTGATCTCAGATTGATTTCTTGGGTGTTCTGGATAATATGATAACTAGCTGTGCTCAAGGGACAAGACAAGCTTAGGGTCCCCTACTCCTCTGCCATCTTAACTCCTTCCCTGTAGTCACAGTTTTTTTTTTTTTAATTGGTTCATATTTTTGTCGAGAAAACACTAGGTCTGTGGTTTGAATGACAATTTATTTTCCAAATACAGACTTTATTTAGGAATTCTTCACTAGAATATATATGTTGCTCTTTGGGTTCCTTCACATTTATTGGTATGAACAAAAGCGTGGAGAAACTTTCTGGTTTGCTCTTAGTTCTTCAAAGTCAATTTATATTCCCCAGGAGTGGTAAAGCCCTCAAAGTAGGTCTCACATATAATCGATGGTTTGGGCACAGCAGGCATCAAAATTGATGTTGTTCACCTGAAGACAGAACTGCCGGGAAACCAGTTGGACTGAAAAAACAGACCAGAAAAAAAATGAATGTGTTTACACATACACATACTGCAGTTGTGGCAGCCAGTTAGTTAATCCTTAGTGAAAGAAAATTCATCTGAGTGGTTATCCCCATTTTTATATTTTCATATAAAGAGAAATTATTTAGTGCTTTATTTTGCGGCCTCAGTGCAAATTTAAACTATAATGAGATACCAGTTCGTACCCACTAAGATGGATGTAATCAAAAAGACAAATAATATCAAGTATTGTTGATAATGTAGAGAAACTGGAGAGAATGTAAAACATTGCTTGTGAAAAGGTAGAATGCACGCTTTGGAAAACAGTTAGACGGTTTTTTAAAAAGTTAAACATAAATTTGCTATGTGACTCAGCAGTTCCACTCCTGGAGGTGTTTAACCCAAGAGGAATGAAATGTATGTGCACAAAGACTTGTACACAAATATTCATAACAGCATTATTCACAATAACCAAAAAGTGGAAACAATTCAAATATCCATCAGGTAGTAAATTGGTAAACAAGATGTGGTATACCCACCTAATGAGATACTCTTCAGCAATTAAAAGGAATGCACAGTTGATACATGTTACAACATAAATGGGACATAATGCTAGGTTAAAGAAGCTAGACACAAAAGACTGTATATTGTATGAAATGCCTTGATAGGCAAAATGTCCAGAAATCTTGCTAGGGATAGGAACAGGGAATGTTTGCTAATTTATCTCAGCATTAGTTGGCTTTCTTCCCTTTCAAACAAACAAACAAAAATTAGGTAGGGGGAGGCTCTTTCCTCCTTTAGGGCCTTCACCTGTGCTATTCTCTATACCTGAGAAGCTGGAAAGTTCTAACTTTCCTTTACCTGGCTAATACAGACCAATACTTCAGGTATCAGCTTAAATGTTGTATCTCCAGAGCAACTGTATCCTAACCTCACAGTTTAATCAAGACTCCTTGTGATACTTTCTTTTAGCACCTCATGCTGTCTTTTCATACTATTTATCACAATTGTTAGTCATTCATTTATTCAGCCAGTATAGGTGAACCACCTCCTATATGCCAGGAACTCTTCTAGTCTTGAGCTACAGGAGAAAACAAAACATGGAGCACATTATAGTGGGGAGAGACAAATAATGAACAAATTAGTAAATATAGAATATATGAAAAGGTGATAAGTGGTAGGGAGAAAGGTAGAACATGATGAAAGATAGCTTGGGGGAGGGATGTTTTTTATATAGTGTCTTCAGAAAAAGTCTGTCTAGGGGCGCCTGTGTGGCTCAGTCGGTTAACGCGTCTGCCTTCGGCTCAGGTCATGATCCCAGCGTCCTGGGATCGAGTCCCGCATCGGGCTCCTTGCTCAGCAGGGAGCCTGCTTCTCCCTCTCCCTGTGCTGCTCCCCCTGCTTGTGCTCTCTCATTCTCTCTCTCTGACAAATAAATAAATAAAATTTTTTAAAAAAATTAAGAAGAGACTCTTAATCTTAGGACAGAAACTGAGGGTTGTTGGATGGGGGTGGCATGGAGTGATGAGGTAACTGGATGATTAACATTGGGGAGGGTATGTGTTGTAATGAGCACTGGGTATTATATAAGACTGACAAATCACAGACCGGTACCCCTGAAACAAATAATACATTATATGTTAATTAATTGAATTTAAATTTAAAAAAAAAAGAAAAGGTCTGTCTATGATAAGATGACATCTGAGCAGAGTTTTGAATGAAGAATACACATATCTTTCAAAGTTAATATTTTCTTGGTTTTCTTGATAAATCCCATTCCTGTAAATCCATATTCTTAAAATTTGTATTGATTGATATTGTGTCTTTTTGATAATTCTTCAAAATAAGAGATATAGAACATGCAAATAGTATAATTACATCTCTTGCCAACTAATGTATGTGAATTTGTATTACACAGGATCTTATCACTGCAAACACTTTGGCAAGTTAAAATATATTAGCATTTTCTCCGGAATGTCAGAATCATTTTACATTATAACCAAATTCTATCCAGATCTCTGAACATATGAAAAAAGCAAAACAATACTAATTTCTTTTGTAGAAATGACAAGAGAGTAAGAGCATAATTTACTAAAACTAGAAAAATTAAACTTTCAGACATAATGAAATTGAGACAGTCTTAAACATTGTACAAAGGCACAATTCTGACTGTTCTTCCCCTTTTCCTAGGTTAACAGTCTATTTGTTTTGACATTTATCTTTTATATCTGTAGAGCACTGTATGTTACCTATTGAGAGTTATTTTTTTACTGGTAAGGACAGTCTTGTATATCTACAGAGATAGAATATCACTTTTATAACCTTCCCATGTCTTCCCACCAATTCTTTCTTTCTTTTTCAGCAGCACTTTAAAGTAATAGGGTCAAAACCTGGGTAAATTTCTGAGATAGACAAGAAGAGCTAGTTAGTAGAAATTATTGTGAATCAGAAATCTGGTCTGTTTTGTCCTAGAAATTCATTTCTTTTCTTCTCAATTTTAATATATGAAGTCCTCAGTAATGGCTTATCAATCAGGTTTTTTCTGAAAGAAACATATCTAGGGAAAGAGATTAAAAATGGAGAGTGCTGGGGCGCCTGGGTGGCTCAGTCAGTTAAGCATCTGCCTTCGGCTCAGGTCAGATCAAGTCCCACACTGGGCTCCCTGCTCAGTGGGGAGTCTGCTTCTCCCTTTCCCCCTGCTTGTCACCCTGCTTGTGCTCTTTCTGTCTCTCTCTCTCAAATAAATAAAATCTTAAAAAAAAAATGGAGTGCTATTCTTTTCATTAATATGTAGAAGGTAACTGACTAAAGAAAAAAAGGAAAAATTAAGTAGAAGAAACTTATTCACAAAAAGAAAAACTCACGAAAGATACCAGCATCATATGGCATTTTAAATTTTCAGTTTTTTTTGTATCTATTAATTATAATAGATTTTAAAAATCCATTGGATTAATAAGATCATTCTGGGTACAGCTCTCAGAATATCTTTGAGAGTTTTTTAAATACAGTATATGGATTCCTAGGCCTCACTCCAGGCCAGAAGAATCAGGACAAGCCTAGTGGTTTTTATTTAATGAACCAATCAATACCAAGCCATAGATTGGCATTTTTGAACCATTGCTCTAAAACCATTCATTTTGTAGCTAATAATATGAGGTGGTCTATTATATATTTTACAAATGAAGCTGGCTTTAATGCATACAAAGTATTTGACAACTTTGAGATTATTCAAAAGATTGCTTGGTAGACTGTGAAAATCCAAATGTTAAAGCAATGTCTTCATCATTTGAATAAGTAATGTGTGAGGGAAAACACTTATGTGTTCTGGATTGTTTTTTTAAATCAATCCCATTATTTTAAACCTCTTCTCAACTGAATTATAGCACCATGAATATGGAAACCATATGTTTCATACTTCTTTGTAATCTCAGTGCTTGCACGGTACCTTACTCAGAATAGTCACTTCTAATATCTGATGATAATATTTTCCCACTAATTATGTCTCTACACTGAACTAATGAGTCTTTTACCTGTAGTACCTTATGATAAACAACACAGACTTGTTAGGGCGGTCATGTTTGTGATACTGCCAGTAGCTGTAAAATGACTTATTTAACTGATCCATCTCACCCTTAACACTGGCCTTGTTACTAACAGATTTTGAGCCAATGGCTATCAGATATAGTCTGGAAATCTTGATTACCCCTCATTTTCTCTTCATTTTTAAAATTACAGATCCTGCTTTCAAGCTTTCAGTGTTTTTATTCAGAAGAATGTTTCCCTTAGCAAAGTCAAGGGTAACTGTTTAGCAGCTTCAAGTTCATCTTTCACATGTATTTGCTCAGTGTTCACCTCTGGTACCAGGCAGAATTCCCAGAGCATGAAAAACTACAAGGGGAAGAAAAGATTAGAAATCATACAAAGAGGGGGCGCCTGGGTGGCTCAGTTGGTTAAGCATCTGCCTTCCACTCAGGTCATGATCCCAGGGTCCCGGGATTGAGCCCCACGTCAGGCTCCCTGCTCAGCAGGCAGTCTGCTTCTCCCTCTCCCTCTGCCACCCACCCCCCTGCACTCATTCTCTCTCTCTCTGTCTCAATCCCTCTCTCTATCTCAAATAAATAAATAAAATCTTTTTTAAAAAAATCATACAAAGAGGAAATTAGGGGTTTTTTCCCCCTAAGAATTAAAGTTCTCCATCTATTAGTATATCTGGATGTAGTAAAATCTAGCTATAACTTACAGAAATCTATATTACTTTAGTCCCCCCATGTCCACAGTTTCAGTTACCCATGGTCAACCATGGTCCAGAATCAGATACCCTCCTTCTGACATAGCATAGCCTAGCTCTACATCACAGTGGGTCAGTGGGTCGCATTATCACAAGAAAAGGGACAAGTACAGTATAATAAGATACTTTGAGAGAGACAAGGAGAAGCCCCATTCACGTATCTTTTATTATAGTGTATTATTATAATTGTTCTATTTTATTACCAGTTATTATTGTTAATCTCTTACTGTGCCTAATTTATAAATTAACCGTATGTATGTGTATGTAGGAATAAACATTGTATATATAGGATTTGGTACTATCTACAGTTTCAGGCATCCACTGGAGATCTTGGAACATACCCCTCTGCAAATAAGGGGGTGGGGGCGGCAGGACTACTATTTTTAGAAGTTTTGTAACCAATTATTTTGGAAGAAAAGAGGTAGATAATAAATTAATATAAATTATTTTGGATTTCTTTTAAAGAATGAAAAGCCCTAAAGTTGAGAGGTCAACCAGTTGTAAATATCAAAAGTGTTTTATTCTTCCTTTAGATTTATTCATTTAGGCTTTAATTAGCCCGGTCATTTAATTAATCTAGAATTTAATGTATTTAAAGTCAAAGATATTTATATTTATCTGAGGAAATACTTAGAGAAAAAAGTTATACATTGGACTTGAAAGTGCTCTAAATGAGAAAATTGTTTTTTTCCGACATTTATATTATAGTCTCTTAGAAATTAGGCAAATTATAAACACCATGGCCTGCTTATCAGTAAATGACATTTGAGCGTAATTGCACTGTACTAAAACTAGATTCAGTTGTGCATTTTACATGAATTTGTCTATGAACTGTTTTACCTTGAGAGGTGACTGTCAGAAAAATATAAACGCAAATGTATTGGTTTGGGTTTCTTTTCTTTTTTTTTTTTTTTAGAAGAATGCCACCTTAATACCACTTTCACTACAAAATTAAATTTTTGTATGCACTTTTCGAAACCCCCTTGGGTTATATTTATACTCGTGGCTGATTACAGAGCCTTATCATTAGGCCTTAAACATCATTTAATTCATTATCATGAAGTGCGTATCCAGGGGTATTGTAACCCACATAATCTAGAGCATATCATCACAGGTATATTTACGCAGGAACTCTGTGCGTCTCTGGGGATACAGACCAGAGACCTCTGAAACTGCTAATTTAAATCTAATTCAATAGAATTAAGATTTCCAAACAAAATTTAGAAGGAAGGACAGCTCTGAGCTTTTAGAAATGCCTGCAGAAACAGAAAACCACCTTGCTATTTGAAGGAGGTATTTGAGCTTTATTCTTATAGGCTGGTCTGTGGGCTGCCAGCAAGCAGCATCATTTATACGGCCCCTCTGACTCAGCCCCTGAGAAAGTTTTCACAATTTCCTTGTGAGAGATCATCATAGATTGCTTTTTGTGTAACATATGTCTAAGTCATGTTAAGTGTCAGATACAACCCTCTTATTGGTCTTATTGGTATCCTCCCTCATTCACTCCCTAATCCCCATCAAACTAGAATCAGTGATCCTCCTCTGTGTATCCAGGTCACTCTGTACTGCTCTGTTCACAGAGCAAAGTACTAAAAGACAAAGCATAGGCACTCATTAAAAACTTGCGTGTTGAATAAATAAACTTTAATGATTTTCTAGTTCAGCCCCCCTCACCCATCTCACACATTGGGAAATTGAGTTACAAATGGTTATTTATTCAAATCACACTAGAGAACAAACTAGATCGCATGATTAGAAAAGGTCTGGGAGTTTGGAATTTAGGTTGGTCAACAACATTGGAGTTTGTTTCTTTTCACTCTAACAGCTGCAGTGAAGTTGCCAGTCCCTGAAGGAGGCTGAGTCAGGAAGCCCACAGAACTGCTTTGTCACACACAAAAGACAGGGATCAAGCAAAAGTAATTTAAAGAAACTAATTGAGATTATTTTAAATGTGAATCTGTATACAAACAAATATTGGAAGCTTCTTGAAAGTATGAATGGTGTCCTGTTTTTCTTTCTGTATTCCTTTCCATTTTATAATTGGATCAACTCCCCTGCTTTTTAAAATTTAAATAAGAGTAATAATAATGTTTGCTCCACTAGAATGTGAGCTACAAGGCAGCAGAGACCATGTGTGTGCTGACTTTGGTATGCCCAGCACCCAGCACAGAGCAGTTAATATAATAATTAAAAATGATGACTCCCCAAGGAATTCTAAAAAAAAAATCAGAGAGTAGAGTTCATTTTTAAATAGGACATTGAACCTTATCAGTATAGAAAGTCAACTTAGTAATAAAATCCTTTAGTGTTATACTTCCTACTTACTGTTTGAATATGCTTGTCTATTTTGTTCTCAGTTTTTCTTTTTCAATAGTGAACTAACAAGTTAGTGTGATAAAATTCACATTTATGAAGACAAAGCTACCAGTCAGTAAAGAAAAAAACAAATAGATGAGTACAGTTGCTGAGGATCTCATCCAAAAAATAAATTAAAACAAAAGATTTAAAACTGTAAATTCAAAATGTATTTGCATGTCTGAGTATTTTCGTATAATTAGTAAGCCTACTAGTCTTTTATGTTTTACCTAAGTAACATAAGTCTTAATCCAGCAAATATTATTCTTTAACTGAGTTTTTTATGTAACGTTTATAATCAAATCCATGATGCTATAAAGAAATTGAGTTTTTTAACTTCTAGTTTTCCGTTAATTATTCTTCCCTTATCTGGCATTAAGAAGCAGCATTTCTCCCAAAACAGCTCTTGGATTTTTCAACAGATGGAAGTTTATCTTAGATCAAAACAAAGCTTCTGTTTCAGTGTAGTTTTGCCTAAAGGCAGGAGAATAGACTAGAAGACTCCTTAAAGTCCCCTCCATATCCTCCCTATATGTTGTTGCCAAGTTTCACTAAATAGATGGACCCTGTAATACCCATAAAAGAAGATAGAAATTCCGTACTTTTCTCATCAACTTTCATGCTTTGTAAAGTCATTTCACCTTTATTATTAAAAAGTTGGGCCTCAGAATTATAGTAAACAAATGTAATACTTTAAATAAAATTATTGTTTCTCAACCCATTGGAAAAAAGTTATTTCTCCACTTTACAGTTATAGTATCCCTACGTTATTTTTATTGTAATTGTATTGCCAAATCAGGTGTGAGATTCGATGTTGGATGTTACATGTAATCTGCACAGAAATCAAATTATTTAACCTCTAAGCCCACAATACCCCCTCCTGCTGGTTTGCTGTTAAATATTCAGTATTTTCTTGTCATGAATACAAATGGAGGACAAATTAGAATCTACAGACAGCTGACCTGAGCTTCAGATTAGAGACTGGGGGGCTTGTGCTGTTTTAAATGTTTTAATTATCATAGTCCCAGTAGCCATTTGAAGGACACACATAAAATCATTTTTTAACAAAAGAAAAAGAAAAAGCTTCATCTTCCTTTTTCTTCTTAATGTGAATGTTTGAGTGTGATTACATTTGCACTTCCATTGGAGCTATGCTAATTTGCTGCATGAAATTAGGTCTATTAGTAGTAATAATTTTTAAACCACTAAACATTTACAGTAGTATTTTCTGTTGGTGTGTGTTTTCCTTGTAGGAAAGATGATATATATTCCTCATTTTATTTCATAAGCTATAGAGATGTGTTTACTTGTAAATCCTAATTTAGACAACAGGTTCTGATTCTTCACATTCAGGGTAGCGAAAATACATGGGAATAATGGACTAATTTAGATGTGATAGCATGTATTTGCATCAGCAAAATGTAGAGAACCCAAGTAAAATGAGCTAGAAAGATCATTCTGGGAATGAAAAATATTGAATGCTTCATAGTTTGAGATTTATTCTTATATGTTTCTTCTCAACTGAAAACCTAATAGAGTTGAAAGGGTATGAGGTAATTAATAACTAGAATGTTGTATTGGCTAATGAAATAAAAATTTTTGTCGGCATTTACAAAGCAAGGAGATAAACTTTTAATCTTTAAAAAGACAAATTTAAGGGTTTTTAAAAGTAACTTTCATTAATATTCATTTTCAAGAATATATTCTGATGCCTACAGTCTTGAATTTGCATTTTTTGTTTCTTGTATATGTTTGTGTAACATTGATTTGATTAGTTATGCCTGACTAGTAAGCAGTGAAACATTTTTATATACTCTTGGGAAATAAATTTGGCAGAAAATCAGCATGAGTAGATTTAATTATCACTCTGAGACCTTTTCCTTTTCTAGCTTAGTGATCCTGAAACTCCATGTGTCTCACTGAAATCTGTGTGGACGCTAAGCTTCGCTTCCCAATTTGTTCCTCCACGCAATGATAAGCCAAGCAATTACTGGTTTATTGATTTTTCATCATGGCAAATTTAAAGTTGATTTTTTCCTGAAAAGGCAGGGGTGATTAAGTGTTTCCCCTCAGTTTAGTACAAGAGAGCTATGTGGCAGAATCTAATATCCTGAGGTCAACCTCGGCAGGCAGATAATACGGTGTCTTGGCCACGTGTTAAAGAGAGAAATCAGGGCTACAAATGTGATAGGATATATGTGGAGACAGTTTAATTTGCTCCATTTATATGAACAAGTCATGTGGCACATGCTTGGAAAACATCATTTTGAATGAGCTTAGAAGTGAGGCCCACGTGGGCAGAAAGAATGAGTGAGTACAAACAAGAAAGGTGTTATTAGTTATTAAGGGAATTTCACTATCATTTTTAAATGAAAATAAGTAAACCATTGGTATCTAAGATGTTCAGAACATAGAGGGAAATCCACACATGCCATTAGGAAGATTTGCTGCTCTGTAAAATGTAAAAATAAATCACCTGTCCTGTAAGCAAATTATGATTAAGCTGTGCATACTAGTTTAAAAAATATATACATTCTAATCTCTTCAGGCAGTCCTCTAGCAGCGGTTTATTTTTGTGCTTTTCAAAGATAGAAATTTTTTAATCAAATACTCAATTATTGATTCTAAAATAATTTATTAAATGGTTTGATCAGTATTTGGAAACAATACTATTTCATAGAAGTTACTAATTACTTGTTGTAAATAGGAGTAGAGATAAATGGACATTATTGTGGGAAGCTTTAAATCTAAGAATAGTAAGAAGGCTCATCAATAATTTGATTGAATACTTACTATAATTCTTATATAAAATGGAAGTGTTCTGGTTTTAGCTTTTCCAGTTATAGCAAGCAAATATATTTGCTAGAATATAAAATAGAAGATGCAATTTTCTATGTGATTGTTTTTCTGAATCTATTATATGAAAGCTAAATATTTTACTGAAACGTTGAACAAATTTAACCCAGTCCTAAATCTGCAGAGCCTGTTTTTCAACTGGTTTTATTATTTTTCAGTATGATTTCTCAATATTTACTCATTAGCAATCCACATTATTAAACCTTTATCAGTATGATTCAGAAAGATTCTAATTGTTTTCCCCTGGTAACCTAAGAATGAAGATTGTAGGCTGCTTTATGTATCTTGTTTACTAAAAAGTCCCCTTGGTTGTATCATCAATCATTACCTGACGTTAATTGTAAATTATACTTTTGGTGAATAACTGAAATAATGCCACATTTTTACTATCCAAATGTTTTTATTTCTTCAAAAGGATAAACATTTAAATCCCTTTGAAACAGTGGTGCTAAAAGCAAATGTTTTATTATGTATGTTAAGCCAAGCTTAGTTCTGATTCCAATATATCTTTTTAAATCTTGCACAAAGGATATAATATAAATATATTAATATCATTAATAGCATCTGTTCTCTCACTAAGCACCAAAGCAATGTACAGCCCCAGAGTTCTGCCTCTGATCAAGTACTTTCCTATGAATTAAAACCCATGTGGCTAGAATTAGATTGCACTTTCCATTCAGGAACCCCTTTTCTACCTTATCAGTGGATGAGCTCTGAAGTGTTGCGGTTTTTATTTTTTCTCACATCTAACAGTAACTGTGTGGCTACTTTTTGAAATTGGTGCATCTGCCACCTCAGAGTTACATTTTGAAAGATTTGTGAATTATTTTTAGTCATGTGGCAGATTTACATGAGCTATTTTCCAATATAGGTTGACTCCTAAATTACACAAGTATGATTTTCACTGACCTGAAGTTATTTAAAGACATTTCCCCTGAAACAATAAAAATTGCAGGAAAAAAATTCTACCTTTAATTAAAAAAAGGTTTCTACCTGGGTTGATGTGACATTCACATGTATGTGAAATACCCATACAGTACGTAAAAGAACATGATTAGGACATGATTTGAAAGGCTGTTTGTAAGCATCAGAAACAAAACTAATTTTTGTTTCAGCAAGTATGCTTATTTGTTCAGCAGCCACACCGACTATCACTTCTCCAGGTATTAAGCAGTATTGTACCACACATATCCTCACCCCTTCCCCAGAACCATTCCAGATATTTTCAGACTAAGAAAATGGAAATATATTACTCTTTCTTTAAATGTTCTTCCCTCTACCAGCCTTCAAGTGTTAGTTTATATAATGACTAAGTGATAATTAACGCTTTGCCTGACTTCTAGTGTCGACTGAGCAGCAGTGACCTCTTACAGTTAATGGTTGTTCGAAGGAAGAGGTCAATATGGAAACCGGATCACTGCCCTGCTATTTCATTCATAATCCTTCTGTTAGCAAAACCCCGAATCTCTTCCAAACACCATGTTAAGTGCTTGGGCTCTGAAGATAAATAAGGCAAGGTTCTTGCTCTAAAAAAGTTTGCAGCCTATTGGGGAGATATGTCATGATATGTATAAAACAAAATAAATAAGTATAAAACAAAGTAGAAATAAGCTCCAGTAAAGAAATACAGGTCCGACTGCCTGTGAGAAGGGGGAGATTGCTTGCAGCGGAGAGAATTGGGGGATGCCAGGAGGAAATTGCTTACATTTTTCAAATCTGTCAGTATGAACAAGCTGGAGTAAACATGTAGGTGGTGGGGGAGGTGAGAGAATGGCTTTTGAGTGCTTACCAGTACTCATACCTAAACATACCTTACCTAACTTCAGCCCCACAACAGCCCTGTGAATTATGTGTTCTCATTTTGTAAGCAAGGAAACTTGACAATTTAAGTGACCTTGAGCAAGTGACTGCTTACACCTAGTAAGTAGTAGAGCTGGAACTTGGAAATTCACATTCTAACTTTATACTCTAACTTTACACTTCATCCTTGGAACTATGTGACAGCCAGGTGGCCTACACAGCAATTGGACCTTGATCTTGACCTCACAGCAACATGCTCTGAGCTGTCCCAGTGCTTCCCAAACTGGTGTACATCAGAATCACCTGAGGGTGGTTTTTAAGATATTTAGATTCCAAACACCTTATATTTTTTGGAATTTTGAGGGAGTCAACCCAAGAACCTATATATATTCTTCAAGTTTCTGAGGTGATTCTGATTTTTTAGCCAGCACTGCTGCACAGACATCTCTATATAATTGAACTACCAGCTACAACCATAATGTACCATGTACTGACAAGAATGAATATATAGTCGTGTATTCATATTTAATCATATTTCTTTTGCTAACCAGTCATGATTATTTAAATATTTAATGGTATAATTTTGAAAGTGTCAGAACTTCCAGTCAAAACTTGCAGAATGGGTGTCAGTAACTTGCAAGAAAACGCTGCAGACAATAGTGGAGCGCCCCTTTAAGAAAGACTGCTTCACAGATACTCTTAATGGCAAAGAACATTACTGTGAGCAGAATCATAGACACCAACAACCCTGAGTTGAAAGATTCAGAAAAATTGTATTTCGAATGTGAGAAAGTTTTAGGAATACCATAGTCAGTCTTTTTATATATGTGCAAGAGTGATATATAATTTTTTAAACTGTTTCCAATCTAAAAGAGCTCTTTCGATAGTTACAAAAAGAATTCTAAGTGATAAGAAAGCATTGTGCCATGGTTTGACAGCTTTTTCTTTCTTACTAATATGTGAAAGAATTGTGTATTACAATCAATGGCACCTTAGGTTTGATGAAATATTTAGTACCTATGTTATATTATTTTTGTTGTCCTATTTTATCCTTTAATTTCTCTGTTGTGACCTGCCATGTTCAGCTGACATAAACAATTCTTTGTGATGATGACTGACCAGAGTATGTTTCTCAACCAATGCTGAGAATATTGGAAATTTTAGACATTAAAGAGGAGGTATTTAGATATTAGATATTAGAGTATATCAAGATGTTATTAGAAATGCTAGCAAAGTGTCCATTATAAAAATAAAATTCCCTGATAGTTTTTTGTTTGTTTTAATTTTATTTATTTGAGAGAGAGAGCATCCCAGTAGGGATGAACAGAGGAGAGGGAGAAGCAGGCTCCCCGCCGAGCAGGGAGCTGGATGCGGGGCTCGATCCCAGGACCCTGGGATCATGACCTGAGCTGAAGGCAGATGCTTAACCGACTGAGCCACTCAGGCGCCCCTCCCTGATAGTTTTTAAAATAAAATTTTTGTTTGACAGGTGAAAGAGGCCATTCCCACATTAACCTCTATGGTTAAATGAGTAGCTTATTTCTAACTAAGTTAAGCCAGGAGATGAGTCTCTTTGTTTAACACTTTTTAAAGTAAAAGTTAACATCCTGCCTTTATCTAATTGCTATCAAAGACATTAGCTTATTTGGCTTTAGCGTGATTCAATTGCATGAGGTCATGCAGCCTAGCCGTAATAACTTAAAGTGCTTCACTCGGTGATAAAAAAATATATTAAAATGCTCTCAGGTTCATTAGTTATTGCCTAAGGTCATGCTTTATGGTCAGTCCATTTACCAAAGTTTGTTGTTAATAGCACTGACCTGAACTCACATTTTTAAGTCTTTCGATATAAGAAACATATTAAGTTTTAAGAAATTATGTTTGTATTTTAATCCACTTAAAGTTGTTTATTTTCATTTTTCCCACTTGGTAGAAGAGTTGGAAATATATTTAATGATATCCTGTCACTAAAGTATACATGAAAGATTTTCTCTTCAGCCTTGATTTTGAAGACAAATTTTAAAACCTTTAACAAAAATATTCTGCTATATAAATGGGAAGGCTTTGATTTAATTTCATTTTTACTTTGATTTCAAATCCTTCCCTATACTTTCATAAATAACCAAATGAGAGTGGGTCCCTCCAAGTCCACCCTTTGTATCCTTTATGAGCATGTGTTGCTTCATTAGGCTGGCTCAACCACCTGGTGTGGAATCTTTGGTCTCAAGAGACTCTGTCAACATCTGGCATTAGCTATGATCTTTTTATGTATGCTCACTCTTTCTATTGACATTTTAAAAAGAAAAAGAATGTGGGACAAACTAAGAAATTATATATAGGACAATATAAGATAAAGCTATAATGGATCTGCTATGCCATATTTTACATTACAGTAGATAGAAGAAACAAACCAGTAAACAGAAGATTAATAAGTATATCAAATTAATTTATTTTAGAGCTTAGTGTGATATATATTACATAAAAGATACATTTGGAATATTGTTGGTTGAGTTATTATCTAGGGCCAAAATCTAATCATCCTGAAAAAGAAGTGACACATTTCAATCTGCTATTAAACTTTAGTTGTACCTTTTTAGTATCATTTTTAATAGATTAAAAATATGGGATGATTTGATAGTAAAACAGGAAGAGGGGTTGCTATTTTGTTAACTTTCTGAAAGATTATATAGTTGAATTTCTGAACTAGGGAATATTGAGATAATGTATGAAAGTGAGTATTTTCTTATCACAGAACAACCAAAGAACATCATCCATGATGACCTGAAAAAAAAGCAAAAGAGGGTATTGGGTAACTATAACTGAACCAGTTACAATGGAAACAAGTATACTGTGGCTGGTTTTTAACTGAAAATCTATTTCTTTATTACCATAAAGAATTTTTAAATAAATATAACAAAACAAACTGATTATTTTTAGTGTAATTCTGTAAAGTATCTTGTGTACTTAAAATGAAGCAAAACAGGCTCTACAGGCAAAAAATAAAAGCAATGTTTGGTATGTTTTTATAGACATAGTCATTCCATGTAGTAGTATGTAGTATTTTTATTAGAAGCAAATTATGAATGAATTATCAAATCAAGTATAGCTGTCATTTGTATCTATTTAATTTAGATAAGGCGAATATTAGACTCCATAACGTGTAGGTTTACTTACGGTATGGGACAATGTTAAGATCATATGTAATAGATCTGTAGGTGAGTGGAGAGAAATTTCTTCCTGGAGCTCAGAAGATGGAGACTTACTCTGATCTTAATATGCTGACCTGCTGAGTGATCTTGAAGAGTTGTTCGTATTTACATGTGCAGCTAAGATTGTGAAGATTGTGCAGCTATTAAATGCATTACTTTTATAACTTAATGGGACAAAGATTAACAGCAGCATTGAGCACTAATTTAATATAACAGATTCACTAAGTATAATTTTAGCATTGAAGACAAACCTCTCTAATAACTTGGTGGGGGGAGTGGAGACATCATTTATTATTCTGATACTTAAGTGAGGTCAGTACATTAAACTATATAAAACTTTTGCTTTTTAAATATTATCTTTTCTTCCCTATTTTGAGGTCAACTGAAACTGGTCATTTTATCATGGTTTTCCTGGTTAATGTGATTTATATAATAGATATCTCATTTCCGGTTGTCGACTAGGAAATAGGCCAGAAGAAGGAACTCTAGAGGAAGTAAAATAATAGCTATAGCAGTACTTTCACTGAAAATGTCTTTGCTTCATGGAAGACTTTCTTAAAAATTTGACAGATAGAAAAAAATGGGAAATATTCTTAATGGAGGTCCCTACATTAAGTGGATATATAGTGTATAAGATGTATAGTACCCTATTTTTGGAAAGATGTAAACTTAAACTGGCTTTCATATTCAGATAATTCAGTCAAATTCTAAATTATTCAGGATTATGGGAGTACCAGGATTTTGTTTTTTGGATTTGTTTTTTGTTTGTCTGTTTTCCTGAGTAGGTGTAGGCTCTTTAGATCCCAAATGATATAATTGACCTTGTTAAAATTGTATTGTTTTTAACTAAATGGCAGTTCCTAAAAGTGGACTTAAAATTTTAGATTTGATTAACCATTTGGAGTGTATAGCAACATAATATTACTGGACAAATACTATCATCTTCAGTTACCAAATTATGTGCTGAAATAGTGAAAATGAAGGTACATCAGTATAGTATTCATGTATGATCACAGCACATATCAACAGTCAAAACCTTCAGTACTTTCAGTACTTTTGACACTGGTAGTATGGGTTTACCTTATATTTTGATATAGTGAAGAGAATTTTTCTTATCTCAGTAGCATTTGTTTATAAAGTTTGTTTTAACTTCTGACTTGTATTATTTAATATAAGCCTTTCCTAACAGTGTTACATAATAAAGACAATTTTTAAAGTCATAATGTATTTTCAATCAAATAGTACTCTCATTCCAATTGGATAGTTTTGAACAAATCTGCCAAAGCTACTCATAGGCTATTTTCACTACAGAATGGTCTCTAGATAGCTGCAGATGGTGTAGAAAATTGATCTAAATGTGTTCTGCTCCAGGACACACTCCAGGAGTAGGCAGTAGGTGGAGATGTTCTTGTTATTCTCCCTTTCTTTTTTTTCCTATAAATAAATTGCCAGTAAGTTCTGGGTAAATGACTTCCATTCTCAGATACTTTTCAAGTTAACATTTCATTTCTAAGTGCCATTTTGTCCCTCTCTGTTCCATTAGAAATAAGTGACGTCATAAAACGACAGAGCTGTGAGGAATCTTAAAGATCATATCTGGTTCAGCTGTCTCATTGCTCTTTTACTTTATAACTAAGAATTCATTTTCCCCCATCGCCTCCACTCCCCACCTCAAATAGCACCCCTACCCCCAGCTCACCAGAAATGTGCTGTGGTGAAGAGGAAAAAGCAAAACCAGGTCAAGGGGTGGGGGAGTGACTATGGTTCAGAGAAAGAAGCTCTAAATGTCATCTTGCTTGAAAAAGTAGCCATTTCCATCAGGAAAACTTACTCTGGGGGGGACAGTCCTTACTACAGCAAGAGGTAGAAAGAGGCAGTCTAGTATCTTATGTTAACTAACTCTACTCAGTGGTTCCTGACCTGACTCTGAGGTTTTAGGATAGCCTGTACCTTCATTTATCTTCAACAGAGTCAGGGAATTCTAGGAAGCAGATTGAAGTAGAGTAAGACTTGTTAAATCCCTTATAACAAATGCTACAAGAAGCCCTAATCATCACCTACTGAGTTGACGCAGGTCGCTGTTCACAACTAAGCAATTGCTGACTGAGTAACTTGCCTTGGAGGCGTGAATAAACTTTTATTCTCTCAACTCGGGAGTAGAAGCTTTTGAAGCAATTTTAGTCAGGTCCCATATTCATGTTTTGAGGTTTGGACTTTTAATTTGTTTTCTGTTGAGGGGTGAACATGACAAGAGGAGTCTATGCAGAGAATAAGAAATATTTTTTGTCCTACGCCTTCCTTTTGTTGCTTCAGAAACAACTTGTTCTTGTTTTAAAAGATGCTCCATAGATGAGCCAAACTAGAGAAAACAGATTTTTTTATCTATCCAAAGAAGTTATATTAGGAAAGATTTGAGGCTAGAATGAAAATTATACTTGAAGTTGTTTTAAAAAGGGGGGGGGTGGTTAAAGGTCTAACAATGAATTCTTGAAATTTTTTATTACTTCAATATCATAATATTCTCTCTCTTATCTTGAATACAGTGAAATATTTTGTATTCTCAGGGCTCACTTAGCAAACAGAGGAGCAAGGTAGCCCAATCAGAGCAAAGAAACCTACAATGTGCTAATAATAAGCACCTTGTCCTATTTGTGCTTTTTTGTTTGTTTGTTTGTTTTTAAGATTTATTTATTTATTTTAGAGAGGGCGCACACAGATGGGGGAAGGGGCAGAGGGAAAGGGAGAGAAAGAATCCTCAGGCAGACTCCATGCTGAGCACAGAGCCAGACTTGGGGCTCAATCCTAAGCCCTAAGATCATGACCTGAGCCAAAATCAAGAATAGGATGCTCAATAGACTGAGCCGCCCAAGTGCCTTCTCTCTCATTTAGTTTTATGCTCACAAGAATCTGCTAAGGTAGGTAACATTTTACAAGTAAAGAAACTGAGTCTTAGAAAAGTTGAATAATTTTTTGTAGTCACACGATTAATATGACCAGAGCCAAAATTCAAACTCAGTTTGTATATCCCAAACCCTTGATTTTTTTTATGTTGTCTCAGTACCCATAAAAAAAAAAAAAAGAATAAACTTGGCTCTAAACAACAACAGTTCACAAAGTAGAATGATATCAGTGAATATTTATTAAGTACATAATACCTTATTAAATACAAACAAGTACTTCTAAGATGTTTCCCCTCAAAAAGCTTCTAATTTTGAAATTTGATTCTGTAGCTACTTTTAAAGGTATATACATAATCTTAATTTATCACATTATGTGTACTTCCTTTTCATAAAGCACTATCTCCACTGTGAATTATTCATGCAACGTTTGGTCCCTGATTATGCACACACTGCCCTCAGTCGCTCAGGAAACTCAGGTAATGGAAATGTGTTTTAATGACAGCTTAAATTGGGGGGGTCAGTATACTACTGCCGACCTGCCAAATCCAGCCCACCACCTGATTTTGTAAATAAAGTACTATTGGAACAAAAGCCACACTCACTGTTTGCATATTGTCCCTGGCCGCTTTTGTGCTCTAACAGCAGAATCTATTAGAGACGGAATGGCCTGCAAAGCCTAACATATTTACTGTCTGGCCTTTTATGGGACAAGTTTGCTGACCCCTGGCCTAAATCAATATCATAGTAATTTTAATATCAAAATATAACTGAATATAATATAAAATAAAATACACATATATGTTATATATAGTATATATATGTATCTTCACACATAGACAAAGTATCATAAAAGAAAAATTATCTGGGAAGTATCTGTTCTTATGTGGTATCTGTGCCCCTGTACTCCTTCACCTAACTGCTTTGCCCTGGTTATTAAATATTAGTATTACATTCCTAATAATACATATCTAGGGGATACAATTGAGACTTAAAATGTAGTTATGAATACTTATTCTTCCTATGAATAAGAACTTTGATTTTATGTATTTTTCACATTTTTGCATACTTGAGAGTTCAGGTTTCTTTCTTTTTTTAAAAAAAGATTGTATTTATTTGAGAGACAGAGATAGCGACAGAGATAGCAAGAGAGAACACAAGCGGGGAAGAGAGGAGAGTTCAGGTTTCTGTTTGAGTGGGATAATCCTATAGTTCTCAGACTTTAGTGTGCCTCAAAATCACCTCGAAATTGACAGCACCACTCCCAGTGTGTCTGATTCAGTAGGTCTGGGATGGGGACTAATAATTGCATTTCCAACAAATTTCCAGCTGATGATGATGCTTTGGTCTGGGAACCACACTTTGAGAACCACTGGAATAGACCTTGAAGATGGTAAAAAAGGGTAGCAGGGCCCCATGAAAGCATTCACTGAGATAGCTTGAGTCTTCTGAAAATTTACCATACTTTCCCAAGAGAGGGTCTATGGCATTAAAAGGATTTGATAAGTAGGGATGAAAAAGCAAAATACAAAATAGGATATACTGTAGAAATTTGTAATTGGATAGTCAACAGGTGTAAGGTAACATGCAGTAAAAAAGTGTTAAGAATGGAAGGACTACTTTATATTATTTTTTAATTGAAAGACCTACATTCACATACTGACCTTTCTACTTACTGTTTGTATGACCTTGGCTGTATCACTTAATCACACTGAACTTCAATTCTTTTTTTTTTTTTAAAGATCTATTTATTTACTTATTTATTTGAGAGCGAGAACACGAGCGGGAGGGGCAGAGGAAGAGAGAAACTCTAGCAAACTCCACGCTGAGTGTGGATCCTGACTCCAGGCTCAATCTCACTACCCTAAGATCAGGACCTGAGCTGAAACCAAGAGTCAGACGCTTAACTGACTGCACCACCCAGGTGCCCCTGAACTTTGTGTACAAATGAAGATACCAATGCCTATCTCACAGGAATTTTGTAAGGACTAACTATATGAAAGCACTTGGAAAAGTTTATGCAAGTGGTAGCTGGGAGGTATGTGTTTTCCCAAAATCTTGATTGGGGAAAGAACTAAAGAGCCTATCTATTAAGAAGTAGAATAAAGGAAACGTTTAAAGTTTGTTAAAGGAAGACAGTGATCAACACTGACTTCACTGAGTTATTAATTTATTAGATTCATTTGTTATGTATTTCATTTAAATTCTGAGGTTTGGCATTCAAATTTCCATTAATTTGGACTGTTTAGACTTTTGAGGTTTTCATTTGTCAAAATTGTTAGCTCATGGGTATTACTAACACAGATATTGATGTGTAGCTTTGGCCTATTAGCTATCAGTGGAAATCAGAAAATCAATAAACTTAATAGCTGTTCATTACACAGTTGATGCATTTGCAGGACTATGTTGAGTACTGTCAGCGAGTATTCAATTCAGTCAAAATCTATTACCAGATCACTGCCAGAAGTTTTTTTATAATATACTGTTTTATTTATGACTTTATATAGCTACTACAGCAGTTTTTTTACGAAGCAGCCTTTTGTCTTACAGGATTCATATTCCTCATAATCTGTCGTCTTTTCACCCAGTTGGAAGCACCTACCAGCTAGGAATTATCATTCCTAGATTAGCCCTCTCTTGGTATAAGTAGGGCTGTAGCTCTCAGATCAGCTTCTGCTCTAGGATTAATTCCATCTAGTCCATTCACTCAACCAGCTTATATTTACGAATTTCTCCTATGTGCTAAGTACTATGGGAGTACATATATCTGGGCTTTTTTGTAGTATATCAGCTATTGGGGGGAGGAATGTATAAAACTATAATATAAGGAGAATAAAATAAATACCATGCTGGGGGTTCCAGAAACAGTAAACTCTAATCAGTGGAATTTGGGAAGACTTCATAGGGAGTGGCATTTGAGCTGAATTTTGCAGAGATAAAATTCACTTTGTGAAGACTAGATGATAGACATTCCAGCCTGAGGGAAGAACTTGAAAAGAAGTATTGCATGCTATAGAAGTTCATAGAAGAGTTCCTAATCAGACTTACAGGTCAAGGGACGATTTCTGGAGAAGGTAAATTATAAGGGATTGAGGGTTAAGGAACAAATAAGAGCGATCCAGATGAATGGGGGAAAGGATAGGAATGTACTAGGTAGAGGACATAGCATTTGTGAAACCTAGAGATAAGAGAACATAGTTCCTCAAATAATTGAGAACTGAATGAAGTTTAATATGGCTGACATCAAGTGATTCATGTAGGGAATTGATATTCTCCAAGTATAGAGGCCTTATCATGCAGATTTACAGACTTCTCTGTGAGGCCCCTGGGTAGCTCAATAGGTTAAGCATCCGACTCTTGATTTTGGCTCAGGTCATGATCTCAGGGTCATGAGATCAAGCCTTGCATGGAGCCCACATGCAGTCTCCTTGAGATTCTCTCTCTCCCTCTGCCCCTCTTCCCCTCACACTCGCTCACACACTCCATCTCTCCCAAACAAATAAATAAATAAATAATTTTTTTTTTTTAAGATTTTATTTATTTATTTGAGAGAGAAAGCATGAGCAGGAGGGAAAGGGAGAAGGAGGCTCCCTGCTGAGCCAGGAGCCCAACATGGGGCTCCATCCCAGGGTCCTGGGATCATGACCTGAGCTGAAGGCTTAATCAACTGAGCCACCCGGGCATCCCAGTAAATAAATAAAATCTAAAAAAAAAAAAAAGAAAACTTTCCTTAACAGAGAAAAACACTCCAGAAATTCATTAGAGCTAGAGATTTACCCACGGAACAGATTTTTATAGGTGATACTAAGAATGTCTGTTGTTCTAAATAAAGTACCTTGTTCTAATAGCAGCACCTTGAAAGTCCATAAAAGAATAATGTTTGTTGAAAGTAAATGGCCTTTTTTGTGTATGAAATAAAAATGTGACAGTTCTTCCTTTGTAGGTTAGGATTATCCTGTGTTCGGAAAGAAGAGTTGAGGGGCAGGGGCAGAGATTTCAGGAATGCTGGTTTCCAAATTTTAAACAAAACCTTTTTATAAGAATTCTTTTAATCAGTTTTTAATCTGGGTCATTAGGCTTTTTGTGTTGGTTTGTTTCTTGTTTTTTAAATATTCTTTCCTTCAAATAATATTTGTTGCTTGTTTCTGAGAGCTTCAGCCAACATCAAGGCTATGATAACCAGGCTGTCCCCACCTTCAAGAAAGGAGAGTCCCGATATTTAGGTATGATAGGAAGTAGGAGAGAAGCAACAGCTGAAGCTGGGGGAAGTGGTGAGAGTGTCTCATGACACTCCTGTCCCATGGGACACTCTGACACCTGTTACAGAGCCAAAGATCTTCCCTGTCTCTCCCCATCCTATTTGTTTTCCTTCTCTTTTCTTTCTCATCTTTTTCTTTTTATTTCTCCTTCCTGTTTTTTCGTGCTTTTGTGCGAGTCTCTTTATGTCACATAGGCCTCCCCACTCTCTCTGTATCTCCTTTTTCCCTAACTCCCATTTTCCTTCTTCAAGTGGCCACAATATATAACTGAAGTTTGGGTTATATTTGTTATACTTAAATGTCATTTTGTTTCCCTCTTCTTTTAAAATACATATAAATGAAATGTTTTATATTTCTCTCCAGATCTGTTCACTTTTCCATATATGTAAGCATATATGGTTTGCTCACTTATATATTCTGTCTTTCTTCCCCACTATGGGTCAGTGACATTTAACTGAAAAAAGATCAGTCTTTCCTCATTGACTATACACAACAGGCTAGGAAGAAGCTGGTAGGGGTCATCCTCAATTGCTATCAATGCCCTACAGATGCTTTTAGCAGAGGTTGGGTTGGACTATTTTCCTAGAGTCCTTGTAGCATAGAAGATATTATTACTAAAATGATCTGGGAAAGGCTTCTTACAGGAGTCACCATGGTGACAACATTCTACCTGATTTTTAACTCTAACATTTTCCAGGCACAGACATCACGTCCATCACATAACATCACAGCATGTTCATTTTGCCCATCCTGTTCTCACCACAGGCACTACCCCTTCTTTACTATATACCACACTCAATAATCTTCATAATATGTTAAGAAGATTATATTTTTGCAAAATTAAAGTTGAAAAATAATAATCTGGTACCAAGGCTATACTAAAAACAAGAGAACTATTTATGTAAAATGTTCACTTTGGATAATCTCTTTGATACTGCCAAATAATTTTAAGATTATTTGATAAGTACTCATGGAAAAATGATTCTGATTGTTCTATGATATAAGATTCAGAATTGATTCTTTAACAGAACACTGACACTGCCTGAGTAGTGTGTTATAGAAGATAAAACATGGCCTACAAGTCAGAGAGGTATGACTACAAATCCTAGCTCTGCCATTCACTAGCCATTTACCAACTGAGTGGTTTCTCATCATCACAGACCTCAAGCAGACACGTAAGACTTCACAGCCATCCCACTGTGTTTCTCCAGTAGTCCCACTGTCCTAAGTCAAATATGGCACCTCTTTCTTTTCAAACCTACTACATCCTCTTCTCTTGGTGCATGCGTAGCTGATGACCTACCTCATACTTCCTTGACAGAATAGGATCCATTAGACAGGAACTTCTTCATCTTGTCACCTGCACATCTGTAGGACAACTGGAATTTGCTCTGATCCTTTTCTTCCTTTTATATTCAGGGTATTATCATTTCCTCTAATGCTGTTCTGAGGCCTCTCTATCAACAGGAAACAAGCATGCTCTGTGATTCCCCATCTAAAGTAACCTCCCTTAAACCCACAATCATCATCGTGTTTCTCTGTTTTCCTTCATAGCCAGATTCTTTCTACACTCATAGTTTTTACTACTTTACCTCTCATTCACTCTTTAAAAGATATACCAGTTTTGCTGAAATATAATTCAGGTACCATGTAATTAATTCATTTAAGGGATACAATTCAGTAGCTGTATTATATTGAAAGGGTTGTATAACCAATACCCAGTCAATTTTAAACCATTTTCAGCTTGTTAAAAAGAAACCCTGTACCCATTAGCAGTCACTCATCCCATTCCCATCCCCAAGTCAAAGGCAACCACTTGTCTACTTTCTGCCTGTATAATTTGCCTATTCTGGACATTACATATAAATGAAGTCAATATATGGTGTTTTGTGACTGGCTTCTTTCAGTTAGCATAATATTTTCAAGGTTCATCCATGTTGTAGCATGTATCAGTTATTGATCCCTTTTATGGATGAATAATATTCCATTGAATGAATCTACTACATTGCATTTATCCATTCATCATTTGATGGGCATTTGAGTTGTATCTCTTTTTGCTTATTATGAATAAGGCTGCTATGAACATTCATCTCTAAGTTTATGTGCGGATGGATATATTTTCATTTCTCCTGGGTATATACCTAAGAGTAGTTTTGCTGGATCATGTGGTAACTCAATATTTACCCCAATATGAACTGCCAGACTCTTTTCCAAAGTGGCTGCACTGTTTTAGATGGATCTACAGAGTATAATGCTAAGTGAAATAAGCCAGTCAGAGAAAAACAAATACCATATGATTTCCCTCATATGTGGAATTTAAGAAACAAAACAAACAAAGGGGGGGAAAAAAGAGAAACAAAACAAAAAAACACTTAACTACAGAGAACAAACAGATGGTTACCAGAGGCAAGGTGTGGGGCAGGATGGGTGAAAGAGGTAAAAGGGATTAAAGTACACTTATCTTGATGAGCACTGAGTAATATATGGGATTGTTGAATCACTGTATTGTATACCCGAAACTAATAGAACTCTTTGTTAACTACACTGGCATTAAAAAAACTTTTTTTAAAAAGTGGCTGCACCATTTTATATTCCCACCAGCAGTGTACAAGAGTTCCAGTTTCTCCACATCCTCACCAACACATGTTATTGTCTGTCTTTTTTATTATAGCAGTCCTAGTGGGTATGAAGCGATATCTCAGATTTTTATTTTCATTTCCCTGATGGCTAATGATAGTGAACATCTTTTTTATGGACTTATGAGCATTTGTATATCTTCTTTGAAAACAATGTCTGTCTATTCGGATCCTTTGCCCATTTTTTTAATTGTGTTATTTGTCTTATTCTTATTTGGTGTAAGAATAATTTTTATTCTTACATAAAGAATAATATAAAAAAATAAATTTTTTATATTTTCTGGATATTCAACCCTTAATAGGTATATGATTTGCACATATTTTCTTCTGTTATGTTAATTGTCTTTTCACTTTCTTAATGGCGTTCTTGGAAGCACAGAAGTTTTTTCATTTTGGTGAAGCATAGTTTATCTACTTTATCTCATGTCACGTGTGCTTTTGGTGTCACATCTAAGAAGACTTTGCCTACCTCAAGGTCTCAAAGGCTTACTATATTTTCCTCTAAGACTTTTATAGTTTTAGTTCTTACATGTAGCTCTGGGATCCATTTTGAGTTCATTTTTGTGTGGGTATGAGGAAGGAGTTCAACTTCATTCTTTTGTATGTGGTTATCCAGTTGTCCCAGCACCATTTGTTAAACTCATTCACTTTTAAACTATTTTTATCAAGTAGGAAATACATTCAAAATCCTATTTATAGTATATGTGAAAGGTATAAAACAGCAGTAATAGAGACACCTGCATACATCTCCCAACTTGAGATGCAGTGAAACCCCTTCTTTCAATGTTCTCCAATCTTACCTAACCTGATTTTTGTGCCTGTTATTCTCTTGCTGCTCTGTGTGTTTCACTACATTTGTGTGTATTCCCAATAATATAACATTTAATTTTAGATGCTTTTTAGCTTTTTATAAATAAAAAAAAAAGAGTGTGTTTTTTTAGGACTTACTTTCTTTTTCTGTTCAGTGTTATTATACACATCCATAGTAATGCTTATAGTTGTAGTTTATTCATTTTAACTCTTGGAAACTATTCGGTTTTACAAATATACCCAAATGTATTCATTCTCCTGTTGAGAGACATTTGGATTGTTTCACATCTTTTGCAATCACAAACATTGCTGATATAGTTCCTCTCTCCTGGTGCACACGTGCAAGACTTTTTCTAGGGCGTGTATTCTAGGAGTAGAACTGCTGAGATACAAGGTAGACACGTCTTCAGTTCTACCAGATAGTGCCCAGTTGGTACCAAAGTGGTTGGTGCCAGTCTTTACTCACAAAAGTATTTTATGGCATTTCTGGTTGCTTTACATCCTTGTTATACTTGGTATTTACAGACTTCTTTATTCTTGCCAGTGTGTGTGGTCTTATTGCCACAATGTGGTAACTGTAAAAGGGTATCTGATCTTGGTTTGAATGAGCATTTCCAAGATTACTAACGGAGTTGAGTTTCTTCTAAAGTATGTGTTGGTCATTGGTATTTCTTCATCTGTGACATGCCTATTAAGGTTTTTAGTGCATTTTTCTATTGGTTTCAGAATTTTCAAATTTTTTTGTCAACTATTGTGTTATAGATATCTTCTTTCAGTAGGTCTTAGTTTTGATGTATTTGAGTTTATCAATCCTTCCTTTTATGTTATCTACTTTTTTATGTCCTGTTCTATAAATTCTTCCCTAATTCAAGGTCTTACGCATATTCTCCTACACTGTCTTCTAAAAATTTTGTCTTCCGTGGTTAAATCTTTAATCCACCAGGAATTGATTTTTGTTTATGGTGCACTGTAGGGGTCCCAGTCTTTTTTCATATGGGTAACTGTTTAGTCCAACATCATTATTGAATACTCTCTCTTTTTCCCTCCTGAACTACAATGCCAGCTCCTTCATCAACCAAGCTTCTCAATGTGTGTAGAATATTTCTGGCTTCTCTGTCCTGCTCTATGTCCTGCTTGATCAAATTAATTATCCCTACACTAATAGTGTATGTATTAATTACTAGCTTTATGATAAATCATGATGTCTGGTAAGACAAGTCACCCAGCTCATTTTTCTCTGTATGAATATTTTGGTTATTTTTAATCTTTACTTTTCCATATACATTGGAGAATGTATTTTTTGAGATTCACTAAATTGATAAATGAATAGACTGACCATTTGATATGCTGGGATTTTTATGGAAATTGTGTTGAACCCATAGACTTGGTAAGAAATGGTATCTTTATGATATTGTATCTTCCTATCTTTGAACATGGTTAGCTCTGCATGCTTACTTAGGTCTTCCTTTTTTTTTTTTTAAGATTTTATTTATTTATTTGACAGAGAGAGAGAGAGACAGTGACAGAGGGGACACAAGCAGGGGGAATGGGAGAGGGAGAAGAAGGCTTCACGCTGAGCAGGGAGCCCGATGCGGGGCTCGATCCCAGGACCCTGGGACCATGACCTGAGCCGAAGGCAGACGCTTAACGACTGAGCCACCCAGGCACCCCTTACTCAGGTCTTCTTTAAGATTTTTTTTTTTTTAATTCATTTGAGAGAGAGAGAGCATGAGAGGGAAGAGGGTCAGAGGGAGAAGCAGACTCCCTGATGAGCAGGGAGCCCGACCCGGGACTCGATCCTGGGACTCCAGGACCATGACCTGAGCCGAAGGCAGTCACTTAACAACTGAGCCACCCAGGTGCCCAGTATGGTCTTCTTTAGTGTCTGTTAGTAAACTTTCACAATTTTGTCCCTAATGGACTAGCATATCACTCTTTGGATTTATTCTTAGGTCTACATTATATTTTTATGCTATTAAAATAGTATCTTTTTAAAAATTATATTTTCTGCTCATGGCTGATGTACACAAGTGCAGTCAATTCTTAAAAATTGGTTTTGTACTTAACAAATTATCTGTAGGTACTTTTGGGTTTTCTCTACAGTCATTTTATTTATTAATAGTCACCTTTATGTTTCTTCCTAATTGTTATATCATTTGTTTCCTTGTTTTAATTTTATTGCACTGACTAGGACCACAGTACCTAATAGAAATGGTGATAGCTAGTATGTTTATCCTGTTTGTGGACATAAGGATATGTTTTTTAACATCATACCATTAAGTATGATATTAACCTTAACCTTTTTCAGTTTGGTTTGGTTTTGTGGGGGAGGGGGAAGTAGATTCCCTTTTTCATGTTAGAGATGTTTCCTTCCTTTCCCGTGTTTGTTTCTAATCTCAAATAAATGTTGAATTTTGTTGAAGACTTTTAGTTTTTTAGTTTAGTTTTTCTCCTTTAATCAGACAATTTTATGAATTACATTAACATATTTTTTAATGCTGAACCAAATCTGCAGTCCTAGAATTAATTCAACACGATTATGATATATTATCTTTTTTTACATTCCTGGATTTCATTCGTTTATATATGAATTATACATTTATATGTGTGTATGTTTGTGTATGTGTGTGTATTGTTTTCACTCGTTTACTCTTTTTGCATCTGCATTCATGATTTCTGTAATTTTTCCTTTTTGTACTGTTTTTGACTAGTTTTGAAAGCAAATTTATGCTATCCTAATAAAATGTGTTAGGAAGTCAATTTGGGTGACATCAAATTATCTTGTCCTTGAAGGTTTGGTAGAATTTTGCTGTAAAGCTTTCTGAACCTAGTGTTTATTAAAAAGTTTTTTGCAAATGGTTCAATTTCGTTATGAGTTAGAGAACAGCTAGAACTGTTGACTTTTCGTCTTTGTGGATTCCTTACCTCATGTGATCTCAACAATACATTTAATTTGATTTTTAAAAATATTCTGTCTAGTATTATTCGTTGTGTTCAGTGCAAGTATCATTTAGAGAACCTTATCTTCCATTATCTAGGAAATAGGAGTTTTTATTTAAACATCATCTTTCTCTAAGGTGACTTACCACATCACACCATTAAAACTCCTTTTTTTCAAAATACCAGTACTCTCTAATTTGCGAGATCTAGTGGAATTTTTCTCATCATATTCAACCTTGCAGCAGCATTCAACACAACTCACCATACTAGTCTTCTTGAAATGTGTCCTTTTCGCTTTATATGGCATTATAATATTTACCTGATTTTTCTGCCAGTCCTGGCTAGCCCTGTCTCTTCTTTCTACCCAATCTGTAAGTATTGGCGTTCACTGGAATTCAGTTCTTTTCTCTCTGTAACCTTTGTCCCTAGGTGAATTTGTCATTTTCCATTGGAGTAACTGATTGTATATGCTTTTGTTACTTCCAAATTTATATCTTCAACCTAGATTTTCTCTTCTGAACTCCAGACTTGGAGACTTTTTTTTTTTTTTTTAAAGCATGTCAACGTTCATTATGTTTAAAACAACTCTCAGTTCCCACCTGATCAGGGTAGTCATCAGCTTTGCCTAAATTCCCGTAAGAGCCTCACAATTGACTCATTTCTCTACTCTCTCTTGATGTACCAGAGAATGACTAGTGACTGCTTTGGACTGAGTGCTCTGGAAAGGCCTCCCTAAAGAGCTGGCATTTAAATTAAATCTGAACAAGAAGGGACTTGCTATGAAAAGAGCATTCTAGGTGGAGGGAACAACTTCTGTAAATATCCTAAGGCAGAAGCAAGTTTAGAATGCTTAAGAACCACAAGGAAGGCCAGTGTGGCTAGGGCAAGGGTTAGAGATTTGGTTGAAAAACTTAGTAGGAGGAGCCAGATTATGTAGGATTTTACAGGATTTTGTAAGTAAGAGTATGGACTTTGAATTTTATTCTAAATGTGATAGGAAGCCAATGAAAAGTGATAGTTTAAATTTAGGGGGTAAGAGGGGTGCCTGGGTGGCCTAGTTGGTTAAACTTCTGCCTTCGGCTCGGGTCATGATCCCAGGGTCCTGAGATCTAGTCATGCATCGGGCTCCCTGCTCATCTGGGAGCCAGCTTCTCCCTCTGCCTCTCCCCCTGGCTTGTGCTCTGTCTCTCGCTCACTCTCTCTCAAAATAAATAAAATCTTTAAAAATAAATAAATAAAGGCGGTAAGAGAGAAAAATCCAGGTCTGGAGCTTGGTGAAGATGTCAAGACTAGACCTAAAGATGTGAGGGTCGTTAGCATGTAAATGGTTTTTATAGCTATGGATCACCTAGAGAAAAAATAAAGATAGAAAAGAGCAAGTGAGGGGCACCTGGGTGGCTCAGTCAGTTAAGTGTCTGCTTTTGGCTCAGGTCATGATCCCGGGGTCCTGGAATCAAGCCCCACATAGGGCTCTCTGCTCAGCGGGGAGCCTGCTTTTCTGCCTGCCGCTTTGCCTGCTTGTGCTCTCTCTCTCTGTCAAATAAATAAAATCCTAAAAAAAAAAAAGAAAAGAAAAAAGAGGAAGTGGTCGAAACTGAACATTGGGGCACTGAGCCAGTATAAGAAAATGAAGAATTGTGCCCAGTGAAGAGAAGGAAAATGATGAGCATATGGTGTCATGGAAGCCAAATGAAAAATATATCAAGACTAAGGAAGTGGTTACTTATAATGAATGATGGGTAGGAGTAGAAATGGAAATATAATCCTGCTCCTATAAACGTCATCATTTAGTAGTTTCAAGGACAATGAAAAAGTAGCTTTTAAGTACTATCTAGAAATTCTTGAGAGCAATAAACAAGTATCTGCCATTTTCCCAAAATTAAAAGAAAGAGAATCTTTAAAGAGCTTCCTTCCCCAATATAGGAGAACCACATCCTTTAGTTACAGTAGCCTGTGTTCAACTGACCGTTCAACAAATACCTACTAGATTCCTTGTGAATGCTTAGTGTGATCCGAACACTATTCTTGTTAGACTTTCAAACAAAATGTTTGATTCCTTAATTCGTGCTGTTCATTGCTGTTTTGTAGCAACATTTGAGGATGATTGATAACCTTTTGGACGAGATGAGATTTTCTTAGAGCTTACAGCTTTGCAGTATGTCTGACTCAATAGACATAAAGAATGTAGGAACAAATAACTTGGCGTGTTTAGAGGGACCTTTCTTCAGTGGTCTATTTTGAACAAAGACTTTTAGCAATGAGTAATTATTGTTTGAAGTAGTAACTGGCTTTTATAGAATGTTTACTAAAAAAGATTTTTAGAAAGGGGATAGCAGGGAGATACTGAAACTTTTAAATCCATTTTCTGACTATTTTGGTCAATTAGCTTTCTGACGTGTTGGACAGTAATTGCTTCCAGGGACTTGTTTTACTGTCTGACTAATCACTCTCTTATTGCTTCTGGATTATTGACCTCCTATGTCCATCTGGCTGCCAGGATCAAGCCCTGAGTCAGCCTGTAAAAACTCTTCTTGAAATGTTTTAAATTAATTGTGGATTTATAGTGTTTCATTTTCAAAGGTTTATTTTTAGTACTAATATTGTTATACAATATCAGTTTTGTGATTATTAAATGAGTTTAAGTAGGCCTGGAAGTGTTTATGCATGTATGTGTATATGTGTGTATATAAAGTTTATATTTTATTCTTAAATTTTTTATTTAAGGTTTACTTATATCCAACATAAATAATATGCCCTGGTTATTCCAGTTACAGTTGCTACAAACTGGCACATATACCTTCTTAAGGTTATAAACCTCTTAGATTTATAAATTTCTCCACTCGTATGGAACCATTATAGATTCTGCTCAGATTTTGAGATACTATAGACTGATTGCCGCTAACACTGCCATCTCCCCTTTCCCAAAGATTAGAGATCTTTAGAACAGTCATCAAATGTTAGTAGTTGATGTGGATCCATAAGAATTAAAATGTATAAAGAACAGATTATTCAGAAATTATGTTCCTCTAGTTAGAGATTTGTCCTAGAGCCACTGTCCTCCCATACTGGGCTGTAATTGAAAGCTCCGCATGTGAAGCTCAGAACTATTACAAATGTTCTGTCACCATCTCCCTTCCCTTTCTTGTCCTGCCCCCTTTTGCATACGTCTTCAGAACCCCTTGTCTTACCTTATTTCCAAGATTTAGCTCCAAAACAATCCTGATCTTCCCATCAGTTTCTCATACTTCTGGATTTTTCCTTTCTCCGAATTTATCGGTCCTGCAGGGCACTGTTCTCTTCTATAGAATGATAAACTTCTCTCTGCTGAAGTGTTTCTTCTATCCAGAGATCATATTTGTACTTCAGTAGATACCATACCTTAATTTGGAAGAGAAGATGGAAATTTAATGGGAATACTTGTCCAAGATAATAGAGTTTGTTGTGAAGCTAGATCTTATAGTGCTAATTTTCACACTTATTTCACCAGTAAGTAGAGCTTCACTTGCCTACTATTTTATAACTTTATAACTTAAAATATTGTGTTTGTCATGAAAAAATACTATTAGAAGCAAATGAATGGTTAATATTAATATTACCTTGTTCCTTTAGCTGATTTCTGTCATAGAGTCATGGGCTAAAATATATATCTCATTTCCCATTTGTTAATTCCTTAATTCTTTGTTTATACTCTGCTCCTCCTCAATCTGAATGGCTCTATATAGGTCTCAATTTAATGTGGCAAATGTGGGAATTATGGTATGGTATGCTTTATTGAAATCATAATGTATTAGAAGCAGGTTAAAATGTGGAAAGTTTTCTCCATTTTTGTCAAGGTTATGATCATTATTGATGTGAGATTTTTCAACTTAAATATTTGCTACCCTCTTTTTTCTTAAAGTACAGTTTAAAAAACTAAATCATTAGGCTATCTCACCAGAATATTTTAATTGAAAAAATATATACAGCTATAAATATAATTCATAACTCTGACTTACTATCATATAATTACCATAACATTGTCAGGGAGATTTTTAAGCCTACCCAGAGTTAGCAGCAATAAATTAAACCAAATAAGAATAGTATATATTTCTTTGTATGCAGCTTGACCAACTGTATTGGAACATACAGAAACATACAGAGTTTACTTTAGGAATATAGATTTATGATTACCTATACTTAAATAATATAGATAATGTGGCAGTTAGGGACTGTAAGGACAACAAAGTATTGTCAAAATGATGGACCAAACAGAAAGAAGATTATAATTACAGACATCAGAGTTCAGTTTAGGATGTGTAGGTTTGTTGCTTCTTATAAGGATGATAGTTTGCAAAGTAGAGGTTATTCATCCATTTGATTTGGGTCTAGATGCCCCATTTCTTTTCCCTGAACAGGTAGAATTTCTCCAAGTAGTTCAGACTCTTAAACATATGCACTCACCCTTGGTTCCTTAGAAGTCCCCTGAAACACTTGCTTCTTCTATTGGTCTGTCATCCTTTATTCTCCCTTCTCTGATTTTTCTTTCATCGGTTCCACCCGAATACATTTTCCAGGCTACATTCTTTAACTAAAAAACAAAACAAAACAAAAAACTTGGCCATTGACATTTAGTCATTTAAACTCTTATCTTCTTATGTAGCAACTCCTTTATAAAGTAATATGAATGTGGCTCAATTTTTTACTCTAAAATCAGAAGAAATAAAAATTTAACATAGCAGTATCTCTTGGTAATAAATAACATTTTTACAACTTGATCCCAAAAACTATTTTTGAAGTTGATTTAAGTAATTGGCAATTGTTTCTTATTTTAAGTTTTGTACCTAACAAACTAGTATTTGGAGAGTGTCTGATTTTATTAATCATTTGTATTTCAACTTATTCCTGAAACTGAATTTCGTTATATATTACATTTTGCATCCTAATGCTAAAATTCAACATAAAGTGTTAGGAACAAAATTTCTACTAAGAATCAATTTTATTTAAAATGCAAATAACAAATAAATGCAAAGTTTCTACTAAGAATCAATTTATTTAAAATGCAAATAAAATTAAAGCAGTGTTTTAAAAGAACAAAGTCCTATGATTTACACTCCCTAATTTCAAGATTTACTACAAAATTACAGTAATTAAGACTGTAGATTACTGTAAAGATAGACATATAGATAAATGGAGCAGACTAGAGAGACCGGAAATTAATCTTTGCATATATGGCCAATTAATTTTCAACAGAACTACCAAGGCAATTCAGTGGGGAAAGGAAAGTCTTTTTAATAAATGGTGCTGAAAAACTGGATATCCTTATGGGGAAAAGAAACAATGACACTTATCTCACACCATACATAAGAATTAGCTTGAAATGTATTATAGATCTAGAAGAAAATATAGGAGAAAGTCTTTGCAGCCTTGAGGTAGGCCAATATTTGTTTGATAGACACAAAAAGCATAAAATTTAAAAAATAAACTGGACTGTTTTTAATTAAAAAGTTTTGCTCTTTGGGGCACCTGAGTGGCTCAGTTGGCTAAGCATCCGACTCTTGATTTCAGCTCAGCTCATGATCTCGGGGTCCTGGGATTGAGCCCCATGTTGGGCTCTGCACTCAGTGTGGGGTCTGCTTGGGATTTTCTCTCTCTCTCAAATAAATAAATAAAATCTTTAAAAAATAAAAATAAATAAAAGTTTTGCTCTTTGATAGACATCATAAAGAACAAAAAGTCAAGTCACAGAATGGAAGAAAATATTGGCAATATATATTGACAAAGGATTCATATTCAGTATAGATAAAGAATTATTGTAACTCAATAATAAGACAGACAACCTAGTTAAATAATGAACAAAAGATTTGAAACAATTTTAAAAAGAAGTGAATGGTCAGGGGCACCTAGGTGGTTCAGTCGGTCTATAGCACCTGCCTTCAGCTCAGGTCATGATCTCTGGGTCTTGGGATTGAGCCCTGCATCAGGCTTCCTGCTCAGCGGGGAGTCTCCTCTCTCTCTCTCTCTCTCTCTCTCTCTCCCCCTCTTCCCCTCCCCACCTCTTATTCTCTCTCTCTCTCTCTCTCTCTCAAGTAAATATAAAATATAAAAATAAAAATCTTAAAAAAAAGAAATAAATGGTCAATAGTGCTCAGTATCATTAGTCATCAGAGAAATACAATATAATCCAAATACATATAATCCAGCCATTCCAATATTATATACCCAAGAGAAGTGAAAATACACAAAGACTTTACATAAATGTTATAGTAACTTTATTCTCAAAAGCCAGAAACTGGAAACAACCCAAATGTCTATCAGCAGGTTAACGGATTGTGATTATCACAATCACAATTTGTGATTATTCACGTAACAGAATTCTACCAGTAATGAAAGGAACAAACAACAGATCTACCCAATAACACAGAGCTATATTACAAAAACATGCTGAGTGAAAAACATCAGACATGAAAGAGTATACCATTTCTATGAAATTCTAGAAAATACAGACTAACCCATACTGGGTTTCTTTAAATGCAATGATTTTATATGCTGCACTTCATTAATATAGCAAAATACTCTGCTTTTAAGAAAAGAAATTAGTATCTTCTACTGTTCACTACCATTCTCCCTACTCCATCTCTGTTTAAAAGATCAAAATTGAGGAGCATCTGAGTGGCTTAGTCAGTTAAACATCTGGCTCTTGATTTTGGCTCAGGTCATGATCTCAGAGTCATGGAATTGAGCCCCCCACCAGGCTCTGTGCTCAGCACAGAGTCTGCTTGAGATTCTCTCCCTCTCCCTCTGCCCTTCCCCCCTGCTCCCTCTCTCTCTTTCTAAAATAAATAGATAAAATCTTTTTTAAAAGATCAAAATTGCATATTAAATTTGATAAGCATGTAAAATAAGCATAAACAATCATAACTCTTCCTCATGTAAGGTTATCAGATTCAAAATCGAAGAAGAAACCTGGTTCAACGAGAACCGTATAGAATATGAAGTACAAAGACTTGGCTTCATATTCCAACTCTGCCTCTTTTGGTACCTCTTAAACTTTGGGAGTATCAAATGCTGTATTTGAAAAATGGGGATATTATTTATTACCAAAAATTATATCTGTTTCAGAATCAAAAAAGTTGTCATTTCAGCCAAAAGTCTCCAGTCCCTGGCAGATATAGGCACTAAATACATATTGGCTGAATTAATTTCAATTTGTTTCTGAACCCCAACAGTTTTTTTAATGTGTTAAGGAAATTAAGGCATGTGGAGCCATGGACTATTTTCTATAAGCTTATGAAGCCTAACACAAAATGCTTATAAGAAGAGGTCTTAGAACTCACAACTTTGTATTGACAACTTTAATATCCAAATACAATATGTTAGTTACCTACTTGCTTCTAACATCGTAAAGGAACAGATCACAAAAGACTTGAGTTGAGACTGTCTGCTTATCCTGGCAGAGCAAGTCCCTTGGTGGAAAGAATCCAAGTCCTTGCAGATTTAAGCCCCACTGCTTCTAGTCCATATGTAACTTTCTATTAAAGAAGAAATCAAAGAAAGAACTAGCCATGAGAGGAGACAGAAGATATCCTATGTTAATGATTCAAATCCCCCCCCATTTTTTTTGGTAGAAGATTCCTGAGTACACTCTCTACTCCCTATCCCAGTCTCCTGGTGTTAGGGGTAGGCAGCAGCTGCACAACTCCAAAAGGTGACTGGGCTGGCACCAAACACCAGTGCTTCTGATATTTTCCCATTAAGTTTTATTCCCCCAATAAGTTTTATTTCATTAATCTTAATGCCACATATGCACTCTTTCTCCAGCTAGTGGGTGGCCAGAACATAACAACTTGCAAACAAAGGCAAAGGCATTACTAGGTTGATATAAGAAGAGAGTTGCAGGGTTTTTGTTGGCTTTGTTTTTGTTTGTTTTATCTCCTTTGCGCCTAGGGGTGAGCATAACCAGTGCTTTTGGGGGACCATAAGGGGAGTACAACTTTTGACTTTCTCTGGGTTAGAGGAAGGAGTGGATTGCTGCCTCTGGGTTCAGTATTTGTGTCTGGAAAATCTGTCTTTTTACTAGTGTCATCCTCATATAAACTGATGCATCTGCTTTGCAAAATATACGACTGTGGAGTTCTTACATGCAATTGTAAACGCACTTTTGGATAAATGGTTCTTTTAATCTTCCAGTACTCTTCATTTTCATCTCATTCATTTCCAGGTTTCAAAACAAATTTTTTAAGTAAGGATTTAAACATAAAACATTAACCCTAGGTAAAGAACTAAGGGATTTTGATATGCCATAGTTATTCTTTTTTTAGTAGTTGTCTGACCCTTACATATGTGTATAATAGTCAGCTGCTATTAATATTCCTATTTTCTGTCATCTGTTTTAAAACTATAACTTTAATATAATGATGCATTACATTTTAATCATGTTTTACTATATTTGAAACTGAACTACCATATGAATTTGTGAGATCTTATTTTTATATTAACATCTATATTTTATAATATATGTGGTGTGTGTGTATACATATATGTTTATTGTAGATACATTTGACTACATTTATATGTTCACAAAGATTTATATAGAGGCATTAAAAAAACACACAGGCATAGTCAGTCATGGGTGTTCGTTATATAGAGAGGTTATTGGGGATGCAAAGATATAAAAGATAGAAGAACCTAGTAATTGCCTTTAAGATCAGAGCACAAAGCATTAGTTTGGATTTTACAAGGCCAGCCAGCAACAAAAGAGCAGTAATTTATGAGCTCAGCGTAAAAGAATAGCATAATTGCATTAAAAATTAATGCTAATGAACACTAAAATGGGGAAGGTGGTTATGATGAAAGTTTGTATTCATCTTCTCTGGTTTGAATGATGGCTAGTGGCTTGATTAATGGCTTAATTTCTATCAATTAGCGGGGAAAAATCTCCTGCGAGACAAGGGTAAATTGAGCATTGAATTACATATCTTGCTTTTGTGTGCTAAGAAAAAAGAGCTGCGTATCTCTGATATTAGCCACAGTGACAAATGTGGTGTGCCCTGCGATGTCTGCATTAGCTCTCCTGACAGGCAAGTTGTGTGTGGTTATGGGGTGTTTGGAGATGGCTGGCAGACAGCATTCACTGCAAGTTCTTTAGAAACACACAACTCTTCCATCTCCAGAATTTTAATTAGAGTCAATAAGAATTCTAGAATGAAAATGGACAGCAAACAGCGACTTCAGATTCTGTATTCTGCCCTTTTAATCTGGTATGCTTGAATTATATTCCTTTCTTCAGGCCTGTTAAAATAAGAAAGCTTCCAGTAGCTTTAGCTTTGTGGGAGTTATTATTTCTTACCACTCTATTAAAGTGGATTTGACTACCCATGTTTGTTACACTTGAAACAAGCATAAGACAATGGTCTTTGTAGTAGATTACATAGTGGTTATTGGTTTAGCCAAATTTACAGAAACCTCTAGTGTTTTGCAACAACAGTTGCTACACAATAAATAAAGAACAACTCTAAAGTGGTAATTTACTGCTCAGGTTGTTTTCAGGCTTCAGGGAAAGAATGCAGGTTCTCTAAAAACTTATTTTTTAATACATTAATAAAAGTTTTGGGGATGTGACATACATAATTCTTTCAAAACTTTTTCAAACGGGTAAGCTTCAAAAAATATCATTTGTAACCTAGCTCAAGATAATGCCAGAAGACCAAGATAATATTTATGGCATCTTCTCTACAAATAAAGCTAGATTGTACTGAATGAATAAGCATTACAGTGCAGAATAAGAACAATCCCAAGAACACTTATTATTTCTAGTAAATGGATGGAAAAGAGGGAAAAAATAATCTGTTGACAGGTGTGGGTAAAGAACTTAATTTGACGTGGAATTAATGATTAGATCACAGTGACTGGATCCCCCACTTCTACCACCAGCTAGTTATGTGACCTTGACCACATTACTTTGCCTTAGTTTCTCATCTGTACAATGAGAACAATAATAGGACTACCTGTCATGGTTATGAGAGTTAACTGAGGTAATCCATGTGAAGTGCTTCGCGCAGAGTGCCGTAAATGTAAGCTTCTGTTACTGCTGGGATTACTACTCCTTCCACCAGAACAGCTCATCTGGCCTTTTCAACAACCATTTAAATGAAAAATTAGCCTTTGTGACCTTCCTCACTGGAAAGGCATTCCAGGATATTGATGATCAGAACAAAGTGTCTAGAGTTGCAGACACTAAAGTAAAATACGTTTGCTTTATAACCCCATTTCTTCCACACAACTACTATTTTGGGGAGTTTGTGTTATTAGACACCATTAGGAAGCCGCAGGGCCTCCCATCTCGAATCACTGGAGGCTGGGAGGCCATGTGCCTGTGAAACACTGCTCCCCCATTCAACCTGCAGCCTTCAGTGAGTCAGGATGGACTCCAGTGTCTTGGCTTGTGATAAAACTCAGCTGAGCCTTTTGTACCTTCTCAAAGATGTGCATAGGCCTGTCCCCTCTTCCAGTCTTTCCCAGCCCTGCCACGCCACAGGTGATGCCACAAAAGGTGTGAGCTAAAGCCAGTATTACCTGGCTGAACTCAAAAAAAGGTTGCCAGCCTGAAACCATGTGGCCAGAAATTGAGAGGTTTTTATGTAACCTTCTTAGGCAACTTCCATGTCTTTACTACTATGACTAAATTAGCACTCTAGTACTATTACTAGTCTGTCATTTATTAAGTGCTTTTACTGTTTCCTTACCCTGTGCTAGCACACGTATCATCTCCTACATTTTCTTGGCTTGATCCTTCACAGGATTCTCTCTGCTGGATTCGCCATGTCAGAGGATTTCCCTGCCCATCCCATCTGAAATAGCTCCCTTTCTCCTTTCTAGCCCTCTACTGCTCTATTTTTCTTGATATTATATTATTTACATGTTTATTAGTTGTCTCTCCCATGAAAGTATAAGCTTCATGAGGAAAGAAACTTACTTGTTTCTAAACCCTTATATGTGGAACAACACCTGGTGCATTGAATGTTCTCAAATATTTGAAAGGAGGAAAGGAGAGAGAAAGGAAGGGGGGGGAGGAGAGAGAGTCATCCTCAGCTATTCTGTGATGTTTATTCCCATGCCACAGACAAGAACACTGAGGCCATTACAACTTGAACCACTTGCCCAAGGTCACACAGCTAGTAAATAGCAGAGACAGGGTTTAATCCCATAGTCTGAACCCAGAGCTATTAAAACTAACCACTTAAAGACCCTTAATTTTTTAAGTTACAAAAACTTCTTATAATTTGACATTCCCCCCCAAGAAGTTTGATTTTTTTTAATGGTTACTTTAATGTCCTTTCATTTTTAGTTGTTTTCAACAAAAGTTTATTGACTGCTTACTAAATAATAAAGCATACAACACTGAGTCCTGGAGTTGACACAAAAAGTGATGTCCTCTCTAGCTGGGGACATGAAGCTTTCACTAATGAGATTAGTATCAGTGCAAGGCAACAGATGCTAAGCGCCCAGTGAGTTACGGAAGAGGCCTCTTCCTCCCCAGTCGCGGGAGAAGGTGAAAGGGAAGACGGAGGAAAGGTGACAGCATTTTAGGTAAAAGGAGCTAAATGAGGTATTCAGTGTGTATTTTGTTTTTAATAAAGCCTAGCTTGGTACCCAGTTCACCGGTACTTATGAAGATGTTTCTCAGAAACTCTTCACTAGTACAGTCACATTAAAATTATTCCTATTACTTAATTTGATACAGAAAGCAGTTCAATATAAGATTAATCTGTCTTGGACCTTCTCCAAGGAGGGTTGTCATTGGAAGACTTCAGGAGCCTCATCGACATATACAACCTGGTCCTGTACTAACAGCTTCCAGAACAGCAACAGACCAGCCACATTCTACCTAAGAAGTTTTCTCATCTTTCAAGTCATTTGTGGATATCGGCTCTAGGAATTTGTGCCCCGGGATCTGGGTCTTATGAACAACCTTAAAATGTTGAGGTTAAATGAATTTCTAATATATGCTTTGCATGTTTTATGGAAAAAAGCTTACTTAACATGCACTGTTTCGAAGGAAAGCAACGGCTGCGTTTTGTTAAAATTTGCGTTCATGAGAAATCGTTACAATAACTTTAGAATTTCAAGTAAGCTTTGTGGCTTTTTCCAAGTAGGTTTTGTGTAGAGTAACTATCTTTGTTTGTTTATTGACCAAATCCGTTGTTTGCTTTTTTTTTTATTCTTGTAACAGCACTTGAAAATGTTTTACATTTCAAAGACTATTTTGCTTTCAGTATTGATATTTTACCATAAACAAATTTCATGGATGTTTCCATTCTTGACTAAAATTTGAGTCAACTTAAACTGAAAATAAGATATTCTTTTGTATTATTCATGTATTTATAGCAGTACTATTAGTATATAAATATTTTTTTACTGGAAGAATAGCATGAGTACCTCAATAACTATGAGGCCAACTGACCCAAACTCTTTGTAACATAAAATGCATTTTAACTTTAGGGAAATTCATAAAATATTAATATTCAGAAGGAGTCAGTTGAAGATGAGATTTTCATGTGTAAGATACCTTTCATGAAACCCATCTTGGCGGTTATCCCATGATTACATCTTGGGTAATAGTGCCACCTGCTGTTCTCAGCGTGGCATTGCTGCCAGTTTAGAGAGTGGTTTGTGTCTACAAATGGAATATAGATTAAAATTTTGTCTTTTCAAATAAAAGGTTTATATTGGACCTTAACATCTGTACTAACTAATCTTTGTGTATCATTTGATAATATTTCTTAAGTCTGTAACAGTTGTATCATGTAACATTTCAAATATAACTTGAAGTGGTTGGTGAGCCTAATTTGTATAATGTAACATCAACAGTAATGAGCAAAATGTTTAATTTTAATTTTTTATCACAAAAGGAACAAAATGATTTTCCACACGGTGAGTTAGTACTGATTGTTTTTAGTCTGTGACTTTGCTTTCTGACTCCAGTATTTTTTGTTTTAATATGAAATATGTATCCCTTCTACTGAAATTGTACCAACTACTTATGAAAGTCATTTTATTTACCAATAATGTGTTTATCAGAAATGCTAATAGATATCTTTCCTTCGTGTTTACCAAGTTAATGTTTAAAAACATCCTATAATTTTGATTCTTCCAGTAACGTTGTTCCTTGTCTTTATTTTTACCTCACGGCTGGTGAATACAAGATACTTTATATGCTAGGCATTCATGCCAAGCATATAAATGATGAGTAGTTTTCATTCACATTTTTCCTATTCTTAAAATTGGTAAAGAGTTTTTCAGTGACAAATTGGCATGTTAAACTTAAGAGCCTTAATTTAAAACAATTTACTGTATCTTATTGATGTGTTTAATTCTGCTTCCCAAAATGACAGGATTATATTCAAGACCTATATTTGTGGACGTTGATACTTGAATTTTGAGTATGAAGCCCTTTAAAACATGTTTTATGCCTGTTTTCAAACAGCATGAAGCTGAGCTATTTACAAGGCTAAAAATGTAAACCTCCCATGAATTTTTCAAATTTTAACTTAAATATCTCTCTCTTACTCTTTAATCTAAATATCGCTGGTAAAATGTTCCCACATTGAAAGGTAAAAGCTACGTTGGTTTATTTTCATATTGTAAGTCAGGCAAACTGGCTTTCTTATCCGCCCTGTCACTTTGTTAGTCCTGAAATGATCTTTAAAGAAACACAAAGATAACGTTCTGGTTTTCTCTAATCTTTTTCCTTCCTCCCTTTATAATTTCTCCAATGCTATTTTGTTAAACATGCTGGCCCTTGGGCCAGCTCCTGTGATAATACTTTTATTTGTATTAGGAGCTGGTTGTATGTCCATATTTGAAGCTGCAAACACTATAAGCTTTAGACATCAAGTACTATTCGTGAGCTCACCTCCGATTTTTAATACTAATGGTGTGCTTTGTAAATCCAAATGAGAGAATATGTCAGAGAAAAAACCCAAGACTTCAAATAGTTGATACATATGAGACATCATCCTGAAGTCTGAAATACTATCTTTTGGTTGGGAATCAATGATGGTGAAATAATCATGAGACTAACTAAGACCTATACAAACAAGTGTATTTTCACGTTGACAAATTAAAGTTGGAATACATGGAATGGTATCCATTATGACTTTTCTCTGCCATATTAACACTATTATACATATAAGTAATAAAAAATATCATCCACTGGTATAAGTGGAGTTAATAGTTAATAAATTAGCTAGGCAAAGAATCTTCTCATTTCATACGCTCAATTAGTACACTGCCTAATTAAAATCCACAGGAACTTTTATTCTAAAGCATCTGGAACTATTTGCTCATCCATGACACTCTAACAGTACTTGCTTTTATGTTGTAAAATATATTCTTCCTAAGTTGGGAGTGTTGGCTCTAGCAGCGATTACTTCCAAACATTCCATGCATTATTTTTCACATGAGAAAGGACTGGTTAGAGCTGTCAGGGACACATCTCCAGAAGACTATCTTTCCCCTAAATAAACTGGAGGTTGCAGAAGTCTTATATAATTACAATTTACAGTTGGCCAAAAGTTGAAACAAAGATTTTTCATAAATTGTTAATTTTTATTGAAATTACTAAACCAAATTTCTTTTCATACTCTTTATAACACTTAGCATTTTAAGCTTAGATCTGCTGGGATGTAAAAATCACTTTAATGCAAACAACTACCTTATTGTCAAACCACTCTTTATGGTTGTTTCTTAGAATGTAAATCTAGTTATTGTCTGTGAAGTCTAAAAATCCCAAAAATTTTTAGGTGCTTGTTGAATATACAGTGGCTCCTAATTTAGCTATGTATTCATAGCAGCTTAGAGCAAGAGTTTAAACAGTGAGTGTGTGAACCATAATGTTGCATTTTTCCTGCCCAGCTTAGCATGTGAAAAAAAAGAAACAAAAATATGAAACAATACATTTCTTAAAGCACTAATTGGAAAAGCAAAAGACTGAAAACAACTCAGATGGCCACCAATAAGGCATTGGTGGAAAAAAGCTATCATAAAACCATAAAATAGATAACTATACAGCTGTAAAATAGAATGGGGAAGTCTCTATACTGGGGTAGGGTGATATTGAAGACATAATGTGTGGTATGTTAATTTTGTATAAGAAAGAAGAGAATATGTATACTTATATTTTCAGAAAGAAACAAAGGAAGGATAAAAACCAAAACCTAATAAAAATGGCTAACTGTGGATTGGAGGAAGAACTGAAAGAATGGGATAGGAAAGGAAACCTAGACTCTTCTGAATGATGTTTTGTGTTTTGACTTTGGAATCATGTGTTTTATGCAACTAAAAAGCAAATATTAAAGACAAGAAACAACAAGTGTTGTCAAGGACATGGAGAAAAAGGAACCCTCGTGCACTCTTGGTGGGAAGGTAAATTGGTGCAGTCACTCTGGAAAAACAGTATGGCGGTTCCTCAAAAAATTAAAAGTAGAATTACCACATGGTCCAGTAATTCCACAATTTCACTACTAAGTATTTACCCAAAGAAAACAAAAACACAAATTCAAAAAGATATATGCACCCCTATGTCTATTGCAGCATTATTTACAGTAGCCAAGATATGGAAGCAACCTAAGTGTCCACTGATAGGTGAATGGGCAAAGAAGATGCGGTATGTGTACACACACACACACTGGAAAATTACTCAGCCATTTTAAAAAGGGATGCAATCTTGCCATTTGCAACAACATGGATGAACCTAGAGTCTATTATGCTAAGTGACATAAGTCAGACAGAAAAAGGAAAATACCATATGATTTCACTTATATGTGGAATCTAAAAAACAAAACTAGTGAATAACAAAAAGCAGAATCAGATCTACAAATACAGAGAATAAACTGACAGTTGCCAGAGGGGAGGAGGGTTGGGAGATGGGCAAAATGGGTGAAGGGGAGTGAGAGGTACAGGTTTCCAGTAATGGAATGAATAAGTCCATTCATATATAATGCTATTATAATACCATTGACTATATTCCCTATACTATACCTTTTGTTCCTGTACAAAAGGTATAGTATAGGGAATATAGTCAATGGTATTATAATAGCATTTTATGGTGATGGTAGCTACGCTTGTGGTGAGCATGGCGTAACATATAGAATTGTTGAATCACTGTGTTGTACAACTGAAACTAATGTAACATTGTGTTTCAGCTGTATTCAAATAATATATATTAATCACAAGGACAACAGAACAAAAACCAAGATCTAAATCAGAAATGAATTGAAACAAATTAAACCTAGCTAGATATCTAGTTGGTAGCATAATCACATGGAGAATTATTTCAGGTAACTTTAGAGTATACTGTTTTGACATTTCATCAGTGGAATAATTCCTGAGATAAAAAGAACCATAAAGAAATTTTAAACTGTATTAATTCATCTTATTAATAGTGATATTAATCTTTTTATTTTGAAACTAATGCATACTCGACTCATTAAGAGAAACGAGTAAGTACTTTTGGTCATATCATTAAGATTTTTAAAATGAGAAAAGATAATACAAATATAAAATCAGAGACTTTAAAATTCCTCTAATCTTTAATTTGATTGATAGTATCAGCATGAACTCGTATTACTTTTTTTTTTCTTAAAATATGCATTTCCTACCCCACCCACTGAAAAAGCTGAGAAGCAGTGACAATCCAGGAACAGTGTACACCCCTGGTGCCCAAGTTACTGTTTTTAAACATCATTCCCCACTAAAAGCAGTCCGAGCCTTTTGGAGAAAGAGCTAATTTCAGGTCTTGGGCAGGAACTGTACAAGATGAGCCCAGAACTTCTTGTCACCCCTTAATTATAAGGGATCATATCAAAAGGATGCAGGACAAACTTCAGGAGGTCCCTACTACCCAAAGGCAGAATAATTTGAGCAACAAAATATGAAAATGATTACATGGGGTAAAATATGTTAAGTGTATAAATATTCAGGAACTCATAATGCTCACCTTTGGATCAAAATTGACAAGTAAAGAGAAAATTAAACATTTATTCTTCCTCTCCTGTACAGACTATTCTTTACAGTCAGCAAGGGAAGTTCTTCACAGCAGAGGAATCAAAGCTAATAAATGCAGGGAGAATAATAAAATTGGAAAATCACCATTTTGCAACATCTCATGAAATAATGGATCTAATCAACAAACATTAATGTCTGCCAAAAGCATTAAGTGAATGGTTGGTGAAGAACTTTATAATAGGGCCAGGCTGACATCACCTTGGACCCACTGATCAATCTTAACATCTTTAAAATTGGGAGAAGCATATCCCGATACTGTGTAATGGGAATTATGCATCATCACCTATGATGTATCCTTGACCAAAAGAAATTGAACCTGAATCTTATCCAGCCTCTAGACCTAACTATTGGTTTACACAAAATATGAGGAATAGAGGAACATATTAAATGACATCATAAGAATAAAATCAGCCAGATCTAGAATGTAGATTTTCAAGTGTAAATGATCCATTCTCTTCAATAAAAAAATAGCAATGAAAGGGAGGGCCTGAAGACTGTCAGTGATTAAAAGGGATTTAAGATACTTGTCAACCAAGTCTAATGTGTGGACCTTGTTTGGATCCTGTTTCAAACAAACTACCTGTAAAAAGAAATTTTTTTTTGGATAATCAGTGAAAATTAAACATGGACTCTATAAGATGATATTAAGGCATTGTTGATAATATTGTTGGATGTGAAGATGGTAGTATAGTTATATTACTATTTGTTTTTTTTAAGTCCTTATCTGAAATGCCTACTAAATATTTAGGGGTGATATGGCACGATGTCTGGGAGGTACTTTTGAGTACTCCAGATCTACCTAAAAAAATGAAATGAGGATCAATAAATAAGTAACAGAGTTCATGACTATAGAAGCTAGGTGATGGGTGCAGGTGGATTCATTGTGCTGTTAATTCCTTTTATATGTATTTCCATAATAAGGTTTTTTTTTTTAATTTTTAAAGCCCTCCCATGAGATTAGCCCAGATTAGATTGGATCATTATAGCAGTACCTTCTCAGCCATGTTTTATTAGGTTTTAGGTGAGAGACTTGGTGTGTAGGAATGTGTATTTGTGGATCTCAAGGGGAAAATAGTTTTTTTATTAGAGCTTAACTATAACATCTTTTCATCCAGTTAAATTCCAGAAGTCATAAAATTACTTCATAGAAAGAAAGAACCTTGCTTAGGATACTGTTGTTAACAAGCTTACACACCAAAATACACTGACATTATACCCTTTTTTTTTTTTTAGACCAAGCCACCCTGGTTGAACAAGTAAAAAGAGTAAAAGAAATTGAAGCCATTGAAAGTGATTCTTTTGTTCAGCAGACATTCAGATCAAGTAAAGAAGTCAAAAAGGTAAGTTTTCATCCAGACATTATGAATAAGCCTTTAGAATCCCACTGAGGAAATGCTTTATTAATGGATTTTACTTAAATGTAAGTGCTTCTTCTAACAGGTAGATGAAGTAGGGTGAGCGAGTGTCAGTGTGTTATTGAGAGAGAGAGAATGAATCAGTGAGAAGCAGTTCAAGTTTAACTTGTAAAAATATATCTGATGCCATTTTTTATTTTAAAATTCACTGAGAAGACAAAGTAAAATGTCAACAGTTCTAAAGCAGTAATATGCATTTCATGAACACACAGTTTTCTTTTCAAGTGTCTACATCTACTTTCTGAATTGACACTGCTAGAGAAAAGTTAGAAGAGATCTTTAACAACCCGATTATTACCCAAATAGTAACATGTGTGCACTCTTTGCCCAGATTGGTATCACTTATTAAACTCCAGTAAAAGGAGTTTTGATTGGCATTTTATTTCTGTTGAATATTGCATGTATTCTTTCAATTATTATCAGGACCACCTTTAGGAATCTGTTCCTTTAGTCAGAAAAGGCATTCTACTGTGAGATACATGTATTCTTTAATAACATACATGTAATAAAGACATAGTATTGTTACCACCTATTCAAAAATATTCTACAGCCGTAAATATATTAACGACTGTATAGCATCCTGCTGACAAATTTATCATAATTCATTTATTTTTTTCCTCTGACACTAGATAATTTAAGTAGTTGTAAGCTTGAAGGTATTAATACATGTTTGTAAATATCCATTATTGTCCCCATAAGATCAATTTTTCAAGATGGAGTTACTTGCTTAAGGTTAATATTATTTATTTCTACACATGTTCCCAAAGTCATCCTCCACTAACGTCCCAGTCCAGATTTTGCCCACAAGTCCAAGGAGAGGTCTGCCTCTCACACCCTGGTTAACACCAAGTCCTTTTTCACATTTACTTACCTGATAGGTAGTCAGGCAAAAATTGACCTTTTGTCTTCCTATTAGCATTTCTTTTGTTGCTTGTGATATGAACGTCTTTTCAGTTACCATATACTTTTTAAATCTTCCTGGAGAAGTGACTTGAGCATGTGCTGGTGCTTAGGTGCACAGCACCAGCCATCCCTGGTTAACCCATGGTCCCTGCCTTCATTTGCTGATTTCATTTGAACTTTTTGTAAAAGTTAGCCGCCACAACTCCTAAAAAATGGTGGAACTGTAAAATGGACATCCATAAGTATAGTTGCTCATTTTATTTACTAACTTACTCTTGAATATCTTACATATTAAAAGGTCATTCATATGTCCTAAAACAATGGTAATTTACTTTTAAATTTACTTTCCTAATATTTGTTTTCTGAGGTTCACCCTGACTTCCCAGCTCTTACTGGACTCAAGATAAACAGCATTTTCTTTCTGTGGAAATACTTATTCCTCTCTAGTAAATACACCAGGTTTTCCTCTACATACCTTTTTCCCTTTTGATACTAATTATTAATAATAAACTTATTTTTGGGCGCCTGGGTGGCTCAGTCGGTTAAGCGTTCTGCCTTCTGCTCAGGTCATGGTCCCAGGGTCCTGGGATCGAACCCTGCCTTGGGCTCCCTGCTCAGTGGGGAGTCAACTTCTCCCTCTGCCCTTCCCCCCCAGCTCATGATCTCTTTCTCTCAAATAAATAAAATCCTTTAAAAAAATTTAAAAATAATAATAATAATAAACTTATTTTTAATTCCATTGTTTTTCCTTCAAAATACTGGCAGCTCCTCCAATAACTAGCAAAACCAGCAATGAGCAAGGAAATTGATCAGAAGTGTACCTGATAAAGAGGAAAGAGGATGGGGCTTTGGACTCAAAGAGATCTGAGTTTGAATCTTAACTCTCACACTTCCTGCCGTGATTTATGGTCTTTAGCAAGCTTCTCAACTTCTTCATCCCTCAGTTTCCATATCCATAAAATAGAACCAATAATACCTACTTTTGGAGTTGTTGAGGAGTAAATATAATGAGTATCAAATATCTAACATGGTTCTTGATCCCATAAATGCTTATTTTTAAATAACATACTCTAGCACCTAAATTATTCTATATCTAAGTACATTCTGTAAACTAAGCATAGTGCTTAAAAACTTCTACCGTAGGTGCTCAGTCTGTCTTTTTTCTTTTTTTTTTTTTTTTAGATTTATTTATTTGACAGAGAGAGACACAGCGAGAGAGGAAACACAAGCAGGGGAGTGGGAGAGGGAGAAGCAGGCTTCCCGCTGAGCAGGGAGCCTGATGCGGGGCTCGATCCCAGGACCCTGGGATCATGACCTGAGCCGAAGGCAGACGCTTAACGACTGAGCCACCCAGGCGCCCCAGTGCTGAGTCTGTCTTAAGTATCAACACCTTACCCCATTTACATTTTTTTAATATTCCCCAAGTTTCCATGCTCACCAGTAAGGGAGACCTCTTGCTGAGAAAACAGAAAATCTTTAGATCTGGTTTTACCTTTAAAGTCTTTTGAAAGGTATAAATGTAAAATATCTGTATATTTCAATTCCAGAATTAGTAATGTTTTCACCTCATTGTATCCCCTAGAAAAGTTTTGAAAGATTATTTCCCCTTAACCTCTGAAGGTTATCAATCTTAAGCTAATGGACTAAATCCAAGAGGAAAAAGTCTTCCTAAATCTCTAACAAAAGCCTGTGTAGTTAAATGGCTTTCCGTGGGACCAATATAAAGGAATTTCACCTATATCTCTGATCAAAGGGACCATCATTATTCATTATTTTAATAACTAGTTCCCGTTGTTTTAGTGTTCAGTGCCGAATTGGAATGTTCACTCACCTTCAGTATGGCTTTTCTTGCACTTCTAATTCAGATGCCACCATCAGGGATAGAGAGGATTAAGTTGAAATAGGGGCCTCTAGGGGCACCTGGGGGGCTCGGTTGGTTAAGCATCTGACTCTTGATTTCAGTTCAGGTCGTGATCTCAGGGTTGTGAGATTGAGCCCCATGTGAGGCTCTGCACTCAGTGGGGAGTCTGCTTGAGATTGTCTCTCTCCCTTTCCCTCTGCCCCTCCCCCCAACACATGCTCTCCCTCTCTCTAAAATAAATAAATAAATCTTTTTTTAAAAAAAGATGAAATAGGGGCCTCTCAATTTCATAAGGAATGTTCATGAATCTGTGTAAGAAAAACCCATCCACTGTTTCAGCTGTCTTTTAAAAGAGGTGGCCCTTAACAATAATTTACACAAAGAAATAAAATCAATTCTGGAAGGCCTTGAGCTGGCTAGTTCTAGATTGAATGAGTATGAGGGAGAAGCAAAAGCAACCTAGAAATATTAATCCAGCACTGTGAGTTGAGCCACTTAAAAATGTATGTAATTAAAATATTTTACCAACATTTTTATTTCTTTCCTCTAAAATTAAAACCAAATAACAATAAATCTTAGGTTTAGCAGTTGGGAAGCAGTGGTCAAAAGCATGAGATGTAGGGTCAGACAGATGCAGGGTCAGGTCTGATTCTGCCATTTACTGGCTATGTGTCCTTAAACCACATGATAACCCCATGGCTCTCGTATCTTAAAGGGGAGGTAATACCCCTGGCAGAAGTTTTTATAAGGATGAGCAAGATACTTTACATAAAATAGTTAGCCAAGCACCTGACACTCAGGAAATAAAAGCTGTTATTATTCTTCCTCTTCCTGAATGCTGAGGGCTGCATTTGTCTCTGGCTTCCTTAAAAGGAATTGGAGATGCAAGGATTCTCATTTTGGTTGGGTCACAGCTTGTTTTATGTAATTTTTTATGGTTTATAGATCCTACAATTCTCACTGGAGGCTTGGTGGCCTATTGTATTCCTAAGCAAATAATTAAAAACTTACTTTACAGCTTTATATAGTAGCTTACTGGTTTAGTGTGCAGACATCAGCTTTGGGCCAATTTGTTTCAACCCAGCATTTGGAAACATTAAAGCACAAGCAAATGATGTAAAACAATGTTGTAACATAGCCCCATTTTGATTTTTATATTTAAATAACTTAAAGTGACTAAAATAATAATGGCTACCATTAATACTAGACATTTAGCGTATGTAAGTTATCTAAAATCCCAGTAACCTTTATTTAAAACTAAGCAAGCTAAGGCTCAGCAAATTTTATTACCCATGGTCAAAGTGCTAATAAATGGCAAGAAAGAGCTTCCACACAAAATTTATTCAACTCCGGAGCCCTTGTTTGTTTTTACTCATCCAGTGTCTCTCATAATTGTGAACTCAGTGCACGTTCCCTATTGAAGTATAAAGAAAGCATTCACTAACGGGGGAGTAAGCTAAAAAAAAGAAGAAGAAGATGGCATTTACGTTGGTGAATGTACAACAGTCTAAAGTATTAGCCATCTAACACTGGACTTGTATTAGTCACTGCATTTCAAAATGATCAGAAAAGCAGGGATGGGCCAACAGTGAATAAATTTACACTCAACTGTAATATAAAGCAGAGGGCCAATTTATTAGTTTAGAAAACGGTATCCTTTTCCAGTTTCCAAAATGTCTGTGTCTGCAATATAAGGTAGCGATTCAGGATGCCCAAGAAGCTGAATTATTTATCAGGAGATTACTTAGCAAAGGGAGGTAAATTATCTTGAGGACCATTTCATCCAGATCATGGGGAGATAGGGGCTATCCCTGATGCACACCAAAGACTAATTCTCTTGAGGACTAAATTACTCATGACCCAGGTTTCAACGTCTTTCTCTTCTGGACAGTTCTACACACACTGGCATACATTTTGTGTTTCTGAAAAAGGCTTCTCTATACTAACCACCCCTTCAGTTGATAGAGTCTTTCTTCAGCTGTGTGAATTCCACTAATTAAGCTAAGGAGCTGTTACCAGAAAGTGGCTATTACCAGTAACATGCTAGACATTGTGTCTCTGTCAACACATATCAATTTAACAGGTTAACTCTCTGCAATCATCTCTCTCTTGTGTGAGTAGATAATTGATAGTTCCTGCTATATCATCTTCAGGAACCAAGATGCAGTTTGTTTCCAGACTTCTGTCCCAAGTAAGCTTATTGCCAGTTATTCAACCCTAAAATTGTTGTAGCTGGCAGATATCCACCTATGTTCAGAAAGAGGATAAATAACCCTAAGCAGCAGGGTCTAACTTACTCTTTTACTTGGAAGTACATTTTAAAACAAGTTTTCCAAACTGAACCACCAGGTGGCAGTGCTACTCAAAGCCAGATACTTGATAGTGACCATGTTGTGGGTTTTTTTATAGTCAAAATTTCTCCAACAGTTTTCCTCACTTAAATAAAGAAGCAATTTATGATTCCTGTCATATATTTTTTAATTATCCATTTAAATAATAACTTCCATGCTCTGATCCTAATCTCTGAAAACTTTACCTGAAATATACATAAGTACTTTTCCAAGAAAATGTTAATGTACTGTATGTATAAACAGAACGAGACCAGGTCATTTTTATAATAGAATGTTATCTCTGCCTCCTGAATATGTGCGATCCACATCTTTGGCAACTAGAATAACAACACTCCACAGTTCTTCAATACTGCCAGTCTCCTAGCTGCGCCCTATGAGGCACGGCTCAGACAGGCGGAATGACGTGCTCATCTGTTCTCTGCATGCAGCATAGACCACCAAAAAATGATGTCTGAGCCTCATTAGACTGACATACTTCCCACCTTCCCCTGTGTGGAATGTTGGGCTTTACTGATCTACGTCCTCCGTTTTATAAAGGGTCAGTATAATAGCACACAGGGCTGTAGGCCTTCTAGGCCTAGCATGTTGGAAACATAGAAAGGTTTGACGCCTGGGGGTGGAGGTGGGCGGAGTATTGGCTTCAAAATACAAGAAGAAAACTGCCAGATTTAACAGTTATTTCTTTAAGTATCTCTGTGTCCCTTGTTACAATGTGTGATTATATCTTTATTTTGGTATCTATTTGTAAGTTATCTGTCAGTTCCATTAGCAAAATGTAATCTCCACTTGGTACCGGGAACATACCTATTCTACTCTCCCTTGTGTACCCAGTGCTTAGCAGTTAGTAGCACTCAATAAATACTGAAGATGGATATCCAGTTCTAAGATAAATCATTCCAAGAAAGGATTAACTAATTTGTGTAGATTTCATTTTCTAGATGTTTTTCCCAGTGACATCTGTTTTACCCTTCACTCAGAGAAGTAGATGTTCAGAAGTAGCTACATTAAAAGAAAATGGAGGTTCAAAAAGTACACATACAGAACCAGTAGCTGTAGAAAAAGGGCCAAATGGTGGAATTAATCTCCCAGTCATCTTGGGTTTTTTTATTTTAATTTCCGATTTCAGCTTCTCATCTAGTCCATTTCATGTTACCCCTGCAGCCTTGCTGCTGATTAGCCACCTCCCTGGCCTTTTGCTTTCCCAGACAGGGAAGTATGGGAATTAACCCAAGAGAGCACAGTACGACTGGCTTCTTCCAGGCAGCAGCAACGATTTATCAGTCCTCATGTCCGCAGCCCTGAGCCCAGTGCCTGGCGCTTAGTATTCCGTGATGGAATATTATCATTCAGCAATAAAATGGAATGACATACTGATACATGCTTCAGCCTTTCATGGAAGAACCTTGAAAGCATGCTCAATGAAAGAAGCCAGTCACAGAAAACAAAACAAACCCACAACAAGAAACTACATAATGTATGATCTTTTGTATGAAGTGTCCAGAATAAGCAAATCCACAGTGACAAAATAGATGAGTGGTTGCATAGGGATGGGGAGGCTGGGAGAAATGGGGAGCAGTGACTGCTAATGGGTATGGGGTTTTGTGGGAGGAGGATGAAAATGTTCTGAGGTTGCTTGTGGTGTTGGTCGCAAAACTCTGTGGATATGCTAAAAGCTATATGAATTGTGATATGTGAATTATATTTCATTGAGGCTGTTATTTAAAAAGCAAAAACAGGGCGCCTGGGTGGCTCAGTCAGTTAAGTGTCTGCCTTCAGCTCAGGTCGTGATCCTGGGGTCCTGGGATCGAGCCCTACATCGGGCTCCCTGTTCAGCGGGGAGTCTGCTTCTCCCTCTCCCTCTACCCCTCTCCCCTGCTTGTGCTCTCTCTCTCATACTCTCGCTCTCTCTCAAATAAATATTTTAAAATAATAATAATAAAAATAAATAAAAGCAAAAACAAAATAACCTTTGAATTTGCTTTTCATCTCTAAAGAGACCAAATGAATGCTGGAGATTTGTTGCTTGTTTTGACTAATAGAATTTAGATTTATGAAATGTTTTTCTATAGTATAGACACCTAAGTCCCAATTTCTCAAGAAAAATATGCTGATCATAAAAAAAAAATCAACATTTTCTCCATGTTTTTGTATTTTTTTGCTTATTTTCAGAATTGTTTCTTACTCAATCACCCAGGGTCCTTTTATGATTAATATTATCTCAAAGGAGACTAAATGAACAATTACTATTCCAAATAAAAAATATTGTTAAGGCAGAATTTTAGTTGTGTATTGTGATCTAATTAATAAAACATTTATGTATCATGTTTCAGTCTGTGGAGCCTGGTGAGGTGAAGCACGCAGCTGCGACATCAGGACCAGCAACAGTAGTTCCTGACCCTCCCAGTAGTGAAAAAGAAATAGACCCCAGCAGCATCCCCACTGCCATCAAGTACCAAGATGACAACTCTCTGGCCCATCCGAATGTAAGATCCTTAGATCTGAAGAATGTCCACTGAAGTCTAGTTGACTGAAATGAATTCGAACTATTGTCATTTTGTGCTGGTGACAAAAAGACTGTTGGAGGAAATGGATTCATATATTACTATTTGCTAGAAATAAGCAGCTGACCCCCGTCCCTTAGAGCAGTGACATGGATTTGAATCTGGTATGATCCAAATCGTGTTGTCTGACTTCTAGAAGTAGTGTTCCTATGCTTAACAAAAATAGGCAAAAAGAAGAGTTTGGTTGGTTGGTTTTTTTAAATCTGGCACTAAAAGATCTAAATCTGCCTCAGCTCTCATTGGTTCATTGAACTGAGCCTGTCATGGACATCGTATTTTGCTATCTACTCTGAAGTCGTGTCATTCCACTGTGTCTCTGAGAAAAAGTGTAGGAAATAAACTTCACAAAACACGGCGTAAGATTGTTAACAAAAAATGTTGCTATTACTCTTTTTCTCCAAGACTTTCTGAACATTATTAATTCCAAATAGATTATCTTCAGTTGAGAAGTCACCAAAAGTTAACAGTATCCAAATCTTGTGCTAAAAGATGTATTCTGTAAAGATAATTTATGTTACATAAGGTCAAATCCAAGTTATTGGCAAACAATAACATTTTTCTTTTTTCTTTTTCTTATTTCAGTTATTTATTGAGAAAGCTGATGCTGAGGAAAAGTGGTTCAAGAGATTAATTGCTCTCCGACAAGAAAGGTTAATGGGCAGTCCTGTGGCCTAAGTAATATATTTATGGTTGAATTAATAGTAACATTGGAAATTTAGGTTTTTAAATCCCAATATTAACTTTTTACTCTTAAAAAGCAGTTAGCTGATTATGTGAAAAGGTAATATTTCATTCATTTCTCATGTAGGCTTGAATATTTGTTGATTTGAACTTAATCAAACATTGTGAATATTAAAACTAGTGTAAAATTTAACAATGCATGAAAATATCATATTGTTAATAAAGTTAATCCTAAAAATATCAGTGGTAAAATAAATGGTACACAGTAGTGTTTGAGTAAAATTGGAAAAATACCAAGTCGTGACAATTTTGATTAATCATGCATATGTAAGAATCAGACTATATGCTATCCATGTGAGATTTCATCTTCCATGTATTATGAAACCATTTTTGAATTTTATTTCAGCTTATTGTAAAAATTTAGGCAGAATAAAAAGCACTGTAAACAATCTAAGTAGAATGAGCATGTTAATCCTAGAGGAAAAAAATATTTTTTGAAAAACATTTCTTGAAAATTAAATAAATTGATGATTTATTGCTTAGAGATCAGCATTTACTAAGTGTTCCTTTTAAAAATGTTAGCAGATTCCAGCTCATTCCTCTAGAAACCATATGTTCATGGTAGACCTCATCAGTTGACCAAATACCCGTGATGGAGAAATCATTTCTGAGAAAGCTGGTAAGAGCTCTCACTTCAGTCTTACTTACCCAACTGCTATTCCCTACAGAGGAAGCCAGCTAATTGTAATTTTGATAAAGCTATCTGTCATTGTAGAATACCTTTCTCTAGTAGCTGAATGAAAATCAAGTATGCATTCCATACTAAACATGCCAGAGATAAAGATTTCTAGGCCTTGCCTTACAAAACTAGTTTTCAGCAGCTGATGTGAATATTTCCCTTCTCTTTTGTTCTGTTGTCTGGTCTCACTCTAATTTGGTCTCTATGAAGACTGTGCCTTGGAATACAAGATAAACCTGAAAAGTTTTTAGGAGAAGATTACCAATATATAGGACACCTTAAAGCCATCTTTGCTATATTTCTGGAACTACTAAAATTCTAATTCCTGTTAAAATTTTTTTAAAAATAGGGGCGCTTGGCTCAGTCAGTTAAGCATCTGCCTTCAGCTCAGGTCATGATCCCGGGGTCCTGGGATCGAGCCCCACATTGGGCCCCTTGCTCAGTGGGGAATCTGCTTCTCCCTCTCCTGCTCCCCCTGCTTATGTTCTCCCTCTCTCTCTCTGTCAAATAAATAAGTAAAATCTTTTAAAAAAATAAATAAAAATTTTTAAAATATAAAGATTCCAGTTGCAAAAGGTATGGAAAATAGACTGATGACAAAATACTTGTTTTCATATAAACATGGTTCACATTCTAAATAGGTGCTAGTCGTCTTTTCTTTTCTTATCTTATCTTTTCTCTTCTTTTTTAGGTGTAAGTAAAAGTGCCCAGCATAAACTCAGGTTTATGTGATCCTTAATATAGATACACACATTTTTGGTGACTAAAAAAGGGAAATAATTTGTATTTCATTCTTTGCATAACTTGTAAACAGTAAAAGGACTCTCACTCTTTTGGAACGTATATTTTACAAGAATATGGGTTGTCATTTGGGCCACTAGTTATTCTCCAGAGAACCTGGAGTAGGCATTTTTTTCCAGTATGCCTGATGCTCCTTACCTATAACTAGTGAAAATATTGTGATCTATGTTAATTATATTTAACACCCGTGTTCCTTTGTGGCAAGTAGCCCAAATACAGAAGTTTAAATTACAGTTGATTTGTATTTTAAAGCTGAATTTTTCACAGAGATGGAGAATCAAGTTATTTTTTTAATTAACTAAACTTTAGTCCCTGCAGGAACTCAATAACTATTCCCCTCCTTCCTGATTTCCAGTATGATTCATTTTAATGTATTATTAACTTCATTTGCCTACATTCCTGTTGAAGACTACAATATTACCACACAAGCCAAATCAAATTTAATGAGGAAAGACTTCAGAGAATACTATCAAATATATCACCATACTCAAGCTAGGTGATGCCTGCTGGCCTTCTTTAATATCCTAATATAATGAGTCTGTAAAACACAACAATCCCTTTAATGTCACTTGACTAATGATAACAACTTGGATTTACATGAGACCTTGGTGTTTATTGAAATGTTGACTTCATACAAAATAATGAGTGCTCGTAATATAAGTTGGGTTTTCATTTCTGACTACATTCTTAGGGAAAATGGAATAAGAACATTAAGTCATTCAACCTTCACTTCAGCATCCTCACCTATAAAATGAAGATGCTAAGAGTGTACCTGCCTTCTTTGATTTTTCAGCAAAATAACATAAAAGAATGCCCTTCATAGAAAAAGTATTCTGTTTATGCCAAGATAACATTTTAGCATTCTAGCCATCCTAATGAAATATGGAACAAATAGTTGCACGGGTAATGGTTTGAAAAGCTGCACCCCAACATCAGTGTACTCGTTATGTATGCTCTTGAAATGCCACGGTCAGTGGATTCCATCCCAGCTTTGTCCCCAGCTTCCCCTGATCTCCCTCCCTGCCAGGAACACAGGAAACCCTATTTTCTCTGCAGTTAATGACCTATACCTTCTACTTACTTAAAGGATCTCAGGTCTTCTTCAGTCAAATTTACCTAGTTATTCATTAATCTTTTTTTTTTTTTTTTTGAAAGACTGGGCTGGGCACCATAAGTGCAGTTGGGTATACACAGGTGAATCTAGTGGGGATCCTGCCTCCCAGAGGCTTAGTTATAAAGCCCAGACATGTATATAACATAAGAAATACAATACTTAGTGGCAGAGGAGAGGACATCGTTGCAGTGAAAGAGAAATTACTCCGGGTTAGAAAATTATGGAAGACTTCATGGAAGAAATCACAACTGATGAGGACTTGAAGGATAAGATGGCTCCTGGAGCCACAAAGACTCACAGCCGTCCTCCTCCATTTTCCTAATAGTTGCCCTAGAAGGTTGGGAACTATCGCAGTTCTAATCCAGAGAAGAATCCCTCTTGTGAAAGACCCAAGTGGCCCTGCCTCTCAATCTTATGAAAAGTTTGGGCAAAATTTGAGGTTCCTGGTTACCCTTTGGCTTTCTCTGACCATTTCTTCTTTTTGGCGGAGAATTGGATGAATAAGCCAAGCCTTCATTTGGCCACAGGCATCAACAGTCTTGTATCACTGTGAAGTTGACGTGAGCTGAGACGTGCAAAGGTAACTCAAAGGAGACTCTCAGGACCTCTGAGAAAGCATTGCACCTGCCAGTAAGGCCTTGCACAGCTTTGTGGATCCCTGTGCGTTCCCCAACACTCTTTGTTTTTCCACTGTGTACTGTTATAGAAAGCATCATTTTGGAACAAAAGATACAGTCCACCTGTCTGTGGTTAGATCCTACGCCAAATTTTCCTTTCGTTTGGGCATCCAGTGAAAATCTGTAAGTGAACAAATAAGATAGTAACAAAAGCTGGAAATGAAACAAGACAGGTGACATTTTTGATCACTGAACTATGGATGAATTGGTCTGGAATTCTTGTCCCCATGTTACTCCTTCCTTCCCCCTTTTCCCTATCCCAATTCATTGTGAGTATTACAGAAGGAGTTTTATTTTTCTTAAAGAATTATTTATTTTAGAGAGCAGGGGGGAGTGGCAGAGGGAGAGGGAGAGAGAGTCCTAAGCAAACTTTGCTCTGAGCACAAAGACCCTGAGATCATGACCCTGAGATCACGACCCTGAGCCAAAACCAAGAGTCGGACGCTTAACCAACTGTACCACCCAGGCAGCCCTACAGAAGGAATTTTAAACCAGCTCTTGACCATTACTCAATTGATACAGTACTTGAATTATTTAGAAAGTGTTTACATGCCATCCTTTAAATGTAAGCCTGACTCCTTGGAACTCCGTCATGGAATAATGAAAAAGCACATCATCTCCACAAGAAAATACTTGAATCTTTACCACAGAACAGGAGTGAAAATAAAGGTAAGACAGAACACTTTGTGAATTCTCTAATCATCTTCACCTTTCATTACAGGAATGGATATTGGTCAATATATTTAACTGGTGGGGTTTTTTTCCTAAATCAAAGAAAATGCTCTTATCATCTGTATTTCCAAGTTATTTTTACTATCATTGTACCCCCAGAATCTAGCCCATTCCTGACACAAAGAAAGCTCTCAATAAATATTTTCCAATGAAAGAAGAATGAATTTGCCCATGTTGAATGAGCAGTCTATTTAACAGTCTGGTTATTTAAATTACTTAAGCTATTTGGAGCCAGTATAAAAAATAAATAGGTGTCTATGTATATACCAAAAGGATCTTAAGTACAGTCTCAAAGAGATGCTTGCACACCCATGTTCATAAAAGCATTATTCACAATAGCTAAAACATGGAAGCAACTCGAGTGTCTATGGATGGATGAATGGATAGTAAAATGTGTATACACACAATGGAATATTATTCAGCCTTAAAGAGAAAGGAAATTCTAAACGAAATAAGTCAATCAGAGAAAGACAAATACCGGGGCGCCTGGGTGGCTCAGTTGTTAAGCGTCTGCCTCCGGCTCAGGTCATGATCCCAGGGTCCTGGGATCGAGCCCCGCATCGGGCTCCCTGCTCGGCGGGAAGCCTGCTTCTCCCTCTCCCCTTCCCCCTGCTTGTGTTCCCTCTCTCGCTGTGTCTCTCTCTGTCAAATAAATAAAATCTTTAAAAAAAAAAAAATACCATATAATCTCACTCATATGTGGAATTTAAAAAACAGAACAGATGAGCAAAGATTGAAAAAAGAGAAAGAGACAAACCAAGAAACAGACTCTTAACTGTAGAGAATAAACTGATGATTACCAGAGTGGTGGGGTGGAGGGGGGGGGATGGGTTAAACAGGTGATGCGGATTAAGGAGCGCACTTTTGATGAGCACTGGGTGATGCATGGAATTGCTAAATCACTATATTGTACACCTGAAACTAATATAACACCATATGTTAACTAAAGAAGGAGGAAGGAAATTCTGCAATACGCTACAACATGGATGAGCCTTGAGGACGTTATGTTAAGTGAAATAACCCAATCACAAAAAGACACAAACTGTTATTCCACTTATATGAGTTACTCAGAGTAGTTAAAATCACAAAGACAGAAGGCATAACGGTAGTTGCGCAGGCTGGGGGAGGGGGAAAATGAGGAGTTATTGTCTAATGGGTAAAGAGTTTCGGTTTCAAAAGGTGAAAAGAGTTAATGGGATTGGATGGTGGTGATGTTTTCACAACACTGTGAATGTATTCAATAACACTCAACTGTAGGCATAAAAATGGTTAAGATGGTAATTGCTATGTGTATTTTACCACAATAAAAAAAAATCTAAATAAATGTCATGGGTAAGTACAGAGTACATAGTGCCTTTCTGTTGCATTTGGGGCTACAACAGTGCAGTAGAGTTTAAGCAAGGATCTTACTAGTTCTACACTAGACCAGACTTTCTAGTGTAATTGTTTTGTATTGCTTAAATAATATTTCAAATGGTGTGGATGTGGTCATTAAGGGTCCGCTGGCTCCTATGATGGCTGTCCTTGCAAGCCATAGGCCAGTGTTCAAGAAGTGAAGTCTACCAGTATAGTAATACGCCACTGTAAACTCAACAGTGTACCATTTTATTTTTAGATCTTGAGAAGGAATGGCAAAATGATCCTGCTACAGCTCTCAGACAGAATGATGAACTGAACTGACCCTCTCTTAGCATCTTGTAACTTGATATGTGGGCTGAAATCTCACAGTGTAAAAAATGTAATAGAGTGGAGACTCCCTTCATAATCTTTTTAAAAATGAACTGCTAAAATCCCATGTCTTACGTAAACTCCATAACTACAGTCTGTCTACCTGTGAATGTTCCACAAGAATTATGCCATAAATTAAAATGGAATTGAAAACATAAATAATTGAGAAATAAATGGTTTCCAAATATCAGCACAATGAATGAATGACCACTGTGAAAAATTCCTAGATTTTTTTAAACAAATCCTGTAACTGGATTATTTATTTAGCACCACTGTAGCTTTTCTGTCTTCTCTTTCTGCTATGGTACGTCTAATTGGCCTGGAGAAGAAAACTCATACTATTAATAGTTTGAAAAAAATACTCTTTTCAAACTGCTGTGTATTTGAATCCGCTGCAATCTCAGTATGTGACGTGGAAATGGAAAGTCATTGAAAATGATCATTTCCCATAAATATAGTTTTCTGCATGTTTAAAATGTTTCATTAAAATTTGTGGACCTGCCATAGAGCATAATGAGCAGTGCAAGTCCTGTGTTACTGAACAGCTGTTCCACCAGAAACACTTGAAGGCGAATACCTATTCACATTACCTTGTGTTTCAGAGGTCATGTGGGCCAATTTCAGAAAAAGGTGCTCAGAGACTTCTAACTTCCCTTCTTTATAATTAATAAGAGGGTAACGAATATGTTAGCATTCACCATAGCTTAGAAAATACCAGAGACTCCATTTTTATTTGTTGTCCTTAAGTTGAAATTCCAATCTCTAAGTATTCTCATCCTGCTATAATAACTGTGCAATGTAATTCCCAAGAGATGGTGTTCGATTAATTTCTAAATCCCTTTGAAAGGCATTTAAACGGAGGTGGGGGGATGGGTTAGCCTGGTGATGGGTACTGAGGAGGGCACGTATTGAATGGAGCACTGGGTGTTACACGCAAACAATGAATCATGAAACACTACATCAAAGACTAATGATGTATGGTGATTAACATAACATAATAAAATAAATTTTTTTTTAAAAAGGCATTTAGACAGACTTTAAAGAGCTTTGGAACAGTTACTAAAATATGCTTTTTCTCTTGTTTTTTGAAAAACTACCTTAAAATTCTCACAATCTATGATAAAAATTTCTGTCCTTTTGCCAGCAAAGACAGCATAGCATTAAAATGTGTTTTTAGGGGGCACCCGGGTGGCTCAGTTGGTTAAGCGGCTGCCTTTGGCTCAGGTCGTGATCCCAGAGTTCTGGGATCGAGCCCCACATCAGGCTCCTTGCTCAGTGGGGAATCTGCTTCTCCCCTGCCTGCCGTTTCCCCCTGCTTGTGCTTGCTTTCTGTCTCTCTGTCTCTCTCTCTCTCTGTCAAATAAATAAAATCTTAAAAAAAAAAAACATGGCCTTTCATTAAAAAATAATAATAACAAAATAAAATGTGTTTTTACTTTGGGAGTTAAAAAATCAATCTAATGTTTAAATGTCACTGGGAGATTTAAATACTGGATTCTAGTTCAAATGCAGACTATGTATACTAAATGTGAATGGCCACTATTTTATTAAACTAGTTCTGTTTCTCAGTACTTCAAAGTGTACTCAATCTTCATGTATATCTTCTCTATAATTTATATAATTTAAATATGCCAGCTAGCAAATGGTCCCATAGAATTTATTAAATGTGCTCATTTGCTAGCCTTGTATAAATACAGGCAACGTCAGCCTGATAAAAGAATAACGTAATGGAAGTTGTATCGAGAATTAACCTTTTTCTTAAGTGATATCTTCAACATTTGTGTGACTTGAGGTTTTTATTTCATTAATTTAAAAAACAAAACAAAACCAGGAAAGTCAAGTCATCCATATGCAACCAGTTTTTGTTAGGCTGCTGCCCTGCCCCTCCCTGCCAGGTGATCATTATTAACAGTCCTTCCCAGCCCTGCCCTATGTTTAAACAAATACATCTCTGTAGAGATACTGACATATGGGCTCTCTTTCCAGACCATGGAAACAGATTGGTCTGCAGTTAACTTTTTCCCCTGATATTATGCCTTGGATAACTTTCTGAAGCTGTCCATCTGTGTGCCTCATTCTTTTTGAATGGCTGCGTAGATTTCCTAACCGTGAAACTGCTAAGCCATAGGGTACGTACCTTTTGTATTTATAGTATAGTAGCCACAGTAAATAAACATTCAAATTAGATGATTTTACACAAATTAGGATTGTATCACTCTCTTCTTCAAATCATTTAAGAACTAAAAAGTCACTTTATAATTAGGATGCATTTTATGCAGCCAGTTCCCTCCATATTCCCCCTAAAATCATTGGTCACAGTGTCCCAGGAGGCTGACTTTTATAGACTGCAGCACCCGGTTTCCCTTGTCCTCCAGCCTTTGGTTGGGTTCACCCAATAGGCAGCACTGGCAGGAAGTCAGAGGAAGGAGCAGAGAGAATTGGGTATCTGTACCCTTGCTGGGCCCTGTAGCTGCTTTCCTAAAGTCACAGCTCTAGGAGGCTAACTAACCCCTTTCCCAAGGGTGCATCTCTCACCATGTTCTAGTAATAGCTCCTTCCTCCTGCCCCTTCAGACCTAGGGGCCGGAACAGTTTCCTATAGCTACTACTCCCTGATTGGGGCCCTTAACCCTGTCCACACCCCTGTATTTAATACCTTCATTAAACGCTTTTGCCTATGTCATCTGTTTCCTGCTGAGACCAAAGCTGATAAAATTGTCTTCGAGGGCAGTGTATCAATTAGGATTAATTAAGTACAGCCATTTCATAACAATAGCATAACAACAATAGCAGCAACAAACAATGGCTTAGAGAGGAAAAATGTCTCTCTCAACTCTCTTAAAGGCACTTATGATGGAGTCATACGTCAGGGACTGGGGCTCTTGTTCCACCATCTTCAGTCGATGGCCGCTACCACATGCTTCAGTCTGACTGAGGCTGTAGCTAGCATTCTCACATTCCACATGTCCACAATCCAGGCAGCAGAAAGGATGTCCTCCCTGCCTTTTAAGAAAACCAAGAAGTTAGGGGCGCCTGGGTGGCTCAGTCGCTGAGCGTTTGCCTCCGGCTCAGGTCATGATCCCAGGGTCCTGGGATCAAGCCCCGCATCGGGGCTCCCTGCTCGGCGGGAAGCCTGCTTCTCCCTCTCCCACTCCCCCTGCTTGTGATCCCTCTCTCGCTGTGTCTCTCTCTGTCAAATAAATAAATGAAATCTTTAAAAAAAAAAAAAAGACAAAAGAGACCTGGAAGTTTGTATCACACCCAACTGAAACTTAATCAAATCAACTTAATCAAATGACTGCTCTCCTGTTCCAAAAAAGTTTGGGAAATGTAGTGTTTTAGCTCGTCAGAGCAGAAAATACCCTGATAATTATGAATCAATCATAAGATAATATTTCCTTTAAAAATATAGTAAAATCCTGAAACAGACTTAACTTTAGAGAAGAAACTGATGGTTACCAGAGGGGAGGTGGGTGGGGGATGGGTGAAAAAGCTGATGGGGATTAGGGAGGGCACTTGTCATGATGAGCACTGAGTAATGTATTGAATTGTTGAATCACTGTATTGTACACCCAAAACTAATAAAACACCGTATGTTAACTATACTGGAATTATAGTGAAAACTTAATTAAAAATAAAAATATAGCTAGCAAAATCCTGAAGGAACCCAGCTACATAGCCCATCTACTCATTCAAATTTCCATTAATTCAGAAAACAATTTCAAGGAATACTGCTGGGTGGCATGTTCCCTTTCCCAGCTCTCCAAAGGCTACTAGACACCCTTTTCATGAAGTTATATTAAGCAGGAACAGCAATAGTTTATATGTAAAAATTTCAAACACCACATGAGTGGCATTTAGACCCTGAGAATTCCTAATCACTATTGTTCTTTAGCTTTATTCCAGGCCAATACTAATCAGTTAAGGGTGGTTCTCTGAGCCTGCATGTATCACCTTTAGAGAGATGTGGCATGCATGTTTCAGCTTGACTTTATGTCGTCCTGCTATGATCTCTTGGGTGAGGACCCAGGGAGGCACCAAGTCATCAGTTTAACTCTGGTGCCTGACCACCTCTTTTTAAATGTAAGTAGTTCCCATGTCTTTATTCAACTTTGTCTCCTTTAAAGGAAAGGGAAAAAAGACCCTTTCATTCATCTTGTATTGTAAGCACATGAAAAATGCTGAATTCAATTCTAATTCTACATTTATCAAGCAACCTTTGATCAATGGTTTCTGTCTTCACCGGCAGGGGCTTGTCAACAAATATTTTAATTTGCTAAAGATTGAATTAATGGGGTGCATGATTGTGTGTGAGTAAAGCAATAAATTTGAATTTTTTAGCCTTCTCTTACTCCTGAAGAGCCAAGAAAAACTAAGGTAAATGAGAGGCATAGTCTGCCTCTTTCTGTCGTTAGAAGAAATGGTTGAAAGAGGTCTCCTAATGCTTGTATCAAGGTAGCAGATCAGCTAGAAATTAGGGGCAGAAGCCCCAACTAGTAACAGAGGTATATTTGCCTGGAGCATGTCCTTGCTTATATTTCTGGGGACCAAGTGAGTCAGCAGAAGGGGATAACAAGAGAGATAGATGAGAACCCCAACTCCAACATGTAAGCCAGAGATAGCAGTAGATAGTAGAATATTTGTTATAGGCTGTGATGGCTTTAAAACATGTCTGCAAATTCTTTGATACTTTTCCCATTGATAGGTGGGGGGCCTAGGTCCCCTTCCTTGAATCTGGGTCAGTCTTAGTGACTTGCTTTTAACCAAAAGAATGCATCAGAAGTGGCCAGCATAACTTCCAAGGCTGGTTCAAGAAAGGCCCATGCCCACTTCTCAGGATCCTAACCCTTGGAGCCCTGAGTGGCCATTAGAAGAGGACCAACTACCCAGGAGCTGCCCTTCTGTGAGAACACCCAGGCAATATGGAGAGTCCATGTGTTGGTGTTCTGGCTGACGGTCCCATCTGGAGGTTCCAGCCAACACCCAGCATGTGAGTGAAGACATCTCCAACCTCTGAGTTTCCCTAGCTGAGGCCCAGAGGTAAGCCATCATCATTTCCCTGTCTAAAGTCCTCACCTATGGAATTTATGAGTGTCATAAAATGGCTTTGTTGCACCACAAAGCTTGGGGGTGGTTTGTTGCACAGCAATAGTAGTCAGAATACCAACCCTATGCAGTCACTGAAAATCTGGTTGAACCGCACACCAGTAAGCATGGAAGTTTACATGCAGGTCTGCTGGAAGCTGGCTGATTGCCGCTGTTGAGGCTGCATGGCATGGTGGTATGGGCTTGAGTTGTCTACAGAATCGACTCTACTTTCTGAATCTCTGTTCCACCATCTAGTAAACAGGATTGGGGAGGGCGCCTGGATGGCTCAGTCCATTCAGCAGCAGACTTGGTTTCAGCTCAGGTCATGATCTCAGGGTCGTGAGATTGAGCCCCAGTGGGGCTCTGCACTCAGCGTGGAGTCTGCCTGAGAGTCTCCTTCTCCCTTTCCCTCTGCCCCTTTCCCCCACCGCATGCATGTGAGCCCTCTCTCTCAAGAAAGAAAAAAAGAAGAGAAAGATTTAAAAAAAACAAAACCCAGAACGGTAATTCCTATCTTGCAGAGTGTCTGTATGGATTAGAGTTGTATATAAAACACTCAGCACAGTGCCTACCAAAGAACTAGAATCAATTAAAAAATAGTTTAAGGGGCGCCTGGGTGGCTCAGTCGGTTAAGCGGCTGCCTTCGGCTCAGGTCATGATCCCAGGGTCCTGGGATCGAGCCCCATGTCCGGCTCCCTGCTCAGCAGAGAGCCTGCTTCTCCCTCTCCCTCTGCCTGCCACTCTGCCTACTTGTGCTCTCTATCTCTCTGTCAAATAAATAAATAAAATCTTTAAAAATAAATAAATAAATAAATAATAAATAAATATAAAAAATAGTTTAAAATTGCAATGCTATAATTTTCTGATTTTGTGTTCCCTGTCATTTCACTTAGAATGAAGCTTTACTCTCTTCTGAGTGATGTTATCCTATAAAGCCACCTCACCATATCACCATATACAGCTAAGTCAGACAGACAAACCTATAAGACTGTTTGGGTTAAATGATAAATATAATTAGAAAATGAGAGTGCCATGTAAAAACAAATACAGGGTTATTTAGCGCCCTTAGCTAGAAATCAGCGTATCCTGTAAAACTGACTGCTGTGCAGAAGATTGAATGAAGCATAATCATCAAAATGAGAATTAAGTAAGAAAATTAATTCCCAAAGGAAATCACTGTAGATCTCATTAGTTCAGGAATAACCTACCTTAGGACTTTAATTAAAAATAATATTTATTCCAAATAAATGAGTGCTGACAGGTTTCTGCAGAATCCATAATCTTGGTTATGCTAAATCTTCTTATATTAAGGCAGACATCATTAATCTCATCTGAGATGCCCTCCAGTCTGACAGCTCTTACAGCACTGGGGCAATTTCTTGCAGCAGCCTTTTTATCTTCACAAAGGAGTTCTAACTCATGCAGATACCTAATGTAAAAAGGTCTAGGCAATTAGAGACATCACTCTGAGATCTACACTGGCATTTTATCACGTTGGAAAGCATCGCATAATGAGTTTGTTCTCAAACAGAGGCCAATATTTCAACCCTACCATCAAATTAACAGTGGCTATTTTATTATTTTCTTTATTGCTACAATTCTTTTTTTCCAGAAAATCATCAGGTGTTTTATAAAAATGCATAGAATATGGCAAGATAAAACAGAAATTTTAACAAATCGATTAATAGGGCAAAGGAGGGAATGAGAGTAGAAAACATAGGAAGAAGTTAGAAGGAATCAGGTTAATACCCAAAAAGCCTACTGTAAAGTTTATATAGCTATGCACTTTCAACCAGTTTGTTGTACTCCATTATGACAGCCCTGAGAAACTTATAACAGCCCTTAAAGATGGTTTCTTAAGAGCCTAGAATATATGCCCAGAATGAATATAAAGGTCCAAAGGAGAAAAAATGAAGTAAAAGAAACAAAATTCTAAAAATATTGCCTAGTAAACTTTTTGTCTAAAACCTATGGCTTGGGGTGCCTGAGTGGCTCAGTTGGTTAAGCGTCTGCCTTCGGCTCAGGTCATGATCCCAGAGTCCTGGGATGGAGCTCCGCATGGGGCTCCCTGATCAGCGGGGAGCCTGCTTCTCCCTCTCCCACTGCCCCTGCTTGTGTTCCCTCTCTCGCTGTGTCTCTCTGTCAAACAAATAAATAAAATCTTTAAAAATAAAAAATAAATGGATGAAAGACCTAAATGTGAGACAGGAATCCATCAAAATCCTAGAGGAGAACACAGGCAGCAACCTCTTTGACCTCAGCCGCAGCAACTTCTTCCAAGAAACATCTCCAAAGGCAAGGGAAGCAATGGCAAAAATGAACTATTGGGACTTCAGCAAGATAAAAAGCTTTTGCACAGCAAAGGAAACAGTCAACAAAACCAAAAGACAACTGACAGAATGGGAGAAGATATTTGCAAATGACATATCAGGGCTAGTATCCAAAATCTATAAAGAATTTATCAAACTCAACACCCAAAGAACAAATAATCCGATCAAGAAACGGGCAGAAGACATGTACAGACATTTCTGCAAAGGAGACATTCAAACGGCCAACAGACACATGAAAAAGTGCTCAACATCACTCGGCATCAGGGAAATCCAAATCAAAACCTCAATGAGAGACCACCTCACACCAGTCAGAATGGCTAAAATTAACAAGTCAGGAAACGACAGATGTTGGCAAGGTTGCGGGGAAAGGGGAACCCTCCTACACTGTTGGTGGGAAGGCAAGCTGGTGCAGCCACTCTGGAAAACAGTATGGAGGTTCCTCAAAAAGTTGAAAATAGAGTGACCCTATGACCTAGCAATTGCACTACTGGGTATTTACGCTAAAGATAAATCTGAAGGGGTATGTGCAACCCAATATCTATAGCAGCAATGTCCACAGTAGCCAAACTATGTAAAGAGCCAAGATGTCCATCAACAGATGAATGGATAAAGAAGATGTGGTATATATATACAATGGAATATTATGCAGCCATCAAAAAGAACGAAATCTCCAGGGGCTCCTGGGTGGCTCAGTTGTTAAGCATCTGCCTTCCGCTCAGGTCATGATCCCAGGGTCCTGGGATCAAGCCCCACATCGGGTTCCCTGCTCAGCAGGAAGCCTGCTTCTCCCTCTCCCGCTCCCCCTGCTTGTGTTCCCTCTCTCGCTGTGTCTCTGTCAAATAAATAAATAAAATCTTAAAAAAAAAATAATGCCATTTGCAACAATGTGGACAGAACTAGAGGGTATTATGCTAAGCAAAATAAGTCAATCAGAGAAAGACAAGTATCATATGATCTCACTGATATGAGGAATTTGAGAAACAAGACAGAGGATCATAGGGGAAGGGAGGAGAAAAATGAAACAAGATGGAACCAGAGAGGGAGACCAACCATAAGAGACTCTTAATCTCAGGAAACAAACTGAGGGTTGTTGGAGTGGTAGGTGGTGGGAGGGATGGGGTGGCTGGGTGATAGACACTGGGGAGGGTATGTGCTATGGTGAGTGCTGTGAATTGTGTAAGACTGATGAGTCACAGAGCTGTACCCATGAAACATAATACATTATATGTTAAAAAAAAGAAGATATTAGTAAGGGTAAAATGAAGGGGGGGTGAATCGGAGGGGGAGACGAACCATGAGAGACTATGGACTCTGAGAAACAAGCTGAGGGTTCTAGAGGGGAGGGGGGTGGGGGATGGGTTAGCCTGGTGATGGGTATTAAAGAGGGCATGTTCTGCGTGGAGCACTGGGTGTTATGCACAAACAATGAATCATGGAACACTACATCAAAAACGAACGATGTATGGTGATTAACATAACAAAATAAAATTTTTAAAATAAATAAATAAATAAATAAAAGCAAGCTATGGCTCCCCTATACATGCTGGCCAGTGACAAATATTAAAAGGGAAAAGAATCTTGGAAGCATCCAATCACATTTAGTTTAATAGATTATTTTTATATGGATAAATGGGTTTTTGAAATTTTATTACATACATTGCTAGATTCCAATGTTTCCAAAGCAGTACAGGGAGGACAGTCTTCAATAAATAAAAAATTGGAATACAAGCAGATAGGGCACAGACAAGATGATTTCAGGTCCACTTTAAGACTGAAAAGAATTAGAAAGGTAATATAGGACCCAGAACCTGATAAATTTATGCTAGACTTTCACAACCCGGATGAAAACATTAATCTGTAATCTAAATATCCTGGAGAAAAAAACTACTGCCTCACGGCCCCGATATTTTAAGATCCGGACAGCCAGCGATATGGTGGTGACTGGTGTCTACTCACAAAGGCCTTTTGTGAGGAGTCAGGACACTTCTCAGCTCTCACCACACAGGACTTGTTGTCAACACAGTTCTGAGGTACGTTCAGAAGCCAATATGTGGATGTCGCTGGGCTCGGGAATCCTTTCATGCCATGAAAACTCACTCTCTCCATAACTGGATCACAGTCTCGAAGCCTGGCGGCCAGATTCAGCCCACAGGCTTGTCTTGTTTGCCCTGCTCAGGTATTTTGTTTTTAATTAATTGCTAACTTTTAAAACTTGGGAGATTTCATGTGAAATTCTGTTATTACCAGTGGGCATGAATTTCTGCAGGGCAATCATCTGGAGCTGAATAGCAGTTTCCCCCTTTGCTGGAAGCATGTCCCACCAGTGCCCCACTGTGCACCCCTGCAGGAACCCATAGCTATCTGGCACAGGGGCAAGAATGCTGGTCCTTGGGCCAGACTCCTGGATGTGTGACCTTGAGCAAGCCCTTCCTCTTCTGTGACCTTCAGCTTCCTCTCATGTCAAATGGCTGTAATCATAGTGCGCATCTCATGAGATTGTTCAGGGGATTGAGAACGTTAAAACATGTAAAGCACTTAGAGTTGCCAGACACACAGTGGCACCCAATAAACATCTGTTGTTCTTTTGATTATTATTTCTTGGCATCTTACCGATCCCACTTCCCTCATGCTTATTACTTGCCTGGCCTCTATTGTTGTTTTTGACTCCAGCTCTAGGTATAGCCCCGCCCTAAACTGGAGGGAAAGGAGACAGTCCTACTAAGGGCTAGCACAGGTTCGCCTGGTGTATTAATAAGAGCCCAGAGTCTACAGTCAGACAAGCTGGTTTTCAATCCCAAATCCACTACTTCTAGCACTATGTCCTTAGATTACTTAACTCTCTAAAGCCCGTGTTTACTTACTTCTGTAATATAGTAATGGAACTGTCATGAATCAATGGGCGTAGCACGTAGTAGGTTTCAGCGTTTCAGCTTTTATTATTAAGAACAGCAGACCACAGCATCCTCCCTGGGCCCGGTCACTTAGTTTCTCCCAGTGGGCTGCCAGGGCCAGTCAGGAGTATGAGCCTCGCTGGAGGCTGTGTCCCATGGGGGTTTCCAGGTAAGGGAGATATGAATTAGGAGAAAACCAGGTATAGCTTGGAGCCACTCATAACTAACCCCCTGTTGCCCCTTTATCTTGTTACCCCAAAATATATACCCCAGACAGCATTAAAACTTGCATGGCATTGAAATTAAAAACAATTCTTCTAAGATGGAAGCAGATTTTTTTTTCTACATTTCAAATAAAAAAAGCATCTAAGCATATGACAAAGGGATGAAGGTATTTCAAGTTCTTAATGTTTTCCAAGATAATCCCTTAACCCCTAGACAGACTTCTCAAACCATTGCCTTCACAGCGGGACAACCACCCACAGCTTGAATTCTCTCCAAATCTTATCAAAGATTTAAAAATAACTTTTAAAATAGCACTGTAGACAGTCACATTAAACAGTGTCTGAGAACAGATGACCTCAACAGTATTTCTTAAAGAATACTTTCTACTCTTCAACTTGTTTTAGGCTCAGTGATTCTAAAATTTTTCATTTCTTAGAAAAAGCAAAAAAGTGTTTCTTCTATCCACAAAAGAAACAGAGACAGTCACGAACATGAAAGTGTTGACTCAATAGGAAAATCTTCCTTATGAAATTATTGCCTGTAGAGAAAAGTTTTCCAAATCTCAATGACAATAAAATTAAAAAATAGCTGAATGTTAAATCAATTTTTTATTTTTTTATTTTATTATGTTATGTTAATCAGTATACATTACATCATTAGTTTTTGATATAGTGTTCCATGATTCATGGTTTGCATATAACACCCAGTGCTCCATTCAGTTTTTAAAACTAATCAAGACATGGACAAGAATGATCATAGCAGCTTTATTCTGAAAAGCCAAAAAAAAAAAAAAAAGAGAGAGAGAGAGAGTGAGAGAGAGAGGGGGGAGGGAGGAAGAAAAAGGAACAAAGAAAAGGAACAAAAATTGATCAATAGTAGATAAGTAAGTTGTGGTAAATTCATACAATAAAATACTACACAGCAATGAAAAAGAATAAAGTGCTGCTATATGTAACAAGAGGAACAAATTTTGCAGACATAATGTTAAGCAAAAGAAACAAATCTCAGAATACTGGTTACCTTTGAGAGAGATTGGGAGGGAGCTTGAGGGAATTTTCTGGGGCACCAGAAATGCTTTATATCTTCAGCTAGATGGTGTTTTCATAGGTTTATCTGTACGTAAAAATTTACTGAGCTGTACACTTAAGATTAGTGGACTTTATTACATTTAAATTATTCCTCAATTAAAAAGTAAATTTAAAAAGTGAATCAGGCTTTGGATGTGTTCATCAACTACACATGGGTCCTTTATGGGCTCTGTAGAAAGTTTCAGTTTTGTCACTAAAAAAAAAATTAATAGAATGTATTTGTATTTTACATTGTCATTAAAATTCTCTGTCTTTGGAGTAATAGTCTGTTTTATTCATTAAGTAACACTTTGGGGGCTCCTGGTGGCTCAGTCAGTTAAGTGTCTGCCTTGGGTTCAGGTCATGATCCTGGGGTCCTGGGATCGAGCCCTGCGACAGGCTGCTGGCTCCCTGCTCCACCCCTCCATCTTCCTCTGTCCTTCCTTCCCACTCGTGCTCACTCTCACGAGCGTGGTCTCTCTCTCTCTCTCTCTCTCTCATACATAAATCTTCTTCAAAAATTAACATTTTTGCTGTTTTTCAGGAAAATTGAAAAGTCTCTTCGTGTATCTAAACCAAACAACCTATGTCAAGTTTGAATAATCCTGGAAGCCTCATGTTTCCATAATTCCATATCATCAAGTCCTTTTTTGTATGAGAGTTGGCTATGGGTGCAGGGGGAAGAAAATGGCCTTGAAATGGTTAGATCTGAATCAGAATCCCTGTTCCACCGGTCGCCAGCTAGAGGACCTTGGCAAATCACTTCCCCTCCCTGAATCTCTGTGTTCTTATCTGCAAAATGGAGGCGATTCCTCCCTCATAGGGTTATTGAGAGAATCCTGTGACAGAAAGTTTGTAAAACTCTTGGTACACACTTTTTAAGTGGAAACTATTGCTGAATAAAAGAGAGCGTTTAGCAGTCTTTATTTTATTTTTATTTATTTAAAAATTTTTTTTACTTATTTGAGAGAGAGAGCACAAGCAGGGGGAGCAGGAGAGGGAGAAGCAGACCTCCCGCGGAGCAGGGAGCCCTTTGCGGGGACCCTGCGATCATGACCTGAGCCGAAGGCAGACACTTAACGACTGAGCCACCCAGGCACCCCCTCTGTTTATGTTAAAAAGAGCATGGCACATGCTCCAAAGTATCCAAGCCCCAAAGATTTATATCTAAGAAATGTAGGAAAAGCCAAAACTGTTGCCCATTTTTATTAACAACAGTATAATCTTTGGTTCAGCCCTGACCCTACAGTGAGTCTTCACTCCCTCCCCTGCCTATTCTAATATCTCCATCCTCTCTGGCCTTCCATCACTTCAACAGAACATTCCTTTGCTTTTCTCCCCAGAACTCCCTGTCAGCCACCTGAAGGTTAGTCCCACTCCAGGGCCTGGAGCCTCCACTTCTGCCCCCAGGAGGCTGCCTAACGCATCTTTCCATAAAGGCAGATCATTGTTACCAAAATCCCAGAAGGTGACATATTCTCTACATTTTTCCAAATAAAATAACTCAGTTATGGTTTGTGAAAAATAAACAGCCAGCCATGAACACTCACGTCCACAGAGATGGAAAATAAACATGACTGAGAAAGTCTGCTGCTTGTGCATAGTTCAGTTGTGAATAAAACTCCAGGCCCTAGCCTCAGTAGCAGGCACCAAAAAGAAGTTAATATTGGAAAAGTGCTTCTGTAAACTCAAATTTGCTTTGAATTTCTAGGTCACTGGAGGACAAACCTGAGTGTATTTCTCAAAGGGAGAGAGCGCTATGGGCATTTAGGGCACGACAATTCTTCCCTGCACGGTTTTGTGCTGTTGCAAGTTCTGAGATGCTCAGGGGCCTTGGCTCCACCCAATGAGGGGAATACAGACCGCTTCAGGGATGCAGCATGCTCGGCAACCGACTACAGCCTGGCATCCTCTCCCTGGTTGGGGGGGGAGGGGCGGTCAGTGCCAATGGGATGGGAACCCAGAATATAAATTAAGTTTAGTTGCAAGAAAATAAATCGACATTTCTTACAAGGTTGTGGCTGGAGCTTGGTACTCATTAACTCCTATCTGGTGGGAAGCATTCAGGCTGGAGAGTGGGGCTGCCATGGGCAAATGTGTAACACCTAAGGGAATGCCAGTCATATCATACACACTGTAGATTTGTATGTTTATGAAACAATTTTACCACTGATGAATGTATCTTGAGAGACAGACACCTTTCCTAATTTGGACAATGATGTCATAAAGACTAGAGGTGGCCCTGACAGGGATTTTGAAGACCTTGGGATCTATGCTTTTATTAGATGTCACTGGATCGCTATGCACCATCCCCCCACCTTTCATACAGGGATAATGCAAACCTATTGTAGGACTGGTCAGATGGCTGGCTGAAAAGAAGATAAGCACTAAGAAGAAAATGAATCCTATCATTAAGAGCTTGTTTATTTCTCCTGGGCACTTGAGATAATGTCTTTGAAAGCAGTTTGAAAAGTCTGAAGTACTGTAACAATGGTAATTGCAGAATTAACTGCTAAAAGAGCTGCCCGCTAGAATGCAAGCTCCAAGAGGCCAGGGAGTTTTGTATCCTCAGTGCCTAGAATAGTGCCTGGTATATAATTGGTCCTTAATAAATAGATGATGTATTAATAGATGAAAGAAAAGAGGACTCATTGACATTTGAACTCTTGGTGTTTTTTTTTTTAAGATTTTATTTATTTATTTGAGAGAGAGAGAGAATGAGAGATAGAGAGCATGAGAGGGAAGAGGGTCAGAGGGAGAAGCAGACTCCCTGCTGAGCAGGGAGCCCGACATGGGACTCGATCCCGGGATTCCAGGATCATGACCTTAGCCGAAGGCAATCGCTTAACCAATTGAGCCACCCAGGCGCCCCAGAATTCTTGGTGTTTTTAATAGAGTTGTAAGGTTGACGTGGGTCTCGCGCTTTTCTCTGTATTTTCTCAACTCAGGCAGTGATCTTACAAAGGAGACATAAGTTGTAGTGCAGTTAAAGATTATATATGCACGTAGAGGTGCTCAACAAATGGTTAATTTTTTTATAGGGAGGCAAATTATGGTGGTGGCAAGAATATAAGCTTTGGGGTAGGACTAATCTGGATTTGAACTGACTGGACAAATTTCGATGGGCCTCAGCTTTTTCCCATGTAATATGGGATAAACATCTTAGCATACAGGACTGCTATAGGGATTAAATGAGAAAATGTATGTAAACCACTTAATGCAATGCCTGGTACATAGGAAGTATATATAGGAGCTATTATCCCAATATATAATTTTCACTTTACTTAGCACATCTCCTTCCTCTGAAGGTAGATTTCAGGACATAGGAATAGACTGTATATTATATATACCAGGCACATGCTACCTCAGGATCTTTGATTAGATCTGGAATGTTTTTCCAGCAGATGTCCATTTTCTTCCAGTGAATCTCCTCAGATTTACCTTCTCAAAGTAGGCTACACAGGATTTCCCATTCATAATTCACAAGTCCATCCCCCCTACCCTGCTCAGTTTTTTCCCCCCAACACCTATCACCTTTTAACCTACTACTTTCTATGCCGTTTATTTTTATTCTGTGAGTACAGAATATAAAGAATATAAATTCCAGAACAGGGATTTTTGTCTGTTTTGTTCACCAACACCTTAATGTCTAGATCAGTGCCTGACACAAGGTAGGCACTCAATAAATATTTGTAAAACTGAATTGTTGGTTTGAATATATTCCCACTGAATTTTATGCTTTTTAGTTTGGACCCATTATTTAGTTCGTCAGCATGATTTTGAGAAATGATTACTTGCTTTCATCCTGCATTTTCAGCGTGGCCCATTACCCACATTCCATGCAACCAGCCACACCAGGGAAAACTCCAGGCCTCCAATGCTGTTCAATAACTAGCTGTATGAACCTTGGAGGTTTACTTAGCCTCTCTGTGTTTTGTTTGCATCACTTATAAATGAAGATAAAAACCATCTTCCCTCCACAAAATCTTAGGAGTGATTCAATGAGCCAATGCACATGAAGAGCTTACCGCAGTGCCTGGCACACAATCAATATTAGCTATTGTGATTCTATTTACAGCCAAATCCAGGACCCTATTGCTCCCTGTTGGGGTATTCATCCTCTCTTACCTCTTCTTTCATTTCCCATCAGATCGGAAACTATGCTGTCTCTTCAGCTTCAACTCTCCTCTTTCTTCCATTAAGCCTTTTTTTTTTTTAAGCATTTGCTATTAGACCCAAATTATTTTTGGGATCTCCAGGTAACTCTGTGACTAACCTGTGCCTGGGCTAAAGCTTTCAGGTTTCAGCACTGTGGGTCTAAGAAAAATCCCCATGGGAACAGGGGGGACCTTTTCCTTACAAGTCGCTTTATTCAGTGTTAATCCAAAACCATTTTATTTTTATTTTTTTAAGATTTTATTTATTTATTTGTCAGAGAAAGAGAGAGCACAAGCAGGGGGAGTGGCAGGCAGAGGGCGAAGAAGCAGGCTCTGCACTGAGCAGGGAGACTGATGGGGGACTCGATCTCAGGACGCTGAGATCATGACCTGAGCCAAAGGCAGCCACCTAACTGACTGAGTCACCCAGGCGGGGTGGCTTTGGGGGCAAAGCTATTTTAATACTATCATTTATCACCAATAATCTACCTCATTTCATTTAAGGATGCTTTTCTTTTAGGGAGTGGTTAGGAGCAGAGGGAGAGAGAGAAATTTAAGCAAGCAAGCTGCATGCCCAGCGTGGAGCCAGAAGCGGGGCTCCATCTCAGGAACCTGAGATCATGACCTTAGCCTAAACCAAGAGTTGGACACTTAACCAATTGCATCACCCAGGCACCCCTGTTTTTAGTTTCTAAACAATGTGGCCCTCCTTAACATCTTGAGTTGTACTATTTTAAAGAGAAAATAATTTCAAGTCTTCTAAAACAATTTTTTTTTGCCTTGAAACTAATGTAGAGGTCCCTAATATGTGTATGCTCTCTGAACTTATTCTGATGCCAGAGGAGAAGAAAATAGCCTATTCCCTGGAAAAGCTATGCTATCCTAACTTGGACAGTGTAAAATCTGCCCTACCTCACACTACTAGTCTCAGGAAAAGGAGGCTGCCAGCAAACTTGGCTAAAGGTGCGGAGGTAAGAGGTCCAAAGGATTAAATTTCCAGCTCCCAAAATAACCTCTGAGTACTCCTGTCACCTCAAATCAGGTCCTGCATGCTTCTTCATGCTGGAAGAGTGCCACCTCTCTGGCCCGATCCCAGGAGGCCCTGTGGAGCCCTGGATGGCCATCTGTCTCCAGAGGACAGCCCCCTAGAGAAGCTGGGGAGCCCACTGTATTAAAGGTAGACATACAAGGTGCATCTTCTCTCTTCCTATACTCTCATCATTCTTCTCTTTCTTTAACGTCCTCTCTTCTACCTTCTCCCCCACCTGCCTTTAGACTAATAGAAGGCCTCAGGACAGAGTTTTCCAAAACTTATTAATATGAGTACCACTGTCATGTATCCTTCCCCCGCACCATATCCAAATCCCACCTGTACTATTTCCGTAAATTAGCTCACTTTTTCACTTACATTTGTAAAGACTAGTTATTGATGTATAGCACTGCTCTAAATTTAAAACAATTTTCACTTGCCATAAACAGAAGGCTCACACATAAATATAATTAAAACAAAACTATATAGTAATGGAATTTTAGTTGGATACGGTGCAGGCCTTGTGTCTGAGTCCTACTCTATTAGGTTAAGGAATGCTGGAGAAGTGTTGAAGACGGACTGGCATCAAAGTGAGACTTCTTCCTTGAAATGGAGACTGGAAAGAGGACCAAAAAGAGAGCAACTTGCTCATCTTGTTTTTAAAGATCATGTCTACATAAAACTTAAGCATTCTCACTTTGGGAAATATTGCTTTGAATTTTAGACTCACATAAGGCAAAGAAGTTTGTGAAATTTTATAAGCCTCATTTCCTTCAAGCAAGCACTGAGTACATTATTAACTGTACTCAAAAACTTGTTGCACATTTATTCTCAGTATTTGTGCACAGCTTTTGACCAACTACCACGGAAGTGTTTTGGATATAAGACTCTTTCCCGTGGATCACAAAATGCGACCTATGAATGGATCTTTGGAAGCCATCTAGCCCAAATCTTGGTCCATTTCCATTTTCCCGAAAAGAGAGTTGGGGTTTGAGGCCGAGGGCGATTTGCCCAAGGTCACGCAGAAGGTGGTCTAATTTTTGTCTTCCTGCAGCCCCGGGAAAAAGCTATCTCGTCCCTCAGAAGGCTTCGTCGCCTGGCTGGCAGGAAGCCAGACTTCTCGCCTCCACTCTGTTGACCGCAGTTGCCATGGCAGCGGCGCTTTTTTCCCCGCCTCGTCTTCGTGACGCCAGGAGACCAGCGCCCAATGGGAAAGCAGCTCGGCGTCACGCACCGCCATTCGCGGCGGGCACAGCCTTCGGCGCCGGGCGAGGAGCGTTGACTGCGTGGGGAAGGCTGGCTCCGGTCGCGGCCGCGGCGAGTTACATCGTTTTCCAATCTGCCCGCGTCCGCCGCCGCCCGGGACAGAGCCACGATGTTCGGGATGCTGAGCAGCAGCTTTGAGGATGATCCCTTCTTCTCGTGAGTGTCGGGGGAGGGGAGCCCGCGGTCGCGCGGGAGTTCAGGGATCTTGAAGGGAGCTATTTTAAGGGAAAAGTGCGAGAAAACTGTGAGGAAGGCGAGGGGGAATTTGAGTAACTTCAGGAGGGGGGCTTGGGGGAGAAGAGGACTCGAGGGCGTGAGAGGGATGGGAGGGGAGAACTTAGGGATGGGGGAGGGAGGGGAGAGAAGGATTGGGGGGTTGAGGGCGAGGAAGATTTAGGGGTGTGGGAGGGAGGGGAGAAGCATTGGGGAGCGCTGGGGAGGAGAAGAATTGGGGACGTGGGAGGGAGGGGAGAGAAGGATTTGGGAGCGTGAGGTGGGGAGAGGTGCGAGCCGGCCCCCCGCACACAAACCCGAGGGGCCGCTGCTCTCGACTTGGCCGGACTTCGGGGGTCCGGGTTGGTTCCCGCGCTCGGAGGCCCGCCTTCGCAGCCGCAGAGCCTTGCAGGTGACGGTAACTGCCCTCTAGGTGGAACTTCTGGGGAGAAATACGCTTAGGGGACCCTTTCCACACCCGTTTCAGTTCCAAATGAGAGGCAGGGAATGTCTTCTAAGATGACAACTGTTTGGAAAGGAACACATTTTTTCAAACAGCGTTTTCATAAATACGCACTTCTGAGAGCACAGCAAAGTTGGAGAGTTGTGCTGTCACGTCGAAGTGGTTGGAGGTTGCCAGGTGCAGTTTGTTTTCTTTGCTTGCTTTGTTACAAAGCCAGTTCTGTTTGTAAAGGGACTCCTCTCTCAAAAGTGCAAATAGGGCAGGGAAGCAGAGAGTAGGTGCATTTAACACCTCAGGTAAACGAATGTCAAACCTGTGGACAGTTCCAAGTGAATTAACGTGATGCCTTAGGAAGAAGGTATCCAGAACTTAATTAGTTGCTTCGTTATAATCGAGTTTTCTTGTGGGGTGTGGGTGTTTTTTTTTTTTCTTTTTTGGGGTTTTTGGGGGTCTTTTGTTTTTTTTAGTTCTTGCTTTGGCGGTTATTTAAAAATGATAACAAACTATTTGGATTCCTAAGACGGGAAGCTTTGTGATACTTTTTTGCCCAAGTGTTTTGCCAGTTTGAATTTTGACTTGGTGTCCTAATTTATTTTGATCGATTAAATTCTCCATCTCTGCAACTCCTAGACATTTTTTTAAAAAGTTTAAAATGTCAGCAGTTTTCTACATAGTATTGTTGTTTTTAAAGGAAAATATTGCGTTGGCTTACATGTGTTAGTACTATTTTTAAACCAAATAACATAAAAGTAACAATTGAAAGGATAATTAGTGGTAAAAAGAGATGAAATGATTAATATAGAAGAATAAAATGATTAACATTTCATTCTAAAGTTTGTAAATTACAATTAAGGGGTGTATGGATTCAGGCAAATTTATTATGCTGTTTTAGTTAACTTGTTTAGGAGCTTTGGGGACGTTTACAATTAATGCCATTTTAACAAATTTTAAATTTTGTGCTGTATTCCGATTTGCTCTTTTAAAAGTCTCAGAGTAGGGATTAGTTGAGCTTTTGAAATGATTCTTATGTAATTGTGACATCACTACAGTGGGCAATAGTTAAGAATTCTTGATTATGACAACTTTTGAGTTGCATTATGTCCTCAATATATCAAAAACAGCAATGGCCTTAACTAAACTGTGAGAGTATAATTAGTACCTTTTTAAAAACGTCTAGCAAAAGTGTAATTTAAACTCTTGGGTAACCGTCTGAGCAAAGGCAATGAACCCAAGAGTCAGGATCAGAAATAGTAACAGACCACAAATAGTAGGCATACATCAAAGAACACTCTTCCCTGTGCTTAGGAGGGAAAGGACCGTCAGTTACATGTCAGTGGGTCTTTCAGTCATCACTCTTCATAGCCTTTTTCAAATGCAGACAGCCATGTCAGAAAAATTTAGGATAAAATTATTAGAATTAACTTTATAAAACAGATGCATGCTTATAATTTCGTTGCTCCACAGTTAACTGTTTAGAGAGTAAACACAATGGTGGGGGGAGTAAGGAAGAAAGAGAATGTGTGTGTCTGTTTATTTCAAGTAATCTGTCATTTGACTAACCCCAAACAATGAGTATCCATGACTTAATATAAGTCCAACATAAGAAATTCTTAAAGGTTACAGACTCCTTATCAAATCATTCATTGACCTTAAAGAACACAGAAGGGTTCCATGCCCACCATCTTTTATATAAATATTAGCCCTATTGCTAACATAATGTGTCATTGGGTTCCTTTATTGCTAACTTAATACCTGACATGTAGAAAGTAATCAGTAAATATTGTTTAATGATAATCTCGTGTCCTTTACACTCTGCATTGTAGTTAATCTGGTATTTAGTTAATTGCTGAAAGTATTTGCACTCAACATATGCTATTGTTGATGTTGACACTTTCTAATTTGAACACTACCATTGTCTAAATAACCATTAGTTTAGTATATCAAGGATGTCAATATAAGCACACTCTACTAATTTACAAATTATTCTAAAGTGGGCAGACAAATACTTTTTGGATATAAAATTAGAATTATTAAATAATTTGAGACTGGTAAAATACTGTAATCAAATAGATGTTTAAAAGATTTGAGTAAAAAAACCAATTTTAATGAAAATTAAAACCAAATGAATTCAAATATGTTCATTTTCAGTGTTTACTCTAAATGTTGTACCTCAAATGTTTCATCAGAAAATTAAAAGGAAACTTTAAAAGTGATATGTTGAAGTTTAGTATTTTATTGTATATTTAGAACTTTTTTTTTGTACCTGATGTTGCAGAGCTGAAATTCAGTGAAAGTTGCCATACAGTATACCCTCATATATACCTTCTTAAGTAAATAATACTTGTAATTTCATTCAAGACACAAAAGCTAAAAGCTGGCACTTCTGGCATGCAGTTTACTCTCAATACTACTTTCCCTTCCCATTTATATTTGCTTAAGAAGAAATAGAAATACATATGTATGGACAGGAAGATTAATTTGGGGTTCAAATGATTTTGACATCTATCCTATATCCTAAAAACATTGATTATGTAGTATAAAAGTTTACCTTTATCTGGTACAGTCTAAAAATTTCTACTTTGTGCAGAACATGAACTTTGAATCTTCTGACCTGCAGAAATGAAAGTCTGATCATGCAAGTCTACAGAGAATAGCTGTGTTACCACATATCAGTTATTAGATATTAAAGGCTCAGAAGCAGGTTGGCAAATCTATCAGCCTTATTTTTAATTATAAATCGTTAGCATTTCCTTAAGGGCAACCTATGTATGATGACCAGTCTTTGGTCAAAGAACCCCTACATATATTCACAGGATGTTACTTTTCCATCTCTTTGCTCTTAGCAGGGGCTAAAAATTGCATATCTATAATCTTTTTAAATTAAAAAAAATTATTTTGCCCTTTGGAGGTAGTTCAAGGACACTGGCTTTGACTTATTCACTGACTGAGTTGAAAGTGAATATATGCCTTGTACAAGACAGGCCTTGTCTGATATTTTCTTGATTGAGAATATTGTCATAAAACGGAATAAAATCACCTTTCTAAATAAGCTTTTGTGAACAATGAATGTTCGGGTTACTCACAAACTTGCTTTCAGACTTAAAGTCTGAGGTAGGGTCTTCCATCAAGATGACATAGTTTGGTGCTAATTAGTATTCTGCCACATAAACCTCCAATTTTAACCATTTAATAAAGGTGGCTTGAGAGTACTCAGCTAAAATTTAAGGTTTTGATTTTCAGGATTCCATTTTATGTTAAGACACCTAACAGCTTCTGTGACTTTTAGCACCTAGAAATTTGTTCTCAGAAATATTTTAATGTAGATGTTTCTTATAAATGAACTTTGCAGATTTCAAGATCATATTTGATAGAGTGAGGCACTAAGAATTTCTAAGGTAGACGTTTGGGGCTTTCTGTGGTTCAGTAGGTATATACCATTGAATTCAGAGCCAAGGAGCACGGCATGAGTATGACATAGTTGCTGGATCGAGGAATGCCATTTGGTAGCATCTAATCATATAATGCTTAGTTCTATCATTGAACGTTGTAAATATCCACAAAAAAGTAAGGAAGTGCTTATAGGATGAGAGGGGGCCATAGTCATTCCTACAACTCTTTTAATATAAAAGGCTTCTGCCACACCACAATTTTAAACTGTGCCTCTAAACAGTGGGGAAATAAAGAATTGCCTATGGAAATGTAATTCGTTCAAATATTTCTTAGGTTTCTATTATATTCCTAATGCTGTGGACTCTATTATAAATTTGTAGAAGTTATGGCCCATGCCCTCAAGATTCTCTTATGAATGTAATATGCATTATTTCTAGTGTCAAAACTTGGATCACCTAATGTATTTTCTTTATGGACCTTTACACCTCATTGGAACTGGGGAACATTTCTTTATGATCAAGAAAGCCATAACAATCTGCTGATAAGCTTTTTGTCACCACTATGTGTAATGGAAGGAAGGAATTTCTCTTGATGACTGGGACTGCCATGTCAATTATCTGAGACCCTTATGTATAAAGAATAAATTGCTTTTTACTGTATTGTACTGGCCAAATAAAATTGTAAGTGGTTAGTATATTTATATATTTGAGAGAGTCTTAAAAACAGGACCTTATTTGGAAGTAAAGTTTACTATCTCTTAAAAAAAAAAACTTTTATGTTGAAATTATTCCCAATCTAAGAGTTAAGTTCTTTTTTTTTTTGGTAGTGGGGGGGCAAACTTTATTTTTCATAGCTTGTGATAGATAAATAATATGGAGTAGAAAAGGTACCTTTGGTGCCAAATATCATTCCGTTTGGTTGTGGTTTGTGTCAGCAATCCTAAAAGAGATAGTATGGCTATCATAATAACATAAGTAAATTTTTTCTGATTTAAATGAAAATGCATCCTCATAGAAAATCTGAAAACTATAGAAAGTTTGGTAAAGGAAATCATGCAACCAAGATTTTATCATTTCGATGTATTTTGTTTCCACTTTCCTTATATGAAAAATATTTTCTAAAATCAGAACAAAGCTTTATGATCATAAATATACTATTTTCCTCCACATATACTACATTTTCCTAGTCTTTAGATATTCTCTAAAGTATGAGTTTAGTGTCTGCAAAATATCGCATCCTGTGGATGTATGAAGAATATTTTTCATGTAAATCTTTAACCACATTTCAAATTATTACTTTAGACTAGTTTATGTATATGAAATGACCAGTTTATAATGTATGAAGCTTATAAAGCCTTGTCATATTTCCAATTTATTTTCCCAGAATGAAACATTAATTTTCAAGAGAATAATATGAATAGGTAGAAAAATATAAAAACGATTGACTTCTCACCTGAGAAAAGTAACTCTGCATTAGGTTAATTTTGAAAATAATAAAATAGTCCCTTGCTACCACAAGAGATTTTTGGCTTTGATAAAAAAGAATTCAAGCTTGAACTAGAGAAATTTTAGTCTTATCTCTGAGCAGCTGCTGTTCTGGGTAGACAGGAATTGAACTTACTTCAGGGCCCAGCCAGATTTCTTCCTGAATGGTTTAGACAGGTGCAAAAGCCAGACTGTGAGCACAATTTTGTCTTAATGCTTTTTCCAACAAGCAGCCTTTTGTTCATGTCACTCAAAAAATAAAGACGTTTTTAACAGTTGTTCTCCATATAAATATATACCTACTTCTATTTAAATAAAGAGAAAATCTGGGTAACATAGTAAATGGGCCACATTTAGTTATTGAATTTGTAGCCCAATTATAATGCAATCAGAAAAATACATCTCACTAAATTATATGTTTCTATAGGAAAATAATAGCTGCTGAATACTCACTTATTCACAGAACAAAATATAGTATTCTCTGAAGTATTTTTCTTCTTTGCAGTTGAATCTTATCCACATATCTAAAGGGAAAGTTGACTGGTTTTCTTAAGTGACTGCGTATCAATAAGAATGAACATTTTAATCTCTATACTAGTACCCATATTCTAAACTGTACATGTCCAGTGAATATGGAGCTCTAAGCAAAAGGTGAGGGCGCCTGGGTGGCTCAGTCATTGGGCATCTGCCTTCGGCTCAGTCATGGTCCCAGGGTCCTGGGATCGAGCCCCCCATGGGACTCCCTGCTCCACGGGAAGCCTGCTTCTCCCTCTCTCACTCCCCCTGCTTGTGTTCCCTCTCTCGCTGTGTCTTTCTGTCAAATAAATAAATAAAATCTTTTTAAAAAACTAAAAAAATAAAATACCAGGTGGTATGAAATCCTTTAATTCCACATAGTTCTATTTCTTTTTGTTCTTTAAAACTTTTTAATGAAACATTTCAAACATATACTACAAAAGTATAACAATTGTATATCTGTCACCCAGAATTTCAAAATTTATACTTGTTTTATCCATCTTTATTTCTGCTGATATCTCAAATGCATTTTAAAGCAAATTCCAGATTTCTTGTCATCTAACCCCTATGTATTTCCAAATATATTTCTGAAAAAATATGGTTATCTTACATAACCACAGTACCATACCACATGTAATAAAACTTAAAATAATTCCAATTGCTTGGCATCACTTGGCATTAAGTATCATCTAGATATGAAATACTTTGGAATAATCTAGTTTTTGAGGTAAGAATTAAAAAATTGTTTCTTAGACAACTCTTTATGCGTCTTGGAATTACTTGAAATTCTGTTCCTTTAAGTAAAAAGTCGAGATCCAGACACCAGATTCTGATTCCTTAATTATAAACTAACTTGATCTTCACATCTTGATTTCGGAAGCATAAAACAACAACTCCTGTTCTGCTCTCCAGCGTGTTCAAACCTAAGTTGCTCATTCTGTGCCACTGATCCATTTAATTTTTAAATTGTTACAACTTCCTTATAATGCTAATTGCCTATAATTCGGTTAGAGTAGTGATTCTGAAACCTTTAACAGGTGGAAAATTTAGGAATAGTAGTCTGTTAAGTTTTCCGCACCTGTCACTCTTATCAATAAGACAAAAATCCCAAACTAAAAATCCCACAAGAATTCATGGAAAAATGACCTTGTTTATGATATTTTTCTGCATCGTATGTATAATATCTTTACTTGTTTTTTTTTTAATATGTTAGAGTTTGTTTTTAGTTGGAAAGAATGAGGTATGTATAATACCTAAATAAAGCTAATGTCTGGTGTCTTCATTTTATATTTCCTGAGTGAATTTAGTACAATTACGTTTTTCCAGTTAATACCCAACATTTATCTAAAGCAACTCTTCATTCTGGGAGATTCAGTTACTAATTCGATTAAGAATAATTTTCCTGTAGAAATTTTTGTATTCAGTTGCAATAAGAGTATCTTCAACCTGCACACACACTGGAGAGAGCACTTTCCTTTTATGACTTTGCATAAAATTTGTCAGTGAGCAGGAAAGAGGCTGGAAAGTACAGCAGTGTTCCTAAGTGGATTGGTATGTAGAGGAAAAGAGAGTTATGGCAGGAGTACAAACGGAGAATTGAGAGTACTGACATGTTACAATTTTTTAGAATATGGATTTGTCAAACAAGTGATTTGTAAAGTGGTTATCAATCATCCAGACCAACAGTGGTCCTTATGCGGAGGTGGTTGGAAATTACCACGTTGGTCAGGTATGCAGGTGACCTATTTATATTTAAGTCATTATTAACTACATTTTTCTATTTAACAGTTTCTGTTAAAACAATTTATGTTGGACAAGAATAAACAGATCTATAGAAGAGAGCAGTCTAGAAACACTCTCATATACAGCCTCCCTATTAGATTTATTTAGAGAATACTCATCTTTTTATTTTTTAGTACTTTCTAATATCATCAAGTGTACCTGGGCAATGGCACTGCTTTCTGAGAAGATTAAATTGTGATTGATGGAACTATTGACACCTTGTTCTTTATTTTTAGTAAAACTTTACTGCTGAGATACTGTGTTTCTGAACTGCAAAGCAGTGTTAGTTAACCACAGTAGTTTAAAAAAATTCTTTAAGTTAAAAACACTCACCTTTGCACCATATATGGTAGACTCAGTCATTCAAAACATAACAAATTTCTACATTCAGTTTTCAGGAATTTTGTTCCAAGTTTAATCAAGGCAATAAGGCCTCAGAACTACACAGTGTTTTTGGAGGACAGTTTCTGCTTTAGCATATTTTTAAAACTAATGCCGAATTAATAACAGTTTGGAAATATTACTTTATTTAGACATAAAATTTAGTAGCATCTCACCACAAACTTTGACAAGCTAATATATTTTAGGGTTTTCACAGAATAAGATAAATTGGCATAATTTTAGTGGGATTTGCTGAGATAAGCTTTATTACTATTAGGAAAAACACAGTTATACAGTCTTGAGTGAACATTTGCATATGATTTGGAATTCCAGAACTCTTTTCCCATATCAATTTTCCATATTTACACGTGCACTAGAAGACTTTAAAATTTTTTTTTTAAATCTTAAAATTCAGTAACGTCCAATATTTGGTAATTAATACCTTATTTTATAAGGTATCAAGGTACTTTACTTTTTCAAAAGTGTGTTTTTGGAATATGTAATACATGCTTATGGCAAAAACAAAAGGTACAGAAGAGTACACGGTTAAGACTCCCTTTCCACAACAATGTGAGTATACTTGGCACTAAAGTGTGCATTTAAAAATGCTTAAGATGGGAAAAAACCTCAGTGAGTTATACAGTTATGTCTGTACACTTTTCTGTATGTTCTATACTTCAGTAAAATAGCTTATTGAGACCAAAAAAAGACTCCCTCTCACCTTCAGCCCTCAACCATCTAGTTACCCTCCCGAATGCAACCACGGTGACTGGTTTGCTATGTAGCTTCCTAGGGATATGTTCCATACATTTATAAGCATGTATACATGAATTTTTTACACAGATGGAGATATAGATCTTGTTAATCCTTCCATGTCAGCACATAAACATCTGTCTTGCTCTTTTAAAGGTCGCATAATATTCCATTTACATTCTTTTGAAAGCGCTGAAAAGTTTTTGATGGCTCTTTTCCTGTCCTTTCTTCGTTATTGTTCCATCAGTCAGGAAAGAAACGTCTGCAGGCTGATTTTGGATAGTGGATTGAGCAAGAGAGAGAGAGAGAGAGAGAGAGAGATGTTCCCTTTCTTCAAGAAGCTTTTAATCTAACAGAAAAGACAAACAATAGTTTCTGTATGTTATTTTATTATCAATAGTCAGTAGCAAGACTTTTTAACTTGAATTTTAAAAAAATTTCCCCTTTGACTCTCAATAGTGGTGACCTATGCCTGCCTTTTGAGGGAAAGAAAAGAAAGTAGAAAAGAAGATAGTGAAGAGTACTTAAAAGAAAAATGATAAAATAGTTTGAATAGTCAATAATACTGAAAAGTGCTGGAATGGGATTAAAGCTGACAAACGTAAATGTGTACTTTCCTACTTACATTGGCTCAGTTGCAGAAAACAAAATTTCCTGACTTTAGGCAGAAAAGAATTTATTACAGGCCTTTAAACAGCTTAGAGAATCTTTGTGATGGTCTAAGAAACAGACTCTAGATTGAACTTTCACGAATGACTCCCAAAGCCACATCAGAGGTCCGGACCACAAAGGGAGCAGCGGCCACTTCTTGCACTAAGAATTGTTGAATTGGGAAGCCGCTGCTACTGCTGCTAACTCTAAAGTCATGGTGTACCTTTGGGGACCCATACCAGCAAAATGGATTTCTCTTGTCTGACCCCCAGTACCCATAAGCTCTAGTGATGGACTTCTGATAACACTGCTACAGAAAGACTGTGTACCTCTGTGATCATGCTTACCAAATAAGAGAAGTACTAGTACTTACAGACTCTGCCACACTTCTACTTTCCAGTTCTCAAATAATGGCCCACAACTGGCCAAACCTAAGTCCAGAAACTTTGCTGCAGTAGAGTCTAGGAAACTAAATCTTAAACTTTCTAGTGTCTGCAGTGTAGAAAGGCACATCGAAAGGAGATTGAAATGGATTAAATGTGAAAAACTTTAGAGATGTTAGAGGATAGTGCATTCATTTTGAAAAAAACTAACCAGAGATACCAGAAATTAAAATTTTGATTTTAAAATGAAAAAAAAATGAGTTAAGTAGAATTTTCACTATCAAAGACTAAATTAGTAACCTGGGAAACTGAGCCAAGGCATTTCTTCCAATATGTAGGACAAAATCATAGAGGGTTCAAATTCTACAAAGAAGGAACAGATAGAATAGTAAATATGCAAAGAAATATTTTAAGAACAATTTGTAAAATTAACCAAAGACTGAAATCCTTAGGAACACACATTGGAAAGGGAAATTTGAGGGTTGTCAGGATTTTTTTTTAAATTCTATACCTAGATGCATAATAATGTAATTTTGATACATTAAAAAGAAAAGAATCATAGATCTTCCAGAGAGTGTAGATTTTTTTTTTAAGATTTTATTTATTTATTTGAGAGAGCATGAGCAAGGGGAGAGGCAGACTCCCTGCTGAGCAGGGAGCCCTGATGCAGGGCTTGATCCTAGGACCCTGTGATCATGACCTGAGCTGAAGGCAGACATTCAACTGATTGAACCACCAAGGGGCCCTGAGAGTGTAGATTCTTTAGAAAGAATGAGAACCAGATTGTCATCACTCTTCTCTTAACACTAAGTAAGGAAGATAGTGAAGCAATATAGATCCTCAAAATAGGAGAAATGATTTAGAATTGTATACCCAGATAAGCCACTGTTTCAGTTCGGGTGTGAAAGAAACTTAGACATGACTACTAAAAATTTACTCTGCTCAAATTACTAGATGTTAGAATCCAGAAAAGAAATAGTAAGATATAAGAAGTCATGATAATTCAGAAGTAAACCAACCTCAACTTTTCTTGATAGAGGGAGATTGAACTAGACCACTTGCCATCTCCTTTATTCTTCCCATGGAACCAGAGTTCACCTGTTTCCTCTCTTGAAGCTAGCACAGGACAGATTAAAACCCAACTAACATCTGGCCCATTCCTGAAGTTTTGAGTTGGATAACTTGGAGAATAATGGCTGTGCCCTTAATAGAAAAAGAGACATAGAGAGGAAGAGCTGGTTAGGGAAACAGACAGTGTTGGAAATGTTAGATTAAAGACTTACTACAATGTAGTAGGCAAATGTCCAAAAATTACTTTATTGTTATTTATAATTTATACTCTGAGTATTTTAGAAAGTATTACAATTTCTATTGTAAGAGCAGGGCTCTATTTCCCACTTCCTGGCACAGTGCCTTTTACATAGGTATCCAGTAAATATTTATTAAATATTTGTTAAATAAATGGAGACCGTTTACATCAAAACAAGCAGAAATTGAACTAGAGGTCCCTGATAAAATGGTTGAAGAGGATTAGTGTTTATTCATGTGAGGTTCTTGGACTGTCTGCATTAGGATTAATAGAAACGCTTGCTTAAATGCAGATTAATTGGGCCATGCCCCAGATACAATGAATCAAAAATCCTTGGGTATATGTTTCAGGAATCTGAATTTTAATAAGTGCCTCTGGTGATTTTTAAGCATGTTCAAGTTAAAAGGAATTAGCCCTACAGAGGCCAGGGAAAACAAGAACAGATGAAGCATAAAGCCCAGAAAAAGTACAGATCTCCCTCAATTTAAGATGGAGTTACATCCTGATAAACCCACTGTAAATTGAAAATAGTGTGATTTGAAAGGCATTTAATCCACCTAACCTACTGAACACGATAGCTTAGCCTAGCCAAGCCTACCTTAACGTGCTTAGAATGCTTACATTAGCCTACAGTTGGGCAAAATCATCTAACATAAAGCCTAATTTCCAGTAAAGTGTTGAATATCTCATGTAATTTATTGACTACTGTACTGAAAATGAAAATCTGAATGGTTGTATGGGCACAGAGGTTATCAGTGCATTGGCTGTTGGCCTTCATGATCCCGTGACTGACTGGGAACTGCAGCTGCTGCTGTGGCTCAGCATCACCAGAGAGTGTGGTACCACATATTGCTAGCCCAGGAGAAGATCAAAATGCAAAATTCCAAGCGCAGTTTCTATTGAATGTGTAGCATTCTCACACCGTCATAATTCCAAAAATCTTAAGTCAAACCGTCGTAAGTTGGGGACTGTATGTCTTTAGGAGACAGTACTTTTTAACATTTTAATGTCACTCACAGTTAGAAAATATTTGCAAAGCACCTTGGGGTACAAGAAGGAAAGACTGATGAAAGAAAGAAGTAACCAGTGCCAGGGGCTTTGGCTGGCTCAGGCCCCAACTGGTTGCTTCAAGGCTGACACACCAGTTATCTATCTGTGACACTCAGGAAGCTCTGTCAAGGGTGAGAAGGAAATGAGAAGGAAAATGAACAATGAAAGGAGAATTTAAAGGAGGCATTTATCAAACAAGGCTCTGAACAGTACATTGCTCCAAAGTTAGAGATGCTGAGTATTCAAGGAACAGGAATGACTTTGGGTTTCAGTAGTTGGAATCCTTGGAGTTGTAATGCAGAAGTGAAGGGAAGGAAAGGGGCATTTGTAAAATAAAGTGAATGTACTCCAAGGAAATAAAGGATACAAATATAGATGACTAGTGGAAGATTTTAACTGCTAAAGGGAAGGAGACAGTAGCTCAGAGTGTCGGGAAATGGGTTTGGTGGGATGGGGAGTAATAATAGATGTCTTACTTTGCTACATAAGAACAGAAAGTAGTTTTCATTGGTATGGATTTTGTAAGTTCTTACTTACTTTTCTTTTTTTTAACTTTGTAATCATTTAGTATTCTAAGAAAGGATCTCAAAAGTCACCTTGAATTATAAGAAGAAATAATGGTTACAAATCAGGCCATTTAGTGCAGAGGGAATGCTGCCATTGAGGTGGATACTTCAGGAGCTGATGCTTTCAGGATCTCTTTTGGCTTGTTGTAAAATAGGTTTATGTTCTTTTTACTGTTTTAATCATCAGTCATAGAAATCCCATTCAGTGTTCTCGTGCCGGGTTAATCACTGGCCGTATTTTATAGCATTTCAATCTTCTAAGACTTTTATGCAGACTGAGAGGAACAGTTGGAAATTGCTTTAAATAATGTGACTTTAGGAATATATCTGTAGTAGGTGGAATAATTCCCCTTCTCCCAAAGATATCCATGTCCTAATCCCCAGAATTTGTGAATATGTTAATTTACATGACAAGGAGGAATTAAGGTTACAGATGAAATTAAGATTATTAATCACCTTAAAATAAGAGATTAACCTGGAGTACCCTGTAGGCTCAATTTAATCACAAGCGTCCTTTAAATGTGGAAGAGTCAGAGATTTGAAGATGCTATGCTGCTGGCTTTGAAAATGGAAAAAAAAGGGGGGGGGGTCACAAGCCAAGGAATATGGGCAGTCTCTAGAAGCTTGAAAAAAGGCAAGGAAGAAACAGATTTCCCCCACAGCCTCCAGAATGAACCAGCCCTGCCAACGCCTTGATTGTAGCCCAGTGGTATCCATTATGGGCTTCTGACCCCCTGAACTGTAAAAGTGTAAATTTGTTGCTTTAAATCACTAAATTTATGGCATTTTCTTACATTAGCTAAATTAATATCCAAGGTTTATAATCTTAATTTTAAAACATATGTCTCATTTCTCTGTCAGACTATAAGTTCCTCTAGATCAGTAATCAGCTTCTGTGCTTGCCACACAGTATACATGATAAATGTTTATTGAATTTGAACCATTCTGTATATCAGATGGTCTCTCCATCATTTTTGAGGAGAGTTGCTTACCATTCTTAAAGTCTCTACTCACCTGGGTACATGCTACATAGAGAAGCAGCTGCATTGCAGTCAGTACCTGCAGTTCTGAACCTCTTCCTTAGTGACTTTTGATTGGAGAAGGGGTACTCATTTACACCAGTTGGTTTTCTCTGGCTCAAGTGTTTTAATACATGAGACTTATAGCTTCTAATCAACAGTTTCATGGGCTTCTTGTGCCTTAATTTCAACTGCTCTAGAGTAAGACTACCTGTCTGAGAAACGCCATCCTCCTGAGGTTTATAGAAGCTTATATTTTAATTTGTACCATCCCAAACAGTCTCAAAATTTGGTGAAAATCTAAAAAAAAAAAAATTTCTCACAATGCTGTAACAGACCTACAGATAAACTACTGATTTTTAAAGATTTGCATTCATTTCCCTCCCAGTCTTTAGATAAAAAACCAGTAAAATTGAAGACTTAGAATGGGAACAGTTTTAGATGTGTTATGCACTGTTCCTTGGGATGTAATATGTATTAGTAATCTATTGCTGCTGTAATTTAGTAGCTTAAAACAACAAACATTTATTATATAATTTCTATTGGTTAGAAATCCAGGAGCAGCTTACCTAGGTGGTTGTGACTCAGGGCTTCTTAGGAGGCTGCATCAAGTTGTGAGTCAAGGCTGCAGTTATCTCAAGGCTTGACTGATAGAGAATTTACTTCCAAGTTCTTTCACGTGGTTGTTGACTGGTCTCAAAAATCTGCTTCTAAAGAGCTGACTTACGTAGGCCTCACCAGGCTGCCTAATAGCATAGCAGCTGCTTGCCCCAGAGTGAGTCATCTTGCTAAGACAATGCCCAAGCAGAAGACACATTCTATTAGAGACAAGTCAGTAAATCCAGCCCATCCTTAAGGGAAGGGGATCATTGGGGGCCATCTTAGAAGCTGGCTACCACACATATATAATATTCCTAACAAATTAAATTTAATAATATCAAATACTTTGTGAGGAAACCGCAAATAAATTTCTCATATTAGATATAAAATAAAAATGGAAGCCTTTTAACTTTCACAGGGTAAATTCAGAAGGTACATTAAAATAACAGAATTTACTTTTTTTAACCATACTTCCCTCAGATTGTCTAATTCTGACTTCCTATTCCAACTTGTCCCTTCATTTTAAAAATTGTACTTCCCGTAGTCTCCTAAAAACAATTGAAAGCAGCTTATAGAAATATGTAAAATGTTATAAGAATTGAAATTAAAGATGAAAGACAGAGAAAACTCAGAAATAAAACTACTACACAAAGGTCCTAGTCTGGTGAAAACTGAAGACCTAGCAAAGATCCATAGCTATGTGGCTGAATAAGTTGATGTTAAGAAAATGAAAAGGCAAGACCAAGACTAGGAAAAGAATACTTACAAGACAAATATCTGATCAAAGTCTTATGTCTACAATATATAAAGAACTCTTATAAGTCTATAACAATAAGAAAAACAACCTGGTTTTTTAAAATAGGGAAAAAATTTGAATACATATTTTATCAAAGAAGATCTATGAATGACATACAAAATATGAGATACTATTACACCACCACTCAAATGGCTAAAATTAAAGACTGACAATACCAACTATCAGTAAGAATGTAGCACAACTAGAACTCTTAGTTCACATTTTTTATAAAGTTAATCATACAATCCCACTCCTCGTTATTTTATACAAGAGAAATGACACAAATAAAAAATACAGTGCTCATATTCCATAAATAAGAGTTAAAAAAATAAATAAGCTAGCATTCTTTATTGGTTCTTACTAGAATTTATATTTTTGACTGCCTAAAATGACCTCTACCTGGTAGCAGTATTTTTCAGTCCTTTTTTTTTTTTTTTTTTGCCATTTCCCTTACTGCTGGCTTAAGCTACCTGAGATGTGTTACTTTGTATTTGTCATTTTTATACAGTAAGGGTTAAATAGAGGTTTATTTTTATTATACATAGATTAATTATAGTAGATAGCAAATGGAACAGTTTTTGTATTCATGAATAATGGGTCTTTGTGAGATAATTCCATTCACCTAAACTCTTCTTTTGTCTCTTTAACAAGCATATCAACCCAAAATAATTCTTTGTAGTATTTAGCTGCCTACTTATTATTTAAATTCCAACCCTTACACTTAGATGATTATATGTATTTTCAACAGTGATTCTTTTCTTGCACACCGAGAAAGTATGCGACAGATGATGAGAAGTTTTTCTGAACCTTTTGGAAGAGACTTGCTCAGCATCTCTGATGGTAGAGGAAGAGCTCATAATCATATGAGACATGATGATGGCGAAAATTCCTTGACTGTAAGTTCTTTATTTTAAGTTAGTGAGAAGGTCCTATAGAATTTGAAGAAAATTATTACAGAAGAATATTATTTATGATGTTAGGATATGAATAATGCTTATGTTATAGAAATAACTATTATATAAAAAGGTGGACTTGTTGGAAAGCTGAATCCTTTAACAATGAACTGTTAGCTGTATGAAATTCCACTGCACTACCAAAACTTTAGGACCATAGAGTTATGTATTATAAGCCAAACTTAGAGCATTAGTTTTCATAAGTGTCTATAGTTTGTTCTGCATGGCTACCTTGGGGGGCCTTCAAAACTTAAATTAACTTTTAACTGTATTTAAATCCTTGCATAACTACAGAATATTTTCGTAAGTTTTATCTGAGAGGAAACCTAGGAGGTTACAAACATATTCAACTAAAAAAAAAATCCAGGATGCTAATATATCTTATTTTCTTCTCTTTTCATTTTATTTCTATTGCTTTTTCAAACTCAGGAATGACAGTTCTAGAATAAAAATCCACAGGAGTTTCTGGTTTTGTTTTCTCTTAATTAGTTAATTAATTTTTGCTATTACCTAAGTCTTTCATACTTAGACATAAATATGTCATATGTATCGCAACCTAGGGAAGAAAAGGTGAGCCATATCTCGCCAGTATAAATTATAAATATACAGGAAAAAAATAAGTTTTGGCTAAAAGAGAGGCTGAATATTTCAAATAATCCTAAGAAGTTTGGTGGATAAAATTAGATTTACCATATAAGTGAAACTTTCACATTCTTTTTCTTATTATTCCAACATGTGTTACTCATATTCCAATTGTTTTCTTTCAATTACTGAATAGTGGTATTTTTATATATATGTTTTTTTTACATCTGGGGCTATCAATTTCCAAAGTCTAAAATTAAGATCTAAGGAACCACCTCACACCCGTCAGAATGGCTAAAATTAACAAGTCAGGGAACGACAGATGTTGGCGGGGATGTGGAGAAAGGGGAACCCTCCTACACTGTTGGTGGGAATGCAAGCTGGTGCAACCACTCTGGAAAACAGTATGGAGGTTCCTCAAACAGTTGAAATTAGAGCTACCATTCGATCCAGCAATTGCACTACTGGGTATTTACCCCAAAGATACAAATGTAGGGACCTGAAGGGGTATGTGCACCCCAGTGTTTATAGCAGCAATGTCCACAATAGCCAAACTGTGGAAAGAGCCAAGATGTCCATCGACAGATGAATGGATAAAGAAGAAGTGGTATATATACACAATGGAATATTATGCAGCCATCAAAAGGAATGAGATCTTGCCATTTGCAACGACGTGGATGGAACTGGAGGGTGTTATGCTTAGTGAAATAAGTCAATCAGAGAAAGACATGTATCATATGACCTCACTGATATGAGGAATTCTTAATCTCAGGAACAAACTGAGGGTTGCTGGAGTGGTCGGGGGTGGGAGGGATGGGGTGGCTGGGTGATAGACATTGGGGAGGGTATGTGCTACGGTGAGCGCTGTGAATTGTGTAAGACTGTTGAATCACAGATCTGTACTTCTGAAACAAATAACGCAACATATTTTAAGAAAAAAGAAAAAGAAGAAGATAGCAGGAAGGGAAGAATGAAGGGGAGTAAGTCAGAGGGGGAGACGAACCAGGAGAGATGATGGACTCTGAAAAACAAACTGAGGTTTCTAGAGGGGAGGAGGGTAGGGGGATGGGTTAGCCTGGTGATGGGTATTAAAGAGGGCACGTTCTGCGTGAAGCACTGGGTGTTATGAACAAACAATGAATCATGGAACACTACACCAAAACAAATGATGTAATATATGGTGATTAACATAACAATAAAAAATAAAAAAAATAAATAAAATTAAGATCTAAGGAAAAATTATCAAGGAGGGCAGAAATATCACTTATAAAGACATTCTGAAATTTTGTCTTTAACATGAGCATTGAAATATTTTGTCTATCTGCTATAACCATAGCAAGGCAGAAGTAAGACTCTATATAGTACTTTGTATTTATGTGCGTAAATGAGCTACTTGTAGCTTTTGTGGAAGAAGGAAGAAGTGACGATTTTATTCCCAATGGAAAAAGAGACATTAGGGGCACCTGGGTGGTTCAGTCATTAAGTGTCTGCCTTCGGCTCAGGTCATGATTCCAGGGTCCTGGGATCAAGCCCCACATCGGGCTCCCTGCTCCGCGGGAAGCCTGCTTCTCCCTCTCCCACTCCCCCTGCTTGTGTTCCCTCTCTCACTGTCTCTCTCTGTGTCAAATAAATAAAATCTTAAAAAAAAAAAAGACATTATATCGTATCAGCTATGTTAGAATGCTAACACCAATGCACTTTTTTCTTGTTCAAGCTGTATGAAAACACTTTGCCAGCCAAGAGTACTGAGTATTGTCCTAGGGCAGTAATAATTTTTTAAAATATAGATTTACAACAGAGTTACAGCAGATTTTCCAAGGCACATTCAGCCTCTCTTTTAGCCAAAACTCATTTTATAATTTATACTAAGGTAATAGCAAAAATAAATAAACAAAAACAAACAAACAATAGCAACGAAAGACTTCTATGCCAACTTGAACTTTTCTAAGTCTGTGTTTTATAACTAGATGTGAAAGTAGGAACAGAAATTAGAAATTTACTGCAGAAGATGGGAAACACTGCTGCTATTTGAAAAGAACACAGCCAAGAGAACAACCAGCTTTTTTGAGCATGCTGCTGTTCTAGTCCATTTAAACTAATAAAAATTCATTGAAATCTTTCTCCCTCTAGTGAAGCTGTAAAGTTTTCTTAAATATTTCTAAAGATTTTTCTTATTTGAGAGAGTGCACATGAGTGTGGGGAGGGGCAGAGGGAAAGGGAGAGAGAGAATCCTAAGCAGACTCAGTGTGGAGCCTGGTGCTGAGCACGGGACTGGATCCCAGGACCCTGAGATCATGACCTGAGTGGAAATGAAGAGGTTGAAATGAAAGAGTCCGAAGCTTAACCGACTGAACCACCTAGGTGCCCTAAGCTACAAGTTTTTAAATGAGTGTTTTGATTAAGCAGTGAGCCATTATGCTGTTGCCTTTAAGCATAGTGGATGAAAATCTGTATTTCAGATAGACATCTTGATAATTTTTTCTTTATTTTTGGCCCATTACTTGACATTTGTCTTTTTTGGCAGCGGGGAGGGAGAGAGAGAATCTTAAGCAGGCTCCATACCCAGCGCACAGCCTGATTCTGGGCTTGATCTCATGACCCTGAGACTGTGACCTAAGCTGAAATCAACAGTCAGATGCTTAACCAACTGAGCCACCCAGGCCCTCTCTGACATTTGTCATCTTTGTCAGCCATTTTATGAAGGAAAACAAAGACTCCTACAAAAGTAGGGGAAGCATCAGCTATGTATATTTTCTTGTTTATATTAGCATTTTCTTCAGTTCATGATTTCTTTATGGGGATATTTTTAAGCCACTTGTCCATTTTGAGAGGATTAGTTTTGTTTAAAACTAGGTTTTTTTTTTAATTTTTAAATTTTTTAGATTTTACCTATTCATTTTAGAGTTAGAGTATGAGAAGGGGGAGGAGCAGAGGGAGGGGCAGAGGGAGAGGGACAAGTAGACTATGCACTGAGTGCTGACCCCATCTTGGGGCTTGATACCACGACCCTGAGATCATGTCCCCAACTGAAATCAAGACTCCGCTGCCCAACCAACTGAGCCACCCAGATGCCCCTAAAACTAGATAATTTAATCTGTAAATGCTTATAATTCAAGGTATGACATGCAACCATCTAACATTTAGATTGAGTGATAGCACCAGAGTCAATCTACAATGTTTTTATTTTCAGTGAAAAGAAATAGAGAAATTGTATTGATGCGTCCAATACACTTTGGAGATTACTGTTCTAAATATGTAGTATAAATATATATCATCTGATATAATTTATTATAAAATTTAATATAAATACACAGTTTTTTCTATTTTTCAACAAAATTTACACAAGGAAAAAATATTACTGAATGATGGTAAAATTTTACATATACCATTTACCCCAAAATTTAATTTTCAATATTTGAAACTTCTAAGTAATGAAAGTTTTTAATTTGTATATATGTCTGTCTAAAATTTTATTTTTACTTATCTGTACCTACTGAGGAATACAACTTGTGAACTATTAGATAATTCTATAATATTCTTTTGCCTATCAAAGACCCTACCGGGGCGCCTGGGTGGCTCAGTCGTTAAGCGTCTGCCTTCGGCTCAGGTCATGATCCCAGGGTCCTGGGATGAAGCCCTGCATCGGGCTCCCTGCTCCGCGGGAAGCCTGCTTCTCCCTCTCCCACTCCCCCTGCTTGTGTTCCCTCTCTTGCTGTGTCTCTGTCAAATAAATAAATAAAATCATAAAAAAAAAAGACCCTACATATTTTTAAATCTGTATGTGATGCTTTCTGAAGTTTTTTTTTTTATTCCGTGTATTAGTTCTTAGGAGGTATTCATTAATTTTTTTGCCCAATATCTCTACTTTTGAAATGTTACTAATGTAGATAATTGCTTATTTTTAATCGGTTATAAACAAGTTTAACTCATCTTTTAAAAAATATGGAATAGTTGAGCAAAGGAAAGATGAGATCTTAATAATTGTACCTTATGTTTTAATTTTGGTGTGAATTTGCATTTCCTTTGAGAAATGTTTGTATTAATCTATAGCAAAGACTTTTTCTTTCAACTGCCTTTGGTAAATACTACAGTAGTCATATTTAAAAGTGGTATATGGGGCGCCTGGGTGGCTCAGATGGTTAAGCGTCTGCCTTCAGCTCAGGTCATGATCCCAGGGTCCTGGGATCGAGTCCCACATCGGGCTCCCTGCTCCTTGGGAGCCTGCTTCTCCCTCTGCTTCTCTCTCTCTCTCTCTCTCTCTCTCTCTCTGTCTCTCATGAATAAATAAATAAAATCTTTAAAAAAAAAAAAATAAAAGTGGTATATGGTCTCCCTATTTGTCTGCCAGGCTCCTGTCAGGTTCTATGATGAATAATAAGTGGATAGTTTTTAAAATACATGTTGAGGATTTTTTTATTAAATGATTTAAAACTTTGTCAGCTCTGAACTATGTGATTATATAGTACATTTCTTTCTCTTTTGGGGATTACTATATAATAAATATCATAACCAAAATTAACTGAATTTTTTTTTCTAGGCAATGAATTCTCTTGTGCCTTTTGGCAGTTTTGGTGGTATGGTTCGTATCATGAGACACAAACCATTTTAGCAATATTTTCTGACAAATATTTGTGTTTCATTAACTCAAGCAAAATGAATTGGCATGCAGTTTCACTTATTTTCAAAATAGCTTTTTAGAATTTGTAGTGAAACCTGTTTGTGTATTAATCTTAGAGTATTCAGGCATGTTTTTTTCTGAACTAAGTCATATCAGCATATATAAAATCAGTCTCAAAAAAAGAAAAAATACAGTTTAATAGATGAATATTCACTTGAATAACAAAAGGGATCCCCATAGTTTGTTTGAAAGTTTGGACACTTCCACATGCTTATGACTTTCCAAAAGATGCTAAAGCACCAAACTGTAGCTAGAGGAGCACATTTGGAGAAGCTCAGATTTTCTGCTTTTTCTAGGACTCTAAAGTTAGTTTGTTCATGCTGCTTTTTCCATTCCCACATCTAAGAATGACTATTCTACAACCAGCTTTTCTCCCACTCCTGTTTCTTTTCTGTGATGCTAGTTTCTAATACACTTAAAAGCAGCAGCCTGAGGAGTAGCAGAGAATAGCATGACTTTGGAACATTTCCTGTGGATGCATCTATTCTCTTATGAAAAAGTTTCTTCTTATTGTATTAGACTTAAGCCATTTGTCTCCTTAAAGTTTGACATGCCACATTTGTCCTTTCTGACCAGAGTCTTCAGTGGGACAAATGACAAATTAAAAAAAGCAGTTATAGCACAGAGTTATCAGTAAAATGATCAGGAAGTTCAGCATGCTGTGGAAGCACAGATAGAAAAAAACCTGTTACCCAGACCTTTTGATGTATTAGGGTGGTGGTGTGGAGGTTAATCAGAGATTTCTGGAACCTTAAGGTTGAATAGGAATTAGCCAGGAAAAGAAGGGAGAGGAGAAAAAGAGTGTTCAACACAGAAGAAACAGCATGTGCAAAGACCTGGTGGCTAGGGAGCTCAAAGATGTTAGGATCACTTGGCCCTGGAGCATGAGTTGGAGAGTAGATAAAGATGGGATGGATGGTAACCAGGGACTTCTTTTGTCCTGGTAAGGACTGTGGACATTATCTTAAGAACAGGGGAAGCAGTTGATGAATTTTCACCAAAATGGTGATAGAGGCAGGTTCTCGTTTTTGAAAGATTATTGTACCTTCAAGGGAAGGAGAGATTAGGAAGGACCATATTTGAGGCAGGGAGGCCAGGAGGCCGTTGAAGTGCTCTGGGAAATATTAGTAATGGCTTCTACTTGGGCAATGGCTGTGGTGTCTCATTTGAGAGTTAAAGAGGTGAATGGGTAAAACTTTGGGATTTACTGGGTTGAAAGGAAAGTAGAGAGGGAAAAGGAAAGTATTATGCCCATTTTTTTGGTATGAGGAATTAGCTAGATGGGAATGCCACTGAGCTAAGGAACAGTGCATTCATATAGAATGAGAGCAGGGGCGGTCAAAGGATCATTTCAGTTTGGGGTGTTGGGCATTTGAGGCATCCATGTATGTCCAGGTGGATTTATCTGGTGAACAATTGAACATATGGGTTTGAGCTGAGCTAGAGCTAATTTGTTCATTCATTCAGCAAATATTTATTGAGCCCTCCTTATGTGCCAGGAATTATTTTTTTATTTTTTTTATTTTTTTTTAAAGATTTTATTTATTTGACAGAGAGAGCACAAGCAGAAGGAGAGAGAGGGAGAAGCAGGCTCCCTGCTGAGCAAGGAGCCCGATGTGGGACTCGATCCCAGGACCCTGGGATCATGACCCGGGCCGAAGGCAGCCGCTTAACCGACTGAGCCACCCAGGCATCCCTGCCAGGAATTATTTTAAAAGTATTGAGAATATAGTAGTGAATAAGACAGAGAAGATAGCCCTGCCTTCACAAAGGTGATTTCTACAGAATGGAAAAACAGGCAATAAACAACAAAATAATTTCAGATAAAGTACTTCAAAGTACTCTGAAGGAGATGAAGAAGGGCAATGATACAATGACAGATGGGAGGTGAAGCAGAGATTACTTTTGCAGCTGGCCTTTTTAAGGAGGTGATACTGGAATGATGAGAAGAAACTATGCTGAGAGTCAGGATAAAAACATTCATGCAGAGAGAAGAACATGGTACAAAGTTCCCAAAGACCTTAGGAGCCCACTGGAATCTTACCTCTAATTTGTACCCACGCTTTTTGTCACTCCAAGGTGTTGGGCCACCCCACAGCAAGTACAGATACATTTTGATTTGACAGTGAATTGAGAAAAGGGCAGAATATACCCAAACATCTGATCTTTTCTTCCCTCTTCTCCAATTCTCATTTGGGCTAGCCCTTCCAACTCTCATGAATTGTATCTCTTATATATAGCCCTGATTTCTCAACCTGGTGTTGAAACAAAGTGTTTAGAATGTTTCCTGAATTGTGTTGAATCTCTGAAATGCAGATTAATTCTACTGCAGTCCTTTGTGTACCCAAAGATATATCAGTATCTCCTAAATGTGCCGTTGTTGTTCCCTGTGGTGTTAAATGCAGGTTCTAAAGGAGAATTTGGTTTTCCCATCTGTTTCCCTTTGTTACAAGTAATAAAAACCCATTGGAAGGCAGAGACATAGACAGGCCTTTGATAATTCTTTATTGAGTCCCAGCTTGGCATACAGCAAAAGAATCTCTAGAGAATGCCAGAAATACTGGCATTGAACTACAGTGCCTTACAGGATTCAGAAGACTTCTGTTTGAGTAGAGGAGTTCCTTAAATCAAACGCTCCTTCTGTTTTATAATAGTAAACAATACGTCAGGTGGCACCCTAAAATGTGTGCTTCACTTTTTAATTTCTCATGAGTGTTCTTATGGTAAAACTTAAAATCAATAGCAGATTTTTCTAGAGCAGAGCTTCTCAGCCCCTGACACCATTGACAAAATTTTAGACTAGAAAATTCTTGTTCTAGGGGGGCTGTCCAGTCTTTGTAGGATTTTAGCAGTGTCCCTGACCTTTTCTCAGCAGATGACGGTCATACACCCGCCTCAGTTGTGACACACAAAAATGAATGTAATTATGAACAAATGTCCCCTGGGAGTCAAAATCAGTTTTGACTAAGAAACCACAGTTCTAGAAGAATTAACTATTCTTCTAAAGAAGCATATGCTGTGCCTAAAGGGAATGTTCTACTGAGCCTTCTGTGGTAGGCAGCAAATTCCAGGCCTACCAGTAGAGTGAATTAACCTCTCTCACTTGGATCCTTTTATGTAAAGGAAAGCCAAAGACCTCAGAGGCAGTTTCTATCAGCTGTGTCATACTGGTGGAAGTGACATTGGTATCTTATACCCAAGTTTTATTGATTGAGAGGAAAGAAGGAAAAACTTGAAAACTAGTCTATGCTAGAGTTGTCCCCGCCCAGAATACACCATCCAGTATTTAAATATAACTAAATTGTGTTTTGAGAAAGTTGATAAATGTGTGTTTATATGTTCATGCATGTATATATGTGTGTATATACACACGAGTATGTATGCAGGTATTTATAGTGTTGCAACTCCCTAATCATTTATATGTTGGCTGTTTGAGATTTTGTATATGCTTCCATTTTTTCTTTAATGAATCGCTTTTTTGTATAGTCCTTAAATTATCTTTGCCTGGTTGAGTGCTGCATGAGCTCCCACTGCGTAAATCAAGAAAAAAAAATTTCAGCTGTTTTGGGAAGGTTGATTTGCTTCTTTTGTGTTGTACTAATAGTTAATAACATACTTCCTAATATCCTGTAGCGTACAGATGTCAACCCTTTTCAGGCAATGGACCGAATGATGTTAAATATGCGAAACAGTATGCAGGAATTACAAAGAAACTTTGTAAGTACTAAAAAATTGATGAGAACGTTATTTTCAGTTATTGGTACCCTATATTATTGTGGCTTTCAACTTTTTTTTAATCGTGGTCCACAGTGGTTGAAAAATATATCTTAACAGTATGACCCAGTACATAATACTTGTGTACTGTATAAATAAACCTGAAACAATTTTTATGAGAAAATGATCATACTATTTACAGTGTGTGCTTAATTTTCTATTTTAGTTCATATTTTAAAAATCCTGGTCACAACCTACCAAATTGATTTCACAATCTATGAGTTTGCATTAATTAGCTTTCAAAATTAAAAAAAACACAACCTCAAAAACATTTATCCTGCTGAAGGTAACTATTGTAAATGCACATTTTATATGAATTTAGGCTTTTTAATTATTTTTAGCTTGTCTACCTAAAAGGATTTGTAGCATCTAGGAAATTAAGTTTTAGTGTTTTCTTAAAAAAAGCTGAAAACAGAAATTTGAGGAATGATGTTTAGGCATTGGATTAGATCCATAAAGTCCAAATAGTTATAAACTAATGCTAATACTCTTACTTTTCTACTCATAATATTAACATTAAAAAATTAACTTGATTCAATATGAAGAAGAGTCATATTATTTAGTCATCCAGTTTAGAATCTAAGGATCATTTCAGAATGTCCAAATCTAGGGCATTATTAATGATTTTCATAATCTAGCAATCTGGTACCCACAGGAGGTATAAAACTTCTTGGTGTATGGCTGATGGGCTCAGCATTGGCAAAATTGCACACAAGGGTCAACCACTGACTATAAAGGCATCATAGGCTTCAGGGCACAGCATCTATATTTAAATCTAAGCTGCAAGTCTTTGATCACAAAGACTTAAGGATCTCTGAGTGAGTCACTTCCTATTATTCCTCACAAGGAGAGTGAGAATTGGTACCTAAAATGGAAGGAGACGAGGACCTTCCTGGGGGTGCCATTTGGATATACCATATTGATAGTATGGTATCCTTAGTAGAACTTTAGCTAGTATTGTTACTTATTTGAATCCTCTAAAGTCAGTTCCTCATATTTGACTAAACTCTCTGGATTGACAATTTATATTTATCTCTAGGGTCACCTTTCAGTGGATCCAAATGGACATTCATTTAGTTCTTCCTCAGTTATGACTTATTCCAAAGTAGGAGATGAGCCACCAAAGGTTTTCCAGGCCTCAACTCAAACCCGTAGGGCTCCAGGAGGAGTAAGTATTTTCTGAGCGTTCTTGGAGCTTTATAAAGTTGTGGAATGTAAAATCTATCAATCACCTATATTGGATTTTAATTATTTAAGCTTGATCTGGTACTCTGCGGGTAGAGATGAGGGAAGAAGACACGTATCACTGTGAAACACAATAATGCTAACTGTATTTACTTAGTTTAAGGCATTTTTTTCTCCCCCTCCACCTCAGATGCCTTTTTTCATGTAAATATCTATTGATGTTTATTATTACCTTTACATGTTGACCAGGTAAGTAGACATTAAAAGAAGTCTTTGTCTTGGGGCGCCTGGGTGGCTCAGTTGGTTAAGCAACTGCCTTCGGCTCAGGTCGTGATCCTGGAGTGCCTGGATCGAGTCCCGCATCGGGCTCCCTGCTCAGCAGGGAGTCTGCTTCTCCCTCTGACCCTCCCCCCATCTCATGTGCTTTCTCTCTCATTCTCTCTCTCTCTCTCTCAAATAAATAAATAAAATCTTTAAAAAAAAAAAAAAAAAAAAAAGAAGTCTTTGTCTCATGAAATAAATATCTATTTTTAATTTATATCTGAAGTAAATGAGTTTTTTTAACTCATGAAATACCTCAAGTGTACAGAAAAGATATAGAAAATAATGTAATAAATACCCACATTCCTTCCACCCAGTTTAGTCAACTCATAACATTTTTCTCTATTTGCTTTAAGTTGTCCCTTATTTTTTTTTTCTTTTTAAGCAAAAATATTAGATGCAGTTAAAGCTTTCAGTGCACTCTTCCCTCCCTGGTTCCTTTTTTCCCTTTTACTCCCTCCCCACAAAAGAACCATTTTTCTGTATCTGGAACTTATCATTCTCATGTATGTTTTTATAATTTTATTACTTATGTATGCTTCATAAGCAATATAATGAATTATTTTATGGGTTTCTAAACTTTATATAAATGGTTTCATGCTGCATGTGTCTTCTGCAACTTGATTTTTGCTCAGTAATGTTTCTGAGATTTATTCAAGTTTATAGATACAGCTGTTTATTTGACTTCTATATATTAACTGAAATATGGGTACACCACAGTTTTTAATCTGTTTTTCTGTTGATTGATTTTTAGGTATTTCTAATTTTTCACTTATCTTTATACATGTCTCCTCTTGCAAATGGTTTAGGAAGGGTATTGTTGGTTTGTAGGAGGTGGATGTCTTCATCTTTACCTAAAATTACTAAGTTACTATCCCACAGTGATTGAAACAGTTAGCTCCCATGAAGTCTGGTATGAGAGTTCCTATTTCTACGCTTCCTCATTAGTACTTATAGTAAAAAAAAAAATTAGGTTTGCCTGTTTAATGCATGTGAATAGTCCATTTTTTAGTTTTTACATATAAAGACACCTTTTCATCATGCTCTTGCCATAGTGCACACATTTTCATTTTAACTTGCTATAAGTAACATACATCTTAAATGTAAACAATTTAATTGTTGCCATCCCACAGCAAACCATGCTAATATTAATAGTCTTTGGCTATCATGAATATTCTCATAACCCATAGAGTTGATATGTAGGAGCCATGAGATTCAAGCCCATCGACATGACTGCTGAATAATCAGTTACCCTTACTTAGAGGGATGTACTCCCAACTATTACACTATTAAGGACAGTGTTGAAGGCACTAAGTTTTATATAATTAGGTTATTATTTGTTATGCCATTTGATTACAATTTAGAAAAAGTTTAAATTGTATTGGTTCTATTTGCCCTAGACATTTTAATTTTAAGCAGTTTTTAAAATATCAGAACTATTACCACAATTTTACTGCAAGTTGGTAGTGGAACTGAGTACCCAGTTTTTTAGGGCTGTAGATTTATGGTCTTACTTCTATAAGTAAACAGGTCCTGAGGAATTGAGAATTATATCCATTCTCTATATATTTAAGTAATAACTAATTTTTATTTTCTTCATTTTTACAGATAAAGGAAACTAGGAGAGCAATGAGAGATTCTGATAGTGGACTAGAAAAAATGGCTGTTGGTCATCATCTTCATGACCGAGCTCATGTCATTAAAAAGTCAAAGAACAACAAGACTGGAGATGAAGAGGTCAATCAAGAGTTCATCAATATGAATGAAAGTAAGTTGTCACAGAAAATAGCATTCTTCCTCTTAAAATACTGGTAGAACTTGATGAATGTTTTTTGTAGAAACATTCCATAAGATGTCATTTCAAGGTAGTTTATGAATAATATGTAGGGACTACCTTATCAAAGTAATAAAATTGTGGTTTCATTGTTTCATAGTAGATTTGTTTTTTATAGTGATTTTTGGTAATGTTACTTATTTTTTGTTTTATACATGGAAAATGGAATCTTTTGGAATTGTCATTTAGTAAGACTGCCAGTAGGCAAAATGAGTTTTTAAATATTTCTAAGATATATTTGAAAAGTATAAAAAAGAATAAAGAAAACTAAAATTATCCATAATCCCAACCCAAAATAACTATTAATGTTTTAATGTATTTCTTCCTAGTAGTTTTATGTATATATTAACACATATACTTTTTCTCAAAATTAGTATTTTACTATCTAGTTTATATTGTGCCTATTTTAATTCACCATTATAACTGTGAAAATAGTCACCTATGATGTTGTTTTTCAAAAATATTCTAAATGGTTACCTAAAAGTTTTCATGAATGGGCCGTAATTTATTTAAATCATTCTGTATTGTTGGGCACTTAAGTTTTTGTATAGATAAGATTTTAATTTCTTGTATTGTATTAAGTATGTCTTTCCATTTTCTAGGTTTGTTTTTTTTTTTTTAAGATTTATTTATTTATTTATTTGACAGATAGAGACGTAAGTGGGAGGGAGAGGGAGAAGCAGGCTTCCTGCTGAGCAGGGAGCCTGATGTGGGGCTTGATCCCAGGATCCCGGGATCATGACCTGAGCTGAAGGGCTCGATCCCAGGACCCTGGGACCATGACCTGAGCTGAAGGCAGATGCTTAATGACTGAGCCAGCCAGGCACCTCTCCATTTTCTAGGTTTTATATTCATTCTTCAATGCATTTAAGTCCTTCCAGTGTCCTAACTCTTCTCATTGTGGTTTTTGGGTTATATTCATCTACTTTCAAAAAGTATTTTGAATAAAAGTGTCACTTTAAATTTAAATTATTTAAATGGAAATGGTTTAAATTATCATATAATTTCAGAAAAAGAAATTCTCTTAGGGTTGGCTTGGAGAAAATTATTTTTATGCAATGAGATGGAAGCTACAACATCTTAACCTTTCTTTAATTTTAATCTTTGTAGTTTTGTCATAGTTAAATATATACAGAGTACTTCACAATAATTAACATGTTGAAGAAAAAATCAGTGAGGGAACACATTATTATTATAAAGGCCATCTGATAGAACAAGTATTACCATTTACCTGTTGTTGTTATTAAAGTTAGATTGCCTACTTCATAACAAATTGACAGTTGAGTAACCTGTTTTAGGAAATTGACAACAGAAGCTTGCGAGGTAAGCCAAGTTATTATGTAGGAAAACGGTGAGGTTAATAGGAAGTGTTAGTTACAGTAGAAGTGCCCAAGTACTGAGGAAAAGCATGATCACCAGGAAGATGACCCAAGAAGAAAGACTGTAAGTGTAATTGGGTCAAAGGGTTCACTGGATAGAATAATATGATATCCAAGCAGGTGCATGAAAAACCAGATCATCGGGGCACCTGGGTGGCTCAGTCAGAATAAACGTCTGCCTTCAGCTCAGGTCGTGATCCCAGGATCCTGGGATCGAGCCCCACATCCAGCTCCCTGCTCAGTGGGGAGTCTTCTTCTCCCTCTCCCTCTGCCGGCTGCTCTGGCTTCTTGGGCTTGCTCTCTCTGTGTCAAATAAATAAATAAAATCTTTAAAAAAAATCATCAATAACCAAATTATCAATAGGAATAAAAGAGGAACAGACAAAAAAGGAAATACTACTCTGAATCAAAGACCTTTATATTTGGAGCAGTTCCCTGCCTCTGTCTTGAGGTTAGGCTGATGGAAACACAAGGCCAAAATCAAGTATGTGGGAGCCAAGGCAGTTACTGACAGTTGATATCTTAATACTTGCCCCTTTATTTTGATATTTAATGTAGGTGATGCTCGTGCTTTTGACAGTGAGTGGCAAAATGAGATTTTGAAGTACAAACCAGTGGGACAGTGGCACAATGTAGAAAACCCTAGGATGAGAAGTGTTGGTCATGAGAATTCAGGCTGCCGAGAACTTAAAAGAAGGTAAAGTTATTTCTAAAATAAATTGTGTTTTTTAAGAAGAATTAGGAGAAAAGTTACATAATTTTACCTCTGTATCAGGAAGTTTTGATTAACATCCCTTGTTTGTATCAACAGTATCTTTTGTGAAGGATGTAATGATTTTACATTGTATCTGAGCATTCCACACAAATTTGAATTTGTATCTAAAAACTAATAATATTTTAAGATTGTATGATTAGTAACTCACTAGCAAATTATGCTTCAAAAGATAGGGGCTAAAATCCTTCTAAGGAAAAGTGAAATACCATAATGTAGTTACTCTTGTAAAGCAGATTTTAATCTGGATATAGTCGGAGTCATACATTTCATGCCAGGTAAAGATATTGGTATCTAGAGATATGATAAGGAGAGAGGGGCTCTATTTGAAAGGCTTATAACAAAACTCTCCTAATAAGTCAATGGTAAACGCATTTTTAGATACTTGTATAGTATATAACATTATCTGCACCTATATTAGGCATTAGATATTAGCTATTTTGGAAGAATTTTTCCAAAACTTTAGCCTCCTTTGGGATTACCTTTGGAATAGCTGTGCTGAAACCACACCTTAAAGATTATAGAGATTTTTGTACATGAATGTATATTCTAGAATTGGAATTTAATTTGGTTCTCTGGAGGAAAAATGGAAAACAATACCTCGTTCCTATTAAGTTTACACTTAAGAGAGAGAGAGGCCTCACCAGGCCTTAAAACAGAAATCTGTTCTAGGTCATAAGAGAGTGGAGGATTGCTGCAGAAAGTGAAAGTTTTAACAGAACCAGCGGTGGACAAGTGGGTATCAAGTAAATCAGAAGCCTTGTGCAGAATTTCATGAGCTAGCATCTTTTATTTTAAAATACTTATTTAGGATTTTAGAGCCCTAATTTCTGTAGAAAATTAGCTTCTGTATTACTTTTAGACAATATTTGTCTAACTTTGAAAAGTTTATTGATAAAAAACCTTACAGTACTAAGTTTGACTATGAAATCCAGGTCCCTGTTAAAGAAAGCATGCTCTTTATAGATGATCTGTAAATCTATGGCCCTATCAGTGGCATTTTCTGTAAACCAGCACTGTCCAGTAGAACTTTCTGGAATGATTTTCTGTAATAACGAAAATGTTATGTATCTATACTAGCCACATGTGGCTATTGAACCACACTTAAAATGTGGCTGATGCAACTGAGGAACTGAATTTTAAACTTTATTTTATTTTAATTAATTTAAATGTAAATGATATGGCTAGTGGCTGCCATGTTGGATGACATGGTTAAACAGTTAAATCTATCTCAGGAAAGCAGCTGTTGCGCTCTTAAATGTTAATGAAGTAATCTCCCATATATTTTTCAAAGCTATTATGGAAGTTTTGGATAAAACTCTCCATAAATTACAGTGGTTTTTTTTTTTTATCATGTTTGTATTGATTTGTAAACTACTGGCTATTTAAAAAATGGTATTTATGTTCATATTATATTTCTCAGGGAGAAACCTCATCAAAGTCCAGCCATTGAACATGGAAGAAGATCAAATGTTTTTGTGGACAAACTCAACATCAAAGGATCACCTGTGAAAATCAACAAAAAATAAATAGCCTTGCATTTGATTTGTTTAGTTTTGATTGTTTTAACAGAGAAAGTAATGGTGCTGGGTAATACACATAAGACCAATCCCTTGTTAAATCAGTACTGTACTTAACTTTCTTCTGCTATCTGAATGTTCTTGGAAGTGCTAGCTTTATATTGTCCATACTTTAGGAATAAAACTGATTTTCAACAACTTAATTGCTAAACATTCTATAAAACTCTTTAAAACATACTGATTTTTAAAGCTGATTTTGCTTTCCCAATTATCTTTCTATTGGCTATGTTTTCTTTTATATATTCGATTGAATGTAGAGCTAGTTTTATCATATTTATTAGTTATAAGAAAGTAAAATGTTAAAAAATACTCTGTTTTCACTAACACAGTACTACAGTGATCTTAATAAAGGTAAAATTATTTAAATCAGATTTGATGTGTTATATAGCCAACAGCTTTTTTTTTTTTAAGATTTTATTTATTTGACAGAGACAGCGAGAGAGGGAACACAAGCAGGGGGAGTGGGGGAGGGACAAGCAGGCTTCCCACTGAGCAGGGAGCCCGATGTGGGGCTCGATCCCAGGACCCTTGGACCATGACCTGAGCCGAAGGCAGACGCTTAACGACTGAGCCACCCAGGTGCTCCAGCCAGCTAGGTTTAAGATTATGCTAAGTGAAATAAGTGAAGCAGAGAAAGTCAGTTATCATATGGTTTCGCTGATTTGTGGAACATAAGGAGCATGGAGGACATTAGGAGAAGGAAGGGAAAAATGAGGGGGGGGGAATCAGAGGGGAGATGAACCATGAGAGACTATGGACTCTGAGAAACAAGCTGAGGGTTCTAGAGGGGAGGGGGGAGGGGGGATGGGTTAGCCTGGTGATGGGTATTAAAGAGGGCACGTTCTGCATGGAGCACTGGGTGTTATATGAAAACAATGAATCATGGAACACATCAAAAACTAATGATGTATGGTGACTAACATAACATAATAAAATTTAAAAAACAAAGGTTTTAAAAAATAAAGCAAAATTATACTAGTACTATTTTATGAGAAATTAGTTATTATTGGTAATAATGAATAATCAAATAATTCTGAATTTTAAGGAGATTTTAAATTGCTAATATATATGAGTTTTGTTCTTTATAATTTCTTTATACACTGTGTTCTTTTTTGTCCCATATTACATTCTTAACATTCATCAGACTTTACATTGACCTTTCTCTTTAACTTCTTAAGGTAGCGTATTTCTGCTCTCCTTTCCCACAGTTTAATCTGTCTCCACAGTTAACATTCTAAAGTTGGAGTGTCCTTGGAGAAACTCTGCTCAGCCTTTTTGTGACATTTAGAAAAATGCATTTGATATTCTGTAAACCTGAATGATTGATTGTCTCAAAATTTCTTAGACAGGTGATATGTGTGTTTGAGCAAGGTACTTAATAATTCAGTTGTTCCTTTTATACCATTTAAAAATTCAGCTTTAGCTTTTTTATTCTAGAATTCAAGCATTAATCCTTTTTTAGAAAGTTTAAAGTTTATGAGAATATAAAATCTTAACCCTTACAGGAGGAAAAAGAACAGAAAATACACTATCACTTTATAATCCTAATATCTTGCTTTCTTCACTTTGGAAATAGACCTATGTCATTGTGCTTATACTTTCCTAATCTTCCATATTATATCCTGTTAATTTTATTAGTCAGTGTGTTTCATGCCTGTAATTAGTTACTAAAATAAGATACATACATGTCAATTCATTTTTATAAGAAAAAGTAATTGAGCAGGTATTATTGAAAGATGTTAACATTTTCCTCTTATGCATACTTTAGTATACTAATAACATATTGGGAAGTTGTCATAAGGCATAAATTCTAATACTTTTGCATAAATTTACTTGATAGAGCAAAATCCCAATAGAGTAGACACTGTAATTATTCTTCTTCTGCCTAAATCATTCCACTGATGGTAATTTGAATCATTATATTCAAATATAAAAACATACTTTAATAAATAATTGTATTTAAAACAGTATAACTTCTACTCATCATATAGCAGTTAGAGCATTTACAGCTATTTTTTCTCCCAATTTGTTTACCATAGAAAGTAAATAAAAATTGAATTAAATATATATTTCTTCTTATTCCACAGTGCTTCATAAGGGGACACTCATAAAACTGTGTGACATCGATTAAATGTCAATTCTTCATATTCAATGTTGCTGAAATTGCCTCTCTTCAGAATTATTTTTACCATACTGCTGAAGTCAACCATATAAGAAAGAAGGTTCTCTGTAGCTTGTATACAGTTCATATTATTTTTCCTTTGTGTACAACCATTGATCTTTCTGGAACCCTGGATCTTTTGGGAATGGGAAGATAGTAATAATTTGGGAAATGTGGCCTTGGCAATGAGGCCAAGTTGCATACTTAACACTCCTTGCTACATTAGAGATTTTCCTTGTACCTGGTAGTCTCGGTGATAGGTTTCCATTACTCTACCTTTATGACTCCATTATCCCTTACGGTCACAAGGCAAGGGCAGAAGCATATTGGAACTGAGGGTTGCTGGAGGGGAGGGGGGTGGAGGGATGGGGTGGCTGGGTGATGGACATTGGGGAGGGTATGTGTTGTGGTGAGCGCTGTGTATTGTGTAAGCCTGATGAATCACAGACCTGTACCCCGAAACAGTACATTATATGTTAATTTAAAAAAAAAAGAATCAGATGGTGCCCTAAATGTGGTAACATGATGATGATGGTATTTGGAGATGTTGCTTTGGGGAGATGATTAGGTCCTGAGGGTGGAGCCCTCCTGAGTAGGATTAGTGCGTTTATAACGGAGACACTAGAGAGAGCTCCCTTACCTTTTTTTTGTTTTTTAGGATTTTATTTATTTATTAGGGAGAGACGGCACAAGCAGGGGGAGCGGCAGCACAAGGAGGAGGAGCAGCATGAAGAGAGAGAGGGAGAAGCAGGCTCCCCCACAGAGCAGGGAGCCTGGGATCGTGACCTGAGCCGAAGGCAGACACTTAACCAGCTGAGTCACCCAGGTGTCCCCCCTTACCCTTTCTATTCCTACTGTTTATAAGCCACTATATTGTTTATGGTATTTTTGCTATAGCAGCCTGAATGGACTAAGACAGTTGTCTTAGGCTGATAGGGCAAGGACAATTTGGAGATTCTACTGAAGTGTGACATAGACCCTCACTGCAGTGAATTAGGATCTTCAATTTAGTAATGTACATATCTGAGACCTCTTGAGTCCCCTCTGTCCCTGATTACATGGAATTTGCAGTAAATTTGCATTCTGATGATTTCTTTGTCCCCAGGATCATGCTTATTTTGTCTTGGGGATTGGGAGTTCTGATCAGACTTTGGTGTTCTCTGGTGAATTTGACTTTAAGCACCATCTCCTATCTTCTGACTACTTGCCCAACATCTTATATTATTTGTCTGTGAAAACTTCCCTCAGTCTTGTCACTTGTATGAGAAGTTTGCTTTGGGAGATGCCTTCTATCTACCCATGTTGCCTTCTAACCACATGTGTCTCAGGTCAGTAGTCATGTGGCTTAATGTTGAAGCCTGAGACAGACATAGCAGTCAGTGTTTTACATTTGATAGGACATCAGGCGGTTTTTCATGGGTTTGTCAGCTAATAGACTTGTACAACCTCCTGGCACAACTTTAGCAAGGAATTGTAGTGACCATTTTGGGGAACTTGGATGTGAAAAAAACTTGAACAAGGCACTTGCCTTGAGAGGCACGTTGGAAGAACAACACCAAAAAACAACAAACAAAACCTCAGGAGAGCCTTTGTGTTATTTGTCTAAAAGAGACCACTTTGTTTATGTAAAAGACTCTGTCTTTTATTTCCATACTTCATAGTTTTTTAGAATTTTTTTTTAAGCAGGCTCCATGCCTAGCATGTAGACCAATGCAGGCCTTGAACTCAGCCCTGAGATCAAGACCTGAGTTGAGATTGAGAGTTGGACGCTTAACCAACTGAAGCACCCAAGTGCCCCCATACTTTAGAGCTTTGTAACTGTATGGTTTATATTTAAACTTTCTCCTCCCTTCTTGAAAGGGGGAAAGTAATTAGCCTTTTACAGGAATACTTTAATATTTGTATAATTAATTAAAGAAGCCATTAGACTGAGACGGCTTTAATGTCTTAGTAGCCCATGTAAATAAACCAAAACAAGCCTGTTATGCCTCAAGTTTAAGAAATTGAAACCTAAAGACATCAATCACAAATAGCCAATTAGGCTTTCCCATATAAGGCAACCATTTAAACTATAGCCAGCCAATCAAATAATCAAATAATTTCCTTGCTTTGCTTCTGCCTCTTCTTTATAAAAGTCTCCCTTAGCTCTAGTTGGTGGAGACCTCCTAACCACCACTTCCTGTTTGACCACTGCCTGGTTGCAATTGATTTTTCCTCAAACTGGAATTTTTTTTTAAAGATTTTAATTTTTTTCAGTAATCTCTACACCCACTGTGGGGCTCGAACCTACAACCCCAAGATCGAATCACATGTGCTGCTGATTGAGCCAGCCAAGTACCCCCTCAAACTCAATTTTTAATATGCCATCTAGCTCACTGTTTTTCCTGTTCCTCCCAATTTTTTTCCTCCCACTTGAAAATTTTTAAAGATTTTATTTATTTGTTTATTTAAGAGAGAGCATGTGTTTATGGGGGGAGGAACAGAGGGAGAGGGAGAAGCAGACTCCTTGCCGAGCTGAGCACAGAACCCGACATGGGGCTTATCCCAAGACTCTGAGATCATGACCCGAGCCGAAATCAAGAGTCAGATGCTCAACCCACTCAGCCACCGAGGCACCCTGCACTTGAAAAATTTTAAAGATGAATTAAGAAAAAAGTCATTTTGGCATATGTGTAATCTAGGAATATCTATCTAGTCCAAATAGTCTAAAATGTCTAAGAGAAAAAGTCAAACTATTTGTGCTGTTTTGCATAAAATTGTGGACAAGTGCATTTAAATAATAGCTTTTGTTAGTATGATTATAAGAAGAAAGGTTTCAAGATAAAAGTAACTTTTAAATATGATTTAATGATTATGAGTATAAAGTTTATGAAGTATGTTTTAAAAAGTTTTATGAAATATTTCTGATAAATAGGTGGATTTGGGTAAAGGAATGAATATATAACTATATGTCTTCTTCCAGGTTTTATTATATAAAATTAATGGTAATAAAATCTTCTAGTTTATATAAAACTAAGATTGAACTTCTCATGATTTAAACTTTCCAAATTTCCTATATCTTATGGGTCAAATAAGTTATTGACTCCATCAATTGTGTAAGATTACAGAATATAAAATGGTGTTTATCTAAATAAAATTGAAATACAGATGTCTTTTAAAGGGGTTTTAATCTGGGTGCCTGGGTGGCTCAGTCACTTAAGCACCTGTCTTTGGCTCAGGTCATGATCCCAGGGTCCTGGGATCAAGTCATGCATTCGGCTCCCTGCTCATCGAGGAGCCTGCTTCTCTCTCGCTCCACCCCCACTCATTCTCTCTCTCTCAAAAGAAAAAAAAAGAGTTTTGATCTTACAAGATTATGATAATACTGTTAATTATAAGGACTAAATGTGTTAGCTAAAATTGTAATTTTTCAAATCCTTAGTTAACTTTTCCAGAGCTTAGAAAATATTAAATTAGTCCTTGGATACTTGGAGAGTTTCTAAGTAAAAACTGATACCAGATTTTGGTCATTGAAGATAGTTCCAATTTTCCTAGAGATTATAAAATGACTGACTATGAATTAACAGTGTGGAAGTGTTTTGGATGATACTGTATATGTGTATTTTGCCACTTAACAGAATTAGGAGTACCTGAGTGGCTCAGTTGGTTGGGTGTCTGACTCTTGATTTTGGCTCAGGTCATGATCTCAGGGTTGTGAGATCCAGCCCACATAGGGCTCTGCACTGGGCATGGAGCCTGCTTAAGATTCTCTCTTTCCCTCTGCCCTGTGCCCCCAGCAAGCTCTCTCTAAACACACACACACACACACACACACAAAACCTTAACAGAGATAATCTATAATATGTACTCATAAAAATTTAGCTAGACACTTCTTGGATTTCTGTCTTCCAGTTTTCTTTTTGGAATAAATAAAAATGGATTACTTAAGTTAAAAGTGATTAATAAAAATAATATATTCACAATAATTACAGAAAAATATGAATATATAACAAGATAATGAGCATGAATTTTTACTTAAGGAAACTATTTGTTAAAGTGATTTTAGGGGTGCCTGGGTGGCTTAGTTCGTTAAGCGTCTGCCTTCGGCTCAGGTCATGATCCCAGGGTCCTGGGATCAAGTGCCGCATTGGGCTCCCTGCTCCGCGGGAAGTCTGCTTCTCCCTCTCTCACTCCCCCTGCTTGTGTTCCCTCTCTTGCTGTGTCTCTCTCTGTCAAATAAATAAATAAAATCTTTAAAAAAAATAGTGATTTTAATGTAGTAGATATACTATTTTATTTGACATAATTATATCTTAAAATTAAAGGTATCTTAATTTTACTATCATTTGCATAATAATATATTTATATATTTTAAACAAATACATAAAAGGCTTATAAAGATTAAATTTTTGAAAGTCTATTAGCAAAAAAGTTTATTGGGTATAGCCAACATTAATGAATTTATTCTTCAAATCAGTTTACAAATTGTTTATTGCAAATTAATACATGGATGACATACAAAAAGTAAATTTGAAATTCATCATTGAACTTTGATTTTTCTTTTCTTGCCCCTTGTACTTTGATTTCTATTAATTTGTTCTCATTCGTACATTCATTTAATACTTATTGAGCACCTAGCACACGCAAAGGGATACAGAAATTAACAAAACCAAATCAGTCTCCTTTTGCAATTTACATTCCCATTGGGAGAGCCTGACAATAAACAGGTATATGAAAGGTCTGGATATATCTAAGAAGTGTTCTGAAGGAAAATGAAACAGCATGAGAAGATAGAAAGGGAGGAACCTGCTGGTTTAGAAAAGTTGTTTAGGGAACATCTCATTGATGAGGCTATTGAAAATAAAGGAAATAGATGGCAGTGTTGAGAGGCAAGGAGAAGGGCAGGTCCTGATCTATTTTTGAAGGTGGTGCCTATAACATATGCTGACAGATTAGGCCAGAGGTGTCCAAGAGTGGTGTTGAAATGACTAACATTTTGGTCTGGGCAACTTGAACGGAGTTCCATTTTCAAAATAAAGACTGCAGAAGAAGGTTTTGGGGAGGAAGATGAGAAGCTCCATTTTGGACATACTGAGTTCCAAACGTTGAGATCTAACTGGAATTCTCAAGGATGCTGTCTTCCATATGGACTGAATATGTTACATTTAACATCGAACAATGAACTTTTTTGAAATGAGAAAAAATACTTATAATTGATCATTTTTCCATATTCTTTTCACGTCATGTCTTTTTTTTTCTTTTTCTTTTTAAAGATTTTATTTGAGAGAGAGAGAACATGAGCGGGGCACGGGGGGGGGTGGTGTTGGTGAGGGGCAGAGGGCAGAGCACTGGGAGAAGCAGGCTCTCCACTGAGCAGGGATCCGGATGTGGGGCTCCAATCCCTGGAACCTGGTATCATGACCTGAGCTGAAGGAGTTGCTTAACCAACTGAGACACCCAGGCGCCCTTCGGGTCATGTCTTATAATTATTTTTTTCCTATTTGTAATAACATAGATAACAATTTTTCTTTTTTCTTTTCTTTCTTTTTTTTTTTTACTTGAATTCTGTTATAAACATTTCTCTATATTGCTATTTTGGTGTGGCTGTTCAAGCAGGGCCTTGTAGGCACTTTGAAGGAGAGAGGAAGCCATTTCAGATTTTTTAAAAGTTATGAAAAATTTTAAACCTACACAAACAAAAGTAGACATGATAGCAACAATGAAAACGCAAAATAACCATGTTTAAAAAAGTTTGCCTCTTTCTGGGAGCATACAAATGCTTGATTAGCTCGCCAAAGCGACTGCACTTTCTCTTCCAAGTCCACAGACGGCGCTAGAGCAGCGGACGGGGCTGCTCTGCTCTGAGTTCCGGAAGTCCCTCCTCTTTCCTCTCTCCACCCCGCGTCCTTCGACTCGGAAGCGCTCTTCCGGCACTGATTGCCGGCGTGACTTTGAACGGTTCTAGGTGTGGGTCAGGTTGCTGAGCAGAACCACAGCTACCGGACCTTCACGCCCGTTCTGCGCTTGCCATGAGACTGCTGGGAGCAGCCGCCGCCGCAGCTTTGGGGCGCGGGCCGCCCCCGCGGGTCCCCGCCACCCTGGGCTGGCAGGGGAAGCAGGTACTAGAGCCCAGCGGGGCGAGACGAACCAGGGACTGCATACGGGACCTTGCTGTCCCTCCAGGGCTAGGGAACAGTGATGCTTTCCGTGGGACCTCCTGACAACTCCGGATGCGAGATGTCGTTCCTCAGTGCTGAAAAGTTTTTCGGCACCTGCACATCCTCTCGTTATTCATGAGCTCGTCTCGGTGCCTTGGGAGAGTGGAGGGGCCACCGATTTATGGTTCAGCCTCTTTTTTGGGGGAAGTGACTGGAGTGACGGTCAGAACAGCTGAAAAATTAGTGTGTTCAGGTTCGAACCCAGGGCTTCTGACTCATTATCAAGTGCTCTTTTTACTGCACAGTATGCTTGGGCTTTGGACAGCCCTCTTTGGGCAAACCCTAGGTTGTTTTGGCGTTCGAACTTCCGCGTACTTTTCTTTGATCGTATTTCTCCTTTTGCGGGGGTTGCAGAGTGGAGTAGGTTTGGGTAGGAGTTGAGCCTTTGCTAGTATGCAGGCATCGTTTGCTTGTTGGTATTCATGGAATTTCATCTAAAGGCCTGTCCGCTAGAATCCATTTACTGTTTGCCCACCTTTTCCAAGTTCTTCTGTGTCCCTTTCCCCAGAAGTGCTGCAGTACATTTTGGATGTGCAGTCCAGTAGGGAGTAGTTTATAATGTGTCTTGATTCGGTGAAATACAAGATTCTCCCACCTCCACCAAAATGAAATAGTTTTTTAAAAAGTAACTGTTTTTGTGCAGAAGGAATTGGAAACCTTTTGTGGGCTACCTTGGAGCTATCCGCACCACAGCACAGAGCATAAGTGTTTGAAAACATCCTCGCTAGCTGTGAACTACAGTAAGGGGGAGGGGGGGGCGGAGTAAAATTTAAACTAAAAACTGTGTTTCCTATTAAAGTAGTTGTTGGAAGTTGTCTTTCTGGTTTTATCAGCCTCAGCATATGTTTTCAAACCTGTGACATTCAGAGAAGTATCTGTTCCCTTTCATTTAACTAGCTCATTTGAATATATTTTTCTGATTTATTTATTTTTAAGATTGTGTATATCCTTTCTGCCCTCTCTTGCAGTTTCTCCTTTAGTTACAGGAATTGCAGGTTGAGGCATTCCCTCTTTTGCCTTCCCAGGCTATGATGTTTTGTGTCCATTGAGATTCGTTGGTGGAAAGATACTGCATACGGGACCTTGCTGTCCCTCCAGGGCTAGGGACTGTTCTTTGAGCTTCTGCTCATGGACTACCACAAGGCTGGTGGACAGGAACAGTGCAGAGGAAACAAGACTGAGGTGATTGCTCCATGTTAGCTGTTGCTGGGAACAGCAATGGAAAGAGGATTAGACAGTAAATAGAGGGCAAAACTTATAATCACTTTTCTGTTTCACAAGATGATATGGTCTGACGATAGCCTTCTCTGAAAATTGCATCAGTTAACTATCTGTGTTTTAGTTCCATCTCAGTTCCAGCCAAACCAATTCTAGTTGCCTGTTATCTCTTATAAAAAGTGCATTGATTTGATCTCTTATTTTTTCAGGTTAATTGGAAAGTCCACCGATGGTGTTCATCAGGAGTGATTCCGAATGAAAAGATACGAAATATTGGGATCTCAGCTCACATTGATTCTGGGAAAACCACATTAACAGAACGAGTGCTTTACTACACTGGCAGAATTGCTAAGATGCATGAGGTATGGAGTTCATGGTTGATTCCAAGCTAGTTAGAGCTTGGCTTTAATTGTTTAATAGTTATGATTTAATGAACATCACAAAACCTGAAAGATTAAAAGAATGGTTACAGTGGATCTTAATCAAAGTCATATCACAAAGGGAATAGATAGCTCAAATTGGCTTGCAGTGTTATTGTGAGGAATCTTTCTAGAAACCATCACTATGAGTATCCTCAGTAGATTGTCTTTTAGGAACGTTAAGTCTACACCTGAAACTAATATAACATTGTCAGTTATACTTCAATTAGGAAGTTAATTCATATGATATATTAAGCAGCTGTTAAAGTAGTATTTACATATTTTTTAATATCATGTAGAGATGTTTATAATGTTAAGTGGAAAAGGGTTTTAAAACTATGGTATGATGTTAATAGTTACAAAATACATGTATCAGGAAAAAAAATTTTTTTTTTTTTTAATTTGTTTGACAGAGAGCGAGAGAGGGAACACAAGCAGGGGAAGTGAGAGAGGGAGAAGCAGGCCTCCCGCCGAGCGGGGAGCCCGATGCAGGGCTCGATCCCAGGACCCTGAGATCATGACCTGAGCTGAAGGCAGTCGCTTAACCAACTGAGCCACCCAGGCGCCCCAGGAAAAAAATTTTTAACTTGAAAGTCTTCTAAAGAAACTACCATATCATTGAGTAACTTAACTCTTCAGATGCAGGTCATCTTGTTAAATCACATATTTTGAAAGCTGAATCCTTCCCACCCAGGCCTCAAAATCCACATGTTGTAGAGCAGGGAAAATCTGTTCTTTGAGCTTCTGCTCATGGACTACCACAAGGCTGGTGGACAGGAACAGTGCAGAGGAAACAAGACTGAGGTGATTGCTCCATGTTAGCTGTTGCTGGGAACAGCAATGGAAAGAGGATTAGACAGTAAATAGAGGGCAAAACTTATAATCACTTTTCTGTTTCACAAGATGATATGGTCTGACGATAGCCTTCTCTGAAAATTGCATCAGTTAACTATCTGTGTTTTAGTTCCATCTCAGTAAAGATTTCTTTCCTTCTTGGGACGCAGGGACGGGGGACTCTGAATTGCTGTGCTTGTGTTTAGGTGAAAGGTAAAGATGGAGTTGGCGCTGTGATGGATTCCATGGAACTAGAGAGACAAAGAGGAATCACTATTCAGTCGGCAGCCACCTACACCATGTGGAAAGATGTCAATATCAACATTATAGATACTCCTGGTGAGTTGAATTCTTGGTTTTATTGTTGCAGCTTGTTTTGACAAAAGCCCATTTGGTTCTTTACTATGACCCAGCTCATTTTTGAGTGTCAAATGATACTCAAAAGTGTGACTATGAATTCCTGTTGGAGAAATCTGACTTGGGACCTGGAGCATTTCATCATTATGTGGTTTCCTTAAAAAATAGTACAAAGAAATTGTGAGTCGGAAGGTTCTTGCCTCTTGAAAACTGTCGCTGATTTAAAGGTGCCCATGCCCTCATAGTTTTTTGAAGAGATGGGCCCCTGGACCTTCTGGTGAGTAAACAGTATGGTGTTTTAAGAAATCCACATTCTAATTAGAATTATGTCATGAGCAGAGATACAAAAGCTTGTGATCGTGCATGTTATAAAAATTCATACTTTGAGACTCTCACACACTTCTTTGTCTTATTTAGGACATGTGGACTTCACAATAGAAGTGGAAAGGGCCCTGAGAGTGTTGGATGGTGCAGTCCTTGTTCTGTGTGCTGTTGGAGGGGTGCAGTGCCAGACCATGACTGTTAATCGTCAGATGAAGCGCTACAACGTTCCTTTTCTAACTTTCATTAACAAATTGGACCGAATGGGCTCCAGTCCCACCAGGGCCCTGCAGCAAATGAGGTACTGAGCCTTAGAAAGAACATGAGGGGCTGTGATGATTTGGATAAGAAACCTTAATGCAGGAGGACAATTAACTCAGTGTCATTAACTTTATTCCCCCCCCCCAAAATTTTTTTCTCTAAAAAATTTATGTGAGTGACTTATCTTAGTAAAAGAAACATTGAGGTCAGTATTTGGTTTGTGGTGTGATCTCATCAGCTACCTTCTCTGTAAAATGGGGAAAATGTGACTAAAATTGTAGGGAGGTTTAAGGTGAGTTCAGAAAACAATCTGGCAATTCACTGCTTTGCTGTGATTAGAGAAGTAATAATCTAGTGTGGATTCTAAAAGTACTTTATAGGATTAGACAAACCTAGAGGATCACCTTCTGTTTTAACCTTTACTTAAGGAATTTTAATTAATGCCCTTAAGGAGTATGGTGTATTCCCTTGACTTCATATGGTAACATACTTGCTAAGACAACAGTAACACTTCCTTTCTGTACCAGATGTAACTAAGTCTGGTTGTAGCATTTTACACTTTGCCCAATACTGTATATTTTACATAGCCTTTGAAAAGAGTGGAAGTTTCACTTTTTACCTTTGGTAGATGTGTAAATGGAGCTATCAGGTTCCTAGTCAACATTTCCCAGGGCAGAGCTGATGAAAATAGTAAAGTCTGTGGTAGTGGAGAGACCAAGAGTGATGTGTCCGATGACGAAGGATATGGTGTTGAAGAACTTCAAGCGCTAGTATTGCTGTGTGCACTGATGGAAGTGATGTATTTGGGAATATAAGCATGAAAGTTTTCTTTATTGGGTGTTTGTAATAATTTCTTGGCAAAACAAAACCTTTTCACTTTTTGTCCTTTTTAACTTATATTTTACTTGTACTTGGCAATGGATGGGCTGTTTCCACCAAGTCTTCGACTGAATTCCAGGAACATTCTCTTTTAGCATTTGACCACTGCAGTTCTCTTTCTGCTCTACTCCCTTTTATCCACATTCTGTAACTCCTATTAAACAGATTTTAGAACTTCTGGATCCCGTCTCCACGTATTAACTTTTCTACCATACACTCTCATACATTTTGTTTCTTCTCATTTTGGACTGCGTAATGAAAGAATTCTTGAGGTTGGTCTTCCAACTCACTAATCTGATATTTAACTGTGTCCCTTCTATTAATTTAGCCTGTTTTTTTTTTTCTTTTTAATTTCTGCAATTATGTAATTGCTTTCCTAAACTTTCTCTTTTATTGCAACATTTTCATTAATAGAGAGGTAGTTACTTCTCAGGTCTTTACTTTTTTCTTTTTTTATAACTCTCTACTTGGAAGTTAATACTGTTTCTGGAGCTCACACCTCTTTCCAGCTATTGGTAACCTTCAAATATTTGGTGATTCTTAGTTATCTATCCATAGTTATAGATGGAGGCCTAGAGTCTAGACTAAACAATGGTAGAGCATATTTTTTTTTTAAAGATTTTATTTATTTATTTGTCAGAAAGAGAGAGAGAGAGCATAAGCAGGGGGAGAAGTAGAGGGAGAGGGAAAAGCAGGCTTCCCACTGAGCAGGGAGCCCGATGCGTTGCTCTATCCCAGGACCCTGGGATCATGACCTGAGCCGAAGGCAGCCGCTTAACCGACTGAGCCACCCAGGCACCCCCCAGAGCATATTTGTTTTTGAGTGAGAATTCCTGCCGGTGAATCCCTTCACTGGTTGTGCCTGATTGAGGGAACAGGCTGATGATGAGTGTCTGATTTTTAACGCGTGTGCTGAGAGTTCTCCTGTAAGAACTTCCTCTTCAAATAGCTGTACTCAGTTCTGCCAGAGTCGACTGATCTAAGAAAGAGATGGGCAAGGTGATCCCACTGTCCTTTAATTTTCTGACCAACCACCATTGATTTGTTCTTCCCCCTTATGTTTTTGATGCAGGATATAACTTTAGAGTTCTTTTGTTGCCTAAAATGGGTTTTGGCTTCCTGAGCATGGTGAGTTTGGTTGTTCCCAGCTGTTTTCTGTTTTCTGTTTTGAGTTCCTGATTATACCCCTCTCAGTTCCACAACATCTGCCATTGATTTATTTTTATTTGTCGTTTCAAAGGGATTTAGGGAGGACGTATGTATTTTTATTTTTCAGGTCTAAACTGAGTCATAATGCAGCATTTATGCAGATACCCATTGGTTTGGAGGGTGATTTTAGAGGTATAATAGATCTTATTGAGGAACGTGCCATCTATTTTGATGGAGACTTTGGGTAAGTTAAAAATGTATTATATCTTACATTTTAAAAAGCATCAAAGAGAAGAAAAAGGATGATTTCTTTAAATATAGAGAAAACATCTTTTTAAAATGTGGCTGGAGGAATATACTTCAAAATGATTTTGTTTTAATGCCTTTAATCCTAGTTGCTTCCCATTTTGCTTGATATTCATTCCAAGGGAGAGTGTGTTAACTTTTTGGGTAATTTATATCATGATATGCATGGTATGGTAAAAGGCCATCAGCTTGGGCTAATAATGTATCCCTTTTTCCACTTGTTCATTTATTTATTGATTCATTCTGTAGACTTTTATGGAGCCGCTACTATGTCCTGGGTATTGTGATAAAAACTTGGAAGAAAATGTGGATCATGAATATTTACTCTATCTACTTTATGAGATTACAGAGATAAAAGGATAATATGTAAAAGCAGTTAAATAGTACAAATGTGGTTTTGATAATATAAGAAGTAAATTGGTAATTTTATGACATGATATTTGATCCATCCGTCAATTTTGAGTGACCTCCACGTACAAAACACTAATTTCCCAGTGGTTATCAAACTTTGACATTCAGAAAGATCACCTGAAAGCTTGTTAAAACACATTCCTGGATCCACCTCCAGAAGATTCTGATTCAGTACATCTGGAGCCTGGAATGTGCATTTCTGGAAAGCTCCCGGGTGATGCTGGCCACTATAGATCTACAGATTGTATTCTGAGTGGCCCTGTTTTAGACAGTGTGGGAGGTCATAAATGACCCTTCCTTATGAGGAGTGGCCCCAGTAGCCTGGCCGCTTCCCCAGAGGCAATCCCTGAGAGGTTTTCTTTCTCTGCTGTGAAACTGGGATTGCTTGTCTGGCGGGTGGGTTAAGGGTGTTGTGTTCAGTTAACTATCATTTACCCTCATCAGCTGTATCGTAGGCAGGGAAAGGATGTAGGCTGCCGAGTGGATGAGGTGTTGCTCTCACGTTTTCTGTGACAGTAGGGACTGTGGTTTATCTACTGGTTCTTGGAGCGTAAGGAGCAGGAGGGTGTGGCTATTTTATCAGGTTTATTCAGTGCCGTCCCCAGCCCTAGAAGTTACTGGTACACAGTACAGACTCAAAAAACATTTGTAAATGAATGAGTAAATCCGCTTTTCCGAAGTTACCAGGGCACACATTTGTCTTCTAAAGTAAAGACTCAAACTTTGCTGTATGCCCCAACCACAGATGAAATTTCTTAATATACCTGCCGCCTTTCCCAGCCCTAGACCGCTGGGTATATAAATTTCGAAAGGACCCACCGCTGATTCTGACATAAAAGGTTAAGAACCAGGGAGCTTGACAAGAGGGATGAAATTATGATCTGAAGGCTGTGAAGAGCATTGTTTGGGATAATAAGAATTATTTTCTGAATATGTGCAGTTGGCTTCTTTATTTTTTTAATTTAGGAACATGTTTTCTGGAAAGCGTATTTTTTTGACATTAGTTTCCATTTTTAAAGAAATACTTTGAAACCTTTAAGGCTGTTGTTTTTAAATATCAAGTATACCCATTTCTCAGTTGTGTATATTTTATTTGTAACTCTTACCTATCCAGCCCCTAGAGAAATGGAGACCTGGGGTTAAGGTTGAAGAGTGTCATATTTAGTAACCTTTTTTACTGTTGAGTATTCTGTGTTAAAATTGTGTAATTGGGTTGGTTATTAATGGAAAGGAATAGAGTGAGGTCTCTATTCCTCCTTGTTAGTGACTGTGATATTCTGATTAATTTGCTTAATAGAATTTTCAAGAGTCATAAGAGCTTTGGAGTCAGATTGGCTTTGACTCTTGGCTCTCACATTTACTAGTAGTATAACCTTGGCAGTTTGCTTTGCCCGTTTAAGTATTTTTGCCCACTATTCTGTCTGCATTTTAAAGATCTACCTTAGTCTCACTTGCATTTTAATGCAAATATATCAGAGCTCGTTTTCATCTAAAGAAAAAATTTAGCCATTAGGGATTATCTTTTTCATTGGTGCTTTATACTGTTTAACTGGATATCCTTACAGTAGTAAAATAAAGCATTTCTTTTCTTAGTCAGGTTGTTCGATATGGGGAAATTCCAGCAGAATTCAGGGCAGCGGCAGCTGACCACCGGCAAGAGCTGATTGAATGTGTTGCCAATTCAGATGAGCAGCTTGGTGAGATATTCCTGGAGGAAAAAATCCCCTCAGTTTCCGATTTAAAGGCAAGTACAAAATAAGTCTTAAAATAACAAGAAAAAGAGGGTGCGGTTTTTTGTTGTTTGCTTTTTTGTGGGTAAGAGACATGATGCTTTTATGCATGGGTTTTATTAATGAAATCTGAGTAAATTCATTTAACATCATTGGTTTTTTCAAAAAATACTTGCTATGGCATATTACTTTTTAAGTATGGGAAAGGAGTTATAGTTTGTTCTAAGAAAAAAAAAGATTTAAACATCCAGCCTCTTGGGTATATCTTCTTAAGAAGAAGGAAAATAAATATATAAGTGTTAGAGCAGTAAGATTAAGTGACGAGGCTGCTGTTTACAGACTAAATGCTGATATTTGTACTGTTTAGAAGGCTGTATAGATTTCTTCACTTTTTCATTTATCTCCTTTTTTTTTTAAGATTTTATTTATTTGACAGAGAGAGACACAGCAAGAGAGGGAACACAAGCAGGGGGAGTGGGAGAGGGAGAAGCAGGCTTCCCGCGGAGCAGGGAGCCCAATGAGGGGCTTTATCCCAGGACACTGGGATCATGGCCTGAGCCGAAGGCAGACGCTTAACGACTGAGCCACCCAGGCACCCTGGTTCATTTAGCTCCTTAAAAATAAAAAAAATCTCTGCTTAAGACTGGTATTTATTTTTCAAATAGATAATTTTTCCATAGGAGACATACAGATGGCCAATAAGCACACGAAAAGATGCTCAGCATCACCAATTATTAGGGAAGGCAAATCAAAAGCATGAGATTTCACTTTATCCATTAGGATAGCTATTATTTAAAAAAACACAATTTTTTTTCTGTTGATAGTAAAATAACAAGTGTTGGTGAAGATGCAGAGAAATTGGAACTCTTGTGCATTGCTAATGGGAATGTGAAATGAGGCAGTCACTGTGCAAGAAATAAGGCCACTCAAAAAAATTAAACCTAAAACTACCATATGGATCCAGCAATTCCACTTCAGGATAATATCCAAAAGAATTAAATAGGTATTTGTATACCTGTGTTGATAGCAGCACTCTTCACAGTAGCAAAAAGCTGGAAACAACTCAAATGCCCATCAATGGATGAATGGATAAACAAAATTTGTGTATATAGATATATATATATAGATATATATATATATATGCGCACACAATGGACTGTGATTTAGCCTTAAAAAGGAAAGTTCTGTTGCGCTGTAGCGTGGATGAACCATGAAGACATGCTAAATGACATGAACCAGACACGAAAGGACAAATACCGTATGATTCACTTATATGAGGTACCCAGAATAGTCATAATTCTTACAGGCAGAAATAGTGGTCACCAGGGGTGGTGGCAGAGGGGTGGGTTACAGAATAGAGAGTTTAAGGAGGAGAGTTTCCATTTGAGATGATGAAAAAGTTCTGGAGATGGATAGTGGTAACGGTAGCATAGCAGTGTAAGTGTACTTAATGCCACTGAACTGTATACTTAAAAATGGTTAAAATGATAAATTTTATGTTTATTTTACCATTAAAAAAATACTTATTTTGCCAAACCACGTGGTACACTTAGCAGAGATCAGATAAATGATTACTGTGTGTAAGACCTTGCACAATGGTGTCTTTAGTAGGTCAAATGCACAAGGAAAGAACCCTGTCCAAGCTGAGGATGCTTACTAATATCATCTCATAACTTGAGTCCTTTAGCTTTCACAAACTCTGTAGGAGGGTATTGGTCAAGCATTGTGTCCTGGGAACCACAACAAGGGTTAGGTTTTTAATCTATTAAAGGTCATATGTCAGAGGTCCCCTAGACCATTCCCAGGTTCAGTGATTCACAAGGATCACTCAAAGTTTTCAACACATTTTCATACTCTTGACTATGATTTATTACAGTGAAAGGATACAAAGCAAAATCAGCAAGGGGAAAAGGCACATGAGGTGAAGTCCGGAAGAAACCATGTATAAACTCCCAAGAATCCTCTCCCGGTGGAGTCATGGCAGGGCATGCCTCATTCCTCCAGCAGTGAGTCGTGACTGTACCTGTGAGTCTCATCTATTAGAAACTCGGTGCCCTTGGTTCTGTCAGGGGCTAGTCACAGACATCCTCTGCCTAGCATGTACCCAGATTCCAGCCTCCCAGGAGGAAAGTGGGTGTTTAGCATTCCCCTCATTGTGTAGACTATAGGCACTGAACCATTCTCAGTTCTGGGAATGCCGGGAACCCTCCTGAAATCCAGGTTCCCAGACACCAGCCAGGGGGCCAACCTTGCAAGCAGGCCTTTCTAAGCATAGCTGATTCAGTGCTGCTGTGTTTACTGTTTTCTGCAGAGGATACATGGGTGTACTTTCTGTATTGTTGGATGTATCATTAGGGACAGTGGAAAGGCAACGCCTTTGGAGTGTGAAAATGATTCTTATGAAAACAAGGGAAATTTTTGGAAAAATAAAGCTTTTGTTAGGCTGGTATTAGGATAGTTGTAATTTTTTTTTTCTTCTGTTTATCTACCACCCTCCTGTTTTTCTGTTGTAAGTGTGGTAGGATTCTTTTATGTCCCTACCTGCACGTAAGGGAGGGGTGGTAAGGCAGAGTTGTGGTCCTGTGGCTTAAGGTAGCTTATTAAGTGGTTAGTGACTTAACCATTTCTGGATCCAAGCAACAGCAAGCTTTTAAGATAATTTCAAATGGTAATTGCTTTCTTGCCATGCACATTTCCCCCCTTTTTATACTTCCTTTATTGTGTGCAGCTGTTATTCTCCTTTTCATTGTGATGTTTCGAAATTGTGGTGGTTAAGTTTTTGCTTTAAGCTTTTTAAGGATAACTAGTTTTCTAGAGAAATAATTGTACACTGCTTCCCTACTTCTGCTGTGGCAGGTTGTGGCCACAGCACTGCTGTTGACGTCTTCCAGCTGCTAAGACGTGAAGTTAGTTTCCCTGCTTGCTCTCTGACACCTACTGAGCCAGGAGAGCCACTTGTGGCACGCAGCTGGGACACATTCATGGTGCTTGCACCGGGGTTGGGGTAGGACCTGGAGGTCATCATTGTAGAGCCTGTTACTCTCATGGCTCTGAATTTATGAGTGATTTGTACTACTTGGCTTCCTGTATGTGTGTTGTTTAAAAAAAGAAAACATCTGTTAATGTGTTTTTTAATAGATGATATTTTCATAGGTTTTAAACATTTATAAAAGTATATGAAGGTACAAAATAAAAAAATCTCCCGTGTGTCTCCTGTTTGCCTAGTTCTCTGCCTCCTCCCTAAAACAGGTTACCAGTTAATAGTTTTTGGTGTATCCTTCCAGACATTTTTGTGTGTGTGTGTGTGTGTGTGTGTGTGTGTGTGTGTTACTTTTCCTTATGTTTTACATAATTGTTAACCTACTGTTTACACATTTCTGTGTGTGTGCCTGTTTTCTAAGTGTATATATATTCTTTGTCATGTTGAAAATTAGTGACGTTCCAAGAGTGTTGAAAGCAGTTAAACAATAAATAGCTTCCTAGCCCTGAAGAAGGAACCGATTTTTTTTCTTGTATTTTGACCTTAAGTTATAGAGGACCTGGTTCTAGTCTCCACTATAGCCTGTACTCCAGAGTGTCAATTCCTGGGGCACCTGGGTGGCTCAGTCGTTAAGCGTCTGCCTTCAGCTCAGGTCATGATTCCAGGGTCCTGGGATCGAGCCCTGCATCCGTATCAGGCTCCCTGCCCCGTGGGAGTACTGCTTCTCCCTCTCCCCCTGCTGTGTTCCCTCTCTCGCTGTGTCTCTCTCTGTCAAATAAAATAAAAAAAAATCTTTAAAAAAAAAAAAAGTGTCAATTCCTTTTATTCACTTACTGGTTTGTAATTGATCTGAAATACAAAACTTTTTTTAAGGTTAAGTAATTATTAAATTTTTTTCTTTTGTAGTGTGCAATCCGAAGAGCTACTCTAAATAGGTCATTTACTCCTGTCCTTTTGGGAAGTGCATTGAAGAACAAAGGAGTTCAGCCTCTTTTAGATGCTGTTTTAGATTACCTCCCAAATCCATCTGAAGTCCAAAATTACGCTATTCTCAATCAGGAGGAGTAAGTCTTGGAAATTGAATCTTAGTTTATGCAGAAATACTTTTAACATTTATGCACTATGAAAGAATTTAAGAATGGTTCTTTTGATTAAGTTGTGTTTGTGGGCTCCCCCCTCTCATAATTTACGAAAATCAATTGCCAGTTTCTATTTGGGTAACACTTTTGACATATAGAAAACTATTTATTATACCACTTGCCATATCATACTCTGTTTGTAAGTTAGAAGTATGATTAATTATCTACCAAGGTTTATTTACATCATTAGTAAATTTTTTCATTTGGGACCAGCTGTTTTCAGCCACACCAAAAAAACAGAAACAAAAAATACCCTTAAACTTTGAGACACAGACTTTTTTTTAAGTTCTCATTGATTATTTTTTTCTTTCTCTGCCATTTTTGGTGTTTTTAGTCTGCTTTGGTCCTGTCCTGATGTAGTAACTAAGCCCTGAGAAGTTATTCTTACTAATCTCTTTCAGTGAAATTTCATTTATGTGAGGTCAGAAATGTTTAGCATGTATATGCTTTTTCTCAGATAATACTCTGATAAATTGATATAAAAGAAATATCAAATAATGCATCTCACAGATTTATATTTCTTTTAAGTGACTCAAAAGAGAAAAACAAAATCTTAATGAACTCCGAGAGAAGCAGTTCCCACCCATTTGTAGGCCTAGCTTTTAAACTGGAGGTAAGTTGCTTTCTAATGTATTTAATTGCTGTACGTGGATCGTTTTTCCTATTACAAAATGACTTTGTTACAAATTTCTCTGCTGAAAGTTAGTTCCCCTTTTCCTCTTTCCATACTGCCTCTTTAGAAGGGAATTACTGTATGCAGCCCACACTTAAGGTGTGGGGAATTATGTTCCACCCCCTTGAGGGAGCAGTATCTACTGTTCAGTTATTTGGGATTCTTCTATATGGGAGAGTTGTCTTCTCTCCCCCATTTATATTTTTATTCAGTCATTTCTTTATATCAGCTTGGCCTCATGGATATTTATTTTGTTATAATGAGTAGTATGTTATTTATTTTGTTGTGCAGGTTGGCCAAGTTTGGCCATTGGAGCTCTTTTAGTTGCTCCTGTGTCCTTTTGACATTCTGCAATGTTTTGTTGTTTTGAATCCTTCCTGACTTTGTGGCACTGCAGGATCCTCCACGCCTAGAACCTAGAACCAGTCCTTTCTCTAGGTGCCTTGGTTCCATTCCTTTTAACCGAGAATGGTATTAGAAACCACGATTTGGGTACCTGGGAGTATTTTTTGTTAGGTTGTTGTTGCTGCTGTTCATACTATTTTAAGGGGGAAAGAAGGTGGTTAAGTTAGAAGCGTTAAAAGTGGTCATTTCTGGGGCGCCTGGGTGGCTCAGTCGTTAAGCTTCTGCCTTCGGCTCAGGTCATGAATCAGGGTCCTGGGATCCAGCCCCACATGAGGCTCCCTGCTTGGCGGGAAGCCTGCTTCTCCCTCTCCCACTCCCCCTGCTTGTGTTCCCTCTCTCGCTGTCTCTATCAAATAAATAAAATCTTAAAAAAAAAAAAAAGTGGTTATTTCTGGGATGGGATTATATTTTGGGGGCTTTTAGTTTTTATTTTAAAATTTTTACAATATACTTATTCTAAATGTAATTTTAAGTTAAAAAATACAAATAACATTGTGGTGACAATTTTTATGGGTAAAGCTTTTAAAAATATACATTTAGGAATATCTTCTTAGGATTCCTGGAATGGTGATTACTGAATTAAAGGAATAGAATGTTTTATTATTTAATGGGTTTATTGCCAGATTTCGTTCATACTCTCAGAGTTAATGTATTAAATTATTTCAGTGAATCTTTATCAGCATTGAGTATTATTTAAAAGTTACTACCAATTTTATAAGTGAAAGTTAATAATTCTTCTTTAATTCCTAATGGTAGAGAACATTTTTCCATATATTGATTATGTAGTTATAATTCCTTTTTTGCAGTTGTCTCGTTTCTTATTTTAAAAATTAATGCCAAAGTGTTTATTTAAATGATCTTTCTCTAATCTTATTTTTTAAAACAATCAACAGTTTAAATTTATAGTCTAATGTATCAGTCTTTTTTAGTTCTCTCATTTTTTAACCTTAGAAATCCTCTTTATATATATTTCATAAACGTTTTCTACTTTTTCTATGATGGTTTTTTTTTTCATTGTTAATCCATCTGGAATTTGTTTTGCTGTGTGCTGTGAGGTGGACTCTAAATGTATCTCCTCTGCCTCCAAATAGAAGACCAGTTGTCTAGCTCCCAGTTTTTGAACAATGCTGTACTTTTCCATTGTCATGTCTTTTGTCAGCATTGTCTGTTGACAAATATATTCTGCATTTTAGATATTTTTTTTACTCTGTGTGCTATTCAGTTTAATTTCTGCTACTTCTTTACTTTTTAAGTTTGGAGTATTTGATATGTTTTTATATCAGTCATGGTTAGCTTCTTATTGCCATAATACTTCAGAAATTTCTATTTTTATCCATTCTTCTAAATGAACTTTAAAATCATTAATCATACGTTTAAAAATTCCTCTTGGGATTTTTATTGCTATTGTGTTAAACCTATAAATTAATATGGGAAGAATTGGCAACTTTTAAAACATACCCAGTTGGTTAGTGTTAGTATTGAGGAGGAATTGATCCATGGTTATTTCTTTTATATTCAGTTACTTTAAAGAATGCTTATTTATATAGCTTTCCAGGTGCTTATCAAAGGGTTTTTTTTTTTTAGATGTATAGTACATTCTTACCATTTCTAATCATATCTTTGTTGTCTTTCCAATAATTATAGTTTGTGTTTTATATCTTAATTGTATTAAACCAAACTTAGGAAATAGTAATAGAAGGCAAAAGGATATTTCCTTATTGCATACACAATTTAAAATTATTTTCTAGGGGCGCCTGGGTGGCTCAGTTGGTTAAACCGCTGCCTTCAGCTCAGGCCATGATCCCAGGGTCCTGGGATCGAGCCCCTCATCGGGCTCCCTGCTCATGCAGGAAGCCTGCTTCTTCCTCTGCCTGCCGCTCCCCCTGCTTGTGCTCTCTCCCTCTCTCTCTCTCTCTCACTCTCTCTGTGTGTCAAATAAATAAATAAAATCTTTAAAAATAAATAAATAAAATTATTTTCTAATTTTTATTTCAGAGAAATCAGAAGTAGTACCAGAAAGATCAAAAACAACCATTTAACTCATATATATTCAAAGCTAGTATTTATTTATTTATTTTTTACAATTTTGTTTATTTGCGAGAGAGAGAATGAGAGACAGCATGAGAGGGAGGAGGGTCAGAGGGAGAAGCAGACTCCCTGCCGAGCAGGGAGCCCAATGTGGGACTCAATCCCGGGACTCTAGGATCATGACCTGAGCCGAAGGCAGTCGCCCAACCAACTGAGCCACCCAGGTGCCCAAGTTTTTTAGACAGTCAACCAAAACGTGTATAAAATATACTACTAAAATTGATAGGGAATGATTGGAGGATGTGAAATTTTTTTCTCTTTCTCTTTTTTTAAAGATTTTATTTATTTGACAGAGAGCACAAGCAGGGAGAGTGGCAGGCAGAGGGAGAGGGAGAAGCAGGCTCCTTGCAGAGCAGGGAGCCCAATGCAGGGCTCGATCCCAGGACCCCGGGATCATGACCTGAGCCGAAGGCAGACACTTAACTACTGAGCCACCCAGGCACCCTGAAGTTTTCCTCACAATTTTGATTCTTATGTTTCTTTTTCTTCTTTCCGCCTTACCCCATCTTGACTTCTAGGCTGGGCGATTTGGACAGTTAACTTATGTCCGCAATTATCAAGGAGAGCTGAAGAAGGGTGACACCATCTATAACACGAGGACAGGAAAGAAACTGCGAGTGCAGCGGCTGGTTCGCCTGCATGCTGACATGATGGAGGCAAGTATAGGTCCTTCCTGGCAGATAGAGATTTCTCTAATGCAGGTGAAATAGATCTACCTTCTTGGTACCCTGAGCCCCACAAGAAAATCACTTCTATTTGAATGTTTCACTAACTTCTTCCTTTTTACTTAGATGTGCTATAATTCTGATGTAGCTCTTTGGTATGGGCTAAATTAGCAGATGTTAAGGACACATTTTATGTACTATTTGTGATTAGTTGTATTTCCTCAATGGCCAAGGTTAAGGAGAAGGGACAGTTAGTTCCTTGACTTAGAACCCAAGATTCAGCACCTTTCTCAAGAGCTGTCATTACAAAGAGTATAACAGGTGTTGGGACAGTGGAACTGTGGTTCTCAAAGGTAATTGAGAGTAATCAATTCACATACAATGTCCCACATTGTTCAGTGAATTTACTTTCGCAAGTATGGCCCCACGTGGAAGCCCTGTTTAACCTAGAGTTTTTTATTCCTGTTATAGAACCAACGCCCTCCCCCGCCCCCCCCCCCCCGCCAAAGGACCATATTGGTGCTAGAATCCATCTGAAGATTTAGAACCTCTCAAGGTCTTATCTGGGAAATAAACTTTGGCTTACAGCTTAAATTTTTGAATTGGCTCTGAATCTATTCTAGCCTTCTATATAGTCTTTTGGGGTTAGGCCTTAGTAGAAATGCCACATGTGTGGCGTTGTCTCCCACTCCCGCTCTTTCCCCAGTCAGCTCTGTATTCCGGGAGAAATTTATTAGTCTGAGCAAAATCTTACGACATTCAGAAATTTGTGGTCTCTCCTGGAAGATGAATAAGCAGTCTTTCAAAATTGGGTTTTATTGCTGTTTTGTGAGATAGGCAGCAGGGGGCATGATACAGGGAGTAGTGATTGTCACAGATGTTTTTATGGGCCAGAAGCTACGAGATGTTTACATCTCTGGAACTGTTAAAGACTCAGGCACAGCCACAGCTGTTATGAATGAACTGTCAGTATAAATGGACAAAAACTAGGAAGCTTAAGAGGCACCAGTGCTTTGTTCTTAGATTTCCTGTGTTTATTTGACTGCTTGCATCTGTGAGAAATTAAGATTATTTTAAGTACAATGGGCTGAATTCTCCTGCCTTTGTTTTCAAAACTTCCTTTGCAGTTTTTCCTTGTACATCTTTGTCATATCTCATTGTTGGACTGTGGCAGCACATAAAATATATCCTTCTTAATCCATAGAAATAACTTTAGAAGTGTGAGGCTCTGTATTCTGTCAGTACTACAGATCTTCCAACTTAATGATGCCATAGTCTTTAGATTCCATATAAAGTAAAATCTTGTCAGTTGAGATGTGGCTTAAATAAAGGCCCTATTCAAGGTATATCTTGCCTTGGTTGATTATTGGTATTACATTGGTTCTAGCTAATTCATTCTCTATAGAATTCATGGTGAGATTCTGCCATGTTTATGTACAATGTGCTCAGTGTATGATTACTTTTCAGTTACCATGTCCTGATTTGTATTATTTGCAAGTATTATTTTGTGTTATTTCTTTATTTAGGATGTTGAGGAAGTGTATGCTGGAGACATCTGTGCATTGTTTGGCATTGACTGTGCTAGTGGAGACACATTCACAAACAAAAATAATAGTGGCCTTTCTATGGTACGTCATTGAATTTCAAAGCTATTTATATCACTTGAGTTTTAGAAGTCTGTTTTTATGTAGTATATTTAGTACTTCAGAAAAACAGTCACAGTTTTCATTTATTGCCACAGGCATCAGTATAGATTTGTCGTGGCTTTTTGGATGTCAGTTAGACAAGTACTCTGTGTAACCTAACTTACCTGATTTTTCTTAGTAAAATAATTCCACAGTCCTCTAAGATTTAGCATAGAGGGAAAAATCTTCACTAGATACACCTGAACTGTGTAGCGCTGACTCACCTACTCTGAGATCTTCTTCCCCATTGGCGATTCCTCTCGAATTCCTGTCACCAGAATCAGGCTAATCCCAGTGGATGGCCACTTACTTAGCCAGAGTGGGCCCTTCCGTCAATCCCCCGGAGAACTGTAACATGTAAACTAGGGGATAACAGAATGGAACCTTGCTCGAAGGCAAGGTGCAACTAGACAGCCTGACTTTTAGCACACATAGCCTGTCCTGTGGAACTCAGAGGTCCCTTTTCATGACTGAGGGATCCCAAAGGGAAGAGCATGCTTGGGCACTTCCTGCCTTTGAATCCCCTTCATTCACTTCCCTTTTTTGCCCCTGTAGGAGAATAGGCTCTCCGACAGTATGACATCTGTTCATGAAGGTGGTCCCTCTCCTGAATTCAGTAAAGAAAGAATATGAGTACATAGGGGGATGGGTAATTTGAGGTGAAGGAATTTACAGTGGGTCATTTACATAAGAACTGGTCCAATCCTAACAGATGAGCACTGTAGTAGTCCCTGTATTAGGTGATGAATTTATAATTTTACAATTTAGCTTTTCTGTGTAAGATATTCTCTAATGTCTGTGGTTTTACATGTTGCTTTAAGATACTACAAAAAATCAATCTATACAGGTCTTTGGGGGGTCTAGAGAAGGGGCATGGTTTATAAACAAATATTGTTGATAAGGCCTTCTCTAAATACTTGTAATTAGTATATGAGGGACTGGAGGCTGTGGGAAGTGCTTAGGCTTAGGACCTTGATTAGAGTCTCACCTCTGCCAAGTTATTTTGTCTTTCCAAGACTTTAATGATTTTATTTGTAAAATGGGGATAATAACTGCTTGTCAGAGTTGTGACTGAATGAGGTATCGTATGTATAAAGAATCTAGTGTCCTTTGTTTTACAGTCAGTCTTGGCATATTTTGATTAAATAACTTATCGAAACACAGCAATAGCACATGTCGCCACTAGCCAATAAGAATTCAAATCTTGGCATTTGGGTTCATTACGATTTTGTTTAAGATGTGTCAGTAAACAAGGGTCTTAAACAGTTAATAAACAGTTTATTTTTGTTATTTTGGGAGAGAAGAGATCATGTAAGTGTATGCATTTATTAATGTATTAATATATTTAATACAAAACAGACCAAGATATATATTGTCTGGCCTAAATGTGTTGACTAGTATTTGTCCTTTGTTCTTTTGTAAGTACCACATTAAAAGTTATCCATCCCTGACCCAAACAGTACTGTATTTGAATTCTTCTCTGTTCTTTTAAAAAATATTTTAGGAGTCAATTCATGTTCCTGATCCTGTCATTTCAATAGCAATGAAGCCTTCTAACAAGGTAGGAGTTTGGTTTCAATCCGAATAAAAACTTGAGCTCTTTTTCATCTTTCTGCACAATGCACATAGTATCTTGTGATAACCAGCAATCTTACGGTCTCTATTTCTTCTTTTGGTATTGAGATCGCCTTCTAAAACTACCAGTCTCTTGGTAGTGATTAGTTCTCACTATACCTGAAAAAATTGATGGTATTAAAATGGGCACAAGACTGTGCTTTCTAACTCTTTATAATATCATTGGCTCCAAAGTGGTAAGAATATTTTCCTATGTTCAGATCATAAAGGAGTGGAAAAAGGGAAACAGGGACATTTATCCTAAGTTGTAGTAAAACCTCACTGAGGTCCCTTAGATTACTACATAGATTAATTGCCTCATGGATTATATTACATCTCTGGATTTGTGGTAGTTATGGAGTATAACATGGAAAGCCTGCAAACAAGACTTTTTCTCACTTTTTTTTAAAAAGATTTTATTTATTGATTGAGAGGGAGAGGGAGCACAAGCAGGGGGGAGAAGCAGGCTCCCTGCCGAGCAGGGAACCCGATGCAAGGTCGATCCCAGGGCCCTGGGACCACGACCCGAGCCAAAGGCAGACACTTAAAACGACTGAGCCACCCAGGTGCCCCTCCACTTTTTTTTCTTTTAAAGTAGGCTCCATGCTGTGTGTGGATGTGGGGCTTGAACTCACAACCCTGAGATCAAGAGTCGGACGCTTAACCACCTGAGCCACCCAGGCACCCCTTTCTCAGTTTCAAATATAATAGTTTTATGGTTGGATTTGATGTCATTTAGCTTTTTATGGAACCAGAATTCCTTGAATAGGTTCTTACTCGCATTACTGCCATTAGAATTAGTTTGTATTAATGCCATATTGTTTCAGTTCTTAAATTGCTTTGACATTCATAACAGTCATGTTAATATGGTAAATTGAAACAGACTCATTCATGCATCGAGAACCACTTGTCATCTGGGAACTACTGTTTACAGAACATACTCTGATGTATTGTCTTGTGGATACATTAACAGGTACTTCCTCTATTTTGGGGAAATGAGCTTTTCCAGACCCTTCTTAGTATAGAAAAGAGAATGTTTAGGGAGCAAGAAACATTATGTCATTCCATCTCAGAAATTTGAGTAAAGGCAAACCTTGCATATTACCACACAGAGAAATGCCACAGTTCCAGGTGCTTTGCTAAATTGCTTGCTTTTCCCTTCCGAATAATCAGGGAGAGAAGTTAAAGATACTGTGCTTTTTCATTCCTAATTCAGAGTTTATGTAAGATATTTAACTGTTGATAGTTCACAATAGTGGAGGAAAATCAAAGGCATCAATATCTAAAAGGTTTTTTTGATGTTTCAGGCTTGTCTGTTTGCTGGAGTAAATTAATTTAAATAATGAAGTCATTGCATAAAGCTGTGAATCTCGATAGTGGGGGCAAAGATGATCTTCTAGTAAGTTGGGAGTACCTGGCTTATGTAGGGAAAAGGCAAAAACTTAGAGATAGACTAACCGAGGTTTCAGTCCCAGCTTTGCCATGCACTAGCTCTGTGGCCTTCGGCAGGTCAGTCAACCTTTCTAGACCTAGTTTCCTCCCCTGTGAAATGTGGATAATTCTGTCTTGCAGCATTGTGGTTAGAATTTGAGGTACACATTCAAAACATGTATATAGCACAGTTCCATGCACTCGTGATAACTGTTAAATACTGGTGATTCAGGGTGTGTTTGTTTTCTGTTGCTGCCATAAGAAAGTACCACACACTTGGCTTAAAATAGCACAAATGTATTATTTTACAGTGTTAGAAATCTGACATAGTTCTTACTCGACTAAAATGAAGATACAGGACTGTTCCTTTCTGGAGGCTCTAGGGGACATTTTATTTTTGCTTACTCAGATTGTTGGCAAAATTCAGCTCCTTGTAGCTGTTGGGACTGGGGTCCCCATTTCTTTGATGACTGTCATGTGGGGCCTGTTTTTAGCTTCTAGAAGCTGTCCATTTTCGTAGGCTTTGGCCCCATCGTCTTCAGTGCTATCAACCACACAGTCAACTCCTTTTGTGCTTCATATATCTTCTGCCTCATCTTCCCTCGTTCCATCTTTCTAACTTAACCCTTCGGTTTTCCTCTTCCTTTTTCAAGGCCCATGTGATTACGTTGGGCCAACCCAGATTCTTCATGGTAATCTTCCCATCGCAGAGTCTATAAGTTTAATCATATCTGCATGATCCCCTTTATCACATGAAGTAACATTCACGGGTTTGGGGGGATTAGGGCTTAACTTAGAGGACCATAATTCTACTTACCACGTATGGAATTATATCTAAGGAGAATAAAGATGCATGCAATCACATCCAAGCAGGTTGTTGTGAAAGGGAGAAGTCTCAGTATGACATTTGCCTTACTCTTGGTCTTAACCGTCCTGCTTGAATCTACAATCACATCTTGGTAAACATGCTGATTCCTGTGATTATGTATAGAATTTCTAAAATGTAATAGAGTAACAAGGATTATTTTTCTTCATTGGAGAAAGTTTTCCACAAATGGATAGTTTTCCACAAATGGACAGTTTCTGTGTATATCCAAGAATAAAATAGGAAAGGGCATAGTTAAGCCTTAGACTCTTGTATCTTGTTGTGGAAAGAAAATTCTGTCAGCCAACCGTTCTCTGATGTCTTGACTGTGTGTTGTCCAAGCTCACATATTGAAAGGGTATGTATGGCCTAGGAACTAGATGGGGATCATTGTTATTTCCTAACTGTTAACGTACTTGACTTCATTTAGTAAAGTTCTTTCAACAGCCCCATTGCTTATCATGCTTACTAAAATGTGTAATGACTTTCTTTTTTTAAAGAATGATCTGGAAAAATTTTCAAAAGGTATTGGCAGGTTTACAAGAGAAGATCCCACATTTAAAGTCCACTTCGACACTGAGAGCAAAGAGACAATTGTATCTGGAATGGGAGAATTACACCTAGAAATCTATGCTCAGGTAATGAATAACAAGGAAGTTAACTTAAATTCATTTTATTTATGCCTGTGTTTTGTTACAAGTCAGTAACTCTCAGTCTAATGACTGTAAACTAATAGTGGTTCTTCAGACTTCATTCTGGCTTATATCCAGATGTGGTATACTGTGTTACAAATGTTACTGTCTCTTACAGATTAATTATTTTTGATTTCTAAATCCTTTTATTTGTAAAACATTTGCAGACTCCTAGAATCAAGACTCCAAGTATTTGCAGTAAGATCATCCATCCATCCCTAGGTCGTGGTTAGTTGGGTCAAGCAAATCCTGGTCTCAACCTTAGGGAGACAACCTGCAGGGAGAGACCTGCTGGGGAAGTTGGCCCACCAGTGCCCACTCTTGAGGCCATTTCTTGCCTGTTTTCTTCTCAAGTTAGTACTTGAAGATCATTAGAATTTAGATAATAGAGTAGATGGGCTGTATTTTCCCTAGGAAAGGTCTTCTGTATCTATGAATGAAAACGAAAGCTATTTGACTTATGATTAAAAATTCTGGTTGTGATCATATTTTTGAAGTTAAGGTAGTAGAAAACTCTGACGACAGATTCATAGGCTATTCCAGAGAATATGTAATAATATGAAACAAGGGTGAAGTTTTAGTGGATAGATTAATTAGAGGTAAGTAAAAGTTAAACAGTCTAAATTAGAATTCATTTATATAAAATCTCAAAGTCATTTGTATTACTTAATATCATGTATCTAACCTTTGTAAGATAACTTTGTAAAGATACTGATTTAAGATTGATCATTTTTTATCATATTTAAATGAGTGCTTCAAAGGTAGTTAAGATTCTTAGGATTTTTCTTCTTTCAGTTTATTTTTTTAAGTACACCAAAAAATTAACTCCCCTCTCCTTTTTAGCGGATGGAAAGAGAATATGGCTGTCCTTGTGTCACAGGAAAGCCAAAAGTTGCTTTCAGAGAGACCATTACTGCCCCCGTCCCGTAAGTATGCAACACAATTAAACATACTGTGAGGCCAGAATTGAAGCTTTTTATTATGGGATATACACACCACTTTTACATCATGATAGTTTCTATTAGGGAATCTGTATCGTTCTATACTGTAATGAAGACATTTATACAAAGTGACATTTTGGGATTTGCTCGGCCCCATAAACTAGGTATTGATGAAACCTGGCATACACACATCATTGATAAGCATGTTGACTCGTCAGTGTTAGGGTCTTCATTTATTCCAGCTGTGCTTCCTTTGGGAGACGGCTATTATGTTTGACTTTGGTACCATATTGTGGATGCCAGAGAACTTGCATTTGCCAAGGAATCATCTCCTGCAAGGAAAGGAAACTAACTAATGCTGTAATAAAATTCAGAAAACATTTAAGAAAACAATGTTGGGTTTAGATTTTGTTAGCGACAAAACAGTCCTTACAAAGAACAACAAAGTTAAATGGCTACCAGTATAATATACTTCAACCTGGTGTCTATATTAATTTACATGAATTCTGATTTAGAGTCAAAATTAATAAGGCATACACTGTGGCTCTAAAACACGTCTCAATTTTCAAAGTGTCATCAAATAAAGGTAAATGATACTTTACCTGAGATGCAATGTCATGAAGTAGAATGGTGTAGTCTAACTCAATGAAGTCATCATTTCTTTGCTATCATAAAAAATAAAAACCTGGTGTTTGAAACTTAGTATCTTTGGAAATAATGATACGTTCATTTTAAAATTCAGCTTTCGTTACTAGATGATGATACTTTCAGTTAATAAGTAAAAACAAAAATTGAATGTTATAATTTATTTAGCCTGATCAGAAAAACTGTGTTCTTGGGGCGCCTGGGTGGCTTAGTCAGTTAAGTGTCCAACTCTTGGTTTTGGCTCAGGTCATGATCTCAGGGTCGTGAGATGGAGCCTGCTTGAGATACCCTCTCCCTCTCCCTCCCTCTGCCCTTCCTACCCCCCCAAAAAAGAAAAACTGTTCTTATAAAAAAGTTTTCTTTCAAACTACATTTTAAAATCGTGATTTTTTTCACCTGTTACTCTAAAAGTTGTGTACCCTTTTTAGGTTCTGAGTTGTGATAGCTCCGTCAGAGCATTATGATCTAAAGTTTGTCATTTAAGATTCCTGAATGTTTCCATTATTCAGAAAAGCATCATTTTAAGGGATAAACTACTGAAATGAGTGTTTACATTAAAGGGAACCAATTTTATAATAGAAATTCTCTTTTTAAAAACAAAGTAGGAAAACATAATGAGTGTAGTTATATGGTTTTGCAATTAAAGCTTTCATCTGTACTTATTGTTTTGGGCATATAAAGTATTTATACCACCAGCTCCACAGAAATACTGCATCCACATAGTTTAAAACTACATTCACCAGAGATTTGCTGTACAAGGCTTTTTAAGGCTTATAATCAATGTGTTGCAACAAGCCCTGGCCTCTGAGGGGCAGCATGAGCTGCTGTGTCCCTTTTGGGTAATAGCAGTAAACCTTTCCGCTGAAATTTTAATAATGCTTTAAAACTTTGATGAAGGATTATAGGAGTTTTCTGTCATAAAACTTCTAGCACTGTCTTGAGCATATTTTGAAAACCATGATTATGATTGTATAACCTCTGTAATCTGGCCCTGTTACTCGATTATTTGAGCCTTAGTACCCCAACAGGAATTTGTAACCAAAGTTGATGTCTACAGAAATGCATTTAAAAAATCCTCTGTTGGGATACCTGGGTGGCTTAGACGGTTAAGCATCTGACTCTTGATCTCAGCTCAGGTCTTGATCTCAGGGTTGTGAGTTCAAGCCCTGTGTTGGGTTCCACGGTGGGTGCAGAGCCTACTTAAAAATTTAAAAAACAAAAAAAGGGCTCTGTTTCTTAAAATGTTGTTGTGGTATTTATGTTAGGTATTGGCATCATATTCTACCTATTGTGATTGGGTATCCTGCCCTTCAGTGCCCGTAGGTGTCTAAGAAGTGGTTGCAAAAGCCTGTGGAGTAAAGGTGCTCCAGCTTGCAGTTTGTTTCCAGCAAGCTGAAACAAGTCATTTGGAAAGTCCTTTCCTCTTAAAAAACTAAAACTGTTTGTTGTGGTTTCTTTGCACTGTTTTTCTACATATCCATTAGATATCAATGGTTGACTTTTTTTCTTTCTAACCTCTTAATAAAGCTAAAATGTGAAGTTGACTTTATGTCTTTAAAGACTAGAAAGAGGCGGTTCTAAACAGTCGTATCAGACTTAAAAGAATAGGCTAGCAGTGAGATACAAGGTTGTACATTATGAGTAAACGGGTTATAAAAGCAAATGATACACAGCAAGCTTCACAAAGATTAAAAGATGATAAGATATTTGTTCTAGCTGATCCTTGGGGCAAAAAAATGCCGGCCACGTCTCAGAGTAGCTCTGGCACCACCATTTCAATAGAGGACAAAAAGCACAGTAGTTTCATTTGCATAGCTGTAGAAACTCGAATACAAAATTTAGATCGCCAAAGGGTATAATCTGTATTAAGCTGAGCGCAAAAACGGAATGCCAAATTATTTGTAACTCAATACTTGACTCTGTCGAAACTGCAGCTTCAACTTTTTTAACCTTGGGAACTGACCTCTCCTTCAAAATGCCAGGTTCACTATTTTCAATATAAAATGACTAAAGGGGCACTATTTATCCAATTATGAATTATCACACTTTCGGTAAAAAACCCTGTTAATAGTGTATTTTATAGAAATCACTTACCACTTGCTTGACAGTTTGAATTTTTACCATTTTATACCATGTGTTTTCGGTAGAATTCTGCCATATTATATAACCACAGGCAACCCAGGCTAAGTGTCGAACTGGCTTCATTTCTGGAGATACATTTCCAAAACTGTCTGGTGAGGGAAACATTTATATGGTAAATGGAATTATTTTATACATACAGTGTTAATTTGAGAAATCTAAATTCTAAGTCATGTTTTAGTTTCCTTCAAATGTGTACAGAATTTAAGGCCCTTTTTTGTTGAATTAGACTAGTAATGAATATTTTTGCAAAAACCAGTATATTTCCAACATATTGTTAACATCTAATAGTTTGAGCACAGATAATTAATATTGATCTTAAAGTTGAGAAAATGTTTTCCATGCCATATTTATATACCTGGAATATTTTGTGCTTCAAATGGTTCCTTCATGGACTTGAGTCTTTGATAAAATGTGTTATCTTCTTTATCTGGATTCTTTCCAATTTCTCCTTCAAATGTGAAGTTGACTTCTGGTGCAGTATCTTGTCCCATTAGAGGGTAAAGTACTTCAGCTGTGCAGTTCAGTGTAACTTGCTGTTTGAAACATTTTGCAAAATACCTTTACATGTAAATGGCCATCCATTCCTAATTATCATTCTTGAGATAGAACATTTAAAGTGTTGGCCCCCTAACAGTGTTTCAAACTTGACTTCAGAGTGTCTATTACGGAGGTATCTAATTGGGTGTGGCCTACAGTTTTCTTGAAGGTATCTAAAATAGATAACTTATTTTATAACTTTTAAAGTATCATAATCTTATATTTCATCTTAAAACTTTATTATTTCAGTGTTAATGGGGTGTCCCATTTGTAAGGCCAGATTTTAGTCTGACTTTATGTACTACCTCTGGACTTTGGTTACTTTTTAAGTCTATTACTCTACCATCTGCTTCTGAAATAACAGAAATATTCTCAAGCCCAGATAAATTAATTTGTATCTAGATGTAAAATTAGAAAATAGTAGCATTGGTTCTTCTTTGAAAGATGGCTGTCTAGTAGCTCAGATAATCTTTTAATAAATCTCTTGTTAGCCTGTGTGTCTTCTGAATTATGGTCAACAAAAGGCAAGCTTTTTTTTTTAAATTTTAAGATGGTTATGGTACAGACTGCAGTTCCTTTTTTTTTTTAAAGTTTGTCTTAATAATTTGGCAAGTATGTTATATTTAAAAATTTCCCTGCCCCATTACTGAAAGATTCCTGTGAACATGTTGGTATCATTTGGTCATTTTATTGCTCATAAATATCTAAAAGCACTGGCTTTCTTTAAATGAAAGAAATCAAAAACAGAATGAGAAGGGCAGACCTAAGAAAGTAATGACTAGAGAGTAAATTACTTCATTTGTCATATTAGGCATAAATTCAGACTGCCCTAAGAATATATAACATTTTTAAGGGAATTTATTTGAACTGAAATGTGTAGTCTTTTCTAAATAGCTCAGTAGAATTACTTCATGTATCTCAATATATTTTTAAAAGAGTATAATCTGACCCTTGTATGTTCATTATTTTTTTTCAAGGCAGGGATTTCACAACTTTAAAAAAAAACACAAGTTAATCCTATGACTTGGTCAGCAAAGGTGATCTAAAATATTTATAGAGTCAAATTCTTTTTCATAATAAAAGACATTTCACTTACTTTTTGGATAATTTCTTCCACAGAAAATTTAAGGCAATACTTGTGTCCTCTTCCCGGAATATCCTATTAAGAAAATGTAGTGAGTTATTACAAAAAGAACTCGGTTCTTTGTGTTGTTAGAAAAATACACTCTCATTTGGTTGGGGCAGAGGGCTGACTGGTGAGGATAAATGGTTAAAGCCCTAAGGCTTTACCTTGAAAAAGGCATGTCACCATGTACGTAACATCTAATTCAAGAGGTCCTTTATGAGATTTATTTTGGATGAGAACAGAAGAGTGGGATAAAAGCATATATAAAATGGGTTATAATTCACTTTCAATCATTAGAGGACTTCAACCTCTGGATCTGTGATCCTGAATTCTCTACAAAAGAAATTGTGAAACACCTTTTGATTCTAAGACAAAAAAACAGGATATACCTTTGAAAACATTTTCAAAAAGCCCTGTGTACCCTCCAAACACTGTTCAATGAAGGTGAATTCCATTTGGGGGCAGATTACTGGGAAGTGGTTAGAGATGTTAAGTACTGTTTTTACTTGTCCATTAGTAGACCTGCAAAATGATACTTTTAACAAATTTTATAACCATAAGACAATTGTTTAGGTATTTCACTTTTGAATCAAGATACAATTAAGAGTGTACACCTAATTATCTGGTGCAGTTTTGAAGTAACATCTACTCCCTGTCAGCTCTCACAGACTGTTAGTTAAATTTATGTCCGATAACCAAGCCACAATCTCAAATCTTATATTTTAGTAAAATGGAAACAAGCCTGGTTAGTGACAGCTGTAGCCTTAAGCATTTAATTTAACCCTTTGCCAGAGGGAGCATATCTTTTACAGGAGTCAGTGGTAGTGGTGTTTGGGTAGTTAAGGCAGAGCTTAAGCCCACAATACTTTTGTTTTCTGACTTTGGTTGTCAGTTTGTCTTACTGTTTGCTTACCCCTTAATTTTGGTTAAAGGGTCTGATAAAGATTGTAAAATTCAGGCAAAGTAGTATCGTTTGGAAGACGGGAGCTTTTGTTGGTTCAGATTGGAGTAGATGAGAAACGTAGTAGGAGTTTTGAGATTCTTTTGAATGGTTCTACAGGTTTGTCAGAAAAGGGTAAAATGCCACCCCGCATTTAGAACATTTTCCCATTTCTTTGTAATAGTGCCCATTAAAAACTGTCTCTGTCTCTGGCTTTCCAAGAAAAAACAAACAGCCCTGGCTGTCCCGGAGTGTCAGCTATCCCCAGGAATGTTAACTTCCCTAGACCTGACGTCAACAGCGAGTCCCAAAACAGGCAAGGGTGGAGTGGAAGGGAAGTCGCGCTAAGAACGAGGCTGAGACCCTTGGGAGCTGGAGGGCAAGCAAGTAGGTGCCGGCTCCCGCCCACTGCCCTCGCCGGACTCACCTCCATGCTGGCTTGTTTGATAGTCTGCACCAGAAACACCTTGTGGGGGGTCCCCTGCTGGTAGTTGATGCAGTTCTCCGCCACCGAGGCTGCCCTGGAGGCTGGGAAGTGGGTCGGGGGGATTTCCATTCTTGGTGGGAGCTTACGGCTGCTCACGTTGAAGGGGACCAGACGGTACCAGTGCACCGCCGGCTCAGCCTCCTCCTGGGTGGCCGAGACGGAAGAGTTGTTAGAGTCGGCACGCCTAGGTCGGGCTGGCTGTAGGCGGGATCGCCAGCTCCCACCCTCCTCTCTTCCTCCTTCCCTCCTTCCGATTCAGGAAGCTGCCGCAGGGGCGCTGGCTCCTGCGGCTGCTCCTGTGGCCCCGCCCTGCTGCCGCCCACTTTACCGACTGAATCTTGCGAGGGGTGAGCCCCGGCCTTTCCGGCTGGCGGGGGTGGCGGTGTGGGGAGGGAGTCGGTGGGTTAGGTTGGCTGGAACTTCATCCTTCCCTTCATTAACCTTTACTGAAGTGCAAGGAGGGGCTTTCTGGCTTTTTCCTTTATGGAGTGCCTCCCGGGCCTGCAGTTTCCTCTCCGTGGAAGAAATCTGGTTGCTTCACATGCAGTCTGCAGCACACCTTCCTTATACACCGCGCAGTGTCAGGCACAGGGCAAAGTGCAAAGGAGCTCCAGATAGTGAGTCGGTCAGTTGGTTACTTCTTTCTCCTTCCCATTGTGAGGTGCAGAAACGTGCTTGGTTAATCCCCCTTTTTGTGGGATTGGACCAATGCTGCCCAAATCAGGGTATGAGAAATTTCAAAGGATAGCATTAATTTGGAGGATAATGTAATTTGGATCAGGAGAAATAAATACACCTGCATCCCCTCCCCCTTTACTAATCTAAGAAAAATGAGGTTTTGCTGTAAAATGTAAAACCAAGCTTCTAACCTTCTGAATCACGTTGAAATTTTTTTTAAAGATTTTATTTATTTATTCATGAGAGAGAGGCAGAGGGAGAAGCAGACTCCCAAGGAGCAGGGAGCCCGATGCGGGACTCATGGGATCATGACCTGAGCTGAAGGCAGACGCTTAACCATCTGAGCCACCCAGGCGCCCTCACTTTGAAATTTTTAAGAATCAAAACATATTTAAGAACTGAACTTCAAGCACTACATGAAGTAACTTCTAACAAAGACAAGAGTTTTTAAAGCTGCTTAAAGCAAGCACAAACTTTTAGTAGGCAGTGCATTTCCATTCTCCAGGTTTCTTAATTGTCTTCTCATTTTACCTTTGAAGGGACTATGATTTAGGCATTGGATTGCTCTAGATCAGGAAGCTAAGGTTCCTTTTAATCTGTATGGCCAAACCTTCCCTTTAGCTCTTTGGCTTGGAAAAATAGAGCTTCTTAGCTTTTTTTTTTTTCCTCAAAATGGATTTTTGAAAGTTCTTTGGGTGGGCATATGTGTTGTGCTTTAAAAAATAAACTTAAAATGTATTTATAATGTGTTCTCTTCCCCAAATACCCTTTTTAATCTAATAAAGTTTTTATTTGGACTAAGTATATTTTAAAAAAATGTAAGGAATAAGGCATTTCTGTCTTTGTAGTTATTATTAGCCAACCAACTGTCAGGTAAGTAGAGGATGAAGGGGTTAGTTTCTCCCCTTAAGGCTTTTTCTTTAAAAGAAAAAAAAAGGGTAGGTTTTTCTTTTGGGGCGTGAGAGGGTGAGTCATTCATGTATTAGCCAACCTCTTAGGTTGTCATTGTGTGTGTGTGTGTGTGAATTGTTCGAATCATGTGTTTCTTTAATAGTGTCCAGGAAAGAGTGGCTGAGTACATTCTGATGATGCTGAAAGAGCTTTTTGCTGATAATGAAATTTTAAGTTTCACAAATAGCTAGTCAACATCTCCTGGTTATTTCCAGTTAAAGTTGTTAGAAATACAATGTGAGCTTCCTAGATAAAGTCACTGTTTGAAGCTTTATGAATACCATCGCTGTAGGTCAAAGCTCGTTAGTAGGTTGTGACGTATTAGGCGTTTACTAAAAGCACACATACTAATTTATATTCTTTTCAAAGTATAATTATTACATTAAAACATTTAACTGCCTATCTAGATGTTAAGTAAACTGCATTAAGAGAATCTTATTCCTATACTTGAGTCCTTGAAATCTTATCTACTTTATGAATGCTTTATGAGTGGTTAGTCTAAAGTCTGTTATCCTCAAATTTGAATAATGTATGGGTTACCTTTAAAGTAACAAAATTATTACGGGTCCCTGGGATCAGGTAAATTATTATAATTTTATATAACTTGCATGAACATAAAATTAAAAAGGTCTGTGGCTTGCAACTTTGGTACAACTATAAAATCAAAATAAATCTACAAAATAGAAAACCAATAGAGTTAATGGGGTGCCGGGGTGGCTCAGTTAAGTGTCTGCTTAGGGCTCAGGTCGTGATCTTGGGGTCCTGGGAGCAAGCCCCACATGGGGCTCCCCGCTGGGCAGGGAGTCTCCTTCTCCTCCCTCTGCCCCTCCCCACCATTTGTGCTCTCTCGCACTCTCTTAATAAATTTAAAAAATCTAAAAAAAAAAAACTAACAACAACCCAACACCATTCTAATTAACATTAATTTTATCGTGAGAGGTGATGTTTTTTCAAAACGAAATTGCCTTTCCAACATGCTAGTGGTCTGATGACCAGGGCATGGGACCTTTTACCGCCAGCACTCCTGTTTGCTGCCTACCAAGCCATGTCTTAGTTCTTCTACCTTTTGTCTAAGCTACTGTAAAATCTGTCTTCATGTACCGCCCTCTAACAGCTTTTCCAGTGAAATCATCATTTGCAGGTTATGTCAGCTTATGTTCTTATTGGCCTTCTAGAAAAATGTTTGATGAAGAGCATTGGTTTTGGTGCAGATCCTGGCTCTGCCACTTAACTGCATCATATTTGGCCAGTTACTCTCTCATCTGTAAAGTGGTGATAGAAATAGTACACTCATCATAGTTTGTGGTGAAGAACAAATAAAACGATCCATAAAAACTGCTTAGCACAAGCCTGGCACCTATGTGTTTCATTATTCAGCATCCACTTGATTATGACTCAGACCTGGCCCCTGAAATTCACTGGTCTGTGAACTGGTCCTGCCAGGCAGTCTGGAAATGTTCTCTGTGCTGCCCTGTCCTGTAGCCGCTTCCCCCATTTGACTGTTGACCACTTAAAATGTGACCAGTGCAACTGAGGAACTGAATTTTAAATTTTTTCAAAATTTTAACTTAAATGTAAACATCCCTGGTGAGTGATTACCCTAGAGATAGCACAGATGGAGCGTGTATTTGTATCAATGTTATATTATTGTCAGATTGAAAACAAAACTGTAAATGTCGCGGAGACCTTGCACATACCCACGACTTGGTCAGCAGACACGGTTGTGGAGCCCCTGCGGTCGTTCTGTGGCGCTTTGCCAGTTGTTCCCCTTCTACTTTCGTTCTCTTAGTTCTGAGAGAAAGTTCTTCTTTCAGCGGTCGTTTTCCTCAGCCCGTCCTGAATCTCTTGGCAGCTGGAAGATTATTTAAAGGCAGCTCATCAGGCACATTCACACTTAGGCTTTTTATGAAATCTGCATATTCCAAATGGCATCTCCTACCAAAATGAATATTTACTAATTCCAAACCAGCACAGATCTGTAGGTAGGAACAGGCTCGTTAATGTCCATTTACTTGCAGTTACCTGAGATAATTTTGAAAGTGGCTGGCCTCTTTCATCTTGTGGTCTTGAGGAAGGTTTCGGTTTAAAGGAAGAAATGCTTTGCAGGTAGTAGATACTCATGAAATGTTTTCATCGGAAATAGTATATGTTTACAAATGTTTAATATCTATATAAAGTGCTTATTCTATTTATGTTGCCATTCGTGGTTCGAAGTAAACACCTGTCTGTATATGTGTCTATTTAAATGACTGACTGATGTTAGTCATCATTTTGCCATTACTATTTTCAGGTATTAATCCACCTGAAACTCCCTTCCCTCATCTTGCATCACTCCATAAAGTCCAGGTAGTAAACTCAGATCTGAATAAATTAACTGCAGAGCTCCTATTTTCAAGTAACTATCTTTAGTTGTAGAGATTTAAGACGAGAACAACACTGTGTCCCAGGGAAGGGAGGCATTCCAAAAGAAGAAGGTGAGCTCTTTGGAATGTAGGTTACTAGAGCACGAACCTTAGACTGACTTTTAACACTTTTACTTTTCTACTTATGAAGTAAAGAATTGGCAGAATTAAAGAAAACCGTGGATTACTTTGGTGTTGTACCTCACCCTCACCTCCAAGTAAAAACATGAAAGAAAGAATTACTTTTTAAATAAATTTTACAGTAAAATTTTATGGCAAGGTATTCAAAGGAACAAGTAAAAATGGTGAAATGTGGTTTTTCATTTAAATCAGTAGGAATTATTTCATTTTGCTAATTAAGATAACGCTATATTGGTTTTCCCCCCCCCCCCTCCTAAATCACTTTCAGGTTTGAATTTACACATAAAAAACAATCAGGTGGTGCAGGCCAGTTTGGAAAAGTGATCGGTGTACTGGAGCCTCTGGACCCAGAGAACTACACTAAGTTGGAGTTTTTAGATGAAACATTTGGGGCTAATGTTCCAAAGCAGTTTGTGCCTGCAGTAGAAAAGGTAACAACAAAAATAACTTTATTACATTTTTTTCAACCAGTTTATTGGGTATCAAATCATATTTCTTTTTTTCTTTAAGTTTTATTTATCTAAGTAATCTCTACACCCAGCGTGGGACTCAAACTCACGACCCCGAGATCAAGAGTCTCATTCTCTTCTGACTGAGCCAGCTAGGCGCCCCTCAGATCCTGTTTCTATCACATTGTCTTAACATGGTTCATTTTAGTTACTGCCCTGCTTCTTTATCTGATTGTTAAGCTTTCCATCTGATTTAGAATCTTCGGTTCATTAGGTTGAAGAGCTATAAATATATGCTATGACAACGAGGGGGAATTCATTCTGTTTCTTTTTCTTTTTTCCAAAACAAAGCAGTAGTTCTTTCTCTAACAGGACTTATTTGCTTTCTCATAGTCCAACCATCTCAAAATTGTAGCCAGCTTTTTAAAGACATGCACTTAGCAAGTATTTATTAAGCACTCTTCATATATAAAGCACTTTTCTAGGGGGCAGAGGGAGAGAGAGAATCTTAAGCAGGCTCTGTGCCCAGTGGAGAGCCTGATGGAAGGCTCGATCTCACAGCCCTGAGATCGTGACCTGAGCTGAAATCAAGAATTGGATGCTTAACCAACTGAGTCACTCAGGGTACCCCTCATTCTGTTTCTTAATCAGAGTTATTCTATTTCTTTTGATAAATTGAACCTACTAAGTTGCAATCAACAGTTAAAATTTGTAGCAGTTGTTAGGAATTTATGAAAGTTTTTAAGTTTACTGTTGTAGTACCACGATCATTCATCAAGACTCCCAACATCCCTGCTACTGGTTAATGTGCTCTTTGGTAAATCATGGTGTTCAGAGCCAGTTTCTTCATTTGTAAACCATGAGTAAATAGAAGACTAAACATGAACCCCTCACCAATTTTAGGATGAGATAATACCCTGTAACATTTCTTTGTAAATTGTGAAGTGCTTTGCACATGTAAGAGGTTAGTGTTTTGTTTGCTTTCTAGGTCACTGGCTTTAAGACTCTTGTAAACCTTCAGCAACTGTCGGTTCTCATACATTGAAATGTTTAGGTTTTCATTTACCCTTTTAACTTAGAAATCTTTACTAATAGATTATTTTGCTTTTAGTGGTGGTAGCATTTTTTGTGATTAGTGTATTTCATTCCTCTTATACTTTATATTTCAGGACAGTATTTTGTCACTCATACTTTTAAGTTATCTTCTATTCTCAAAGATTAATGTAGGTGAAGAAGAACTTACGTATTTTTCAACATACAGAGTTTATAGTTTTACAGTGTCAGAAATATATTGTACTATATGTCAGCAATCTGATTGTTTGCCGAGAAAAACTAACTTGAATTGTGGTAGCTCTACAAGTGTTGAAGGGACTGAAAAAGAATGGTACTTTTAAAATATGTTTAGTTTATTGTGTGTCAGTCATACATCAGTGAAGCTGTTTTTTTTAAAAAGGAACTGCATTAGGAAAAGTGAAATCACTTTTGAATTCCAGTTCTTACGTGTGTAACACCAAAGCTATAATGTTGTGGTCTGCCATGAGGCAAAGCAGTGGTGGGTGTATAGTGGGAGCTCAAGACATAGCTGTTGAATCAATGCCAACTTTGATGGAGTTACTCTTTCTTGCCTTTCCTCTGTTTCCTCCTTATAAAAAATTAAGAGCATGCCATCTGTATAATGGGTTATAAGAGGTAAGTAATTCCTAAAGATGTTAAGTGTTAGCGCTCTCAGCATCACTTTCAAACCAGCTCACATCTTTTTTTTTTTTTTAAGATTTTATTTTATTTATTAGAGAGAGAATGAGAGATAGCACGAGAGGGAAGAGGGTCAGAGGGAGAAGCAGACTCCCCGCTGAGCAGGGAGCCCGATGTGGGACTCGATCCTGGGACTCCAGGATCATGACCCAAGCCAAAGGCAGTCGCTCAACCAACTGAGCCACCCAGGTGCCCACCAGCTCACATCTTTAAGTGATATGCTTTTCCAAGGGATTCTTCATCTAGATGCCACAATAATAAAATTTAGGTAGTTAAGCTGTTCAACTTTTTAAAACTTTTTTTTTGAGGGGTGAAATGTAGTATTCATAAAAATGCTTAACTTCTGAACAGTATAAATGTGTGAGTATTCTTCATAATTCATGTGCAAGTGAAATCCACTGACTCCAGAAGTTGTGTTTATTCATTAACAGGGGTTTTTGGATGCCTGTGAGAAAGGCCCTCTTTCTGGTCACAAGCTCTCTGGGCTCCGGTTTGTCCTGCAAGATGGGGCGCACCACATGGTGGATTCCAACGAAATCTCTTTCATCCGCGCGGGAGAAGGTGCTCTTAAACAAGGTATTCTGAGTCCTGGGACTTGCTGCAACACTGTGTCTGTTTTCCCTGATAGACCATCAGAGACTCAGAATGCAACTGCACTGTTTTAGTCTTGTCCCCCCAGAGTATTAGGCAGCCCACCAGGGAACATGGCAGGTTTTAGGCAAATATTTATAGAATTGAAGTGAGGGTAGATTACTGTGTTCTCTTTCTTACAAACTACCTTGTGTCCTAAATTATCTAGTATTTTTCATATGCTTAAATTTATAGATAATCTGTAAGTTCTGGGTTTTTTTGCTTTTTTTAAAAATCAATTAATTAGCATATAGTGCATTTTTAGTTTCAGAGGTAGAGTTTAGTGATTCATCAGTTGCATGTAACACTCAGTGCTCACTTCAAGTGCCCTCCTTAATGTCCATCACCCAGTTACCCTGTCCCCCCAGGGACCTCCCCTCCAGCAACCCTCAGTTTGTTTCCTATAGTTAAGTCTCTTACGGTTTATCTCCCTCTCCGATTTCTCCTTATTTTATTTCCACCCCCTTCTGTGTTCATCTGTTTTGTTTTGTTTTTTTTTTTTAAAGATTTTATTTATTTATTTGAGAGAGAGAGAATGAGAAATAGAGAGCACGAGAGGGAAGAGGGTCAGAGGGAGAAGCAGACTCCCTGCTGAGCAGGGAGCCCGATGTGGGACTCAATCCAGGGACTCCAGGATCATGACCTGAGCCGAAGGCAGTCGCTTAACCAACTGAGCCACCCAGGCGCCCTGTCTGTTTTGTTTCTTAAATTCCACGAGTGAAATCATATATTTGTCTTTCTCTGACTTACTTCACTTAGCATAATACCCTCTAGTTCCATCCACGTCGTTGCAAATGGCAAGATTTCATTCTTTCTGATGACTAATATTCGTGTGTGTGTGTTGTGTGTGTGTGTGTATGTATGCCACATCTTTATCCATTCGTCTGTCAAAGGACATCTGGGCTCTTTCCATATTTTGTCTGTTGTGTTTTTAATGAAGTTAGATGTGCTTGGAGTACTAAGAAATGTTTTATAGAAGCATTACAGTCATGCTATTTTTAGTGACTTATTCAGATGCCAGGAAATCCATAAGTTTGTAAGTAATTTTTGTAATGTATGACATTGTAGGCTTTCAGGCATTTTGAGGATGGCAACATATTTTGAAGGAACTCAGTAAACTTTATTTACAGCGCAGACCCCTTGCTAAACTGCTGGAATTGTCAACCTTTTCCACACAGAATAACCGGTGTATTAAAACCCTGACCCTGATGAACCAGAAACCTAAACAATTGCAAGTATATGTGATTCATTGCTTTTAAAAGAGAAAAGCAAGTAACACAGCAATTTGACATCAGGGTTTTCCAACAAAGGAACTTGAAACTTGTGTCCTGAACCCAGAAAATGTATTCTCTTTGTCATCTCTTCCATATTCATTACTAATAATGTCCATAAGTATCTTCACACAGGAGAATTATATTATGAAGAAAAAAAGAATTATGACTTATAAAACATTTCAGAAACATTTTTCTCAAAGAGAGGGTCAAAATGGACAGTAAAAATTAGATAAATCATATCTTTTAAGCATTCTGTGAATCACGATTTTATTGATTCTCTATGAATTTTGGACTTCGTGTTGTTTTTCTGTTTGCATCTGTCATCAGGTGTGGGGCAATGGTTGGAAAAGGTTGCTCATTTCTTGACCAGGTTGCTAATTCCTTTTATTACTTAAACTAATGGCAACCGTTAGTAATTTGTGTTTTAGTTTCTCAGTTGTGAAAGGGAGAGAAAATCCTTCATTTTCTTTATGCCAGCTCTCTGTTAAAAACGCAGTTGAAATCTGTGATCTGGAAATTTTGTCATAATCTGAAGATTGTGTTAATAGCAAAAAGGGAAATTAAGTCACAAAGAAAATAAGATTTTCTTAGGCATGATTCACATTAAAACACGTGCCTCTTTTGCCCTTTAGGGTGTTTACCACTTCAGTAAATCTTAAACTAAACAAATTAGTTGTAATCACTTTTGTACCTTTTTTAAAGCTTTATTGCAGTGTAACTGACAAAATTGTGAGATATTTTAAGTGTACATGTGATGATTTTATATACGTATATTATGATACTTTCTACAAGCACAGCTGAATTAGAAATCACCAATTGTTCTATCTGGTTCTTGACTGGAAATTAGTAGCTTTCCTGGAGATAGAGTTTACACAAAGCCAGATAATTGGTATGGTTGTCAGTTAACAAAAAGCCTCATCATCTTTTTTAGTTGCTCCTGTATGAAATATAATTAAATGTAGATGTATATGCCCATAATTTACACATATGATTCCATGAAAACAGTCTGTATATCTACGAATATTAACAGGTGAATATGTGCCATTTACTTTTTAATTATTTAAGTGTACAGACATTAAGTATGATTAACTGCCTGGTGGGTGTGCAAAGGAAAAACACTAGATAGTAGTTGAGAATTTTTTTTTTTTTTTTTGTCAGATAAACATGGACAAAATAGCAGGGTGCTAGCATGAAAAATGAATTACTTTGCTGTTTCTTCATCTGTTATTCAGTCATCCAAGATTGAAAGACAGAAGTGTATAGGGTGAAAGGAAGCTTTTCTTAGTTCAGTAAGAAAATCAGCTTTTCATGCATAAACCTCTATTTAATGCTGTTTTAGAGTTTTGGGGTGAAAATGTTGATAAATGAGTCCAGTATCAGAATAGTTTAGACTTAAGAGCCATTCTCTGTTATCAAAATTGGGAGAAAAATAGTTCAGATTCTCATTTTTTCATTAAAAAAATGAAAACTGGAACTGTGTTGTGTCAGTTTAAACTTTGTCCCTGAGATTAATCAGTGATGTAACTAAAACTGAATCTAGAATTGAATGTTCTGTTTGGGCATGTTTCACCTTACGAATGTGACCATTGCCATCGTTTTCTGTGGCCAGGTTTTAGAGCACTGTGCTTGGTCTCCCCAGAAACCTCAAACTTGTAGCCATTCCATAAGAGAAATAAAGGCCTAGAAGTAAAGGGTAGCTCATTTAACTTGACAGCACTCCGTCTTTGATCTCTGCCCCATTATGTGATGGGCTTGGAGATCAAATCCCAGCTCTGCTCCATACTTTGTGGAAATGTGCAAATCATAGGAATTTCCCCCAAGCTGCTTGGAGATAGTAATTCCATAATATTATATGGGAGAACGTAAAATTAAATCTAAGAATGTATTTGAAAACACTCGCACGTGCATACTTGGGCAGTGAGTGCTAGCCATTCTTTTCTTCGTATTACCTTCGACCCGGTGCTGTGCCATGCCACCATTACCAACTTCTTGTCTCAGAATGCTCATAATAACATCTGTTGATCACTATGTGCTGTGTATTATGCTGAGTACATGAATTATCATATCTTATGTTCAAAATGACCCTATAGTTGAGGAAATCAGGACTCAGAGTAGTTAATTGAATGGCTCAAGATTACATGATAGTGGTGGAGCTGAGAGTTAAACCCAGCCCAGAGTCCTAGCCCTTGAACACCACCTCAGATGACCTCTTCAACACCTGGCCTGGTGTTATCAACATTATTCCTAGTGGCCTGAAATAAAAATATTACCACCTCTTCTCATCACTTCAGGCTTAAAAGTACCTGTGATGATGTTGGTATTTTTACTTGCTATCTTGAAAAGCCATAGACCACATGGATCTGTTTAAGGAAACTTAGCTTTTAGGAGTGGGCTGCCATGTGACTGTCGAATAGGGCAGGGAGAATCCTCTCCAGAGTCTTGTCACGGTGGGTTAGGAGAAGGCATGGGTAAGGACACGATTCTTCGGAAGTGAGTCAGGAGGTGAATTTAGGGGGAAGGAGGGAGTTGAAAGGAAAGGAGCAGGTTGAGAGAATATGAAACTGAGAACTGGACAGGACATCCTCAGCAGTTAAGTGATGGGCACTGTATACCTGGCCCTTTCTTCCCTTTAAAATATGACCCTTTCACAGTCTAGCTCTTTTATATTACTGACCTATTGAAAACACTGGGTAATGTGTACTAAATCTTAATATGTGTGCTCGTGTCTGTCTTTCTGGGTGTCTTCCGCATTGATTGCATTTATTTAGAGCCAGGGAAGCTCTGGTATTGTGATAACCCACGACATTACAAGAAATGGAGCTGTTCCTACAGTCCGGAATTGTTAGTCTGCTGCTTTAGATGTCTGTGCAGGGTTCTTCGGGGCTTAACTGAGAAAGCTTAGGAGTCTGCAAAGTTCAGTTCTTTCTCTTTTTAGAACAGAATTCACTCACTGGGACTAATTAGTCAAAGGTATGAGCTATGATTTGAATTAGAAAGTATTTCAAAGAAATCCAAGCATATTAAATTGCTGTTCTTTAATTATTGCACTTAAGCTAATAGTGTCTTTAAGAGAAGTGTTTTAAGGAATATACAAGAATGATTGCCGATTAATTCATTATAAACAAATTGATGCCTGGAAAGCTGTGATTATCTTAAAACAATATTTTCTTTGTCATCTTTTCTCTGTTTTGCTTAAAATCTTTATTTAGAGATAATACATCCACTCTGAGGCTGAAATATTATTCCACACTCTCATAACATACAAATTAAATATGAATGTTTGAAATGTTAGTCTGTTCTCTCCACATTGTTAAATATAACCTTCAGTCAGCATTTGTCACAATAAGAAGTGTTCTGGTTATGTATTAAGGGGGTTAAAAATGTTTGGACACACGTTTTAGTGCTTAGATGTCTCTTCACATCCAGTGTCTTTATTTTGTAGGTGAAGAAACTTGAGGGCTGGACACATTTTGTTTTTTCTAAAAGGCATATATAACTTGTTAGGGTCAGAGCGGAAACTAGAAACTTGGTCTTCTGATTCTCAATCAGGTGTTGAAATTGCTTAGCCTAGAAAAGGAAAGACAGAACTCAAGTGTGACTTGATTATTGTCTCCAAATATATGATAAAAGTTATTCTCTTAGAGTTAAAAATAACCATCTTCTAGGGATCAACCAGAAATAACTGGTTTACCTGGTCAAAGACTTAACAGTGAGTGTCCTTACTCGTCAAAGTATTCAGAGAGGGAGAATGAGTAACCCTCAACTGGATAATTTAGATGGTAAAGAACCTGACTGAATGTTGCTTGAAGACCCGTTTTATATTCTCCACAGCTTAGTAATGTTTAAGGATAAAAATATAGTGATAGAAATATTAATACTGTAATCATGTGTTGTCTTATTGGAATTTCCATTTAGGAGAGTGACTATTACTGCTACCAGAAAAAAAAGTCCAGGGCAAGTACTTTAACCTCATCACTCATGTGTGTACCCTTGGAGAGCACTCTCCCTTTTGTATATCTGGGTAAGGAAGATTTCCCATTTGTATAAAGATTAATAAACTGGTTTGTGTCTTTTTTTTTAACCCAGCTTTGGCAAATGGAACATTATGTATTCTTGAACCTATTATGTCTGTGGAAGTTATAGCCCCAAATGAATTTCATGGACCTGTGGTTGCGGGAATTAATCGGCGCCATGGGGTAATCACAGGACAAGATGGGATTGAGGACTATTTTACACTGTATGCGGATGTAAGTACTATTGGTCACTGACAATCTTGCTTTTAGTAACCACAGACGGAAATGAGAGTTTTTGTTTTTGGAGAGTGTGTTTTGGAGAGTGTAGAGCAAATTGATACATTTTCCTAGCTATTCAAGTGTTGTATTCCTGGCAATTTCTATAATTTGCTGTGAGAGCAACTCTTAAATGCAAAAGCTAAAAATAAGATTTATGTGGGCCTTTGTGAATATGTCATTTTCTTAGATGTATAAAAGTTATCTTTCTTTCTTGTTATAAGTTTCCTTTGTATAGCTGCTTTATCATGTTATCTCTGATTTACTGGATAACGTTGAGTTCCATTGCCTGTACTTAAATCTCGTGGGAGAAAGTGTCTGTCACATTACATAAGGCCTCCTAGAAGACACTACTATCAGCATATTATTGAGGTGTCCAGAGGAAAGTTGTATTAACATTCTCACAGAAGAACCACTTGTCCATTTTTGAGCTTCAGCCAGAGTGTGGAGTAGGTACGGGGCGGCGGGGAAGGCCGTCAGGGGTGTCCACCCTGTGAAACAAAGATTTGGTTTCTGGTTGTGACTGTCACATTAAATTATTTTTAAATAAGATATTCAGTAAAGCAAAAATATACTTCTCTGGCTTTTAATTCTCTTAAATCAAGAGTAGTTAGTAGAAACTTAAGACTAAAGGAATTAAATGCCTAAGGCTTTTCTGTACTTTCTCAAATATTTTTCAATAAGCAATACTAAAATATCCTCTGTGTTTGTTTTCAGGTCCCTCTAAACGATATGTTTGGTTATTCCACTGAACTTAGGTCATGCACAGAGGTAAGCAGATGTTTAAACTTTATTCAAGTGCTCTTTAAGAAAATGCCCTACACAGTGCTCAAATATGTGAAATCCTGCCTTTGCAGGACTTTTCCTTGGTAGATGTACCAAAACAAACAAACAAAATCTGTGTTGTTTTTTAACTCCTTAGGGAAAGGGAGAATACACAATGGAGTACTGCAGATACCAGCCCTGTTCACCGTCCACACAAGAAGACCTCATCAATAAGTACTTAGAAGCTACAGGTCAACTTCCTGTAAAAAAGGGAAAAGCCAAGAACTAACTTCCCTCACTTTAAGTTGACTAGCTGTAACTGAATCTGCGAGATTTATATACTTTAATGGATTCTGGTGGAATGAATTCAGGCTGAAACAAATTTTAGAAGCCCTTCCTATTATATTCAGGAGCTTCTGTCATATTCAAAGATAATTCTATGTATATCCCAACTCTGTGGATTGGTTTTATAGTTCATTGAAAAACATCAAATAAAATATGACTATTACTGAAATATATTTAATATCTAAGGGAAGAAGAGATGGATTTCAGTTATACTTCTAAGCGTAGAATGGTATGTAAATTTCCTTTCCGAATATCTTAGATGCTAAGAATTTTCAGCATATAGAAAAGCTGAAAAAAGGCAGTACAGAGAACAGGCCTATACCTTCCATCTAGACTCAATAATGAACAATCTTGTTAACAATTTGTTCATCACATGATAATTTATTTTGTCATATTTGCTTTATCTGTCTTTGTCTCATACCTCTATATTTAAATTTTTTTTTAAATTATTGTTTTGCTGAACAGTAATTTGAAAGTGAATTGCTTATATCATGACACTTCTTAGGAGTGTCCTCTTTTAATGAGCAGGTTTTGTGGAAGGCAGCTATGCTCACCACGGTGCCACCAACACATACTTGAACAAGACTTTGTTGTTGAAGAGTGGATTTCATATGTTCTTGATAGAGAACATTTTTCGGATTCTTCATTGGAATATTATGTAATATGGCTAGTGAATTTCTAGCTGTTTTATATATAGGTGATTGCTTCAATTTGTGGCTTCTGCAAATTTGTAAATGCCTATTTTTATGTTTCTTGTGGACATTTTAAAATGAAAAGCAGATCCTTGCATACTGCTGTTCTTACCTATGTTCATTTTAATGTTTCTGCAACTCTGAATAATAAAACATAATTTACATAGTTGCTGCCTGGTCAGTTTCATCCACCTGGTAAACTCCAGTTGAATTTGAGTCTGTTGGAATTTATCATATATTGTATTCATTGACACTGTGAAAGAACAAATGTTAAGTTTCTGTTTCTAGAATAGGTTGGACTTTCCTGGACGGTAGTACCATATTGTTTAGGATTACTTCATCCCCAAATCATCTGATGGGAGGGGCATTTCCTGGTCCTTTCTCTTAGTGGGTAATAGAGATAAAATAACAGTTTTAAATTCCTTTCTTTTTCTTGATTATAGGTTTGGCTTTATAACTTAAGCTTTCTATTAAAAGATTTTTTGAAGTATTGAGCATGTTTTCAAAGTATCTGCTAAGTGCTTTAAGTGCATTTAATTTCGTTGTCACAACTCTATGAAAGTGGGAACTATTAGCCACTCCATTTACCATTTTGAAATAGAAGAAGCAAAAGCACGGAGAAGGTAAATAACTTGTCCAAGACCACACAGCTTGTTAAATTTTCAAGTTGATAATTAGTTGTATTCATGAAACCACATCCATTTCCCCCATGAATATGTCTGTTGCTATAGTAGCATCAAGCCTGAATAATATTGGCTGTTTCATTTCATCAGCATCTCATGCTATTGACAATGACTTTGAAAATTGTTCCTGATGAGGAAATACCTTCCAGAATTTAGTATAGTTTCTCTGGCTATTGCCAACAGTTAGGAATTTTGGAACTAAGATGGATAAGTTTTGATGTGTTTTTAACTTGTTAAATACTCTAGTTATAAAGATAGAGCATCAGAAAAAAACCTAGATATTTAATCCAACACTGGCATTTCATAGGCAAAAACACAGGCCTGGCTGGTGGGAGTAACAAGAGTATGGTTGACACAGGGATAGATCTAGGACCAGAGCCTGCATCTCTTGCCATCTCTTGCTAATTAGTTTGGTTATAATTGGTAAAGACCACATAGCAACCAACGTCTGTAGCAAGGAAAAAATTAATGAGAACATTCATAAATGAGGATTTTTTTTATGTTACTCTTACGAAGGATAATTGTTGGCTAATTTAAAGAAAGACAGTATTGTGTTGGAGAAAAGTAACAGCACTAGGCAGTATTGCAGTGATTCCCAACCCAGTAATTCTGGCAGCACTTTAAAAACCACATGGGGAACTTTAAAAAGAATTGCCCAGTCCTGTCTCTAGATGCTTGGATTCTTTGGATCAAGATCAAAAGTTTTCCACTTGATTCTAATATACAGGAAAGTTTAAAGAGCAGTATTCCCTGCACCTCCAAAGTTTAAAGAGCAGTATTCCCTGCACCTCCAAGTGGAAGATTTTTTTGTGTCATATTTTTCATTTTCTCTTGTGTGATGTTACAGTTGGGCTATATAGGTTCTTAGTTTGACAACTTTGTCTTTAAAGAAATAGGGTCAATTTTCTGTCTATTCCTTTTCCTCCCTGCTCACTCTTAGATTATTTAGTTGTAAAATCATCAAAATTAAATCCTGAAGTGTTAGGATTTTTCATATTTTAATATTTTTCAAATCTGGATGAGTTTTAAAATTGATGCCAATGAAACTAGGCAGCCACAAGGTAGTAGTAAATTGTGACCATGTAGAAGTATATCCCTTTGTAAGAAGACAACTGTTTGCATTGCTAAAACTGGAATTGGTGAATGAGAGCTTTAATTGCTGCTTAAAGGGTCTTCAAATAAATAACACTGGAATGCACCCTTGAAACAGTTTGTTGTATTTACAGTTTATTGTGAGCATTCATTTATTCGTTTATCCATGCAAATAAGTGCCAGGCAGCAAGTTAGGTGGTTGTAGCACTTAGAAAGCTAGGCAAGGTCACAGAACAGGTCATAGAATTTTCTAGGCTGAGAGAAATTGGTGGAATAAACTCATTTCATGAAGAACTATCATTCAAGGGCAAATACAGAAACTTCCAAATGACTTTGAGAAGAATTTGTTTAATTTCTAACAATTCATAATTCAGGTAGGAAAAATGAAACAGAATAGAAGGCAATGGGATGCAGACAAAATCCTGGTATTATTTTGTAGGTCTTAAAATTTTGAAAGTTCTAGTGATTAGGAAGATAAATGTGATATATATATCTGCCACTGGCTCAGTGGTTCAGAAGAATTTAGGCTCCTAATGAAAAGAAGACTTAGGGAATTTAGAGTTTTCATTTTATGTCAAGGATGATGAAGTAATTTTTCTCTGCTGTTAGCTGGCAAAATCAATATTAGTAAAATCAGGTCAGCAATTTTAGAGTTTGTGCTAGAGAAGATGTTCTAATTGTGATATTAGTGAGAAATATTTGGCTTAACTTTTGGGAGTTTTATAAATTTAGACAATTGTGTGTTGTCTATGTGTAGAATTCCTCTTCATGATCTATTGTACTGAAATAAATCTGTAAATTGAATAATGGTCATATTTGTGAGCCTAATCTCATTAATTAAAAAATGCTTTCATGAGGAAGAGGACTTTGAGATAAGTGACAGTAGAAAGCTGAAACCCTTTTCTAGCCCTTAATGTGATACTAAAAAGTTGATTAAAGATCACAGGACATTGACATTATTACTATAATGCTCTTGGCACCTTTTTTGAAGATTATTTAGAGAACTTCCTTTAGAGGAGCTTATTGCTTGGTTTTGACATAATTTAATCATTGTAGATAGATATTTTAGAAAAAGTATTTCCTTGCATTATTACGTAGGTGGGAGATCTGGTGTTTCATTTAAATGATTGGTTCCAGTACTTCAGGATACTTAACAGTTCTTTAAATCAGGGGGATATTGGGAAGATGAAACAAAGGGCTTTAAATAAAAAAATATATGAACTAGATCTAAAAAGTATCTGTTCATTTTTATTTTGTGATAGTCCATGTCTGTAAAATTTTTCTCTTCAGTATAAACTTTTCTAATTTTCTTACAGTATAGACTTAAGAGTAATATTTTGGGATATTTTGAGGCTGATGCTTCCTAACCAGTTACTGCCCAAGGGTCCTGGTTAACGGTTTTGAGACACTGACATAAGCATTCCTTTAAATGTGTAGAGGCCAAGGGCAGGCCACCCCAAAATGTCCCACTTCGGTATATTGATTATTTTAAATAAGTTGCATAAGAGACAAGACTGCACAAGGACACCTGGATCACACCCTCTATGCCCCCTGAAAGCAGGAAATGAATCTCCGACGTGAAAAGGCACCCTCTCTGTACCACAAGGTAAAGAAACATCCTTATTATCAGAGATAGGAAACTTAAGAGCCAAGAAAGCTATATAAACAACCTTGTAACTTGTTACTAACTTAGAATTCTTTACTAATTGAAGGTTAATCAAAGTTAAGTTTTCTTTGTCCTGTCAATGCCTCACAGATTGTCTCTGTCTGTAAAGTATAAAAACTGGGCGCCTGGATGGCTCAGTTGGTTAAGCGACTGCCTTTGGCTCAGGTCATGATCCTGGAGTCCTGGGATCGAGTCCCACATTGGGCTCCCTGCTCAGCAGGGAGTCTGGACCCTCTTCCCTCTCGTGCTCTCTCTCATTCTCTCTCTCTCAAATAAATAAAATCTTTAAAGTATAAAAACTACCCATTTTTTAAGGTGTCAGTTGCATTATTGGACCTCTCTGCACACATAATAAAACTTTTTTCTCCTGTTAATCTGTCACCTATCAATTTAATTCTTAGACTAGCTGGAAGAACCTTGATGGGTAGAATGAAATTTAGATTCCTCCCCTATAGTTGGCATATTTGCAGGATCAGCTTCCATGGGATAGTTACTCCGAAGATTCTGCAGTTTTAAGATATTGGGACATCTGACATACAACCAGCAGAAGGTAAGATTTCTTTCCATGTCTGCCTCCCAGAATCTCTGCAGAATCTGGTGGAGTGAGAGTAATGAGAATCATTTTTTTTTCTCTCTCTAAATTTAGATTAGCAAGAGACAATCTTGTGGAACTAATACATTGGACTTAGCAAATCTTGGTAAAAATGTGGTTGAGTACTGTTAGTGATCCATTTCCTCCCAGAGATGGTCTTTGTTTTCCTTTGTCTCTGTGTTTTGTGTCGTTTGTCATAAAAAGGAATTTCCATGGGGCAGAAAGCAGGCATGGGCTCTAGAAGCCCACTGTTTGAGCCAGCCTCACAGACTGATGAATTAATGGCTGTCATCAGACTGGTGTCTGCTCAGACAAACTTTACTGTGAGTTAATGTACACATAAGGTAAAGGTTGTTGCCATGGGAAATCTTGGAAGCCAGAGCCTCAAAACTGGTGGGCATGGGTAAAAGCTATTAGACTGCTTACTGCTTAACTCAGTGACTCCCGTGTTAGGATAAGTTGGTCACAGAACAGGTTAGATTAACAATAGGTCATCTGTAACCCACGGCACATCCCTCCTAGTTATTAATCAGTTTGGCTCTGAGAGACCCAGCACATAGCTAAAGCTGTTAATGTGTACATCAGAAAAACCAGATGAGATTTTTCCTTTCATCTTGTCATATGTCCTAAGAGCTTGGCTTTGTGATCAGTAAGAATATTCTCTCTGGTCTTCACCTTCTGGACGGTACACTTACTGGTGTGCAACTTGATGGCCAAATAGACTGGGGTTCCAAGACCTGCGGTTACAAGCAGCCCGCTTCATCTGGGCATGCCAGTTCTCAAGGGAGTTTGTCATAAAAGGTCCTCGCCCATAAGGGGCCTTCGTCATCTCATCCTTCATTGCTTGTTAGTGTTGGAAAGTCCCAGTCTGGTAGTGTCTGGCCGCTGTCACAGATGAGCAGGTCTACTCATTTTTGTGGGAGACTGACAACACCGTTTTCGCTACACCATCCTTATGGCCTATGCAACAAAGTCCATTGCTTGCTTAGACAATCTTTGGAGGGAAACTTTTGTATGATAGGAGCTACACTATCTTGCCTCTCTCTTAGGGACACCTCTTGCGTCTTGGATTACACCATCAAAGGGCTTACTGGTTTGAGCTGCTACTGGAATTAATAAGATCCTACTTGTCAGTGGCTGGAAGAGGGGTCCTTCAAATTGGCTGTATTTGCAAGGAAACATTTATGGAGAGCTCTCAATTGTCTGATTAGTATAATCACTAAACTTAGGGATGCCCCGAATGAGATGAAAAAAAAAAAAACCTAAGACATTAATGTCCACATCTAACATAAATTCCTTCTTAAAATCCGGCCCCATCTGCCTATTTTAACTTTCCCTGGAAGATTTACAGAGAACACTCTGGTCTAATCTCTCAGTTCAAAGTAGACAGGTTACTCAGGCTAGTCACGTACATTCTGAAAACCAGAAAGTGCATGTAGCAGAAGCACCTGGGAAGGCAGTAGGGCCTGCTTTGCTGTAATCAGGCCCTTTCAGCTTCAGGAATTTGTGGGCAGTACCTTCGTAGATGTGTCCTAGACTCCACCACTGCAAAACCCATGTCTCCTGAACAGCAGATCTTCTGAATTGAAAAGCCTTTTTTCCTCCACTTTCAGAAGATCCCACCAAATTCAGAGAAGAATTAGCTTATTGGCTATTCCCAGGCCTACTCACAGAGACCTTGATTGGCTGCTAAGGTGAGTTCTTCCACCCATGATGATACTATAGTTATTTGGCCAGACAGGCCCCTGGAGAAACCCTCCCTTCACAGAGCGAAAACAAGACCAAAATGTCTCCTAGCCCTCCTACAAATGAACCGGGGAAGGCCAATATTCAGGCACTAATGGAAGCCAAGTTTAAATTCTGTACTCAGAAAAGACTTTTGTTAAAATGATATAGATTTTACAAAGGCATAAATCTTTTGATTCCTTTTTTAGTTGAAAATCTCCCTGATATAAAAAAATAAAAGTTTTTGGAGTGCCTGGGTAGCTCAGTCGGTTGAGTGTCAGGTCATGATCTCACCTTCGTGGGATCGAGCCGTGTGTTGAGCCCTGCATCACAAGGCTCCACCCTCAGTGTGGAGTCTGTTTCTCTCTCTCCCCCTCTCCCCCTCCCTCTGCCGCTCTTCTTACGCTCTCTCTAAAATAAATCATCTTTAAAAAAATAAGTTTCATTAAAAAGGCAAAGCAATCTATAAATATTCAGTCTATAATCCATTTCTTTGGGGAAATTGGAAACAACTGTCTTTGTCTTACAGAGTGTTACAAAACCAGAAATGCAACTCTAGAAGTCTTTCAAGCCCACTTTTTTTTTAATTAAGTTTTAAATTTTGATTCCAGTATAGTTAACATACAGGGTTATATTAGTTTCAGGATACAATATAGTGATTCAACAATTATATACAATACTCAGTGCTCATTATGATAAGTGGACTTTTTTTTTAAAGATTATTTTAGAGAGCATGAGTGGGGGGAGGGGCAGAGGAAGAGAGAGAAAGAGAAGCAGACTACCCACTGAGGGTAGAGCCTGACAAGGGGCTGGATCTCACAACCCTGAGGTCATGACCTGAGCTGAAATCAAGAGTTGGTCCTTTAATAGACTGAGACACCCAGGTGCCCCATAAGTGTACTCTTAATTCCCTTCACATATTTCACCCATCTTCCCACCCACCTGCCCTCTGGTAACCACTTGTTTTTTGACTAGAGTCTCTTTTTTGGTTTGACTATTTTTTCCTTTGTTTTGTTTCCACATGAGTGAAATCATACGGTATTTGTCTTTCTCTGATTTCATGTAGCATAATACACTCTAGCTCCATCCGTGTTGTTGCAAATGGCAGATTCCGTTCTTTTTTGTGGCTAAATGATATTCCATTGTGTATATGTACATCTTCTTTATCCATTTATCTGTGGATGGACACTTGGGCTGCTTCCATAATTTGGCTATTGTAAATATGCTGCAATAAACATAGGGGTACATGTATCCTTTTGAATTAGTGTTTTTATATTTTTTTGGGTAAATACCCAGTAGTACAATTGCTGGGTCAAAGGGTAGCTCTGCTGTTTAACTTTTTGAGGAAACTCCATACTGTTCCATAGTGGCTGCACCAGTTTGCATTCCCACCAACAGTACACAACCTTTTTTGCCACAACCTCTCCAACATGTGTTGTTTCTTGTGTTACTGATTTTAGCCATTCTGACTGATGTGAGGTGATATGTCATTGCAGTTTTGAGTTGCATTTCCCTGATGATGAGTGATGTTGAGCATCTTTTCATGAGTCTGTTGGCCATCTGGATGTCTTTTTTTTTTTTTTAAAGATTTTATTTATTTATTTGACGAAGAGAGACACAGCGAGAGCAGGAACACAAGCAGGGGGAGTGGGAGAGGGAGAAGCAGGCTTCCTGCTGAGCAGGGAGCCCGATGCAGGGCTCGATCCCGGGACCCTGGGACCATGACCTGAGCCGAAGGCAGATGTTTAACCAACTGAGCCACGCAAGCACCCCTGGATATCTTTTTTGGAGAAATGTCTGTGCATGTCTTCTGCCCATTTTTAATTGGATTATTTGGCTTTTGGGTGTTGAGTTGTAGCAGGTTTTTTTATAGATTTTGGATACTAACCGCTTACCAGATGTGTCATTTGCAAATATCTTCTTCCATTCAGTATTTTGTCTTTTATGTTTTTATGTCTTTTTATGTTGTTTCCTTTGCTCTGCAGAAGTTTTTTATTTTGATATAGTCCCAATACTTTATTTTTGGTTTTATTTCACCTGAGATGGTATTTTAAAAAGAGAAAAGAGGCTTTTTGAAATACAGACTGCTAAAAGTGCTGTTATGCCCAGACTAGCACCTCTGATAAGACCCAGTATGTCCCAAAAAGTTCGCCTCGAAGAAAACTTGGATTCTTCCTCTATGTCTTTGTGATGTAAATGTTCTACCCCCATCTTCTCTGGGACCTAAAAGCCATTCTTTGAAATACAAATTTAAAGAAGTTTCTCATCATCAAAACAAAAAAGAGGTTGGAAATCAGGCCTATAATGTCCTCACCACAAATACTAGTAAAAATAAAAGCTGTAAGATTTTTGTTTGTATCTGTCTGTCTGTATGTCTGTCTATGTATCTAGCCAAAATTAGTTTGTAAAAGAGCTCTATTTAGTTGGTTTGAAGGCAAGCCCTAGTAAGGATTGATTGGGCATTCTAAAACTCTTAGAAAGAAACTAACCCAAATGTTTTTCAAGTTCTGAAAAACAGATGATCTGAAAAAATATTCTGTATTGAAGCTAATTTAAGGTTGCTGGTTTAAAATAGACGTGTTTTTAACGTTACCAGCATTAAAATTAAAACTTTTATTCTGCGTGGGTTTACTTAGAGTCAAATAAGCTGATGTTATCTATGTTACAAAATGTTTACAAAAATAATCATCATAGCTTGGGAGGATGACTGACTTTGCTATCTCTTGAAGTTTTTATGGGTGACAAGCATACTTGTTAAGAACAAGTAAATTGAATAGATGTAAATAAGAAAAAAATTTTTAGGTCAACTTTTTAAACAGTTTCCCCCAGATCTTTTTGGTAACCCTGAAACTTTGAAGTTTTGCTAAGTTTAAGTGATGAATTATGTTGAATTCATTGAATATCTAGGTCATTTCCAAATTAAACAAAATAAGAAACATTAATTACTAAGCATAAGTTTATCTACTTTTGGCTTCCTTATTACAGAGAAACTAAAAATCAATTTCGGTCTGTTAGTAAACATGTTTTGTGCTTTATTAAAAGATTACACTATGAAGAAACTCATGTTCCTAGAAATTATAAAATGCATTCATAAATTTGCCAGTGTAAAAATTACTGGTGTAACAGTAATTCACAATTGCTTACTAGTTTTCCCTAGAAATTAAATTTTCTAAGGGTGAGGAATTCTAATATGTGGTATTAAATGTACTAGAAATAAGAGAAACAACTCTGTATGCAAGGAAAGTAAGATACAGGTTTTTGGTAAGAAAAAGTATGAGATATAAAAAAATACATTTTTGTTGAGGGAAAAGAAAACAATTTTGTCCTAAAGTGAGGCTAATTATTTGAAGAGGGAAAACTTAGGACAAAATCTGAATGTAAAAAAAGTTGTAGAAGCTTCATAGCAAAGGAGCCTTTGGAAAGGAATTTTATTTGTGGTCATTACTGGCTAAGATTAAATTTATTTAAGAATGAGTTTTATCATTTGTACACTAGTACAAAATTAGAATTTTTTTTTTCTGTTAAAAGGAAAAAATTTTCTTAGGTTATTGATTTGCTTTTTATAAGAGTTGTAAACAGTTTTCCTTTACCTTTCATGTAATCTGCCTAGAAACACAAAGATGCTGTTTTGTCTCTGTTGGGTCTTTATCAAAAAATCCTGAGCCTTCTTGCTCACAACTATATAACGTTCTGTACTTGCTTTTGAAATCTTTTCTCACTTTGGTTAAATAGATAAGTATTGTTTCAGAATGATCTGTGAGCCCATTTAATCAAATGTTCAAACGTTTTGATATTTTTTTGAGAAACCTGCCAAATTCAAAGTCTAAAATGAAATCTTTTAACCACACTCTGAAATATTCCAGAGGGACAACGGAACATTTCAAAAGATTTGTTCTCTTTATACAAAGGGAGGTATATTACACTAATTAGGCTTGTTATGTTCAATTACATGGGAAGCACTGGCAATAAGTGATACTAAACCCTCTTAAGTTATATTTGTATAGTTATTAAGTGTTTAGAAAATTGTATGAAATCTGATATGTCCTAGTATGTTGTTATCTCAATGTTTTATGTGTCACAGAAACAACCAAATTTACTTGTCCACTGCATTATAATTCATTCTAATCAGCTATATCACTGTGGTCATTTTTAAGTCTTTTATCATTTATAGACACATATACTTTTACTCAGATGCTTTCACAAAAGCTTCCGTGCAGATGTGTTTCATCTTCAGTGAGACTCGTGGAAGGAACTCTGAGTACAGGTTTCTTTTGATGACCTTGATTATAAAACTGAACGGGGTAAGAATTTCTGAAACTAGTGGAAAAACTAGATTCAGGCAGAACAAGAATTAGTAACATGGGACTGAATGAACTGAAGAGGATGACTATAATTTCTGTGACATTTCTGTTAACCATTAATGATTTTTTTAATATTTTGATTTTTTTTTCAGATTTAAGGGAAAGTTTTTCTCTTATGCTATGACTTACAGCAATTTGATAAATATTTGTTTGTTCACAAAGGTATATTTTACCTTTTTCTCTCTACTTGATCTTTCCAGACTTCCTAAAGCTTTCAGTGAGTATTCTTACATTTTCATAACAATTTTTTATTTGCATAAGTTCAATAAAAATTTGTTCTCCTTGTAACAGGACACAACTGGAAACACTGGTTATATTACCACGGTTTTCACTGGAATATTGTATTTGAGGGAGACATGAATAGACTCAGACATGGCCACACAACTTAAGGGTGACTTTTGGAAAGTCTTGCTTACAGGGTTCCAAGCAGCCTTACTAGGTGAGTAAGCATGGTCACTACATTGTGGGTATAAGAACTTCAGGATATTCTGGGGACCTCAAGAAGAAAGGAATTAACCCCTTTAAACTATAAGTATTGTAGGCAAAGTCTCATGGCAAGTAATTTGGCTTGGCTTCTGAACTTCAGAGGCTATTAAAAGTTCAGTCAGAAGCTTCCTTACAAAAAGTTCAAGCAAAGCAGATTTAAAAGAGCCTTTAGGATCAATCACTCTTCTTGCTGTACTTATATAAAATAATCAGGCCAAGTTTCCTATTTATTTTGCAAACAGATTAGCCTTAATCTGGCTATCTTTGGTAAAAATAAGGGTGATTATAGAGAGAAAAATTTGTTTCACTAACACACCTTTGTGGATATTAGATTCTAACACAGTTCATTATAAACTGGACTAGATCCTGATTTCTTTGTTTCCTCCAATGCCTGGCTACAACTCTCCAAATGAACGTCTTTGATTTCTTTGCCATCCTTTTGACTTGGAATCATTTGAGAACTAAAACTGGCCTTTTCCCTGAAGCCCTGCAAACTGAATATGAACAACTTGGTGTAAAATTCAGAGAAATCACAACAGCTCATTTATAGACAATCTTCATGCCTGTTGTTCTATGGGCCACTCAAAACGATCACCAGAAATACCCAAACTACAAAGAAAACCTCTCAGATCACCACCACCACCCCTAAAAGCACCTATCTGAAGATGCTGTAACCCTGCATCTAGAAATCCTCTCGACTATCTACCCTCAGTACTCAGAAACTGGTTTATAAATTTGATCCAGTCCTTAGCCATTGTTTTTTTTATTTCCATAGAAATGCCTCTTATCTGATTATTTGAACCATAGGCTTAACTTTGAGAAGACACCTACATTACTATGTCCTGAAATGAGTTTAACTGAATTGACCTATTGTCAGAACTAAGAGATTCAACAAGAAGGAACAATCTACAGCTCAGTTTGTAATATGTGAAACTTCCAGGAAAGCTTCAGTGGTAGGGACTGTAGACGCCAAGGGCAGGCCACCCCAAAAATGTCCCCTTTGGCATATTGATTATTTTAAATAAAAGTTACTTAAGAGACAGACTATACAAGAGGGACACTCATATCCCCTTCTGTCTTCCTGAAAGCAGGAAATAAATCTCCCATGTGAAAAGGTACCCTTTTTATACCACACGGTAAAGAGACATCGTAATTTAAGAGCTAAGAAGGTTACATAGACAACCCTGGTTACTTGTTATTAATTTACTCCCTCAGTCCAGATTCTGTTTAGAATTCCTTACTAATTGAGGCTCCCAAAGTTAAGTTTTATTTGTCCTGCCAATTCCTTATAGATTTATACTCTGTTTATAAAGCATAAAAAACTGCCTGCCTTGGTCATTTCTTTGGGTCTCAACTGCATTATTAGGCCTCTCTGGTTTTTTTCCTCCTGTTAATCTGTCTCATATCAATTAAAGTCTTAGACCAGATGGAAGAACTTTGATGGGTAGAAGAAAATTTGAATTCCTCCCCTACAAATACGAATTTTGAAAGGCAAATGATGGCCATGTTTCCTGGATCACTTCTTCCTGCCTTGGGGAGGTACTCTACTGAATTTGATTATGGTACATACTGTGCTTACTTTTATAAATTAATTTAGGGCACTACTGGGTGCAAATTGTTAGAATTTCAGTTACATCACTATCCCATTTGCAGACACTTGGCTTTATCCATGAAGCACTATATATTTATAAAATTTGAATTAAGCAATATTGAGTTAATTTTATTCAGTTTAGCACAAATTTTGCAAATGTATACAAATCTCTACAAACATACTGAACACATTTTATATAGAAATGTAAACATTTAAAAGTAGAGCTTGGAATGATAAAAAGTAGTAAAGTTCCTCTTAACTGATAACATGTTCCCTACAATTTGCTTTCATTGCGATATATTATCTTTTTTCATCCTAGGTAGAAGGAATTTAGCAATAGAAAAGGGTTGGTTGCACTACGTTCAGAGTAATGAGAAATACAGAGGTGAGACCGTTAATTTTTGTTTTGTTTTGCTAAACACTTATTGATCCAATTACAGCATACACTAACTGTTTTTTACATTTTAGGGTTGAAACCCTGAGAAACCCATGGAGGAAACTGTTTAGCACTGAGCAGAGTTCAGTGTATGCTTATGTTCCCAGAATTAAAGCATCTTGTAATTTTTGAGTATGGTAATTGCAGGCTTTCTCAAATATTAGACTACCTTATACCTTACCTATTTTACCAGAGTAATTATTTAGGCTATTTAGTATAGTCACTTTGTTTATAATTTGGTATAAGCAGATCCTTTTTTCTTTTCAGGAATTATTAAGCTCTGTCGGTGCCACTGCTGAACCTTCCTCAGTTCCAGAGGCTTCTTCTGGCATCTGTAGCTCTTGACAGTGGTACTTCACTTTAAGTGGTTTACCAGGGTACCAGACCAAGTGAATACGACAGGGAATGATTTCCTAGAAAATAAGAGTTCTCAAATATTGTGATCTGCAGAAATTTCTGGTGAACATAGTTCTGTACTGTAGGAGTGCTGGCCATACTGACTCCGCCTCTGGCCCCGTCTTGTTCACGTCCCGGCAGTGACCTCCCTCGGGAACATGTTCCAGGCCCCTCGGAGGTAATGTGTGCCCTGCGCCGAATGCAGGGAGGCTTGTTTTGATCACTAGTAGAGATCCCCCCCAACCCCGCACAGATGGTGCCATGAGGTCTGTTAAAATATCAGACCCCTAACCTCACCACAATGGCCACTGCACATCCCCTTGTTCTATCAGATCTGTGAATAAACAGTCTGGACTTTGCAGAGAAGAGCTGTGCAGTGCCTCGATCCCTGCCTGCCGACCCCCCTTGGCAACAAGTTACTCTGAATCAAACTCTCTGTAAATGTGGAGCTGCCTGCTTTGCTTTTTGGTCTCAAGGGGCCTTCTCAGTTTGGACCATACTTTACTGCCCCCGCCCCCCCACACCGTGTAACATACATTCAATTTTGTTTTACCTGTGTCGAGAATTCATGGAGTAGAACGGTATAATCAAAATCAACTCCATCATCATTTGTTTTCTAGAGAAAGAGAAAAAGAGTGAGTGTAATAAATAGGGTAGATTTATGTTAGTTCAGAGTTTGGAAGGCTTATATCTTAAATTCCTGGTTGGATGAGTGCCTTGAAATCTCCTGCTGCCTCTTCAATTTGAGCCTCAGTTCCTCTGGTAGAAGCCTGCATTGAGATATGAAAGTCATGGATTCTCACTGTTTTGTCACCGAGTTAGATGAAAATCTAGTTGAATATCTTTCCATCACTTTTGCTCTCTAATAAGTATGGTTTTGGTAGAGGCTAAGTTCTGTGGGAACAGGGAGAATCTTTTGACAACCTTTGGAATCTAGATACTGTCTATGCACCTCCATTTGAATATGTTAGCCTTGATATATATGTTTAAAAATTGGTTTTACTTATAAACTTGAAGTGTTTTTTTTCAGGACAGTGCCTTCTTAGTCTGTTTTTGAAAATAGCATTTCTGGAGGAAATCATAGCAGTCCCTAGATTTTAGGCAAAAAAGAGGAAATCCTGAAACAAATGATGGGTTTCCAACTCCATTTGATAAACTACTTTGCTAAATACACTGAGTGTTACGTATTTTTTAATACAAAAACTTGGGTTATTATAATGTTTGTAAACCCTGTGCCATTTAATTAAGACCTTCCTCAATAACATTATGAAACCTTTCCATTTTTGTTTTTATAGATTATTCTTCCTCCAGGAGGAAGCACCCTTACACCAACCCTACAAAACTGCAGCAGGGGACACTGCATGCTCCGGCCTGGCAAAGTAGCCCAGGCTTGGGCTGCCCTCACCAATGCATGCTCTGCCAAGTAGTAATTATTTTTAATGTTATTCAGAAATAATCTCCTTGGCTTCTGTTCAAATTATCACAAATGCCAAATCCTTATAATCCAAATTGATGATTTACTGTTACATTTTCCAGTAACTCAGCACTTTAATCTTCCTAGAGACAGACTAGAAGTGTTTTGTTTGTGCCCTTTTATTACTCATGATCCCCACCAGAACCCGTGTGGTTTTAGTAGAGAGTAAGCAGGCTTAAATTATTAATATATACCATCCAAAGTAGACTTCCTACTCGACTAAATAATAAGGTCGGTAAGAAGGCTTCTATAATGCACCCTCGGTTGGGGGGGGTGCCTCCAGGCAGGGTAAGGCCTCAGGCTGGTTGCTACAGGATAATTTGGGGGTGCTGACAGTGTCTGGTATTGACTCTTAAGAGTTGAAACAATGCTTTTACTTTTCTCAATTCATATTAAAGGCTAAGGGTGTGAGGAAAGTCCTCATCTGTTTTTGTTTTTGTTTCTCTAGCCAGCAAATATCTATCTCCCTTGCCCTTGGTACAGTCGTCATGGCATTAGGAATGGCATCTGTCCTCAGTTCTAAAGTGGTAATTGTGCCGGTCAGTATTTTAGTCTTGTTCCTCCCAGGCCTTGTTCATCTGGAGCTATGAGTTTGTAACCCTGCCCTTCCTTACATTATTGCATTAAAAGGGGACTTTAACCCTGAGTGTAAAGAAAGTAATTCCCACTGAAAAAGCTTTTGGAAAAACTAATCTTCACACTTTCCTGAGCCACCTTGAGCCACAGAGCACCTCCAGTCACCTCCTGCTTCTGTACTGTCTTGGCTTTCTCAGCCCTACTATCCTGTATCTAGTCTTCTAGAACAGTATATAGATCTTTTTTTTTTTTTTTTTTTTTTAGAACAGTATATAGATCTGATCGTAGTGACTTTAGTTTCTTGTTTTGCTTGTTGCTGGTTGCTTCTTTTGCTGAGAGATCATGCGAATCCTTAGTGGCTACACAGTAGCAGAATCCAGAAATCTCTGCGGATATGTGCATACTTTTCTTTAAGGAAACTCTAAATTGTATCAACTTTGAGACCAAATTTACCAATTGCTGCAGTGATTTAGATTTGTGTTAATTTCAAGGACTTCATTAAGTTTCTTAATCCTCATTTAATAGGCCCTAAGAGATGAAGTGATTTGCCTTAGGTGGCCCAGCAAGCCAGTTGCATATTCAATTTTTATTTATCTAAAACCCAAACTTCACACGGTAAAAAAAGCCAAAGCTTCTACTTAAGTGACCATACTCCCTCTGCATTTTTGTTTTCTTAACTCTACAGTTACTTTTATACCAATTTCCCCACCGTAGGTTGGGAGAGTGATATTGATGGACAGATGAGAGGCATCAAAGACTGGCTAGAACAAGACAGAAGTGGAGCTGCTGTATTTGGACCATACTATGTCCTGGTGGTTGTTGGTCTGCTAATGTGTCATGTACAATTGCCAATGAAAAGAAAACACTGATGTTAAGAGATCCTAAGGAGTAGGAAGAAGGAAAAATAGGAAGATCCCAAGCTCATCTCATTCCGTGGACACAATGAAGCAACAACTGCATGGATTGCAGCTAACTCTGAAAACAACCCGAAGACTGGCAGAGATTGTGACAGCTGGCTGTAGAGAGAAGGCTGCATCAGAAAGAGGTGGAGACATGGTGGGGAACCAGGCCCCTGACAATGACTAATCACAAATGGCAGTGATATCACAAGCACAGAAGAGTGAAAAGATCAGACCTCACACCAGACCCCCTGGCCCTGGGGATCCACCCTGGAAAGAAGAGTCCCCATAATATTTAGCTATGAAATTAGTGGGGCTTAGCTCTGGGAGAGATGGAGGGCTACAGGAAATGAAGCCCTTCAAGAGCCAGGACACTAAATAATAAGGTCCAAGACAGCGCAGAGGGAGCACTTTGCAAAACACCTGGGGTATACTTGAAGGGGATTTATTGACTAATTTTAGGACATCTGCCAAAGGGATCTACAGGAGATTTCTCCAGGAACAAAAGTGGTGGATGCCATTTTCTTGCCCTCCCCAGCCTAGGGAGCCAGATGCTTATGGGAGCCAGTTCTAATACTTTCCATCTACCTTGCTAGGACCCTGTGCCCACCCTGGAGTTCCCCTGCAGACCCACCACACCCAGCAGGCAACACTGGTAAGAACTGGTGCCCCTCCTAAGCGACTCCTGCCCTGGGGACAGGAGGCAGAGATAACCCTACAAACCAGCATGCCCACAGTTCTTGGGGCTGGGCCTCTTTGCTGACTGTGCAGGGAGGAGGCCCTGTACTTTGGGGTGCCCACAGCTTCTGCAGTGGCTAACTGCATCCAGCCATGCTGAGGACCGGCCCTGCCCACCGGTGACCCCACAACTGCTGTAGACAGGACCCTCAACAGCATGGAGAGCAAATCCTGCCCTGTGTGCCTGCAACAGATGCACTGAGGGCCATCTGAGGGCCAACCAGTGGCATGCCCACAGCAATCACACCTTATCAAAAACAGGAGGGTACATGCAGCCCACACAGGGGACATCCCTGGAGCACCCAGTTCTGAAGACTCGGGTAGGGGGACTGTGTACAGGACACCACAGGACTGCTTCTACACAAGACCACTAATTTCAAGACCAGAAGACTTAGACAAAATGAGGAGACAGAAGAATATATCCCAAATGTAAGAATAAGACAAAATCACAGAAAAAGAGATCAAAGTAATGGCCATAAAGAAACTCACTGTACTTGAAAAAAGTGGATGAACTCAATGAGGACTTCAACAAAAATGATAGAAAATATAAAAAAGAACCAGAGATGAAGAATTCAATACCTGAAATGAAAAATACCCTAAAGGAAACAGCAGATTAGAGGAGGCAGAAGAACGGATCAGTGACCTGGAAGACCAGGTAAAGGGAAGCACCCAAGCTGAACAGCAAAAAGAAAAAAAGACTAAACAATAAGAGTAGGTTAAGGGACCTCTGTGACCTCATCAGGCATAATTACATTGGCGTCACAGGGATCCCAGAAGGAGAAGAGAGGGGGAAAAGGGGGTAGAAAACTTATGAAAATAGCTGAAAACCTCCCTAAATCTGAGGAAACAGACATCCAAATCCGGAAATCACAGAGAGCCCTAAATAAGATGAACAAAGAATGTCCACACCAAGACACATAATAGTTACAATGACAAAAAGTGATGACTAAGAGAACTTTTAAGGCAGCAAGAGAAAACAAATAGTTCCACACAAGGAAAACCCCATTAGGCTGAGAGCTAATATTTCAGCAGGAACTTTGCAGACCAGAAGATGGTATGATGCACCAAAGTGCTGAAAGGAAAAAAAAAACTATAACTAAGAATACCTGACAAGGTCATCATTCAGAATTGAAGGAGAGATAAAGATTTTCCCGGACAAACAAAAATCAAAGGATTTCATTACCACTAGCCAGCCTTAGAAAAAAATGTTAAAGGGAATTCTTTAAAAAGAAAAGGCCATAACTAGGAGAAAATGATGAAAATTTCACTGGTAAAAACAAATAGTAAAGGTAATAGATTAGTCACTAATAAAACCAGTATGGAAGTTAAAATGCAAAAGTAGTAAATTCAATTTATCTACAAGTTAGTCAAGAGATACTAAAAAATATGCAAAATAAGAGTAAAAATTTAGTGCTTTTAGAATGTGCTCAAACTTAAGTGACCATCAACTTTAGATTGCTATACAAATAGGATGTTATACATGAATACCATGGTAACCACAAATCAAAAATCTGTAATAGATACACAAAATGTAAAGAGAAAGCAATTCAAGAATAACACTAAGGAAAGCCATTAAGCCACAGGGGAAGAGAGCAAGAGAAGGAAGGAACCCAGAGAACTGCAAAAATAACCAGAAAAAAAATTAACAAAATAGCAATAAGTATATGCCTATCAATAATTACTTTAAATTTAAATGCTCTAAAGGCTCCAATCAAAAGACAGAGGGTGACTGAATGGATAAAAAAACAAGACCCAACTATATGCTGCCTACAAGAGACTTGCTTCACACCTAAAGACACATGCAGACTGAAACTGAAGGAATGGAAAAAGACACTGCATGCAAATGGAAGTAACAAAAAAGCCAGGGTAGCAATACTTAGACAAGATAGACTTTAAAACAGACTGTAGCAAGAGACAAAGAAGGGCATTACATAATGATAAATCAATTCCACAAGAGCACAGAACATTGTAAACATCTATGCAATATAGGAGCACATAAATACATGAAGCAAATATTAGCAGACATAAAGGGAGGAACACAATAATAGTAGGGAACTTTAACACCCCACTTACATCAGTGAATGTATCATTCAGACAGAAAATCAATTAAGGAAACAAGGTTTTGATCAACATATTACACCAGATGGGACTTAAATTTGTTGAAACCTTGTGCCCTAAAATGTGTTCTATCCTGGAGAATGTTTCATGTGCTCCTTGAAAAATGTGTATTCTGCTGTTTTTGGATGGAATATACCGTGTATACAGAACAGACAAAGCTCAAAGTCATTAGAAGGAAATAAAGATTAGACAGAAATAAGACAAAAAAAAAAACAAAACAAAACCAAAAAACCCACCAAAACATAGAAAAGATCAATGAAGCCAAGACCTGGTTCTTTGAAAAGATAAAATTCATTAACCTTTAGCCAGACTCATTAACAAGGAGAGAAGATGCAAATAAAATCAGAAATGAAAGAGGAGAAATAATAACTGACACCACAGAAATACAAAGGTTTATAAGAGATAAGAAAAATTAAATGCCAACAAATTGGACAACCTAAATGTGTAAATTCCTAGAAAAATACAATCTTCCAAAACTGAATCAAAGAAAGAAAAATCAGAAGAGACTGATTACTAGTAACAAAATTGAATCAGTTAAAAAAAAAAAAAATCTCCCCACAAGCAAAAGTCCAGGACCAGAAGTCTTCACAGATGAATTCTACCAAACATTTAAAGAAGAATTAATATGAATTCTTTTCAAACTATTAAAAAAATAGAAGGGGAAGGAAAATTAGCAAGTTCACCTGAGTCCAGAATTACCCTGATGCCAAAACCAAAGAAATTACAAGAAAAGTATACGCCAGTAAGCCTAATAAATATAGATGTAAAAATACTCAACAAAATATTAGCGAACTAAATTAATACATTAAAAGGATCATTCATCACAATCAAGTGGGATTTATTCCAGGGATGCAAGGGTGATTCAATATTTGCAAATCAATGTGATACATCACATTAACAAGAGGAAGGATAAAAACCATATGATCAGTTTAATAGATGCAGAGAAGATACTTAGCAAATTCAACATCTGGTCCTGATAAAAAACTCTCAACAAAGTAGGCTTAAAGGGAACATATCTCAACATAATAAAGGACACATATGAAAAACCCACAGCAAACATCATACTGAATATTGAAAAACTGAAAAGTTTTTCTTTAAGATCAGGAACAAGACAAGGATATGCAGTCTCGCCACTTTTATTCAACATAAAGTCATATGAAGTCCTAGCTGCAGCAGTCAGAAAAGAAAAAAGAATAAAAGGCATCCAATTTAGTAAAGAGGAAGTAAAACTTTCTATATTTTCAGATGACATGATACTCTATATAATAAACCCTAAAGACACCACCAAAAAACTATTGAACTTATAAATGACTTCAGTAAATTTGCAGGATACAAAATTAATATACAGAAATCTGTTGCATTTCTATACACTAATAACGAATTAGCAGAAAGCAAAATCAAGAAAACATTCCATCCACTAAAAGAATAAAGTACCTAGGAATTGATTTAAACAAGGAAGTTAGAGATGTATACTCTGAAATCTATAAGATATTGATGAAAGAAGTTGAAGATGACACAAATGGAAAGGTATACCATCCTCATGAATATTGGAAGAATGAGTACCATTAAAATGTCCCTACTACCCAAAGCAATCTACAAAATTAGTGCAATCCCTATCAAAATGCCAACAGTATTTTTCATAGAAGTAGACCAAATAATCTTAAATTTTGTTTGGAACCACAAAGGACTCCAAATAGCCAAAGCAGTCTTGAGAAAGAAGAAAGCTGGAAGTATCCCAATTCCAGATTTCACGATATACTACAAAGCCATAGTATTCAAAACAGTATGATACTAGCACAAATATAGACACATACATTGGTGGAATAGGATAAAGAGCCCAGAAATAAACCCACACTTATATGGTCAATCTACAACAAAGAAAGCAAGAATATACAATGGGGAAAGAGAGTCTTTTCAAGAAGTGATGCTGGGAAAACTGAACAGCTACATGCAAAAGAATGAAACCTGGACTTTTTTACACCATAAACAAAAATAAACTCAAAATGGATTAAAGAGCCAAAAATGTGAGATGTGAAACCATAAAACTACTAAAAGAAAACATCACCATCAACAAAATGAAAAGGCAACTTACTGAATGGGAGAAGATATTTCTAAAAGATTTATCCAATAAGGGGTTAATATCTAAAATATATAAAGGACTCATTCAATTCAACACCAAAACAACAAGATACTCCATGCAAATGGAAGTAACAAAAAAGCCAGGGTAGCAATACTTTTATCAGACAAAATAGACTTTAAAACAAAGACTGTATAGCAAGAGACAAAGAAGGGCACAACATAATGATAAAGCGATCAATCCTACAAGAGGAGATAATTATAAACACCTATGCAACACAGGACCACTGAAATACATTAAATATTAACAGACATAAAGGGAGAAACTGACAAATATTAAGATATAAGGTTAGAAATGCAATAATAGTTGGCCTGAGACACAACACAGAATCCGTAGTTTGAAAAGTCCCTGGGGCATATTTGAAAAACATTTATTTACTAATCCAAGAAAATGTCCTAGAGGAATAGGAATCTTCAGATTTCTCCAGAAACAAAAGTGCTGGTGGGTGCCATTTCTCTTGCCCTCCCCCAGCCTAGACAGTTGGACACGTGGAAACCAATGTTAGCACTCTCCATCTATTTTGCTAGCACAACAGGCCCTGCCCCATCCAAACACCTGCATCAGCAGGTGTCCCTCCAAAGCAGGTCTTGTCCTAACACACTCTGCAAGCAACTCTGAGCAGGGACTGGTATTACTCCAAAGTGACTCCTGCCTTGGAGAGGTGGGGAGATAACCCCACAAACCTGCAAGCCCACAGTTCCTGCAGCCAATCCTTTTTGTTACCTGCCCAGGGATCAAATCTTGCCATGCTGGGTGTGCCTGCAGGTGTGACAGAGAAGCAGATTGCAGAGACCTAGTCTGACTGCTGGCCCCATTAATATGCCTGTAGTGGCCTCAGAGAAGCCTCTCAACAGTGCAGGAACTGAACCTTGTCCATAGCTGGCAAGGTGGGACATTGTAGTTGACTGGACTGAAGGTAAATGGGACTCAGCCATGACACAGAGCCCTCATAGGGGACACTCCTGGAGTGCCTGATTCTGGTGACCAGGGGGGACTGCACTACAGGGCACCAAACACCTTCTACACAAGACCACCACTTTCAAAACTAGGAGATGTAGCTCACCTCCCTTCTACACAGAAACAAGCACAGAGAGACAATGAGGGGACAGAAAAATATGTTCCAAAGGAAAGAACAACACAATCAAGGGGAAAAAGCTAAATAAAACAGATAAGTAATATGCCTGAAAAAGAATTTAAAGTAATGGTCATAAAGATATTCACTGTTCTTGAGAAAAGAGTGTATAAACTCAGTGAAAACTTCAACAAAGTGATAGTATAAAAAAAGAACCAGTCAGAGATGAAGAACTCAATGACAAAAAATAGACTAGTGGGAATCAACAGCAGATTAGAGAACGCAGAAGAATGGATCAACACTCTGGAAGACAGGGTAATGGAAAGCAAACAAGCAAAACAACAACAAAAAAGAACAGTGAAAAATGAGAATAGGTTAAGGGGACTAGGTGACATCATTGAGCATACTATTTGCATTAACGGGATCCCAGAAGGAGAAGACAGGATGAAAAGAGCAAAAAAATTTATTTGAAGAAATAATAGCTGAAAACTTCCCTAATCTAGGGAAAGAAATATATCTAGATAGAGGAAGCAGGAAGAACACTTAATAAGATGAATCTAAGGAGGTCCCCACCGAGACACATAACTGCAATGCCAAAAAGTAATGATAAAGAGAGAATTTTAAAAACAGCAAGAGAAAAGAGTTACATACAAGGGAAACTCCATAAGGCGCTCTGCTGATTTTTCAGCACAAACTTTGTGGGCCAGAAGGTGGTGGCATGATATATTCAAAGTGCTGAAAGGAAAAAATCTGCTACCAAGAATACTGTACTCAGCAATGTTATTGTTCAGAATAGGAGAGAATTTCCCAAACAAAAGTCAAAGGAGTTCATGACCACTGAACTAGCCTTACAAAAAAAAAAAAAAAAAAAAAGTTAAAGAGGAAGAAAAGGCTATAACTAGAGTTAAGAGAATTATGAAAGGAAAAAAATATTACAGGTAAAAATACACAGAGTAAAGGTAGTAGATTAATTACTTAAAAAGGCACTACAGAGGTTAAAACACAAACATAGTAAAATCCATTATATCTGCAAAAATTAGTTGAGGGATACACAAAAATATGTAAAATATGACCTTAAGTACATAGAATGTGGAGAGGGGAGAAAAAAATTAGTGCTTTTAGGATGTGTTTGAACTTAAGTGACCATCAATTTAATATAGACTGAGAAACAGAGGATTTTATATATGAACCAAACACTAACCACATATCAAAACCTATCATGGGTACACAAAAAAATAAACAGAAAGGAATCCAAGCAAACACTAAAGAAAGCCATCAAACCAGAAAGTAAGGGAACAAGCACAGAATAAAAGAACAGAGAGGAACTACAAAACAACCAGACAACAATTAACAAATGGCAATAAATACATACTTCTTAATAATTACCTTCAATGTAAATGGACTAAATGTTCCACTCAAAAGACACTGGTTGACTGGGTTTAAAAAAAAAAAAGAAAAAACCCATCTATATCCTAAAAAAGACTCACTTTAGACCTAAAGACACATAGAGACTGAATGTGGAGGGATGGAAAAACATTTCCAATCCAAATGGAAGCAAAAAAATGAAATAAAATAACAACAGCAATACTTAGACAAAAAAGACGTTAAAACAGACCATAGTACGAGACAAAGAAGGGCACTACAAAATGATAAAGAGATTGATCCCATAAGAGCAGATAAAAATTATAAACATCTATGCACCCAACACAGGAGCTCCTAAATACATAAAGCAAATATTAACAGACATAAAGGGAGAAATGGATAACAATAAAATAATAGTAGAGGACTTTTAACAGCTCACCTACATCAAAGAATAGTTCATAAAGACAGAAAATCAACAAGGAAACAGTGGCTTCGAACAACACATTAGACCAGATGGATAAGTACAGAACATTCCATCCAAAAAGAGCAGAAAACACATTCTTTTCAAAGTGAACATGGAACATTCTCCAGGTCAGAACACGTTAGGCCACAAAACAAGTGTCAATAAATTTAAGAAGATTAAAATCGTATTAATTATCTTTTCTAACCAGAATGGTATGAAATTAGAAATCAATTATATGAAAAAAAAAACTGGGAAGAACCCACAAACATAGGGAGGCTAAACAACATGCTACTAAAAAACCAGTCAATAAAGAAATCAAAACAAGCAAAAAAGAACATATGGAGACAAATGAAAATGAAAACACAACAGCCCAAATCTTTGGGACCCAGCAATAACAGTTCAAAGAGAGAAGTTTATAGTGATAAAGGCCTACCTCAAGAAATAAGAAAAATCTTGGGACTTCTGGAAAAGATGGCAGAGTAGAAGGATCCTTAGCTCATCTCATCCCACGGATACAACTAGATAACACCCACATTAGTGTAAATAACCCAGAAAATGACCCAAAGCCTGGCAGAAGAGACTTTCTACAGCTAAATGTAGAGATTAGGCTACACTGAGGGTAGAAAAGGTGGAGATGAGGTGGGGAGTCAAACAGACCCATGGGACTGTCCATGGGGAGGTAGGCAGTGGACACAGAGACGCGAGAGGGGTGGGGCAGATCCCCACAACCAGGCACCCCAGGCATGGGGTCCCTCACAAGGAAGATGGATTCCCATAACATTTGGTTTTGAAAACCAGAGGGGCCTAAAAATTAGTGGGGCTTAACACCTGGAACTTTAAAAATCAGCAGGCTTGGCTCTGGGAGAACCGGGAAGGTGGAGTCCCCGCCCTTAAAGAGACACAACAACAAACAGCCCCACTGAGATACGGCATGGACGCAACAGTTTGAAAAATGCCTGGGGTATATGGGAAGAAGTATTTGCTAATCTCAGAACATGTGCTGGAGATGCAGGGATCACTGGGAGACTTCTCCAAGAAGAAAAGAGCTGGCAGGCACCATATCCCTCCCCTGCCCCCTAGCCTAGATATACAGACACCTGTGGGAACCAGCGTAGTGCCAATACTCTCCATCTAGTTTGTTAACAGCACACCCCACTACCACATGTCTCCATGCATCCGTGCCCTCCAGCCAGGCCCGGCTCAGCAGGGGTTTTTACAGGTGGCTGCAAGACCCCGCCCATGGAACCACACATTCCTGGCTGGCACTGCCTACCCTGCACCCATGTTTTCTTGCAGACCTACCCCATCCAATGCGCCCTTGGCCAGAGCCCATCCAAAGTGGTGCCACAAGTCTGGCAGTGTGCAAGTAGCCCTCATAGGGGCCAGCACCACTCCAAGGTGACTCCTACCCTGGGACGGAGGGGAAGATAACCACACACACCAGTCCAACTGCAGCCCCAGCAGCGGACTGGGGGCAGACATATGGTCTGACCACAGACCCCACCCACCAATGAAAACTTCCCAGGGGACAACACAGGGACTGCCCTGCAGTTCAGTGCTACTGCATCTTTGGTAAATACCTGATCAGACTCAAGTCAAGCCCACTAACAACACAGGGACAAAACCTTGCCCACAAACTGGCAAAGAGAGCTGTTGCATGATGTAACTGACTGGCAAGATGTAGCTGACTTTCCTAACATAAAAACAGACTCAGAGAGTTAGACAAAATGAGGAGATAAGGAATAGGTCCCAAATGAAAGAACAGGACAAAATCACAGCAAAAGAACTAAATGAAATGGAGATAAGTAATATGCCTCATAGAGAATTTAAAGTAATGGTCATAAAGATACTCACTGGACTTGAGAAAAGAGTGAAGAACCTCAGTAAGACCCTCAACAAAAAGATAGGAAACATAAAAAAGAACCAGAGATGAAGAACTCAATAACTGATCTAAGAATACACTAGACAGAATAAATAGTAGACAAGAGGAAGCAGAAGAATGGATCAGCTCTGGAGGATCGAGTAATGGAAAGCAATCAAGCCTAACAGGAGAGAGAAAAAATAATAATAAATGAAAATAGACTTAGGGAACTCAGCAACACCATCAAGTATAGTAACATTTGCTTTATAGGGATCCTAGAAGAAGAGAGAGAAAAGGGGGCAGAAAATTTATTTCAAGAAATAATAGGTGAAAACTTCCCTAACCTGGGGAAGGAAAAAGAAATCCTGATCTAGTTGACACACAGAGCCTCTAACAATAACAACCCAAGGAGGTCCATGTCAAGACACATAGTAATTAAAATGGCAATAGGTAGTAAATAAGAGAGAATTTTAAAAGCAGCAAATAAAAAGAAAATAGTTATGTACAAGGGAAACTCCACAAGGGTATGAACTGAGTTTTCAGCAGAAACTCTGTAGGCTAGAACAGAGTGACATGATATATTCCAAATGCTGAAGGAAAGAAACCTATAACCAAAAGTACTCTATCCATGGGCACCTGGGTGGCACAGTAGGTTGAGCATCTGATTCTTGGTTTTGGCTCAGGTCGTGATCTCAGGGTAGTGAGATCAAGCCCCACCTTGGGCTCCACACTCAGCCTGGAGTCCACTTGGGATTCTCTCTCCCTCTCCCTTGGCCTCTACCCACTGTGCACTCTCTCTCTCTCAAATAAATAAATAAATCTTTAAAAAATATATACTCTATCCAGCAAGGCTTTCATTCAGAATGGAGGAGAGATAAAGAGATAAAGAGTTTCCCAGACAAACAAAAGTCAAAGAAAAATCCATCACCATTAAACCAGCCCTATAGAAAATGTTAAAGGGGACACTTTGTGTAGACAGGAAAGACCATAAGTAGGAGTAACAAAAGTAGGAAGCACAAAAGTGGTATTAAGTATATCTATAAAAATCAGTCAAGGATTCACAAAATAAAAGGATGTAAAATGTGACACCATATACCTAAAACGTGGGGGAAGAGGAGTAAAGAATGGGTTCAAACTTAAGTGACCATCAACTTAATATAGTAACCACTTAATATGGTAACCACAAATCAAAAATCAGTAATAGATATGCAAAAAATAAGGAGAAAGGAATCCAAGTATATCACCAAAGAGCAATGAGAGAAGAGATCAAGAGAAAAAAAAGGAACAGAGACAAAATACAAAAACCATAGAGCAACAAAACAATAAATACATACCTCAATAATCAATAATATTATGAATGTAAATAGAGTAAATACTCTAATCAAAAGACAGAGGGTGATGGGATGAATAAAAAAGCAAGACCCATCTCTATGCTGCCTACAAGGGATTAGTTTCAGTCCTAGACACAGGCAGACTGAAAGTGAAGATATAAAAAAAAGGATCGGGGCGCCTGGGTGGCTCAGTCATTGGGCATCTGCCTTCGGCTCAGGTCATGGTCCTAGGGTCCTGGGATCAAGCCCTGCATCGGGCTCCCTGCTCTGCGGGAGGCCAGCTTCTCCCTCTCCCACTCCCCCTGCTTGTGTTCCCTCTCTTGCTGTGTCTCTCTCTGTCAAATAAATAAAATCTTTAAAAAAAAAAAAGTATCATACAAATGGAGGGGAAAAGAAAGCAGGATAGCAATACTTATATCAGACAAAATATATTTGAAAGCAAAGACTAACAGAGACAAAGAAGGGCAGTATGTAAATCATCGAGTGAACAATCCAACAGAAAGTTATAAAATTTGTAAAATTGTAAATATTTATGCACCAAACATGGGAGCATCAAAGTACATAAACCAGCTAATAACAGACATAAAGGAAGTAATGATAGTAATACAATAATAGTAGGGGACTTTAACACCTAACTTACATAAATGGATAGGTCATCCAAACAGATAACCAACAAGGAAACAGTGGCTTTGAATGATTCATTGGACCAGATGAATCTAACACATACATTCAGAGTATTTCATCAAAAACAGCAGAATACACATTCTTTTCAAGTACACATGGAACATTCTCCAGAATAGATAGCATAATAGGCCACAAAACCAGTCTCAACAAATTCAAAAAGATCAAGGCCATACCATACATCCTTTCTGACCACAATGTTATGAAACTAGAAATCAATCATAAGAAAAATCTAGAAAGAGCACAAATACATGGAGGTTAAAGAACATGCTCCTAAACAACGAATGGGTTAACCAAGAGGAAATAAAAAAAATACATGGAGGGCGCCTGGGTGGCTCAGTTGGTTGAGCGACTGCCTTCGGCTCAGGTCATGATCCTGGAGTCCAGGGATCGAGTCCCGTATCAGGCTCCCTGCTCAGCGGGGAGTCTGCTTCTCTCTCTGACCCTCTTTCCTCTTGTGCTCTTTGTCTCTCATTCTCTCTCTCTCAAATAAATAAATAAAATCTTTAAAAAAAAATACATGGAGACAAATGAAAATGAAAATACAACAGTCCAGTATCTTTGGGATGCAGCAAAAGCTGTTCTAAGAGGGAATTTTATTGCTATACAGGCCCACCTCAAGAAGCAATAAAAATCTCAAATAAACAACCTAACCTTACATCTAAAGAGCAAGAAAAAGAACAAAGCCCAAAAACAGTAGAAGGAAGGGAATTATAAAGATTAGAGCAGAAATAAACAAAGTAGAAACTAAAAAAAAACAATAGAGCAGATCAATGAAACCAGAGCTGGTTCTTTGAAAAGAACAACAAAATTGATAAATCTTTAGTCAGACTCATTAAGAAAGAGAGAGAGAGAGAGAGAGAGAGATTGAGGGAGATTGCAAGAGAGATAATATATAGGACTCAAACAAAATGAAAACTGAAAGAGGAGGAATAACAACCGACACTACAGAAAGACAGGGATTGTAAGAGAATATTATGAAAAATTATATGCCAACAAATTGGACAACCTAGAAGAATTAAATTCCTAGAAACAGAGAACCTCCCAAAACTGAATCAGGAAGAAATAGAAAATTTGAACAGACTGACCACCAGCAATGAAATCCAATCAGTGGTCAAAAAACTCCCAACAAACAGAAGTTCAGGACCAGAAGACTTCACAGGTGAATTCTACCAAACATTTAGAAGAGTTTATACCTATTCTTCTCCAACTATTCTGAAAAACAGAAGGAAAGAAAGCTTATAAATTCATTTTATGAGCACTACCCTGATACCAAAACCAGATAAAGACACTAAAAAGAAAGAGAACTACCTTTTAAAAAGCATTCATCACGATCAAGTGGGATTTATTCCTGGGATGTAAGCGTGGTTCAATATTTGCAAGTCAATCAAACTGATTCATTATATCAATAAGAGAAAGGACAAAAACTGTACGATCATTTCAATAGGTACAGAGAAAACATTCGACAAAGTACAACATCCATTCATGATTAAAAAGAAAAAAAAAAAAACCTCAACAAAGTAGGTTTACAGGGAATACACTGCAACATAATAAAGGCCATAAATGAAAACTCACAGTTAACATCATACTCAATGGTGAAAACCTGAGAGCTTGCCTCTTAAGGTCAGGAACAAGACAGATGTCCACTATAACCACTTTCTTCAACATAGTACTGGAAGATCTAGCTGCAGCAATCAGATAAGAAATAAAAGGCACTCAAACTGGTAAGGAAGAAGTACAACGTTCACAATCTGCAGATGACATAACACTATATATAAAGAAAATCCTAAAGCTTCCACTAAAAAAAACTACCAGAACTGACAAATTAATTCCATAAGGCCACAGGATACAAAAATCAATGTACAGAAATATGTTGCAGGGGCACCTGGGTGGCTCAGATGGTTAAGCATCTGCCTTCGGCTCAGGTCATGATCCCAGGGTCCTGGGATTGAGCCCCACGTCCGGGTCCTGGCTCAGCAGGGAGCCTGCTTCTCCCTCTGCCTCTCCCCCTGCTTGTGCTCACTCTCTCTCTCTCTGTATCTCTGTGTCTCGAATGAATAAATAAAATCTTAAAAAAAAAAAGAAATCTGTTGCATTTCTATACACTAATAATGAGGCAGCAGAAAGAGAAATTAAGAAAACAATCCCATTCATAATTGCACCAAAAAGTATAAAATACCTAAGAATAAAGTTAATCAAGGAAGGTAAAAGTCCTATTCTCTGAACTATAAAGAATAAGTGAATGAAATTGAGGACGCCAGATACAAAAGTAAGGATATTCCATGCTCACAGATTGGAAGAAACAATATTGTTGAAATGTCTATACTACCCACAGCAATCTACACACTTGCAACCCCTATCAAAATACCAACAGCATTTTTCACAGAACTAGAACAAACAATCCTAAAATTTGTATGGAACCAAAAAAAAAAAAAAAAAAGAACAAAACTGGAGGTATCACACTCCCATATTTCAAGATATACTACAAAGCTGTAGTAATCAAAACAGTATGGTATTGACACAAAAATAGACACATAAATCAATGGAACAGAATAGAGAGCCCAGAAATAAGCCCATGATTATATGGTCAATTAATCTTTTATAAAGAAGGCAAGAATATACAATGGGGAAAAGGCAGTTTCTTCAATAAATGGTGTTGGGAAAACTGGGCAGCTATAGATAAGAAAGAAACTGGACCACTTTTTCACACTATACACAAAAGGAAATTAAAAATGGATTAAAGACCTAAGTGTGAGACCTGAAACTATAAAAATCCTAGAAGAGAACACAGGCAGTAATTTCTCTGATGTTGGTTATAGCAACATATTTTTTTACATTTTTTATTGTTATGTTAATCACCATACATTACATCATTAGTTTTTGATGTAGTGTTCCATGATTCATTGTTTGTGCATAACACCCAGTGCTCCATGCAAAACGTGCCCTCCTTAATACCCATCACCAGGCTAACCCATCCCCCCACCCCCCTCCCCTCTAGAACCCTCAGTTTGTTTTTCAGAGTCCATCGTCTCTCATGGTTTGTCCCCCCCTCCGACTTACTCCCCTTCATTCTTCCCCTCCTGCTATCTTCTTCTTTTTCTTTTTTCTTAACATATCTTGCATTATTTGTTTCAGAAGTACAGATCTGTGATTCAACAGTCTTGCACAATTCACAACATATTTATGGGTATGTCTCCTGAGGCCAGGGAAACAAAAGCAACAATAAACTACAGGGACTACTTCAGAATAAAAAGCTTCTGCACAGTAAAGGAATCAATAAAACTAAAAGATAACCTACTGAATGGGAGAAGATATTTGCAAATGACAGATCTGATAAAGGGTATCAAAAATATATAAAGAAGTTCTACAACTCAAAAAAAAACAATCCAATTAAAAACGGGCAGAAAACATGAACAGACATTTCTCCAAAAAAGACACCCAGATGGCCAACAGACACATGAAAAGATGTTCAACATCGGTAATTATCAGGGAAATGCTAATCAAAACCACAATGAGATGTTGCCTAATAACACCTCTCAGAATGGCTAAAATCAAAACACCAAGAAACAACAAGTGTTGGAGGGCATGTGGAGAAAAGGAACTCTTGAGCACTATTGGTGGGAATGCAAACTGGTACAGCCACTATGGAAAACAGTATGCAGGTTCCTCAAAAGGTTAAAAATAGAATTAGCATATGATCCAGTAATTCCACTACTGGGGATTTACTCAAGAAATACAAAAAACACTAATTTGAAAAGATATATTCACCGCTATGTTTACTGAAGCGTTATTTACAATAGCCAAATTATAGAAGCAGCCCAAGTGTCCATCGATAGATGAATGGTATATATACACAGTGGAATATTATTCAGCCATAAAAAAGGAATGAAATCTTGCCATTTGTAACAACATGGATAGACCTAGAGGGTATAATGCTAAGTGAAATAAGTCAATCGGGGAAAGACAAATACCATATAATTTCACTCATTTGTAGAATTTAAGACAAAGCAAAAGAACAAAAAATAAAATAGATGCAAAATAGACCCAAAATAAGACTCTTAACTCTAGAGAACAAAGTCATGGTTACCAGAGGGGAGGTGGGTGGGGGTGGGTGAAATACGTGATGGGGATTAAGAGTATACTTATCATGATAAGCACTGAGTAATGTATAGAATTGTTGAATCACTACACTTTATACCTGAAACTCATATAACACTGTTAACTATACTAAAATTATAATTTAAAAAATACAAAGAGCTTTCAGAGTAAGCTAACTACAAAGAATACCTGCATAAACAGATATCTGAGATAAATTCAATTGGTATCTCTTGAATAACTTCTCCTGAAAGAAATGATTTATTTTGGGGGTTAATAAAGATGTTTGCTTAGTGTTGTTATTAAATGGCATAAAGGAAATAACAAAATAACTGTACAAGGGAATGTCACACATTCTTTAAAAAGTTTTGTTAAGTTTTATGACTCAATTTCCTACTGTCAATAAAATAACAGACCATCCTTTTTGATAAAAAAAGGAAATTCATATGGAAAATAATTTTTAAAACAATGATAAAATATATAAGAAAAATCATAAACAACAAGCTTACCCCTACAGGAGCTAGAAAAAGAACAAACAGGGGCGCCTAGGTGGCTCAGTCATTAAGCATCAGCCTTCAGTTCAGGTCATGATCCCAGGGTCCTGGAATTGAGCCCCACATCGGGCTCCCTGCTCATCAGGAAGCCTGTTTCTCCCTCTCCCACTCCTCCTGCTTGTGTTCGCTATCTCTCTCTGTCAAATAAATAAATAAAATCTTCAAAAAATTAAAAAAAAAAGAAAAAGAACAAACAAAGCCAAAGCTAATAGAAGAAATAATAAAGATTAGAGCAGAAGGAAATGAAATAGAGACTAAAGAAACAATAAAAAAGCCCAATGAAACCAAGGGCTGGTTCTTTCAAAAGATAAACAAAATTTGTAACTCTTTAGATAAAGTTATCAATAAAAAGGAGGACTCAAATAAACAAAAGAATAATAAAAATGTAAATTATTGCTGTCATAAATAAATAAATAAAACCAGAAATGAAGCAGAAACACTACTGACACCACAAAAAACACAAAGAAGTAGAAGAGAATATTACGAAAAAGTATGTGCCAAATATCAGACAACCTAGAAAAAATGGATAAATTTTTAGAAACATACAATCCTCCAAAACTGAACCAGGAAGAAAGAGAAAATTTGAACAGACCAATTACTAGTAATAAAACTGAATCAGTAGTAATAAAAGCTCCCTACAAAAGTCAGAACCAGTCCAGCATTACCCTGATGCCAAAACCAGATAAAGAATGTACAAAAAAAGAAAACCACAGGCCAATATTTCTAGTGAATATACATGCAAAAATAGTTAACAAAATATTAGCAAACTGGTATCAACTATATATTAAAAGGATCATTCAACATAATCAAGTGAGATTTATTCCAGGGATGCAACAGTGGTTCAACATTTGCAAATCAATCAACGTGATACATCATATCAACAAGCGAAAGGATAAAAACCATATGATCATCTCTGTAGATGTAGAAAAAGCATCCTACAAAATACAACATCCATTCACGATAAAAACTCTCAACAAAGTGGGTTCAGAGGAAACATCCCTTAAAAAAATCCACAGCTAACATCATACTCAATGGTGAAAAACTGAAATATTTTCTGTAAGATCAAGAGAAAGACAAGGATGTCCACTCTCACCACTTTTATTCAACATAGTACTGGAAGCTTTACTTTTAGCGATCAGACAAGAAATAAAATCATCCAAATTGGTAAGGAAGAAGTGAAACTTTCATTATTTGCATATGACATGATACTACATATAGAAAACCCTAAAGATTCCACCAAAAAATGACTAGAATAAATGAATTCAGTAAATTTCTAGGATACAAAATTGATAGAAATCTGTTGCATTTCTATACACTTATAATGGAGTAGCAGAAAGAGAAATCTAAAAAACAATCCCATTAACAATTGTACCAAAAAGAATAAAATACCTAGGAATATATTTAACCAAGGATGTGAAAGACCTAACCGACAGAATGGGAGAAAATATTTGCAAATGACATATCAGATAAAGGGCTAGTATCCAAAATCTATAAAGAACTTATCAAAGTCAACACCCAAAGAACAAATGATCCAATCAAGAAATGGGCAGAAGACATGAACAGACATTTTTCCAAAGACATCCAAACGGCCAACAGACACATGAAAAAGTGCTCAACATCGCTCAGCATCAGGGAAATCCAAATCAAAACCTCAATGAGATACCACCTCACACCAGTCAGAATGGCTAAAATTAACAAGTCAGGGAACGACAGATGTTGGCGGGGATGTGGAGAAAGGGGAACCCTCCTACACTGTTGGTGGGAATGCAAGCTGGTGCAACCACTCTGGAAAACAGGATGGAGGTTCCTCAAAAAGTTGAAAATAGAGCTATCATAGGATCCAGCAATTGCACTACTGGGTATTTACCACAAAGATACAAATGTAGGGATCCGAAGGGGTACGTGCACCCCAATGTGTATAGCAGCAATGTCCACAATAGCCAAACTGTGGAAAGAGCCAAGATATCCATCGACAGATGAATGGATAAAGAAGATGCGGTATATATACACAATGGAATATTATGCAGCCATCAAAAGGAATGAGATCTTGCCATTTGCAACGACGTGGAGGGAACTGGAGGGTGTTATGCTGAGTGAAATAAGTCAATCAGAGCAAGACATGTATCATATGACCTCACTGATATGAGGAATTCTTAATCTCAGGAAACAAACTGAGGGCTGCTGGAGTGGTGGGGGGTGGGAGGGATGGGGTGGCTGGGTGATAGACATTGGGGAGGGTATGTGCTATGGTGAGCGCTGTGAATTTTGCGAGACTGTTGAATCACAGATCTGTACCTCTGAAACAAATAATGCAATATATGTTAAGAAAAAAAAAGAAGAAGATAGCAGGAGGGGAAGAATGAAGGGGGGTAAATCGGAGGGGGAGACGAACCATGAGAGACGATGGACTCTGAAAAACAAACTGAGGGTTCTAGAGGGGAGGAGGTGGGGGGATGGGTTAGCCTGGTGATGGGTATTAAAGAGGGCACATTCTGCGTGGAGCACTGGGTGTTATGTACAAACAATGAATCATGGAACACTACATCAAAAACTAATGATGTAATGTATGGTGATTAACATAACAATAAAAAAACTAAAAAAAAATGTCCCTACTGCCCAAAGCAATCTGCAGATTTAATATAATCTCTATCAAAATACCAACAGACTTTTTCACAGAACTAGAACAAATAATCCTAAATTTCTATGGAACCGCAAAAGACTTCAAATAGCCAAAGCAATCTTGACAAAGAAAAACAAAACTGAAGTATCACAATTCCAGATCTCAAGGTATACTACAAAGCTGTAGTAATCAGAACAGTATGGTACTGGCACAGAAATACAGACACATAGAGAATGGAACAAAATAGAGAGCCCAGAAATAAACCCATGCCTATATGGTCAATTAATCTATGACAAAGCAGTCAAGAATATACAATGGGGAAAAGGCAGTTTCTTCAACAAATGGTGTTGGGAAAACTGGACAGCTACATACAAGAACCTGGACCACTTTCATACACCACACACAAAAATAAACTCAAAATAGATTAAAGACCTAAATGTGAGACCTGAAACCATAAAACTTCTAAAAAAACATGGGCAGTATGTTCTGCACACTGCTTTTAGCAACATATTTATGGATATGTCTCCTGAGGCAAGGGAAACAAAAGCAAAAACAAACTATTGGGACTACACCAATATAAAAAGGTTTTACACAGCAAAGGAAAATACCAACAAGACAAAAAGTCAACCTATGAATAGGAGAAGATATTTAAAAATAATTTCTCAATAAGAGGTTAATATCCAAAATATATAAAGGATTCATTCAACTCACACACACACACACACACACACACACACACACACACACACACACAATCTGGTTAAAATTGGGCCTGAATAGAAATTTTTCAAAGAAGACATAACAGATGGCCAACAGACACTCAACATCACTAATCATCAGGGAAGTGTAAATCAAAATCACAATGAAATATCACCTTACATCAGTCAGAATGACTAAAATCAAAAAGACAGGAAATAACAGGGGCTGGCAAGGATGTGGAGAAAAGGGACCCCTCACACACTGCTGGTGGGGGAATGTCAATTGGTGCTACCACTGTGGAAAACAGTATAGAGGTTCTTCAAAAAATTCAAAATAGAAATACCACACAATCCAGTAATCTCATTATTTGGTATTTACCCAGAGAAAAGGAAAACACTAAGTGGAAAAGATATACACACCTTTTGTTCACTGCAGCATCATTTACAATTAACCAAGATATGGAAGCAATCTAAGTGTCCATCGCTAGATGAATGGATAAGGAATATATGGTATGGATTGAAATGGAATATTACTCAGCTATAAAAAAGAAGAAGATCTTGCCATTCACAACAACGTGGATGGACCTAGAGGGTGCTATAGTAAATGAGATAAGCCAGGCAGAGAAAGACACATGTGATTTCACTTATATATAGAACAAAAAAACAAAACAAACAAACAAAACAGACTCATAAGTCCAGATGGCTGATGTTTATCAGAGGGGGGAATAGGGGAAATGGGTGAGTTAGGTGAAGCCAGTTAAGAGGTACAAACGTCCAGTTATAATATAAATAAACCACGGAGATGAACATACAGCCCACGGCACATAGCCAATAATACCGCATGCATGTTGCACAGTGATGGGTGGTAACAACAGTTTGTAGTGAGCACTGGCTAATGTACAGAAGTGTCCAAGCACTATGCTGTGCGTCTGAAATATAACATTGACTATCCATTATACTTAAATAATAAAATTTTTTTTTAAAAAGTGATTACTTGATGATGGGCAAATCTTTGTACTCAGAAGATATTCACTAATGATCCATCCACAGGTGAATCCACTGTTTCACCCATCCACGAAGAAAACAGATTTTAGAAATTTGTACTTAAGGTTCTCTTAGAGCAATTGACTTTGTTTCCTGTGGAAATGCCCCTCTCTCTCTACATAACACTTTCCTGACAAGAACCCCAACTTGGGCTACGTCCACCTCTCTGCCTACTCCACCCACACCCAGACAGCTTAGCATGACTGGTCCTCCTCTATATACACGAGCACAGCTCCCTCCGGGAGGCTGCAGGGCTGCACAATGCCAAGTCCATGCACCCCCCACACTTCCAACACCTCTGCTCTTAACCTTGCTCCCACGTGATGACTTGGTCTTATTCCTCACTGAGAACACAGAAGCAGTGAGAACTTGCATGCCTCCTGTTGGCATCTGGGCCACTGCCCCGCCATCCAGATGAACTCTCCATGTTCCTGTCTAAGAGCATCTCCTGGACGGATCCTATCCTCTTGCCTCCTCAAAGATATGAGCTCCAGCAGTTCTTCCTTTGCTTTCCTACAAGTCCTCCTTTGCCCCTCTCTACTGGATTTTTCTCATCAACACATAAATATGCTGTTAAACCTTCCAACCTAAAAATACAACAGAAAACCAACTCTCTTTCAACCCTGTGCTCACCCATCCTGCAGCTACAGCCCCTTGCTTTCTTGTACTCCCCTTTATAGCTCAATTCCTTGAAAGAGATGGAGTGTCCACTTCCCTCCTCCCGGTCTTTCCCAACATACTTCACTCAGGTTTTTGCCTGCACTGTACCAGTGAGACAGCTCTGGACAAGCTCTCCAATGACTTCCAACCATCCTAAGCCAAATGCTCAATCTCAGGCCTCTTCGTACATGATTCTCTGGCAGCACTGGATACAGTCAAGCTTCATCCTTGAAATACCTTCTTTTCTCATATCTGCAACCTCTGAAGTTACAAGTGTTGCAGGACTCCATACAGAACTTCTTTTCTCTATCTACACATTCTCTGTGATGTCATCCACTCTTGGGGCTTTAAATACCATCTACATGGTAATTTAGTAGAATTTAGTCTGCCCCAAATCAAGCTCATGTCTTCCCAAATCTGTTCCCCCTGGAGTCTTCCCCAATCAGTAAATGAAAACTCTATCCTTCCAGTTACTCAGGTCAGAATCCTAAGATTCATCCCTGACTTTTCTCCTTCTTGGACTGATCGACATCCAACCCACCAACAAACAGTGTTGGTCTGACTTCAAACTATATGAAGACTGCAAACACTTCTTACCACCTCCACTTCTACCACCGGTCCCAGTCACCCCCAGGCCTTGTCTAGATTTATTGCAACACTTCCCTGGTCTCCCTGCTTCCACTGTTGTCTCTCTCTGGTCTGTTCTCAACACAGCAGCCAGGATGATGGTATTGTAAGTCAGATCATGTCACTCCCGTGCTAAAAACCCTCTAAAGAGTAAAAGACAAGGTTCTTCTACTGGCCTGTGAGGCCTTACAGGAACTGGTCCTCTCCATTTGATTTCACCTTCTGGTGCACTCCCCTTGCTGACTCTTCCAGTCACAGTAGCCCTATAGCCCCACTACTCTTTCTCCAACCCATCAGCCACACTGCTGTCCTCAGTTCCTTTTGCCTGAAATTGCCTTCCCTTATGGAGGCGGGGCTCGCTCACTTCCCCTAGGTCTCTGCTCCACTGTCACCCCTGGTCAAATTAGAGGGGCCTTACCTGAGAAAATATAAGTAGCAATTCTATCAATCCCTTGCATTCCCTTCCCCCTGATTTTTTCCATAGCACTTACTACCACCATTTGATACATATTAACTGTTTATTAGTTCACTGTCTTTATCTTCTCTCACCAGAATTAATTTCAATGAGGGCAGCTACACTGTGTTTTTTGTTCACTGCTATGTCCACAGTCTCTAAAACTATACCTGGTCCGTTGCAGGCATGGACATATGTACTGAATGAATGAAATGCAAGTAAAACTGTTTCCATAAAACTAAGAAATTCACATTAATTTAGTCTTAGAACACTGCATTGGTTGTATCTCTTACGACATAAATTAATTTTGGGGATTTTCTCTTACCCATTGGTTAACACTGCTGATCTGTGCCATGTAGTAGTGTAAAAACTGGGTTGTCTTTTCCCACATCACGTAAGAGCTGCCAAGAAAAGCCAAATCCCAAATGGGTCTCAGAGAGGAATCAATGTGTCCATGACTGTCTGAGAGGAAGAAAAAAAAAAAAGGACATTTTCCTTATGGCATTTTGGAGACACAATTTCGTATGTTTCAGGAATGTAAGCTCAGCCACATCAGTCCTCTCTTACAGCAAGACCTTGTGCTGGACACGATTTGTTCTTATCTGTTTCTGCATCATATGCAGATTTATGTGCTTCAACATGTGCTGCTGAGTAAAGGTACTATAAAAAAATTAAGGGCTCTTTGCTGTACCATATTAATGCAAAGTAACAGCTATGATACTCAAAGTTAATCTAAAGTCTTGTTAGTTGAGAAGCATTTTTAAATTAGATTGAAAAGTCTATCAATTCTCTTCTCCACATTACCTTCCGGTCCGGGTCTGCAGTCCTTGCAACGAATGGTCTTTACCAACTGCCAAATGTCTGTCCTTCTCTGATCATTGGCTTTAAAGCTAATCAATGAATTGGCAGTATCTCTGTTACTGATTTTGAACACATGAAGAAATCAAGTGAGTTTTTTCTGTGGTATTGTTTTTGGAACTTTTTATTTCAGCATACATTCATAAAAACCTACTTCATATCAGACACTGCTAGAGGTAGGGATACAATGATAAGAAATTACCTTTTGTGACTTTTAGGAACTCAAATTTTAGCACATAATTAATTTATGAGATAACTGTTCATGGACCATCATTTTATGCAATTTGGTGGAGATATTCTTAGTTTAAATAAAGGCTCAATAACAGTATAATATGTGAGGAACAGGAACAAACTTATTAGGAAACTAATCCTTCTTGGAAAAATAATCTTTAGCACAGATTCTTCTCTGTCCTGGTGGAACTTGACTTGGCTGGCTTATAATGATGGTCGATTCAAGATGCTGCGAGAGCCCCGAAGATGGGTCCCTACCCTCCACTTGTTGACACTGCAGAAACACAGCTGATACCTTCCTCAAGAGGAGGAGGACCAAAATGCTGACAGAGCACAGGGAAGGGAGAGGTTTCTTTGGGCTGGAGAAGTCTGCGGAAAGCTTCACAGAGAGGAGGTTTGAGCTGAGCCTCGGACTCCTGTGGTGTATGTGGGGGTGGGAGTGAGAGAGAGTGAGAGCTTCCTTCATCCAGCTACCATCACAGGCTTCACCTGACATGCCACTGTGAGCTCACCAAAGCCCACCGCTAGCAGGCAAGTTCATTACACGAAATGCTGGGAATAACGGGACAGCTGAACCTAAAAATGTGGACAGCACCGCTAGAGAATCACTCAGGTGGCCGGACCTGGGCCGGCTCTTCCCAGGTCTTCAGTCTTGTTCTCTGTAGTGTACGTGGGCTCATCTAAAGGAAGCTTGTAAATTCATTAGAAAAGTGAAAATTGTACTCATCATAAAAACCAGAGGATCACTTTTTTAGGGGAAAAACAGTGTGGAGCAAGGATATCCTGAAACGGATTAAATGGTCTCACCTATCAGTTGTAGAGAATGCTGCCCTACGGAGCCCAGAGCCCCGGATTGGCTACATACTGAACTGAGGCTGCTGAGATCCGAACTGGCCAATCCAAGGACAGCTCCACAGTTCTGACTCACTTTTGTCTAAAACCAAACCTTTCCAGTTTTAATAATTTTGTGTACACAGATAGGCTATAAATAGTACCATTATATGCCACCACTGAACTTAAAGTGACAACAGAAGTTGTAAACTGTTAATAAAAAGGTGTCCTCTATTAAAGAAGTTTTTGGAACTTCATGCCACACTAAGTTAGATTGTTACAGAATGATCCTTGTGGGCATGGAGGACTTATTAACTGAACATAAGGCAGTTTACCTTCACTACTAAAAACTGTCCAAAGTCTAGTGATCCTATAGCAAATATTCAAAGAAAAGGTCTTATACAATTTCTAAAATTTGTGTTTTAAGGAGAATATATAAAATCTTATTTCCCCACCTAATGCAAAAGGGGGGAAAATTCCTAAATAACTGTAGGTTGTAAGCATCAGTCATTATCCCATTTATTTCAGACAGTATTAAATATAAGCAAGTTCTACTACAACGTAAGATTTTGAATGTCCCTCATAATTCTTTGGAACAGGATTTAAGCTGAGTCATCAGAGAGTTACTATGAGAAACATCCAAGCTTCTAAATTTTAGAAAGGCAAGGAGCAGTATTCTGCCTGCAGGTTTTTAAGACTACTTAGTCTCGACAAATGGAGGGGGCACAGATGCACTCAGGAGTGGAGACCACAGGTCCTGCCATGTGGACATGGGTCCGTTATAGTCACTAGCAAATGTCCCTCGCAAAGGAGGGAGCTGGAGAGAGTGTGGGATGTCGAGTGCTACAGCGGTCAGATGTCAAGCTTAATATCCAAGCACAAGTCCAGAGATGACTTTTGTGGTTTTGCAAATTGGATTTGCCAGTAAGTGCTGAGTCTCAACTCTGCCCACACACGCACTGAATAGTACTGAGCATCAGAAAAAATGAGCCCTGCTTCACTTCAGCTGAGTCACTTCGGAGCGCAGGGCTCATTTCTTATTAAAGACGGCACCGCTGCCCATTAGCTCGACCTAAATGAGACAAACTTGATTCCGCGGCAGCCTCCCAGCAAGGCCCCGAGGCTGGCTCGCCCAGCCCTGCACCCAAGTCTGCAGTGGGCCCCGTGGGGGTCTGGCGATGGTGTCTCATCACATAAATTTCCAAGGCCAACACCACAAATCTTTAGAAATGTCGCCTCAGGCTTCTGGACTCAGCCCAGAAAACTGCCCCCCACCCCACCCCACCCCACCACGTTCTGATCCTGTGGCAACCCTACCTCTTCTTTGAAAGTTGAGCTCTTGCCCTGACCCTTGCCTGGGATGGGAAGTGGGGAGATTAGAAGGGCACAGAGAGCTCTTGATGGAGTTACCATACTGTCCTGGAGATGAAGAACAGGAAAATGAGACTTCTGAGTTCTGTTTGAATAATGAGGTGTACCACATTCTGTAGATGAATTAAAGTGCCACTTTGGGGATAAAAATGTAAATGATAATTCTATTTAAGATTCAGTCATTACATACATTTCCTAATACAGAAATTCCAGACACTAGTTCGTACCAGGTATGCTGACTACATCCAACGGGGTTTTAAGTTGCTTCATGTGCGTGTAAAGCAGGTAATCCTCTTGTTGTCTTTTGTTCTTCTCGATGAGCCGTGTACAAGTTACATTAATGGCCGGTCTGGGTTTCTGATTCCTGAAAAACACTCGAGCAGAACATTTCCCCAAACGTTCCTCACCAGCCTGAAATAAAGATTTTGGAATTAAACAGAATGGCTACTTATCACTCCCCACTGACCCCAATACAGAGGTACACACAGGGTTGAGAAGTTCCTCATATGTGGCAGGACACATTGGCATCAATATAGATGCAAGTGGTCTTGGCTTTATGGAAAGTGATTTTTGTGCTCACAGCTGAATACAAAAGTCCTTCACTATTTGCTGTCATTTAAACTCCTGCTTTCTGACGATGCCCTTATACAGTAATGCTGGGCATATTCGAAAGAAAGATAAGATTGTTGATGTCTGTTGAGTACTGCTTGGTTCAAACCTCAAGGACAGTAGGTACTTTACTCTCTGCTGTGGACCAACATAATGCTTAGCTGGACCTCAAACTTGCTAACTTGAACCAAAAGATGAAGCTGGTTCCCCTTAACAAAGCTGACATCCTCATACTGCCTTATGAATTCAGTTCTCTCATACCAACTTTACAGATTAAGATACTGAAGTCTAAGGAGGAACTTACTCCAAGGTCTCACAGCTAGTAAATGCTAAGCCAGGAATTGAGCTCACGTCTGTCTGATGCCAAAGCCCTAGCCCTATACTAACTCCATCTCTCTACTCCAAGATCTAATCTGGAAGGAATGGAGGCAGATGTCACCCAAAATAGACCAGTCCAAGGGATGTTTGTTTGCATTTGTATTTAAATGCAGACATACTGAGTATTCTGGGATCACCCTCACTTTTCTTCCAATCCAGAGACACCTGGAGGTAGACAGCTGGATGCTTCAAGTAAACATTAAATGCATGACTCAACCATAGGCTTCTCCATCCTCATAGGTCACAAATTCCTTACCTCAACAACAACAACAAAAAGGCCAGAATCTATTCCCAGAAAAGTGCACGTATGCTCAGACCCTCACCACTGAGCCTAGAATTGGCGGAAGTTCATGGGCCTTTGTCATGGCCCCACCCAAACCCATCCATGGGCCCCTAGTTAAGAACTCCTGTTACCAAGTGGTTGATTGAGCAGTTCAGTTCTTTTCACTTTTACAGTCATTGAAACTGGATGACAACAACCAAAAAGAAACATTAAACAAAAAAGCCCACAAGGAAACAAATTTTAATTAAAGTTGGATCTGCTTCATAAGTCCATGTCTAGCACTAACTCAAAAAACTGAAGTATGCTTTCCAATGGGAGGCTCTTCCTCCTGTGAGTGCTACTTCGAATGAGAGGAAGTTTCAGTAGTGCATTAAAATCCTAATCATTAGCCGCAAAACAGAACGTGAAGGGGGCATCCCAGAAGAGGCTTATCAAAGGCAGAATAGAGACCTGGCACACAATTTCCTTTGATGTCTAAGCCATTTCCAGGAAAGAGAAAAGGAAGTGGGTATTGTCCCCTTTTGCTTTCTTTTTGCCCCCACCCCACCCCAAAACAGCTCCACAGAATCAAAGCGAAGCACCCTCCTCATCCTCTGAAATGGAACATTTCAATTAGCTAGTTGTGCTCTTCACAGAAACACTGTTAGTCAAAATAATCTAGTAATTGTTTCCCCTTTAGCTTTAATCTAACACTTTCAGTTTGTAACACTAGAAATCAAAGGGGTCTTCCTTATGCTTTAAGAAAAGGTTTAATCCTTAGGTGAAGTAGCAAAGTCAGAATACACCGTTATCTTGTTAGCACTTGTTTCTGTGTACTGGTAAGCATTCTTCCAGAAGCCTCCCTCTGGGCTGGGGGCTGGGGGTCATGCCTTTCCCTCGGAAGCTCTGCCCCCCGAGATACTTGAATGTGATGCTGCCCGCTTTGACTCACGCACCACACAAAGAGCATCTGGGCTGGTCTCCATCTAAGTTCCAGCTACTGACTCCCAACTCAGCCCAGCACATGGCAGTTCATCTGGCTCTAATTTGTGTATGAGTCTTCTGTTTACTCTCTTCCTAAGAATGGGTAAAGGAAACTTGGCAACCATGACCTGGCTTGGTCAGGATCGTAGAGGCATTAATAATGCCTGTGGCATACATTGGTACTGCTCTGTGTTTTACAGAATACTTTTGTATGGGAGCTCCTGGAATCGGCCTCATGGGATGCCAGCCTGCTAACGAGAAATGTCAACAGCTGACAGGAAGAGGAACGGGTTGACATTTGGGAGTGAGTCATTCTAAGCATTCAGAGGTGCTAGAAGGGGTACCAAAGGCACTGTGAAATTCCCTCCCAGGGGCAAAGGAAGGAGGGGATGGTGGCTCTGGGGACTGTTTTAAATGCAACCCTGCATAAGGCCATGAAGTTGAAGGAGTTCCATCGTGGGTTCCTGTTAGTTCTGTTCTTCAATTCTTTTTTTTTTTTTTTTTAAGATTTTATTTATTTGACAGAGAGAGCACAAGCAGAAGGAGAGAGAGGGAGAAGCAGGCTCCCCGCTAAGCAAGGAGCCCAATGTGGGACTTGATCCCAGGACCCTGGGATCATGACCTGGGCCGAAGGCAGCTGCCCAACCGACTGAGCCACCCAGGCATCCGTATGTTCAAAAGCATAAAAAAACCAAACCAGAGGCTAACCTCCAGGTCACTATATATTCAGATTTTCACTTTAAAAAAAAAATAAACCCACATGAGCTGCTAATTTGGATACTTCACCAATGGCAGCAGCTTACCTCTGGGTTATAGTGATCTGTGGTAAACACCAGGTCAACTTGACATTCCTTCTTTGGATTAACCTGAAACATAGAAACAGAATCTTAGCCTAGTAGAAGCTCTGTTAACATCTTCCTATTGAAGAATCACTCTCATGGGATAGCATGGCATGCAAATGGTAGCTGTAGCATTTATACCGGAATGAAATCAGTCATTTTTTGCAAGGAGAAAAGATCTCAAATTTTGGTCTGATCATGATATTCTGCTTGCTAGTGGGACACGTACTCACAAAGGGGAGTTCAGAAAGGGAAATGGTTGTATCGAGGGGGCCAGTTGGCTTTGTGAGAGCAGGAACGTGCAGGCCAGGCTGGAGGGAGCGCCTCTCCCTGCCCCGCCCCAGGCACCTGTGCATCCATGCACCTGGGAGGGCGCTGGCCCGGGAGAGCCCTCATGCTGCTCACGGTCATGGTCAACAGGGAAGACGGCAGCAATGGCATACCCCATTATAGATAATGGGTTTTCAGATGGTGGTAAATGCAGAAGGGGGGATGGGCATTAGTGGCTACTTTCACTAAGGTGGCCAAGGAGAACACCCTGAGGAGGACGCCTCTGCTCCAACACACAGTAGGGAAGCAGCCACCCCCAGACCCTGGGGCAGAGGGGACCTGGCGCTGAGGCCGGAGGTCTAGGACAGAAGGGAGTACCGACACGGAAGAGCCTCAGATGTGTGGCCTCTCCCTCCCTGGCAGCTTCACCAGCGGGTGTACTTCTAAACTCTGGAAATGCACGTGTAGCCTTTTAAACTTGTCATCGATTCCAATGCATTGTTTTAGACCTGACAAAGCCATAACGCTGAGGCCATTTCAACTGTTTAGAAGAACTTCATGCTATTTGCCATCAAATTGGAAACATCGATTTTCTTTGAATCTTAGCCCAGGAACCCAACAACCAAACAAGATAGTTATTTTTTTTAAAAGATTTTACTTATTTATTTTGACAGAGAGAGAGACACAGCGAGAGAGGGAACACGAGCAGGGGGAGTGGGAGAGGGAGAAGCAGGCTTCCCGCTGAGCAGGGAGCCCGATGCGGGGCTCGATCCCAGGACCCTGGGATCATGACCTGAGCCGAGGGCAGACGCTTAACGACTGAGCCACCCAGGCGCCCCACAGGATAGTTATTTTAAATAGGCCAGATACTATCTATTCCTATTTTAGATTCTTAAACAATTGTGGAAAGCTGGAGAATGGAGGGCTAGGATTCTCTGGCAATTATTTATGCAAAGAATATTTAAACATGTGAATGTAGAGATGTCACTGTGAGGGGGGAGGGGGAGGGGCTGAGGGGCGGGGAGCACCCAGAGCACACCGCAGGGGCAGTTTGCTTAGGACTCATTTTCGATCTTGAAAAAGTTCTGGTGTAAGCTGAAACACAGATTTCGATTTAGAGAAGTCACACGCCCAAGTCTGACTTCTCCCTCATTCACTGTTCGCCACCTACCCTGCCAAGCACGGTGTGGGGGATGGGACACAGAGAAATAGAACATCAGTCCAGCCTTAGCAGAGACTCCCTTCTACTGTGGCAACAGGCAAGTCACTAGAGACAGAGTGTGCTCATCAGTGTGGCCGAAAGCTGCACGTGTGCAGGGTGCTAAGTGTAGGGAGGCTACAGCAAGGGAGACCTGAACGAGTTCTTTGAGGGGCAGGTACTGGCTGGGCAAGGGTGTGGGAATAGAGTATAGGGGCTGGCATTCCAGGGGAGGCAATGAAGCTGGAGAAAAGGCTGTGTGGGGAGAATGGCACAAAGTCATGGAAAGCTTCTTTTTTTTTTTTTTTTTTTTTTTAAATGAAGAGGACTTGGAACTTGATCCTGAACTCAGAGAGGGAGGGAGGCCCCAGTAAACATAACTACAACACTTACGGTGTTAGGATAAGATATGGCATTAAAAGGGCTTAGACAGGGTCAGGGTAAAAGTTCAATGTATGGTCACTATTTTTATCATTAGTAAAATCTACAGACAGAGAGAAAGAACTATGCTTGCTGGAAATTAGAGTCTGGCCCAAGTTCAGGCTAGGGAGGAAGGGCAACACGGACTCAAGTTTGCTTTCACTTTGGTTTACTCCTGTCTAAAGCTCCCAGTGAGTGGTTAACAGGTTTGAGATTTGCACCAGAGTCACTGGATAAGGCTCTCCATGGCCTCAGTCTCCGAGACTCCTGAAGTTTGGGGGTCTTTGCTTCCCGAGTCAAAGGAACACAAGGAATGGTGGGCTTGCTGCCTGTGACTCCCACACCACACTGGGACCGACCAAGAACTAGTACTGACAGAAGGCAGCCCCTCTGCTTGCCTGTAGGTTCTAAGGCTTGAATCACTTGTTGTACCAGCCCTGGGGCCCTCTCACCTGCTACATGCAGGACCTTTGCTTGCATCCACTTCAAGGCCCCCCCTGAGTGTAGGCCTCCTACACAGGAGTCAGGGACCCGCTCAGGCTGCTAGTTGGGGGGTGGGCAGGATGGGTTGTGTGACCATTCGTGAGGTGAGAAGGGGGAAGCAGAGTTGGTAGGTACAATCTCTGGTGCCCAGGAGCAAGGGAGAGTAGTCCAGAAGGCAGCTGGATGTTACAGGAGATTCAGTGGAGTAGAGTGGTTGAAGCCACAGAATTGGATGCAACCCCCCAGGGAAGATCTACTTGTATGTACATAGAAAGGAATCCTGAGGACCACCAACCTTCATATCAATAATACATTGGGGGGGTGGTGGTGCTTATTTGCCATAGACAAGGGTTCACAAAAGTCTTCCTCATCCTTGATACAACTGGGTGTATTTTAAATAAACTACTTAGGATAGTATTTGAAAACACACAGAGGCAAAATGAAGTATCAGTACGTACTCTTTGTAGGGAAAGAAACAGAACTCGATTAACAAAGGCTGTGAGCTGAGTCAGAATGGAGACTGGCCTTTTGAAGAGTTATTTTCCTTGCTGATTTGATTTCCTTATTTTAATCAGGCACCCTTAAAAGCATGTACATTTTGTCCAAAATAAGATTTTTGTGTTTTGGGTTGTGCTTTATCAGTTATCAAGACGCAGAGCTTTTATCTCCCACAAGGGCCTCTCTCTTCTTCCTTGCCTGAGTCGCAAGCTCCTGTGAGGCGGCTTTGCGGGTCCTCCTGAGATAAGCCCCGTGAGCCGCACCCGCTCCGGGACAGTGTCTCGTTGCAGGACTGTCTTCCCCTCTGGCTGTCTTTGATTACGACTGTTCTGCAGTAAAGAGGCCTCGGCAGTTCAACACCTGCCCCCGCGGGACTGGTGGAGCTCGGAGCGCTGTGCTAGGTGCTGGAACATGGGGCGACAGGACAGTGGTAGCCTGCATCCTCCGCAGGGCGAGGGACTTCAAAGAGAGCCCTGTGGGACTGAAGATTTGATTACAGATGACTGAAGAGCTAGGGAAGGATAACTGGAGGACTGATCCAGTCTCGGGACCGGGGAAGTGACCTCTAAACTGAACTGTGAAGATTAAGAAGGAATTGACTTGGGGGGCGGGGGGGACAGCGGTGCAGGCAAATAATTCCACGGGGAAGGAACAGTGGGGAGGAAGTTCCCTGAGGAGCTGCCAGTGGGGCCAGAGGGCAGAGAGACAGGCCAGGATAAGGAGGGGCCGCCTCGCAGGCGGTGGTAAGGGTTTTATCGTAAGAGAAGTAGGAAGCCACAGACAGGAGAGACTTTTAAAAGATCCCTCTAGCTGGAGTGTGGAGAGCTGGAGCTGGAGTGAGGAGGTGTCCAGAGCGAGCACAGGGCACAGAGACTGCAGGGGACGAGCAGAGGGCCGTGGAAATGGAGAGAAGTATATGGTGGACAGCTGGAGGGCTACAGAAGGTAACACTGAACGTAATTCAAGGGCAGAGATACCCGCTAGAATGTAAGTTTTATATTAGGACATTATTACACCAACCATCATTTAATTGATGCTTCTATTTAGAGAACAACAACAGATACCCTAGTGGGTCTGTGCTGGGTACAGTTCTGAGCACTCCACGTGTCCTAACTATGCTAAGAGAGCTCCAAAGTCCGGTTCAAACTCATGAGTAATCCTCTGACTAATGCAAATTAAAGAAGCCATGAGGTATCACTGTACAACTATCAGACTGGCAATAAATTAGAAAGTGGTTAGGGCCGACGGTGGGCCAGGTCTAGGGGCTGATGGAGAGTAGTCCAGTGCAGCCTGGCTCGGGGGCAGCCTGGCTGACGTGGTCACATCAAGCTTACATATGCCCTGCAAGCTAACAAACCCACCTCCGGGTACATATCCCAGAGAAACTGTGGCGCTGGTTCCAGGGGACTCACTGGCACCGCATGTGTAGTGGGAGCTGGAGGCAATCTGGTGTCCATCCCTGGAGGGTGGGCAGGTAAAATAGGGGTGCCGGCCACAGAGTGCCATTTGGGGGGGACAGGCAGCAAACTAGCTGACATACAGCAATGTACATAGATCCTTAAGGCTGTGAGTGAAAACAGAAACAGACACAATGTATAGCATAAAACCATTTACAAAAAATTGTTTAAATAAAAGTTTGCACACAAACCCAACAGTATCTTTTATAAGAATACTGACAAACAGATGAATACACATCAGACTTTTTTGAGTGGTGGCCCATGAGAGGGTGGGGGTAATGGGAATGGGGATAAAAGAATAAATTCCAGAAGGAGCCTCCATGGACCAAAGACAAAAATGGTCCCCGAAATGAGGCATGGTCCTCCCTCAGCTTTGCACCTGGGACTAAGACCACATGAACAGGCTTTTAAAAAGATAAAAAGTCGGGGCGCCTGGGTGGCTCAGTTGGTTGAGCGACTGCCTTCGGCTCAGGTCATGATCCTGGAGTCCCAGGATCGAGTCCGGCATCGGGCTCCCTGCTTGGCGGGGAGTCTGCTTCTCCCTCTGACCCTCGCCCCTCTCGTGCTCTCTATCTCTCATTCTCTCTCTCTCAAATAAATAAAATCTTTAAAAAATAAAAAGATAAAAAGTCATTTAAAAATCTTAAGTCTAAAGTAACTGAGCATGGATGTCTTGACCCCGTATCTTAGATTTAGGTCTTTTTTTCCCAGTTAGTGGGATTAGCTTTGAGGAGTGTGCTAAACAAATGAGACCTGGTTCCGAATCTAGAAGTTCTACTCCCAGGATGGAGCCAAACTCTCCAGGTCAGGTGGCCCTCCGTCTGTGCTGGCTCTTGGTTTGCTACAGCCGCATGGTGCAGAGCTAATCCATCCATTCATAGCTATTAAAAAAAAAAAAAAAAAACAACTAAGTAGATATTTTTTGAAAGAGCTTACTCTAGTTCTGGGAAAGGTGACAACAGTTCTGGCTTCCCTGAGGGAAGAAGTGTTCCTGGAATAGCAGGCCACGGTGCTTACACCCTTTCATCTTCCACCCCCGCCCCCAACTCCCAAAGTGTCCAAATGGGAGACAGATTAGGAAGTCTCATATCTGTTTCTTAAAACACAGCAAGAGGTACCGCACGCTGTTCTAATACTTTCCAGAATATTGGCGCTTTATATAAAAGAAAAGTCTGCAAACAAAGCAAATGACCGTGTGACTATATAACCTGAAGGGATGAATTAGTATCTCTTTGCTACAGATTTCTTTTTAATTATGTATAAAAGAGGATTTAGGGCTATCGCCTCAAACACAATGCTTTACAATCAGGGACCACTAATCATACAGATTATATTCTAATCTGGCTTCTGTGTGTGTTTTGTTTTCCAGGTTTCTTGGTTTTGCTCCCACTGGCTGCGAGGGAAGGCAGCCCCTTCCCATGTGCCCTTTCTACACGCCGATCCTCACAAGGAACGGGCTCTTAGGGGAATGAGCAGCACTTTTGATTTGGGGCTTCCCTTGCAGTAGGGAGGGAAACAGGCTGCTTTTAAAGTCCTGTTTGAGAAAGTGTTCAAAGGAAAGTGTACAAAGGATGACTGAACTCAATATATTAGATTTTGGGGGAGAGGGTAAGAAACATGCTCCTCACATCCTTAGCAAAATCAATATCAAGCATTTATTTAATGCTTGTACATAAAGCGTCCTGCTTAACCACAGGAAAAGAACAAATGATAAAGCTAGAATACATATAATGGGCTCTTGCTACATGCTTCTTGTGGTTCTACACAGTGCCTGTGGATTAGCACATCCCCGCCGAGAGCCGTTTGAAGTAGATACTATCATTGTCCCATTTTAAGGATGAAGAAGTGGAGTCAACCACTCCAAGTCACAGAGCTAGTAAGTAATAAAGCCTGGCTTCAGACGGCTGCTCGGCCCTTCTATGGCACAGAAGCTGTAAGACAGAGTCAGCAACCTCTGAGAGAGGGTGGAAAGAAAGCTGTTGAATGCGTGCATGGGGCTGGGGGGGGGGCGGAGACTGACGGTGCTTATAACCATGGTACCTGCAGACAGGACCACCCAAACCTTCTGGAAGGAGCCGGCCAGGCATGTGTATCAGTTTCCTAGGGCAGCTGTAACCAAGTACCACAAAACGGGTGCCTTAACAGAAATTGATACTCTCACAGGTGTGAAGGCTAGAAGTCCAAAATCAAGGTGTTATCAGGGCTGTGCCCCCTTGCGACTCTGGGTAGAATCCCTCCTTGCCTCTCCCTGCCTTCTGGTGATGGCTGGCAGTCCTGGACGTTTCCTTGGCTTGCAGCTGCAGCATTTCAACCTCTGCTCCGTCTTTAGGCGGCATTTTTCTCTCATGTGGTCTTCCTCTAAGGACATCAGTCATTGGATTTAGGGCCCAAGCTAACCCAGTATGGCCTCATCTTAACCTGATTACATCTGCAGAGACTATTTCCGGGCAAGGTCAGGATCACAGGTGCACGGGTTAGGACTTCAGTGTATCTTCTTTGATGGTTGATGGCACAACAACCCCCAAAAGCATGAAAGTGAAGACGATCTGAGATTTTGTAAGGAGCCTTGGATGTGTTATTTCAGGCGAGGCATAAAGGGGAGCATGAGCCAGTGCAGGTGAGGAAATCTCCAGGGAGGACCGGGACTGAGAAAAGCCGAGAGAAAGGGAGAGGCGCCTGGCACAAGGAAGGAGGTGAGCAGCCAGGTTGGGAGGTCCTCGAGTTAGTGGAAGGATATACTTGGAGTGAAGGTTAAGATGGTGGATTGGGGCAACAGAATCTCCTGGAGAGCCTCCTGAAACACAGAGTGGTGGGCCTTCCCTCCAGAGTTTGGGGTCAGCAAACTGAGGGCCAGCCCTGGGAATCTGCATTTTAAGGAGTTCCAAGTGGCTCTTCTGCTGCTGGTCTGGGGACCACCATTTGAGACCTTCTCCCGAGGTGCTGGGTAGAACCGCTGAAGTTCTGAGGGAGGGGTAGAAATGACAAGTAGCTCCAGTGACCATCACTAGCATACAGCTGACTGAGAGTCTGAGGACATGACAATTCTGAGGGCCCAAGGCTTTCATGAGGACTGACTGAAATGGAGGAACGTAATTCAAAGTTTGGTTGACATAGTGTCTTTGGCAGTTAGGTCATGGGGCCTCAGGAGGTTAAGGTGGCAGGTCTAGCCCCTGCTTCAAGGAGTGCAGTCAATAAACTCCACGGCAACCCAGCATGGGCTCTTGGGCAAGCAGGAACATTTGAAGGTGGCACTCTGGACTTTAACAGTTCAAATACATACAATGTTGAAGAAAATTCACTCCTAGCTTCCTATTACATGGAGAGCTACTTGGCCACGTAAAGACATTTATATATGCATCAAGAAGTTAAAACTGGGGCGCCTGGGTGGCTCAGTCGGTTGAGCATCCGACTCTTGGTTTCGGCTCAGGTCGTGATCTCAGGGTCCTGGGATGGGGAGCCCCACATCAGGCTCTACGCTCAGTGGGGAGTCTGTGTGAGGATTTTCTCGCTTGCTCACTTTGTCCCTCTGCCCCTCCCCCCACTCATGCATGTGCTTTCTAAAATAAATGAATAAATGAAATCTTTCAAAAATTTAAATTTAAAAAAGAAGTTAAAACTGCCCATTCTAATAGCACCTCTACAAAGTCATGGCTTATTTTCAGTAAACAGCTGTTTACTGTAAAACGTAAAGGTTTCTTTTCATGTCAACGGGTCAAAGATTCTTCTTCCAGCACATGTCTGGACTATATTTACATTAGATACAATACAATGTTTGTTTAAAGTCAAGTCACTGAAATACCGGTGTGAATATTGGAAATAAACCTGAGGACCTTCATGAGGGAGAGACAATAGGTATTTATTTCATTTTTAGAAACCTAATACCCCCTTTACACTCACTCAAAAACTGGGAGCCGACGAAAGGGCAGGAACAGCGTCCCCAAGAAGCCCTGCTGTCGGCTGCCACAGGGGGCCATGAAAATGCCGTGACTCTGCCAAAAGCTAATCTACAGAAAGAAAACCCTGTGCTCTGGGGAAACGCTGTCCTTGCTTTTCTGCTCTTTGTGGATGGTTGCTCAGCACAGTCCCTTCATGTTGCCTTAGGGCTAGTGGTGACAACATTAAACTTCATGCTTTCAGGCTGAGGGGGACGGGTGGTGGGGACAACTCCCGTTGTCATTGAGTTCCCAAGTGATTCTAATCTCCCTTCCCACACACACTGGGCCCTGCTGGCCTGACAGACTCAGCTTCTAAATGTCCCCTCCAGCCTTCACATTTGGTAAAAAAAAACATAAATGTCATGCCATTTCGGTAAAAGCAAACTTCTTCATTTTGTAAGGTTAGCTTTATGAGTCAGGCTCGGTGGCAGAGAAGTAAAAGAATCATTGGTGGATAAAAATTGCTGTGCTGTTCTTATGTTCTGGACAGAGAGCTTCAGTGTATTACATTATACCGGGGAATCATCTTCCTGCGTTTCCCTTCTCTTCGGCAATGACAGATAAAGCAAAGACTCTATGGAACGAAAGTCCGTGACCTTCGGATCAGGCCCCATCCCGTGGGGCCCAAGGAGACCTTTGCACATGGACACTCTGCTTTATTAGGTTAAGTAGCAGTGGACAGAGACACAAGAGTGCTGTTTAGCCAACTCTAGTTCCAAGTTCTCGGCCCTTGGAAAGAAGCTAAAGTGGACATGGCCTGAGGCCCCTCTAGCTCAGGGCGGGGCTAAGTAGAAAAGGCTGGTCATTAAGAGGGATACGAGGTGCTGGGTCTGCCGCATTCCTCTAGAAGGGCTGGGCCCGGCCCAGCTTGTGTTCCAGATGCCCCATGGTCCCAGCACCCTTCCAGCTACCTTTACTAAGTTCATTGAACAAATAGCATTTGTTTCTTACAGAGCCTGATGTCAGACGAATGGAGGAACAAAGAGGTCTGAGCCCTTCCACGGTAGAGCAACTGACCTAGTCCTGTTGAGGAGCAAGCATAAAGCAGCCCCCAGTCAAGTACCGAGACGGTGTGAAGGGGGCAGACGTGTTTGGCGGTGAGGAGATTACCAAGGCTGCAGAGGTCAGCCAAACAAGAGGTGTGGGCAAGAGCCGCTATTTCTTGGGCACAGTCACGTGTCCAGCAGTGTGGGGAGTACTTGCATGAGCCCATAGCTACCCCACAAACTGGGTGAGGTAGGCCGATTAATAGTCTTCAAAGATGCCCACGTCCTAATTCCTGGAGTCTGTAAGTATGTTGCCTAACAAGGCAAAGGGAATGTTCTCAGTGTGAAGATGGAGGATCCTCAAGTTAAGGATCTGGAGATTGGCAGACAGCCTGATGATCCAGGTGGGCTTAATGAACGTATTTACAAAAGTCCTTTTGAGCAGACAGTAGTGTTGCATTCAGGAGACTCTGTGCTGCTGACTTTAAAGATGGAAGATGGAAACAGGAGCCAAGAAACTGGAAAAGGCAAGGAAACAGATTCTCTCCTAGAGTGTCTGGAAGAAAGGCAGCCCTTCCAACACCCTGATCTAGACTCATTTGGACCACTGACCTCCAGAACTGTAAGAGAATAATCTGTGGGGTCTTTTAACCTATAAAGTCTGTGGTCATTTGTTACAGCAGTGAAACTAATTATAGATGTTAGTGATTCTTAACATTGTACTCTGCAGGTCCTTTGGGGACCATTGTGGGTTTACATCCATCTTGCTCACAGCTACAGTACAAGACCCCCTTTGATAACTCGACTTTACTGGGTAGAGACGTGCTGAACAAGCATAAGAAGTAACCTAGAGTGGACACCTGCTATGGTTACTATCCCCAACGTCTCCTGTGGGACCAGCCCTGTAAAAACCTCTCCAGCTGAGGCACTACCGCAAAGGCAAATAAGTAGCAAGTTTGCACATGCAAGGAAAATCTCTAGGGTGACTCATTGTCCATACAAGGAGGACTAAGGTCAGGTTGGATTTGGGAGATAGCGTGTGTATTTAACATTTCCATGCCTCATTAATCAGTCATTGTAGGGTTGAGTATTCATATTCTATCTCTAGCAGAACCACCTAGGCTGTTCGAGTTAGAGTGTGCAACTAAGCCAGACTCCTGGTGGTTAGATTCATGACCCACCACCACCAGTGAGCTTTATATGGGGCCACTGCTCATAATCTGTGATCACACACATCCCTGGCTAGAACACCACATGTGGAAAGACAAGTGGAAAAGTGTTGTGGGCTGGGAAAAAAAAAATGGTTGTGGTTCAAAACAATTTATTACAAGGAGGTCAGAAGCATTCCTACTTACGAGCTCATCCGGGGGCAGCTGGTTTGGGTGACTGGGGCTAGGTGCCAAGGAGGCCAAGGCCTAAGTTTATCGTCAGGGCCAGGTGGCCTGTTCCCATCCTGTGCTCGACCCAGACCCTGCAGTCAGAGCGTGCAGACCAGATGGGTGCTGTGGTGGGAGGCTGGGCAGAGACCTTGGGTGCACCTGTGCCTTTACAGCACGAGCAATGCCTGGGAAGGAAGGAGAGTGTATCTCTGTTTTGCACTCTCAAGATTGTTAGGTTCCATCCCCAGGGCAGTGTGAGGGCACATGGAGAAACACCGTGTTCATCTTGCAAATCCCACCCCCGTTCTTCTGTGATGCCTGTAAAAGCAGCTAGGAGGCTTCCCTGAGTGAAAGTAAAGATTGGAAAGTGATTGAGGAAGAAGGTTTTTCTTAGTAGAGTAAGTGCTCTCCTAAATGCTTGTGGCTCAGCAGACAGGCTCCGTTCCGCTGTCAGACATGTGGGCGAGTGCCCCCAGTAGCCCAGCCTGTCTGCCCTGACAGTGGCCTGATGCTTGCCAGAAGTCCACTGTTTTGCTCCCAAACTCGCTCCTGCCAGGGGTACCTATTGCCTAATTGCAAACTAACCGTCACATAAACTGTGAAGAGTGGAAGCACCAAAAATAAAAAGTATCATGGTATCATGTCCACAAAATCCAAGTTAAGTTTGTAGAAGAAATTGATTAAGTCTCTAAAACTCTCGCTGTTGAATTGGGTGTGGATGAGTCAAGACTGAGCAAGAAAGAAAAGGGTAAAAGCAGAGGACTGTGCTGTATTCTTTGCAAGTGCTCCCAACACTGTAAGTAAACCAAAATGGAAATCACAGATGATCCATAACGGCTGAGTTTTCTTGCCAGAAAACTGCAAGGGGTGACAATGAAATGGCCTTGGTCCTATACCCAAAAACAGGTGATATATTTACATTTATTGATTTTAATTTAAATCGAAGCATTTTGAGGTATGGGTATATAACCTCCCTCCCCCAAACATAGGAGCCAAGAAGTGCAGCGGGCACTCACCTCAAGTGACCAATCCCCAAGCAACGGCTGATTCCTGAGTGGGTTGCCTTTCTCATGAAGTACGTGCACGCAAAGATCTCTAAATGTCAGGGGAGGGGCTGGCCTCTCATCATCTGCTAGGGGCAGTGGTCTCGGGGCTTGCTAAGACTCGTCTCAGTGTAAGGGGCAGCCTCTTAAGGGAAGAAGGAATTGGGAGTGGGGCTGATCCAGGATACCCTGGGTATCAACACCACCCAACATCTCCCACCACCCTGCACTGCGGGTCATGAGGCTGTGCCACGTGCTATGTGGAGGGGGAAAGCCAGGAAAAAAGATGGCACCAGGTAGGAGAGTGAGGGAACCCAAGCTGTGGTCTGCGATCTCCCCCTATGATATAGTACACAAAACGAAACAGACCGCTCACGTGGCTCTTTCAGCAGCTAGCCCGGATTTCTTCCCAAAACTTGGCTACATTTACTACCACAGCTATTACTGGATTTCACCACAAGAGGGCAAAAGTGTTTCTAAAATGAGAGATTCTTGCACAACTAGGAAATCAAATCAATCAGGGCTGAAAGAGGTCTTAAAACACTTGGTTCATTGGTTTTCAAAATCTTTTTAGCTGAAACCCACAGCAAGAACTGCATTTTTCATAGTGAACTGGTTCATAAATATATATTTGAAACACATTTTAGGTACTATTTACTCTTACTTTTGAAACACTTATAGTTTGTACTCCAACCAATTTTGTTAAAAATTAACCAACAAACCACAAGACATCTGCAACCTACTAACTTGATTTCCTACCGCACTAGTGGGCCATTACTTTGAAAACCCCTGACTTGGCTCCAGCCTCTCATCTTACAAAGAGGTGCATGGGCCCTTAGGGTGAAGAGGGCTCCCTATGAGCTACACTTTTCACACCCACCCACCCACTTGCTCACCCTAGGGGCAGTCCTGGATGAGTGACAGACATTGTGTAGCAACTGAGCACCCACCCTGGAAATGCACCAATTTGATAAAGAATGCAGGCCCATTTTGGGGGCTGTACCATTTTTCACTTCTTGTCAATACTATGTTCTTGTAAGTACAGCAGAAATTCCTTAAGCCACTACACTGAAAGCTCCACGCGGGTGATGTCTGCGCTCCTCATTCAGGTAGCCAAGAAACTGCTTCAAAACTGAATGACTATCAAAGAGGCTTTCCCGATGATCCCATCCCAATCTGAATTAGGGCCATAATATCTAGCCCAGTGCCAGGCACATAGTAAGTGCTCAAGAAATAACTCATGGATAAATGGATCACCCCTCAGACAGTATAATGGTAGCTCACATTTTTTATATTTTACAACTGGTATTTATATCCTCTTATAGAACTCTTAACATGGTTGGCAGAACATGGATTATTTCCACTCCAAATGAGGAAATAATCAGAAAAGACATGATCTTTCTTCTCTAGGTTGTGTGGCTCACTGGAGGCAAAGCAGGGGCTAGAATCTGGGTTCCCTACAACACCACACCAAGCAGCCCATGGCAGCTCCCCAGTAGGAGACAGCACCCCACTCTCAAGCCCCCCCCCCCCCCCCCCCCGCTAGGCTTCTCCCAGCCCCAAGGATCCTGGCAGGCCACTGCCACAAAGATACACCTTGCCCTAGGCTGCCTTGATCACCCTTGAAGGTGGGCCCCCATTTAGTGGTGATGTTTGAAGGTGGTAGAGGAATGGAGAAAAAATTTCACTGAATTCCTGGGAAAAATTGAAACCACTTTAGTCTCTAGAGACTCTTGGTCCTGAAAGTCACTGAGCTCTTTTTCCTGGCTCCTTGATTTAAAAACATTTATAACTATTTTCAGAAGAAATGTGAAGGTAAAGCAAATAACAACAGGTTATCCTTTCTTAGGGTCAATACCCTGCATTCCTCTACTTATTAACTACCACCCTCCCCCCCACCACTCCCCACATGCATATCTGCCTCTAACTGATTTGATTTTTTGCCCCACCCCATTTTGTGTTTTTTTTTTTTTTTGGTCAAAAGAATTCCTTTAAAATTCAGGAATATTATACTATTACAGATGAAAAACACTGAGCTCTTGGTCTTGGAAGGAAGAAAAGAATTCCTGGAACTTGAAAACTGAGTTTTCTGTAGGGAATGCTCCTCTATGATAACCGGGGAGCAAATCTTCATGGAGACTCTCTTTGGGCTCTGGGAGGTGGCTACTCTCCTACTTTGACAGAAAGTTCTCAAGCTGTTTCTGCACTTCTCTATTGAACTGGTAAAACTGAACTTTTCTCCCTGAGGCAGCAAGGATTGTTTAAAAAGGTGAGAAGAGTAGGTTGCCTTTTTCTAGGAAAAATTTGATTTCATCAGTCAATAAATTTAGCCACCTTAGCTACAGGATTAAGTCTTTGAGGAACAAAGTCTGTGTTTCCAAAAGGCCTTCCCCACCCCTGTATCTGACAACAAAACTAGAACAGTCTTAAACAAAAATCCTACTGCCCCTCTTTAAAACTCTACACTCAATTCCAGATTTTGTGAGGCTGAGTCTGCAGGCTTTGTGGAATATTCGGGGGTTACTGGGAAAGAGTGTCGCTACTTTGGGGACAGACTGAGTGGAGTTCTGTAACTTTGCAATCTTCTGTTTGATGAAGCAAGCAATGTAGCTCCGCAGACACAAAGAAATAAGGTTCCAACAGCCAGTGCCTGGAAATCAGCAACCAAATCAGGAGCTGCCAAATTCTCATTCATTCCATTCACATGGAAAACAGCCCTGGTCCACTCCCATTAAAGCAGACGCCAGTATTAGGAAGGTTCCTGCCCCCTCGGCCAACGCACCAATTCCAACCACTTCATCCGGAAGCCCTTGCAGGGTCGCCTGCGGTTGAGACAGTCCGTCTACGGTCCGCAGGGGAACGGGCGCAGATTTTAAGAAATCCCGCCCACGACTCCTGCCGGAGCCATGGTGGGTCGCGCAGTGACCACCCCTTTGGCAAGCACCTCTGGATACTGCCAGACAAGATCAAGCCTCGCCTTTGGAGCCTGTTCCTCAGTTTCCCCATGCACCTCTCTCCCAGGAATGGGAGCTGCTCTGTGAAAAATCTACCGCCTCGTAACCGCCGAAAGAGCCAGCCAGCTTCCTGTGTACTCTGCGCAACCATGGGCCGCTGCACTGCCTGACCACTTCGGAGGCGCCGAGGCACTAGCCGGATCTCCCCCAACGTCTTACTCCTCACAGACCCCGTCTCGGATCGGCCGCGGGACGGACGGGCGCGCGTGCACACAGGTGTCGCTGCGCGCGCGGCCGTGTCACTCGGGCACTCACCCTGGCGCGGCCCTCCAGCACGGCGGCCAGCACTCGCAGGGCGCTCGGCGAGCCCGCACGGAAGTTGAAGAAGTGCAGCGCCGCGCGCGCCGCCTGCTGCAGGAGTCCGCGCTGGAGCTCGGCGTCCTGGAGCCCAGGGGTGTCCTCGGGTCCCCCGGCCCCCGCGGGTGCCGCCGCCACCCCTTGGAGGGCCAGCAACAGCAGCGGCGCAAGCAGCAGGACGGCGAGGCGCGGGCCCCGGGGCCCAGAGGCGGGCGGCGGTTGCCGGCTGGGCGGCATGGACGCGGGCGGGCGGGCAGGCGCGGCTCTCGACGGTCCGGGCTCCCGGCGGACTGCGCCGGCGCTCGAGGAAATAAGGCCGCGGAGGGCCACTCCCCTCCGCCCCCGGGGCGGCCCGCTGCCGGGAGCCCAGGTCCCCGCTCGGCCGCGCCCTCTCAGCGCTTCCTCCAGCCCCGGGTCCCCTCCGCCCCGCCCCACTCAGCCTGGGCCCCAGCTGCGCCGGCTCGAGGCCCGGACGCGGCGGCGCCTCCGTGGCGCGGGGCCGGGGGTGTCTGGCCCAGGCTGCACTGGCAGAGGGACGAGGGGAGCAGTGGAGACTCCTCCCCCCGAGGGAGCGTAGCTTGCCCGCAGCCACCCTGCGCCGCGCCCCCAGCCCAGTCGGGGACCCGGCTGGAATCCCTTAGAGACTTGAACCTGGGCCAGGGCTCAGAGTCCCATCCAGAGATGATGGAATCAGTGGGGTGGATGGAATATTTTGTAAAGGCCTGAGTACTCTATTGATAACTTAGTTTTCTCAGTTCCTGTCACCCCTGGTCTCTCCAGTGCAAGCACCCCCATGGGCCTTGGAAAGCACAGATGATATCAATTATTAGAAAACCGGTAAAAACAACTATTTATACATGAGTGAGACCACACGCTGTAACACAACTCCCTTTCTACATGCTGATGTTTGCACAGACCGTCTGGAGGGACAATCAGAAACCGGGAACAGTGGTTGCCTCTGAAGAGGGAGCTGGGGTGGGAGGAGCTTACTCTAACTGCAAGCCTTTGATTCTTTGCTATCATCTCTTGCTGGTAGTAACAGCAGCTGGCAGCGTGGACTCGGAGCCAGACTGCAGGGTTCGAAGAGCAGCTTCCCCAGTGTGTTACTGGACTGCTCTGCACTTTTGTGGTGCCTCCTAATGGTTTGCATGTGCTAATATCTATACATATGTAAAGCACACAGTAATAGCTATGTGAGTGATTGCTTTTATTAACCTAAAAAATTAGATATAATCTTGAAAATAATGCAGTCAGCTGTGGATTTCTTTTCACAAATGATGAGAGGGGATGTCAGGGACTAAAACCTGCTGGGCCATTAAATAAAATCTTAGCTATTTACTTTTAGCCTTCTTAACCCAACCTTTTATCAGAGCTATTAGCAAGTCAGAAAATGTGAATCTATACCCCTTTTCTATTCTCCTTGGCAGGTGAAAGCAAAGGTAGGTAGGATTGGGAGACTATAGATATCAACCCTCGACTACTGAAACCTGATTAACAAAAGCTCAGCGGTGACTGAGATGATCCTTTTTCTCTGAGACTTGGAACCAGGAACATCTGTGGAGAAAGTGCCGCTCACCTGGTTCCTTGGGTCTGCATCTCGCATGCTCTAAGGTGACTTGAGCTTTTGTTTCAGTTAAGCCCTGGAGACCTACATATTTTCCATGCTGTGTCTCCAGGCCTGTAACATCTGTCCTAAAACCCCTGGAGGAAGGCACTTTGCTGGTCATGGAAAGAACAGAAACCCTGCTTGACAGAGTGAGCTGTTTTCCTAGAACATTTGGCTTCCTCATCTCTTCCTTGAAGGTGCCTAGGACTCATGGAGGAATTCATTGTCCTCAACATTGGGCCCATAAGCTACCTGATGCTCACACTGTCTGCAGCAAGTCCCCAGAGATGGGAACAAGACCCAGGGCTTGGAGCATGACACCCACACCCCACCAGACTCTCAATAGCAAGGCAAACAGCAAGGGGGTACCTGCAGTGCCAACGGCTCTAGAATGCAGGTCTGGGCTGTGATGGGCTGTGATAGTTTTCTGAATTTGTGAGGTTAAGAATGGAGCCTTTCTAGCTGGAACCAGTGAGAATGAATCCTTTGAGATGCAGAACTGGAGACAAGTTCTTTCTAAAAGAGATGTGATAGAAAATAGAGTAGTTAACATTTATTCCTGTCACCGAGGAAAGATTTCACATGACTAGTTAGAGACTGACATGGGTGTGTTTGAAAAGCCTCACAATCCAAGTGGATAAGGTAACCAGCACTATCCAATAGAATTTTCTAATGAAAATGTTTCTATATTTGCATTGTCTGTATGGCAGCCACTAGTTACATGGGCTACTGACTGTTTGGAATGTGGTTAGTGCAATTGAAGAGCTGAATTTTTAATTGATTTAAATATACATAGCCACTTGTGGTTGATGATTGCCATATTAGACAGCACAGTTATAGACAACTGACTTTTCACTACAGCAATGATTTGGGAAAAGAGGGAAAATAATATTTTGGGGAGCCGTGTTTCAGATAGGATGCTACATGCTTTCTGTAACAGAATCATCTCATTCAATCTTCACAGTCTAGAGGAATAAACTGGAGGCCAGAGAGAGGTTACATGACTTGTCCAAGGTTGCATTACTAGCAAGGGTCAGGAAAGGGGTCCACACTCAGGTGTGGCCCACCTTTTCTCCAAGCACTGTTTGGTATATTCCACAACCAGAGACTCGAGATGGAGGGGTTTAGATTACAACAACAAACCTAAAGAAGGGTGAGAAAATACAACTTTGCAGTCAGAAGACTTGGGATTATTTTATTTCAAGAGAAGAATACTGAAGGAGCCGCTCAATCTTCAGTGCTAAATTAAAAGTTTTTTTTTAGAGGAGAGCAGTGTGCTGTCTCTATTACCACTAACGAAAACTTCATTTTATTCTGGTTATTCTCAGGGTCATGGAGGGATTAATATAGCCTTGGTTCTGAGGTGTGGGCATCTCTCTTTATATCTCATGAGCCTGGGTGGACTTCAGGCCCCCAGAAGGAACTCAACAGCCTGAGCCTTAGGATGCTGTATGAGTGGCATTTGGGCTAACCAGAAACTGGTGGCTTCTAAAGAAGATAAGAAGCATCAGGATTCCTATATCCAAATTATTTGGTGATCACAACACTGGTTGTTAGCTAATGTACATAGTGAGTGAGGACAACCTATTTGCTTGATACTCTTGATTCAGTCATTGCTACATTTGAGCAGATGAATAGAACCATTACCCAATTCTCTCTTCCACTTACCTGTGGGCATGAAACAATTCTTTTAAAATCCACCATGTGTTCACAGTTAAAACTGAAAGTAACTTAGATGGTGTGACTTTGACAAAAATTTCTTCTCTTGCAAAGATCTGACAAGCCCGTTTTGACACATAATTGCCAACAGATGGTTTTAAAAATGTAATGAACATGGTCAGTACCCAATGTATTGGATTTTGCAGTTTTCCAAAGTAAGCCCTCATTTTTGGCATGTCATGCTAGTTAGGAATGCAACATCTTTATAGATCAATTATACATTTTCTGATGATTCTGGCATGGCATTTTGTTTTTCCATCAATTACTTAAGACAGGGTATTTGCCATTCCAAGAATGAATTAACATTCTACTTGATTTATAAACTGTGATGAAAAGTAAATTACAAGTTGGGACTATTCTAATTTTCCAAGCAAAGGATATTCAAGTAAAGCTTGAAATTGTAAAGTTTATTCTTTCTTATTTGAGAAGATGCTGTATTTGTTCAGAGTGAAATAAAAAATTTTAAAGTTTTCCCCCCCAGCAGTAACACTTATAATTTTATGTTCTTCAGAGAAAAAATCCCTAGTAATTGTTAATATTAGTATACCATGAACTTCCTGGAGTGACTGATTTACGAAACTATTTATGACACTAGTGTTCTCCAATCAAACTTTATAGAGTATGTTATCAGGGCAAACTAAAATCAGTTCCTCATACCGCAGAAGAATGCATCTGCCCACATACGGCAGCCTAGGTAATAAGACAATGTGTTATAAAACCCACGTTGTATTTTTTTCCTCCTCACCATTCTTTCCACAGACGTGACAAGGCATGCATCTAGTAGTGAGAACAAAATACTGATAAGTAAATCACCTGACCGATAAATAGATGACACAATCACATAGACAAATTTATATACATACAGAGTCAGTTGAGTTCCTTGTAATGATGCAGTGGGTGAATTTTCAGGTTGGGCAATTATTCAAGAAAAGCTGCATTTGTGGTGGGTTTAGAAGTGTCAGCAAGTTGTGAGAACATTAAGGTAGGGGACTGTTCCAGGCAGGAGGGGTGGCCTGAATGAAAGAACTGTAGGGAGGGCCAAGCACAGGACAGCAGTGAGACTGGCTGGCGTGGTGCCAGAGGCTACCAGGTAAAGGAAAAAAGGTGGGAGACTTTGAAGCCCAGAAACAGGCATTTTGTTCTTAGAGGTGCCCCAGAAGTTCCCACACACCAAGGATGAAAAGAATGTACAATGCACAAGGTGAGTAAGATTGTATGAACATTATTTTTTGGAAATAAATACTAGTGTAAAAATGATTTTCTCTTCACTGGTAAAAACAGAAATATGATCAGACTTTAGGATAAGGAGGTACTAGTGTAGGCTGATATGAAATTCTATCTTTTGATTCTTAAAGAACTGACAAGTACAGAAGAGTGCAAAGGGCTCTGGTCTGAGAGGCGAGAGGAAAGAGTTCTAGCTCAGCTCAGCCGTCCTAACTGGCTTCAGTCTCCTCTGTGTAAGGGGCTAGGTTTCGGTTGAATGGGATGATAATCAGAAAGAAGAGCCAGTTTGGAGCACTGTGGTTATATTCTCCTTTAGCTGCGCCTACCCAAGGCAGAGAGGCTTGCTGGATCGTCCTTTCTTTGGACTAGTCTCAGTGCTACTGTCCCACCTTCTCCAAGAAGCCCTGTTCTCTCTCACCAGCATGCAGCTACCATAGATAGATTTATTACCGGATATTTTATCTTATTTTCAGTACTCTTTTATTTAATTTACATTTTATTTGTGTATTTCTCAGCCATTTTTGGATTTTAAAAAAATCCAAACCAAAAAAAGATTCACAGTTTAATTTTTATGCCTATTATCTGAATTAAATGAGACAATCGGATGTTTGGGATTCGGTAAATGAGATGATGCACGTTTTAGATTGATGTAGCAGTCAGGATAGGCAAGGATATGCTGCAGTAGTGAACGAGGCTTAAATCTTGGGACTTAAAACAGCAAAGGTTTATATTGTTGCTCTCACAAGTCCGCTAAGGTTTGGCTGGAGGCTATGCCTGTATCCCTCCTTCCAGGGAGCGGGCTGAGGGAACAGCCTCTTCGGGAGCAGGGTTCCCTGCTGTGGCTGAGGGGGAAAAAGGAGCAAGGGGGAGTTGTGCTCAGGCTGTTAAAGTTCCCGTCACATTTCACTGGCCAAAGCATGTCACGTGGCCATGCCTAACTTCTTCAGGGGGTGGAGAGGTACAATAACATTATGTTCCCCAGGAGGTGGCGAGCTGGAGATATCTGGAACAGTAACAAATGTCTACCACAACAGTAATTATCAGGCAAGGCCCTACTTAGTCATAAGTCTTTTTGTATGTCATTTTCGTCTGCTAGGGCTGCCATCACAAGCTACTACAGACTGGGTGGATTAAACAGCAGAAGTTCATTGTCTCACAGTTCTGGAGGCTAGAAGTCTGAGATTAAGGTATTGGCAGGGTTGGTTTGCAGATGGCCACTCTCTCTGTGTCTCCTCGTGGTCTTCTCTCTCTGGGTGTCTGTGTCCTAATCACCTCTTTTTATAGGGACACCTGTCGTATTGGCTTAGGGCCTACCCTAATGACTTCATTTTACCTCATTACCTCCTAAAGGTCCTATCTCCAAATATAGTCAGAAGTACTAGGGGTTAGGACTTCCACATGGATTTTGGGGGACACGATTCAGCCCATAATAGATATGATCTTAAAATTGGGGCCTGTCTCACTAAGTAAGGCTATAACAATGACAGGAATATGCAAAACTTTTCAGTACATTTCTATCCCTTTACCTGGTGCCAAAACTCTAATGAGAGCAATTTTTGTAAATAAATCACTTCTTACTACAACTTTCAAGACAGATATAAAGAGATGCTGTGATTAGAATAATAAAAAAACATTAAGAAATACAAATTTAATTACAGGTCTGTGGAGGGTTTCCCTCATTCATCTCTACCCTAAAACTCTCTGAATTGATTAGATAGTTCAGAGTCCTGATTTAACTTTTTACTGATTTTAATGAGTCTCTTACAAAATGTGTTAGAAAACCATAGACTGATTGTTCTTATTGAATATGTCCCTGCTGTCGGACAATGACTTAGGCTAGTGGGTCTCAAACCTGTGTATGTCTCAGAATCCCAGTAGGCCTGGGATGGGCCTGAGCCTTTGCATTTCTGACCAGTTCCCAGGGGACTCGGATGCTCCTGGTACCAGCCCCGGGATCAGACGTCAGACACCAGTGGTTCAGGAAGTTGCAGTTGGCATAATGGAGAACCACCTTTGTATACATCTCGTCTCTGGGTGCCTGCATGGGGGATGCCAAAAGGCAACCTTGTTAATGTAGGTACACCCGCTGGCACCTTCCAGGCATGGGCAGACAGTGAGCAAGAGAGTCAGAATTATAAATCATCTGACCAGGACTAGCTCTTTTGCATTTTCTTTTGTATTTCTTAATCGGAACACAAGCCATGTAATATTACCCACTCTGCACAAGGCTGCTTCCTCTTGGCCCACTCTTCAATCATTTTGTTTTTGTTTTTAGAACAGAGGGTCCTGGTAGAACATTCTTTTTAATAGCTATGCCAATGCCACCAAAGTCTTGAGGGAAAAAAAAAGACTTACCCAATCCTTTTTCCATGTCCAACTGTCCGACTGCTACTTTTCTTAAAGGAAAATCTCCAGGGTCACAGTGTTAACTGTGACCACCCTTGCTTTGGGAGGCACAGAGCTCCTTGCCAGAACACAGCACTACAGCTCGCGCTCACTCTCTTCTTGGTATCCTCGTGCCCTCCTGTTTGGGGCTGCACACGCGGGCTGTGCCACTAGGGCTGGTGGGGATTTTTCAGTTTCCCAAGGAGAAGTGAGGTGGGAAGGTGACGAATGTATAGCCCAAAGGAGCTAGCTGGCGGGGGAGGGGGGTTACACTGCTCTCTGCCTACCCAATATCCATTCTCCTTTCCTTCCTTACTAACTGAACCCCAGTGTTGTTCAGAGTGGCCGTGTGTCCACCAAATACTGCGCCGGTGGCCTTGCAGCTGGGGTAGCTGTGGGACCTGATGCTGGCCAATGACAACCAAGGAGTTTCCACACATGGCTTCTGGGAATGGCTTTGGCTTATCAGAGAAAGACAATTACCATATGATCTCACTCATATGTGGAATTTAAGAAACAAAACAGAAGATCATAGGGGAAGAGAGGAAAAAATAAAACAAGACGAAACCAGAGAGGGAGACAAACCATAAGAGATTCTTCATCACAGGAAACAAACTGAGGGTTGCTGGAGGGGAGGGGGGAGGGGGCTGGGGGGGCTGGGTGATGGACATGGGGTGGGCATGTGATGTGATGAGCACTGGGTGTTGTATGCAGCTGATGAATCACTGACCTCTACCTCTGAAACCAATAAAATGTTGTATAGTAATTAATTGAATTTAAATTTTTTAAAAAAGTAAAATTTAAACAAGGCGGGGTTTGGCTCAGCCAGGGTGTTCTTAGGGACTTTTGCCCTTCAGCCCTTTCTTTTTCTTCTTTCTGGAATGCAGATGGTAGGCCTGGAGGCACAGCAGCCGCTCTGCCAGAGCAGAAGCTATGCACGGAGGAAGTCGGAGCAGGAACGAGAAGGGGGTGCCTCTTGAATGCGGTCCCTGAGCAGCTGCAGGACTCCAGACTCTCTTATGTGAGGAAACAAACCTCTGACTAGACAGAGCCTCTCTCTGTCAGGTTTTTGATATTTGTGAGGGCTCTGCCTGCCTCAGGACGCATGAGGTCTGGGAAAGAAGAGAAGCCGTTTGGGGGGGGGGTACAAGAGAGTGCTCCCTGGCACTGATGATGGTGATGGTGATGGTGACAAGTGTTAACCACCTTCTCCTGAGGACTTACTCTAGGTTGGGAACAATGTCATGCTCTAGACAGGTCATTTTGAAGATGATGAATCCTGAGGCTCAGAGGGTTTTAGTAACGAGCCCAAATCACACAGTCAGCAAGTGGTGGAGCTGGGATTCTGCCCTGGGCCTGTCTGACCTCCCCACGCCTCGTCACGACTCTTGACCCCGCCAACTCTGGTCCCAAGGCCTCTGCCTTCAGTGTCTGGAGTTGGGTCTCGAGGTTCATGACCCTGGCTCACATAGCTTGTATCTCTCTGTTAGGGACTGATGTTTCTGTCTCTCCCCCAACCCCCAATTATACGTTGAAGCCTTAATCCCCAATGTGATGATATTTGGAGATGGAGCTTTTGGGAGATAATCAGGTTTAGATGAGGTTATGAGGGTGACACTATTCTCCATGATGGAATGGTATCTTTATAAGCGGAAGACAGACCAGAGCATGCTCCTTCTCTCCACCATGTGAGGACACAGTGAGAAGGTGATCATTTGCAAGCCAGACAGAGAGTCTGCACAGGTTTTAAACCTGAAAGTTCTGTGTCTGGAAACTCCCCTCAGCCCCAGGGAAACCAAGATGGTTGGTCACCTACCCTGTACCTCTTTACTCCTTTTCAGCCTAAACAATGCATTTCCTAGAATGTTTGTGGTAGAATGAGGTGTCTACTTCTACCTGATCCCCCTCTCTGGAAGACACTCCAATTTGTCAATGCCATTCTTAAAATGCAGCACCTGTAAACCAAAGGAGATAATCAACGTTGAGTTTAGTGGACCTGTCAATGTGTTCAATTTTTCACCAACTGTACCCACCATTGACAGAGAACTGCACGTGTGATCAGTGAAAAGCACAGGGCTTTCTTCTGTCAAATCAGGTTCCCCACTCCCACCCGGGATTTGGCAATAGGCTTCTGGACCTAATGGCAGTTTACTTTTTGATTTATTCTAGTTTAACTTTTTGGCTTGGGCCCAGTCAGTGCTCCTGTTTAGGTGATGGGAACTGTGAGCCTGTGGCCCATCCCTACTGGTCTCACCCCTCCGTGTGGCTTCTGAACATTTGGTAAAAGCATCTTCTATGCCCTCATCCGAATTATTGATTCAAATGTTTAAGAACCTTGAGGATCTGTCCGTCAATAATTTATAGTTTTCCTGTCCAGCCACCTGGGAATAGATAGAATTGTGTTTGGGCTCTCAGGGGTAACCCTAGAGGCTTTCGAGCACATGTTCATGAAAAATTGGGATCCTTTAGGGGTTGAAGCCTTTTCCAGAAAGCACAGGGTGTCATCGGGTCAACTCCACTCCGAATGAGCACAGATAATTGAGGCATGGACCCTGTAATTAGTGGGCGGTATACTCCCAGCAAAGGCCTAATCTTCAGTTGACTCCCTTTGCCACTCGGAGGTCTCTGAGTCACTCCTCTCACCTTCAACTATTTATCAAACTTCAAGATTTTATTCCGTCATAAAGAAACTGGTGGGATATACCTTCAAGTGTAACTTTTTAGAGTTCATGTTTTAACTTTTTTATTCCTCTACATGTTCCTGTAATGTCAATTAAACCTGAGTTAATGCCAACAGAGAAATGCCCAGATCTTAAGTGTGTACGTCCATGAGTTTTGACAAATGTAGAGATCCATGTAGCCAGCATCCTGATCGGAATACAGATCATGTTCATCACCCTAGAAAGGTCCCCTTCCTTATCCCTCACATGTTCTATGGCTCTAACACTCTAACAGGTCTTAGACCCTATGCAAATATAACGGGGGGGAGAGAATAAGTATCCTATAAAAATAAAATGAAACAGATATACATGATTTACAAATACCTATAGTTTAAAATTCCCTATCCTCCTCCATGAGACAGGTAACCAAGTGTTAAGTGTGCTGTTTTCCCACATTTCCCATCGCATAATTTTCTTTAAATAGTTCAGTATGTCATACCAATTAAAGCATTTATTCTGTATTGTAACTTGCAGTATTTTTCAAATATATATATAAAATTAAATTGAAATGGAGACCATCTCCCTGGTCATGAATGTCATTAGGTATGTAAGGACCTGCATGGTAACTGATTGGCAGAACTGACCCATGAGGTCTATAGCTGGGACAGGTGCACACAGGTGCAGGAGTGGTTGCTGGCCAGCCTCCACCACTGGTTTGCGTTGGCTGCTGTTTATGGAGGCCTGCATTTGCAGAGCATCCCTGACTGCTGGGCTGAGGTACCTGCAGGTGTCTGTGGAATGTGAGTGATTGGTGCCGACTGGTCTTGCAGATAATGAAGGCAGGAGATGAACTGGACTGGCCCATTCATCGTAGGTGGACAGAAGATAGCTCTCTGTAATTCCACTTGATAAAGAGTGCGTCCCATTTACTAGTACAACAGTGATTTTAGGAAAATCCTGAGACGTTCTCTAAGCCTGATAGCAAATTATGTTTTAGGTCTTCTGTGTAGGTTTGGCTTTGGTGTTTTTGCCCAGCTATGCTTAGTTGATACTCGGATCACTAGGTGGTAAAGAAGAAATACTAGAAACAATAATAATAACGACCATCATCATGATAATAATAGTAACAATTTACTGACTGCTTATCATGCTGAAAACTGTACTGAGGCGTTTATGTAGATCATTTGAATTAATTCCTTTGGTAGGACCATTTATAGTTGAAGCAATTGGAGTCAGACAGGTTAAGTAACTTGCCTAATAGGTTAAAAGCAGAATCTGTGGGGTGCCTGGGTGGCTCAGTCGTTAAGCGTCTGCCTTTGGCTCAGGTCATGATCCCAGGGTCCTGGGATCAAGCCCCACATCAGGCTCCCTGCTCCTGGGGAAGCCTGCTTTTCCCTCTCCCACTTCCCCTGCTTGTGTTCCCTCCCTTGCTGTGTCTCTGTCAAATAAATAAAATCTTTAAAAAAAAAAAAAGAAGCAGAATTTGTACTAGGTATACCAGTCAGTGTCCAGGAAGAGAGCAGATGTCAAACTTAAGTTGAGCAATTAGAAGTGAGTATAATAAAAGTGTGGGCAGGACTTAGGGAAACCATAAGGGCTCTTAATATGGGGGGTATTGTACCCTTAGGCTGACGGGACAGAGAAGGAACCTGGAGACAGTGAGGCTATGTGGAGAGGGCTCTTTCAGGAGCTGTGGTCTTTGGTTGACAGTCACAGTTATGGGGACATCCATGGATACTGGAGAATAGATGCTCCGGCTTTGTAACGTTTGCCTGCCTCCAGTCTATTGAGCTCTTCACTGATAAACCCAATGGAAGCAAGAGAGTGGGGGACCCTGTTGATGTAGTCAATTATATGCCTATAACATATCTTCTCTCAGTCTGTGCATTGTTTTTTTTCACTTTATGTGTATTGACTTTTGTTCTACATATGTTTTACATTTTATTTTATTTTTAAAAAAGATTTTATTTATTTATTTGTCAGAGAGAAAGAGAGCACAAACAGGGGGAGCAGCAGAGGAAGAGGGAGAAGGAGACTCCCCGCTGAGCAGGGAGCCCAATGCGGGGCTCGATCCCAGGACCCTGAGATCATGACCTGAGCCGAAGGCAGACACTTAACCGATTGAGCCACCCAGGCGTCCCATGTTTTACATTTTAATGTAATCAAAATTTTCTTTCATGGTTTATGCTTTTATATCTTATTCAGGAAATGTCTTTCCTACCTCAATGTCATAAAAATTATCTCTTATTTTCTTATAAAGATATTAAGATGTTGTTTTCCATATTGAGTCTTCATTATACATAATTTTGAATATGCGTGTGAAAGTGATTTTCTTCCCAAATCAACAGCCAGTTGTCCCAGTACCATTTAATGGTCTAAATTGTAATGCCACCTCTGTCATAAATGGTGTTTTCATATGTGTGAGGACCTGCATCTAGATGTGTTCCTTGCTCTGTTTGTCTGGGCCAGTACTTGGCACTCATTATTTTAGAGTTTCTAGCTTCATAGTCACATTATCCAGAAACATGAGTCTCCTTCTCCTTCCTCATTTTTTTCTTAGCTGTATTTTTCTATTCCTCACCATTACTTTGAGGATGAACGTAACAAGTTCAATGAAAATAAGTCTGTTGGGGTTTTGTTTAAATTGCACTGCATTTATTAATTTGGAGAGAACTGACTTATTTAAGATATTAACTTTAACCATTTGTGACTGTGGTAAATAGGGCCACATGCTCAGGTTTCCTCTCATGTCCTTCATTATAGTTTGAGAGTCTTCCCTAGATCTTGCACTGCTTTTGTTAGATTTTTTTTCCTAGTTAGGCACCTAGTGGTTTTATTTTGTATTAATACTGAAATCTTGTTTTCTATTACATTTTTATTAGTTGATTCTGGTCTAAATACTTTGGCTTTTTGTCTGTTGATTGTGTATTTAGCAACCTGTTAAACTGTCACATTTCTTATAATAGTTTTAAAAAATCTCTTGGATTTACCATGTTGTGGTAGGCAAAACTCTAAGAAGGCCCCCGAGATTTTTACCTGCTGGTGTACACACCCCATCTAATCCCCTCCCCTGAGTGTGGGCAGGACCTGAGAATATGATAGAATGGTCACTCCCTTGGTTAAGTTATTTTGTATGACAAAGGTGATGGGATAGTCACTCCCATTATTACGTTTTATCATATAAGACTCAGACGTAGTCCACAGAATGGAGAGATTTTCCTGGTGGCTTTGAATAAGTATGCTGTCACAGTGGGAACCATGTAGCAAGGGAATGTGGCCAGCTTCAGGGAGCTGAGAGCAGCTTTCAGATGACAGCCATCAAGGAAACAGAAACCTCAGTCCTACAATTACAAGGAACTGAATCCTGCCAACAACCATGTGAGCTTGAAAAAGGACCCTGTGATCCAGCTGAGAACAGAAGCAGAGCCCTGCTTTGATTTCTGCCTCCTTCCATCCTGAGCAGAGTTCTGACCGACAGAACTGTGAGATAATAAATGTGTGCTGTTTGAAGCTGGTAAATTTGTGGTAATTTGTTATCTAGAAACAGAAGACAGATACATACATAAACAATATATTTTCTACAATTAATGGCAAGGTTGTTTCTTCCTTTCCATTCCTTATACACTTTATATTCACCTCTGGGCTTCTTGTGTTGGCTAAAACCTTGTGTAAAATAGAAGTGATAATATTGGAAAATCCTTGAGTTTTTCTTGATTGTGAGGAAATTCTTCTAATATTTCATTCTTAAGTATAATGTTTGCTATTATTTTTTAGAGGACATCTTTTGTGGGGTCATGAGTTTCCCTTCTTTTTTTTTTTAAGATTTTTAATTTATTTATTTGACAGAGAGAGACACAGCAAGAGAGGGAACACAAGCAGGGGGAGTGGGAGAGGGAGAAGCAGGCTTCCCGCTGAGTGGGGAGCCCGATGCGGGGCTCAATCCCAGGACCCTGGGATCATGACCCAAGCCGAAGTCAGACACTTAACTACTGAGCCACCCAGGTGACCCATGAGTTTCCCTTCTATTCCTACTTTGCTAACAGTTTATTTTCTGATCATTAATGGGCTTTAAAGTTGTTAAATGAGTTTTTTTAGATCTATTGAAATATTTATATATTTTCTTTTTAAATTATTTATTTTTCTTTATTAGGCTGTCTCCTACATTGATAGATTTTCTGTAGTTAAACCATTGTTTCACTCTGGGAATAAGCCTTACGTGTGTGTGTGTGTGTGTGTGTGTGTGTGTGTGTGTGTGTGTCTGTGTTTAAGTTTCAATACATTGCTGGATTTAGTTTTCTAATGTTTTAAGTTTTTGTTACCTCTTCAAAAGTTTGATGAAACAATTGTGAAACCATCAAAGACTGTTGCTTTTTTTTTCATTTTAAATAGACTTTTTTTTTAAGAGCAGTTGTAGGTTGACTGCAAAACTGAGCAGAAAGAACAGAAAGTTCCCCTATATTCCTTGTCTCTCCCGGCAAACCCCCAGCACCCCCCCACCAACTATCAACATCCCATATCAGAATGGTACATTTGTTACAAGTGGTGAACCTATATGAACACATCATTATCACCCAAAGTCCATAGTTTACATTAGGATTCACTTGTGGTGAATTTCTTTATGGGTTTTGATAAATGTATGATGACATGTATGCACCATTGTAATGTATCATACAGAACAGTTTCACTGCTCTAAAAATCCTATGTGATCTGCCTATCCAACACCTCCTATCCCTAGCCCCTAGCAATCACTGATATTTTTACTGTCTTCTTAGTTTTGCCCTTTCCAGAATGTCATATGGTTGGAATTGTACAGTATGTAGCCTTTTCAGATTGGCTTCTTTCATTAGCAATATGCATTTAAATTTTTTCCATGACTTTTCATGTCTGGATGCACCATTTTATTTATTCATTTGCCTACCAAGTTTTAATAATTGCTTCCAAGTTTTGGTAATAATAAATAAAACCACTATAAATACCCATGAACATATTTTTGTGTAGCTAAAAGTTTTCAGCTCCTTTGGGTAAATACCAAGAAACATGACTGCTGGATCATATGAGTATGTTTATAGCTTTGCAAGTAAGCACCAAACTAACATCCAAAGTAGCTGTGCCATTTTGAAGAATTGTTATTTTCAGGAGTTGATTTATTTTTATTTTTTTAAGATTTTATGTATATATTTGTCAGAGAGAGAGAGCACAAGCAGGGGGAGCGGCAGGCAGAGGGAGAAGCAGGCTCCCCGCTGAGCAGGAAGCCCGATGTGGGACTCAATCCCAGGACTCTGGGATCATGACCTGAGCGGAAGGCAGACGCTCAACCAACTGAGCCACCCAGGTGTCCCTGTTTTTTTTTAAATTACTGATTCAACTTGTTTTTAAATGCGTAAAGATCTTTTTAGGTTTTTTATTCTCCTTGAGTCAAGTTTGGTTTTTTATATTTTTCTAGAAAATTGTCTATTACATCTAATGATTTAATGTCATATTGTTCATAGTATTCTTTAATGAAATTAAAAAAATTCCTATACCAGAAGAGTCCAAGATGGTGGAGGAGTAGGAGACCTTAGTTTTGTCTGGTCCCACGAATTCAGCTAGATAGCTATAAAATCACTCTGAAATCCTGTGAACTTAACCGGAGATCTAAAAAAAGAATTGCTGCAATTCTACAAATAGAAAAGCAACCACTTTCTGCAAGAATGACAAGACTAAAAAACTCACCTCAAAAAAGAGAACAAGAGGCAGTACTGATTGTCAGGGACCTAAACAGTATGGATATAAGTAAGATGTCAGAACTAGAGTTCAGAATAACGATTGTTTTTTTTTTATTATTATTATTTTTTTTAATTTTTTTATTGTTATGTTAATCACCATACATTACATCATTAGTTTGTGATGTAGTGTTCCATGATTCATTGTTTGTTCATAACACCCAGTGCTCCACGCAGAAACAAAAAAATTAAAGAATAACAATTGTAAAAATACTACCTGGCTCTTTCCACAGTTTGGCTATTGTGGACATTGCTGCTATGAACATTGGGGTGCAGTTGCCCCTTCGGATTACTACATTTGTATCTTTGGGGTAAATACCTAGTAGTACAATTGCTGGATCATCGGATAGCTCTATTTTCAACTGTTTGAGGAACCTCCATACTGTTTCCAGAGTGGCTGCACCAGCTTGCATTCCCACCAACAGTGTAGGAGGGTTCCCCTTTCTCCGCATCCCCGCCAGCATCTGTCGTTTCCTGACTTGTTAATTTTAGCCATTCTGACTGGTGTGAGGTGGTATCTCATTGTGGTTTAGATTTGGATTTCCGTGATGCCAAGTGATGTGGAGCATTTTTTCATGTGTCTGTTGGCCATTTATATGTCTTACTTGGAGAAATCTCTGTTCGTATCTTTTACCCATTTCTTGACAGGATTATTTGTTTTTTTGCATGTTGAGTTTGAGAAGTTCTTTATAGATCTTGGATACTAGCCCTTTATCTGCAATGTCATTTGCAAATATCCTCCCATTCTGTAGGTTTCCTTTTAGTTTTGTTGACTGTTTCCTTTGCTGTGCAGAAGCTTTTTATCTTGATGAAGTCCCAATAGTTCATTTTTGCCTTTGTTTCCCTTGCCTTTGGAGATGTGTCTAGCAAGAAGTTGCTATGGCCTACATCGAAGAGGTTGCTGCCTGTGTTCTCCTCTAGGATTTTGATGGATTCCTGTCTCACATTGAGGTCTTTCATCCATTTTGAGTTTATCTTTGTGTATAGTGTAAGAAAATGGCCCAGTTTCATTCTTCTACATATGGCTGTCCAATTTTCCCAGCACCATTTATTGAAGAAACTGTCCTTTTCCCATTGGATATTCTTTCCTGCTTTGTCGAATATTAGTCAAACTCTCACTCTTCACAGATGACATGATATTTTATGTGGAAAGCCACAAGACTCCACCCCAAAATTGCTAGAACTCATATAGGAATTCAGCAATATGGCAAGACACAAAATGAATGCATAGAAATCAGTTGAATTTCTATACACTAACAATGAGACAGAAGAAAGAGAAATTAAGGAATCGATCCCATTTACATTGCACCAAAACCCATGAGATAGTTAGGAATAAACCTAGCCGAAAATGGTAAAGGATCTGTACGCTTAAAAACTATAGAACACTTATGAAGGAAATTGAGGAAGACACAAAGAGATAGAAAAACATTTCATGCTTATGGATTGGAAGAATAGATATTGTGAAAATATCTATTCTACCCAGAGAAATCTACACATTCAATGTAATCTCTATCAAAATACCATCGACATTTTGCACAGAGCTGGAACAAATAATCCTATAATTTGTATGGAACTGGAAAAGACCCCGAATAGTCAAAAAAATGTTGAAAAAGAAAACCAAAGGTGGTGGCATCACAATGCCAGACTTCAAACTATATTACAAAGCTGTGATCATCAAGACAGTATGGTACTGGCACAAAAACAGACAAATAGATCAATGGAACAGAATAGAGTACCCAGAAATGGACCTTCAACTCTCTGGTCAACTAATCTTTGACAAAGTAGGAAAAGATATCCAATGGAAAAAGGACGGTTTTTTTTTTAAGTAGATTTTTATAATATGTGGAGGAGGGACTGTTCAATTTTCTCTACTATGGCATTACCACATCCTACTGAGCTGATTGCAATTTATTTGATTTGCCAACGCCACAGATGGAAGGCCATTGAAGACTTCAGTAGATCCCAGTTTGGGGATATAATCACTCTGATTGAAGAAACCACAGTAAATAAATGTGCTGTATTTGGAAGAAGTAGGATTGGGGTGAGGTAAAGTCTTTTTTTATATGCTAAAAACAGCCCTTTGATTTCTTGATGAAGACAAGTCATCTTAAATACTTAGACCATTCAACTTAATAAGATGTATATTTAGTTTACCTTACTCGATCATAGTTCTGAACTCAGTTACTTTTGGACTCATTTAGTTTTCTCAGGTTGTGAAAGATGGGTAGAAGCTCTCCACTGAAACATGCCAGGTGTATCCCATTTCTCTGAGCTGACTTTACCCCATCCTCTGCCAGCCCGTCTTCTTTCTCTAACTCAAAACAGCACCTTGTGACTTTTATCAACATTTTTATCAATAAAATTAATCTTCAAAATTATTTTTATTGTTTGACAGGCAGGATTGTTTGTTTACATAACCCCCAGTTTGCATCAGAATACACATGGTAAGTGATCCATAGAACTGGCTGTTTCAGAAAGAAGTAATACTACGAATGATCAACATTTTTGAGCATTTGCTCTATGACAAATACTTTAAATTGGCTCTTATTTGATCCTCATGCCAATTCTGTGAGGAAAGAGCAAATCTTTTATTCTTAAATTTAGAGCTCAGCAAGATTTGAATTCTCATTTACTGTAGCTCTGCTGGCTTGCGTTGTTCAGAGAATTTCTTTGTTGTACTTTATTCTTTATGCTGACCTTGACCTTGAAATGTAAGGTAATATGATTGCCTTGAAAGAATAGTTCTTGAAGGTATAGAAATAATTCTGAAAATAATTCTTTCTTACTTTGATGCAATTACAGGAGTTTTTCTTCCCTTGATCATTACCAGCATGTCCAGAACGGACAAGACATACTTAGATCACCCTATAACCACATGACAGAGGATGGAGAAGGAAAGACAAGTCCTAAGTTATAAGGGAGGACCAATTCATAGAGTAAATTAATAAATGACCAGAACTGTAGCTTCTGTTTCACAAAGTACTGTGTAATGGAGAGAATATGAACTTTGGGATTAGACCAGGTTTGAAATAGCATCTGCTGCTTACTGATGTCCTCATCCTGGACACATTACATAAGCTCTCCCAGCCTCAGCTGCCTTGAGGAAACAAAGAGTAGAAAAGAAAAAACAGTTTTGGTGGTGAATGAAATCTCATACTCTAAGAAAAATAGCTTACAACGGTATGATATGCTCCATTTGAGCATTATTACGACTACAAGTCTTTAAGACACTTCGCTCTAGTGTTAATGATGAAGAATAGTAGTGGGGGTACTTTTCCGACACTCACTCTCTTGTGCAACTTTTCTGTCCAGAATTGATCTCTCTGAGGATCCAGAACCCCCAGAGGGTAGCTGATTCCTTGTGTTGGCCTGCAAAATCCTCAAGATTGATCTGGAGCGAAACAAGAATAATTTCCAGGACTTGAGGAGCTGTGCTGAAAGAATACAGAGGTTGACCTAGAGGGGTACTTTGGTAGTACAAATATCACAAAGAAAATGGTAATTACAGTTAGTTGGAATTGTTGAATTTGTAAAAAGTTAGATTTGTAAAAGAGAACAGTTAATATAAAGTGAACAAAAGGAAGTTATAGTAGAAGAGTGAATACAATCATGCATGTTTACTTTTGTGTTGATAGTTATAAATAGGAGAACAGTAATACATGTGGGCTTTCTATTTCTCCTCTTGGCTGCATTTCCTTACCAATACTGGGTATGGATGTACGCTTGTTACTGACTGTGAGGAGAGAGGGTGAAGAACACCACTGGGTTCAGCTCTAGCACTGATGGGGTGGGCTCGGTGTGCTGGTGGGACAATGGACTTGGAATTTCCTGGAGGCAGTGGTGGCAGCAGCGGTGCTCAGCAGCCTTGCACACGCAATGTTTGTGCACCCTGGTAACACCACTCTCCTCTTGCTCTTCCAGTGGCTTGAGGGTAATGGTGTGCTCATGCTGCTGCCACCCTCTGTGTTAAATTTCTGATGTCTGAAAGTGAGTTTGGTTTTCCCAGCTGGACACTGAGTGATTCTGCCAATCTTTTCTTTTGGCCTGGAATATCGAACAATACTTGGAAGGTATCGAAATAAGTAATACTGCATTTTGTACAAACTTGGGAAGGCATAAGAAGTATAGAAATGCTTAGGAAATAAGTTGGGGTTGATATTTTAAAACAGTTTTAAGGCTTTTGTAGTCATGTTTGCGTTTGAACTGTTTAGAAATTTGTTATGCTAAAATTCCATTATAGCTTAAATGAGGTAATTTAAGTAAATAATCAATGCTCAAATGTATGAGAAAATTTGATTTTCAAAGTTTTGTTTATTAAACTTGTAGGTTTTAATAAATTCAGCATTAAACAAAATACAAATAACAAGTGTTCTTTCTATGGGGAGTTCTTAAAAATAATGAATGTGATCACCTTTTCTGTGTGTGTGGTTATGAGATATTTATGAGTATTAAATGGATTATGGCCTGAAGAGCAGGATATAAACTTTCTCTTTAAACAAATACTCAAATTTTATTGTTTTTTTTTTTTTTTTTCTTTCTGGATGGTAAAGAGCTGCTTGGTCCATTCTGGGTGTGAGGGCAACTTTCTCCAGGGCTGAGAGGCAACACTTCTCTTCATTCCTTGGAGTGAAGATTAAACTATTGGGTTTGATGAAGAATGAGCCCCACCAGCCCTTGAGGACTGACACGGTGATGTCAGTTGCTAGTAACTGGGGCTCAGCATTGATAGGCCGATTGAGAGTCTTCCCAATAATAGGCCAACCACAGATAATGTGAGGGAAGAGAAGAGACGAAGGCTTTGGCTCAGGGAATGAAAGGAGTAGTGGCCAGAAGAGGAGAGAGGCCACAGAAGTCAGGGGAAACCAGGCCCCCTCAAACTGTGATTGTGATCCTTAAATGGGGGTCTTGACCTAGAAGCAGCCTCAAGTGGGTCAAGTGAAGAACTACTTCTCAGGAGCCACAGTGGATTATAGCCTTGAACAGGCACTGTGCAGGATTTACATTATGGATTTCCCATTCTTGCTAGTTAGTCTGGTGCCCAGAGGACCACGGCCACTGACACAGAAGTCCTGGCACCTGTCACAGTTACCACAGTCTTTATAATGTATCTAATCCCTGGCAGAGCTGGTTTATTCTTGCTATTCTTTTCAAACACGTTTTCTTTTCCTTGACAGCTCCACAGCAATTGAGAAGAAAAACCACTTTAGATAAAGAAATTAGCTAGAAATGGGAGTGGTTTATTTCAGGGAAGAGGGAGCTTGGTATCCATCAGCTACACAGAGAGCTCTGAAGAATGAGGAATGCACCAGAGCTACATATGGTTGATCTTCATTTCCTAGACAATCACTCAAAGGAATAGCACATGAAAAGCAAGAAGATATTTCTTTGTCTATTAGGGTGAATAAAGATTCAAGTGGTATTCCACTAGACTTCTGGGGCATGAAGAGGATCTCTAACAGTAGAAAAAAATTAGGAAGCTCTGTTATCTTAACTAGGCTGCTCGACATTTGCCTAATGTTTAAAATGCCCAGTCAAAATAACTGAATCCCATTTAGTACCATGAGTCTATGATGATTTTCTTTCTTCTGAAGGATGGAGAAGCACGAATTGAAGTAATCAATATACTCTTAAATTCCAGAGAATAAGGTGTGAACAAACTTTTACTGGATTTTGGATAAAAGTTTGTATGCTGATTATACCTTGTGCTGGAATGTTGGAGAGTGAACCCAAATATTATATTTATAAGGGATGGAGCAGCACTCTACCATTGGTTCATGCATCAAGCATTCATTAAGAGTCCATGATGTACCTCTGCCAGGCATTAGGAAAAAACATGGTAAGCAAAACATACATGGGCCTTGCCCTTATGGAGATCACAGCTCAAGAGGAAGAAAAAGACATTAATCAAAAAATCACACACATGACTGCATAATCACATATGTGATAAATTCTTGAGGGAAAGATACTTGGTTCTAGGAGAGGTAAACTAGTCTGGGGCAGGAAGTTTATTGAGGAACAGACTTTTAAATTGAGATCTCAAGTACTAGTGTGAGCCAAGAGCCAAGGCAAAGGGTGGGTGGGGGTGGGAGGAAGGGAACAGCCTGGACAGAGCTCTGTGGCATGAAAGTGCCCTTGTGGAATGCTTGAGGAGCTTACAAGAGACCAGTGTGCAGGAGCAAAAAGTGGAAGATGATGGTGAAGTGGGCAAGAGTCAATACCAAATCCTGAAGACCATGTTAGGATTTGGTCTTTGTTCTAAGACTGACGGGAGGCCTGAATGTTTAAGCAGAGGTGTGACACAATCAGACTGGGTCTGCAAAGAGTCACTCTGGCTGCCCTGCTGTGCACGTACGGGAACAGGCACAATGAGGAGTTCAGTGAGGAGGGTGTGACTGTAACATGTGACCCTCAGTATTGGTTTCTTCCTCCCCACAATGGGTCCATCAGCGTGAAGGACATCAGGTTACATGATCCTTGTAGCAATAACCTTTCTCAGGCACTCAGTGCCCTGGGCCTATGGTAGGGCTTTGAAAGGCTTCCAAGGGTTCAAAAGTACCCCAGGAGTGCTAAATATTGTTATTACTGACTCAAGGGTCAGGAGGCCTCCTAAATCATAACTCCCATGTCCTGCTATTACCCCATGTGCTTTTTATCCCATTTGAGTTCTCTCCAATCCTAACTCTACTTTGCCTGAGAAAATGATCCTACAAAGCCCAAGGGGGCATGGCTTTGGGCCATACCTTGAGCAATCTTAATACTTTATGAAAATCATTTCTCTTTTCTTCTTTACTGACCTGCAGAACTTTTAGTTACATCATTTTGGGATTAATTATGAATTTTGAGGCAATGTCAATGTAAAATGATATACTCTTTCAAATGATAATATGGAGAAGTGAAGTTATTTTTCTCTGGCAGAATTATTAGTGGAACTATTACTTTTTTGTAGTGTTAATTTTTCATCACAAGATAATAAATAGTAACAACAAAATAATATGATATCTACCTACAAATCAAAGCTAGTTTTAAGGAATCTGAGTAAGATTTAGGGCTACACTATGTCTTAGATTCAGCAATCAACACAGTTTATTTAGGGACCAATTGTATTGAAAAAGTACTTTGTCCTTCTCTAATTAGAGAGAGATTCTCATGCTATCAAAAGAAATCAAATCTACTCTGTCCATCATCTTGGAGCCTGTGGAAGCCTGCTGGGAACAGGACTTGTAAAGTGGTAACTATGTCAGGGAGGCTATGGTCCAGGGCTATTTTTGTTGGCAGTGTCTCCAGAATCAGAGAGAGAACTCTTTCTAAAATTGAAGGTCTTTGTTTATGCCTGACGTGAAACTGAATTCTACTTGGGCAAGAGATGTGCTTATGAGCATAAAGCACAACACAGTGACTCCTGGTAGCAAACCAAACCAAACCAGAGGGATCTGGAGAAAGATAACTCATGCCATGTGAACAGTGGCAGGGTTCTTGCCAAACCATGAAGCAGCCTTCCTGCGAAGGCCACTGCACATAGAATCCTTGCAGTGTTGTACCCCTCAAGGATTTAAATTTATCGAAAAGTAAATAAAATTGTTGCATTGGTTCTCTTGAAAAAACAAAAGATATCAAATTCTGATGTGTAGGGAGGGACAAACAATGGAATATGGAGCTTTAAGGTGAGGGTAACACATTAGGGTACTTCCTTCTGACCTGCCCTTTATGTCACAAAGGCAGTCTGTCTGGAAAGTCCTTCCACTTGCCCCATGCTCTATTTCCCCAGTGGATCACTGATAGGCTGCTCTGCTCTCTGCAAGGGACCTTTCATAGGAGCTCAGGGGTGTCCTTTCTAAGGTGATGATCCAGGCAGAGGTAAGACCCATTCTTGAAGAGAAAACTAATTAGATGAAAATGTTGAGCAGCCTGAGGTCAGGACAGTGAGAGCAGGTCATGAATTTTATAAGGAATCATTAAAAGAGCTGCCATCTGCAAGCTGGAGACCCAGGAGAGCTGGCTGGTAGTGTAGTTCTAGTAGTTCTAGTCTGAGTGCCCAAGTAGACCGATGTTCCAGCTGGAAAACATCCAGATGGTTTAATAGGCCCCTTCAGTATGATGGGCTGCAGCAAGCCCTACTGGTAGCCTGAGCTGAGGTAACAGACCTTGGTCTGGTCAGCTCTGTGGTCAGTTTTGGGTGGACATATTAAAACTAGAGTTTTCAAAAAACTGCCAGTAGGACCACCTCACAGTCATTAGGATGGCTATTAGAAAAGAAAGAAAGAGAGAGAGAGAGAGAGAGAAAGAAAGAAAGAAAGAAAGAAAGAAAGAAAGAAAGAAAGAAAGAAAGAAAGAAAGAAAAAGAAAGAAAGAAGAAAGAAAGAAAGAAAGAAAAAGAAAGAAAGAAAGAAAGAAAGAAAGAAAGAAAGAAAGAAAGAAAGAAAGAAAGAAAGAAAGAAAGAAAGAAAGAAAGAGCTGGCAAGGATGTGGAGAGATTGGAACTCCTGTTGATGGGAATGTAAAATGATAAGCAGCTGTGGAAAACAGTATAGCGGTTCCTCAAGAAATTAAAAAATAAAATTACCATATGACTCAGCAATTCCACTTTGCATATAGACCCAAAATAATTGAAAGCAGAGAATTGAAGAGATAATTGTACACCCACATTTATAGCAGCATTATTCACAATAGCTAAAACATGGAAGCAACCCAAGTGTCCACCCATGGATGAATGGATAAGCAAAATGTGGTATATACATGCAGTGAAATCTTGTTCAGTTTCAAAATGGAAGGAAATTCTGCAATATGCTACAACATGGATGAACCTTGAGGATATTATGCTAAGTGAAATAAGCCAGTCACAAAAACACAAATATTGTAGGATTTCACTTATATAAGGTACTTAGAGTATCAAAATCATGAAGACAGAAAGTATAATGGTGGTTGGCAGGGGCTGGGGAAGGAGAAATGGGGAATGATATGCATCTCTTGCTGACCCTCCCCTATTCATCAAAACTGTACCATGTGACACTGTGGAGTTTGCACCAGCCCTTCACTTAATTTAACTCTGGGGAAGCATTGTCCAACTGATTTTTCTATGATGATGGAAATGTCCTATGATATCTGTGCTGCCTAATATGATAGGCACTAGTCATTTGAGACCATTGAACACCTGAAAGTTGGCAGTGTGAGTGAGGAACTGAATTTTAAATTTTATTCAATTGTAATTATTTTAAATTTCAATAAGTCCGTGCATCCAGTGGCTACTTTATTGGAGAGTGCTGCTCTAGGGACCTGACCAGAATGGATGTGTTAGCTTGGTCTTGGTTAAACTCTAGCCTTGGAATGTTAAACTGACCTTCTTGAAGTGTGCTCTGACTCTTTAGTTGGAGAGCTATTAATGACTAGTTATATCACTTTAAAATCAACTAACTAATCCAACAACTAACTAGTCAACTCCCCTCCACTGACCCACAGCTTCTTCCAGGTATCACCCAGACCTGCTCTTTCCCTTCACAGACAGAATTTTGAAATCATTTCCTATAATTGTTGGACATTTCCTCACAGCTGCTCACTCCTTGGTTCCTGCCACCTGAACTCCCATTCATGCTACTCTTAAAGCATCTCCTCTCATCAAAGTCACCATGACTGCTGTGTTTGTTTGCAAGGGCTGCCACCACAACGTACCACAGACTGGGTGGCTCACGCAATAGAAATTTAGTTTCTCATAGTTCTGGAAGTTCGCAGTCTAAGATCGAAGTGTTGGAGGGGTCAGTTTCTTCTGAAACCTCTCTTCTTGGCTTGTAGATGGCTGCCTTCTCCCTGTGTCTTCACATAGCCTTCCCTCTGTGTGTGTCTGTGTCCTAATATCTTTTTATAAGGACAACAGCCATATTGGACTAAAGCCTACCCATATGACCTCATTTTAACTTATCTCTTTAAAGATCCTGTTCCCAAACACAGTCAAATTCTGAGGTACTAGGGGTTAAACAACATATGAATTTGGGGGGACACAATGCAACTCAAAACAACTGCTTTACTGCTAAATCCAACATATACTTTTCCACCCTTAAGCTGCTTAATCTCTCAGCTTCATTGGACAATGGTGTCCACCCACACCGACAACTCTAGCTCTCTTGTTTCTGTGACTCCACGCTCCTGGATTTTCTCCCACCTCTCTGGCTGTTTCCTCTCAATCTATGCTATAGATTCCCGCCCCCCTTTTTTAATCTTGCCTTTAAATATTGGTGCTCCTCAGGGTTTTGTTCTTGTTTTCTCTTCTCCTTTTACACACTCTCATCCACTTCCATGGCTTTTGTTACCATCTCTGTGCTGATACTGTACAAATCCTTGCCTTCAGCCCAGATTATCTGGTGAACTCTACACCCAAAACATAACCATCTAATGGACATTTATCTATACTTGGCTGTCCTACACATAACTCAAATTCAACAGGTTCAAACTGAATCACTCATCTTTCTATCTTCTCCAAATTTGCTCTTCTTCTGTGAGCTCTAGGTCAGGGAATGGCATCTCCGTTCACCCAGCTGTTAATTCTAGGAGCCTGCAGCTTCATCTTGACTTCCCCCACCTCTCATCCATCATATCCATCTCCTCCTCCCTGTATATTCTGTCTCCTTAAAGACTGTTAAATTCTGTTGCTTTTCTTCATCTCCACTGCTGCTCTGTTGGCTTAAGTCACTATCTGATATTTCTAAAATGCAAATATAATTATGTTCCTAACCTGCTTAAAATACTTCAGTGACTTCCCATTTCTCTCAAGATAAAGCCCAAACCTCCTAACATGATTCTTCTGTGATCTGCCCCCTGCTTCCCTCACCCTCTCTCATCTGCAGCTACTTCCTCCTCTTGCTTTCTCTGTTCCAGGCTCAGCCCAAATACATTACAGCATTTCTCACCTATGAGCCTTCACACCTGCTGTTTCCCTGCTGGAACCCTCTCCTTGTCCACCTGCTTTGGCCTGGTTTTAGTTCTTGGAGGACACTCTCTGTGGTTGTCTGGGCCAAGTGTACCTCAGGTGCCCCATAGGACTCTATAACTTCCAGCCTCTTCTACAAGACTGCAAGTTCCTTAAAAGCAGAGATTGTGTCTGTCTTGTTTCCCACTGACACATAGTAGGTGCTCAGCTGCTACAACAGAATCCTTAAATGGAGCATGGCTGGGGCAGGGCTTTTGGGGACCTTCTTCCCATGAATTCTAAGGTGAAACCTCCAGCTGCTTTCTCCTACACAGATTTTTCTATATGATAAACCATGCTAACTGCTTGTATAGTTCATGGAAAGTGATAGATGGAACCCCATCTTCCTAGAGCTGGCCTTATGAAAAAGATTATTTGGAAAGAGCCAGGAGAGAGGTCTTTTCCCTTACACTCGAGACATATAGCCACTAGATTAATCAATATAAGCTGGTTCCCAGGGCAGCCTCAAACAAAACAGGTAGACTCTATGTAAGTTTGCCGGATGGCCAAGTAGATTTGAAGAGAACACAAAATAGAACTCTCCAATACTCTCATATTGTGGTAAGATGACCTTATGGCCATCAGATGAACGGTTCTGATTTTTTCATTCATCTAAAAATACTTACCCAGGGACTTCTCTAAGCCAGGCTTTGTTCTGGATGCACATAGTTAGAACTATGCACTCTACACACACAGTAGCAACCATCCTATAGAGTTTAAGGGCCTTTTAAACTTTCAGTTCCTCTTGTAATTATCTTATTTCCCAAAGGCAGGGACATTTAAATGCCAAGGGTGTGCATTTTGCTAAAAAGAAATATTTATAAAACTGAGAGAATACTGCATCTCTCAGTATCTTTTTTTTTTTATCAAGCATATCAGTATCACCTTTATTCCAACATGTCTTTTTAAAACTTTTTAAAGATAAGAATAGGCACTTATCCAGTTGGGAAAAGAAAAAAAAAAACAGCCTTTACAAAATCATGCTGAAAACAAATTTCTATTTCATATTTGAAAGTCTTATTTATCTTTGATCAATGCCTTTCTTGGGGTGCTATGAGCTGAAAGATTCATCTGTTCATTTTTTTGTGCAATCATCACATAAATAATTCATGGATGCTATATACTGACTCTGCAAGGAGAAAATTCCAACTGTGCATCAAACTCTTAGAGGATGTAAGTTATAGACATGGTTAGGTTTGTTAGCTCTGTGTCAACTGTTTTAGCCGGAATTTTTTGGATTTCTCTTTTAAAATGAAAGGCTATTGTTTTGAGGTTCTTTCTTAATTTTTTCTAGACTGAACTCCAAAAGCATATATAAAAACTTCCCGTGTGACTTTGAAAGCTTAAGTGTGATAACTGTAAAATGTTCTGTTGTAACTTTGAAATTCAAGCCGTGGAAGTTTTACAAATTGCATAAAGATATCTGAGCACTGAAGAAAATTCTAGCAAGTGACAGAACTCAATCCAAATGTTTCTGAATAAAATACAGTAAATATAGGCTACCAATTCTTAAGAGTTAACAACAACACTGTACTGTTCACATTCATCAAATACATAGATCAAAAGTCAAAACATAAGATATTCTATACAAGTAAATAAGATATTCTATACAAGTAAATAAAAGTAAAGTAGCCAGAGCTAAAGAAATGAAGACTTTATGTTTTCAGGTCTGAACCTCTAAATCTGAAGTGCAGAGTGAGAAAAGAATTCTGCTCTATTAGGATATTCCTCCTAGAACATGGAAGGGGTTACTCTCATGTGAATTGGTGGGGCTGGCAGTGAATGTGATGCCACAGGAGAACATAGGAGTTAAGACATAGAGTTCCAGAATTAGAAAACACCAAAAGGAGCCCAAAGCAGTGAAAATTCTCTTAGCTACTCCTGTATAATGGTTTGATCATTTGGGGCACCTGGGTGGCTCAGTCAGTAAAGCATCTGGCTTTGGCTCAGGTCATGATCCCAGGGTCCTGGGATTGAGCCCTGCATCAGGCTCCTTGCTCAGCAGGGAGTCTGCTTCTCCCTCTGCCTGCCACTCCCCCTGCTTGTGTGCTCACTCTCAATCTGTGCCAAATAAATAAATACAATGTTTAAAAAAAAATGGTTTGATCATTGTTCCAGTGGGAAGAAATACCCAAATGAGGGAAATCAATTGACATCTGCAGTCATGGAGTGAGCAGAACAGGCAAACAGTGGTCCCTCTCTCATGGCAGGAAATAAAGACTGGTGAGATTTCATCACCAGAGGAACTGCTATTTTTATTCTTTAGAGTGAAAGTACTAACGCAAAGATGACAATGCTTGTGGGATACCAACCAAATCTGTACTTTGCTGACTTTTGTCAACAAGAGTGTTACTTGGTATGACACTTTCTTCCCATCTTCCCGTCTTCACTGTGGGCAAAATGCTTGGAAACCACCCTAGGGGCTTTGCACCCAGTACTGGGAAAGTCACACCTCCCTGAACCAGACCCATACTCAGGTTATGAGTTCAAATCCCATAGTAGCTTCTTTGCACCCACTGCTCAGCTATCTGTGGCTGTACGTTTAAACTTGCTTATTCACATTTTGCCTCCCCAAACAGATTGTAATCTTTGAAGGAAGGAGTGTTCCTGGTACATTAGAGGTGCCCAATTCATATATAACAAAGCACACAACAGGCCATTAAATCTGAGTGAATCAGAAAGAAGCATTAGAGGCAAAATAGTGTTAGTCCTAGTTTATAGGTATTCACAATGTATGAAAAATAATGGGTTCATTTGTTGTTCATTCATTCAAACATGTACTGAGTGCCTGGTATTTGGGGTAGCTAGTGAAGCCACTCATAGTTCTTCATGTCAATAGCAAACACAGATGCAAGAGGCTCAGGGATTAGACCTGCTGTACTAACACCCCACCTATCTCTGTGGGCTCTGGCTCTTCCCCTATTTGTTATGACACTTTTGGCTCAGAAAAAGAGGATGAACAAAGTTCAAATGAAGTTCATTGTGTGCGTTTGTGTGTTCCTTAGAGCTTACACTTGGCAAACCTCAAGGGAGGACTCTGGCTGAACCCAGTGAACTAGGGGGAAAGAATCACAGAAGTCTGGGATTTGTTGACCAGAAAAATTCCCTGTGGTCTGACAGACTACCATTTCCCACATGGCCCTACTCATCAGAAACACGGAAGTATCACTTTCAACTGGCTAAGCTGCTTCTTCTAGATCTTTCTTACGTGCGTCTGAATAATATGCTTCCGTATTGACTTTTCAGATTTAGATATAAACTCTTGACTTCTTCCTATGAAAGATGAAGATTTAGCACCCTTGTTCTCCTCATTCTTCCAACATAAATATATCATAATATTTGGTTAAATCAGTATTCAAAGTTAACACTTTGTGATTATTGTAAATATCATACCTAGCTAAGGCATGCAGCATGCACTAATAATGTTTCCTTTGTTATACAACTTTTTTTCCTCCCTGGAGTTCAATATTATCTTATGTTTTGATTTATACCTATCCTTAATGCTCCTCCAACGAAAACAGACACATAGGTGCAGGAACAGAATAGACAGTCCAGACATAAACCCACACTTAATGTGGTCAGTTAATTTATGACAAAGGAGGCAAGAATATACAATGGGGGAAAGACAATCTCTTCAATAAGTGGTGTTGGGAAAACTGGATAGCTACATGCAAAATAATGAAACTGGACCACTTTATTATACCATACACAAAAATAAGTGCAAATAAAATGGTTTAAGAACCTAAATGTGAGACCAGAAACGATAAAACTTCTAGAACAAAACATAGTAATCTCTCTGACATTGGCCTTAGCAACATTTTTCTAGCTATGTCTCCTTGGGCAAGGGAAAGCAAAGCTAAAATAAACAAATGGGACTAAGTTAAACTGAAAAGCTTTTGCCCAGAGAAGAAATCCATCAACAAAGCAAAAAGCCAACATACTGATTGGGAGAAGATATTTGTAAATGAGATATTCAATAAGGGGTTAATATCCAAAATATATAAAAAACTTACACAACTCAACACCAAAAAAACAAATAATCCAATTAAAAAATGGGTCGGACACCTGAATAGACATTTTTCCAAAGAAGACATTACGCAGATGACAAACAGACTCAAGAGAAGATGCTCAACATCACTCATCATCAGGAAAATGCACATCAAAACCACAATGAGATATCACCTCACACCTGTCAGAATGGTTAGAATCAATAAAACAAGATATAACAAGTGTCAGTGAGGATGTGAAGAAAAAGGAACTCTGGCGCATTGTTGGTGGCAATGTAAATTGGTACAGCTACTGCGGAGAAGAGTATGGAAGTTTACCCCCAAAATTAAAAATAGAAATACCATATGATCCAGGAATTCCACTACTGGGTATTCGCCCAAAGAAAAAGGGAACATTTATTCGAGAAGATATATACACCCTTATATTCACTGCAGCATTATTTGCAATAGACAATATATGGAAGCAACCTAAGTGTCCATATGATGTCCACAGATGAATGGATAAAGAAGAGTGGGGTATATATATATATATATATATACACACACACACAATATCATATTACTCAGACATCAAAAAGAATGAGATCTTGTCATTTGCAAAAACATAAATGGACCTAGAGGGTATCATGCTAAGTAAAATAAGTCAAACAGAGAAAACAAATATCATATGATTTCAGTTATATGTGGAAATTAAAAAAAACACACACAAAGGAACAAACAAAACAGAAACAGACCCATAAATACAGAAAACAAACTGGTGTCTGCCAGAGAGAGGGAGTTAGGGGATGAGCAAACTGGGTGAAGGGGAGTGGGAGGTACAAGATGAGTAAGTCCTGGGGATGAAAGGCACAGCATTGGGAACACAGCCGATGGTGCTGTATGATGCTTTATGATGACAGACGGTAGCTCTGCTTGTGCTGAGCATAACAAATCACCATGTTCAACACCTGAAACTAGTGTCACATCTGTGTCAACTGTACTTAAAAAAAAAAGGATAGTTTTTTTTTTTAATCCAGTATTGCAGTTTTAGTTTTTTACTTGGATTAGTCAATTTATATTAATTGTTGACTTAGTTGAGTTTATAGTGACTCTTACTGTCTTCTAATTAACCCACCTACTTTGTGTTATATTTTTAGTTTTTCTTTTCATTTTTTGGATTAATACATTTTATATTATTCCACTTTGCCCCTTTACTAACTTGTCATAGACTTTTTTACTGACTGTTCTCATTTCTTCAGTGCTGATCTCTGACAACATACTAAGGCATTACCTTCAGTTCTGGATTCCATAGATTGAAGAGGAAAAGCAGGCTTTCTAAGTTCTAAAAGGTGAGCAATACATGGTTTAAGCTTAAAAATTAATGGCTGGATGGATAAAGATGGAGGGCTGAATCAGGTAATTCTTTGAAGTGATCCATGAGATACATGGTTTTATAATGGAAGGGACTACATTTACAACAGAAAACACCATCAATGGTGTTTACTACAGTTGATTCCTTTTAATTTGTATTTTCATCTTGATCCATATAGCCAATTGCTATTGGAAACTGTCACCAGATTACCTATGAGTATCTCAGACTCAATGTATCCTCCCTTCCTCACTGCCCTCACTCCTGTCTTTATACGCTTCTCTCAGGTAACAGCACCACCATCCACCCAGTGGCCAAGCCAAGAACATGGACATCATCTCTCCTTTTTTCTCTCTTTTTCACCTGCTTTCATCACCAAGTCTGATTGCCTCTATACCTTAAATGTTCCTCATATCCATTCACATCTCTCCATCTTCACTTCCTCACTGATTCTGCCTCCTCTCCATTGCTTAACCACAGAACAATGCGTAAAATGGAGGAATAACTCAATTTGCTGAATGAATGTGCATCCACTACTGGCAGAAACAAACATTTTAAGATAAACAATGAATACCTTCTCGCTATATCAATTAGCCTCTTTTCAGATGCTAAAGAGGTGCCCACAAGGGGCTTGGGTGGAGGGGTGGGGGTGAGGCCAGGATCAGCAAGATGGAATAACCAAAGAGAACCTTAAAGGATATAGTGTTTTAAGTCTGTGGGTCCTACACTAGGCTTCCTATGCTTCTCTCGTCATATTAGGAAACAGAACATGCTGTCTCTGGAGGTCATAATAACCAAAGTGACTAAAACTCTGAAAGCCAATTTGCAATTCCCGAGTGTATTGGCTATCTGGAATTTTCAGCGGACTTGATGGATCAGAGTAATGCAAAAAAGCAGGACCTCCAGCCTCAGGATTTTATAGCACCTATAAAACACGTTTTACAGTTTTGGCTCAATTTTATACTGTTAAGCTAAACATTTGATATCATATGGCACTTTAAGCACATTGATTTATGGTAAGTCAGCAACTGCATCTGTAATAAAAAGTCCAAAGTATGGGTTTTAAAAGTAATCTACTGTATTTATTATTGACATAAACAGTTACCTGCAGTCCCTTTGAACATCATCTTAGATTTAACTCATGTATTAAAGATATTATGTTTCCCATCCAGCAAGGTCATCACCAAGGTGAAAACTATATATGGTTGAAAATGAAAAAGATCAAATGTATAATGATAAATATTTTAAAAATAAGTGGCACGTGGGATTTCATCTTTCTACATTCCTGATTAATAATCATATTCTGTTTATCTTTTATACCCACCTCCTTCCCCCAGGCCCCAACTCTGGCAACCTCTAATCTTTTCTTCATCTCTTTAATTTTGTTATTTCAAGAATGCTGTATAAATGGAATCATATAGTTTGTAACCTCTTGATATTGGCTTTTTAAAAAATAATTCAACATAATTCCTATGAGTTCTATTTAATCTTATGTGGATTATCTCATGTTTATTTCACCAGCATGGTTACAACTAGGGTGGCATAATTCAATTAATTTAAGAACTACTGCAATATATACCAAACTAAGAGAGTCTAAATACAAAGTAATTTCATAAAAGGGAACATTATTTATAACTGAGTCCATATTAATGAGTGAGAGATGTTTGTTTTCAGACAGTGTGAGGGCGAGCCTGGCCAAATTGCATCTGGTTCATCTAAAGGATGGTTGGCAGCATAATTAAAAAGCATCCAATTTCCCTAATGCTAATTTAAGAGCTGTTTTAATTACACATTTGGAAAAATTATGAAAAATTTGGAAAATATTCCATTTTCATTTTACATTTGGAGAATGTATGTTATTTAGTTTGTAAGCATTTATTGAGTTCATCATGTGTACATAGTAAGCTCAAAAGTCATGGAAAAACAAAACTTGCATGGGTATTATAATAGCGCAGATCTGTATTGCCTTTTTTGGATATTGTTCTTAAGATACTGCATGTGGCCTTATTTTTGTTTTCACAGATAAAGTTTGACAAAGGCTCTTTCTTTTCAAATAACTCAACAAAGGGAGGTCTACAGTTTGGGTTAAGTTTATGTCAAGAACTGTTAGCAGGCCATGTCACAAGGTCCCCAAGACCACCCCAGGTTGAATTATTCTCTAGGAGGATCCATAGGACTCAGCGTGTCAGAGTCATGGTTTTGATTTATTACAGAGAAAGGATACACAGCACAATCAGCAAAGGGAAAAGGAGCATTGGGTGAAGTCTTGAGGAAACCAGGCACTGGCTTCTAAAACTCCCCTCTCAGTACAGTCACACAGGACACTCTGAATTCCCCCAACATTGAGTTGTGACAACACATTTATAATGTGGCCAACAAGGGAAGTACATTAGAGAGTCAATGCCCAGAATTTTTCTTGAGGGCTGATCACGTAACACTCTTTATCTAGCATATACCCAAAGTCCAGACTCCCAGAAGGAAAGTAGATGTTCAGCCTAAACTACATTATTTGCACAAACAGTTTGGCACAGTGAGCCACATTTATCAGCTAATGGGTGGGAACCCTCCTGAAATCTAAGGGCCAACCTTGCAAGTAGGTGTTCTCAAGGATAGCAGCTTAGGCCTGTTATGTTAACTCTTTTTAGTACATAGGCCCATTTTGGTGTACTACTTATCATTCTGATCTCTATCTCACTTACTACTATGTCTTAGAACACAGGTGGGTAAAAGACAAAGGTTATTTGTTGACTCTCAGCTAAATAATATAGCAAGACAATGAACATGGAAATGGCCAGGCAGACATGCCTCTTTCTCCTAGCATGAGAAAAAAGAAAACCCAACAACAAAAACCAATACACAAATCTTTAAGATTAAGAATACTACCTGAAAAATGGATTCACATTCATTATCCTTATTGACAAAGTCTGTATTGTGACTTGAGATACTGATGATGCATGAGGTATCCAATTAATCAGACATTTAAACTATTGTTTATTTAATTGTAAAATCTCATCCTTTAAATTTTTCATATGTGTGTTCATTACTATAAGATACTTGTACTATGTACATATGTACGTTTTGAAACTAAGTAAGTATACCTATATTAGGGATGGGTTTGCAAATTGCTTTACTAATAGGGACTTACCACTCCTGCATTTGGGTCATAAAATTTTAGAACTGGAAGGAATCATAGAGACTTAGTTAAATTTCCTCTTTTATATTGCAGCATTATTCACAGTAGCCAATATATGGAAACAACCTAAGTATCTATTGACAGATGAATAGACAGGTAAATGCAGTAAATATATATAAATATATACAATGGGATATTATTCAGCCTTAAAAAAGAAAATCCTGCCATTTGCAACTACATGGTTGAGACTGGAGGACATTATGCTAAGTGAAATAAACTAGATACAGGAAGATAAATATCACACGATCTCACCTATATGTGGAATTAAGAAAAAGTGGAACTCATAGTAACAGAGTAGAAAGGTGGTTATCAGAGGCTGGTGTGGGGGTGGGAAAAAATGGGAGATATTGACCAAAGGGTGTAAACTTTCAGTTATAAGATGAATAAGTTCTGAAGACCTAAGATACAGCATGGTGATTATAGTTAATAATAATGTATTGTATACTTGAGATTTGCTAAAAGAGTACATCTCAAGTGTTCTCACTACACACACACAAAATGAAAACTATGTGAAGTGACAGATATATTAATTAACTTGATATTGTAATAATTTCACCATGTATATATAATGCAAAATATCACATTATATTCCTTAAATATATATAATTTTTATATGTAAGCCACACAATAATTAAGCTTGGAAAAAAATAAGGAAATTGAAGCCCAAAGAGGTGAAGTTGACTTGTCCAAGGTGACGTAGAAGTTAGTGGTAGGGACAGGCTAGAACCTGGATCATCGTGAGCCATCTAGAAATATTTGACAAGATCTGGAAAGCTTGGGAGCCATAGTTCTTTGGGGGGAAGGAATGAATGAGCTTCATTTCCTTGCCTCTATTTCCCTTCTATCATCTTGCCTTGACATCTTTTTCATATTCTTCTTCCCAGGGGGGACTGACTTGCCACAGTTTGCCTTATCTGGAGAGAAGGGAGGGACATTTATGCCCTTTGGTTTACCTGTTGAGTGATTTCACACCTTAGAGTGTACATGGGATATTGATGGTTAGACAATGGCCAGGAATACAATAGCTCAGAACTCTGCCATTAGTGCATTGTTAGACATTATTTTGCTCCTTTCTAATTTAAAAGGCTAGAATTAGAAAAAAATTAAATTAGCCTGGAACATCAGTAGCAATAATCTCTTATGTTTTCACAAGGTTTCCCCAGTTATGAGGTATTTCCCCTTATAAATTGGTAGTACATAGTATATATATATTTTATATATATAGTATATATATGTACTATATACTGTATATACTATATACAAATTATAGTATAAATTGGTTATTGCTTAAACTACTAAATTTTGGGGTAGTCTACATAACCAGAAAAGAATGGATAAAATTATTAATTCAATTGTCCAGGAGAAATCAAGACTCAGGGATTTTAAATGATGAATGTGGCAGAACTGAGTCCCAAACAAGGGCTTCAGATTCTCCCCGCCCCGCCCCATTACACCATAATACTATGATTCTGCAGTTTTAGTCACATCTTTATACAGAACTTTACAGAAAGGGTGAAGGATTGATTCCAGGTTAATGATTTTATATCTCTCCTATCTGTAATTTTGGTTTGAATTTAATGGTATTCTTACACCATAGGCCTCCTTTGTATAATTTAATGAGCTGATTCTAAAATGTATGCGGACATTTGTGCTCTCTCCATAGTCTGGCTATTGTGATAATGCTGCTATATCAACGGATGAATGGATAAAGAAGAGGTGGTGGTATATATATATATATATATATGAATATTATTCAGCCAACAAAAAGAATGAAATCTTGCCATTTGCAATGACATGGATGGAGCTAGAGTGTATTATACTAAGTGAAATAAGTCCAAAAGAAAACAGATGAACATATAGGAAGGGGGAAAAGAAAAAAGGGGATAGAGGGAAACAAGCCATAAGTGACTGTTAATGATAGAGAACAAACTGAGGGTTGATGGGGATGTGGGCGGGGGCATGGGCTAGATGGGTGATGGGCACGGTTCTGATGAGCACTGGGTGTTGTATGTAAGTGATGAATCACTGAATTCTACTCCAGAAACCAATATTGCACTGTATGTTAACTAACAAAATTTAAATTAAAAAAAAAGTAAAAAGAAATGCTTTTAGAATCTAAAAATAAAACGTATGGAATATCAAAGGATGCAGAATAGCCAAAATGGTTTTGAAAAAGGAGAATAAAGTTGTAGAATTTATATTCTTAATTTTAAGATATATAACAAAGTTACATTAGTCAAGACAGAATGGATAGACATATAAACATATTAGCAGGATAGACATATAAATAAATGGGATACAATAGAGAATCCAGATGTAGACCCATACATATTTATTTAATTAATTTTTTAATACATGTACTAGGGTAATTCAATGGGGAAAGGATTATATTTCCAATAAAAATACTGGAGCAATTGGATGTATAAAAAGAAAAAAATTAACTTTGGGCACCTGGGTGGCTCAGTTGGTTAAGCGACTGCCTTCGGCTCAGGTCATGATCCTGGAGTCCCGGGATGGACTCCCACATCGGGCTCCCTGCTCAGCAGGGAGTCTGCTTCTCCCTCTGACCCTCTTCCCTCTCATGCTCTCTATCTCTCATTCTCTCTCTCTCAAATAAATAAATAAAATCTTCAAAAAAAAAGAAAAAATTAACTTTGATTCTTACCTCAAACACATATACAAAAGTTAACTAGAAATAACCTAGATTGATCTGAATATGGAGGCTAAAATGGTAAAACTTATAAAAACAAAGAACAAGAGGAAGTTTTTGTGATCTTGACTAAGGAAAAGATGTCCTAGATAAGATACAAAAAAGCAGAAAACATTAAAGAAAAAATAGGTTAAATGGCCTTTATCAAAATTAAAAGTATATATACTCTTCAAAAGATAGATGATGAGACTTCTGGAAAGGCCATGTGATGAAGGGAGAAATAAACAATTTAATAATTATAGCTGGAGACTTTAATGCCCTACTTTCAATAATGGATAGAAGAACTAGGCAGAAAATCAAGAATGACATAAAAGACTTGAACAACACTATAAATCAACTAGATCTAACAGATATCTCTAAAACACTCCACTCAACAACAGCAGAATATACTTTCTTCTTAAGTGCGTATGGAACATTCCTCAGGATAGACTATATAGTAAGCTATAAAGAAACTGTCAGTAAATTTAAAAAGATTTAAATCAAACAAAGCATGTTTTCAACCACAATGGAATAAATTAGAAAGCGACAATAGATGGGAAGCTGGGCAATTCACAAATATGTGGAAATTAAACAACATATACCTAAATAACTAGTAGGTCAAAGAAGAAATCACAAGGGAAATTAGAAAGCACTTTGAACTAAATGAAAATAAAATACAACATACTAAAACTTTTATGGAATCAGTTAATGTGACATATCACATCAACAAGAGAAAGGACAAAAACCATATGATCATTTCAATAGATGCAGAAAAAGCAGTTGACAAAGTACAGCCTCCTTTCTTGATCAAAACTCTTCAGAGCATAGGGATAGAGGGTACATACCTCAATATCATAAAAGCCATCTATGAAAAACCTACAGCGAATATCATTCTCAATGGGGAAAAACTGAGAGCTTTCCCCCTAAGGTCAGGAACATGGCAGGGATGTCCACTCTCACCACTTTTATTCAACATGGTACTAGAAGTTCTAGCTACAGCTATCAGACAACAAAAGGAAATAAAAGGTATCTAAATTGGTAAGGAAGAAGTAAAATTTTCACTACTTGCAGTTGACATACTATATATAGAAACCCTAAAGACTCCACCAAAAAACTACTAGAACTGATAGATGAATTCAGTAAAGTTGAAGGATGCAAAATCAATGTACAGAAATCTGTTGCACTGAGGGGCCCCTGGCTGGCTCAGTCAGAGGAGCATGTGACTCTTGATCTTGGGGTTATGAGTTCAAACCCCACGTTGGGTGTAGAGATTACTTAAGAATAAAAGAAATCTGTTGCATTCCTATACACTAATAATAATGAAGCAGCAGAAAGTGAAATTAAGAAAACAATCCGATTTACAAGTGCACTCAAAACAATAAAATACTTAGGAATAAACCTAACCAAAGAGGTGAAAGACCTGTACTCTGAAAACTATTAAACACTGATGAAAGAAATTCAAGACAATGTAAAGAAATAGAAAGACATCCCATGCTCATGGGTTGGAGGAACAAATATCATTAAAATGTCTATAATGACCAAGGCAATCTATACATTTAGTGCAATTGCTATCAAAATACCAACATCATTTTTCACAGAACTAGAACACACAATCCTAAAATTTGTATGGAACCACAAAAGACCCCAAATAGCCAAAGCAATCTTGAAAAAGAAAAACAAAACTGGAGGTATCATAATTCCAGACTTCAAGTTATATTACAAAGCTGTAGGAATCACTTCCATAAATAAAATAGTTATTACACTGTGTAAATTTGACATCAATAATTCTATTATCTTCCATAGAGCTCATATGCAAATTACATGCTGAAAGATATTGGTGTGTACTTAAATGCTAAAACAAAACAAAACCCCCCCTAAACACAAGACTCAACTACCTGCTGTCCAAACAAACACAAATCCAGGTGTGATTATTTTTTTCAATATAAGTCTCTCAATTACTTAGGCTTTGAGTGTTCTGACCCTATAGGTTTTCAGACTATGTGGTACATATTACATGTTTTCTTCACTCAATCAAAGAAAATACCTTTTTGTTGATAAGTTAACATTGTTTTCTCAATAATAACTCTATCTTGATGAAAAAGAAGGCAATGTGAAGCAAAAAGATTGAAATTATCTTTTTTTAATAGAAAAAATGTATTTCATTATGTCCTGTAGCAAATTATCAAGGGCATAATATCCCACCAAAGACATATGTACGTTATTTAAAAAAATAATTTAATAACATTTTTTCTAAAAATTTTGGTGACTGAAATTTCCAAAAAGATTACTTAAAATTGTGCTTTTTGTACCACATGCTTAAAACAAAATATTAAAATATTTAACTTTTTCGCATACATTAGATATTCTGTATCTGAATAAATTTGGAATATTTAAATTTTATTCATGTCATTCTTTTTATTTTAAAGTTTACTTGAAAAGATTAGAGGTTGCAAAACATGTTTTTGTTTAAATTTGATATCTACATAACATAATGATTGCTCACAAAGGATTGAATTTTATAAATAATGTGATTTTAAATATGAATTCTTTCTTTAACACTAATAATTTAAGAATCTGATTTTTGGGAATGGTGGCATTTGCTGAAAGATTAAATGATTACAAACTTTCTAAGTTAAAAAAAAACAAAGCTGTAGTAATCAAAACAGTATGGTAGTGGCACAAAAACAGACACAGATCAATGGAACAGAATAGAAAACCTAGAAATAAACTCACAAGTATACAGTCAATCTTTGACAAAGGAGGAAAGAATACATAATGGAAAAAAGACAACCTCTTCAACAAATGGTGTTGGAAAACTGGCCAGCTACATGCAAAAGAAGGAAATGGGACCACTTTCTTACACCATACACAAAAATAAACTCGAAATGGATTAAAGACCTAAATGTGAGACCTGAAACTATAAAACTCTTAGAAGAGAGCACAGTCGGCAATTTCTCTGACATTGGTTGTAGCAACAGTTTTCTAGACATCTCCCCTGAGGCAAGGGAAACAAAAGCAAAAATAAACTATTGGGACTACATAAAAATAAAAAGCTCCTGCACAGTGAAGGAAACAATCAACAAAGCTAAAAGACGACCTACTGAATGGGAGAAGATCTTCGTGTGACATATAAAATAAAGGCTTAGTATCCAAAATATGTAAAGAACTTATAAAACTCGTCCCGTATCGGGCTCCCTCCTCGGCAGGGAGTCTGCTTCTCCCTCTGACCCTCCCCCCATCTCATGTGCTTTCTCTCTCTCTCATTCTCTCTCTCTCAAATAAATAAATAAAATCTTAAAAAAAAAAGAACTTATAAAACTCAACACCAAAAACCAAATAATTCAATTTAAAATGGACAGAAGACATGAGCAGACATTTCTCCAAAGAAGACAGCCAGCTGACCAACAGACACATGAAAAGACGCTCAACATCACTCATCATCAGGGAAATGCAAATCAAAGCTACATGAGACATCACCTCACATCTGTCAGAATGGTTAAAATAAAAAACACAAGAAACAAGTGTTGGCTTGGTATTATACTGAGCGAAATAAGTCAATCAGAGAAAGACATGTCTCATGATCTCACTGATATGAGGAATTCCTAATCTCAGGAAACAAACTGAGGGTTGCTGGAGTGGTGGGGGGTGGGAGGGATGGGGTGGCTGGGTGATAGACATTGGGGAGGGTATATGCTATGGTAAGCACTGTGAATTGTGTAAGACTGTTGATTGGTGTACCTGTACCTCTGAAACAAATAATACATTATATGTTAAAAAAAAAAGATCATAGGAAGGGAAACAAACCTGTACCTCTGAAACAAATAATACCTGTACCTCTGAAACAAATAATACATTATATGTTAAAAAAAAAAGATCGTAGGAAGGGAAAAATGAAGGGGGTGGGAATCAGAGGGGGGAGAGGAACCATGAGAGACTATGGACTCTGAGAAACAAACTGAGGGTTCTAGAGGGGAGGGATTAGCCTGGTGATGAGTATTAAAGAGGGCACGTATTGAATGGAGCACTGGGTGTTATACGCAAACAATGAATCATGGAACACTACATCAAACACTAATGATGTAATGTATGGTGATTAACATAACATAATAAAATTAAAAAAAAACTTCAAGAGAAAAAAGAAAAAGTTTATAAATTGAATTTCATCAACATTTAAAACTTCTGTTCTGCAAACAATATGAGTAAAACCTACAGAATGGGAGAAAATTTTTGCAGATTATATATCTGGTAAGGGTTTTATGTCCAGAATAAAGAACTTCTATATATAATCATATATATATTAAGACAATCCAATTAAAAATGGGAAAAGGAGGGGTGCCTGGGTGGCTCAGTCAGTTAAGCGTCCGACTCTTGATTTTGGCTCAGGTCATGACCTCAGGGTTGTAAGACAGAGCTCCTTGTTGGGTTCTATGCTGGGCATGGAGCCTGGTTAAGATTCTCTCTCTTCCTCTCCCTCTACTCCTCCCCCACCAATCCACCCCTTTAAAAAAATGGGAAAAGATAAGACATTTCTCCAAAGAAGATTTACAAAGTCTAATTAGCACATGAAAAATGCTTTCATTTGCCATTAGGAAATGTAAAGCAAAGAAATATGACTTCACACCCACTAAGATGGCCAAAATAAAGAAGACAAGATAATAACAAGTATTGGCAAAGATGTGGAGAAATTAGAACCCGTATACATTACTAGTGATAAGTGAAAACATATGTCCACAAAAACTCATTTATATAAGAATGTTCATAGCAGGCTTTATTCATTACAGCCAAAAAGTGGAAACAATCCAAATGTCCATCAACTGATGAATGGATACAGAAAATGTAGTACGTTCATGCAATGGACTATTATTTGGCAGTTAAAATAAATGAAGTACTTATATATGCTCTAACATGGATGAAACTTGAAAACATTTTACAAAATCAAAGGAGCTAATCACAACATATCCATATTATATGATTCAATTTGTATGAAATGTTCCAAATAGGCAAATCCAGAGATACAGGAAATAGTTTAGTGGTTACAGAGGCCTGGGTGGGTAATGAGGGCTCAGTAAGAGGATATGGAGAGTGAATGCTAATGAGTACAAGGTGTATTTTTGTAGTGTTGAAGTGTTCTAAAATGAGATTGCACTGATGGTTGCACAACTCTATAAATACATTAAAATTCATTGACTTATATACTTTAAATGGTGAATGGTAGGATATGTGAGTTATATTTCATTAAAGCCATTTTATTTTATTTATTTTTAAAAATATTTTATTTATTTATTTGACAGAGAGAGACATAGCGAGAGAGGGGACAGAAGCAGGGGGAGTGGGAGAGGGAGAGGCAGGCTTCCTGCCAAGTAGGGAGCCCGATGTGGGGCTTGATCTCAGGACCCTGGGATCATGACCTGAGCCGAAGGCAGACGCTTAATGACTGAGCCACCCAGGCACCTCAATAAAGCTATTTTAAAAGGACTTCATTAAGAAAATAAAAATGCAAGCTACAGATTGGGAAACATTATTTACAAAATATAATCTGATGAAAGACTTGTATCTTAAATGAATAAAGAACTCTTACAATATTGGGAACACAACTCAATATTTAAAAATGGGGAAAAGATTTGAACAGACACTTCACCAAAGAAGTTATATTCCATGCATGTCAAATAAACACATGAAAAGTTGTTCAATCAACATGGATAGTCATCAGGGAGATATAAGGTAAAACTATCATGAGCTATTAGTACACATCCATTGGAATTGCTAAAACTAAAAGAAAAACATCTGACAATATACCGTGTCCATAAGGATATGGAACAACTATATTTCTCACACATTTCTTTTGCGAATGCATAAGGCATAGCTGGGTTGCATAGTAGTCCTGCAGTTCTTAAAAAATTAAACATACACTTACCACACAACTCAGCAATCCTGCTGATCAGTATTTACTCAAGAAAAATAAAAACATGTTTTACAAAGTTTCTTCCATGAATGTCCTTAGCAATTTTATTCATAACAGCCCAAACAGGAAGAAACTCAAGTGTTCATCAACAGGTGAATGGATAAACAGACCATTCTATATTCATTCCAAGGAATACTGCTCAGCAACAAAAAGGAATAAACTACTGGTGCTCACAACCATATGGATGAATTTCAAGTGGCTTATGCCAAGTGAAAGAAGATAGACAGAAAAGACTACATTCTATTATTCCTATCACATGGAAATCTAGAAAAGGCAAACTACAATGAAGGAAAAACCAGATCAATAAATTTCTAGTGTTTGGGTTAGGGGAGAGGAAAAGATTGAATGTAATGGGCCATGAAGGAACTTTTTGGGGTGACATCTATTTTGTCTAGACTGGGGTGGTGATTATATAGTGGTATAAATTTATCATGTATCATTGATTTGCACAATTACAAGGGATAAATTTTACTCATGTAAATTTACCTCAGTAAAGGTGATTAAAGTTTTTAGAAAAAAATCAAAGAAATGGGGGGTTTATGGTGGTAGGGAATTGCTATAGATTGAATGTTTGCTTTTCCCCTAAAATTCATATGTTGAAATCTAATCCCCAATGTGATGATGGTAGGAGGTAGAGGGCTTTGGCAAGGTGCTCAGGTCATGAGGGCAGAACCCCCATAAATGGGAATAGTACTTTCACAAAAGATAACCAAGAGGGCTCCCTTGCCCCTTCTTTCATGTTAAGGACACAGTGAAAAGAACCAGGAAGTGGACTCCCACCAAACACCGAATCTGCTGGTATCTTGATCTTAGACTTCCCAGCTTCCAGAATTCTAAGAAATAAATTTATGTTATTTCTAAGCTATTCAGTCTATGGCATTTTGTTATAATAGCCCAAATGAATGAAAACAGGAATTTACAAGGGATTATTGGTAGAAACAAACTGAAATCCACTGATGTTAGCCAATCCTTACGTGAGGTATAAAAGGACTGAAGTCGAGATCCCTAACGCCCAGCTAGCCACTATACCACATTCTCAGTTCTTTTTGGTGTGTGTAATATTATTGTATATGAATCCAAAGCATTTTGAAAAAGAGTGAAACATTAATAAGTTTCAAAATCAAATATACTGAGTTTCTGACATGATTACTAGCCAGTAATCTCAGAGGAGGAGCATACTCCAGGATTAGTCTGGGTTAAGTGAACCCTGACACAAAGATCTGAGGGCAAGAAATTTATTTGGGGTATTTTTTATGTGGCTAAAAGCCTGAACACACCAGGCCTAATGCTATCCTGAGGCCTGCTTCCAAGGTTGGCCCTTGGCTGGCTTCAGGGAACTCAGATTTTGAGAGGGTTCCCAAAACCCTCATATGAATGGCTCACTGTGCTAAACCTCATGCAAACAATGTGGTTTGCGCTAAACACCTACTTTCCTTTTGGGAGTCTGGGATTTGGGCACATGCCGAGCAGATGGTGTCTATAAGACCAACTCCCGTTAAAGACTTCGGGGACTGAGTCTCTAATAAGCTCCCCTAGTAGACAGCTTTTCAAACATGCTGTCACAACTTGTTGCTGTACGAAGAAACCACATCCTGTGTGATTTACTGGAGGAGACATTTTGGATGCTTGTTCCTGGTCTCTTTAGGGGTTCATCCCATGCACCTTTTCTTTTTGTTTTTTGTCCTTTAGCTGTAATAAATCACAACCATGAGGATGACTCTATACTGAGTTGTGTGAATCCTGCTAGTGAATCACTGAACCTGGGGGAGGGGAGTCTTGGAGACCCCCCCCCCAACACAGGAGGTGATCCCAGAAGACACTAAGAGGGGAAGGAATGATGGCCCTTAAAAGGATGTATTATTCAATAAGTTACCAGAGTGGGCAATCAGGGCAAAATTCTTCTGGGGAACATGAACTTCAGAGTTATCTGCTCAAGTGGCAAGAGGGATGTGATATTTATCACCCCACCATAGAGTTGGTATTCATTGTCTGGAACTTTCAGCCCACCCTGCGCACAGGCCCAATGGGCTCTGGTGGCCATAGCTAGCCCTGAAGAAAAGAGCTGCAGTTGGAAGTTGGGCTTGCTTGTATGGAAATTATAAATGCCTGTGGAGGATATGGTGGGGGCACTTCTCCCACAGCCTCTAAAAGGCATAAAATCAAACATGAACACAGAACTATTATCCAGCCATTTCACATGCTACCCATTGCCTTCCTTAGGATGAATTACTTGCACCTTATTCCCACCAGGGAGCCCTTGCCTCCCAGGAGAGTCCTTTAAAAGCTGCAGTCTGGCCCAGTGCAGTGAGAGCATAAGGGAAAGTTTGCCCTATCCATATAAGATGGAAATAAGGTCTTTGTTCTCTCTCCGCTCTCAAGTCCTGGTCACAGGAAGCCCTGCCAGGGTCAACTGTTCCTTTTGTTTTACCTCTTTACTAGCCCAGTCTAATTAGGAGGGTCAATAGCTTCCTGTCCCACAGAATGGGCACCCAATCTGAGCCTCTGGCTCTCTCTCCTTAGGACATAGGCTCCATCATCAGGCTACATTACTGAGGAATACTCTATCTGGGCATTGTGTAGGTCCCCTGGAGATGATTTACTCTGCCTGCTCTTGGTAGAGTGCCCATATTCCCCAGGGCCTCTGGCTTACTTACAGTTTCCTCATTCTACCTTTTCCTACTTACATAGCTAGAATTTCACCATTTATTTAACATTTTTTAAAAAAATTCAAGAATAATTAACATATATTAGTTTCAGGTCTACAATATAATTTTTCAACAATTCTATATATTTCTCAGTGTTCATCAAGATAAGTATACTCTCAGTCTATAGCAAGTGTACTCCTTTGTCTCTTTCATCCAACCCTCCACCCACCTCTCCTCTGGCAACCACCAGCTGCTTCTCTGTATTTAAGAGTCTGGGTTTTTCTGTCTTTTTAAAAAATTTTGTTCATTTGTTTTGTTTCTTAAATTCCCACATATGAGTGAAATCATGTGGTATTTCTTTCTGCCTTATTTCGCTTAGCATTGTACTCTCTAGGTCTATCCATGTTGTTGCAAATGGCAAGATTTCATTACTTTTATGGCTGAATAATATTGTTGTATATGTATAACACATCTTCTTTCTCCATTTATTTGTAGATGGACACTTGGGTTGCTTACGTAATTTGGCTATTGTAAATAATGCTGCAAAAACATAGGGGTGCATGTGTTTTTTTGAATTAGTGTTTTTTCTTTTTTAATTTAATTTAATTTTATTTAAATTCTTGTGTTTTCATTTTCTTTGGGTAAATACCCTGTAGTGGAATTACTGGATCATATAATAATCTTATTTTTATTTTCCTGAGAAAACTCCATGCTGTTTTCCATGGTGGCTGCACCAGTTTGCATTCCCACCAACAGTGCATGAGGGTTCCTTTTTACCCACATCTTCACCAACATTTGTTATTTCTTGTGTTTTTAATTTCTGGCATTCTGACAGGTGTCAAATGTTATTTCATTGTGTTTTAATTTGCATTTCTCTGATGATTACTAGAAATTCATCATTTATAAGATGTGGATATTCAGAGTACCTATCTCATAGGGTTGTTATGAGGATTATGTCAGATAATACCAGGAAAGTGCTTAAAACTGCCTGGGACACAGGAAGCAGTCAATATTATTATGTACGTATAAATAGTTGGCAGATGCATATTTATTAGAAAAAAAATGGAATGCACAGATTGTTTCAACCTGCTCACTGAAATGCACAGGCAGACTAGAAAGGTAATAGTGTTCTTCAGGAACACTTAACTGATTTTCAATTTCAGCTTCTGAAAAATTTCAAAAGTTCTAGGTAAAATACTATTCCTCTCACAGTTGTGAGTGATTTCCCAGTTCAACTCCTAAATTCAAGGTTGCTAGGTAGACTTAGTGAAATTCTTGTTCAAGAAATGGAAGGTAATAAAATGGTAACCCTTATAAACTCACTGTCATCTTCTACTACTCATATATTTTTAATCTTCCTTTTAAAAAAAAAGCTCAATATTTATAGAGCAGATTTGAAAACCCCTCCTTCTATAACTGCTTGTGAGGAAAACAGAGAGGCCGTGGCCAGAAAACTTAGAATGCTCAAATTAGAGACACGCAGAAGCCACTGGGCCTCACACACACAATGAGATGAGCCACTCCTGTGGTCATACATGATTAGCAACAGACATTGAGCAAGCATGGTGAAAGGAAGAAGACATTCTTGGGAACTCCTTTATGAAGACTGCACTTCAGGTGGCCTTGGAACAAGAGCACAAGCAAGAACTCAGGACTGTCTGGCAACTGGAACAAAGTCTGTAAGACCCAAATGGGACTGAGCCAGCAGGTGACAATGTGTGGCAGAACTTCCACAGTGCAGAGAAAGAAAGTCAGAATGGAGATGATTTCTTAGCCACACTTGGCTAAAGGTTGTCGTAAGGAGTGGTTTAACTGTTGGTATCAGAACTCAGTGTGTATCATATTGCCAGTTTTTTTTTTAAAGATTTTATTTATTTATTTGAGAGAGAGAGAATGAGAGATAGAGAGCACAAGAGGGAAGAGGGTCAGATGGAGAAGCAGACTCCCTGCTGAGCAGGGAGCCCGATGTGGGACTTGATCCCGGGACTCCAGGATCATGACCTGAGCTGAAGGCAGTCGCTTAACCAACTGAGCCACCCAGGCGCCCCATATTGCCAGTTTTATTGATCATGGTAATTGGACCTGTGTAGGTCATTTCATCAAGGACAAAAATGCAAATCTGTTAATATTTACATATACTAAAGAGCCACATGATCACGGTTTAGTTCCCACTGCCCATGAATTTGGTTCTTAATTTAGCTAATTTTCTTTATCAGATCAAAACTACCACATGCTGTTTAAATCAAAACATGCTACATTGTTTTTCTTTAGCCCTTCAGAAAACTCTTTCCTGCTAAGCATATTAGTCTTGGGTTTTTTTTTTTTTTAAAAAGACTTATCCCTTGGAAACTCGTGCCTAGTTTACCTAGTGAACACAGGCAGTGGATTTTTAAAGAGTTATTGTCCTAAGATATGCGTGACCTGGGAGGGCTAGTCTGGAATCTACCCTATAAAGTAGCACAAGAGTGCCACCCACTGGTCAAACAGCTTTAGTGTTTGTGTGAGAGAGAGCTTACCTCTGATAGTAACAAAGAGCATCTGGAGACTGATGCTCTCAATAGGTGAATATGCCAATCCAAAAGCAAATGATTTCTGCCTTGAAAAATTTATATCCACTATTGTACATATTTCTTCATGTTATTTTTATAACTTTTTGCTGCATATGCCAACCCAAATAGGCAAAAATTCAAAAGCTTGACAATACAGTCTCTTGGTAAGGCTGTGGGAAAACAGGTATTTTCACAACACAAAAAGTTACACCCCTCTAAGGGGAAATTTGGAATATCTAACAAAGCCACATATGCACTTATCCTTTGACTCAGCAATTGCATGTTAGCCTGAACACACTTCCAGCAATATGAAAATACATATGCAGATTATTCATTGCAACATGATTTGTAATTGCAAAATACTGAAAGCTTAATAAACGCCCAAATATAGGAAAGTAGTTGAATAAACTACAGTACATATATACGATATAGTATTACACAGATATGAAAAAAAGAATAAGATCTGTAGGAACTGATACGGAGGATTTTTCAGGATATGTTGTTAGGCAGACAGAAACAACTTTTAACAATTGACATCTGTATCAATGCTGTTTTTTGACCTAATCCAGGAGATAATTTAAATTTTTAGTACTAGAAATTTGTGCTGAATCAGGAATGGTAGAGATGGATGAGGAAGGCATTTTAAGACAGGTACACCTGTCTTTGCCTTCCCTGGGCCAGCCCTCCTGACATATTCACTAATGCACTGTGTGTGCGGCAGGTCACTTCTCGCAATAGATAGACAGGTAGACAGAGACATATATACATAGGGATCTGAAACAGAGCGTAAGTTGTGTTTAGCTTTAGATATATGAATTGAATCACACATTGACTCTGCCATGTTGCAGTATTCACAGACAAATCATGCTCAAATAGATGACAGCAGGCGGACCAGAATCTAGTAAGTTTGTTCACCTCAAGATTTTACTATGATCTGTTTGACATAGGTGTGTGTTGATTTAAATTTCAAGCTTAGCATAGAGAAGACCTTATTACTTCCCAAATTATAGAATCTGCCCTGCTTCTGTAGTAGTATGCTCCCATTTCCCTTTCTGTTGCTGTTCTTCCAACAGACTGGTTATTTTAATTTTTTCGCATCCTTTTTTCTTCCTACTTTAAATTTCAGAGGCATCTTTGTTGTATAGCTTTGTTATAGTAATAACTATAACAGATTTATTTGTTCTATTAAGCTGTGGGTTCCTTGATTTTTTTACCTGCACTGCAGGAACCGGGAACTGGAGAGGCTCCGCAAGGCCAAGCACTGGCTAGATCCTTCCAGTCGGAGATGTCTCTCCTGTGCCATCTACTGACAAAGCTTCACATTGTGCCAGGGGCAAAGGAAACATTTGAATTATCAAAAACTGGGTGAAAAGAATGAGCTGAGATGGTAAACCCACAACCTGCGCAAGATGTGTCCATATATACTTCCTATGCCTGTTCCTCCAATAGCTTAATTTTTTTTCTCATTCCTTGTCTTTCTCTTCCTCAACATGTAATTCACAAGTATGTGCACAACTTTTGTTGCTTAATATGTATATATGTATGTATACATATATATTTGCCTTTACATTTTTCCAATTAGAAAATTCAGTATTACATATTCTTTCCTGAGCCCCTTCACCTGTTATGAGGGAGGAAAAATGTGGTGAGTTTATTTTTGCAATTAGTCTATAAAACAGAATTCCATAACCATAGTAGATAAATAGATAGAAAAATGTATAGGTAGAGGTAGGCACATGGATGAACGCATAGATGGACACATAAAGAGAAAATAGAAATAGATTGAAAGAGGGAGGCATACATATATTAAAAATTATCATAGTAAGAGAGACAGCTCTTTATTAAAAATTGAAGTCTGTAGGACATAAATGTAGTCAGTGGCATTAGAAATTTAGGGGCATTTGGGATGGCTTTTCATCTTGGGCATGGTACCTATCTTTGTTCAGAATATACCAGCTTTCCTCCTTTTCCTCCTGACATACTCACCAATTTCCTATCTTTGGGGTAAGGGCCCTTCTCTTTAATTAATTTTCAAAACAGATGATAAGGCTGTGCCAATCTGGGGGTCTGTGTATGAATAGAAACACACATATTTACTCTTAGACTTTACACTCATGCACGTTTTGTTCTAAGCGTCTAACTGGGATCTGAGGTCAGTGTCTCTGATGTCTGAGGTGTAAGAGCTCTCTCTTTCCCAGTAAGAAATCTCTTGTACTTCCTTAGGGGCATGCTTATATTTACTTTCTCATGCTGTTTTTCCAAGGGGCTGGTTTTGGTGTTGTTAATTTTTTCTTATCTTTCCCTCCTCATCTTCTAATTCTTTTTTTTTTTTCCTCAACAAGGACCATTTTTATTTTTCAAAGAGCTTGTGGATATTCTGCCTGAAGACAAGAGGACACATATTCTCAAAGTGCCCATACTTCTATAAGAAAGGGGGTACAGTAAGACTCTAAATTTGTATTTGCATACATAAATTCTAGAAGGGTACCCAAAAAAATTAGTAAGAGTGGTTTCTTGGGGCAGAGATGGGGACAAAAGGGTGGATGGGCATAGGCATAGGAGCAAGACTTGCAATGCTACCTGGTAAATAATAAAATTAAGTGCAAATTTATTCGACATAAAGATAAAACAAGCAATGGATCCCCAGTTTTCCTTGAGTAGGCTATATTTTGGGGGACTAGAGTATAGTGCACAGCTCCCACGTTATCTAAAGAGGAGGTGGGGGGCGCTTGGGTGGCTCAGTCGTCAAGCGTCTGCCTGTGCCTCAGGTCACGATCCCAGCGTCCCGGGATCGAGCCCCGCATCAGGCTCCCTGCTCGGCGGGGAGCCTGCTTCTCCATCCCCCACTCCCCCTGCCCATGTTCCCTCTTTTGCTGTGTCTCTCTCTGTCAAATAAATAAATAAAATCTTTAAAAAAAAAAAAAAGAAGAGGTAAGGAGAGGAAGCAGGACCTTCTCAAGGTCACCCTCAAAGTCATGGGAGAAGGAAACTCTCCCTAGCCTTGCCTGCTGGCCACACATGGTGTTGGGCTCTCTCTGAAATGGTGGGTGACCTTCAACTTACATTTTTTTTAAATTTTTTATTGTTATGTTAATCACCATACATTACATCATTAGTTTTTGATGCAGCGTTCCATGATTCATTTTTTGTGCATAACACCCAGTGCTCCACGCAGAACGTGCCCTCTTTAATACCCATCACCAGGCTAACCCATCCCCCCACCCCCCTCCCCTCTAGAAACCTCAGTTTGTTTTTCAGAGTCCATCGTCTCTCATGGTTTGTCTCCCCCTCCAAATTACTCCCCTTCGTTCTTCCCCTCCTGCTATCTCTTCTTTTTTTTTCTTAACATATATTGCATTATTTGTTTCAGATCATCTTCTAATTCTTAATTGTGTATCTCTTTGTTATTGTTTTGTCATATTGCCTCATATATTTCCAACAGGTCTGTAACTTTTGTACTTTTAATAAATTTTTTCATCAGTGGAATAGTCATATATATTAATACAGTATCTTTTGCAATCTCTTTCCTTCTTTTAACTAGTCCTTCCAAGTAGGTCATACAGCAATTTATGGTCTAATTTTTGTTTACTCACTAATTTGTATTGAAACCCCAGTGAATTACTTATTCTGCTCCTTCAGGACTCAAATTTGCCACAAACAAATGAGGAAAACAACAGAATTATTCCATTGGAGGTGAATAAAATAAATCTAAATGTGTCTGAGGTATTTTTCTATACAATAAAAAGCATTATTTATTGAGCATACAAACATTCTTTTAGAGCTTTATAAAAAAAAGTTTGGCCATAGAGGGTCAGATCCATAAAGACCGCTCTTTGGCTTTAATTATTTTAGATGCAAAACTTTGTATCTAAAACACATTAAGACTAGTATTTCTTGCTCACTGTCATTCGTATTTTTTCCATATGAAGAATATTAACATGCTTAAAAATCCCGCAATCACCTTGGCATCCCAGTAAAGTATGCAGGTCACGAATATGATTTTTTTTAAAGATTTTATTTATTCATCTGAGAGAGAGAGAGAGAGAGAGAGAGAGAGAGAGACACAGCAAGAGAGGGAACACAAGCAGGGGGAGTGGGAGAGGGAGAAGCAGACTTCCTGCTGAGCAGGGAGCCTGATGCGGGGCTCAATCCCAGGACCCTGGGATCATGACCCGAGCCGAAGGCAGACACTTAACACCTGAGCCACCCGATGGAAAAATTAAGGTGCAGAAATGTACAAGGAGTCCAAGTCATATAATAAGTATCTTTTCTTACTGAAAAATCACTTCTGGAGCGCCTGGGTGGCTCAGTCGGTTAAGTGTCTGCCTTCCGCTCAGGTCATGATTCCAGGGTCCTGGGATCGAGCCCCATGTCCTCGGGCTTCCTGCTCAACAGGGAGTTTGCTTCTCCCTCTGCCCCCCTTCACCCCTGCTCATGCTCACTCCCACTCTTTCTACCAAATAAATAAATAAAATCTTAAAAAAAAAAGAAAAATCACTTCTACTGCAATCAGCTTTTAAATCACGCTTAATGAAGATATCATTTCAACTTTATGTCATGCTATAGTTCTTTATAAAAGAGTGAATTTTATATTCTGGGCAAAGGGAGCAGATATTCGGAGTGGACTTCCTTGCAAACATACTGCTGAGAGAAATGTTAAGGAATAAAAAATAGCATTACCTGAGTCCCAGAGTTGAGAGGTGAGGGAAGAGCTTTCTCCACACTGGAGACAGTCAAAGGCAAGGTACCAGGCAAAATGTATGGGAGACACAGATTCTCAGGTCATGATGGTAATGCCAAAAAATATACCAAAAAACAAAAAAATGAAAAAACTAAAGGAGGCTGTTAAAGAATGATTAGTAGATGAATCAGCCAAGGCTCCCCAGACCTCCTGGTGGATGCCTTCTTCCCATTATCTGGGCCACCAGTTTTGCCAATTCGATTCTAAAATATAAGGGCAATCTTATCTTCCACTACTTAATCCCATGATTTAAATCAATCTAGTTATTTTTACCAGACTTCCAAAGCTTTCTTTTGCACATCTTCCACATAGAGTTGGACGAAGCTGATAGGGCAGTTGATGTAATTTTGTATCCCTTTCTAAGCTTTTGTATATGGTGGTTTTTTTGTTTTTGTTTTGCCTTAAATACCTTAACCCCTTCCTCCCTACCCCATTCCCCCTCAATCTTCTCCATTCTTGGAAATCAAGCTCACTTATTACTGCTTCTGGGATCCCAAGAAGAACCAGACTCTCCTCACTCTTATCCCACATTAGAAACTGGCAGGGCTGGTGGGGAGAGGTGGGGTGGATGTGGACCAGAGAGGGAAAGAAGGCACTGAAAAGAACTATGAGGTTTTCAGCTTGGCTTCTGCATAGGATGGGGATAAGGGGAATGTTCTGACCCACACAGCCCTCTGGAGGAGTGGTAGTAAGTAAAGGCATGTGAAGGCTGAATCTAGACCTTAAGGTTTTCGAGAGAACTCTACCCTCTTTTCTGTCTATGGGGCTAACTTTGCTTCAGAGGCTGCAGCCATCCCCACACCAATGAAAATGGCTGGTCAATCCAATGGCCTTGTGTCCCAGATGATAAAGTCTATACCTATACCCTCATTCCTATTTTTCCATCACTTGGTAATTATAAAGTAAGTCAGTTTGCTTGATTAGCAATAGGTCACACAGTAATAGGACTCATAGAAAAGTTGAAAGACTAGTACAAAGATTTCCCATATACCTGGAACCCAGATCTCCTAAACGTTAACATTTTACCACATTTTTTCTCTCTCTCTGTAGACATTTATACAAGTATGTATGTGTGTAAGCCACATACACAATTATAAAATTGGCTAGCAGCCATATTAATAAAGCAGGTAAAATTAATTGTAATACCTTGTTTGCCCCAATATCTGTATGTTATCATTTCAACATGTAATCAGTATAAAAATTCACACAGTATTTTCTTTTTTCATACTAAGTTTCTGAAATCTGGTGTGTATTTTACACATACAGTACATCTCAATTAGTAGCCACACTTCAAGTGCTCAATAGCACAGTGATGGCTAACTAGTGGACAGCACAGAGAGTGTGATGATCTTTCAAGCTATGGGACTGGATGAGTGAAAGAGAGCCCAGGACTGGGTCTTGGAGCACTTGAACATTTAGAATTCAAGTCAAAGAAGAGGAGCTGACAAATCAGACAAGTGACAGCCTAGTAGACTAGGAGGAAAAGAAGGCAAACGTACTGTCAAGGGGGCCATGAAGGAGGAGACTGTCAACTGCATCGACTGATGCTGAGAAGTCGAGTAAGATGAGAACAGAGAAGTGATCACTGTAATTGGGAAGATGGAGTTGTTAGTCATCTTGGCAAAACAGTTTCATTAGACCCAGCTACTCTTTTGGAACTGAAGAGAGAACGGGAGGTGGAAAGTGGAGACCTCATGTGCAGACATCTCAAAGGCAACAAGTTCCAAACTAATTTATCTCCTCTGACACTCTCCCCCACTCTCCTCTCTTTCTTTTTTCTGACCTCTATTTGAGGCCAATGCTAGATATCTGGGAGACATTCTCGAGTCCTTTTCTTTCAGGCCTTATATGCTAGTATTCACAAAGCCATCCCCATTTCACCTCCTAAATACTTATTGTTGCTTTTGCTCCATCCCTATGTCCCCATTGTAGGCTCCTGCCACCTCTGATCTTCCTAATACCTAGTAATCACCGCTGTAATTACACCTCTAGGATCATCACCCTCAAAATTCTTTTCGTAAAGCCTGAGGACACGCAGAAAGGCGGGGGATCGACTGGTGTTGCCAGACTGAATTTTTAAAAACACAAATCTTGTATTTTTGCTATTCTGCTAAAAATCCTTGCATGGCTCTTCATGGAACAGCTTTAGTGTTCCTACTCTTGAGTTTCTTTTTTTTTTTTTTTTTAAGATTTTATTTATTTGACAGAGGGAGACACAGCAAGAGAGGGAACACAAGCAGGGGGAGTGGGAGAGGGAGAAGCAGGTTTCCTGCAGAGCAAGGAGCCCGATGCGGGGCTCCATCCCAAGGACCCTGGGATCATGACCTGAGCGGAAGGCAGACGCTTAACGACTGAGCCACCCAGGCGCCCCTTGAGTCTCTTCTCTTGCAATCCCAAATCAACACACACACACACACACACACACACACACACACACGAGTCCAGTTCTGTTTCATGCTTGCATCTTTATTATCCCTCCTACCCACCCCTCCCCTTCTCCCAGTAACTCATCCCCCGAAACAGGCAGCACGACCAGCTCATTTGTACTAATTTTTGCTTAGATACCAACCTCAAGTACCTTCAGCATTTCCCACCCCCCTCTATGGCTACTTTTCTCCAAAGCTACTAAAACTGTGCACCTGTTCTCCCTTTCCCAAATGCCCTGCCCTGGCATTTCAATAAAATTCAGTGCTTATTTAAGTCACTGTTCTCACCACATTCATCATAGTTTTTTTAAAGTACAAGTTTCTGTCAATGTCTCCAACTAAGCCGTAAACTCTTTGAGGTCCGAAAGCTCGTCTCATTACATTTGTGTTCCCAGTACCTGGCACGTCACTTGACACATCATTAGGTGTTCAAGCAAACGTGTTAATGTTAGGAGCAGTCAAAGAGGCAGAGGAGAGCAACGCTGCGAGAAGGGCGGCCCGTCTTTCCCTGTCTCCAGCCCACATCGGATCGCTCAGGAGGAGGCCGGCGTCGAACCCGACGCGAGGCCCCCACTTCTCCTGCTGGAGCTGCGCGAGTGTGCAATGAGGGCCGGGCAGGAAATAAAAGGGCAGTGCTCTCCACGGTGGAAGGCCGAAGGAGAGAGGCTTAAACGTCCCCACAAACAGAACTAATGGCGAAACTCCGCCTCCTCCTTACCTACCCGGCCGGGCCTGCTTGCCACGTGATCAAGGCCACCCACGTGAGCTCAGCTCTGCGTGATTCGCCGAGGCGTCACGTGAGCACATTCTTCCCTGGGCTCCGGCTGCATAGTTTGTCTTGGAGTCAACATTCTCGCGTCCCGGTCTTCCCCCGACCCAATGGAAGAGGACGATGAGGAAGCGCGGGCACTGCTGGAAGGCGGCCCCAATGAGGCTGGCAGAGGTGCCCCGGCCGTCTCGGCTGTCCCCGGAGCGCTGCCGGCCCTTTGCGACCCTAGTCGCCTGGCGCACCGGCTTTTGGTGCTTTTGCTGATGTGCTTCCTAGGCTTCGGTGAGCATCTGGCCGGGTGGGGTGGGGTGGGGCTGATAATCCAGAAATTTCTGATTTTCTCTGGGATCCCCGAGATCCGCACTGAGCTAGCTCAGAGCTGCCACGCGGCCTCAGTGCAGCTTCCCTCCCCCGCCCCGTTTCGGGACTCCACTGAAGCCTGTGGACGTTGCTAGCCCTTAGGCGTCTTGGAGGTGGAGGTCCGGGGACAGAGCTGGGCGAGTTTTGTCCCCCTCTTTTGCCCTCCAAGAAGTCCCGGAGGCTAGCAGCTCGCCCCCTGGGGACATAGAGGTGAAGGAATCCCTATTTCTCAAAGCTCCTGTCGATGTACTGTTAAGAAGGAATTCAGAAAGATTGAACTACCCACCTCTAAGCACTACCCCCCCCCCTTTAAATGACTAATATGTTAGCAGTCTGTTATGGTCTTTGGGTAAATACATCAATGTGTCTTGCTGATAGCTTCAGTGAGTAGATGTGTTCTCTTACTCTTCCGCTCTGCCATGAGTGAAGTAACCATACTGGACTCGTGGTAGTCTTGGCGGTATTTGGTTTGTTACGAAATCTGATGACTCTGAAAACAGTTTCTTGAGATAATTTCCAAAGCACCTCCTTGTATTCCTGCAACTGATGTATTCAGCAGCATTTTAATATCAGTTTGGTATGGTATGGAGGTCACAATGTGTTTTTCAGGGCGCTCGCTAGAACCTGTGTCACCAACAAGTTTAGGAACATTATGGTGGATAACTTTATGCTGCTGCTGGAATATGTAAACAGGCATGAAGGATGCTTTGGGCTTAGTTTCTTTGCAACTCCTTGTTCACTTCTTCCCCCACACTTTGTGGAAAGATGATGCCTATCCAATAGCTTTATGCATGGCATAAATATAACTGACAGGCATCCCTGTCAGTTATATTACTTTAAATGTCAGTGCATGGGGCGCCTGGGTGGCTCAGTCAGTTAAGCGTCTGCCTTTGGCTCAGGTCATGATCCGGGGTCCTGGGATGGAGCTCTGTGTTGGGCTCCCTGCTCATCGGGAAGCCTGCTTCACCCTCTCACACTCCCCTTGTTTGTGTTCCCTCTCTCACTGTCTCTCTCTGTCAAATAAATAAAATCTTAAAAAAATAAAAAAATATGAGTGCATGAATGTCAAACCTCTCTACATTTCTTTCTTACCCCCAACAGACATTATCATCGTGTTTTAATCTTTTAGAACTCAGTTTTTTCAGTCTTGATGCTGTATTCACTACAGTATTTGATCTTGGGTATTCTGTTTGTAGAGCTAGATTATTGTTTCAAATATTGATTCCGAGTAGTTAAACTCCATTCCTGTGCTGTCATGGTAAGTGGTGACCTCAGGGTACATTATTGGGAAACTGCTGGGGATGTTTGTGAAATCTTTATTGTGTGTGTGTTTTGGTAGCTTCACATAAGGAAAATATAGCTGCATGAAGATGCTAAAATAAAAAAAAAAAGACCTGTGAAGCATGATGAAAGTGCAATGACAATCAGTTGTTGATTAACTTCTTTATTTATTTTTTATTACGTTCAGTTAGCCACTGTATAGTACATCATTAGTGTTTGATGTAGTGTTCAGTGATTCATTAGTTATGTATAACACCCAGTGCACATCACAACATGTGGCCTCCTTAATACCCATCACCCTGTTACCCTCACCCCTCACCCCCCTCCCCTCTGAAACCCTCTGTTTGTTTCCCAGGGTCCATAGTCTCTCATGGTTCCTCTCCCTCTCTGATTTCTCCCCCTTCAGATTTCCCTCCCTTCCCCAGTGGTCCTCCACACTATTCCTTATCCACATATGAGTGAAACCATATGATAATTGTCTCTCTCTGCTTGACTGACTTCACTTAACATAATCCCCTTCAGTTCCATCCATGTCGATGCAAATGGTGGGTATTCATCCTTTCTGATGGCTGAGTAATATTCCATTGTATAAATGTACCACATCTTCTTTATCCATTCATCTGTTGAAGACATCTCGGCTCCTTCCACAGTTTGGCTATTGTGGACGTTGCCGCTATGAACATTGGGGTGCATGTGGCCCTTCTTTTCACTACATCTGTATCTTTGGGGTAAATACCTAGTAGTGCAATTGCTGGATCATCAGGTAGCTCTATTTTTAACATCCTGAGGAACCTCCATACTGTTTTCCAGAGTGGCTGTACCAGCTTGCATTCCCACCAATAGTGTAAGAGGGTTCCCCTTTCTCCACATCCTCGCCAACATTTGTTTCCCTGTTTTGTTAATTTTTGCCATTCTGATTGGTGTAAGGTGGTATCTCATTGTGGTTTTGATTTGTATTTCCATGATGGCTAATGATGTTGAGCATTTTTTCATGTGTCTGTTAGCCATTTGTATGTCTTCTGCCCATTTTTTGACTGGCTTATTTGTTTTTTGAGTGTTGAGTTTGAAAAGTTCTTTATAGAGCTTGGATATGAGCCCTTTATCTGTAATGTCATTTGCATATATCTTCTCCCATTCCGTGGGCTGCCTCTTAGTTTTGTTGACTGTTTCCTTTGCTGTGCAGAAGCTTTTTATCTTGATGAAGTCCCAAAAGTTCATTTTTGCTTTTGTTTCTCTTGCCTTTGGCGACGTGTCTTGAAAGAATTTACTGTGGCTGATGTCGAAGAGGTTACTACCTGTGTTCTTCTCGAGGATTTTGATGGATTCCTGTCTCACATTGAGGTCTTTCATCCATTTTGAGTTTATCTTTGTGTATGGTGTAAGGGAGTGGTTCAGTTTCATTCTTCTATATGTAGCTGTCCAATTTTCTCAGCACCATTTACTGAAGAGACTGTCTTTTTTCCATTGGATATTTTTTCCTGATTTGTGAAAGAGTAGTTGACCATAGAGTTGAGGGTCGATTTCTGGAGTCTCTATTCTGTTCCATTGGTCTTTGTGTCTGTTTTTGTGCCAATACCATGCTGTCTTGGTGATCACAGCTTTGTAATATAGCTTGAAATCAGGCAACGTGATGCCCCCAGCTTTGTTTTTCTTTTTCATTGTTCCCTTGGTGGTTGGGGTATTTTCTGGTTCCATACAAATTTTAGGATTGTTTGTTCCAGCTCTTTGAAAAATGCCAATGGTATTTTAATAGGGATTGCATTGAAAGTGTAAATTGCTCTGGGCAGGATAGACATTTTAACAATGTTTATTTTTAATCTAGGTTCCCAGTATTTGCTGTATATGCACAAAAATAATTTGTAAATGATTTCGCATGTTTTCTCTGCATTATTTGGCTACAACTTAGAAAATTATTAGTGGAAGGGAGGTGGTCCATGGGTGTCAGTCCTGGAGCGCCTCATATAAACATTGAAAATCACCAATTGAATAATATTTGCAACCTGAAACTTCTATATGGGTAGTATTATCACTTATAAAATGTTTGCTCTTCCTTATTCTAGGCAGCTATTTTTGCTATGATAATCCTGCTGCCCTTCAGACTCAGGTTAAAAGGGTAAGTTGATTTTTCACTTTGTTTCTCTGGAGTAGGGATAGCTGTTGAGACATCATCAGGTCTCAGATTGCCTACTCTGAAATATTGTCCATTGAATCCATTTTAACATCTGTAGTAAAATCCATATGTAGTAAGGAGTGTTCTTGAGTTGGAATGAGTGACAACAAAGAATTCATTTATAGCACTTGTGACTAGATAGTGTTTTACACTTTAAATAATTGCTATTTCCACAGAATTACCAAAAAGTATTAGCAGATTTTTGTTTGCAATTCACTTTCCAATTGCGTAATCATCTGAATGACAGACGATTGTGTAGGATAGCTTTTTGCTTTCTTAAATATGTCTTTTTTTATTGTTCTTCCATTTTTTTAAATGTGGATGCTGACTGCTGAGGATTCTCCATGTCAGTACTTTTAGTCTGGTTTTGTAAAAATACATTTGATATTTATAGTTTCTTGTGTATTTAGATAGTTTTTGCTTTTTAAGGTTTTTACCTTTGGACAGGAAGAAATAGATTGGCCTTTCACATTCTAGAATGAAAGGGAAAGAAGGTAGGGTTTAGTGGGGGGGGTAGGGATGGGCTAAGATTATCTTTTGCCATGTGGGGGGAACACCAGTGCATATGGCATAATGGGAATAAGAATGTAGAAGATACAGGCAGGTGCAGAGGGAGATGGTTCCAGTAATGGGGGATCTAATTGATCCTGGACTCCATGAAGCCTCTGAAAGGCATGTGGACCCAGGAAGTTCCCAGGGATGCCAGGTGCGACCATTTTTCTGGGGCAAGGGCCATAGCTGTCATGAAATTCTCAAAGCAGTTAGTGACTACAAATGATTAAGAAACTCCTGTCCTACACAAAAAGAATGTTTTGATTTGTTGCTAAACTTAACTGTTTGGAAAAAAATAGTTTTATTTTCTTCCCATATAGGATATGCAGGTGAATACGACGAAATTCATGCTGCTGTATGCCTGGTATTCTTGGCCCAATGTAGTTTTGTGTTTTTTTGGTGGCTTTTTGATAGACCGAGTATTTGGAATACGGTAAGCTTGAAAAACATCTCACCTATGGGTAAGATATTATTAGGAAAGCACAGAACTAGATTAAGGTATTTCTATGAAGAACTGAGTAAAACTCTGTATTGACTGTAATAATCTACATTAGTTTTTTTTTTTTTATGGTTTTTATATATTCCTGGAATTGGCTTTTGAAACTTGGTTGGTATTTCAGTTAAGGTCGGGACTAGTAAATGCTATTCATGAAATATGGTAACTCAGTTATCTTAAAAGTGTAAATAATGTCCTCACTTGGGATCAGGCAAACCAGGGTCTGAATCCCATTGCTGCCACTTACTCAGCGTCCTGTTCTGAACTGTTCCTAGCTTCCTGAGCTTTAGTTTCTGTGTTGGTAAAGTATGGTAATAATTCTTGCCTTACAAGGTAGTTACAAGGATTGAAAGAGGTAGATAGATAGTATTTGGGACATATGTAGTATTTATCTCTCTCAGCCCCAGTGAGATTTTCTCTTTCCACCCTTGGGCATTGAACTTTTTGTGGCCACTTCTGTGAGATGCGGAGGGAGGAATAACATTATAAGCTTTGTCATTTTTTATCCTTATGGTTGTGTATGTATTGTTAGTGGAGACTTAAAGAGGGATGCAGTCTGGGAATATTTTCAGAAGGCAGAGAGAAAAATGATGAAGCATCTTTCCGCCATGTCTGATGGAAAAGGATTGAAGAAACTGAAAGTGTTTAGACTCGGGGACTTAAAAATCTTGAAGGGTTAAGTATAAAAGAGGAATTAAATTTATTTTGCTTGGTCTGAAGGGATGGAATTAGCTTGAAACTTCAAGGGGGGCAGATTCTACTTAGTATGATGGAGACTTTGCTTGGTCAGTTTGATGAGGGGCCGTGATTTGCCTTAGGACCGCAGGAAGTTTTCTAGTTGCTAGAGAACATTTCAGTAGAATGTGGGATGGCCATTTCACAAGCATCTTGAGAGGGATTTGAGTTTCAGAAGTATGGCTTACTCGTAGAATCTTTAAGGACTCTTTTAATACTGGCGTTTTATTACTCTGGGGAAACATTAATCAGATATTTGAAGTATAGAATGTGTGAGTAGGCAGATAACTTGATTGATATTTGTCCTTTTAAAAATAGTTATTATGCTAAGTGAAATAAGTCCAGACAAAGACAAATGCTATATGATTTCACTCATTTGTGGAATCTGAAAAAAAACAAAACACAACAACCAACAAATGAATAAACAAAAAACAGAATCATACCTTTACAGAGAACAAACTGATGGTTGCCAGAGGGGAGGGCAGGGAGGGTTGGCCAAAATGGGTGAAGGGGGGTGAGAGATACAGGCTTTTAGTTATGGAATGAAGTCAGAGGAATAAAAGGAATATAGGTAATGATATTGTAATAGTGTTGTATGATGACAGATGGTAGCTATACTTATGGTGAACATAGCGTAGTGTATAAACTTGTCAAATAACTATGTTGTGTCCTTGAAAGTATTATAACACTGTATCAACTATAGTAAAAACAAACAAACAAACCCAAAATCAATAAAATAAAAAGTTTTTAGTTATCGGGAATTATAACTAATTAAAATTACTTAATCTTGGAATAAATTCCAAACTCTTATAGTAATTTTATAAAGAATGTCCATGCGCATGTGGGGGAGGGGCAGAAGGAGAGAGAGAGAACCTCCAGCAGACTCCCTACCGAGCTTGGAGCCTGATGTCGGGCTCCATCTCACCACACTGAGATCATGATGAGCTGAAACCAAGAGTTGGACGCTTAACTGGCTGAGCCACCCAGGCACCCCAAGAATGTCGGGTTTTGAGTGGGAACCCTGGGAATTTCTTGAAGATTATTTAACAAGTTTTGTTTGTTTAAGAGATGATAATGGTTTAAGCTAAAATATGTCATTACTGAAGCCTCTGGAGTCCCCTTAGAAGTCAAGACTTACACAGATTAACATTTAGCCTGGGAAAGCTGCTGCCTTTAGAGGCAGACTATCACTTCGTTTTTCTTTCCTTGGAGGGAATATATAGGGGTCAAAGACTGAAGTCTAGGGGTCAAAGAAGACTAAAGAATTATTACTGAAGGATTTGGTGACATAGTCTTAATTCATTCTCTGTCTCTGTCGCTCTCTCACAGATGGGGCACCATTATTTTTAGCTGCTTTGTTTGCATTGGGCAGGTAAGATAGTCCAAAACGTTCATTGATTATGTAACAGCGGCTTTTGAATTCTTGTCTGATTCCACCAGCAAAAATGTGTTTATTGAATGCCTGACTTAATTAAGCAGGGTCCCCAAATGGCCATGTAGCATAATGTATAGTCCATTTTAAGCCTTGAGATAGATGAACATTAATATTTAAATTTCACAGATTTACTAAGAAGGAATGTTAAAACTATTATAGAAGTTGTGATTCATTATAAGTTACTTATTTCTCTTGAACACTTTTTAAGTTTACTTTTTCATTGATTCTGCATTTATATTCTACATTGTAGGTGATTTTTGCTCTGGGTGGAATATTTAATGCTTTTTGGCTGATGGAATTTGGAAGGTTTGTGTTTGGGTAAGTTATACATAATTTCATTCATCCTAATATATTACTGTTGACCTGTCAATTTATTAAAGATTCACAAAAATATATTACTGTCTCTTCTGGAGAATTACCTCAAATCCTTGGAATCTAGCTATATACACAAGACTGTTTATTGTCTTACTTTTCCTTTAAAGTAAGCAACAATTTTGCGTGGTCATAGTTAACTCTATATGGGGTTTGAATATTAAGTAGTTCTCCAAAAATATTTTTCCTGGGTGTTTTTTGTTGTTGTTGTTGTATTGAAGGCTGATTTAAACCGCATTTAGAAAAGTGTAGACCAACCATTTCTAGGTTGGTGATTTATGGACATTTTGCTGTTTCTTAGTGGATAATGTACAGGTCCTTTTGAACCCTGTTAAAGAGGCTTGAATGAGCAAAATACCAATAGACTGATGATTCTTCATGAATTTTAATGTCTGTTCAGTAAGTCCATTCTGAGTCCAGCCTTGGGCTTCCTGCCCTGAGAAATGCAGATGACATAACTTATTTAAGCTTTTTTATAAGTACTAGGGACATGTAGACATATATGATACACCCTAAAAAATGCTCTGAGAGAGAAGGAAACAAAATGTATATAAAAATATGAAAGGGATCCAGAGACGGAGGGGTGGTCAGAAAAGACCAGAATTGGTCTTGACATTGGTATAGGGTTTGGATTAGTAGAAGAGAAGGAGAGTATTTTTGGATTAGGACAGAGTGAGGAGGGCTCAGTGTTAGGATATGGAGGAGAATCTCCTAACTGAAGGCCTAGAGGAGGAATGGTCAATATGTAGAACTTACAGAATGAAAGTTAAAATCCAGGAAGTAGGAAAATGTGGAATATGGAAGGTATTGGGCTGAAAAATGTGAATTTTATGTTTCCACAAAATACGAACCACTCTTGCCACATGAACATTTTATATAGCATAGGTGGTGATTTGACCCAGATTCCTTTTACTATAGGTCATGGTTATATACCACAATCCCCAAAACTTAGCAGTGTCATGCAGCTGTTACAGTGTGCTTGTGGACTTTTTGGGTCAGGAATTTGAAAAGGGCACAGCATGGATGGCTTGTCTGTGCCCCAGATGTCTGGAGCCTCAGCTCAAAAGATTCATGGAAGGTTGGGTGCGGGAATCATCTGAAAGCTTGTTGACTCATATGTCGCATTCTGGGGTTGGGACAACTTGAAGATTAGCGCTGCTGGATGGAGTGCCTAAATGTGGCCTCTCTGTGGCTTGGCTTTCTCATAGCATGGTGTACTGAGGGTAGTTGGACGTCTTACAAGATGGCTCAGGCTTCAAGTGTGAATGTTTGAGTGAAAAGGTAGATTTCAGCTTTGATTACACAGCACCACTTCCACAATATTACATGGATTGAAGCAGTCTCAATCCCACCTAGAGTCAGGGGTGGGGACATAGATCCCACCTTTTGATAGGAGGGGTGTCAAAATTTTAAACTTGCATTGCTAACTGTGGTATTTCTGTAAAAGCAGTAATTTTTCTTCTTTTTCTCATTTTTAGGATTGGTGGGGAGTCCTTAGCAGTTGCCCAGAATACATACGCTGTGAGTTGGTTTAAAGGCAAAGAATTAAACTTGGTATTTGGACTCCAACTTAGTATGGCTAGAATTGTAAGTATGACAAACCTAATGAAGCCAAACAGGAAGTAAGAGATTTAATCTTGTAATTATCTCTTAAAAATAATGGGATGACGTGTGTTTTGTTTGCTGTATTAGGTATTGATTTTTTATATATATCTGTTGACCATAGTATAGCATTTACCTTATTACTTTAAGGCATTTTTGACCTTATTTCACTTGGGAAACAGTCTAAAAAGACTAATTGAGCATTCATTAGTTCAAAGAATCTGAGCATTGGGAGGGATCTTACAGGTTTTGTCATCAGATTTCTTTGCCCATCCCTGGCATGAAAGTCTTCCAGACTCTACTTGCACATTTCTAGTGATTGGAAGCTCACCGTGCGTGTGATAGGGCAGCTCCTGTACTTGAGCTTTATGAAGGTCAGCCTCACATAGAGATGAAATCTGCCTCCACAAGTAGCTTTTTCTCGGTGCTCCCACTTGTGCCCTCCAGTTAACATTTGTTACCTCTTTCGTGTGCCAGCACTTTGCTTATAAAGACAGCTTTTAAGTTCTTCATCAGACATGCTCATTTCCTGTGGTTGTCTAAGCCATATGACATGGGTTTCAGTTCCCTGGTCATGGTGCTCCCGCCTGTCTGGGCTTACTGCAGGTGCTCGGTACTTTTCCCCAGCATTTGGAACCTGGAAGTGTTTGTGGTGTTTCAGGTTTGGTCTGATAGAGGGTACTCAGGGAAACAACATTATACTTTTATTAATGCAACCTGTGAGGTGTTTGGCCACCCCAAACCCTGTTAGGTTTTTTTTCCTCATAAACTCCTATGAATAGAGGTTTTTTTAAAAAAAATCCTTGCCATTGAAAATCAAGATTCCAAAGACTAGTTATTGGCCTGAAAATGCTTGTAACATATTCTTAGGGAAGAAGAAATCCAGTACAAAAAGTTTTTAAAGTACTATTTCATTATATAAAGCATATAATGTATACATGTAATCTATATAACATTTTTGTGATTTTTATACATGTAGGTTCTTTCTAATTTTTCAACCATTATAGATAGCACTGTTGTGTGACACTATAAAACTTGTCTGAATCTCTGATTGTTTCCTGAAGCTAGATCTCTGGGAATGGAATTGAATCAAGAGGATTTGTTAGGGTTTCTTAGGACAGTAGTCTCATATTATCCTCTCCGCGATGTTTACGTCCCCATCTGTGGGATATGAAAGGATCATTTTTATTATAGCTTTGATAGTAGAGACTGTTATTACTTAAAAAATCATTTTTGATTGGAAACACCTAAATATGACTTTAATTTGTAATTCTTAGCTAGTATGGTTTTGCATATTGTCTAAATTTTATTCACAAGAATATTCTGAGTACCTCATTATGTATCTTGTGCAAGTCAAGATATGTCTGTGGCAGTTTGTGGGTCTTGTTGTCTAATAACTTATCGAAGAAGGAAATAAGATGTAATCTTGGTGACATCATTGTGGCTACTGGTGGATTCTTTTCTGTGTGGTCACAAATTAGCTCTAATCCATTGAGCTGCATTCTGAAAGCCCTGAGTTTTTAGGAATCTCAGCAGCTTCGAGGATGCAGGGTGGAGGTTAACTGGGGTGATGGGAGGACCGAGGAGGAGGTAGAGTGAGCTGGACCGCAAGCAGCCACCTCCTCTTCAGCCAGGACAGCTCAGCTTTGACCTGATTTCTGTGCTTAGGGTCCTTGTAAGACACATGAGAATTCCATTACATTCCATTACAGAGCTGCTGGGGTAGATGGAGTTTCAGTGTTTTTGCACTTTCCTTGTCCCTGTGCATATTCAGAATGGTTGATAGAGATTCTGGCTTTACCTCCACATGATTTTTCTGTAGCCTGAGCTGTGAGTTTGTCTATTTTGGACAGTTGATCTGTTACCATTACACCTTTAGGCAGTGGACTTCTCACTTATTATTTATATCTTCCTGGGGGTTGGAAGTCCAGCACCCTTTTGATTGTCATTTGTAATTTGTTACTTTTAAACTCATTATTTCAATGAATATTTATTGAGGACTTGCTAAGCCCTGTCATGTTAGGCATTTTAGAATTAAAGGATTTTTAAGGCAGCATCCCTCTCTCTGAGAAGCTTTTATTTTCAGTGATAGTGAGGAAAGTTTCCAGTAGGTCTCCATTTATACCTTCTTGCTCATTTGAGTAAAGCCATAGGTTAACATTTTGTAAGAAATAGCTGTGTGAAATTTGCTACTGTGTTTGCTGTGAGAATATTGTTGAGGACGTGTTCATTTCTCAGTCTTTAGTGTCTGACCTGTCAGTAATAGTATTTAGCACAGTTGACATTCCCCCTACCTTGATTTCTTCTCTTGGGTTCCAGGACACTACAGTCTTATAGTTTCCCTCTTGCCTTTCTGTTTACTCCTTTGGCCTATTTTGCTAGTTCCATCTCAGTCTTTTGAACTTGTAAATGTGGGGGTGCCCTAGGGCATGGTTATTGAACATCTTCTCCTTTCTTTTGACGCTTACCTCCTTGGTGATTTTATCTAGTTTTGAAGTTTTAAATAGTATATCTTTGCTCCTGAATTTGTATCACCTGTCCAGACCTTTCTCCTGAATTCCATATCCCTATAATGCAGTTCCTACTTGACATTTCCACTTGGATGTCTAGTAGGCACATCAGACCTGACATGGCCAAAAGCCAGCTCTTGATTTTCTACCTGTGACCTCCCCAAACCAGCTTATGCTGTAGTTTTCTCATCCTCACTTACAAGCAACTCTTTTCTTCCATTTGCTCAGGCAAAACCTTAGGTGTCATTTTAAATTACTCCTCCCCCCGCCACAACATGTGTTTTCCATTTCAAATCCTATTAGCTTTATCATCAAAATATATCCATATTCTAGGGGCGCCTGGGTGGCTCAGTCATTGGGCATCTGCCTTGGGCTCAGGTCATGATCCCGGGGTCCTGGGATCGAGCCCCGCATCAGGCTCCCTGCTCAGCGGGGAGCCTGCTTTTCCCTTTCCTTCTGCCTGCTACTCCCCCTGCTTGTGCTCTCTCTCTTTCTCTGTCAAATAAATAAATTAAAAGTATATATATATATCCATATTCTGACCACTTCTTACCATGCCCCCTGCTAGCCATCCTTATCCAAGACTCATCATCTCTGTTCTGGATTTTTGCAGTAGCCCCCTAATGCATGTCCTTGCTTCTGCCTTTATTCCTGCTTATAGTCTCTTTTGAATATAGCAGCCAGAGCAAATCTGTTAAAATGTGTGGAATCCTGCCGCTTCTATATGCTTCTTCGCTTCCCATCTCACACAGAATAAAAGCCAGAAGTCCATATTATTACCTGTAGCCTGCTTCCCCACCATTTCCTCTCCAGGGATCGCATCTCATGTTCTGTCTTCTTCCTTTACACCGTTCCAGACTCTGCCGTCGCTGCTGTTCCTTGAGCACGCCGCCGTATGCACTCTCAGGGCCTGTGCACCGACTGTTCCTTCTGCCTCAGTGCTCTGTCCTTTCCCCAGATCACCTCGTGGCTAGCCTCCTTCAAGTTTTTACTCAAAGGCACAATCGCAGTGAGGCCTCCACCCCTTTATGTTCTCTTTCCCTGCTTTTTTTTTCTTATTTTTAAAAGTACTTACCACAATTTAATATACTACATATTTTACCTCTTCTACTCCTTTGAAATGTAGGATTTATGAAAGCTGGAGATTTTTCTGTTTTGTTCTTGGTTATATTCCCAGTACCTAGAACAGCGACTGGTTCAATGAGGGCTCAATAATTGCTAAATGAATAAGTGAATGAGAATATTATCTTCTGTAACTTTTATTGTCTTCTTATGGATAGGATGAATTTTTAAGGTGTAAGTATAAGCAAAGGCTGTGCTTTTTCTGAGTGAAAGTTTATTTTATTCTTAGGTACGCTGTGAATTTTGTCACTCGTTTCGTTTTTGCTTTTGTTGCTAGAAAATTCTAAATGTACTGTGCTGTTTTCAATACTAGCATCTTCTATAAATTAGCATTTGTGTGTGTGTGTGTGTGTGTGTGTGTGTGTGCAGTAATTTTATCTGTGGCTTTATCTTAGTGTGTTAGTTTTTTCCGAGAGTGTTTTTTTAAAAAATGTATCTCTTGTTTAATCTGGATCCTGTTATACTTGTTTCTGCTAGCCATCTCACATCCTTTATTGAATAAGGCAGAGCACATATAAATGAAATGTTTTTTCCTTCTCTTTCAGGGAAGTACAGTAAACATGAATCTCATGGGATGGCTGTATTCTAAGGTTGAAGCTTCGTTGGGTTCTGCTGGTCACACAACCCTTGGGGTCACACTTATGATTGGTTAGTGGATCCTGATGTCCCTTGTTTTGTATCTTCTGAAAGCACGTCATAGGAAGTACTGTGGCAGAGAGGAGAGAACACTGGAATCAGGGTTAGACCACTTTTGTTATAGTTTTGCCTGAACGGTTCACGAGTTCTTGGACCTAACTAGAAATACTGAATCTTTTACCCAGTTTGTGTTACTATTTCCATTTTCTTAAAATGGAGGATTTTGTCCCACCTTGTCTACTTCAGTGTTGTCATGGTGAGCAAATAAGAGATTGTGTTTGAAAATTCTGAAAACAGAGACTTTATACATGTAAGCTGTTACTAGTCTATGGCAGAGGCATAATTGTTTCCTTTTGATCAAATTCAATTAGTATACCTATGGACCTAAGATTTTACAGAAGTTAGAGGTGATAGGATGTTGTAGGAAATCCACTAAGTTGGGAGTCAGGAGTCTGGGTTCTAGTCCCGATTCTAACTGGTTCTGTCAACTTGGACAAGGAAGTGAACCTCTGTGTCTTAGTTTTCTGTAAAATTTCAGGTGTTTGGAAGTGTATAGGTCCCTTCTGGCGCTAAGTTCTGTGAGGTAAGACTTCGTTGTACTGGTTGCTGGGTGGATCACTGAGAAACATATGAGACCTTCTGGAGTTCCCACCTGTGCTTTTCTCTGAGCAGTGGGTTTTTGTAACTGAGCCCCCATAGTGGGTAAAAGGACCACTTGCAGAGCCCTACAGAGACCTGTGGGATGGTGAGTTGAACATTCTGTGCCATCTTTTATTCCTTATAATTCCTTGGTACAGTTTGGTAGAAGGAGGGCAGTGGAGAGGAAATCTTGAACAGGTAACCTGTATCTAGAGCTTTCTCCTTTCCTCCCTGACCTCTCAAATCCCTTGCTTTATTTAAAACCTCTTTTTCTTACTCTTAGATGCTCTTCAGTATTCTTTCCAGTCCTCTCCACAATGGAGAATTTGAGAATTTTAAAGAATTTTAGTGCCAGAAAAGATCTGTGCCATCAAGTCAAAGCCTCTGATTTTACAGATGGTGAAGTTGAAGCCCTGAGAGATTAAGTTCTGTGTTCAACATCATTCAGCTTGTGGCAGAAGTAGAACCCACGTCTACTGACTTTTATTTTAGCAATTTTCAGCTAGACCACATTATGAAATTAAAGATCCATGTTTTTACAGAGCTTCTTTTAAAAATCTTGAGAAGTGTAAACTTTATTTACTCTTTATCCTGATTTGCTTTAATGATAATGAGATCAGCACTAGTGAGTAATGCTGATTACACAAAGGAAGGAGAGCCTGGCTGAGCTGTGCTGTGGGAGGGTGGGGCCCTTTGGGCTGCTAAAGGGTAGGAGCAAGGGTTGCAGACTTTGGGAAGGAATCAAGAGGAAAATTCGATGATCATAGAATCAGATGTTGCTTTTATACTTTTTTTCCCTCTGGCATCTGTCAATAATCAGTGCTTAGACTTAGTTAAGAGATTAGTACAGATTTGCTAGCGTGTCATCCACTTTCTTAAAGTCTGTATTTGCATTACAAGACTAGATTAGTATGTTCTAGTCTTTTCCCTCTAGTCTCCAACCTTCTACTGGGAAATAATATAGTAAGTGTGACTGTTGTTTTTTGAGTACTTATCACATGCTGTTTCTTTCCTTCTGTCCTGATTTAGTAATTGTAGGATTTTCTTAAATGTGTCTGGATGCCATCCATTTCATTTGCTAGGTTTTCTGCTGTTACTATAAGGTACTGCCTCTTGGGAACCTTCAGTCATTCTCTTTTAAAAATCTCTCTTTTGGGCGCCTGGGTGGCTCAGTTGGTTAAGCGACTGCCTTCGGCTCAGGTCATGATCCTGGAGTCCCAGGATCGAGGCCCGCATCAGGCTCCCTGCTCGGCAGGGAGTCTGCTTCTCCCTCTGACCCTCCCCCCTCTTATGCTCTCTCTATTTCATTCTCTCTCTCAAATAAATAAAATCTTTAAAAAAAGAACTCTCTCTTTTTTATTATAGGGGGTATAACATGTATTCTTTCACTAATCTGTGCCTTGGTTCTCGCTTACTTGGATCAGAGAGCAGAGAGAATCCTTCATAAAGCACAAGGAAAAACAGGTAGGTCTAAATTCAAACAAAGTGGGGCTTTGGGAAATTGCAGACCTTTGAAGGTAATTTACAATGAGGTAAGTTCCTAATGTAGTGTTGTAAGCCCAGTGAGGCTTAATACATGTTTTTTTTATCTTTTGTTTTCCAGTCTGTTTCTGCTTGTCTAAATTTTAAGTTTTCCCAGAAGCTATGTTCCAGTAATTTACTGAGAAAAGTATTGTACACTGAATGCAAAGGTTAATCTAATCACGTGATAAAAGAAAAATAATCTTGACCTAGGTATGCAAAATTATGCTGATAGCTTCTTCCCTTTCTTTTCAAGGTGAAGTTATTAAGTTAACTGATGTAAAGGACTTCTCCTTACCCCTGTGGCTGATATTTATCATCTGTGTCTGTTATTATGTGGCAGTGTTCCCTTTTATCGGACTCGGAAAGTGAGTATTCTTGTGCATCCCATTTTTGTTGGCTAAATTGTAGTGAGAATTTAATCACACAAATGTAATTTTTTTAGCTATAAATCTTGCTTTTCTGGTTATAGTTTATATTTACACAGGAATTATTTTACATCCTGGTATATAACTGATTTTCTTAGCTTAAGGTTTAATATTTGGCTTAATACTTTCATTATTTTTTTGATGAAATACCTAATAGTTTTTGATTCATAATATGGATTTATTTTAATACTTTGAATTGGATTAGTATTCTTTTTTAGAGAATGGAAACAGTGCTTTGACTCATTATGCCTGGGCACATTTCCATTTGTTAGGACTATAATTATGCTGGGGTTCAAAATCAAATTCTTCTTTTGTGTTGTCACTAACCTCTCCCTTTCCACTGGCAGCTGCTTGAAGTGTGTGAGTGTGTTTATAGGGATGTGTCTTTGTAATCAGAACCTTTAAATTCAGACTGTTTTCAATAATTTGAAATGAACTCTAGGTATTATCTTGCAAAGAACCTACCCAGTCCCACTTTAAGGAAAAGAAGCACTCTTAATGTCATGTAGTAATTCATTTGGTTTTCTGAAAAGTTATGCGTACTGTTTGCTGTTTATTTAAAATGAAAAAATCGGGGCGCCTGGGTGGCTCAGTCAGTAAGTGTCTGTCTTCAGCTTAGGTCATGATCCCAGGGTCCTGGCATCGAGCCCTGCATCAGTCTCCATGCTTAGCGGGAGCCTGCCTCTCCCATTCCCTCTGTCCTTCCCCTCTGCTCTTGCTCTCTGTGTCCCTCTCTCTCTCAAATAAATAAATAAATAAATAAATAAATAAATAAATAAAATCTTTTAAGAAATAATAATAAAATGAAAAAATCAATATCAGTGTATTTTATTTAGTTATTGAAATATTTACATAATCCCTAAAACTTTAGTGCCAGTTGTTTAAAGATGACTGTTAAATAAGGTGGGAAAACAGTATCAAGAAGGAAAAGTTAACTAAACTTAAGAGTTATTTTTATTTAGTTTTATTTTGCCTTTAATTATTAAAAACAGAGTAGTTCTCTCTAAAGTGCTTATTTCTTTCTCTCTCTCTCTTTATTTTAGAGTTTTCTTTATAGAAAAATTTGGATTTTCTTCCCAGGCAGCAAGTGCTATTAACAGGTATTTCATTAATTCTGTGAGTGCTTATTGTGGCATAGTGTGGGTCTTTAATTATAACCAAATGTTCTGAGAGACCAAAAAGACATGTGACTTAACATCCATAGTGTGAAACCAAGATTATATTGGTGCTTGATTCTGAGAGACCATCTTTGCATTAACGGAAAACCGAAGAAACCTTGGACTACTCTTTAATCTTTAAATTTCTGTTTACTGATGACCATTTTAGAAGAATGCTAAATTAAATGAGCTAGGATTTGCTTTGCCTAATGGTTTTAGGGACTTTTTGGATTTTTTTTTTTTTTTTTTTTGGTAGCTGTGATACATTTCATTAAATATCTTTTATATTCTCTGGGCAGTGTTGTATATGTCATATCAGCTCCCATGTCCCCGATATTTGGGTTCTTGGTGGATAAAACAGGAAAGAACATCATCTGGGTTCTTTGTGCCGTGGTGACCACTCTTGCTGCCCATGTCATGCTGGCCTTCACGCTGTGGAACCCTTGGATTGCTATGGTAATGTCACTGTGGATGCTTGCAGGGCTCAGGGCTTCAGGGAGGACTCTGTAAAGTGCACTTCAGGAGCTACACTCCGCTCCTCTGGTAACAGAGCTCGTGCCAGTGGGAAAAACAATGACTTGATTGCAGTTTCTACAAAAGAACTATTTTTAAAGTAAATAAATGTTAATTATTTAATGTTAATTATTGTTAAAGTAATTAAATGTTAAAGTATGTTAAAGTAAATGTTAATTATTTAACATACTGTATTTGATACGGTAATCTTAATGCTGAAATTGAATTTGAAATAAAGTAGTCTTATAAAAGCCATAATGCTTATTAGTTCCATTTATTTTCCTCTACTTCTTTAAAAAATTCTTCCATCATAGGTGGCAAAAAAAAAAAAATGTCTATCAGCCCAGGATTCATGATTTTGCATTCTTTTGTCTTTGACCCTTAGAAGGTTAAAAAGTGATAATGAATTCATCACGTTTTTGTTCTTTAGAATGTCATTTTATTTTTATTTATTTATTTATTTTTAGGATTTTTTTATTTATTCATCTGAGACAGAGAGAGAGAGAGAAAGAGCAGGAGCAGTGGGGAGAGGCAGAGGAAGAGGGAGAAGCACACTGACCTGGGAGCTTGATCCCAGGAGATCATGACCTGAGCCGAAGGCAGACCCTTGACTATCTGAACCACCCAAGTGCTCCTAGAATGTCATTTTAAAGACCACAGGCTTAAGTGCTGCATTTCTTACCTATTAACAAAAGAATATCTTCGGCATAGATGTTTGTTGTACACTAGTGAGATTTCTGTAGGACAGATTCCTGGAAGTATAAATGCTGTAGCAGAGGCTTTGCACATTTAACATCTTAACAGACATTGTGAAACTTCTCTAAGAAGTTCTTACCCATTTATAGTTTTACCAATAATATACAAATGTGTGTTTTTAGTATCCTAGCCATGTTGGGCATTGGCCCTATTTCAATCTTTGCCAATATGATACGTGTAGATGATCTTATTTAAACTTAAATCATAAAGTTTCTTTTTAAACTAAAGAACAAGTCAGCATTAGGTGATAGTTTTTTACCCTGCCCTCCAGTTAGGTGTTGATGACCCGAGGTAAGATAATGGACTGTTGGCGTGATGTTGCCTTGATTGCTTAATTTGTATTTAATAAATACTGGAAAATTAGCTTGCCTGAAACATTGGTAGTAACTTTTGCAAAATAACTGTATTTTCTTGTTTAGTCCTTGATTGTACCCTGGGCCCAGGCAGTTACAGGTGCATATAATATAAAATGGTTAAGACAGTGTGTGTGTATGTTGTCACTAGAGGGATACTGTTAGGGTCAGGACTTTTTTGTATCAAACGTGAGTTTTAGCATAATTGCAATAAAATTTGCATGAATGTTCATATATTTGCTATTATGCCACTCTGGCTAATCTGCATCAAAGGAAAATCACCTTTTGGTTAATGTTAAGACTTCTGCCCTTTTCTGTGTCACTTTCTACAGTGTCTCCTGGGACTCGCCTATTCGTTGCTTGCCTGTGCATTGTGGCCAATGGTGGCGTTCGTAGTTCCTGAACATCAACTGGGAACTGCGTATGGCTTGTAAGTGTTTACACCACACCACAATGTCTCTCTCTGCTCTAGCAACTTAATTATCATATAAAACTCCAGGTCTCCTGAATCTAGTCATCTTCAGGCTTCTGGGACAGCTCTGAGCCTGCAAACCACCAGAAAAGTCAGTTAAGCTATTTGTGATATTACTGTGGTGACAGAAACCCTCCACGCCTCCAGCAAGAGAGCTGGTGTTAAGCTAACCCCAAAGAAATGGTTTCTGACATTCTGCCTGTTTATCTGAGGGCTTCTTAGTGAGAAGTTGGGTTCTGGTCTCTGGCCCAAAGGGCAAAAGGGGGAAACTGCACCCTTGGTTGGTATTCACTTAGCTCTTACTTTCATTCCGCAGGAAAACATTGAGCTTATATTGCACTTAATAAGACAGGCTCCCTTACCTTTGAGCATAACATCTAGTAGCAGAAATAGTCATGGAATGAAAATACCAATTCAGGTCGTCCCTAGTTAAAACACCTTTTAACACTAATAGTATGTCGTTTATAGATACTAATATTTAAAGTGAATTGTTACTGTGAGCCGTAACTGTAAAAAGATAAACAGTCAGGGGGCTGGCAGGAGTTTTTGGAAGTACCAAGAGGACTAACACTTAAACGGGAGAGTAAAGAGCAGCAGGGATGATCTGTGGGTGCATCAGCCCCTTCTTCTGTCTCAACTTCTTTGTTTCTGGTCCTGCTATCCCTGGGCTCATGTAGCCCATGGAAAAAGAGTGGTGGGTAAATAATTTTTAGTGCTTTTGGAAAATAATGTGAATAGTGTTTTTATTTTTAAATGCCAACCAATAAAGATTTATCTAAGTTTTACTTCATAATTATGATTACATAATTGTGTGAAGACTTTTGAAATTGGGGGGTGCCTGGGTGACTCAGTCGTTAAGCGTCTGCCTTCGGCTCAGGTCATGATCCCAGGGTCCTGGGATTGAGCCCCACATCGGACTCCCTGCTTGGCGGGGAGTCTGCTTCTCCCTCTCCCACTCCCCCTGCTTGTGTTCCCTCTCTTGCTGTGTCTTTCTCTGTCAAATAAATGAATAAAATCTTTAAAAAAAAAAGACTTTGAAATTGAAATGTGTTTTTGTATTTCTTGAATTGTAGCATGCAGTCCATTCAGAATCTTGGGTTGGCGATCATTTCCATCATTGCTGGCATGATACTGGATACTCGGGGCTATTTGTTTTTAGAAGTTTTCTTCATTGCCTGTGTTTCTTGTAAGTATGTGATGTGGCTACATTTAGTTTCTTTTAATGTGTAACAAAATGTTTTCATTTATACTTTTAGGTTTTTGTTGTTATTCTCTTTTTTTCTCTTAAACCAAATCCCTAAGATGTATCTCTCAGATTTGACTATTTCTTGGTCTGTGTGTCAGAGTTTCCCAGCTGGTGGCTTTCTGTTCTCTGAGGATTCACAGGCATTTTTTTAGGTGGTGCCTAATTTTAAAAGTAGTAGTAGAATCTGCTTCATATTCTATTTTAAATATTTATGGTTTTTAGAAAACATTATCCTCTTTATAAAGTGAAACCATTTTAAAGGATGGTGTGTCCCTCGTGTGAAGTGTGGACATTGGTATGATTCAGTTGTGAGTGCTCATCGTTTATTCATTAGGGAACTTTAAATTACTTTTATTCTTGGTCCTGTTATTTAATGTTTACCTGTAATGGTTTATTGGTTAAAAATAGGAAGTATTAGGAAATTGTTGAAAACTACAAAAATAGCATTTTCCTCCAGTAGGCTTCACCATACAGATAGTTGTGTTCATCTGAAAAAAAATCTTATATAACATATCAAGATGTCTTTTATGCTTTAACTTGTGTTTAAAATGGCAAACCCCAGTGATGATTTTATCATTTCCATTTACAGGGATAAAAGACAATTTATACTTGAAATGTGGTATTTGTAGATAATTGTTACGAGATGCCTGAATGCATTTTATTATCTCATAATTTTAGAAGCAAGCACATCAAATTTTAAAAATATATTATTTGTTTTTAAAAAGTGGGTCATGTAGAATTCAAAATACTAGGTCATGAAAGTATTTTTGTCTGTTTTTGATGCTGGAACATGTGGTTTAATTTCAGTCCACAATTCCATATATATTTGGTTCTTAAACAAACACCATGCCATTTAAAAATGTTTTTGTTGCCATATTAACTTAAAGTAAATTTAGTGTGCCTTACTTGTTAAGGAAGCCTTGACTTTCTGAGGTTTTCACTGGCTTTGGGCTTCTGGGAGTCACGATGACCACAGTCTAATGTTGGGTTAATTTGTAAAATGAACAATGGTGTTTTCAGACTTAAAATCCTCAAAGGATTATTTCTATTTGGTTCTCTGTAAAAAGATAAACAGTCAGGGGGCTGGCAGGAGTTTTTGGAAGTACCAAGAGGACTAACACTTAAACGGGAGAGTAAAGAGCAGCAGGGATGATCTGTGGGTGCATCAGCCCCTTCTTCTGTCTCAACTTCTTTGTTTCTGGTCCTGCTATCCCTGGGCTCATGTAGCCCATGGAAAAAGAGTGGTGGGTAAATAATTTTTAGTGCTTTTTGGAAAATAATGTGAATAGTGTTTTTATTTTTAAATGCCAACCAATAAAGATTTATCTAAGTTTTACTTCGTAATTATGATTACATAGGAATCATTGGGAAGAAGTACATGTTTTTTAAGGCCCCAGTGTTTTTTTTCACTTCCAGTGTCACTGTTATCTGTGGTCTTACTCTATGTGGTGAATCGTGCCCGAGGTAAGTAGAATTCAGACATTTTCTTCTTAAACCACTCTGGATCATCTTGTGGGGTCCCTGGATTGTCTGCATTCTTCTTTAGAGGCCAGGGCTTTAGTTCGTGTAATGACGACATTCATTTCATAGTGATGGAAACACATTTCGTTATGTAACATATAATTATGTATTTTGGAACTTCAGATTTATTAGAATTGTTGTCATGTTCTTTCTGGCCAGTTCAACTTAAGTTTTGTAATATAAAATTTTAGATGTTCTTTTTATGTTAGCATAAAGAAGTATGGCATTTTTATAATAACTTAAAGCCATTACTGTGTTATTGTCTCATATTTTAAAAAAATAAGTAAAGAAATTTATAGTTATAGTTTGCATTTTAAGACTGAAAGCGTTTGATACAGAATGAGGTGTTACAGATTTTTTTCTTTTGCTAGTATATTTTAAGTGTATTTTTACTTTTTTCTTTCTTCTGTGTAAGATTTTGATGTTAGCCTTTTTAATTTTTCTAAGTAGCTTGCCCCTAAAGGTTATTATGTTCTCAGTAAAATGTATATACCTGCTGTTTAAGTGATTTTAGGTCATTTCCTTTAATTTCTCTTAATTTTCAGTATTATTAAATATTAATACAGTGTCCCAGTTAACAAGATGTAAAGCAGTACATAAGTCCAAACTTAAAAAATGCTCACATTAAGGAGTGATTATTTGTATTTGTATCGTATAAAGATTCTTAAAAAACAGCTTTTTCCCTTGGGAAGGTCCCAGGAGATAAACTATTTCTTTCTCATCTTCCATAGCTTTTTCTGTTACTTTAAGGTATACCAGTGCAAGTGTGTGTGTGTGTGTGTGTGTGTGTGTGTGTGAATTTTACTTTTAATAGTTGTGTAGAAAAGGTTCTATGCTTATTTGTGTTTTAGGGGGGAACCTAAATTATTCTGCAAGACAAAGGGAAGAAATAAAACTTTCTCATGCTGAGTAAGTATTAAAAGAGAAAAGTTAACTTCTTTTGCAAATCTCAAACATTAGCATTTTATTTCAAAGTATTAGGTTTGGACTTTTTTTTTTTTTTTAAGATTTTTATTTATTTATTTTAATTGACAGAGAGAGAGAGAGACAGCAAGAGAGGGAACACAAGCAGGGGGAGGGTCAGAGGGAGAAGCAGGTTTCCCGCGGAGCAAGGAGCCTGATGTAGGGCTTGATCCCAGGACCCTGAGATCATGACCTGAGCTGAAGGCAGTCGCTTAACCAACTGAGCCACCCAGGCGCCCCTAGGTTTGGACTTTTAAGAAATTAATCTTCTTGAGATTCAAGAGCTAGCTATTAACTTGGAACTACCATAACAAGGATGTATATCAAGGGTTAAAGTGAAGGGGGAAAATAATTGGGTTTTAAATTGCTTTCTGAGAGAAAGCGAGACCTGTAGTATTTGTAATTTATTAGAGGAAAGGTCTTTGTCCTAAGCTTCTGTGCTGGGCTTACCCTTCCGTTCTCTGATCTTTTCATTTTCTTAGCTATTTGAGATAATTTTTCATCTTCTCCTGGTACTAACATTATGTGTTCTCTGACTCACTTGAAACAAATTAAGTAGATAGTGTGGCATTAAGTTAAACCTATTTTTTCCGTGAGTGTGTGCTAAACTGTAATAGTGTTTCTGTTTCCTGTTACAATTTCTGATTTTTTAGATATTCAGTTTTTTATGATTTAAAAAATTTATTTGTAAACATATACCATGTAACTATAAGTTTTGTGAATTTTGTATAGGTTAAAATCTTGTAGAACAAAGCATTTTTTGGGAGGTGATTCTTGGCCATTTCAAATTTCCTTTTAACATAGTAATTCTAGAAATACATCTTGAGAAGATAATTAGAAGTGTTACAAGTTTTATGTATCTTTATGCCAGGCTTGTTTGTTACGTCAAAAAACTGGAAACAACTTGAATATATCTATATAATATGTTGTTTAAATCATGTCTGAGGAGGGTGCCTGGGTGGCTCAGTTGGTTAAGCGACTGCCTTCGGCTCAGGTCATGATCCTGGAGTCCCAGGATCGAGTCCCGCATCGGGCTCCCTGCTCAGCGGGGAGTCTGCTTCTCCCTCTGACCCTCCCCCCTCTCATGCTCTCTCTATCTCATTCTCTCTCTCAAATAAATAAATAAAATCTTTAAAAAAAAAAATCATGTCTGAGGATTTTAAAAGTCAGAAATAGTTCCCTCCCTGCACCAAGTCAGAGATACTTACCATGCCACATGTTAAGTAGACAAAGGATTAAAATACAAATGTAATATCCTAATTTTGTTCAAGAAAAAATATGCAGGCACATGTATTTTTTACTTACTTGTATATAATAGAAGAAATACTGAAAGGAAAAACCCCAAATACTAACAGTTCCATTTGAATGGTAAGGTTACAGGCATACTTTTTCCTTTGTTTTTCTATATTTTCCAGATCTTCTATGTTGATCTTAATGTTACTTTTACAATCAAGAGGTTTTAAGAGATTATCAGCAAAGTGTGCAACCTTTAATATTTGGTAGTACATGCTTTGTAATGCTAATGGTTTTTAGCCATTGTAAATTGTAAACCAGATGAGGCCTCCTGTTTTTCCCCCTTTCTGATAATTCATTGCATTGTGTTTTGCAGATGAGAAGCTTAAATGACTGTGTCATGAGAATGGGCTGCACACACATCATTGGTTTGAAAACCTCACTTTTTTTTTTTTAATCTAGAATTTAGTCAGGAAAAATAATGGTCTGGAAATATATATTTATATTTCAAAAGCACCTATTTCAAAGTATATTTGTGAGGACTATTTTAGCTTGTGTCTTATGTACTGTGTATTGCTAAAGAATTCTACTTTGGAGTAGGCTAATCAGTGAAGTTTAGAAAGTTTCTCTGGAATATGCAGGTGAATTTCAGTAAGGACAGTAAATAATGGAAAACTTGGATCTTGTACTGAAATAATTTTCAGAAGGTGTTTCTTAAGGATATCTTTGGCTTTTTTTTTAATCTTAAAAAAAAAAGCCTTTGAAGGTGTAGAAGGGATATTTTATACAGAATAAACAATGGCATTTTAATAGGCATTCCCTGTTTTTATAGGGAGTATTTGAAAGATTTTTTTTTGCAGTTTCTTCATTTTCACAAAAGCAGATTATATTCTGCTATCTTTAGTTATGAGAGGTTGCCGAGCAGTGACCCTTTTGAGCTTCTTTATCTCTCCATTACCGAGGACCTTGATCACTTAGGGATTTAATTTTATAGTACAAACTTCCTGTACAGTTTTTTCTTACAGTCTAATTAAGTACTAAAAAGTGTCCTTTAAATTATGATAGTTGCATATCTACATGGTTAAAAACACTGTAGAAGGAATACTCAATGTCTTCTAAAACTTTTGATTTTTAAAAGAATATTAAAATACTGATTTTAACTCTTATTTATTTGGAAGACTGTTTCTGTAAGAAAATTGAAGTTGGAATAAAGAAAATTTGCCTTTGAAAGTCAGTGGAGTACCTTTTTCTCCAGAGTAGAACCTAAGTAACATTTATGTTTTCCAAATTAAATAAAATATAATTATAAAATTTCTTTTGACAAACTTAAAAACTTTTTAATTGACTTAGTCTTAGCGTATTACATATTAAAGTCAAGGACTTTTTCATGTTTTGCTCTCCAGGAGTATGCAGATATTTTAAACAACTGTTAAACTGTTGTATTTAGCTAATTGTATTGTTCAAAATACAGGACATAACATTGTATGCTTGAAAGTTCTGGACCAGATTGAAAGTACATTCCTTACTCAGGTCAAGTTTATTTATATCCATTTTTCTGATTGACGGTTTATTGTGTCATTATTCAGTTGTTCTTTCGGCTTTGACGGCCATTTGACTGTTGTAGCCCAGATTATTGAATGTTGGCTTTAGCAGCTGGTGAGAGTGGAGGAAGCCAGTTGCTACTGCTGCTGGAGGGCTTATGTGGTCTGGCCTCTGCCTTACTATTTCCACCATCTCTGTGCCTCAGCCCCAGTGAGCTGTTTCATTACATTTTTTCAGATGGGTCCTGTTTCTTGCCTTTTCAGGGGTTTTGTCCATGCTGCTCCCTTTGCCTAGAATATTTTATCCAGGATTCTCCACAGCCTGATTTCTCCTGATTTACAACAGAAAACCTTAGCCCCAGCTCAGAAGCATTCTTCCTGTGGAAACTTCCAGACCTTCAGGCTATATCAAGTTCTTCTAAAATTTTTGTGATCTTGAAAAGCCGTGTATTTTTCCTTCTTAGTTTACCTCAGCTTATAATGAAGAATTTGTGATAGTGTGGGTATGGCTGTCTTTCTCTTCCTTTAGACTGTAAGCTCCATGAGGGCAGGGACTGTGTCTATTATGTTAATTATGATTGTGTTGATAGTGCCTAGCACAAAGTAAGCACAAAATAAATATTTTTTTGAATGATGCATAAATAAAAAGGAGAGTAAAATGGAATAACCTTTTTGGAGGATAAATTGGCAATATGAATAAAAAGACCTAAAAAGGGGATGATGGTGGGGCACATGCCTTTTGGCTTAGCAATATCATTTCTAATAATTTATCCCAAGGAAACCATCAGACAAATATACACATAAATGTATTTTAAGAAGGTATTTTCATTGCAAGATTGCTTTATAATAGCCTAAAATAGGAAACCACCCACGTTTATAAGAATAGATTTGTTAAGTACATCATATCCTATGCTTAAAGTGAAGTATTGAACAGTCATTAAATGGTTTCATTAGAGAGCATTGACATGGAATTTGATGGCAGCATTATATGAAGATTCAGAATGCTGCTTTGTTTTTTTTTTTTTAAGATTTATTTATGAGAGGGAGAGAGAGCGTGCACGGGAGAGAAACCCAAGCAGACTCTGCACTGAACCCAGTATGGGGCTCAGTCCCATAACTCTGAGATCAAGACCTGAGGCAAAATCAAGAGTCAGATGCTCAACTGACTGAGCCACCTGGGCACCCCCAGAATGCTGCTATTTTTATAAAAACAAATGTGTCTGAAGGATATGTATGTAAATGCCTCTGGGTGATGACTTTCTTTTGGCTTATTTATATTTTCTAATTTTTCAACAATAAATACTGTAGTAGAAGCTTTTAAAAACCCACAAAGAACAAAATTCAACACAAGTTTGAGTGCTACTTTTGAGGAAAGTGGTAGTTGGTTTTCAGAAAGGAGGAAGGTAGCAGGTAGTGTTTCCCAAAGAACTTTGGGGATGTAGGTGGGAATTAACAGGTCCCTGAGTTAGAAATAGAATTTGCATTGACAGGAAAAAAATTGCATGTGAAGGGAACCTTGAGAGACAAAATAGAATAGAGAATAGGTTAAGGGCTAATGAAATAACACACTTTCTGGTCCCAGTGGTGGCAAAAACAGCTTCAAGGTGTCTGCAAGCTATCCATGATTTCTGGAATGCCTCAACCTCAGCCTCATACTCCCTGGCTTCTAACATTTGCATGTTCTTGGAGTGCACCAGGGGGATACTGGGTTTAGGCCCCTAACAGAGATTTGCTATCTAGAGGTTAATAGGGGAAAACTGATGTTTTGTAAGAAATACTGAAAAGTCCTTGACATCATGCAGGTGGGCCAGACAACCAAACTGTTTACAAAGTTATTACCACTCAGTCCCATGAGGTGTTCATATATAAGGTCATGTACTCAAGTACACATGTCTTCTCCTTGGTGGATCTTTATCAGTCCGACATATTGGCAGTGACCCTGCCTAACTCACTCAACTTCCTAAAATGATTTTTTACCCCATACGTTTGACTGCAAATTGTGTAATGAAAATCTGGACATTCCAGGGCGCCTGGGTGGCTCAGTCGTTGGGCATCTGCCTTCGGCTCGGGTCATGGTCCCAGGGTCCTGGGATGGAGCCCCACATCGGGCTCCCTGCTCAGCGGGAAGCCCGCTTCTCCCTCTCCCACCCCCCCCCGCTTGTGTTCCCTCTCTCGCTGTGTCTCTCTCTGTCAAATAAATAAAATCTTAAGAAAAAAAAATCAGTGGACATTCCATTTGGGATTAGTGTGTACTTTGTAGGAGTTTGTCTTTCTTGTCTTTTTGAAGAAGATTACCTTCCGTGCTTGTCTCCTAAGTTACACTAGGTTGTAGCTTTCTGTGCTTCCATTTCCTGATCAGCAAAATGGAATATCACTAGAGTTTCTTCTAGCACTCATGTACTTAATTTATGAAACATACAGATATGGTTGATTATCACATATTAGATGTATATTCATTGATGGATGACCTGAACCACTGTCTAGAGAAATAGCTATCCATTCTTTGCATTTAGCTGATGGGTTGGAGAAGATGGCTTTCCTAGGATTGTGCTCAGATTCCTTTGGGCACTCTGGCAAATAAATGGAGCATGCTCAGAAATTTCTAGGATACAGTGGGTTGTTCACAAACAGCTGAAAGTGTGGGCTGATTTCAAGCTTCTTGCGAGGTTTAGCCAACTCCTCCCCTCCTCCCCCAATATTGAGGCTTGTTCAGTTTTCTCAGGGTTCTGGGTCTTAGCATGTTCAGTTAGTTTTTAACCTTTCAAAGCAGACCCTGTCTGCCCTGGGGAAGAGGTAAATAAAAGTGTCAAGACACAAGGGGAGCCCCTCTGTCTCTTTCCCCTCTCCTCCACCCAATAGAGCCCAGATTTCACAGGGTACAGTACACAAGAGATGGATAGTTGAAGGGGTGAGGTGGGAGGAGGATGAGAGGGGAGAGGCTGGGCTGGCACAGCAACTGGGCTGGCAGAGAAATGACTGGAAGGAGAGCAGCCGTATATTAGCAACAGGAATCCTGGGCTGGGACACGGAGGGAGTGGGCAGATGGGCATGGAGACAGGTTATCACAGCTTTTAGGGTTACTGATCATGAGATGGAGTGGAAGTGTCAGAGGAGAAGTAAGTGTCCTCTTTGGGTTCTGGTGGGGTCTATGGAGGAGTCCAGTCTCGGTGGGTGGAAAGTGGGGAAAGAGGGCAGGCATATTTAGTGGATGTTTAGAAATATTTTCTGTGGCTTTATTTTATAGTTCTGTGAATTTTAATAGAGATTTGTGTTCAGGCTACCACAATTAGGATACAAACAGTTCCTCAATGATCATTTCATAAGAAAAATATCCTAATATTTTAAGGTAATGCACATGTGGTACCTTCATTTAAGAGTTAAGTTTGGTTTATTTTCTACACTTGAACTTATAAAATGCTTTTCTAGCCTGATGACTACAAAAGTTTTTATGATCATGTTACTTAATATGCTGTATTTCATGGAATACAATATTTCACCTTAAACATCTCTGAAATTGGGATGTATGCTTGACATCATCTTATAATTCAAAGGAAACCAGTTGTTGGGAAAACCAAGCATGATGCTATAATAATGTGATGATGCTTGATGATGTAAAATACGCACAGACTTCTGTGTCATCATTTGTTTCTGGCATCACTGAACCTAACGTACCTTACTAGAGGTGGCGATTCAGAGATGTGGAAAATGTAGGCCGTCTTCCTCAAGGGTTGCGTGGATGCATGGGGGAAACGGACAAAGGATCAGCGGTTCTGTGATGGTGATACGGTGTGATGAGCACTGTCCTGGAGCAATGGCTAATGGGGTTCAGAGGACCCAGAGGAGATGGTCTTTGAGCTGTATTGTAAAGAGTGAGTAGGATGATTCACCTAAGCAGGGAAGGAGTGGGAGAGAGAAGGAGGGAAGGAGGTCCTGGAGCTAATCCTGAGTGAGCCTGCTGGTTAATGAAAATGGAGTGAAGGGGATGTAGGGGGAGTTTAGCTTGAGAGTTTTGATATGAAGCAGATTGGTGAAGCCTTTTCATTCCATATAGAGCATGATTTTTTTTTTAAGGTTTATTTATTTTAGAAAGTGTGTGCCTGAGTGGGGGGAGGGGCAGAGGGAGAAGGAAAGAGAGAGAAGTAGACGTCCCACTGAGCGCAGAGCCTGACCTGGGGCTCGATCCCAGGACCCTGAGATCATGACCTGGGTCGAAACCAAGAGTTGGAGGCTTAATTGACTGAGCCACCCAGGTGCCCCCATGTTCAACATGATCTTTTTTTTTTTTTAAGATTTTATTTATTTGACAGAGAGAGACACAGCGAGAGAGGGAACACAAGCAGGGGGAGTGGGAGAGGGAGAAGCAGGCTTCCCGCGGAGCAGGGAGCCCGATGCGGGGCTCGATCCCAGGACCCTGACATCATGACCTGAGCCGAAGGCAGACCCTTAACGACTGAGCCACCCAGGCGCCCCTGTTCAACATGATCTTAATCCTGAAGGCGAATGAGGATTTTTGGAAGATTTTTCTGTTGGGGATGAAGAGAGGGTTTACGTTGCAGAAATGTGACCCTAGGAACAGAAGTAAGGAAATGAAATTGAGGTTGAGGGAACAAATCTGGAGTCAGGAGGGTGTTTAATAGGTTGGAGCAGTGAAGCCCACGAGAGGTGATGGAATTTGAACCAAAGCAGTGGCAGGGAGATGGAAAAGACAAGTTCTAGTGAAGCTTGGGAGGTCGAACTGACCATGTGATTGTGACACGTGAGGTGGGGGAGAGGCTGGGTTTGAGTATGACTTCCAGATTTCTGGCTTGAGTGGACGGGGGCCCCATTTACCCAGAAAGAGTGGCCAGCTTGTAATGATGTGCAGTATGAACCCAAGGTAGAAATTACACTAAGGGGGTGTAGCCTCCTCTTGCAAGAGACTAGGCTATAAAGGAAGAGAGAACATAAGGAGTCTCTAGTGGCTGTTCTTTTGATTGTGAGGTTAATGCTTTATAAAGATCTTGTTGTTAATGTGTTTCTCTACTTGCAGAGTGGAACACTCTCAGACTCTGCAATTCTTTAATTTTCTTGAAGTGGCTCTTTTTGCTTTTTGTTCAAGGTTTAACCACTATAAACATTCCCAGCTACAGCTTGCTGCAAGAACGTTAAGTTCTGCTTCTCATCATGCGTTTCTTCTAAAGGCCATTGCCTTTGAAGTTGTTTGATACATTTAAAAAAAAAAAAACTTTCAACAAAACAAAAAGTTGAGAAACTGAAACACTAAAGAGATTTGGCTGGTTTACAAGAAAGTAAAAGATAATGAGAATGCATAACTTTATAAGGTTAGGTTAAGTTATGCTTCGGTGCAAACAACTCTGTGAAACATTTCCCGTTATTGTCTTTAAAATATGGGCTAAAAAGTGAGCATGCTTGCAGGTGTTGTGTTTCTGGAATTGCTTTGAATTGGAGTTGGTGAGTGTTGGAACAAATAAATCCCAGACAACTTGTGATTTAATTTTATAGGCACACATTCATAAATTGGATTTAGGCAGTAATTCCAGAAAAGCATACACAGGAGAATCATTTGCTGTGTGTTCATTTATTCTACAAAGATTTAGTGAGTACCCATATGTTGAAGTCTTTGCTAGATCCTGTAGGAGGGGAAGTAAGAAGATTTAAATATTGCTGCTCATACTTGGTAGAAGGGGAGGTGTTCCTTAGGGTGTGGATAATGGGCCAGAGAAGGGAAAGGGCGTTCTGATGCATGGTCAGGGAAGGCTTCTTGGAAGAGGTGGCATTTGAGTTGTTTTCTGAGAGACAGCTGTTTATTCTCTTTGACTAGTCTGTTTCATGTGACACCTTTGATTAATTACCCTCTTTCTTGAAACCGTTCCCTCATTTGATTTTCTAGCATTCTACTGTCCAGCACCACCTCCTATCCCTGTGTTACCTGTCAAGACTTTTATGGTTCCCATATCTCCTAGGTCCTCTGTTCTTTCTCTTTCCTTCTTTCTCAGAGGTACCGTTTACGTCTGCAGCTTTGAATATTTCCATGGACAGATACCTCTAAACTCAGAATTTGAGCCTAAGCTGTCTCTGAACCTCCATCCTGCATTTCCAGCTGAGGCTTCCCTAGCTGCTCACATTTAACTTGTCTGAATCTGAACTCTACCCTGCAATGCGCAGCCTCCCTCCCTCTCTTCCTTTTTCTTTCCCCTTTGACTGTTGAGTGCCTACTATGTGCTAGGTGCTAGTTTATCATTCTTTTGATTTCTCAGGCTTGGAGTCTCAGAGTCATTTTTGTTCTGTCTTCTTACCACTCCACTCATGTCTAAATAAGTATTTTATTTCTCTAAATTCTTTCTTATATGTTTTAAAATCTTTTTAGTTCTATTTATGCCCATTATCTGTATGCTTGGATCACTGCAGTGGTCTTCTGAATGTGGATTGCCTTCTTCATTATCAGCATCACCATTGCTTACCGAGTGTCTACTATGTTCAGAATGTTGCTAGCATGCCATGTTCTATAGATTGGAAAATGGAGTAGTGGGGGAGAGAAAACAGACCTGGAATGAGAAAGGAGCCCATCCTCAACTCCAAGGTGATAAGGCAGTAGGAGAGTCAGACCAGTGTGGAGAAGGTTTTGGGGAAGGTATTGAGTAGTAAACATGTGAGCAGTGGAAATCCACATGGTGTGGTAGGAGAGCTGGGAGTTGAAAAGTTCAGCTGGGACTGGACTGTGATAGGTATAGTATGCCTGCCTGAGAAGTCTGAGCTTTTTGTCCAAACAAGTGAGGGTATAGGGAGGGCATGGAGTGTCATATACGAAAAATGCTCTTTTAAGGAAAATGTGGAGGTGGTGTGTAGGCTGGCTTTGAAGGGAAGGAAGCCCTATTAGGAGACCTCACGCAAGTTGGCTGTGACAGTTTTGTTCCTTTTCTCTAATTCATTCAAAACACGGGGGCTGCCAGGTTAAGTTTCTGGGTCACAGCTTTGATTGTATCACTCTCCTGCTTAAATGCCCTCGGAGATTCCCTGTGCCTCGAGTGGTTCTTTTGCTGGCTCTGGGTTGGCCTTTGTAATCACAATTTGGCCTACCTTTCCAGCATTATCTCCTCCTCCTCCCCTTCAAGAACCACCCATTGGCTCTCACATTCCACTTTCTCGAACACTGCTGGGGAAATTGTGCTAATTGAAATTTCACCAGTCTTCATGCTCATGCTGCCTTTCATGGTCATCTCAGCCAGTAGTAATAATTTCACCTCTGCTCTTCCCTAATATGTACTACTACCTGTACTATTCATTTTTGGTTAATCAACAACTGACATGATTTCTTCTGTAGCTGCTGAAGCTGTTTAGTTAATGTTCACATTGTTGTTTGTACGTTTCTGTTTTGTTTCTCCAATAGTCTGTAACGTCCTTAAGGGCTTGCATCGTGCTTGACATTTTTGTAGGTGGCTACAGCCATGATATTGGCATCTGCTACTGCCCCAGTCATGCTGTTTTGAACATGATAATATTTGCTAACCTTCCATTTTGTTTTAGCCTGTTCCAAACAGCCAGGCAGATTTTGCAAGCTTCTTGGGGCCCAGGGCGATAACATATCTGAGTATCCCAGCTTTTATCAGGGTGGTGGGCATTAGATGAGTAGATCCAGGAAGAACTTTTGTTTCTTCTAGTCTTCTTTCCCCTTCTATGGGTGAGTTTTCAGTGACCACAGAGGAGTCAGGAGCATCCCCTTGACTTATGTTGGGCAGTGGGTTCCCAGCAACCCTTACAAGTGGGTCTTTTTTTCAAAGGGAGTAGTCTAGTTTGATTCTTGTCTTGAGATAATTGTCCCTGAAAACAAGGATGTGATGTCAACTAAGTTAAACTTTTTTGATCCCAACTATACAGAACTAAGTTAAAAATGGATGCTTATAAAATGGATGCTGTTAAGTAGGTCAGAAAACTCTGCAGAAGCAAAATTGACATTATATAGATCAGAGAAGTAATTGCAAGCACCTAAGTTAACAAAGACTAAAGGCTGGAAAACTTTGATCAGGGGTGTTAAAACACTTGCTTTTTAAGTAAAGGTGATGTATCCTGAGGATTCTAGATTAGTTTTCTTCCCACCTCCAGGGTTGGCAGGCTGGTGTGCATTCGAGGTAAGGGCTGAGTGGACATATGGGATGGCATTATGTTTTTATTGAGGAACCTAGTGCACCGTTTTTTCAGTAATGTAAACCATATTAATTTGTAAGGGGTGATAATTGGGACTTTTGGATATCTGACTCTTCTCTGTTTGCTATGTAAAGAAAGGCACAAAAATGAATAATATAAGCAAGAGAGCTGAGAGACTATTCAAAAGAGCAAGCAGGTTTAAGTTCTCTTAGCTGCTATAGAGGCACTTATGTGGGAACAGCTGACCTGCTAATTAGAAAACATCTTTGCCTATTCATTAAATTAATTATCCTAAGGAATTCTGTTAGGTAATATTTTGTCTAGTTCTAATTATTTTGTGCTCTTGAAAGCAATAAATTGCACTTTTAGAATAAGATTTTATAATTTAGACATATACATGGCTTACTCAGACACTTCCTGTAATTAGAGTGGGGTAGTAATGAGAGGTTACACTTTGGTTTTTATTAAGAAGGCTTATCCACTTCTTCATAGGGAGATTATAATGAATTATTAAATAATGTATGTTTAGATCTGAGAACTCCTTAGAGAGCATTATTGTTCAAATATGAGAGGTTTTTAAGGTTATCTTTTTGGATTACAGTGGATCTTATTTTTTTTTTTTTTAAGAATGAACATCATACTATGATTAAAGACAGTGGTACAACTTTTCTGTCATAAACTGACATTATGTTCAAATAATAATAAGGTGAATCGTCATTCATGCAGTCACTTTTTCCTGCAGAGCTTTTTTCTAAGCTTAATCAGAACCTTGGTTAAGAAGTGTAGTAAAAGAACACATACTGTCTACCCAGTGGTCTGCGCACGAGAGCAACTATATGGGTGAGCTGACCTAAAATGATGAGCTGGTGCTGTCGAGGAGAACTTGGCTGGCACTTGACCAATGTTTGGATTGGCCCATATGCTTCCATCTTAGGAGTGTGTGCTTCAGAGGCCAGTGCCTGGTTTCAAAGCTTCCATCCAGCACGATGATCTGGGCATTCTCTGGCTGGATGACCTTGGACAAGTTACTTAAAGTTCTGTGTTTCCATTTCCTTATCTGTAAATGGGGCTAACGGTAGTTCCAACCTCCAAGGGCTGTTGTGAAGATTAAATGAGTTATTCCATGTAAAGTGCTCTTCCATAGTAAGGGCTTTATTCACTTATCCATGCATCTGTTCGTTACTTATTCATTCCACTCCTGTCCATTGTACACTCACTCTGTGCTGGGCCCTGCTGCGGAGGCTGATCTTAGGGGTATAGCAGTCAGAGAGATGAGGTCCCTGTCCTATTGGAACCTAAATTCTAGGGGGAGGAGACAGACTAAGTGAGTAAACAAATTAACAAGGTCAGGTACTAATAAGTGCTACAAAGATAATGGGGAAATAGTCACTGGGTTATGGGGAGAGAGGTCACTTTTAACTAGTGTGGGTAGGAGCTTCTGAGGAGGTGACGTTAAAGCTGAGGCCTGACTGATAAGAGCTAAATGTCAGCTCTGATTGAAATAATAAAGTTTTCCTTTGTGTTGGTGGCTCTTATTCTTACTTTAAAATCTCTTAACATCAATATAAACTCCTTTGTAGCAGGACACCACTCGGAAATCTTGAGCCCTTCTCCCAATAGCACATGACTGTGTTCAAACAAGTCATTGTCAACATCTTGGAGCTCATTTTCCCCAAACTTCATCTTGTCAGTACCCAGATCTGTCTATCCCTGGGTCTCTCTCCCTTGGCTCCGGCTGGGTGCTCACCCACCTTATTATGCCTGAGTTCCTGGAAAAGCCTGACTCTGTTGTTCCCAACTGATAGAAAGTACAGGATTGGGTTGAGGCAGCTGCTCATGCTCAACAGAGGCCTCCATATCTTATAGGCCAAGCTGGCCACCATTGAGAGCTGGCAGTCCTGTGAAGATAGGAAGTAGAGTGTGAGGTAGAAGGAGCGTGTGATGTGGAAGGGCACAAAGCAGAGGGTGAAGAGGCCGCACACCAGCAAGATGGTCCGGATGGACTTGGCCCGGGCTGCATTGTCTGTCCTCATGAGGGTGTCTCCTGGCTTGGTCAGGCTTCTCACCATCAGCGAGTAGCACACCAAGATGACCAAGGAGGGAAAGATGAAGCCAGACAATGTCAGAACCATGCCGTAGGCAAAAAACTGTTCAAAATTCTCTGGGCCGGTCATGTTGTCACAGACCATCTGGCTGTCGATGTAGTCTGTGTGGGAGAAGAACAGGGTGGGCAGTAGCTGGAGGACCACCAGAGCCCAGGTGGTGGCTCTGGGAGGGCAGTGAGCACAGCGGGTGGCACACGCCCAGGAAGCGGTACACAGAGATGCAGGTCAGTAGCAGGATGCTGCTGTAGAGGTTAGCGTGGAACAGGAAGTGCACCAGCCTGCACAGCAGCTCCCCGAAGGGCCACCTGTCACCCAGGGAGTAGGTGTTGATGGGGAGGGGCAGCGTCAGCACATAAAGCAGGTCAGCTACCATCAGGTTCACCAGATAGATGGTGGCACAGCTCCAGTGCTCGGTTTGGCGCCAGGAGAGCCACAAGACCGTGCCATTCAGGGACAGCCCTAGCCCGAGGATGATACTGTAGGTCAGGGAGAGGTAGATTTGCTTATAGTGCTCCGAGAACTCGCAGACTCTCTGTTCCTTGGAGACATTAGTACGCAGCATCTCTATCTCCTTGGAGGCTCCCTCTCGGAGCACAACTGCTCCTGGGAGGAAACAAAATGGGCAGCATAGCATCATGAACTTGGCTGGATATGTGTTAGCCTCTCCCCTGATCTGGCATTCAACTCTGTGTTACCAAAGTCTGGTCAGCATCCTTGTTTGAGACAGGCCAGCTCCAGGAAAAAAGAAATTAAACCCAAGGGCACAGGAGTCTTTAAAAGCAGGGCTTGTAGACTTACCAGGTGCAAAGGGCTGGCCTTACACTATCTTGTATGCTCTCTGCTCTAGGCTGGGTTGTGATAGGAAACTCAAGTATACATGGTGTGGGGAGGTGCTGCTCTTATTTAAACAGGGCACACAACCTCAAGCACTATGACTCCTGTGGCTCAAATCCTTTGCATAGAGTCAGGAAATCTCCAAGGGGATTTTAATTTGTATCTCTTTCGAGATTTATTAACTGTGTATTTGAATACTGAGGCTGATTTGCTTTTTGCTTATTAACCATCTCAGCATCCCGAACATCCAAAAAACAAATCTGAGCCATGAAGCCAGGTGCAACTTCTTCCATATTTCCATCTCTGCCGATGAAGCAGATCCAATAGGCAGATCCACGGAGCTGAGGAAACTGTGTGTGGAGCCTGCACATTTCTGTCACACTGGGAGGCCAGTGGGTTGGTCAGCCAATCACCGTGGAGCCTACAGGAATGAAAAGAAATTGATTTCTAGGGTTTGACATTCAGAAAGACAAGCTAATACAGGGCAAGAGAGAAAGGTTTAAGGTAGGTAAACTGGGATAAATTGAGCGTTGACTATAAGCTATAACACAGAGTTTATTCACAACAAAAGGAACGGAGACCTCATTCACTCTGTCAGTCAACAAACATTTACAAAGCATCTATTGGGTCTGGCACTAGGGATACAAAGATGAATAAAATACAGCTCTTGCCCTCCAGCATTTCAGTATGGTAGGGAAGACAGAAATCAATATAGCTAATTGGAACAATGTGAAGAATGGTCAACAAAATGCTGGGAAGACCAGCAGGATGCAGCAGTTCCCTGCTAAGGGAGTCGAGTGAAGGCTCCTTAATGAGGTGCTATTTGAGATGCTTGGGAAAAGAACAGAGGAGCTTGGTAGGCAAAGAAGGGTGAGGGGCCTTCCTGTGGGGGTGGGGGAGGCAGCCCACGAAAGGGAATGGAGCTTAAGGGCTGGCGTGTCCTGGGATGGCAGGGGAGCCAGCACGGGGGCTGCCACCAGAAGGAGAATGGCTGTTCTTCAGCAGGATGGTGGTGGGATAGGTTGTGTTTGAGGAAGATACCAGTAGCAGCCCCGCACCGGGACTGGAGCGGTCAGACTGTAAGGGAGCTGTAGCGGTGCATGCAGGAGAGGGACGCTCAGTTCCCCAAGCGAGGCTGTGCAGGGTGGATGGAGGGGACGGGCCTGTCCCCGGAAATGCTGCTGAGGCAGGAATGACAGGACTGAGTGGCCATGGGGCATGCACCAGAGGAGTTGAGGGTGTCCCTGAGACAGGATGAGTAGGTGGTGAGGCCAGTGCCTGAGCCGAAGCCTGAAGCTTGAAGGTTGGGCTTGATGTTCTGAGGTTGGGGGACGATGGCTCTCTGTGCTGCAGCTTGCCAAAGGGCTCGCCACCTTGTTAACTGGCTTTACAATCTACTTGACTAAGGAGAGCAAAGGTTTTTGGCTGGGTGAGTCAAAAGACTATAGTTTTCTCTCATTTTGTTCCCTGTAATCTTTCATGTGGGGGGTTGGCAAATGCTTAGTTATTTCCAGCAAAGCTGCCTTCCCTTCTGCTTGGTGTGGGCTCTCAGAGGGAAGCCAAAGAGGGGAACCAGCCGGGCTTAGTGCAGGCTCGGCCAGCCAGTGCACACTGTGATCTTATTTAATCCTCAGAACAACCTTGTGGAGGAAACTTTATTAGCTCCTGTTTACTGCTGAGGAAATTGAGAGTCAGAGAAGACACCCCTATGGGGCTCACTAGGCCCTCTAATCTAGTATGCTTGTTTCTGATGTGGATGGTGGGTTTCTGCTCCCTCAGAGCACCTTGTGGTGTGGTGGAAAGTGCTCAGATCTAGCTGCCAGGGACCACTAGCACAGTTTGAACTAAGCCACCTTGTCTCTCGGAGCCATGCTCTCCTCAGCTATAAAATGGGACAGTCTCTCTGGTGAGGTTGCTGTGAGAATTAGCTAGAAGAAAAGCACACAGGCCCCACCGGCCTGCCCCAAGGGAGAGACTCAACACATTTTAGTTCTCTTCCCACGCCTTCCTCCCTCTTTTCCTAGAGACTGTTGAGCTCTTTTGCTTGTGTGGGAAGATGGGCGGGCAAGTGTGCCTTTGCTACGCCATAACTGGAGAAAGTCCCTTTTGTTCATGGCTCTTACCTTCTGCTATGGTCTGAATTGTGTCCCCTACAGATTCATGTGTTGAACCCTTAACCCCTAATGTGACTGCAGTAGGAGTGAGGAAGTAATTAAGGTTAGATGAAGTCATAAGAGTGGGACCTTAATTCTGTAGGATTAGTGTCTTTGTAATAAAGGACAGCAGAGAGCTGGCTTTATGTGAGGATATAGTGAGAAGGTGGCCTACAGGCCAGGAAGAGCGCTCTCACCAGGAACCAAACCCTGCAGTTCTCGATCTTACACTTCCCAGTTTCCAGAGCCCTGGCAGTGACCACCCCTTCCTCCTTGAAGCCTCTCTTCTCTGGCTTCTGTCACCCTCTGGCTTTTCACCTGCCTCCCTAGAACTCCTAACTCTGCCCATTCACTGGGATGCAGAACTGAAGGGCCATGTAGCTATTCATAGAACAAAGGAAAAGAGTGGAAGAGAGGCAGGCTAGGGTTTTACAACCGATGAGAACTTAGGGGGCATCTGCCATGATGAATGGGATTCTAAGGAGAAGCCCACACTTCTAGAAATTGTGTACTGCCTAATGCAGTTCCCCCTCTTTGTCACCATTTCCCCAAGAGCTTTCAAAAAGACTGACACAATTTAGGGTTGGAATTAGTTTCTTTTAAATGGACTCAGTGGAAAGATGAGCTTCATGGAAAGAATGAAGCCAGTGTCCCCAGTGTGTAGTTAAATGGGTATGACGGCTTTTGACCTTGAGCCCAGGGTTCTTCCCACTGTGAGTCTCCAAGAGCCTGGGTCTGTTTCTGGCCCCCTGTGAACAGGGGCCTCAGCAAGCCCTCCCAGGAACAGTAGTGATCTCTGGGTACCACACTGGACATCTTCCAAAGGGGATGGGGAAGTCTTTCTCATCGTAATGGTCTAAAATAGTTATCACCACCCAGGGAAAAGACACACCTAAGATGAAAGAACTGTTTTCTCTCCTTTAGCAAGTGTTTATAAGATACATATTTCAAGAGTTCGGAAAAGGGAGAAGTTTTGAATAAATTTGAGTAACAACAAAATGTTACTACCTTTCAATTGTGGAGGAAAGGTTGTTGAATGAGAAAATCTTTAGAAAAGATTCTGGGCCAAAGGAGTGGGCATTGCTCATTTTCATTTTAAAATGCCACTATTGTATTATACATGTTTAAATCTATGAATTGATTTTAATATTTAATATTTAATATATCTGAAGACTTCTCTTGCTTAAACAGATGAAGCTATTTAATGGAGTCTCATAAATACCTTCAGACAATAAAAGTTCATTTTTACAAGTCATTCTGCAAAACTGTTGATTAATATATGTATTTCTTAATTTCCAAAGATGAATTAGGGATTTGTTATTCATACCACAATGTAATTATTTGATTTTTCGACAAGTTTTTAAAAAATGAAGCCCCCTGGGGCGCCTGGGTGGCTCAATTGGTTAAGCGACTGCCTTCGGCTCAGGTCTCCCTGCTCCCCCTGCTTGTGTTCCCTCTCTCGCTGTATCTCTCTCTGTCAAATAAATAAATAAAATCTTCAAGAAAATGAGGCCCCCAGGTACATTTAATGAGGTGGTGGATTAAAGTAGGTGGTGGTTTACTTTGAATTCCTTTTCCTGTGTTTCAAATTCACTAGATGACTTGCTGTTATTTGGCCAGCAGACCAGTGGGTGGCGGTGAAGACCGACGGGTTACAATATCGCCGCCCTCCCCCCCCGCCGCCCTCCCCCCCCGCCGCCCTCCCCCCCCGCCGCCCCGCCCCGCCCCGCCCCGCCCCGCTCCTCACCTCCCCCCCGTCCCCCGCGCCGAGGAAGTAGGAACTGGGGTCGGGCTCAGGTCCAGGAATAGCAGCTGTGGATGAGGTATAATTCATTGAGGACATGTAGGAAACCCCACCAATCAAACTACCTCTTATTTGTCTTAATGTCTACAGTTACTGTGCTCAGTTCACACAATGAAATGGAGATACATTCAGCCAAAAGCAGCCTGTGATGGTGATTGATTTTTAAAAAGATCTTATGAGACAGGCATTGTGGCAGACGTTATTTCCCCCATTTTATAGATGAGTGAACCGAGGTTCAGAGAGGTTAGGTGCAAGTCATATCTGTGATGATTCGGACAAAGTCTGGACTTCTTTTACAAAGAAGAGACTCAGCTCATTCCCACATTTCCCTGAAATGTTTTCTTACTACTCCCGCCAACCCCCACCCCCTCCCAGTCATACAATAAAGAAGGAAGACACAGAAATAAAAGAACGGGCCATCCCTGAAGTAACTTTATGTAGTGCCTTTGTTATAGATGACAGACCCCTAGTTTAAAAAGCATGATCTGGAAAGAACGGTAAAGAGAGAACGGAATAAATAGAATTTTTTAAAAAAAACCTATCAAGAATGAGACCTACATAGCAACCCTATATCCAGTTTTAAACTATACCTGAGTCTTAAGATAAAAGGCACTGACATTAGCTTTTTAATGATTTTATACTATATTTTTACACTGTAAGCTTACCCCTGCTGTGTTCCTGGATTCCTCTTACATATTTCAATTGTCCCAAAATATTGGAGTCCAAAGACTTTTTTTTTTTTTGTCTTGTTTTCCCCTCAAGGAAAGCAAATTGGATCCTTTAAATAATTTAGAGGACTGTCTAGAGACAGTGAGTACTTAATTTCAACAATTAATTCATAGAGCAGCTTGCACATTGTTGTTTTCTGTTGACAAGGATCTGACATAATTGGCAGCTTCAAATTAGTGTAAACATGGGGAGTGATCGGAAAACACTGTTCTGACATTGTACTGTCACAACAGACTAGGTGGTTGCTCTGAAAGCCAAGTTACTTTGTCTAGAATCACTACTAAAAAATAATTTTTTTTTTACTCCATCTGTACAATTGTGTGATCCCCTCAAACTGACTTTGAAATCGGAATTTTTAACATTAACGATGCAGGAAAAATCACTGTAGCTATATTGTCCTATGGTTGTGGAAGTTCATTGTTGCCTTTGGGCTCACAACCTTGAAAGGGGATCTTTAAGAAACTTCTTCCTCTTCCTTTCATTTGGCATCAAAGATCTTTAAATGTACCACCACCTACTTTAATCCACCTGTGTTCTGTGTCAAGAAATGTAGAAACCTGGTTTCGTTTGGGGCAAGAGCAGAGATCAGTAGCAGAGCCTGGGGCTCTAGGACTCGTGGTAAAGTTGCCCAAGGCATCTGCAGAGTGGAGGGCTTGTGTACCAGGACCCCTCCTTCCATCCACTCTTACCCTCAGGCAGCAAGTTCCCCTGACAGCCTGTCCCTAAAATGCTGCTTAAATCAGTAACATGCTGACAGGCTGTCCATCTCTGGAGTCTTTCCTGTTGCTAGGGTGTTGCTAAGGTGGGGGGCTCTGGACACTTAGCACATGGGGGAGGTGGGAGATTGCTGTTGTCTTAGCTTGAGTTTCCCAGAAAGCAGAGCTGAGGTTTAGTGTGCAACCATTTTATTAGGGAATACAGTCCCTGGGAGCAGAAGGGAGGGACAAAGGGGAATAATCTGGTGAATGAGGGAGAACTAATAGGAGGACTCAAAGGTGGGTTATTGAGTTGGCCCCCACAAAAAGCAACGTGTTGTTCAATCCCAAGAGACTGTCCTCTTGAATCAGCTGCATCCCAGGAAAGTTCTCCCAGGGCCAGAAGAAAGGAGGCATTTGTCCACCAGTTTTTCTCTCCCACTGGCCAGGCATGTCCTGTGAGTAGAGAAGAACATCAGAAAGAGGAAACACACTGAAAAAATGCATTTTGGCACCAAACCCCATTTTTCTTTTGCCCTATAAGGTGTTACCCTCTTCCTTTACACGCACTTCTGGGTTGCTTTTACATGGGAGATGAGGGTCTCTTGCTGTATCTGATCCCCTGTTTGTGTCAAGTCATTCTTCCAGTTTTTTCTTGCTCATTTTTCTCTATTGAGTTGTCTTGTTTTTGTTGTTACTGATTTTTAGGAGTTATTTATATATTTTGGAGAAGTCTTTTCAGTTTCTCATGCTATACTTTTTTTTTTACTCTGGCTTTGCTGGCTTAATGACATGTATATATGTGTGTATATATGTATGTATGTATATATATATTATATGTATTTTTTAAAGAATAGAAATTCTCAATTTTAACATAGTTGAAATGATCAGTTTTTCTTTTATGACTTGTGCTTTTTTTGTATCTGGTTTAAAAATCTTTCTTGGGGCGACTAGGTGGCTCAGTCATTAAGCGTCTGCCTTCAGCTCAGGTCATGATCCCAGGGTCCTGGGATCGAGCCCCACATCGGGCTTCCTGCTCAGCGGGGAGTCTGCTTCTCCCTCTGCCTCTCCCTCTGCCCCTCCCTACTGCTTGTGCACTTTCTCTCTCTCTCAAATAAATAAATAAAATCTTAAAATAAATCTTCCTCTGTCTTGAGGTCATAAAGATATTCTCCTATATTACATATGAAAGCTCTTCCCATTTAGGTCCAAGTGATTTTGTCCTACTAATGGGTGTAATGTTTGTATGTGAGTGTACGCGTGTGTGTATGAGAAATGCAGAACAACATTAGATTAGATGCTTTTTGGAGAGTGGAGAGCAGGGGGCATTGGAAATAAGTTAGGAGGCATTTGCTCTAGTTTAAGTGGAACAAGATGGTAGCTTTGACTTGTGTGGTAAGGGTGGCAACAGACAAATGATGGATTCAGCTGATATTTAGGAGGTAAATGAACATGTCCTGGTGATGATTAAATATGGGGTGAGGGAGGGGTTAAGGACCACCTCAGTGACTTTACTTTCTGTTGCGACCAACTGATGCTTTCATCCTTTTGTCTACTATTTCTCTGTTTTATTGCTTCTCTCTATTCAGTTTCTGCTTCTTCCTTTCTTCTTTTGACTCAGCTTTCCCTCTGGGCATCGTTTGGCTTCTACTACTATTGCAGATGGCTGACTGCACACAGAGCCAAAGAAATGTTCCCAAGAGACTCTGATTGACCCAGGTATTCACCATTATTCAGAAAGAGAAGACCCACTTATGAGAATGGATTTTCTTTTTCACCAAACCCCATTTTTCTTTAATAATGTCTAAATTATGAACTTGGCTTTCTAAAACACATACTTATAATAGAAACTTCTCATGACTCTAAAACAGTTGTGGATAACAAATATAATATTTGAAGCTGGCCTCCAACACAGAGAGTTTCATTTATTAATAGTATGCCTGTCAGAGCTTTGACTCTGAGATTTTTTGTTCATGCATAAACCATAAATTTAAGTTGACAGTCCTATTAATGATGGGATGCAGTTATGTATGTTTATCGTAAAAGAACAAAGTGGATATTTTTTGAACCGTATTATATGCAAGACAGATTAAAAACAATAGTCATAGGGAATGAAAACAGGCCTTGATGTCATGTTCAGTAAAACATGTCAGAGGTGAGGTCTTAGAAAGCACTACAGTGAAATACGAGGGGAAGGTGTTGGAGTTGCAAGGGATTTCATTTAAACATGAGGCTCCTGTATTAATATTTTCATTGATTTATTTTCATGCCAATGTGTTCTGACATAAATATGGTGATCTATAATGTATCGACCATAAAAGTCAACATTTTTAAAGCTGACTCAGGGAAATAAAACCTGATTGTTAGTGCTGATATATATGGTATGTTACCCTGTTGAAAAATTAACCTCTCCTGTTCTGCTCCCGATTGAGCTAAATAAGAGAGATGCCTTTCAACGCTGCTGACCTTTTCTGTATGTTTTGCTTCATGGCCAAAGTTTAGTTTGCAATGGGACCGGTGTGTGGTGTGAAGTAAAGAGCAACGCGTATTCAACATTCTTCAGAAAAGCCTTTGACAAGAATGAAAGCTGATTTAATCAGCAAAAATCTTTGTCTTTTAGAGGATCAACAGGCCTGGGAAACTCTCTGGGTTAGATACTGTGGAGCCCATAACTTGTATCTTCAGTAAACTGTGAGAGCAGTGTGAGGCCCCAAGACATAGAGGACAATAGGGATGTGTTGACCACAGGTGACCACAGAGGAGAGACTCAGTCTGAAATGCCAGAGGTAGGGGCACACCCTCGTGGTCTGCACAAGCCAACCACAACGGTGATAGGCCCTTCAATGAAATGATTCTACAAAATGAAGACTGAGCCAAAGAGAGTTTAATTTAGCGGCATTGGAGAGTATGCTAATAAGACCCAACTGGATTTGGATGACTTCTTCTTCCACTAAGTTGCAGAACAGAATAAATTTGCTGAAAATATGAAAGTACCAAGATTTTTAGAGCCAGAGGGGGCCCCTGGGTGCCAGGCAGGTGTAATCACTTGATAGATGAGGAAACTGTCAAGTGAGCAATTTGTCCAAGGTCAGGTAGATGGTTAGTGGCTGAGCTGTGTCTGGATTCCAGACCTCCTGATTCTCTGTCTGGGGCCCTTTCTGCTCCATTTCATCATTTAGGAGCCATGACTAAAAATGCATGTGCAGGGAGGACATTCCACAGGACCACTTGAATCTGGTTTCCAACCTACCACTGTACTGCAACTGATCTTGTCAAGGCTCTCACTGGCCTCCATGTTGCCAAATCCTATGGGAACTTCTGACTCCATTTAAATCTCTAATCAGCATATGCTGCATTCACTGAAACAGTTTTCTCTTGCTTTCTCCGCTAGTTAGGATTTCATTGCTGGTGAGGGAAACCCATGCCAAAGGTGACCAGGTAAAACCATAATTTATTGCTCATATAATCACTGTCCTGGTAAGGCTGGCTTTACAGATGGTGCTACCAAGACTGCTTTCTCTCTATATTTCCTGGCTCCACTTTCTCCAAATTGGCTTCATTTTCATATGTACTCCCCTGTCATAGTGACAGGATGGCTGTCATAGACTCCACTCTTTCATTTACTGATGTGTAAATCCAGCAGGAAAAATTATGCCTCAGCCAGGAATTCCTGGGATTAGCACTGATTGGTCCTATTTTGTTTTAAGTTCTATGTTTATCTCTGAACCAACCATTGTGGCCAGGGGAATGGAATGCATTGATTGGCATAGGCTTTGGTTAAATGCTCCAACCCTCGGACCCAGGGGAGAGAATTGGCTTCATCCAAATTCCATATATTTAGAGTGAGGGAGCGGTGGCTCTCCTAAAGCATATTTGGGGTCTTCTTACAAGAAAGGGAATGAATACCAGGCAGCAAAACCAACAAATGCCTATAACAACTTCTCTGATGTGACAGTGCCCTGGTATGTCTCCTACTTCACTCTTTTCAGTCTTATTCACTGTATTGCCCTCTTCAACTTGATCCTCAGGGCCCAGTTCCAGACCTTCTCCCCTTCCATGTCTATATTTACTCTCAAGGTAATTTTATTCAGGCCATTGCAAAAGCAGATCGGCATAGCCCAGGACATTTTGAGTCAACCTTGACTAACATGGTAGTTGAAATTGTAGGCATGGAATTTAATAAGAAAGAGTGTTGAATGGGAATTCTTGAGAGGAAGGATGATTGTTGACATAAGTGTTTCTGAGAATGCAGAGCATCAAGCTACCCCTTATCCTTTGCTCCAAAGATAAGGGACAAGGTTGGAAAATATTTACAAATAGTTACCATAAATGCACAAAGAATAAAACGTATTAGTCAGGTGGGTTAAAAGTCCTCTTAAGGCTAGATCTCTATATACGTGCTCTTCTGCATGTGAAATTGAATTTCTGGCTGGTTTATTTGCTGGGAAGGTAAAGAAATCTCCTGGGATATTTTCCTTTATTACAGAGGTTTATTGTAATCATCTATGGAATATAATCTTTAACCCGAGGCTATGGTTACTGCAAAGTTTGTTTTACATATTTGTTGTGGGGCATTGCATTTATTCACTATGTGTCAATTATAAGAAATTGTATGTATTGGAATATGTCTGGGTAGGAGTATGGATTTATGCACCTAAGCTGTTGCATGCCAACCCGGGCTGTTAATGACCTCACTAACTTTATTCCATAACTCCATTTCTACATAAATTCATAAATCCAATTTCTAGTCAGAAGCCATTAGAACCCTTTGTCTTGGCTTTCTTGTTACAGGTTTACTTGAGGAAAATAAATTTGTGACTCCACAAGAATAATTTCTAACCAGTATGTGAAGCTTGCTTTTTTCATGCCACCTATGTCTTCATAACCCCCTCATCTATACCCACAGCCCAGTTCTGTCCCCTGAGCTCCAGCCCCGTGTATCCAACTGCCCATTTGGCACTACCTGGATATTTATAAATTTTACCAGCCTAATGTGGCCAAGAGTGAGCTCCTGTTTTCCTTGTTTTCCTCCCACCAAATCTCTCTGCTTAACATTCTTCATAATTTCAGTAAATGGGGCTGTTTCCCCATAGTCCACTCCCCGACTTTCACTCAGTCCGGATTGTTCTGATGTTGAGTTTGGTCCTAGGACTCAAATCACAAGGCCATTTCCCTGAAAACCTGTCCATTCTTTGAACATAACATGTTTGTTCATGACCCAGAGTCTCTGCGATTCCTACCCCCACTCCTTGGAACACATTTACCATAGCTCTTTTCTCTGCATGGCTGAATTCATCTTATCCTTCAGATCTTAGCTAAAATGTCATGTTCTCAGAGAGCTTTTTAGTGTCTAAAACAATTTGTGCTGTAATCCCTTACTATAGGACCTTGTTTACTTTATATGTATGTGTGTGTGTGTGTGTGTGTGTGTGCATGTATAAATATATATATATATATATATTTTTTACAAAATCTGTGTTTATTTATTATTTTGCTTGGTTTTTGTGTATCTCTCACTAAAATGTAAATTAATTAAGGTCAGGGACCTTGTCTGTCTTGTTCTTTATATCTTTGGGCCTAGCAGTGCCTTGTACATAGTACGTACTCAGTGGATCTTAGCTGAATGAGGGATGATCCTTTTTATTTTCTTAGAAGGGAGGGAGACAAGTGGCTTGCTCTGCTGAGGGTCATGTCACCTCTCCCACCCCGGCAGGATGGACTTTATTGCTGGATTCATACAGATGATAATGGGCTAGCTTCTGAGACAGTGGTTGTTGGACGACTACCATCATGGATGGGCATAAAGAAAAGTAGCTTGAGCCTTCATCCTCCAAGGCCTTGACTCGGGGAGTGTTGGACTTCTCTCTGGCCCCTTCTCTTTAGCCTCCAATTTAGAGCTCTAAACCAATTTAGAGCAGTTTAGAGCAATCTTAATTTCACGCAAAGATCTTGTTACCTTTGATATGAGATGTGCATTCTTGAGAAGGATAAGTAAAAAGCATCAGGAGTAATCCCACAACCAACTTTTCACACAGCTCTTGGAAAGGAAGTTCTGTGCAATGTGGAAGTGAATACATAAAAGAAAAAAATATGAATTATGGCTCGTTCTCATCTTTAAAAATAGTGTATTGGGCTAGTCTCTCTAGTCACAATGTTTTGAGTTGTTTATGATAACTGACCAAACATTTTTGTTGTTTTTGCTTTTTTTAAAAAAATATTAATTTATTTATTTTAGAGAGAAAGAGATAGAGAGTGTGTGCACAAGCAGGGGGAAGGGCAGAGGCAGAGGGAGAGAATCTCAAGCAGACTCCCCACTGAGCATGGAGCCCGATGTGAGGCTTGATCTCAAGACCCTGAGATCATGACCTGATACTGAAACCAAGAGTCAGATGTTCAACCTGCTGAGCCACCCAGGCACCTCTGTTGTTTTTCCTGTTTGTTGATAACCGTATCAGCCAGCTTTTACTAGATTATGCTGCAGCAACAAAGAACTCAAAATCTTACTGGTTTATGATGGCAAAGTCTTGTTTTTCACTCCCAATGTGTTAATTGTGAGTCAGGTTCAGCTTTTCTTTGTGCTTCTTCATCCCAGGATTCAAGCTGAAGGAGTAGTCCCAATCTGAGACGTGCTTGTCTTATAGCAGAGAGAAAACCAGAGAGATAAAGGAAACATGAAATAGCTTTTAAAGCTTCTGCTTAGAAATAGCATGCTTCACTTCTAGTCACATGTCATTGGTCAGAGTAAGTCACACAGTCAAGCCTGTTACCAATAAGGTGGTTTAATCCTCTCGCAGAAAGGCGGAGCAAATGATTGAGAATGTTAATATAATCTTCCACAGGAATTTTCTACTGAAGACCTAAAATACTCTTGCCGAAAAGTTATGGCAATATGAGATGAATCAAAATTTTAAAAAGAATGAATATTTTTAATTGTTATGATGTATTAGCATTATGTGCTAGTCACATAATGTAGGACAAAGAGCATGAAATGGAGGATCTGGAGTCTTTGTATGCCAACAGTTAACTGTGTGAGCTTGGACAATACATTTATTATTGCTGGGCTCCCATTTCTGTAAAACAAAGGGTTCAAATGAGATAATCTTCAAGTTCATTATAAATAAGAAATATCTATGCTCCTCTGATTCCAAGTACATGATGGGTGGTGGTCCGAGTGATGGCAGAATTGAGGACTCAATTTGTGGGGCATCTTAGGGCTGTTCGAAAGCATTGCTCTGTACTTTGTAGGCAAGTGGGGAGATCTAAGACCTCCACCCTCAGCCAACTTTCAGGGGATGGATCCTGTACTTAATTTCTTCCAAACTGAAGCCTTGCCACTTGCCCACATGAGACTACTGTTCAGTTTAAAAGGATTTTTCATTCTTAGTTCACTTAGCCAGAGGGCAAGTTCTGACAAGGTGGCTGTTTGAGTATTGTCAATGAGTGATGATGAAAAAAAGCAATGAGCAGTAAGATGTGAATGGAAATCCTGACTCCAGCCTGGCCCTAAACTGTTAGTTTTTGGAAAGAAAAAATTAAGAAAACTGAAATCAAACTTTAAAAATCTCATCCATCTGCAACTAATTCTGTGTAACTCTTCATGTTGGATGAGCCTCAGAGGTTATGGGAAACTTGTCCAGTGAGAAGCTAACCTGAACCTGTCAAGATTTTTTTTTTCTCTCAGTACACCTATTCCTGTTTTTTCTTGCTATTTTGGTCTAGTTGGCATATGTCTTAAATTAAAAACATTCAGCTCTTTTCAACCAGATTTTCAGCTTATATCAGACCCTGCAGAGCTTCAGCCACTGAATTAACCACTTGACCAAGTTCTGGTTGACCTCTACATGCCCATTCATCTCCATATAAGTGATTTCATATATTTTCCAATATGTTTCCTGAAAATGGTGGCTTTGATTTATTCCCAATAACTTAAACATATCGCTGTCATTGTTGTCACTATAGCAATTAGGATATTAGTTCAATTTGGTGGACTACTTTCCTCTAATGTGTTAAAACGTTTTACAAAGATACTGTCCCTCGGGGATGCTCTCCTACATGAGCATCAGGAGGTAGATAAACACAAAGATATTCACTGCAATATTGTTTGTGATCAGAAAAAAAAAGAATGCCCAAATATCAATAGGAGAATTGCTGTATATATTGTACTATAATTATACAATATTCATGCAGCAATTAAAGTGAATGAGCTAGAACTATTTGTATCAATATGAATATATCTCAAAAACATGTTGGGTGAAAAAAAGCAAGTTTCAGAATTATACATACAGTATGAAACCATTTACTTAAAGTTCAAAAACATAATACAAGACTGCATATTATATATAGATACACACATTTATAATAAAGTAAAAATAAAATGTAGGATAAGGGTACACAAGAATTTTGGAATAATGGTTACCTCTGGGGAAGGAAGGGAAGATAGACACAGGGGGAGTAATTTCTGTCTGTAATGTTTTATTTCTCAAAAAACAAAAACCCCAATAGTGTAGGCTGTTAACCTTGGCTAAATCCTGTTCGTGAGCATGAGGTTATTCATTACTGTTTCTTTATGCTTTTTGGCATGTGGGAAATATTTAATAATAAAACAGTTCATCCCCCTTCCCCATTATCTCCCTTTTCATCTTACCGACTTCCAAGCAATCTAATAGCATTGTATGCGGAAAAACAACTTCTAGAAGTCCCGGTTTACTTTATGTGGTTTGGAGAAGGTGACCTCTTCTTTCTGTTAAATTTAAAAACATTACCTCAAACTCAGATTCGAGATTGGTTTTGAGAAAGAGCTGGTCAATCAGGGCCTTTTCGTTCACAGTGATTTGTTTCACATATCCCAGAGGCTCTTCCCCCACTTCTGCCACCTGCGTGCTCAAAATTCTCTAATGGCCTCCTGTTGTCCTCACAATGAAGCCCCAGGCAGCCTGCAGCCCTACAGCATCCTGCCCCAGGCTTCTCCCCTGACTGTTGGACTTCTGACTTCTCCTATCACAGTCCCGGTTCTCCCTGTCCAGGGTCTTCACAGGTCAGCAGCTCTGCCTGGCTTACTGTTATCCCTCATCTCCCTTCAGCTTTAAGCTCTAGGTGCTTCTTTAAGGTTGGCCCTGACCCCTCTGTGGGGTCTGTGTTGGTCTCATTCTTTGCTCAATCTTCACAGTTCCTAGGACACATGATCAATACATATTTATTAACTCTTACTAACCTGAAATTAGAATTGTAGAGATTAAATGAATCAGGTTGCACCCTAACACCTACTTGTCCCTCTTTATGAATGGTGATATGTCTATTTATTCTTGCTTCATTTTTGCTATCATAAGACAATAATAGGTATAAAGTTAATTATCTTAACAGACTAATGGAAATTCCTACCATGGGTTTTGGACATATCTCAATTTAATATTACTTAGTATTTAGTAAGTGACACATAATACAAAGGGAATCATGAAGTATTAGTCATTATTTTTAAGTCAGGTACCTGTAAAACAGATGATCTGTGCTCCAATTTAGGAGCATATATGGGTAATGAAAAATCCTTAGAATTTCTCTTGAGTTTAATTTCAGTATTGGCAAGCACTATGCACAGGAAAAAAGTCACTGAAACACATTCTAGGAAAGTAGAAGTCTATCTGAAGCAGACTTGTTTTACACCGGAGAGCTTGATTACTAAAGTGTAGGATTTTTTTTTTTTTTTTGAGATTTTATTTATTTATTTGACAGAGAGAGACACAGCGAGAGAGGGAACACAAGCAGGGGGAGTGGGAGAGGGAGAAGCAGGCTTCCCGCTGAGCAGGGAGCCCAATGAGGGGCTTGATCCCAGGACTCTGGGAACATGACCTGAGCAGAAGGCAGACGCTTAAAGACTGAGGCACCCAGGCGCCCCAGGATGATTTTTTGATAGTTTTCTTTTATCAGGTAGTTCCTTGGGAAGGATTCACAGGGTGGTGTTAGAATCAAAATCCTCTGAGCTTACTAGTGCAAGTGAAAATTTATATAGCGTCTCTCTTGCTTTTGTGTAAGGGATTGAAAGTCTGCAAATCTTAGTAGGGTATGTCTAATAACATGTTAATAACCCACAAATTGCCAGCTTTGGACTACAGACCTTGAGTGAAAGGGTCTTCATAAATTATACATGTCTGACAAATAGGTGATACATTTTTCAAATCACATAAGCTCCTCAGAATCAAGTCTGCTCTGTGGAGATAATTAAAGAAAATCAATGTGTGTTGATTGATAGATATTTGACTTGAAAACACATTCTCCACGCTGCCTCAGACAATGGGGCGCCCGAGCTTTAAGACTGTTCTCTGAAGATGGTATGAGGAGTGCGGTGGAAGGCTTGAGTGTGCTGAGTGTAGTGTTTATTACTCTACATGGCAGTTCTCACCTCAGTGCTGGCCCTGACCCCAACTCCCCACACTGCCGAGCGCAGCTGATTTGACCTCTCTCTGCCTCCTTCCCTGAGTGAAAGAGTAGGACTCTCTGTTTTAGTCTCACTGGGACAGTGGGAGGCTTAATTCATCAATGTTGGTAAAGTGCTAGGAAGATGAGAAGTGCTGTGTCTACTCTAAGCAACATTATTGATTCAATTTTTTCCTTGTGGTTAATATAAAATCCTCCACATATCAGATAATGGCTCAGCATTGCATATACAGCCAAGAATTGCTGGCAGAAGAGATGTGGCCTTTGTTTTCCCTTAGGAAAATTGATGTCTGTAAAAGGCCTTCAGTTTCTCTGAAAAAACATTATTACATGATTTAAACTGATTATATATTGTTATTGTATTTTTATTTGCCTATCAGAGTGTTTTCTTCTTATTTGTTTGGTTTGGTTTGCTTTTTAGTAACTGTCTATAGTAATGTTGTGCCCAGTAAATGCTTTACATTATGGAAGGTCTAGACTGGTAAACATTTTGCTTATCCATTCTGGATTATTCTGTTCATCAAATAATAGGGGAACACAGATGTTGTGTGTATTTCCACAAATATATATATATATATTGAACATATGTAATATATAATACATATTGAATATATATAATATATATGTGTGGTGTGTGTATAGACATATATGTATATATAAATATAAAATCTAATTTGCTTTATCCATAGTGCATAATCCTGTTCATTAAATAATAGGGATAAATAAATATATATATCATGTTAATATGCTTATCTATGTCTGCACTATTATTCTACTGAAATAGTAAATATGATAAGTAACTACTAATTATGATATTTAGGTAATTCACCATTCTTAAAAAGATTTAGGAATTGCACAACTAAAATTACTTCCCACAAGGTATTTTTTTAAAATCATATGAGAGATCTTGGCCAGTTACTTTACCATTATCTTAAAAAACCCCTTAAATGTAATAATACTGGATCATCTAGCTTATTATTTATCAGACTTGGTTCTGGATCACTTTTCCATGCTTCCAAACTCCAAATAGAGCCTTGGAAGATGGAAAATTCAACATAATTGGTTATTGTGAAACAAAATGTGCAGGGGGCTATAAAGATTGCATTGAGGATAAAGACTCTCCTTTGGGTACATGGGGTCTGGTTTGTTTGTTAAAAAAAATTCTGTTTCTACTGGTATTATGATTATGGCTCTTAAAAAGTTTTTATCTTCTCATGATACCTACTGGAAAAAGAAATTAGTTTCATTATCATATGGTCACACTATTTGTATGTAGCTCAGCCATGAAAGTAGAGTCTACAAGGTTTTATGAATTTGCTTGTTTCATTTGTTATTCATCAATTTATTTCCTACACCATTTATTGGATGCTTGGTATGTACTAGATGCCATGAAATGTGTTGGAGAGTAGAAGATAGTCTTTACTCTTAAGGAAGTTGTGATCTAGTTGAGTCAAAGAAAATGCTCTAGAGGCAAGAGATGATATAAATTACGATGGTCAGAGGCTGGTAGTTGTCCTCCAACATCTGTTCTCCTCTTCTTTTTCAGTAACAGAATTCCCAGTTTTTAGCTGGCACATGGCCGCCCAGAGTAAAGATGCATCTCTGAGCCTCACTTGCAGCTAAATGTGACCTTTGCTAAGTCTGGACAATGCCGTGTAAGAGGAACTGTTCTGTGGCAGCTACTGAGACCCTTATTTTCCTCTATGTCCCCTTTGGCCCTTCTTTTTCATGTCTTCTTCTTGCTCACTGGATGTGGATGTAACAGCTGGAGCTCCTGTGATCATTTTGGACCCTGCAGATGAGGGCCTCACCTAGGAATGGAGGAGTGAAGTCTGGCAGGAGCCTGGGGCCCTGTGTTTATGAGACTGTCTTGGGCAGCCTACCTCTGGGCTTCTATGTGAGAGAGCAATAAACTGCCATCCGTCTGTTATTTTAGGTATCTGATACTTCCAGCCAAATATAATCTTGGAAGGCACATCCTGCAAAGTGTACATTGTAAGCGTGGAGAGGACAATATGCAGAGCAGTGATCAGAACGGGGAAGAGCCATGAGGGAGGGCTTCTTGGAAGGATTTTGCTATCCCCGCCCCAACTCTTCTCTTACCTATTATTTCCTTCATCTCACCATTTCTTGAATTTGACAACACTCTCTCTTCCTCACCTTTGCTCATGCTGTTCCTTCTTGCAATGCTTTCTCTATGCATCTTCCTGTCTGTCAAGTTCATTATATAATTATATTAAATTATATAATCCCCAAAAGCACTGAACACAGTTAATTAAACTGTGTAAAACACTCAGTACATTTAGCTGTTATCCTCATTGTTATTATTGGCCAGCTCAAATTTTGCCTGTTTTCTAAAGCCTCTCTTGAACACTCTCCCCCTTCCCTCAGACAGAACTGCCCCTCCATAGCCTATAACCCGGCACTAAACAATACTCAAGGAACTGAACTGTTTGGGGAAGTGACTGGCTAGTTACTTGTGTAGCTACCTCTCGGGAAGAATGGAGGGGCAGGAGGAATGTGGCCTTCCAGCATTCCTTCTGTGCTTCCTGGCTGCTTCTTTGACACTGTGTCCCCTCCCTATCCCCAGGCTGCTGTTTCCATAGCCACTTCTCAGAAAGAAGGCCAGAGCAACTCCTGGATCCTGAGCTTTCCCAGCATGAGTTCTCATCTTTGCTGTTTGGGGTCAGGAGAGCCCCAGCAAACAGATTAGAGTGTGGGCCTGGGGACAGGCAAGCTGTGTTTGTAAGATTACCCCACCTCTTTTTTTTTTTTTTTTTGATAACTACAGGACTGGCATTGTAAGACCAACTTTACAACCCTGTTGTGCTGCTCTTTGGTTTCCAGGTGTTTCTGCTATGGGATTGCTATGCCAGCATGCCCCACACATGGGCCTTACCCTTAGACACACCACACTCAGGGGTGTTCCCTGCACAGGTGCTCAGGGGTCCTCCCTGCACTTTCCTCCCTCCACCCTGTTCAGTTGCTGTCCTAATGGGCCGGGACATAGTCACACAGGTGGCTGTGCAGCTGACCACGCGTGGTACAAGCAGGCACTATTCTGGCGTCTCATTTGGGCTAGCACGGAGATTTCTTGCTTTGTCTTTGGGAGTTGAAACACAGCAAAACAAACAAACAAACAACCCAAACCAAAAAAACTCCCATCAGGAATAATGAGGGCCTTGTCACTCACAGAATGAGGTGGTTTTCACTCCAGATGGTGGTCTTTAGAAAAAGAAACTGGTACTGTCAGATTTGAGGTTTTTAGTCACTGAAAAAGAAGGACTGATTTTGAGAATCATTTCCACAGTCCCTCCCCTATTCCTTGGTCTTGTCTCTGTCAGAGAACTGAGTGAAGGAAGATGTCCGTTCAGCTTTCTCCCATTGGTGCTGACATACCGATGCTGGCTGGATTTTTGTACCATATTCTATAGTGGCATGTCTCACTTTCCTGAGCCAGGCATACACAGGATGATATTTCATTGTAACTGCCTATTTCATTGAGGCCTTATTAATCTTACTTGCTTTACCCAGTAGGGCAAATTCTTCCTTATTTAAAAGTTTTCTCCCGATAATAGGTGATTATATTTTCTTCATCTAAGCCTATCCACTTGTGTTTCCCGAAGAGTAAAGTTCTCCAGGTGAATATTGGCTATCTTTTTTTCTTCTTTTTTTAAATAAAGAGGCTGGGAAGATTGAGCTCTAATATTTTTTCAGTGCTATTGTTTTTTGAGTCTACACTGAGAGTTAAGGACATATTTTTTAAAAATACAGTTAGACCAGGATATGTAGATATACATACATATATATGCATATGTATCATAACTTGCATTTAGTAAACAATACCAATTGAAAAGTAGAATTGAAAGTGTTTCTGGAATTGTTTAGAACATATGCTGAAAAAAAATTTCAGCAGTAAAAAAAAAATCCTTAGCATACAGTGTGTAAGGAACCACCTACTAGCTGAAATGTAAACTAAGGGTATCTGATATCTTATTATATGTTTTTTTTTTTTTTTTTGCAAACCTGGGTTAAGTAGGGCTTACAGAGCTGGGGGCAAATCTGGCCTCCAAATACTTGGGAAAATGCTTTTGAGTTTCATTGCTTAGATTTTAACAACCGTGCAGAGAAATCTCATGATCTTCTGAGCAGCTCTGCTGGCTTATGAGGGCAGAGAGGCGCACAAAACCTTTGCGTCTCTTACTTATTGAGACACCTAAGATTAGGGGAACTAATCATTTCCGTTTCCGAGAGAAGGCCTCCCCCCCCCCCCCCCCCCACGCAGTGGGAACCAGTGGGCCTACAGTCAGTCCTCCCGGCAGCCCTCGCGGACTCTGCCCGGTGCGGGGCATTGTGGGAGTGAGGAGGCAGCAGCCCGCCGAGCTCACGCTCCGCGCCCAGGCGCGACGACGCACGAGGATCGGGGGGAGAACACTGGCACCTCACAACCGGGTGGCTGCAGTTGCGGTTGCGTTGGAGGAGGAAGTTCATGGCTGTAGCGCTTCTGTGTGCCTGTCGCTCTGGGAGGTATCCTCCAGGACGGAAAGGCAGATAATTAAGTTCCTATTCACAAATAAGGGGTCCTGGGAGAGCAGATGGGGTGTTGGGGTCAGTGTGGAATGAGTGTGGTCTTCTCAGAAACGCTTCTCTGTTGGATTCCAGAGTACCCCCAATTGCAGTGAAATGTGGAGAGCAAGAGTTGAGCTGGCCCAATGTAGCTTTGCCTGAACAGGCATAACCGTTGAAGGTGATTGCGTTTGCGCGGCCAGTGCGCCATCCTTCGGGCCTGAATGAGCCCCGAATGAGCCCCGAATCTCAGAGGTTGAGGGGAAGGCTGGGAAATGCAGAAAATCTGTTCTTCATTAGGAGGCCAGGTGGCTGAGGGGCATGTTTGCAGTGTCATCGGTTTGTCGTCCTGCTTCAAAATCCGGGGACCTATAGGCAGGAGGTAATGGTACTACACGGATCAGGGCCAAAGACAAACACTGGTAAACTTTCTCAGAGGACTGTGAAAACTAGCATTTTGGTCAGTCTTCTGAACACTCCTGCAAGGGAGTTGTTAGCTTTAGTTTACAGGCTGGTTATCTTTGTTTGTTTTGGTGTGACATTAGAAAATGCCTAAAAAAGAGCTTTCCCACTGTGATTTTCTTTTTCTCCCCTTGTCTCCTGGGTTGGAACAATAATGCTAGCAAAATGGCAGCTCTAGAATGGCGAGTGGCCCACAGACTTTTTATTTGGCTTTGCAGAGGATTTAACATTTTGGGGGGAATTAGTTCCTAATTAGTAAGCGGGAAATTTCACATAAAAATGATTTCCAACTTCTCCTGAAAAGTCAGTTTCATTTGATGACAAATGAAACGTCTCATTTGATGACAGTCAGCTAGTACTGGCTAATGACTGCCTCTCTTAACTGAGGCGTTTGCTCACCAGTTCAGCGTGGCACACATTTGTATAGTTTTGTTCATTATCGGTTCACCCTCAAGAGGCATTTCAATTTGAGACCCTTGACAGAGCTGCCTCCCTAGCTGTGTATATGTGTATATATATTTTAAAAGCCTTTTTAGAAATCACTCCTTTCTACCTGACCATGACCTGTTGAAGTGGGGATTATTATTGCCCCTCTTTTGCAGATGAGCCCTAGAGAAGGGTCAGAGCACCTGCCCCAGGTCTTAGTCACTCAGTCCAGCAGGGCATCAGGAACCTTTTAAAATTTTTTTAAAATTTGAAACTAAAAAAAATTTTTATCTGCATTGTGCATGGCCACAATTTTAAGCTTGAATGTTTCCGTATACAGAAATGTATGTAATTTCTATGTATTTATATATATGTAAATGTCTATAGTCACAGCTTAGCACACAAATATCAGGATTATTACTCACATTCACCCTATCAATGCCATTAAGAGACCCCAAGGGGGAAAATTTCCCAGGACTACTTACACCTGTAAATTTCTCAATTTAAACTTTTGGCATCCTTAACTATTAAATATTTTTTAAAGATTTTTTATTTACTTACTTGAGAGAGAGAGAGAATGAGAGATAGAGAGCACGAGAGGGAAGAGGGTCAGAGGGAGAAGCAGACTCCCTGCTGAGCAGGGAGCCCGATATGGGACTCAATCCCGGGACTCCAGGATCATGACCTGAGCCGAAGGCAGTCGCTTAACTGACTGAGCCACCGAGGCGCCCCTTAACTATTAAATATTAAAAACAAATACATTTTTAGTATCAAAATAGACCTTGGCACTTCTAAATATTCAGAAATTTGCAAACCACCATCATCTTTTAAACCATATCCACCTACTATTACATTCTTAAAATTTTAAAATTTAAATTGACTCAATTTAAATTTGAATTTTAAAATTTTAAGAATTGGGCGCCTGGGTGGCTCAGTCGTTAAGCGTCTGCCTTCGGCTCAGGTCATGATCCCAGGTTCCTGGGATCGAGTCCCACATCGGGCTCCCTGCTCTGCTGGAAGCCTGCTTCTCTCTCTCCCACTCCCCCTGCTTGTGTTCCTGCTCTCGCTATCTCTCTCTGTCAAATAAATAAAATCTTAAAAAAAAATAAAATTTTAAGAATAGCCACATCTTAAATAATAGAAATATGGAGTTGGTTTGCTAGTTGTTTTTTAAATGTCAATGAAAATAAATATATTAACTACTAATTTCATTTGAAGGTTCGTTTATTCGTATTATCTAAAATCATGGCACATTTGCTACTGTTTGGGAAACTCTGCTTCTGATGGAAAAATCATGCAAATTGTAGCTCTTTATGTCTGTGTCACCAGTGAGTTTCCTTGGCTTAGTGTTGGAAATGTATAATGTATAATACAACAGTCATGAAACAAAATCATTGGGGGACTTGGCAACATCTGTGTAGTTCTCACAATCTGTCAGGTCTTCCTAGGATTTTGTGTGGTGATGGGCGAAACTGGTGCCTTGGTGGTTATGGGATGTGCTGGGCACATATAATGACCTATGTCCTTATGGTGTTCCTGCCCCAAGGCTGAGGACCTGCATTCTTCACCTGGCTTTGTGGAAAAATCTAAGTTCATCCCTGGTTGGTAACCTCCATCTATAAGAACTCACAATAGGAACTGTCATATGAATATTTATTTTCTCTAATCCAAAATGTTAACTTGGTTTAAGAGATGGTAGGAAAATATTCTTCATGTCTTGAACATTGAATTTAAATGTACTTTAGAGTTGTAGCAGTAATTCATTTATTTTATCTTATATATTTAGACTTTGAGCCTTTTGAACTCAATTAAGCAAATTTATGTACATCATAAGCTAGTTATTAATTTGAACAAAAGGTCCTGATCTTTTTTTAAATAGATTTCAAGTACTGAAGATAAAGTGAGAAAATTTTTATGTATTTATATAAAAATATCTGAGTACTGAAAGCAACACTAAAACCAACAGGAATTCTTGTGGTTTAGGTGCCAGAAATTCACATTGTTTGGATCCTAGTGTCTTCCCAAGCACTGACTTTATTTTATTTTTTTAAAGATTTTATTTGACAGAGAGAGAGAGAGAGCACAAGTAGGCAGAGTGGCAGGCAGAAGGAGAGGGAGAAACAGGCTCTCCGCTGAGCAGCGAGCCCGATGTGGGACTCGATCCCAGGACTCTGGGATCATGACCTGAACTGAAGGTTGACGCTTAACCATCTGAGCCACCCGGGCACCCCTTAAAGATTTTATTTATTTATTTGAAAGAGAGGGAGACAGCGAGAGAGGGAACACAAGCAGGGGGAGTGGGAGAGGGAGAAGCAGGCTTCCCGCTGAGCAGGGAGCCCGATCGGGGGCTTGATCCCAGGACGCTGGGATCATGACCTGAGCCGAGGGCAGACGCTTAACAACTGAGCCACCCAGGCACCCCAGCACTGACTTTATTAATTGAGTTATCTATATGGTTCATATTGGTAGGGGAAGATGGAGTCATCTTACAAGATCCAGGACAATAAAGAGTTTGGGAGATGACCTTTGGGCAACTTGCAAAGAAGAAGGCTCTGATAGTGCAGCCTACATATATATATATATATATATATATAATCACCTCAGTCTTTTGAAGACCAACAAAGCAATCACCGTGTGACATTTCTTAATACAGTTTTTGAAAAGCTTATAATGTTCTTTAAATATGTTTACCCATCGTAATAGCCACTGTAGTCTTCTGAAAAATAATTCATAATTTATAATTTGGGAGTGATTATATTTTTTAAATGTATGCATTCAGTCTAGAATAGCTCTCAGAGGATATGCTGCACATATAAATACCAGGCTGCAGACAGGGCTTGGATTAATAGACCATGGAGGGCTATTTTTATGCAAAGTTTAAGTGCATATTATTATTATTCCCAAACTGTATTAATAATAATATCCTACACATGTCCAGCATGCGTATGACATTTTACTGTTCTACAAGAGTGCTGTTGCATATGTCCTCATTTGTTCCTCGCGGCAAGCCTGGGAAGAAAGTTAGGATGTTTTCAAATGTTGACATTGAAATCCTTTGCTGGAGATAAATTCCTAATAATGTGGGGCCAGGGGGAAGATGCTATAGAAACACAAGCATTTTTTTTTACTGTATTTTTGACCGATGTCATAGCAATTGCTTAGATTGGTTCTGGACATGTTAGTCTCCAGGGAGAGACAGTATTTCATCATTTCTTCTGCCTGGTAGGAAAAAAAAAAAAAGCAAAATACATGAGTGCTTTTTTGGAGGAAGAACTGCAAGATTAAAGGATCCACTTCCACTTCACAGCAATTAACAGAAAACCCTTGGATTCCCTGTCGAGCTCTTCTCTATATCCTTCTTGTTTAAAAACACTTTTCTATATCCCTCTTGTGCCAAACATGGTAAAATGTGGAGAATCAAGTAAGCACGTAGAGACTGTCAGAGGAAACAAACTATTTTGTTATTATAGTCAATAGTGATTAAATTTAGATTTATGTATTATTTATGTAATATTTTGGGCTTTCCTGTTTTACCAACAGCAACAAGGGAACTCAGAGACAACAAGCTGCATGCGTATTGATAGTCAGACTGGAATAGTGAACCCAGGACTCTGGTTTCCTAGAATCTGTGCTGAGAAATACTTAAATAATTTATCATAATGATTATTTCTACAGGATACAACTCTAGGATTAAATGATAATTTTATTTGACTTACATAAAGGGGAATTATTACAGCAGTTACTTTTAAAGAGCTCCCTGGGTTTGCAGGGAGTATCTGAATTAACAGAAAATTGAGCACCATTACTTATTAATGGGGTCCAGCTGATATATTGGTGGTATATCTGGCAATTAGCCATTCTGCATAGTGTCTTTTGTTTGGCCATTACTTTTTCACTATTGAGTGCAAGCTCAGAGATGAGCACCTTGAACCAATGGGGAAGTCTGGCCTGTCAACCTAATAGGGCCTTGCATCATTTTAATGGTGAATTATGACGTGTCTTGAAGGATATTTGGACACACTTAATATCTTTTGGATGACAACCCTTGGAGGCATAAGTGAAGGTACATGTTGTCATTGAACCACTAAAAATCTTTATTCATCACTGGATAGCCATTATATTATATGAATCTCTTTGGACATTTTTTTTTAAAAATTATACACTTGCTTTTGGCTTTTGTGGCATTTATAGAATGAATTGCTGTGAGTGAACTGTAGCACAGCAAGTTATGGCCAATAGTATTTATTTGCAAGAGTCACTTTGGGGTGCCTAATTTGTCCTCAGGAGAAATATCTTTTGCTCAGCCTGCAAAATGTTGTAATAAAAATTGATGATTGATGTTGATTACAAGATTAAATGGCTGGGCCACAGTGGCCAATGTCATAAATTAAAGCAGCCCAAAGTTGTGATTGGCCACTAGAGAAGGTTCTAAGTGGGAGTGTTTTTTTAATGAGTCACTATATTTCAAGTCTTTATAGTATTGACTCCTAAAGTTTATTGAAACTGTATTTAAAACATCATTCTACAGTATTTTAAATAAGTTTCTAGTACAGTTTTATTTTGCTTACCTAAGCATGCAGTAGTGGAAGAAAATAGATAAAAATGTCCTTGTGATAGGGAAAACAATTTAAAAGATGGTTAGCATAATGTTGATTGTTCAGCAAAAGACTTGATCTTCTCAATCCATATTTTGTTTTTTCCTTTTTTTGTGTCATGAAGAATGCTCTTTGGACATCGAAAGGAAGAGTGGACAGTGATAAAAGTTTTGAGGGGCTGGAGATGGGAGGTGGTGTTATAACAACACCTCTGGCTTTTTAAAAGTGGTTGTGTTATATTCAGGGTCATAGAAGAACTTCCCTGTGAATTTTTTAATCGATGCTTATAATTGCCGAGGAATTATTTTGCTCCTAGCTGTAGATAAGAGAAGTCTGGTAGTCATAGTTGACCCAGACTTCAGAAAGGCAAGAGACAATGCTTTTTCTGATAGCTTCTGTCAGTTTATATATTCTGAAAACACTTATTTACCCCTTACTGTCTTAGTTTATTTGGGCTACGTATAACAAAAGTACCACAGACTGGGTGGCTTATAAACAACTGAAGCTTACTTGCCACAGTTCTAAGAAGTTATGGCTCTGGCATATTTGGTATCTGGTGAGAGCTGTCTTCCTGGTTCATAGATGGCTGTCTTCTTGTTGTGTCTTCACAGGGTGAAAGAGGAAAGAGGTAGTTCTCTGGGGTCTTTCTTATAAGGGGCTAATCTCATTCATGAAGGCTTTACCCTCATGACCTAATCACCTTCTAAAAGCCCCATGTCCTAATACCATCACATTGAGGACTAGCCTTCAACATAGGATTTTTTTTGGGGGGATACAACATTCAGTCCATAGCACTTACTGTATGTGAATCACAGAGGATTCAATATGAATGTGATATGCTGTCAAAGAATATGCAGGGTGAGTGGGAGATAATACATAAATAAATGTGATATCAAACATGGGTTGGCAAATTATGGTCCATGAACCAAATCCATCCTGCCACCTGTTTTTGGAAATAAAATTATTGGAACACAGTCATTCCCATTGATTTATATATTGTCTGTGGTTGTTTTCATGGTAAAATGGAAGAGTTTAATGGTTGGAACAGAAACTACCCAGCCCTTTTTTGAAAGTCTGCTGACCTCAATATAGAGCAAAATTGCTATTAGGAATCATAGTCAAAATGCTACGGAAACATGGAACCAATTAATTGTGGTGGTGGGGAGGTACATTTGGGAAGTCTTCAAAAGATGGGAGCAGTTGAGTTGGACCTTAATGATATGATGAAAATTCCTAGAAGGCCATAACCCCTTCCCTCTCTTTTCTCTTTCTTCACGCTCCAGCCTTCTTATTGTTCTCTATCTCTATCTCTACGTCTATCTCTCTATCATTTTGTTAAAGTTGCCTTTTCAGTATTTCATAAAGGTTTAATTCTATATGCTTCATGTTCTAGTCAACTTGGATATGGAAATCAGCAAAAGTCTGTGAAGTGTAAGGCCAGGAAGTGGTATTACTATGGTGAAGTAGGTGGTCAGAAATTCTTCATTTTGGTAGGCAGATATCTGGAGAGTGCTACAGAGTGGTATCTGGAAAAATGACCTAAGAATGATGTTACAGCCACTCCTTGAATCTACTGTTGGTGCAGAGTTGGGTGCTGTTCTTGGCTGTGGTAGACCAGTGTGGCTCCAAAATTTCTTGAAATTACATGTTGTAGTACCTATGACTATTTCAAATTAGTGAATCATTTCATTAACTGTATTTTTATACAGCCTGCTGCTGAAGCCATTATCTCGTAATTCTAACCTAGTTCCCTTTAGAGTTTCCTTTCCACTTTCAACAGAAGCCGAAAGGAAAGGTGACATAGGGTTGGTGGCTCCTTCATCTCTGTCTTCCCCAGGTACTCATTTTCCCAATCAGTGGGATAACTTTATAATCTCTTTTAGCAACTGAGAAAGATTTCCTTCTGCCTTCCATCTTGCCAGGTGCTAGTTGAAATTTTCAGATAATTTAAGTACAGTGGTTAAATGTACTCATTAACCACTTCACTGAAGCTCAAAACTCATAAACGTGGTTCAGAACACAAACAGCTTTCTGTCATAGGGGCCATATCACTTCCTAGTGACAAATCCAAGCTTAACCAGCATGTATATTTCCAAAACACACTCAGAATTAATTTAAAAGTTTATAAGAACAAAACTATAAAGAAATTTCACCCCAATATATTGTTATTTATTTCAGATTATACTCTTGGCCTTTTTATCAGATGCTCTCAGGGATTGAATCCAAAGCAATAAACAGTGGGGTAATTTTCTGGAATCTGGAAAGATTATAAATAAGGTTTCAGGAGCAAGGGTTTTATTGCCCTTCAGTTGCCATTTTGGGTTATTATTTACTCATAGCCAGGTCTTATTTAGAATCCCAAATGTTAACAGAGTAAAAATTCTTTTGCTCGTGGTTCCTGAATCAAATAAGAGAAAACCACCAGAAAAACCCCAGTGGTTCTGTTGCTTGACAAAAATAGAAGTTACGTCAGTTGGGAAAACCTAAGCAACAAAGCCTTTCTTTTCTTACAACTAAACCACCAGTCAATTTGGCAATAGCATATTCCCACTAGAAATAAACACATTTATCTTTTATTGTTGAGAACAAGGAAGAAACCCGAGACTGCTGCAAATAGCTTTTCTCCCTCACCAAATGAGTATGCCATGTAGATTAATCTGCTCAGCATTTATGCATACCAGCTTTGTGCAGGGGCTGCAATGGGCAATGTGAAGATGTGAAAGTAAGTCCTAGGTTAGTCCTGAAGAAGTTTTCTTAGTACATGGCTTTGCTTTGTGTGGTTTCTTAAGAACCTGGGGAAAGTGAGAGGTAGGTCTTGGTAGTTGAATCAGTAGATCTCTCTCACGAAGAGCAAGTGAAATGTAATTTGGTGGCTTCAGTCTTAAGGAAATGGGACTGTCAGAATCATCACAACATTGGCCTGAGCAACTAACTGAACTAGGCTTTCATTTAGCTTTGCACATCTTTTCTTGTTGTGCACTAATTGTTCACTGTGATTCATACATTGTTCTGACAAGATGGCAAATGGAAAATGTGGAAAGTAATTAAAATAAGTGTGTGGTTTAAATTATAATAATCTATTGTCCTTAGCTGAATGCCATTATCAGGGGAAACAGGAAGAAGGGCTGCATTCAGGCATAGAGGACTAGTAGTTTCTGGGTTTGTCTTTATAACAAAAATTCAACTCAAGGAAATGAACTGAAGAGAGACTTGGAGCTTAACCTGATAGTTCTCAGAAGTTGAAATAAGAATTCTGTGTCATTGGTTAAGATCAGATTTTCTAGGGTGTTATCCATATATATAAATTGATTAGGAGGGCTATGATTGAATTTATATATGCTTTGCATATGAAAATATAAATTTTGACTGTTAATTGAAGTAACATTAGAATGTAGGTCTTGCAAATATTCCTTATAAATACAACTGTACATCTCTAGAATTATTTCCCATAGACTATCAAATATTTGCCTATTTAGAAATAATCAAATATTTGCCTATTTAGAAAGTTTGAAAAGTGCTTTATTACAAATAGCTTACATTTATTATTATAAATATAACAATGCTTACTATAGATATTTTAGAAAACAGACAACTGTACAGAAAAAAATTCTTTGCATTCCCATTAGGCTCATCTGTGTAGATCTTCTGGTCTTTTATTTTTTAAAAAATAATGTGTGTTTGTATGTTTACATAATTAGTTTTACATTGTACGGTGTTTCATATCATGATTTTCTTCATTTTCCATTTCATTTAAACTTCTAGAAAAGTTTATTTTTGGTGACTACATAATATTTGATTTTGGGTCTGGGCCATAACTTGTTCAACCTATATATAGACATGTGGGGTTTGCCCACATTTTTGGTGCACAAACATTTGACCGCACCTTATTGACTTCTCCTACATGGATTCCTTAAAGCAGAATTTCTGGGACAAAAGGTTTGATGCCATCTTAAAAGGTTACTTTAGTACAAATGACAAATGTGGAACAGTTGAATTGAAGTGGATCTCATTTTTAGAGTCAGGGTATTATTTTTGGATTATTTTTCTTCTGTTCTCATTTGGTTTTCATGGTGCTAGAGTTCTTTGGACTTTAGAACCATGAAGACCAAGATTCAGATTCTAGCTTGGCTCCTTATTGCTACTTGATGTTGATCAAATGGTTTAGCTCCCTATCTAGTGTTCTCATCTATAAAATGGGATCAGTAGTAGGTTTTCTGTGAGGATTGAGTGCCTGTCTCTTTCTAGAGGCTCAAGAAATCCTCATTCCCTTTTCAAGGTGTGTACAGAGCTGATAAAGATGTGCGGGCACCTGGTGGCTCAGTGGTTAAGCTTCTGCCTTCGGCTCAGGTCATAATCTCAGTGTCCTGGGATCAAGCCCCGCATCTGGCTCCCTGCTCTGCGGGAAGCCTGCTTCTCTCTCTCCCACTCCCCCTGCTTGTGTTCCCTCTCTCGCTGTGTCTCTCTCTGTCAAATAAATAAATAAAATCTTAAAAAAAAAAAAAGATGTGAACATCAATTAGATGATGAGGGCAACAAAAATGCTTGCAGTTATATTTTGAGATATCTGCTTCCCATTATTTAAAATTTAATATGAATATTTACAGTAGACAGGGATCAAAACCATATATCATTCAGGGGCGCCTGGGTGGCTGTTGGTCAAGCGACCGACTGTTGATTTCAGCTCAAGTCATGATCTTAGGGTTGTGAGAGTGAGCCCCGTGTTTGGCTCCATGCTGAGCATGGAGCCTGCTTAAGATTCTCTCTCTCCCTCTGCCCCTCCCTCCCTACCACTTTCTCTGTCTCTAAGAACTTAGGTGCTCTGCTGTGCTGTGCTGGCAGAATCGCTGGAAATCTGCCCTCTGAGGTTCAGGAAAGCATCCATAAGAAGGTACCATACCTTGGAACTCACCTCAAGGTGACCCAAGGGGAGGCTGGGGAAAGCCATTCATAGACATATGTGTTGCCACTGTAAAGCTGCCTGAAGGGGTGCTGGGGAAAGCTTTTGGCCACTGGGGACTGCCAGATGCTGTATGCCATAGGAACTGGTGCTGGAGAAGCTGCTTATGCCATAGGAGCAGATGCTAGTGAGACCATGTATGCTGTAGGACCTTCATGAGAGGAGCACACCTGACTAGAATAGGAATCCCTTCCTTCTCCAGTACCATCAAGTGATTAAACCTATCATGCCAGTTGGCAAAAGAGAAATATTTACAGATCTCAATACCATAGAGGAGGTAATAATGGGTCTATCTGCTTCTCAGGGGCAGTACATTGATAATTGCTACAGTACAGTCCTTTGGTTACTCCGCTTCCATATACACTCTGCTATAAATATTTGAACTTCTGTACAACAATGAATAAATCCTTACAAGTGAGGAAGATCTTATCCTTTTCCCAGAATGAGAGGACACACAGTCCCAGCAGTCATTGTATCTATCACTGGCTATATTCATTACTCATCAGATTCTGTCAAAGACCCACAGAATATTTTGTTTCTCACAAATGAAATTGTAAAGTTAACTTCCAACAACTTGTATATAAAATAAAGATGAGAAGGAGATAGAAGAAGAAAATTGTTAGCATATATAAATATACACATACATATGGCAAGCAAAGAGAAAATATGCAAAGCTACTCTAGATCTTGTTTCTCTAAATGGTCATAAGGCTGTAATTGATACCAGTGGCATTATTTTATTTCCTCTTCCTTCCTGCTAGAACCTCAGCTGGTTGGGGTTATCTGGTGGAGTAACCCAAACCTTCCTGAAGGCTCTGACTCCTCAATTATCCTGCATTTTGTTTGGTTGCTATAGTTTTACATTAAGCTTTACTATTGTTCTTGGAAATGTGGAGAGATCACTGCAAAGAATCTCCTGTGTTCCAGAAATAGTTCTTTTTGCCCTCATTTGTAGCAGCAGCCTAATTTTCCCTTGCTAATTGGAATCAATTACTCCAGCCAGAAGAGTAGTCTTTTTTTCCCCCCCTGCTTGTTGGTTTAGTGGCATAGACCTAAAATGGCCAATCTCATTTTCTAGTTCAATGGAACCATTGTGCCCTCTGCTTGTAGCCTTGCCCCCTTGTGAACTAAGACCTCCAAATTAGCAGAGCTCAAGTTGCCAGGACAGGAAGCAACAATTCTGGGAGTGATTTATTAGCTATAATAATAAGAGGAGCCACTCCCATGTGTAGGGTCCTAACTAGTGTCATAAATGAGTCTTCAGTAAATTACTCCACTTTTCAACTAGCCAGTTTATTTTATGGGTATAAGCCCATTGCTGCACTTTGCTGTGGAATAAGTTCATTGGTCAGAAGCAACAATATGAAGAATGCTATGACTATGTATAACATACTTTGTGGGTTTATGGATGGTGATTCTCCACTGCCACCTTCCCCCTTCAGCAGGGCAGGCAAATCCATATTCAGAATAAGTGTCTATTGCAGTGATGATGAATTTATGCTCCATCCATGTTGGATGCATTGTAATCAACCTGCCACCTGGTAGTGGTCTGTACTCCTGGAAAATGGTGCCTTAACTTGGGGTCAGTGCTAATCACAACTATTGACAGAATTAATCACACTTAGCCTCGTCATTTCTAGGGAAAGTCCATGTTGTTGAGCATAGGCATAGCCTTCATAGTCACTTTGTTCATGGTCCCATTGAGAAAGCCCTGGGGTAACTGGGGAAAGAGAATAACTGGCATCATTTTGCCATCTGATTACTAAGAGCTTCTCTGCAGTGGATAAATATGGGGATTCTTGTGGAACACAAATATCTTTCTCAGTCACTGGTGTCATAGGAAGCCAAGGGTTGAGAGAGAGGAGGCAATGCAACTGGAGATGTGTTAAAGAGGTCTGAGTGACTTGTTAATACAGCTTGTCGAGTAGAATATGACACTGCTAACCAATGCCTGGGGAGGACTCCAACTACATGGATGATAGCAAAGATCACAAATGCTAGCCACCAGAAATGGAACTCAAACAGTTCTACCCCACTGTCTTAGGATTGGAGTCACCAAGGAAGACAGAACACTGTCATGCACTGGATAGAACAGTGCTTTTCATAGAGAAGACAGAGCAAGATCAATTCTAGTAGTGTGCTTTGGTCTCTCATGACTAGAGGCTGCCCGTGGCAGCCAATGCAGGGCAATTGACTTATATGCACCTCTGTCATGCCTTGGCAGAAGGACTTCTCCCCCACTACCATGGAGTCTGAAGTACTGAAAGCTAGGGCTATGCCTTTGGGTTATTGATGCACACACTTAAGGAGAACAAAGGAGCAGACATAGAGCCAAAAACAGGAAAAGGTAATACCACATAAGGCAATAAGCCCAGCACAGGCTGCATGAACTCTTTATCTCTTGAGAAAGACATGTTCAAGACCCCAAGGCCCATTCTAACTTGGCTAAGTTGGGGTCAAAAGACTGTGCCCAGGAAACTGCCTTTCCCAGCACAACTTTTTTATACCTTCCAAACCTGCTTCATTTTTGTTTTATGATAGGTAGATTGCTATTGCACATGCTTCACCTATGGCTAGAAAGCACTCAGTTCATCATGGGAAGTTCAGGCCTCATGATCACCTGCTGTCCCATGGTTAGGAGTTCAGTCTCTATCAGGGCCCAGTAGCAACCCAAAAGATGTTTCTCAAAAGAATAATAGTTATCTACAGAAAAGGGCATACATTTTTTCCATAATCCTAGTGGCCTGCATTGTGAGGCCCCTATTGGTACTTGCCAGAGGTTCTAACCAACATCCCTATTTGCCTCAGAGATTTCAACTGTCATTGAATTTGCTTTGCTGGATAGTAAAGGTCAAGTGGTAGAGAGGCTTGTACTGCAACTTGAACTTACTGCAGTGCCTTTTCTTGTTCTGGGCCCCACTTGAAATTGGTAGACTTGTGTGTGGCTCTCTAAAGGAGTTAAAGTAGCACACTGAAATGTGGTATATATTGCTTCCAAAATTAAAAAAAGGCCTCTCAATCACTGTGCCTTTAATTTGGTGGTAGTTGGTGTGAAGTGCAAGAACTTATTTTTAACCTTGGAGGAAATATCTCAACTTGTTCCAGACTGTTGAACCCATAAAAACTTCACTGAGGTGGTGGTGTGGGGGTTCTGAAATTTTGGGGGGTTTATTGCCCATATGTCTTACTAAGACATTAAGTATTTGCTCCTTCCTGCTCGTTAGATCCCATCGGCATAATCTTGTCAGTGTAGTGTGAAGTTAGTGGAACATCAAGACAAACAAGATCTCTGCATATTATATTATGGCAGAGAGCAAGAAAATTTATTGGGTATTTCCTTTTTTCCAGTGTGCAGACACTCCAGCAAATAGCTATACATCCTTTGGGGAAGATTTGGAGGAATTTATAGTGAGCAGTTATGGTCTCTTTTAAGGCAAATTTCATCACAAAGTTAAATAGCTAGGAAATATACAGTTTCCCTGAAGCAAGACTGTGAAGGTATACTGTCTTCCCTTTGAAGTAAAACCATTTCTGATGGTCTTGGCAAATTACTATGGAAAGAAAGGCATTAGTTACATGCCATGTGACAGACTATTTGCTTTAGTAAAGATACCGCATCTAGGTCAGCAGCTACATTTATAGTCACTACTTGATTAAGACTGTGATAATCCACAGTCATTCTCCAAAATCTATCTGATTTCTGCACAGACCACATTGGTGAGTTAAGTGGGTATGTGATAGATACCCCATCGCTTCTTTCCAGACTTTGATGGGGCCCTTAATCTCTGAAATTCCCCCAGGGTTACTATCTTGGTAGGGAGGGGAAGTGCCAATAACTTTCACCCATAGAGATACTTCCATTTGCCAAATGTGTCTATTCCAATTATACATTCAGAAATTGAGGAATAACTGCAAGGTAGGTCCATGGACAAGATGGGGCCACTGTAATTTGAAATTCATGTAAGACTCCATCTATCACATAAGCACTATAAGCCCCACATATAGCTCACAGTGATATTGTTGGTTTCTTAGAAATTAGTGTCAGTTCAGAGCCAGTGTTTAGTAATTTTTGAAAGATTTGGGTATTTCCTTTTTTCATTGTATAGACATTGTAGTAAATGGCCACAGTCTTTTAGGGAAAACTTGGGGGAATATTTATAGTGAGAACTCATGGTCTCTTTTGAGGCAAATTCCATCAGAAACTTAAATAGCTAGGAAATATATAAAGATTAACATCTTTATCTGAAACTCTGTTTTATTGGTTAATTTATCAATAGTGTGGTAAACATTTCCTCCAAAAGATACAGCAACAGGAGAAAACATTTGCCTGACTTTTCCAGCTGAAATTAAAGTCTGGGCCATTTCAAGGGCATCATCACTCAAACCCTGGTTCTTTGCAGACTTGCAGAATAATATTTATAATGACCCAGACCTGATATTGGAAACAATAAAATGAAAGCTAAAAGAATCATTCTCTTACAGACCAGAAGGCAGCAGATTACTATGACAAAGGTCTTTGCAGCCAGCAAAGGTCAACTTGTCACCTTTGTTCTAGCTGCAAATCCTTTTCAACGAGTTGCCTTTGAAAAGTTACTTAGGGCAATAGACAAAACATGTGCTTCCTGACTATCTGAAAAGACAAAGCAGTAGTGAGCCTAGACATTTGAAATATAAAAGCTGACCAATTTAAGGTGAGCAAAATACTCCCCAATGTTGCAAATGACATACTGGATAAAGGGTTAGTATCCAAAATCTATAAAAAAATTATCAAACTCAATGCCCAAAAAACAATTAATCCAGTTAAGAAATGGGCAGAAGACATGAATAGACACTTTTTCAAGGAAGACATCCATATGGCTAACAGACACATGAAAAGATGCTCAACATCACTCATCATCAGGGAAATATAAATCAAAACCACAATGAGATATCAGCTCACACCTGTCAGAATGGCTAAAATTAACAACACAAGAAACGACAGGTGTTGTCAAGGATGCAGAGAAAAGGAACCCTCTTACACTATTGGTGGGAATGCAAACTGGTGCAGCCACTCTGGAGAACAGTGTGGAGGTCCTCAAAAAGGTAAAATTAGAACAATTCCACCAGTAGGTATTTACACAAAGTATACAAAAACACAGATATTTTTTTTGAAGGGGTACATGCACTCTGATGTTTATAGCAGCATTATCAACAATAGCCAAACTATGGAGAAAGCCCAAATGTCCATCAAATGATGATAAAGAAGATGTGATATATACACAATGGAATATTACTCAGCCATCAAAAAGAATGAAATCTTGCCATTTGCAATGACGTGGATGGAACTAGAGTGTATTATGCTAAGTGAAATAAGAGAAAGACTAGTTAGAGAAAGACTAACTGAACTAAGAGAAAGATAACATATGATCTCACTCATATGTGGAATTTAAGAAAGAAAACAGAACATATGGGAAGGGGTTTGGGAAAGGAAGAGAAAGAAAAAAACCATAAGAGACTCTTAACTATAGAGAACAAACAAACTGAGGGTTGATAGAGGGAAGTGGGTGGGGGGATGGGCTAGATGGGTGTTGTGATGAGCACTGGGTGTTGTATATAAGTGATGAATCATTGAATTCTACTCCAGAAACCAATATTATACCATATGTTAACTAAGTAAAATTAAAAAAAAAAGTGACCAATTTAAGGTGAGCAAGATGTTCCACAGTGTTACCAAGTTAGGGAAAAACTCAAATCCACACTTGATTCTTAGAGCCTAGTTGAAAACTGTATATTCATTTGTTCACCCCATTACCTATTTTACTGGTTCTACAAATTACACCTACAGAGCTTGGCTTGAGGGTCATCCTTCTCTTTCTGAATGTACACTGTTACTGCTAATGAGCAAGGACATAAGGACTTGGCTCAAAGTGGGTGTGAAGCAAAGAGCTTTGGAGAAATCACAAACTGGAAAACTTGACAAATAATTGACAGCTTAGCAGCCTATGCAAGTGCTGTCCAGAAGCCTGCTTCCACAAGTACAGAGGCACAGCATTACTTTCCTGGGAGGAAAGGTGACCTTTGAAATTACGTGCTAGAAGCTTTCACAGTTCAGATTGGGCTGCCCATTCGAGGGAATAACTTATTTAAAATGTCTCATTTGAAATCTTTATTGCTAAAGTTCATTTGTCTAAGGCCTCTTTTAACAATAATCTCATTTCTAGTTTTAAATAATTTTAAAATCATTGGTTTCTCTTCTTTTCTTTGATTTATTTTATTTTTTTAAATTTTATTTTATTTTATTATGGTATGTTAGTCACCATACAGTACATCATTAGTTTTTGATGTAGTGTTCCATGATTCATTGTTTTTGTATAACACCCAGTGCCCCATGCAATATGTGCCCTCCTTAATACTCATCACTGGGCTAACCCATCCCCCCACCTCCTCCCCTCTAAAACCCTCAGTTTGTTTCTCAGAGTCCATAGTCTCCCAAACCCTTAGTTTGTTTCTCAGAGTCCATAGTCTCTCATGGTTCATCTCTCCCTCTGATTCCCCGCCCCTTCATTTTTCCCTTCCTTCTCCTAATGTCCTCCATGCTATTCCTTATGTTCCACAAATAAGTGAAACCATATGATAATTGACTTCCTCTGCTTGACTTATTTCACTTAGCATAATCTCCTCCAGTCCCATCCATGTTGATGTAAAAGTTGGGTATTCATCCTTTCTGATGGCTGAGTAATATTCCATTGTATATATGGACCACATCTTTATCCATTCATCTGTTGAAGGGCATCTCAGCTTTTTCCACAGTTTGGCTATTGCAGACATTGCCACTATGAACATTGGGGTGCATATGGCCCTTCTTTTCACTACATCTGTGGCTTTGGGGTAAATATCTGGTAGTGCAATTGCTGGGTCATAGGGTAGCTCTATTTTTAAATTTTTAAGGAACCTCCACACTGTTTTCCAAAGTGGCTGTACCAACTTGCATTCCCACCAACACTGTAAGAGGGTTCCCCTTTCTCCACAACCTCTCCAACATTTGTTGTTTCTTTCCCTGTCCATTTCTGCCATTCTAACTGGTGTAAGGTGGTATCTCAATGTGGTTTTGATTTGAATTTCCCTGATGGCTAATGATGATGAACATTTTTGCATGTGTCTGTTAGCCATTTGTGTGTCTTCTTTGGAGAAGTGTCTGTTCATGTCTTCTGCCCACTTTTTGACTTGATTATTTGTTTTTTGGGTGTTGAGTTTGAGAAGTTCTTTATAGATCTTGGATACCGGCCCTTTATCGGTAGTGTCATTTGCAAATATGTTCTCCCATTCCGTGGGTTGCCTCTTTGTTTTGTTGACTGTTTCCTTTGCTGTGCAGAAGCTTTTTATCTTGAGGAAGTCCCAAAAGTTCATTTTTGCTTTTGTTTCACTAGCCTTTGGAGATGTAACTTGAAAGAAGTTGCCGTGGCCGATGTCAAAGAGGTTACTGCCTACGTTCTCCTCTAGGATATTGATGGATTCCTGTCTCACATTGAGGTCTTTCATCCACTTTGAGTTTATCTTTGTGAATGGTGTTAGAGAATGGTTGAGTTTCATTCTTCTGTATATAGTTGCCCAATTTTCCCAGCACCATTTACTGAAGAGACTGTCTTTTTTCCATTGCATATTTTTTCCTGATTTGTCGAAGATTATTTGACCATAGAGTTGAGGGTCCATTTCTGGGCTATCTGTTCTGTTCCATTGGTCTATATGTCTGTTTTTGTGCCAGTACCATGCTGTGTTCGTGATCACGGCTTTGTAACATAGCTTGAAATCGGGCAACGTGATGCCTCCCGCTTTGTTTTTCTTTTTCAACATTTCCTTGGCGATTCAGGGTCTTTTCTGATTCCGTACAAATTTTAGGATTTAGGTATACTTGTTTGACATTTCATCAGATTAAAGCTTAGATCTGGCTTGCTTTTTAAAACTACTTTCATGGAGGAGAGAAGGAAAGATGGTGGAGGAGTAGGGGACCCTATTTCAACTGGTCCCTGGAATTGAGCTTGATATCTACCAGACCCCTCTGAGCACCCACGAAACCAGCCTGAGATGTAAGAGGATCTGGATCTCTACAAGCAGAATATCGCAGGCAGTTGGTTTTGAGGTACGAAGTGGGGAGCCCTGATTCCATGGGCAGATATCGGAGGATAAATGGCAGTGGGAGGGTGCCTGTCCGTGGGGATCCTACACCGCCAGTGAGCGACAGCCTCGTGAGCTGGGGGCGGGGCACAGACTCGAAGACTGGTAGCGGCGGGGGGGAAAGGACTTTCGGGCAGCCCCCGGGGCAGAAACCCTGAGCAGCAGGGTTGCGTGGGCGAACTGGGAGCGGCTGGCGGTTTTAGAAGCACAAAGGGCAGATATGTGCCCCGACCTGGAAGCAGGACTGTGGGGGTGATGCAGAGGGGTACACAACCCAGGATGCTGCAGTTTATAGCAGCACAGACAGAAATGGAGACAGTGTGGCCTGGAGAGCTCACTGAACAGACTGCGGTCTCTCTGCTCTGAGGCAGAGGGTTGGAAACAGTGTCTTCTGTTCTGACTCGCAGAAGAGACATGGAAAGCCACCAGAGAACAAAAGCCCCCAAAACTGATTCCTGCTGAGCCCATCCCCCACCACAGGGGGGCAGGGCAACTCCGCCCAAATAGGGTTGCCTGAGTAACAGCGCGCCAGACCCCTCCCCCAGAAGACAGGCTGGGAAAACAGGAGGCCAGCAACCCTAAGGTCCCAAGAAAACAGGTGCATCTTTCTTGGGTTCTGGTCAATAATTTGGACTCTATACATTCCCTCAAGCACCCATCAACAGAATGACTAGGAGGAGGAACTCCCAAAATAAAAAACTCAGAGATTATGATTTATGCTGCAGATTTACAAATGGATGCAGATATATCCAAGATGTCGGAGATGGAATTCAGGCCAGCAATTGTGAAGACAATGGCTAGATTGGAGAAATCAATTAATGGCAACATAGAGTCTCTAAGGGCAGAAATGAAAGCTGAATTCGCAGCACTTAAAAACGCTATCAATGAGATCCAATCCAATCTAGATAATCTAACAGCTAGGGTAAGTGAGGCAGAAGAACAAATAAGCGACCTGGAAGACAATATAATACATAAAAAGGGAAAAGAGGAGGCCAGGGAAAAACAACTCAGGATCCATGAAAATAGAATCAGAGAAATAAGTGACACCATAAAGCATTCCAATGTCAGAATAATTGGAATCCTGGAGGGAGTGGAGAGAGAGAGAGAGGACTAGAAGATGTATTTGAGCATAGCTGAGAACTTCCCTAATCTGGGGAATGAAACAAACATTCGCATCCTAGAGGCAGAGAGGACCCCTCCCAAGTTCAAGGAAAACAGGCCAACACCCCGGCATGTAATAGTAAAACTTGCAAATCTTAGAACCAAGGAAACCATCTTAAGGGCAGTTAGGGGGAAGAGATTCCTTACATACAGAGGGAGGAACATCAGAATAATGTGAGACCTATCCACAGAGACCTGGCAAGCCATAAAGGCCTGGCAAGACATATTCAGGGTACTAAATGAGAAGAACATGCAGCCAAGAATACTTTATCTGGCAAGGCTGTCATTTAGAATGGATGGAGAGATGCAGAGCTTCCACGACCAGCAGAAACTGTAAGAATATGTGACCACTAAGCCGGCCCTGCAAGAAATATCGAAGGGGGTTCTATAAAAGGAGAAAGACCCCAAGAGTGATATACAACAGAAATTTACAGGGACAATCTATAAAAACAACATCTTCACAGGCAACATGATGACAATTAATTCATATCTTTCAATAATCACTCTCAACGTGAATGGCCTAAATGCTCCCATAAAACGGCACAGGGTTGCAGATTGGGTAAGAAGACAGGACCCATCCATATGCTGCCTACAAGAGACTCATTTTGAACCTAAAGATACATTCAGACTGAAAGTGAAGGGATGGAGATCCATCTTCCATACCAGTGGACCTCAAAAGAAAGCTGGGGTAGCAATTCAGACAAATTAGATTTTAAAACTAAAGTGTGTAATTAGAGACACAGAAGGACACTATATCATTCTTAAAGGGTCTATCCAACAAGAAGATCTAACAATTGTAAATATCTATGCCCCCAACATGGGAGCAGCCATCTACATAAGCCAACTGTTAACCAAAATAAAGAGTCATATTGATAACAATACGTTAATTGTAGGAGACCTCAATACTCCACTCTCAGCAATGGACAGATCATCTAAGCAGAAAATCAACAAGGAAACAAGAGCTTTGAATGATACACTGGACCAGATGGACCTCATAGATGTTTACAGAACATTCCACCCTAAAACAACAGAATACTCATTCTTCTCAAGCCCACATGGAACTTTCTCCAGAATAGACCACATACTGGGTCACAAATCAGGTCTTGACTGATACCAAAAGATTGAGATTATTCCCTGCATATTCTCAGACCACAATACTTTAAAACTGGAACTCAATCACAAGAAAAAATTAGGCAGAAATTCAAGCACTTGGAAGCTAAAGACCACTCTGCTCAAGAATGTTTGGGTCAACCAGGAAATCAAAGAGGAACTTAAACAACTCATGGAAATCAATGAGAACGAAAACACATCGGTCCCAAACCTATGGGATACTGCAAAGGCGATCCTAAGGGGGAAGTACATAGCCATCTAAGCCTCACTCCAAAAAATAGAAAAATCCCAAATTCAGCAACTAACTCTACACCTTAAAGAACTAGAGAAAAAGCAACAAACGATGCCTAAGCCATGCATTAGAAGAGAAATAATTAAAATTAGAGCAGAAATCAATGAATTAGAAACCAGAAACACAATAGATCAGATCAACGAAACCAGAAGTTGGTTCTTTGAAAGAATTAATAAGATCAATAAACCACTGGCCAGACTTATCCAAAAGAAAAGAGAAAGGACCCAAATTAGTAAAATTATGAATGAAAGGGGAGAGATCACGACTAACACCAAGAAAATAGAAACAATTATTAGAAATTATTATCAACAATTATATGCCAATAAACTGAGCAGTCTGGATGAAATGGAGGCCTTCCTGGAAACCTATAAGCTGCCAAGACTGAAACAGGAAGAAATCGACAACCTGAATAGGCCAATAACCAGTAACGAGATTGAAGCAGTGATCAAAAACCTCCCCAAAAACAAGAGTCCAGGGCCTGATGGATTCCCTGGGGAATTCTACCAAACATTCAAAGAAGAAATAATACCTATTCTTCTGAAGCTTTTTCAAAAAATAGAAACAGAAGGAAAACTTCCAAACTCATTCTCTGAGGCCAACATTACGTTAATTCCCAAACCAGGCAAAGACCCCATCAAAAAGAATTTCAGACTGATATCCCTGATGAATATGGATTCCAAAATTCTCAACAAAATCCTAGCTAATAGGATCCAACAATACATTAAAAGGATCATCCACCATGACCCAGTAGGATTTATCCCCGGGATGCAAGGGTGGTTCAGCATTTGCAAATCAATCAAGGTGATAGAACACATTAATAAGAAGAGGGAGAAGAACCATATGGTCCTCTCAATTGATGCAGAAAAAGCATTTGACAAAATACAACATCCTTTCCTGATTAAAACTCTTCATAGTATAGGGATAGAGGGAACATTCCTCAAGTTCATAAAATCCATCTCTGAAAAACCCACAGCGAATATCATCCTCAATGGGGAAAAGCTGAGAACCTTTCCCTTAAGATCAGGAACACGTCAAGGATGCCCACTGTCGCCACTGTTCAACATAGTACTAGAAGTCCTAGCAACAGCAATCAGACAACAAAAAGAAATAAAATGTATTCAAATTGGCAAAGAAGAAGTCAAACTCTCTCTTTTCGCAGATGACATGATACTTTATGTGGAAAACCCAAAAGACTCCACCCCCAAATTACTAGAACTCATACAGCAATTCAGTAATGTGGCAGGATACAAAATCAATGCACAGAAATCAGTTGCTTTCTTATGCACTAACAACGCAACTGTAGAAAGAGAAATTAGAGAAACGATTCCATTTACAATAGCAACAAAAACCGTAAGATACCTCGGAATAAACCTAACCAAGGAGGTGAAGGATCTATACTCTAGGAACTACAGAACACTCATGAAAGAAATGGAAGAAGACACAAAAAGATGGAAAAATATTCCATGCTCATGAATCGGAAGAATAAACATTGTTAAAATGTCTATGCTACCCAGAGCAATCTATACCTTCAATGCCATCCTGATCAAAATTCCAATGACATTTTTCAAAGTGCTGAAACAAACAATCCTAAAATTTGTATGGAATCAGAAAAGACCCCGAATTGCCAAGGAAATATTGAACAAGAAAAACAAAGCTGGGGGCATCATGTTGCCCAATTTCAAGCTATATTACAAAGCTGTGATCACCAAGACAGCATGGTACTGGCACAAAAACAGACATATAGACCAATGGAACAGAATAGAGAACCCAGATATGGACCCTCAACTCTATGGTCAAATAATCTTTGACAAAGTAGGAAAAAACATGCAATGGAAAAAAGACAGTCCCTTCAATAAATGGTGCTGGGAAAATTGGACAGCCACATGCAGAAGAATGAAACTCGACCATTCTCTAACACCATTCACAAAGATAAACTCAAAGTGGATGAAAGACCTCAATGTGAGACAGGAATCCATCAATATCCTAGAGGAGAGCATAGGCAGTAACCTCTTTGACATCGGCCACAGCAACTTCTTTCAAGATACATCTCCAAAGGCTAGTGAAACAAAAGCAAAAATGAACTTTTGGGACTTCCTCAAGATAAAAAGCTTCTGCACAGCAAAGGAAACAGTCAACAAAACAAAGAGGCAACCCACAGAATGGGAGAAGATATTTGCAAATGACAATACAGATAAAGGGCTGGTATCCAAGATCTATAAAGAACTTCTCAAACTCAACACCCAAAAAACAAATAATCAAGTCAAAAAGTGGGCAGAAGATATGAACAGACACTTCTCCAAAGAAGACACACAAATGGCTAACAGACACATGCAAAAATGTTCATCATCATTAGCCATCAGGGAAATTTAAATCAAAACCACATTGAGATACCACCTTACACCAGTTAGAATGGCAGAAATGGACAGGGAAAGAAACAAATGTTGGAGAGGTTATGGAGAAAGGGGAACCCTCTTACAGTGTTGGTGGGAATGCAAGTTGGTACAGCCACTTTGGAAAACAGTGTGGAGGTGCCTCAAAAATTTAAAAATAGAGCTACCCTATGACCCAGCAATTGCACTCCTGGGTATTTACCCCAAAGCCACAGATGTAGTGAAAAGAAGGGCCATATGCACCCCAATGTTCATAGTGGCAATGTCCGCAATAGCCAAACTGTGGAAAGAGCAGAGATTCCCTTCAACAGATGAATGGATAAAGAAGATGTGGTCCATATATACAATGGAATATTACTCAGCCATCAGAAAGGATGAATACCCAACTTTTACATCAACATGGATGGGACTGGAGGAGATTATGCTAAGTGAAATAAGTCAAGCAGAGAAAGTTAATTATCATAATGTTTCACTTATTTGTGGAACGTAAGGAATAGCATAGAGGACATTAGGAGAAGGAAGGGAAAAATGAGGGGGTGGGAATTGGAAGGAGAGATGAACCATGAGAGATTATGGACTCTGAGAAACAAACAGGGTTTTAGAGGGGAGGGGGGAGAGGGGTTTGGCTAGCCCGGTGATGGATATTAAGGAGGGCACGTACTGCAGGGAGCACTGGGTGTTATACAAAAACAATGGATCATGGATCACCACATCAAAAACTAATGATGTATTGTATGGTGACTAACATAACATAAAATTAAAAAAAAAAGTGTCCAACTCCTGGTTTCAGCTCAGGTCATAATCTCAGGGTCCTGGGGTTGAGCTCTACATCGAGCTCCATGTTCAGCAGGGAGTCTGCTTCAGATTCCTTTCCCTCTCCCTCTGCCCCTCCCCTCGCTCATGCTTGCTCTGTCTCTCTAAAATAAATAAATTTTTAAAAGGGAAAAAAACTGCTTTCATGTATTTAAAAATAGTAAACATTGGTGATGTTGCATTACTGGAACTTTTTTTCCTTCCACTCTTCATCTCTGACCACTGTCACTAATTACAAAATATGAAATGAACGAAAAACAAGACTAGGAGAATGAATTCTATGACATACCTAACATACTATGCACAGGATGTCACATTTTAGAAACCCATGTATATTTTTAAGAGCCAGGATCACATTAGAATATTATGGCATACAGCTTTCGTAATCAGCTTCTGTTGATTTTGAAAAAAACAATAATCATACAGAGACAATTTTTTTCTTTTTTTAAAAATTTTATTTATTTGAGAGAGAGAGAGCCCAAGCAGGGGAAGTGAGAGCAGGAGGAGGAGAAGCAGGCTCCCCACTAAGCAGGGAGCCTGACGCAGGGCTTGACCCCAGGACCCCGGGATCATGACGGGAGTGGAAGGCAGACACTTAACCGAGACAATTTTCTATACTTAATTTTTTTCCTGATCTTTTCCAGGTAAATATCTATATAATCTGTGGCCATAATGTGTAGTATAACTTTCAAATAATTCCATGTGTTGGTGCATTCATTTCAGAATCATATATTCCACAGCTTTGGACCTATGCTCAATAATATTTGTCACATACAATTCCGTCTTAAGAAATTTCTTTCTTGGGGCGCCTGGGTGGCTCATTCGTTAAGTGTCTGCCTTTGGCTCAGGTCATGATCCCAGTGTCCTGGGATTGAGCCCCATGTCAGGCTCCCTGCTCAGCAGGAAGCCTGCTTCTCCCTCTCCCACTCCCCCTGCTTGTGTTCCCTCTCTTGCTGTCTCTCTCTGTCTGAAATAAATAAATAAAATCTTTAAAAATAAAAAAAGAAATTTCTTTCTCTTGGCTTAGTACTGTTAATTGTCATTTGACTCTTGGGGTGGAGGGAGACATTTTATAATATAAAATCAACTTGCTACATACTCCTAGAAATGCCTTAATATTCATAATTTGAGGCACTGTAAAATGCTGTTTACCTGTTTCAGGAGGGATAGGGATTTATTTTGGGGAGAAAAGAGAATCATCTTCAGGTGATATATGGTAAAACACTAGTGGGAGGAGAGCCCAAGGTACAGATAGGCATTCCTAGACCACCTTTCAGTTACACTGAATAGGCCTTGGTCTCTAAGTTCAAGCAGATGGAAATTTAAGTGAAGAAGGAACCTGCACAGGTGATCTGTTATTTGGAGAAGATGTGGGCAAATATATTTTTTTAAATTTTATTTTAAATTTTTAAATTTTTATTTTTAATTAACATATAATGCATTATTTGTTTCCGGGGTACAGGTCTGTGCATCAGTCTTACGCAATTCACAGAGCTCACCATAGCACATACCCTCCTCAGTGTCTATCACCCAATTGGGCTAATATCTTGATCTCTGAGGTAGAAAACGGTAGATTCTGGCAGAATAGAACCTGGTAATGGATTCCGGTAGAATGGTAGAATACAACCAGTATAGAGTGTCTAAGGAAACTCTTGGTAGCTTTTATTTACTATAAAACATTGGCTAGCTATTTAGAGGTACTTTCAGTTAGGTTGAATCACATGAAATTGGTGATAATGGAAGATTTTTGTCTTAATAAGATTCCGCCTACTGACTACTGTGTTTTGATATTAACAAAGCATTTTTTAAAAAGCTTTCCAAGAGTGAGATGATGAAATCTAACCTGAGTTAGCTGCTTCAGCCCTAGTGCATAGATAATGGCTCAGTGTCACTTTGACTGGTGTGTCTTGCTGAGTTCTAAAATAAAGGGCTCTAACTTTGGCTCCAGCCTGTCCAGTGTTTTCATCAGTGTCTTAGGTAAAGCTAAACAAAGCAGACTTACTAAATTTAGAGGGAATATGAATTAAGAAGTATAACTAATGCTGAGTTTAGAATGCAAATGACCTCAACTAAGTGAATCTCAAGGCTGATTAAAAAATTAAGTAAATAGCAATGGATGGAGTTTCCTAAATTGAGATTTATTTAGTTCACTGGCTCTTATTGAGTCCCTACCATGTACTAGACACTGATCCAGGTCTTGGCTTTACAGTGATGAACAACCCTGCTAGGGTCCTGCTCTGATGCTTGGGCTAAAAAAATAGACAAAGACCAAATTTCCCCTCACCAAAATAGGAAAGGAGAAGAAAGATCCACAGTGCAGCAGGTTCTTGGGAAAAAATCTGGAGGCTTTTGATCATTAGGAGCTTCCATGCCACAGACTTTCTGGATGTGTTAGGAATTGTACTAAAATTGTTAAGCATATGGTATGTTTGCTAAAAGAAAAAGAGCCAATGAAATCTTAGGATTTGTTTTCATAAATGCAATGTTCAGCCCTTTGGAAGTGATTTGCCCAGTTTTCTGGGCCTTTCAGACCACCCAAGGGTCACCATTCAGGGGTGGGGTGGGGTGGGGTGGGATAACATTATAAAAGGGATGTTGACAAACTAGAGTGTGCCTAGACAAGGGGAATCAGGATATCGGTGGATCTGGAAGTCATGTATTTTAAGAAATAGCTGAAGGAACTGTAGAAAAACACTAACGGGAGACATGCTAATTGCCTTTAAATATTTGAAGAGCTGACAAGTAGACAGGGAAGGAGCTTATTCTTTGTTGCTGCACTTAGCAGAAATAGCATAAAGCAATGGGAATTTCAGGAAGAGAAATTTTTATTTGGTATCATAATGACACTTCTCAGATATAGAAGCTGTCCATTACTGGGACACATGGTGCTTGAGGTAGTGAGCTTCCTGTCTTTGGAAGTATTTAACCAGAGGCTGGTTGATTCTTGACCAGGGGCAATAAGACAGCATTCCTGCATTGGATAAGAGGTAGGAGGAGGTGCCTTGGTAGTATATTTTCAGCTCCATATCTGTGATTCTTGTGGTGTAATTTGCATGTATTTATGTGGAGATGCGGGTACTGTGTAGGTTTTTTTTTTATCCCCAAAGGAAAAAAGACCAGTCTAAGTTGGATTTAGAGGTAGGTTACCTCCAAATTTTTGGGACCAGTCTAAGAGTTGGAGAGTCATTACACATTAGGTAGAGAAATGTTAGGAAGGGGTGAGGAGTGGGCCATGAGCCTATTCCAACTGGTTTTATGTCCATGACCATAACTGGGAGCAGGCAAGGCTCCAGTACAAGAAGGTAAGATTTTACTCTAGTTGCCAATCCTAGACTCTGGGGTGGGAGTGGGGGTGCTGGTTAGGACTCTTGGTTGCATAGACAGAAACCACAACTCAAATTGCCTTAAACTAAAAAGAGATTTACTGATTCATATAACTAAAAAATCCAGGGGTTGATCCGACTTTCGGCATGACTGAATCCAGATGCTCCAACCATCTGTCTCCCTTCTTCCCTCCCTTTTGTTTTCCTCTGTAGACTTAATCTGCCATCTAGAAGGGTACCTGACAGGGTAGATATCTAACAAAGATTTGCTGAATGCATACATGAATGAGCCTGCCTGCTCAGCAACCCCAGTTAAAGGCCCCATAGCCAAAGTCCCAGATGGACTTTAGTTTGGCCAGACTTGGACATATGCTTGACTTTAAACCAATTGCTAACGATGGGGAGGATGGAACACACTGATTAATTAGGCCATTAGGCTGGACTGACTAGACCTGGGAGTTTGCAATATCTGGTTGCATTTTATTCTCCATCTTTTCTGTAGGCTCTTTAAGGGGAGAGGGAAGGCCCTCTTACTTTGTGTGTGTGTGTGTGTGTCTTCATGAAGACTAGTACTAAGTGCATCGTTTTTAGTCAGCATGTGTTTATTCTTTTCCTCTAATCCATAATGGCTCTTAAGAAGCAAAGGTACTGAAATAACTGAATTGTGGCATCTTTTTTAAAAACTGTGCAACAAAAGATTTGAATGAATTCAGAATTTGATATATTGCTTCCAAATAATTTTTATGTGGTACATTAAAAAGAAATTCATTTTGCATGAATATAAGTGATAAATAGGAATTCTGAATTCATTCTACTCACCACAGAAAGTTATCCTTTCAGCTTTTTCCATGTAATTAAAAGATTAAAATTGAATGAATATTTCTTGCAAGAGGAATAATTTTCATGGAAAAGCTTTATCTTTCCATTGAGAGTATCTGACTTCTATCCCTGGAACAAAATTAAGGAATGATTAATTTTTTATATGCTTTCAGACAATTTTTAGCTCTTTTATAGGAGTAGGGCTGGGTTGTGTGGATACTAGAAAATGGTACAGAAAATGAACTCGAGCAAGTAAAGAGAACCTTACAAGTAGGATTATTTTTAAATGTTTTGTGGAGGCAGCCATCCTGGCCTGGGGCTGCCCTGCCCCCTACTACTGCTGGGAAGTGGAGTCAGTGGGCTCTTCTTTTTAAACCTATGGGGAGCAGAATGAACACTGGAATGTTTCAGTGATTTGGACTGCAAGGATATGACGGGAAATATCCTGATACAGTGTTTAGGGGCCTATGTTTTTCTAACAACAAAAGGAAATGATTCTTTTCCCTCAGAGAATCCTTCCATTTTATATTTGAAATGACCTTGCAATGATGCAACAGAACTACAATCTGTGTGGATTTTTTTTTCTTCCAGTCTAATTTAACAGAAAACTGAAATATACTCCTGTTTGGTGGAAATTAAGTGTATTTGCAGTATATTTATTCTACCTGGTCACTCTTTAGTTTTTTTTTTTAAGATCTCATTTATTTATCAGAGAGAGAGACAGAGATAGTGACAGAAGGCATCAGTGGGAAGGAGAGGGAGAAACAGGCTTCCCATTGAGCAGGGACCCCACATGGGACTCCATCCCAGGACCCTGGGATCATGACCTGAGCTGAAGGCAGACACTTAACTGAGTGAGCCACCCAAGTGCCCCCACTCTTTAGTTTTTTAATCATGTTCTTTCCATGTCATTATTACAGTATTCTCTGATACTGTAAGATATATGATCATTAAGAAAAAAACCAAACCATGAGACTAACACCTCTAATGAAAACAGGCCTGTCATTATTTTATAGGTAGAGCTGGTATTAGAATAAGAATCAACAGAGACTCCATTGATAAATATAACTCTAGCATTCAAAATGAACAGATATTGAACATCATTTTACTTGTGTATATATTTATCTTTTATTAAATCTTGTCTTTCTCCATCAGCTTCTCATAATTGAGATAAGATAACTGTTAGAGGGAATGAAAATGAGGATAACATTGTACTGCAGTATAACCAGAACATGTTGAAGAGTTTTATCAGTGTTGTTTTATTTGTATTCTGTATTTATATGATGGCTACAGATGTTACCATTATTCTCACCTATTAAGGCAGATGATATTTGTGGTGGAAAACATGTATATAATTAACTACTTGCAAATACTGTATTTTATAGCTAGATGGAAAAGTCTACTTAATAGGTTTAAGTATCTTATAATTTTCTATTCAAAAGTCTAATTATCTAAAGAACATCAGAACCACTACTACCAAAAGAACTGAACAAGTTAAAGGCATGACTAGTGACTTCCTGTTGGTTTGACAAATAATCTTACTTTAAGGAGCAGAGAAGTCTGTCTAGGAGATTGAGCGGACTGCTTGTACCAACCTTCCACTTTTATGCTTGTAGTGTTTTGTAAGGGCTGTCAAATGACACTTTCCACTTGAGGAAATCATAGCTTAGTGCCTTCAGAATCTCTACAATAACCACTTGGGTATTAAAATACTTTTCTAGCTGGGTTTTAAGCTATAAGTGCAATAGGTGGAAAAGGGCACATGGAACATTTTATAAACTCAAACATTTGTTTTTTAAACTAGCCTCTCTCCGAGAATTTTTATTGTAATTCTGAACATTAGCTGCATCATGGCAAATTTTAGTAAATAGAAAACACTCCTTTGAACCATAGTTTAATTTTTGGGAATCATTCAGATACCCACCTTTCTCATATAGGCTAAAACCAACACATTACCATTTGAAACTTGAGTGATCTCCTACTAAATTGTGCTAAACAATGAAAATTTCATCAGTATTCTTTAGCATTCCTCTTGCTTAGTATAGCATTCCTCTTGCTTAGTAACTTTTATTCATTTGTGTCTTTCTGGTTGTCAACCTGATGGATTTTGCATAATTTAGGTGCCTGTGCATCTTTTAGAAGGAAGCCTAGCTTTCCAGAATGCATTAATATTGATTGTCACTACATTGTGTCCAGGGAGATTAATGTGCACTTCTTAGAGTTTCACACAGTTTAGTCCTGGTTGACAGAATTTGATTTATATATAGACATTGTGGATGGTCCCTTGCAGATATTATATGAGGGCAGTAAGAAAGCCCTGCCCAGAAATCTCTTCCATTTCTAGGATACCTGAAGTTGTACTTTATGATATTTGCTACTTTGGGTTAAGCATTGTGTTCTTTGGCTAATCTTCTTTTAAAACTACAAAAATGGGTGCCTGGGTGGCTCAGTTGGTTAAGCAACTGCATTTGGCTCAGGTCATGATCCTGGAGTCCTGGGATCCAGTGCTGCATTGGGCTCCCTGCTGAGCAGGGACTCAGCTTCTCCCTCTGACCCTCCCCTTCTCATGCTCTCTCTCTCAAATAAATAAAATCTTAAAAAAAAAAAACTACAAAAACTTGGGTGCCTGGGTGGCTCAGTCGGTTAAGCGGTTGCCTTTGGCTCAGGTCGTGATCCGAGGGTCCTGGGATAGAGCCCCGCATTGGGCTCCCTGCTTGACGAGGAGCCTGCTTCTCCCTCTCCCTCTGTCTGCTGCTCCCCCTGTTTGTCCCCTTTCTCTGTCAAATAAATAAATCTTTAAAAGAAACCCACAAAAATACAAAAAACTTAGTAGGAAGTAATTTCTCTCAGTTGTATTTGTTTTGTTTTATGGAAACACATATCATATTGTTATTTTAGGCCTCTCAACTGAAGAAAAAGTATATAGAAAGAGCTTTGCTGAAGGTTAATTCAAGTTCCTTCAAAATTTTTGCTAATGGTCAACCTTGATGTGTGAAAGATCTTTTTCAGAAACTTGGCTTTCTTATTTATGTTTCTAATTACTTCTATTTCTGATTAACCAATACAATATGTTACAAAACAGTAAGCACAAAACCAGAATGATCCTGATGTTGCAAAAAAAAAAAAAAAAAGAAAAAAGTAGGTTACAGATACTGCATGTTGAAACAGATTGATCCTTTTTTTTTTGCAAATAAAATAAAATACAACTTCTTAATTATCTGAGATAGATTACGCTTTGGATGGACAGTGATAGAAATAATAATACATGGTATACTCGTTAAAGAGTAGCATTTCTAAAATAATTGAAAACATGTTCATATTGGGGGTCTCTGTCTTTTGGAAATACATACTAGCCCAATCACTCTATGACAGTAAATCGATTTTCTGGTGGAGAACAGTTGTGAAAATAATATTAATTTGTGTCTTGACAGGGGTGGCCGTGAATTGAGATCTGAAGCACTGAGGGATGATGATGATGATGTTATCTCTGGCCTGGAGTGGTCCTGGCCCAAAGTAGAAGGAGGAGAGTGACACTATGGTGTGCTCTTGATGGGGTTGGGGGTGAACGCAGGGTTCATGAAAATGGTGATGTCTGGTGGCCAGTGAGTAGAAACAGAGTCATGTCTAATGCTGGCTTTTATTGTCTGGACTATGTTGCTGGATTCTTTAGAAAGATGAGCGGATAATTTGCTTACTGAGAAGCAGATGCTGCACAGTCTTCATTTGAAATAAGGACAGATCAGCTATGAAATTGAGCAACAATACAATTTTATATAAAAGCAACCATGGGATAGTAAATATTAAAAAATGTTTCTATTATTAAATAAATGTATGTCCTGTTGACTGTTTTTTTTTTTTTTCTCTGTGGTTTGGGATGGATCATTACTTCCTTTTCCCCAGACCCCTGTTATTGTTAATTGTGTGCCTAGTATAGACACCAAAAGGAAATGCACCAGAAGGTTTGCAGTGGTTATCTTTGGATAGAAGAATTGTGGGTGATTTTTATTGTCTTTGTTTTTGTTTTTCTCCATTTTCCAGATTTTCTGTCATGAACATTAATAACTTTTGTAGTACGTAAAAATAAAAGGTGTAATGGTAGCGGGATATTTTGATCTCGACATGAACGTGTTGAATCTTGTTCTGCCAGCCAAGGAGGCTGCTTCCTTTGCACAAATTGGACTAGTGGGAAGACAGAGTTACAGTCTTCATAAATGTGTCAAATCCCTCTCCACTACTCTAATTGCTTCCCTAAAGGGTTGAAACTGTTAAATTATCAAAAGTTTAATATACTGCGGGAGGTAATTTACTTACCATGTAGGATTATATCAAATAAACATGTTTTATAATTTGTATTAGAAACCTAGCCCATTTGTAAAACTCACTGAAACTTTGATTTAGAATTTTTTGTACTTATTTATTTAGTAGTTTTATGGTTTTATTAACAGAAATACAACATGCACATAAAGCTGTCTGTCTGTTCATTTTCTTTGCTGTGCAGCATGGCCTTGGGATTGGTGACTCTGATGGCCTGCTGGGCTGCTCTTTCCATATGGCTTTGCGGTTCTTGGAGGGGACATTGTGAGCAATCTCTGCACAGTAAGATCTGTTGCACATCAGGAGCACTTCAAGCTCCTTGATGTTGTGGACTAGGAACTAGTGGTTTTTTTTTTCTTGTTGCTCCTGTAACCAGCATTGGACATCAAGATCTGGCCCTTGAATCTTCTGTGCAACCTATTGTCAATGCTTCTGGGTTTCAACCAGTTAGGCTTATTTTTGACATATTGGTCTGACTGGTGCTGGATGAACTTCTTGGTCTTCTTTTTAAAAATCTTGGGCTTCACCAGAGGTCTGAGGGCGGCCATGATGCTGAGTAGGAGATGGCTGACACCTCTGCAGGCAGCACAAAGGAAGAGTGGTTTAGAACTTTATTATTATTTTTCCTTTTTTTTTCAATTAAATTCAATTAGCCAACATATAGTACATCATTAGTTTTTGGTGTAGTGTTCAGTGATTCATTAGTTGTGTATAACACCCAGTGCTCTTCACATCACATGCCCTCCTTAATGCCCATCACCCAGTTACCCCATCCCCCCCACCTCCCCTCTGGCAACCCTCTGTTTCCCGGAGTTAAGAGTCTCCAATAGTTTGGCTCCCTCCCTGATTTCTTCCCATTCAGTTTTCCCTCCCTTCCCCTATGATCCTCTGTGTTATTTCTTATATTCCACATACGAGTGAAACCATATGATAATTGTCTTTCTCTGATTGACTTATTTCACTTAGCATAATACCTTGCAGTTCCATCCATGTTGATATAAATAGTAGGTATTCATCCTTTCTGATGGCTGAGTAATATTCCACTGTATATATGAATCACGTCTTCTTTATCCATTCATCTGTTGAAGGACAATCTTGGCTCCTTCCACAGTTTGGCTAATCTGGACATTGCTGTTATGAACATTGGGGTGCATGTGCCCCTTCTTTTCACTACATCTGCATTTTTGGGGTAAATACCCAGTAATTCAATTGCTGGGTTACAGGGTAGCTCTATTTTTAACTTCCTGAGGAATCTCCATACTCTTTTCCAGAGTGGCTGCACCACCTTGCTTTCCCACCAACATTATAAGAGAGTTCCCCTTTCTCCACATCCTCACCAACATTTGTTGTTCCCTGTCTTGTTAATTTTAGCCATTCTAACTGGTGTGAGGTGGTATCTCACTGTGGTTTTTCCCAGGTGACAAGTGATGTGGAGCATTTTTTCATGTGTCTGTTGGCCATTTCAATGTCTTCTTTGGAGAAGTGTCTGTTCATGTCTTCTGCCTATTTCTTGACTGGATTATTTGTTTTTTGGGTGTTGAGCTTGAGAAGTTCTTTATAGATCTTGGATACCAGCCTTTTATATGATATGTCATTTGCAAATATCCTCTCCCATTCTGTAGGTTTCCTTTAGTTTTTTTTTAAATTTTTTATTGTTATGTTAATCACCATATATTACATAATTTGTTTTGGTGTACTGTTCCATGATTCATTGTTTGTTCATAACACCCAGTGCTCCATGCAGAATGTGCCCTCTTTAATACCCATCACCAGGCTAACCCATCCCCCTACCCTCCTCCCCTCTAGAAACCTCAGTTTGTTTTTCAGAGTCCATCATCTCTCCTGGTTCGGCTCCCCCCCTTACTTACTCCCCTTCATTCTTCCCCTCCTGCTATCTTCTTCTTTTTCTTTTTTCTTAAAATATGTTGCGTTATTTGTTTCAGATCTGTGATTCAACAGTCTTACACAATTCACAGCGCTCACTGTAGCACATATCTTCCCCAATGTCTATCACCCAGCCACCCCCTCCCTCCCACCCCCGACCACTCCAGCAACCCTCAGTTTGTTCCTGAGATTAAGAATTCCTCATATCAGTGAGGTCATCTAATACATGTCTTTCTCTGATTGACTTATTTCACTCAGCATAACACCCTCCAGTTCCATCCACGTCGTTGCAAATGGCAAGATCTCATTCCTTTTGATGGCTGCATAATATTCCATTGTGTATATATACCACTTCTTCTTTAGCCATTCATCTGTCGATGGACATCTTGGCTCTTTCCACAGTTTGGCTATCGTGGACATTGCTGCTATAAACATTGGGGTGCACGTACCCCTTCGGGGCCCTACATTTGTATCTTTGGGGTAAATACCCAGTAGTGCAATTGCTGGATCGAATGGTAGCTCTAATTTCAACTGTTTGAGGAACCTCCATACTGTTTTCCAGAGGGGTTGCACTAGCTTGCATTCCCACCAACAGTGTAGGAGGGTTCCCCTTTCTCCACATCCCCGCCAACATCTGTCGTTCCCTGACTTGTTAATTTTAGCCATTCTGACGGGTGTGAGGTGGTATCTCATTGAGGTTTTGATTTGGATTTCCCTGATGCCGAGCGATGTTGAGCACTTTTTCATGTGCCTGTTGGCCATTTGGATGTCTTCTTTGGAAAAATGTCTGTTCATGTCTTCTGCCCATTTCTTGATTGGCTTATTTGTTCTTTGGGTGTTGAGTTTGATAAGTTCTTTATAGATTTTGGATACTAGCCCTTTATCTGATATGTCATTTGCAAATATTTTCTCCCATTCTGTCGGTTGTCTTTTGGTTTTGTGGACTGTTTCTTTTGCTGTGCAAAAGCTTTTTATCTTGATGAAATCCCAATAGTTCATTTTTGCCCTGGCTTCCCGTGCCTTTGGTGATGTTTCTAGGAAGAAGTTGCTGCGGCTGAGGTCGAAGAGGTTGCTACCTGTGTTCTCCTTTAGGATTTGGATAGACTCCTGTCTCACGTTTAGGTCTTTCAACCATTTGGAGTCTATTTTTGTGTGTGGTGTAAGGAAATGGTCCAGTTTCATTCTTCTGCATGTGGCTGTCCAATTTTCCCAACACCATTTGTTGAAGAGACTGTCTTTTTTCCGCTGGACATTCTTTCCTGCTTTGTCAAAGATAAGTTGACCATAGAGTTGAGGGTCCATTTCTGCGCTCTCGATTCTGTTCCATTGATCTATGTGTCTGTTTTTGTGCCAGTACCATACTGTCTTGATGATGACAGCTTTGTAATAGAGCTGGAAGTCCGGAATTGTGATGCCGCCAGCTTTGCTTTTCTTTTTCAAGATTCCTCTGGCTATTCGGGGTCTCTTCTTGTTCCATACAAATTTTAGGATTATTTGTTCCATTTCTTTGAAAAAAGTGGATGGTATTTTGATGGGCATTGCATTGAATGTGTAGATTGCTCTAGGTAGCATTGACATCTTCACAATGTTGGTTCTCCCAATCCATGAGCATGGAACGTTTTTCCATTTCTTTGTGTCTTCTTCAATTTCTTTCCTGAGTATTTTATAGTTTTCTGAGTACAGATCCTTTGCCTCTTTGGTTAAATTTATTCCTAGGTATCTTATGGTTTTGGGTGCAATTGTGAATGGGATCGACTCCTTGATTTGTCTCTCTTCTGTCCTGTTGTTGGTGTATAGGAATGCCACTGATTTCTGTGCGTTGATTTTATAGCCTGCTACTTGACTGAATTCCTGTATGAGTTCTAGCAGTTTTGGGGTGGAGTCTTTTGGGTTTTCCACATAAAGTATCATATCATCTGCAAAGAGTGAGAGTTTGACTTCCTCTTTGCCGATTTGGATGCCTTTGATTTCTTTTTGTTGTCTGATTGCTGTGGCTAGGACTTCTAATACTATGTTGAATAGCAGTGGTGAGAGTGGACATCCCTGCCGCATTCCTGACCTTAGGGGAAAAGCTCTCAGCTTTTCCCCATTGAGAATGATATTCGCTGTAGGTTTTTCGTAGATGGCTTTTATGATATTGAGGTATGTACCCTCTATCCCTATACTCTGAAGAGTTTTGATCAAGAAAGGATGTTGTACTTTGTCAAATGCTTTTTCTGCATCTATTGAGAGGATCATATGATTCTTGTTCTTTCTTTTGTTAATGTATTGTATCACGTTGATTGATTTGCGGATGTTGAACCAGCCTTGCAGCCCAGGGATAAATCCCACTTGGTCGTGGTGAATAATCCTTTTAATGTACTGTTGGATCCTATTGGTTAGTATTTTGGTGAGAATTTTTGCATCCATGTTCATCAAGGATATTGGTCTGTAATTCTTTTTGATGGGATCTTTGTCTGGTTTTGGGATCAAGGTAATGGTGGCCTCATAAAATGAATTTGGAAGTTTTCCTTCCATTTCTATTTTTTGGAACAGTTTCAAGAGAATAGGTATTAATTCTTCTTTAAATGTCTGATAGAATTCCCCTGGGAAGCCATCTGGCCCTGGGCTTTTGTTTGTTGGGAGATTTTTGATGACTGCTTCAATTTCCTTAGTGGTTATAGGTCTGTTCAGGTTTTCTATTTCTTCCTGGTTCAGTTTTGGTAGTTAATACGTCTCTAGAAATGTACCCATTTCTTCCAGGTTATCTAATTTGCTGGCATAGAGTTGTTCGTAATATGTTCTTATAATTGTTTGTATTTCTTTGGTGTTGGTTGTGATCTCTCCTCTTTCATTCATGATTTTGTTGATTTGGGTCCTTTCTCTTTTCTTTTTGATCAGTCTGGCCAGGGGTTTATCAATCTTGTTAATTCTTTCAAAGAACCAGCTCCTAGTTTCGTTGATCTGTTCTACTGTTCTTTTGGTTTCTATTTCATTGATTTCTGCTCTGATCTTTATTATTTCTCTTCTCCTGCTGGGTTTAGGCTTTATTTGCTGTTCTTTCTCCAGCTCCTTTAGGTGTAGGGTTAGATTGTGTATTTGAGACCTTTCTTGTTTCTTGAGAAAGGCTTGTATTGCTATATACTTTCCTCTCAGGACTGCCTTTGCTGTATCCCAAAGATTTTGGACAGTTGTGTTTTCATTTTCATTGGTTTCCATGAATTTTTTTAACTCTTCTTTAATTTCCTGGTTGACCCATTCATTCTTTAGTAGGATGCTCTTTAGCCTCCATGTATTTGAGTTCCTTCCGACTTTTCTCTCGTGATTGAGTTCTAGTTTCAAGGCATTGTGGTCTGAAAATATGCAGGGAATGATCCCAATCTTTTGGTACCGGTTGAGACCTGATTTGTGACCTAGGATGTGATCAATTCTGGAGAATGTTCCATGGGCACTAGAGAGGAATGTGTATTCCGTTGCTTTGGGATGGAATGTTCTGAATATGTCTGTGAAGTCCATTTGGTCCAGTGTTTCATTTAAAGTCTTTATTTCCTTGTTGATCTTTTGCTTAGATGATCTGTCCATTTCAGTCAGGGGGGTGTTAAAGTCCCCCACTATTATTGTATTGTTGTAAATGTGTTTCTTTGCTTTTGTTATTAATTGCCTTATATAATTGGCTGCTCCCACGTTAGGGGCATAGATATTTACAATTGTTAGATCTTCTTGTTGGATAGACCCTTTAAGTAGGATATAGTGTCCTTCCTCATCTCTTATTACAGTCTTTGTTTTAAAATCTAGTTTGTCTGATATAAGGATTGCCACCCCAGCTTTCTTTTGGTGTCCATTAGCATGGTAAATGGTTTTCCACCCCCTCACTTTCAATCTGGGGGTGTCTTTGGGTCTAAAATGAGTCTCCTGCAAACAGCATATGGATGGGTCTTGTTTTTTAATCCAATCTGATAGCCTGTGTCTTTTGATTGGGGCATTGAGCCCATTTACATTCAGGGTAACTATTGAAAGGTATGAATTTAGTGCCATTGTATTGCCTGTAAGGTGACTGTTACTGTATGTTGTCTGTGTTCCTTTCTGATCTTTGCTGCTTTTAGGCTCTCTCTTTGCTTAGAGGACCCCTTTCAATATTTCTTGGAGGGTTGGTTTCGTATTTGCAAATTCCTTTAGTTTTTGTTTGTCCTGGAAGCTTTTTATCTCTTCTTCTATTTTCAGTGACAGCCTAGCTGGATATAGTATTCTTGGCTGCATATTTTTCTCGTTTAGTGCTCTGAAGATATCTTGCCAGTCCTTTCTGGCCTGCCAGGTCTCTGTGGATAGGTCTGTTGCCAATCTAATATTTTTACCATTGTGGTTAAATGGTTACATATCTCTTCTCCCGAGCTGCTTTCAGGATTTTCTCTTTGTCTCTGAGACTCGTAAGTTTTACTATTAGATGTCGGGGTGTTGACCTATTTTTATTGATTTTGAGAGGGGTTCTCTGTGCCTCCTGGATTTTGATGCCTGTTTCCTTCCTCACATTAGGGAAGTTCTCTGCTATTATTTCCTCCAATATACCTTCTGCCCCTCTCTCTCTCTCTTCTTCTTCTGGGATCCCAATTATTCTAATGTTGTTTCGGCTTATCGAATCACTTATCTCTCGAATTCTGCCCTCGTGATCCTGTAGTTGTTTCTCCCTCTTTTTCTCAGCTTCTTTACTTTCCATCATTTGGTCTTCTATATCACTGATTCTCTCTTCTGCCTCATTTATCCTAGCCGTTAGTGCCCCCATTTTTGATTGCACCTCATCAATAGCCTTTTTGATTTTGACTTGGTTAGATTTTAGTTCTTTTATTTCTCCAGAAAGGGTTTCTCTAATAACTTCCATGCTTTTCTCAAGCCCAGCTAGTATCTTTAAAGTCATGATTCTGAACTCTAGGTCCGACATCGTACTAATGTCCGTATTGAGTAGGTCCCTGGCTGACCGTACTACCTCTTGTTCTTTTTGCTGAGGTGATTTTTTTCGTCTTGTCATTTTGTCCGGAAGATAATAGATGAATGAGAGAACAAAATGCTACAACGTCCCCAGCAAATATACTGTATACAAATCAGAAAAGACCTGAAACCAGGGGAAAAGAAAGGGAAAGGAAGAAAAAAGAAAGAGGGAAAAAAAAAAAAGAAAAAAGAAAAAAAAGATAAAAACAAAAACAGAACAATACAAAAAAAGCAGAATGTGATCAAATATGATCAGGCTAATGCATAGATCAGTGCCACACACTAGATTTTGGGCGTATTTTGGTCTGTTAGAAAAAAGTACCTCCTAAAATTTTAAAGGAAGAAAGACATATATGTACAAAATAAGGGTTGATACAATGAAGGGATAGAAGATGACTGTAAAGATGAAAATTATAAAAGATTTTATAAAAGGACTTGATAAGATAAGAAGTTGTTTGAAAAAAGAAAGAAGATTTAAAAAAGAAAAAAAAGGGAGATAATGTGATCAGGCAGGAGACTAGAACAGAACCATACACTAGCGATTTAGGGTATATTTTTATCTGTTAGAAGAAACTGTATCTCAAAATTTTAAAGAGAGAAAAACTTATATATATATGCCAAAAATAAGGGTAACTACTATGAAGGGATAAAATATGACTCTAAAAATGAAAAATAAAAAATGTTTTTGTTTTTTTTTTTTAAAAAAAGATTGATAAGATGTTGGTTGAAAAAGGGAAAAAGAAAAAGAAAAAAAACAGTTAACAAAAATTAACTTTGATGAACTAATGAATCATGGTAAAAAAAAGGCATGAATTCTATGTGCAGTATTCCCCTAGCGCTGGAGTTCTCCCGTTCTCCTTGATCGGTGAACTTGGTCTTGGCTTGCTGGCTGTTCGTGCTGATCTTCTGGGGGAGGGGCCTGTTGCTGTGGTTTCCAAATGTCTTTGCCGGAGGCTGAATTGCCCCGCCCTTGTCGGTCTGGGCTAAGCAAGCTGCTCGGGTTTGATCTCAGGAGCTTTTGTTCCCTGCAAGCTCTCCGTACAGCCTTGGAGGACCAGGGCAAAAATGGTGGCCTCCCAATCTCCACCCGGAGGAGCTGAGAAATCGGGGCCCCGCTCCTCAGTGCGCCCCCAGAGAAAAGCAGTCACTCCCTTGTCCCTGGTCTCCGGCCGCTCTCCGTGCTCACCCAGCCTGTGACCGAGCGTTTGTATCTCTGGCACCCGACCCTGTGTGGAGTCTCCAAACCCAGCAGATCCCTGCGGTGCGTTCCCGTGCCGCTCTGCCCCGGGAAGGAAGGGGAGTCTCCCCGGATCTGCCACCTGTTGGGTCCCTGCTGCAGGAGCAGTGGCCCGACTGGGCCGCGGATCACAGTTTATGGCAACCCCAAGCTGAGAGCCCGCGCCTCAGCTCCGTCTCTGCAGCCGGCTTCCCCGCTCTGACACCTGGGAGCTCTGGCGCACTCAGGCTCCCCCGGTCTTTCTGTGACCCTGAGGGTCCTGAGACCTCACTGTACCGCGAGGGTTCCACCCCCGCTTAGCCACTGGAGCGACGTCCCTCAGCCGACTTCTAAAAGGTCCGATTTTGTGCTCCGCGGCTCTAGCACTTGCCAGAAGCGGCCGGCGGAGGCCCCTCCCCCGCCGTCTATCCTCCCGAATATCGCCTCGGATTCACTTCTCCGCACGTCCTAGCTTCCAGTAAGTGGTCGCTTCTCTGTTCAGATAGTTGTTGCTACTCTCCTCTTTGATCTCCTGTTGAGTTCGTAGGTGTTCAGAATGGTTTGATCCCTATTCAGCTGAATTCCTGAGACCAGACGAAATCTAGGTCTCCTACTCCTCCGCCATCTTGCTCCGCCCCCTGGTTTCCTTTAGTTTTGTTGACTATTTCCTTTGCTGTGCAGAAGCTTTCTATCTTGATGAAGGCCCAATAGTTCATTTTTGCTTTTGTTTCCCTTGCCTTTAGAGACATGTCTTGCAAGAAGTTGCTGTGGCTAAGGTCGAAGAGGTTGATGCCTGTCATCCATTTTGTGTTTGTTTTTGTGGATGGTGTAAGAGAATGGTCTAGTCTCATTCTTCTGCATGTGGCTGTCCAATTCTTTCAGCACCATTTATTGAAGAGACTGTCTTTTTTCCATTGGATATTTGTTTGTGCTTTGTCAAAGATTAGTTGACCATAGAGTTGAGAATCCGTTTCTGGGCTCTCTATTTTGTTCCATTGATCTATGTGTCTGTTTTTGTGCCAGTACCATGCTGTCTCGATCACAGCTTTGTAATAGAGCTTGAAGTCTGGCATTGTGATGCCACCAGCTTTGGTCTTCTTTTTCAACATTCCCCTGGCAATTCGGGGCCTTTTCTAGTTCCATACAAATTTTAAGATTGTTTGTTCCAGCTCTGTGAAAAATGTCAATGGTATTTTGATAGGGGTTGCATTGAATGTATAGATTGCTCTGGGCAACATAGACATTTTCACAATGTTTATTCTTCTAAGCCATGAGCATGGAATGTTTTTCCATCTCTTTGTGTCTTCCTCAATTTCTTTCATAAGTGTTCTCTAGTTTTCAGAGTACATATCCTTTACCTCTTTGGTTAGGTTTATTCATGGGTATCTTACAGTTTTTGGTGCAATTTTAAGTGGGATCAATTCCTTAATTTCTCTTTCTTCAGTCACATTTTTGTTGAATAGAAATGCAACTGATTTCTGTGCATTGATTTTGTATCCTGCCATGTTGCTGAATTCCTGTATGAGTTCTAGCAATTTGGGGGTGGAGTCTTTTGGCTTTTCCACATAAAGTATCATGTTATCTGTGAAGAGTGAGAATTTGACTTCTTCTTTGCCAATTTGAATGACTTTTATTTCTTTTTGTTGTCTGATTGCTGAGGCTAGACTTCTAGTACTATGTTGACTAATAGTGGTGAGAGTGGGCGTCCCTGTTGTGTTCCTGATCTCAAGGGAAAGGGTCTCAGTTTTTCCTCATTGAGAATGATATTCGCTGTGGGCTTTTCATAGATGGCTTTTATGACATTGAGCTATGTTTCCTCTATCCCTATACTTTGAAGAGTTTTAATCAAGAAAGGATGCTGTATTTTGTCAGATGCTTTTTCTGCATCAATTGAGAGGATCATATGGTTCTTGTCTTTTCTTTTATTAATGTGATCTATCACATTGATTGATTTGTGAATCTTGAACCACCCTTGTGTCCCAGGAATAAATCCCACCTGGTGGTGGTGAATAATATTTTTAATGTACTGTTGGATCCTATTGGCTAGTATCTTGGTGAGTATTTTGGCATCTATGTTCATCAGGGATATTGGTCTGTAATTCTCCTTTTTGATGGGGTCTTTGTCTGGTTTTGGGATCAGGGTAATGCTGGCCTCATAGAATGAGTTTGGAAGTTTTCCTTCCCTTTTTATTTTTTGAAACAGCTTCAGTAGAATAGGTATTATTTCTTCTTTAAATGTTTGATAGAATTCACCTGGGAAGCTGTCTGGCCCTGGACTCTTGTTTTTTGGGAGGTTTTTGATTACTGCCTCAATTTCCTTGCTGGTTATTCGTCTGTTCAGATTTTCTACCTCGTCCTGTTTCAGTCTTGGTAGTTTATAAGTTTCCAGGAATGCATCCATTTCTTCCAGATTGCCTAATTTGTTGGCATATAGTTGCTCATAATATGTTCTTAAAATTGTCTGTATTTCCTTGGTGTTGGTCGTGATCTCTTCCCTTTCATTCATGATTTTATTAATTTGAGTCATTTCTCTTTTCTTTTGGATAAGTCTGGCCAGAGTTTATAGATTAATTCTTTCAAAGAACCAGCTTCTAGTTTTGTTGATCTGTTCTACTATTCTTCTGATTTCTATTTCATTGATTTCTGCTCTAATCTTTATTATTTCTCTTCTTCTGCTTGGTTTAGGCTTTATTTGCTGTTCTTTCTCTAGGTCTTTTAGGTGTAAGGTCAGCTTGTATATTTGGGATTTTTCTAACTTTTTAAGAGAGGCTAGTATTGCAATGTACTTCCCTCCTAGGACCCCCTATGCTATATCCCAGAGTTTTTGAACCAGTGTGTTTTCATTTTCATTAGTTTCCATGAATTTTTTAAGTTCTTCTTTAATTTCCTGTTTTACCCATTTATTCTTTAGCAGGATGCTCTTTAACCTCCAAGTGTTTGAGTTCCTTCCAAATTTCCTCTTGTGATTGAGTTCAAATTTCAAAGCATTGTGGTCTGAAAATATGCAGGGAATAATCTCAGTCTTTTGGCATCAGTTGAGGCCTGATTTGTGACCCAGTATGTGATCTGTCTGGAGAATGTTTCATGTGCACTTGAGAAGAAGGAGTAGTTTGTTGTTTTAGGATGGAATGTTCTGTATATATCTGTGAAGTCCATCTGATCCAATGTGTCATTCAAAGTCCTTGTTTCTTTGTTGATACTCTGCTTAGATGATCTGTCCATTGCTGTGAGTGGGGTGTTGAAGTCCCCTACTATTAGTGTATTATTATCAATATGTTTCTTTACTTTGGTTATTAATTGGTTTATATAATTGGCTGCTCTCATGTTGGGGGCATAAATATTTAGAATTGTTATATCTTCTTGTTGGATAGACCCTTTAAGTATAATATAGTGTCCCTCTACATCTCTTACTACGGTCTTTGTTTTAAAATCTAATTTATCTGATATGAGGATTGCTACCCCAGCTTTCTTTTGAGGTTGATTAGTGTGGTAAATTGTTCTCCACTCCCTCACTTTCAGTCTGGAGGTGTTTTTAGGTCTAAAGTGAGTTTCTTGTAGACAGCATGTGGATGGGTCTTGCTTTTTTATCCAATCTGATGCCCTGTGTCTTTTGATTAGAGCATTCAGCCCATTTACATTCATAGTAACTATTGAAAGATATGAATTTAGTGCCATTGTATTGCCTGTAAAGTCCCTGTTTCTGTAGATTGTCTCTGTTTCTTTCTCATCTATGTTACTTTTGGGGTCTCTCTTAACTTACAGTATTCCCCTTAATATTTCTTGCAGGGCTGGCTTGGTGGTCACATTTCTTTCAGTTTCTGTCTGTCCTGGAAGCTCTTTATCTCTCCTTCCATTCTGAATCACAGCCTAGCTGGACCAAGTAATTTTGGCTGCATGTTCTTCTCATTTAGTACCCTGAATAGATCATGCCAGCCCTTTCTGGTCTGCCAGGTCTCTATGGATTGGTCTGATGTTAGTCTGATGTTCCTCCCTCCATATGTTAGGAACCTCCTCTCTGGAGCTGCTCTCAGGATAACTTCTTTTTCTCTAAAATTTGCAAGGTTCACTATTATATGTTGGAGTGTTGATCTATTTTTATCGATTCTGGGAGGGGTCCTCTCTCTCTGCCTCTTGGACTTGACTGCCAGTTTCCTTCCCCAGATTAAGGAAGTTCTCAGCTATGATTTGCTCAAATATACCTTCTGACCCTCTCTTTCGCTCCACCCCTTAGGCACCCAAATAATTCTGACATTTTTTCTTTTCAGGGAATCATTAAATTCTCAAAGCCTTTTCTTCATGGGCTCTGGTTGTCTTTCTCTCTTTCACTCAACTTTTTTCCTTTCCATCAGTCTGTCCTCTAGATCACTTATTCTCTCTTCTGCCTCATTTACTCTAGCTGTTAGAGCATCCAATTTGACTGCATCTCATTCATAGCATTTTTAAGTTTGGCCTGATTAAATCTCATTTCTGCCCCTGGAGATTCTATACTGTCATTTATGCTTTTTTCAAGCATAGCTATTAATTTTATAATTTCTATCCTGAATTCCATCTCTGGCATCTTACTTATATCCATATCAATTAGCTCTGTGGCAGAGAACATTGACTCTGGTTCTTTCTTTTGTTGTGAATTCCTCCTTCTAGTCATTTTGCCCAGAGAAGGATGGGTGAGCGAGTGAGCAGAGTCCAAGATATCAACCATGACCCAAGCAAAATACACCCTAGACAAATCCAAAGTAGTCGGAAACCAAAACAGAAAAGGCAACAAAAAACAAACCAGAACATACAAGAAAAAGAGAAAAAAAGAAAAAAAAAAGTGGTGGGGGGAGGGGAGAAGAGAGAGTATAATCTAACAGGGTGGACAAAGCAGGGTGATCCACTTGTTCCTGAGTGAGTTTTGGTCTGTGTGTTAGAAGACACTACCTCCCAAAATTGCAAAGAAAGCAGAACTTAACCATATACAAAAAAGAAAATTGAATAGAGTGAAAAAAAGGGCTAAAATGAAGCATATATCTATTAAATGTAGATGTAAAAAATAAAAAGTGACTTAAAAACACAAATTGGTAAAATAAGAAACTGGTTGAAACAGAAAAAGGTAAAAAAAAAAATGGAAAATTTTAGACTGAAAGATAAACGAGTCGTGAGAAAAAAACCTCAAGCTCAATATACCATTTTCCCCTGGCCCTGGAGTTTTACAGTCTTGTGGGATCCATAAACCCTTTGTCCACCTATTCTTCCAGTCGGTCTTCTGGGGGAAGGGCCGAATGTGCTGCTTCTCTTGTGTCTTTGCCTGGGCTGAGTTGCCCCACCCCTTGCCAGGGGGCTGGGCTCGGTGTAAGCTGGTCCTCTGTGTGCTTTTGTTCCCAGAAGATTTCCACACCTCTTATTTTTATCAGAATAAAAATTGCCCTGGTCTCCAGCCCCAGAGCTGAAAGATCGAGGTTCCCCCCTCTTCAATAAACGCTCTGGGACAAACAGTCTTTACTTTTGTGTGTTCCAAACTCTGTAGACTCTTGCAGTTCATGCCCACTGTAATCCTCCTGGGGGGAGTCCGAGAGACCCCTATCACTGCCCTTTGTGTGCCCAGGATCTGAGAGCGGTTGCAGGCTCCTGAGGGTACCCACTCCTCTACTCCAGGGCTAGTGCTGGGTGTCACCCTACTGTCCTTTCTGGGTTGCTGCCCTGAAAGCTGTTGCCTGGTGGTGGGTGCGGCCGTTTCGCACATCCCGGGGGATGGTAAATGGCCCTTGATTTCCAGTCTTTTTCAGGGTTCTCAGGCAGAGAGCGGTCACCCATCCGTCTGGCTCAAGTTTTATGGCAAACTAAGCTGAGAGCCCATTCCTGGGCTTGCTAACTGCAACCAATTTTCCCACTCTACTGCTTGGGCACTGTATCAGTTAAGGCACCCTGGTCCTTTCTGTGTCTCCTGGGACCCTGGGACCCTGAGACCACAACTACCCACCTAGAATTCTACCCTTTTCATCCTGTGAGCCCCTTTCAGAAAGGAATGTCTCTCACTGGAGCAGATTTGTAAGGGTTCCGATTTTGTGCTCCAGGGATATATCACTTTCCAGTAGCCAGCTTGTGGAGGCTTCCTCCCCTCTCTGTTTATCTTCTGATACCTCCCCACAGATTCACAACCGTGCACCCCCTACCTTAGAAAAAGCAGTCGCTTTTCTACTTGTAGAGTTCCAGATATATTTTCTTACATCACACGCTGAATTCGTGGGTGTTCAGAATGGTTTGATAGCTATCCAGCTAAATTCAAGGGACCGGATGAAACGAGGTCCTCTACTTTTCTTCCATCTTCAGCGATCCCGATTTAGAAATTTAACAAACATAAAGAAAATTAAAAGGCTGGGGGGGGGCAGGATTTTCATTGTGTTAAGAAATATGACTTCTGAAGCAAATTAATAGCATTAACTTAGTTTTAAAAAACTTTTAAAAGAGCTTTTAGCTCACTGTTAACACGTTTGTGTAGTCTCTGAAGTTTTAAAAATACAGATGAAAGTGTTATTCTAGCTGAGCCAAGATTCTGCCAAATTTTATGTAGAAATGTATATATACACATATATGAGTGTATCTTTTAAATATTTTACTTATAATTTATTCATATCCTGCTTAATTTTAGAAAAGGATTTGATGAAGCTTATTTCTACTTCCTATTGAAGGAAGTACAGTTGTTTTGCTTCTTCATATTCTTATTTTCTTTACTATTTTTAAGCACAAAAGCTAGAAGTAGGACTACTGGGTCAAATCATAGGCTTATTGAGCTGCAGTTGTGACTGTATTCTCATAAAAGTGTGTTTCTCCAGTTTACCATGCTGGATGTTACTCTTCTTGTAGGTTTGTGCCAGTCTCATCATTGAACAAAGGCATCTTGCTTTTACTTAATTTGTCTTTTCTTGACTACTGGTCAGGTATTTTCTGTGGCCATTTATTTTGTTCTTCTGCCACTTGTCTAGTCATACATAGCCTTTACCTACTTTTTGATTGATTGCATTTTCTTCTTATCACTATGTAGTAGCCTTATGTATTTTATGAACAATAATCTTTTATTGTCCATCTGTATTATAGTCTTTTTCACTGCATATTGTTTGGGTCTTTTAATGGTATGTTTTGCTAAAACAAATTGCTTAATTTTTATGTCATCAAATATTTTCCTTTATGACTATGGACTCTGAGAAACAAACTGAGGGTTTTAGAGGGGAGGAGGGTGGGGGGATGAGCCTGGTGATGGATATTAAGGAGGGCACGTATTGAATGGAGCACTGGGTGTTATACACAAACAATGAATCATAGAACACTACATCAAAAACTAATGATGTAATTAATGGTGACTAACAACATAACATAATAAAATAAAATAAAAATATTTTCCTTTATGGCTTTTAGATTTCCTGTCTAGCTGAGAAAGGTCTCTTCAGCTCCCAGTTTATAAAAATATTTTCTCATGTATTTCCTACATTTTAATCTATTAATTTTATATGTTAACATTTGATTCATTTGGAATCTGTATTTTTAAGTGGTATGAAGTAAAATTCTACCTTCTTTTTTTCCAGATGCATAATCAATTGTGCCAGCATTATTATAAAATCAATCACCTTTTTTCATTTAAATTTAAATACTACCTATATTATTCCTCAAAGGCTAATGCATACTAGAAGAGATAATTAAAAACACAGGCTCTGAAATAAGTATCTTGTCCACCCAGTTGACTAATGCAGTTTAATGGTAAATGTGATGCATATTCGTGCATATATAGAGTCTCCCAATATGACACTAGCACCCTCTTTTACTAATTGTTCTTGAAATTCACATAATGCACATTGTTTACTAATGAACCTTGTTCACTAGTTTTTAATCCTGAACTTGCCAAATTAGAGCTGGTCCAGGAAAGGTATTTTTTACTACTGGACATTGTTGGACATAGTAGTTCCATGGCAGCATCAATCATAAATTTTTGTTGAAATATATGAATTTTAAGCAACAAAACCCACCCTCTAAGCACCTTAAGGAAGGAAATTAGTGTTTTTATTATTTATGTATTTCCTTAATTTAGCCTTATCCAGATTCATCAGATATATTGTACTAATCAATTTGCTTTTGATTTATGCTATTTTATGATATATATATTTTATGATAGATATATTTTATGATATATATATGTAGTGCTTCAAGTAAATGAAGTTGTATTGGCAATATTTCTAGACATAAATATAACCAAAAGTCATGAGATTTTATACACTGATAGAGGTAGAACTCTTATTTAATGTAATATTCATGATCTTCTCATTTAAGAGGGTAAATTGACTTGAGATTATTATTTACACCACTGTAGCAGTTGATTTAATGGACTGTTGTCCCACAGGTTTATATATCACCCATGTGACTGGGTTAGAACCAGTCCTTAAAGAAATAATTCTAGAAATTAAGTAGGTATATATAGGATCTTTTTACTATAACCTAAACTTCTAATTTTCTCTATTTTAATTTTGAAGATAGCTAATATAAATTAAAGTATAATTAAATTATTTTTGGTTTTATCCCCATAACTAAGGAATAAATGAAATGAAAAGAAATGGCTAGGACTCTTTTTTTAAAAGTTTTTAAAATTTTTATGACAATACAGTGTTATGTTTTTATATTTATTTTAGATTAGTATATTAGTGTATAGCATAATGATTTAACAATTCTATATATTACTCAGTGCTCACTACACATTATAGTCACTGTCATTGAGTAATATAAACACAGTATTACTGACCATATTCTCTATGCTGTACTTTTCATCTTTGTGACTTATTTTATAACTGAAAGCTTGTACCTCTTAATCCCCTTTATATATATTTTTTTGAAGATTTTGTTTATTTGAGAGAGAGAAAGAGAGAGAGAGCATGAGAGGGGGTTGGATCAGAGGGAGAAGCAGACTCCCTGCTGAGCAGGGAGCCCGATGCAGGACTCAATCCTGAGACTCCAGGATCATGACCTGAGCTGAAGGCAGTCACTTAACCAACTGAGCCACCCAGGTGCCCCCCTTTATCTATTTTATGCATCATCCTACCACTTCCCCTCTGGCAACCACCAGTTTGTTCTCTGTTTTTTTTTTTTTAAGATTTTATTTATTTATTTGTCAGAGAGAGAGAGAGAGAGAGAATGGCAGGCAGAGGGAGAAGCAGACTCCCTGCTGAGCAGGGAGCCTGATGTGGGACTTGATCCCAGGACCCTGGGATCATGACCTGAGCCAAAGGCAGACATTTAACTAACTGAGCCACCCAGGTGTCCCTGTTCTCTGTTTTTAAAAGTCTGTTTGTTTATTTCTTTTTGTTTGTTTGTTTTTTAGATTCCACATGTAAGTGAAATCACATAGTATTTTTCTTTTTCTGTCTGTCTTCATGTAGCATAATACTCTCTAGGTTCGTCCATCTTGTTGCAGATAGCAAAAGCTCACTCTTTATTTATGGCTGAGTAATATTCCATTGTGTGTTTGTGTATGTGTGTGTGCAAACAGCACATCTTTATTCAGAATCATCTATTGATATTTGGGTTGCTTCCATATCTTAGCTATGGAAATAATGCTGTGTAACAAACATATCTTTTCAAATTAGGGTTTTCTTTGGATAAGTACCCAGGAATGGAATTACTGGATCATATGGGTAGTTCTATTTTTAATTTTTTGAAACTTTCATACTGTTTTCCATAGTGGCTGCACCAATGTGCAGTCCCACTAATAGTATATAAGTGTTCCTTTTTTCTCCACATCCTTTCAGTGAATGTAAATGGGTGTAGCTGGATTCTAGGTTTTCTCCTGGCACGATGTTCAGTGGTTTTTCTGAATAAAGGTGTTTTCTTACCTCTGCATCTGTGTCTTGAGCCCTTGTGGTAGTCATCACTGCTACTTATAGACAGCCTAGCTCGCCTACTGCTGGACATATACCAGGATCATCCTCTCTGGCTCTGTGAAATTAATGATGCCATATGACTTGCTTTGGCCAATGAAATATGAATAGAAGTGACACGTTTACCTCTGGGCTAAGCAAGTGAGAATGGTCTGTGGCTGCCATGTCCCTGTCCTCCATTTGACCAGAGACATTTCTGAGGCTAGAGGCACTGTCAGCCTGGTTCCCAGAGTGAGGATGACGTGGAGAAGAGCCCCCTACTTACCTGAAGCAGACATGGAGTGTAGGTGGAAACTAAACATTTGTTGTTAGAGGACTTTTAAGATTTGGAGATTGTTATTACAGCATAGCCTAGCTTATTTTACTAGACAGAAGCCTCTTACAAATGTTGGGAAGCACTGAGAGGCAATAGGTACCTATTTAGGTTTCTTTCAAGCTCATTATAACACACCCCTTCTCACCTTGATCCCCACAGGGATGAGTACCTAACAGCCAAATTTATACTATTTGCTAGACCTTACCATTTTTTGGCTGTAGTTGATGGGATACCTCACCCAGAGCTGGGCCAATCAAATTATCTTTCCCAACAGTTTATTTTTAATTTTTTTAATGTTATGTTAATCACCATACATTACATCATTAGTTTTTGATGTAGTGTTCCATGATTCATTGTTTATGCATAACACCCAGTGTTCCACGCAGAACGTGCCCTCTTTAATACCCATCACCAGGCTAACCCATCCCCCCACTCCCTCCCCTCTAGAACCCTCAGTTTGTTTTTCAGAGTCCACTGTCTCTCATGGTTTGTCTCCCCCTCCGACTTACTCCCCTTCATTCTTCCCCTCCTGCTATCTTCTTTTTTTTTCTTAACATGTATTGCATTATTTGTTTCAGAGGTACAGATCTGTGATTCAACAGTCTTGCACAATTCACAGTGCTCACCATAGCACATACCCTCCCCAATGTCTATAACCCAGCCACCCCATCCCTCCCACCCCCCACCACTCCAGCAACCCTCAGTTTGTTTCCTGAGGTTAAAAATTCCTCATATCAGCGAGGTCATATGATACATGTCTTTCTCTGATTGACTTATTTCACTCAGCATAACACCCTCCAGTTCCATCCATGTCATTGCAAATGGCAAGATCTCATTCCTTTTGATGGCTGCATAATATTCCATTGTGTATATATACCACTTCTTCTTTAGCCATTCATCTGTCGATGGACATCTTGGCTCTTTCCACAGTTTGGCTATCGTGGACATTGCTGCTATAAACATCGGGGTGCACGTACCCCTTCGGATCCCTACATTTGTATCTTTGGCATAAATACCCAGTAGTGCAATTGCTGGATCGTAGGGTAGCTCTATTTTCAACTGTTTGAGGAACCTCTGTACTGTTTTCCAGAGTGGTTGCACAAGCTTGCATTCCCACCAACAGTGTAGGAGGGTTCCCCTTTCTCCACCTCCCCGCAAACATCTGTCGTTCCCTGACTTGTTAATTTTAGCCATTCTGACTGGTGTGAGGTGGTATCTCATTGAGGTTTTGATTTGGATTTCCCTGATGCTGAGCGATGTTCAGCACTTTTTCATGTGTCTGTTGGCCATTTGGATGTCTTCTTTGGAAAAATGTCTGTTCATGTCTTCTGCCCATTTCTTGATTGGCTTATTTGTTCTTTGGGTGTTGAGTTTGATAAGTTCTTTATAGATTTTGGATACTAGCCCTTTATCTGATATGTCATTTGCAAATATTTTCTCCCATTCTGTCGGTTGTCTTTTGGTTTTGTGGACTGTTTCTTTTGCTGTGCAAAAGCTTTTTTCTTGATGAAATCCCAATAGTTCATTTTTGCCCTGGCTTCCTGTGCCTTTGGTGATGTTTCTAGGAAGAAGTTGCTGCGGCTGAGGTCGAAGAGGTTGCTACCTGTGTTCTCCTTTAGGATTTGGATAGACTCCTGTCTCACGTTTAGGTCTTTCAACCATTTGGAGTCTATTTTTGTGTGTGGTGTAAGGAAATGGTCCCGTTTCATTCTTCTGCATGTGGCTGTCCAATTTTCCCAACACCATTTGTTGAAGAGACTGTCTTTTTTCCACTGGACATTCTTTCCTGCTTTGTCAAAGATAAGTTGACCATAGAGTTGAGGGTCCATTTCTGCGCTCTCGATTCTGTTCCATTGATCTATGTGTCTGTTTTTGTGCCAGTACCATACTGTCTTGATGATGACAGCTTTGTAATAGAGCTGGAAGTCCGGAATTGTGATGCCGCCAGCTTTGCTTTTCTTTTTCAAGATTCCTCTGGCTATTCGGGGTCTCTTCTTGTTCCATACAAATTTTAGGATTATTTGTTCCATTTCTTTGAAAAAAGTGGATGGTATTTTGATGGGCATTGCATTGAATGTGTAGATTGCTCTAGGTAGCATTGACATCTTCACAATGTTGGTTCTCCCAATCCATGAGCATGGAACGTTTTTCCATTTCTTTGTGTCTTCTTCAATTTCTTTCCTGAGTATTTTATAGTTTTCTGAGTACAGATCCTTTGCCTCTTTGGTTAAATTTATTCCTAGGTATCTTATGGTTTTGGGTGCAATTGTGAATGGGATCGACTCCTTGATTTGTCTCTCTTCTGTCCTGTTGTTGGTGTATAGGAATGCCACTGATTTCTATGCGTTGATTTTATAGCCTGCTACTTGACTGAATTCCTGTATGAGTTCTAGCAGTTTTGGGGTGGAGTCTTTTGGATTTTCCACATACAGTATCATATCATCTGCAAAGAGTGAGAGTTTGACTTCCTCTTTGCCGATTTGGATGCCTTTGATTTCTTTTTGTTGTCTGATTGCTGTGGCTAGGACTTCTAATACTATGTAGAATAGCAGTGGTGGTAGTGGACATCCCTGCCGTGTTCCTGACCTTAGGGGAAAAGCTCTCAGCTTTTCCCCATTGAGAATGATATTCGCTGTAGGTTTTTCGTAGATGGCTTTTATGATATTGAGGTATGTACCCTCTATCCCTATACTCTGAAGAGTTTTGATCAAGAAAGGATCCTGTACTTTGTCAAATGCTTTTTCTGCGTCTATTGAGAGGATCATATGACTCTTTTTCTTTCTTTTGTTAATGTATTGTATCACATTGATTGATTTGTGGATGTTGAACCAACCTTGCAGTCCAGGGATAAATCCCACTTGGTCATGGTGAATAATCCTTTCAATGTACTGTTGGATCCTATTGGCTCGTATTTTGGTGAGAATTTTTGCATCCATGTTCATCAAGGATATTGGTCTGTAATTCTCCTTTTTGATGGGGTCTTTGTCTGGTTTTGGGATCAAGGTAATGGTGGCCTCCTAAAATGAGTTTGGAAGTTTTCCTTCCATTTCTATTTTTTGGAACAGTTTCAGGAGAATAGGTATTAATTCTTCTTTAAATGTCTGATAGAATTCCCCTGGGAAGCCATCTGGCCCTGGGCTTTTGTTTGTTGGGAGATTTTTGATGACTGCTTCAATTTCCTTAGTGGTTATAGGTCTGTTCAGGTTTTCTACTTCTTCCTGATTCAGTTTTGGTAGTTGATACGTCTCTAGGAATGCACCCATTTCTTCCAGGTTATCTAATTTGCTGGCATCGAGTTGCTCATAATATGTTCTTACAATTGTTTGTATTTCTTTGGTGTTGGTTGTGATCTCTCCTCTTTCATTCATGATTTTGTTGATTTGGGTCATTTCTCTTTTCTTTTTGATAAGTCTGGCCAAGGGTTTATCAATCTTGTTAATTCTTTCAAAGAACCGGCTCCTAGTTTCATTGATCTGTTCTACTGTTGTTTTGGTTTCTATTTCATTGATTTCTGCTCTGATCTTTGTTATTTCTCTTCTCCTGCTGGGTTTAGGCTTAATTTGCTGTTCTTTCCCTAGCTCCTTTAGGTGTAGGGTTAGGTTGTGTATTTGAGACCTTTTTTCTTGAGAAAGGCTTGTATTGCTATATACTTTCCTGTTAGGACTGCCTTTGCTGCATCCCAAAGATTTTGAACAGTTGTGTTTTCATTTTCATTGGTTTCCATGAATTTTTTAAATTCTTCTTTAATTTCCTGGTTGACCCATTCATTCTTTAGTAGGATGCTCTTTAGCCTCCATGTATTTGAGTTCCTTCCGACTTTTCTCTTGTGATTGAGTTCTAGTTTCAAAGCATTGTGGTATGAAAATATGCAGGGAATAATCCCAATCTTTTGGTATTGGTTGAGACCTGATTTGTGACCTAGGATGTGATCAATTCGGGAGAATGTCCCATGGGCACTAGAGAAGAATGTGTATTCCGTTGCTTTGGGATGGAATGTTCTGAATATGTCTGTGAAGTCCATTTGGTCCAGTGTTTCATTTAAAGTCTTTATTTCCTTGTTGATCTTTTGCTTAGATGATCTGTCCATTTCAGTCAGGGGGGTGTTAAAGTCCCCCACTATTATTGTATTGTTGTCAATGTGTTTCTTTGCTTTTGTTATTAATTGCCTTATATAATTGGCTGCTCCCATGTTAGGGGCATAGATATTTACAATTGTTAGATCTTCTTGTTGGATAGACCCTTTAAGTAAGATATTGTGTCCTTCATCTCTTATTACAGTCTTTGTTTTAAAATCTAATTTGTCTGATATAAGAATTGCCACCCCAGCTTTCTTTTGGTGTCCATTAGCATGGTAAATGGTTTTCCACCCCCTCACTTTCAATCTGGGGGTGTCTTTGGGTCTAAAATGAGTCTCCTGCAAACAGCATATGGATGGGTCTTGTTTTTTAATCCAATCTGATAGCCTGTGTCTTTTGATGGGGGCATTTAGCCCATTTACATTCAGGGTAACTATTGAAAGATATGAATTTAGTGCCATTGTATTGCCTGTAAAGTGACTGACTGTATATTGTCCGTGTTCCTTTTTGACCTATGCTACTTTTAGTCTCTCTCTTTTCTTAGAGGACCCCTTTCAATATTTCTTTTAGGGCTGGTTTTGTGTTTGCAAATTCCTTTAGTTTTTGTTCGTCCTGGAAGCTTTTTATCTCTCCTTCTATTTTCAATAACAGCCTAGCTGGATATAGTATTCTTGGCTGCATATTTTTCTCATTTAGTGCTCTGAATATATCATGCCAGTCCTTTCTGGCCTGTCAGGTCTCTGTGGATAGGTCTGTTGCCAATCTAATGTTTCTACCATTGTAGGTTACATATCTCTTCTCCCGAGCTGCTTTCAGGATTTTCTCTTTGTCTCTGAGAGTCATAAGTTTTACCATTAGATGTCAGGGTGTTGACCTATTTTTATTGATTTTGAGAGGGGTTCTCTGTGCCTCCTGGATTTTGATGCCTGTTTCCTTCCCCACATTAGGGAAGTTCTCTGCTATAATTTGCTCCAATATACCTTCTGCCCCTCTCTCTTTCTTCTTCTTCTGAGATCCCAATTATTCTAATGTTGTTTCGTCTTGTCATATTGTTTATCTCTCAAATTCTGCCCTCATGATCCTGTAGTTGTTGTCTCTTTTTCTCAGCCTCTTTATTTTCCATCATTTGGTCTTCTATATCACTGATTCTTTCTTCTGCCTCATTTATCCTGGCAGTTAGTGCCCCCATTTTTGATTGCACCTCATCAATAGCCTTTTTGATTTCGACTTGGTTAGATTTTAGTTCTTTTATTTCTCCAGAAAGGGTTTCTCTAATAACTTCCATGCTTTTCTCAAGCCCAGCTAGTATCTTTAAAGTCATGATTCTGAACTCTAGGTCCGACATCGTACTAATGTCCATATTGAGTAGGTCCCTGGCTGACCGTACTACCTCTTGTTCTTTTTGCTGAGGTGATTTTTTTCGTCTTGTCATTTTGTCCAGAGGAGAATAGATGAATGAGAGAACAAAATGCTAACAGGTTAACAACGTTTCCCGCAAATATACTCTATACAAATCAGAAAAGACCTGAAACCAGGGGAAAAGAAAGGGAAAGAAAGAGAAGAGAAAGAGAAAAAAAAGAAAAAGATAAAAACAAACAAAAACAGAACAATACAAAAAAAACAGAATATGATCAAATATGATCAGGCTAGTGCATAGATCAGTGCCACACACTAGATTCTGGGTGTAGTTTGGTCTGTTAGAAGAAAATGCCTCCTAAAATTTTAAAGGAAGAAAGACTTATATATGTACAAAATAAGGGTTGATACAATGAAGGGATGGAAGATGACTGTAAAGATGAAAATTATAAAAGGTTTTATAAACGGAATTGATAAGATAAGAAGGTGTTTGAAAGAAGAAAGAAGATTTAAAAAAAAAAGGAAAAAGAATAGGAGAGACTGTGATCAGGCAGGAGACTAGAACAAAGCCATACACTAGTGATTTAGGGTATATTTTGATCTGTTAGAAGAAACTGTATATCAAAATTTTAAAGAGAGAACTTATATATATATATGCCAAAAATAAGGGTAACTACTATGAAGGGATAAAATATGACTCTAAAAATGAAAAATAAAAAATGTTTTTTTAAAAAAGAGATTGATAAGATGTTGGTTGAAAAAGGGAAAAAGAAAAATTCAAAAAAAAACCCACAAAAAATAGTTAAAAAAATTAACTTTGAAGAACTAATGAATCATGATAAAAAAGGCATGAATTCTATGTGCAGTATTCCCCTAGGGCTGGAGTTCTCCTGTTCTCCTTGATCGGTAAACTTGGTCTTGGCTTGCTGGCTGTTCGTGCTGATCTTCTGGGGGAGGGGCCTGTTGCTGTGGTTCCCAAATGTCTTTGCCCTAGGCGGAATTGCCCCGCCCTTGTCCATCTGGGCTAAGCAAGCTGCTCGGGTTTGATCTCAGGAGCTTTTGTTCCCTGCAAGCTCTCGGTACAGCTTTGGAGGACCAGGGTGAAAATGGTGGCCTCCCACTCTCTTCCCGGAGGAGCTGAGAACTTGGGGCCCCACTCCTCAGTGCGCCCCCAGAGAAAAGCAGTCAATCACTCCCATCTCCCCAGTCTCCGGCCGCACTCCCTGCTCACCCGGCCTGTGACCGAGCGTTTCTATCTCTGGCACCCGGCCCAGTGTGGAGTCTCCAAACCCAGCAGATCCCTGCGGTGCACTCCCGCGCCGCTCCTCCTGGGGGAGGAAGGGGAGTCTTCCTGGCTCTGCCGCTTGTTGGGTCCCTGCTGCAGGAGCAGTGGCCCAACTGGGCCGCGGATCACAGTTTATGGCAACCCCGAGCTGAGAGGCCGCGCCTCGGCTCCGTCTCTGCAGCCGGCTTCCCCGTTCCGATACCTGGGAGCTCTGCTGCACTCAGGCACCCCCGGTCTTTCTGTGACCCCAAGGGTCCTGAGTCCACACTGTCCCATGAGGTTTTCACCTCCCGCTTAGCCACTGGAGTGACGTCCCTCAGTGGAACCGACTTCTAAAAGTTCCAATTTTGTGCTCTGCGGCTGGAGCACTTGCCAGAAGCGGCCAACGGTGGCCCCCTCCCCTGCCGTCTATCCTCCTGAATATCGCCTCGGATTCACTTCTCTGCAGGTCCTACCTTCCAGTAAATGGTTGCTTCTCTGTTCAGAGAGTTGTTGCTACTCTCTTCTTCGATCTCCTGTTGAGTTTGTAGGTGTTCAGAATGGTTTGAACCCTATTCAGCTGAATTCCTGGGAACAGACGAAATCCAGGTCTCCTACTCCTCTGCCATCTTGCTCCGCCCCTCTTTCCCAAGACTTTAAAGCAGACACTGAGAGAAGTGGAGTCCTGGGTTTGGGTGCATGAGTAACGAATGACATTGACCAGGGCGCTGCTGGACCCTTGTATTCAGAGAAGTAGAGAACAGCAGTTTCAGAGAAAGCTGAATGAAGTACACGTGCAGAGAGCAGCAGGCCAAGAGACTCAGAGAGAGGAAGGAGAGGGAGAGAGGGAGGAAGAGAGAAAAAGAGAGAGAATAGGAGAGAGAGGGAGAAAGAGAGTCTGAAGGAAAGGCTGCTGCTTTGGTTCCTGATTGCTTTTGAGTATCTGGTTTTTATCCTTCCCTAGGATTCTGGTGAGGCACATGCCTATTGTAGTAAATCTTCCTCCCCTTCCCTCCCCTCTGTCCCCTTAGGTGGTTTGGAATGGGTTTCTGTTAGTTAAAACCAAAAATCTTTGGTTAAGGCAGTATCCATTGCAAGTGCTACAACCCAGGCCTTCTGCCAATTATCCCTGGAAGGTTTAGGGCAGCAATTTCCATTTCTATTTGAAAGTCTGCTTTTGTCTGTGAGTGAGGGTGTGCCACTCTGCCACAGGGCTGCTTGGCAGAATGCAGTAATAAGTCTGTTAATTGTGAAAACAAAACTAAAATAGTCTCTTTATTGAATTTTGGGGACAATAGGGTGTGGCTGATGCAAACAGAGGAAACTATTGAGTTTTGCTACCTCTCCTCAATAGTATCTGAGAAAATCTGTCTTTAAGACAAACTATAGAACATTATTATAACACTAAGCTCAGAAGACTCCTGTTGCATATAGGGTTTCCAATTAGAGGGTATGGAGTGCATGACATGTACACCACATCCAACATAGACCCACATAATGGTGGGCTCCTTTCTGATACTGGGGAAAATTTGGGGGATTAGGTAGGAAGAACATTGCTACCTCTAAGGTTAATTTCTACTAAGAAAGGCTGGATAAAGAAACAAAAGCATGCAGTGTCCAAATTGTGAAATAAGTAATATCAATGATGACCTACCCAAATCCCAATTGCCTCCCTGATGCATCCAAGTGTATTTAGAGTAAGATCACTGATTGCCAAATAGTGTCTTGGGGCCAAAATTAGCAATTGCTGCTTTAAATTTTGAATTAAAGGTGTACAGTCCAGGAAGGGGGTGGGGTATTGACTATGAATGAAACAGGGGCAGAGCAAGAATTGTAATTAGGCTTGATATTTACAGTTTTGTTAAAAAAATTGCATTGAAGTTGGGAGGACTCCAACTAGATCTTACACTCTTTTTATGACTATTTTCAACTGAAATAAAATTTTATAGTTTAATTAATTAAATTTTTTGTTTATTCAACAAGTTTTTGTTAAACCTATACTTTATGATAGACACTATGTAGATCCTGGGATTATAACAGTTCTATATTCTTAGATCTTTTTTGTCTAATCTGAATACAAAAGCTATAAAATTATAGTTTGCTTATAAAGAATTTACTTAAATCTATCTAGACCCTACACTATTCCAAAAGGGATTTAAAGGAGGTTCAAAAATTATTGTAATTAGCTTCAGATGTGGACTGTATTTGAATTATTTAAGCCCCATTTATCAGAAGCAATACAGACTGCTGTTCTAAACTCCCAGGCTCATATGCTTGTTATCTAGTGATGATAAATAATTAAAATAGATACAGGATCTTTAAAATTCACAGAAGAAAAAGCAGTCTTTGTTCTGACAATGTGTCTCCCCGTATAGGTGATATCATATGACTATAGCATAAAGAGTATATAATTATGAGATATATTTTTAAATTTACTTTGAGTAGGTAATGCAGGTGCATGATATATAATTCTAGATATAAAATGGCATATAGTAAAAAGTGAGTTGCCTGCCTTCTGTCTCCCAGTTGCCTAGCTCTGCTTGCTGAATGGCGATTACTTTTTTTGTCTATTCTTCCTGAGATAATTTTTGCAATTTACAAACATAGGTATATGGGTGTATTTATTAGTCCCTACATCAATGATAGCATACTTTATACTGTTTTGCACCTTACTCTTTCGTTTGTTTAATATATCTTGGGGACCATTCCTTATCATGTCATGCTATCCCATTTTTTTTTTTACATGGCTTCATTGTATTTCATTTTAAGGATAAACTAGAATTTATTTACCTAGTTACCTATTATTGGTGGATGTTTAAGTTGTTTTACATTTTTTGCTTCTATAAAAAATGTTTCAATAAAGATCTCTATATAAATATCTTTTTCTTTCTTTTTTTCTATATAAATATCTTCATGTAACTACTTAGAAGTAGAGCTACAGAGTCAAAGGGTATGTACACTTTAAATTTTGCTAGATATTGCCACAGTGTCCTCCATATATGTTGTTTCAATTTCTAGTCTAACTAGGAATGTATGAAATTCCCTTTTTCCCACACTGTCTTTAATACTTTGTGTTTTCAAATATTTTGATCTTTGCCTATCTAATAGATTAAATCTCATTTTAATTTTAGCTTGTATTTCTCTTGTTACAAATGAGCTTGAATATCTTTTTATATGTTTAAGACAATTCACATTTCTTTTTTAGTTAGGTATCTGTTGCTTCTTTTTCTCTTAGGTTGCTGACTGTTTTTTTTATTGTTTGTTAAGAAATCAATTTTTTGCCATGTGAGTTGCAAATACTTTTCTCCAATTTGTCATTTTTTAAAACTTTATTTTTTAACAACTCATAAACTTTAAATATTGGTCAAATATATTGCTCTTTATATTTTTTCTGGATTTTGTATCATGCTTAGAAAGACCACTCCCATTCTGAGATTAAAAAAAATTATCCTGGGTTTTCTTATGCTATTATGGTTTGATTTTTCAGATTTATATCTTTGATCCATTTATAATTAATTTTATTAGAGAGTGTAGAAAATTTTATTATAATTAATTTAATCAGAAAATTAAGTTTATTAGAAAGTGTACACTATAAGAAGTATAATGACCCTATGTTCTAATTTTTTCCACTGTCTGGATAGCCAGTGGTGTCACCATGCAGTACTTTGTAAGATGGCTTTAGAATGGTATAAGAAGTTTTTATGGCAGTGAGAGCAAGTGGAAAGACACTCTAGAGGATCCATGTGATGACTTCTGACACTTTTTTTTTTTTGCCTGGACTGTTTCTTCTTTTTCTTCCTGCTCCTACTTGGGCTGCTCTTGATTTTTGTTGCTCTAATCTGATTCCTGGATGTTTCTACAAGGTCTCCTACCCTGAGGGTGAATTGAATTAGCCTTCCTGCTTCCTTTTGGAAAAAAGGAACAAGCAGGTATGAATACACATATGTCTATGTGGTGAGGCCTTGAGAAAGCTAAAGCTAAACCTCAGGTGCATACAAGGCTAAATGGTACCTACTATTTGAGATTCAAGCTTATTGGATCTTCGAGTAGAGGCTGACTTCCTGGGGAGGTCACAGAGATGCTTTTGAGATTGAAGACTCCATATATTTTTCAAATCATTTTGCTCTTGACGTAAACAATAGGACATCGTTTAGAAGTTGGTATAACGTATACTTAATGAATGTATTTGTATTTCTGTGTGATATTTTTTTAAAAAAATTTTATTGTTATGTTAATCACCATACATTACATCATTAGTTTTTGATGTAGTGTTCCATGATTCATTGTTTGTGCATAACACCCAGTGCTGCATGCAGAACGTGCCCTCTTTAATACCCATCACCAGGCTAACCCATCCCCCCACCCCCCTCCCCTCTAGAACCCTCAGTTTGTTTTTCAGAGTCCATCGTCTCTCATGGTTCCTCTCCCCCTCTGATTTCCCCCCTTCATTCTTCCCTTCCTGCTATCTTCTTCTTTTTTTTTTCTTAACATATATTGCATTATTTGTTTCAGAAGTACAGATCTGTGATTCAACAGTCTTGCACAATTCACAGCGCTCACCATAGCACATACCCTCCCCAATGTCTATCACCCAGCCACCCCATCCCTCCCACCCCCAACCACTCCAGCAATCCTCAGTTTGTTTCCTGAGATTAAGAATTCCTCATATCAGTGAGGTCATATGATACATGTCTTTCTCTGATTCCTGTGTGATATTGTTTATCAGTACAAGTAACTTGTTTTGTGGATTTTTATTCTTTGCATAGTTTTTAGTCAATAGAGACTCTGAAGTTGGTGCTAAGGTGTCTGAACTTATTTGTCTTATGCCAGGAAATTTTCTAGGAAGGCACAGATGATTTAAAAAATCATTTGGAAAAAAGCATGGCAGAAAGCATGGTATCTAGAAAGCTGAAACTGGCACCAGGCTTAGTTCACCCCCATTTTTTTTTCTCTTGGCACAGCACCTCCCAACTCCTTTATGACTCCATGTAGAGTTTCTCATCTCCCTGAATCTGGAAACTTCAACCCTCCTCATCTTAATAGCTTCCACCCTCCAGTTTATAAGCACACTCAAACCCCTCATGTTTACAAAACAAAGATGTAAAATGACTGCTCCCCGCCTTTTCAATTCCCTTTTGAACTAGTACATAATCTCTTATCCCCCTTGTTATTCAGATTTCTTGGAAGAATAGTCTACTCTTGTTACTTTGAATTATTCTTTCCTCAACCCATTGTTGTCCATGTTTACCAGTATTAAACCATTGATATGACTCTTGTTTGGGTCAGTGATGACATCTGCTAGTTGCCAGATCTGATGGATATTTTCCAGTCTCAAGCCTTATGAAACATTCCCTGCTGGATTTGTATATTTAGCATTGCTCATTACCTCTTTCCTTCCAATTATGACATGTTTCCCTCTTTCTCAGAGTCTTTCTCTTTCAGAGTTCACTTTCAAAACTCCTTTTCCTCTTCACACTTCTTAAATATCAAGGGGTCCCAAGGTTCTGGCCTCAGCCATGGTTCTTACTGCTATACGTGCTCTTTGTGGGTGATATGCATGCTTTAGGTACCAACTGTTGTACAATTGGGAAAAAACTTTTCCATCTTTATATACCAGCAGACCTCTACCCTGAGCCCTAGATTAAAAAATCCAGCTATGGTTGGTGGTCTTACAGGTCCTCAAACCCAGATGATGACTGGACTCATTATTTACATTCTATATTAGCTTCTCCTCTTCCTCCCTTTACCATCTGATTCAACAGTATCATCTTTCACTCATTTACCAAGAACCCCAAACCAGGGGCCTTATTGCCTCTTCTCTTTCTCTTATCCTTATATCCAATGAGGCAGCAGCCTTTGACAATTTTGCCTCCTATTTTTTTTAATTCATTTAAAATTATTATTTTTTATCTTTCTTAATTTAATTTTTTTCTAAGATTTTATTTATTTATTTCACGGAGAGAGAGAGAGAGAGAGAGCAGGAACCCAGGCAGGGGAGTGGGAGAAGGAGAAGCAGGCTTCCTGCCGAGCAGGGAGCCCGATGTGGGGGTCAATCCCAGGACCCTGGGATCATGACCTGAGCCGAAGGCAGACGCTTAATGACTGAGCCACCCAGGCGCCCCTAAATTTTATTTTATTATGTTATGTTAGTCACTATATATTACATCATTAGTTTTTGATGTAGTGTTCCATGATTCATTGTTTGCGTATAACACCCAGGCTCCATTCAGTACGTGCCCTCCCCAATACCCATCATCGTTGCCTCCTATGTTTTAATCTCTTCTCTCCTCTGCCATAATTCAGGTTCTTCAACCATTTTCTTCTGGACTATTTTTCATTGGGCACTTTGATTCTGGTCAGACCCATTTTTCATACAGTTCCTATAGGGGTCTCTTAACAATGCATATCTTACTAGGCTACTCCTCTTCTGTGGCTTCATATTGCTTTTGGTTAAAGCCAGTCTTTGGGCTGTTATCACAAGACCCTCTGATCTGCCCTGCCCACCCCTCCACCCAACTCTTGTTACTCTTTGCTTGGCACTCTTTCACATTCCACACTGCAGAATAGCTGTAGTCTCTTCTGGTCTCTGTTTCTTTGTTCAGGCTGTATGCTCAGTACGCTCCACTCTATCTTTGAATGAAGTGATGTTTGTTCTCCTCTAGGGACAGTTCAGGTGTCATCCCCTGGGAAAGTCTCCCCTTGACGCCTTCTCATTTTGTTTAGGTAGTCTTCACAGGAAGTTCAAAATACTTAAAGCCTGTTTCTATCATTGCACTTATCCTACTCTTTTTTTCCTTCTAAATAATTCCTGTTTAAGCATAGGGCAAAGATAAACATTTTCATTTTGTATCTCCTATGCTGAACTCAGAGCTTACCACATCTTTTAACATGTTGTTGAATTAATCTTGAATGAACAAATGAATGAATGAATGAGTGATTGAAATTCAGCAACTATTTGTATACAGATAAGCATGACATTGTTGACTCAAAATATCTCAGGAAGAATTTTTTTTATTAAACCACATATAAACACAAATGCATATCTTTGCTCATATTTATAAAGAATCTGAAGCAGAGAACCTCAGAGAAGTCTATGTTTTTCTGCCATTTCATTTTATCATTGCCTGATTTTCTTTGCAATTGGTGTTTGTTGGGAACTGTTAGGCATACTTGTATCTTTTATTGTGATGCTACTCAAAGATATAGATTGAGAGGAATGGAGGTATTGGCAAATGTAGGTGAGGACATTGACATGGTTTCTTTACAATCTGCCTTCAAGGCTATTCTAAACCATTTTTATAAAAAACGTAACCAGCTTTTTTGAACATCCAGAAGGCAGAGAGAGCTTACTCTGGTAACAGGTGATACTACTTGAAGGAAGGGACATAGCAACTGTGATACCTTGTGAATTTCTCTGTGGAGCAGTTACTCAATATACTGGCTCAGCTTTTGAATTAATGTGTTACTAGTAGAGTCTCTTAAAAGACTCTGTTTATTGATTGACACTGTAATAACAGCACTGCATGCCCAGTGGTTGATATACGGTCTTTGATCATTGTTCCATAATACTGAACCCTCATCCACACTCAAATCAATCATACAGCACCATCAACTGCATTAGGAAATGAAGGCCAGCTTTTGTTCAGCAATGCATTTGATAAGTTCAGTCTTCTAAACCTGGAACTAGGTGATGATATGGCTAGTCTGTGTTCAAATGAAGAATAATTTATTGTGATTTTGTCATGCAATTTCACCTCTGCTGGTCCAGAAACTCATTACATGGTGGAGATGGTTGCTAATCAAGATTTCTGGGCTCCATTGTGTCCCTGATAAGTCTTCCTACCCCTCCCACTCTCTATATTTTATTCCAATATTCAGCTGACATCAGCATGTAGCATGTCTTGCCAGAAATAATAAAAACACTAGGGAGGGGTATGTGATATTTTTAAATATTAAGGAATAGTTGTAAATCACGTAAAGTGATTTTCCTTTGTGTTTTCTAATCATGACATCTCTGTAATGGGAATGTCTGAATCTGAGGATTGGAATATCAAAATGGCCCATTATCTGGAGACCTATCTTCTCATTGGTCTATAAAAGCTTGAAAGGTGTCTTATTGTGCTTATTCCATAGCCATCCATTCCTGGAGCCCTGACGAAGGAGAGCAGAGTAGCGCTAGTTGGTATAGTACTGTGGTTGAAGCTGACATGGCATTTATGACTGATAACTGGTATGGGATACTTCCAGAGCATTGAGAAATATAGAAGGGGGGGCATCTGAAATGGGAAAAATGTTACATGTATATCACTCAATTATTTCACAGTCATTATTACTAAAAAATAAAAATTGCAATATGCTGTATGATTTGATACTTAAATCCCTTAAAGTGAAATTCATAATAGTTAATCCTTATTTCTCAGAGGGCAATAGCATTTATACTTTTGTATATTTTGCACAAATATTACTCCCTTTATTGTTATCTTAAACAGCTAGTTATTTGGCAGATCATAGCATGTGACTATTCTTTATACTTGGAGGGTTTTTGTTGTTGTTCTGATACCTATGTTTTAGCAAAGTCTTAATATTATTATAACTAAATAATGGGTAGATGGTGTACTCACCTAATATCTTACTTATGCTCCAGAATATGTATTTTATTTTTAAATCTATTCAGAGAAGGTTGCTAAAGGAATCCTTAGTGAGAGTTTTTGTAAAGCAAATTCTCACTCCTTGATAAGGATGTTTATGTGTTGGGTTTGCTAAAAGCAAGGCATGCAGTTATATGTAAAATTCAAACAGGATTTCAGAACCCAACAGAAAGCTTTTCTGAATTGTGGATAAATTCCAAGGTAAAGTTATTTTGTTTTAATTCTCAGTGAGATTTTATAGCACATTCAAAGTGTTTTCTTCCCCCTAATAGAAAATAAATCTGATGTTGAGAGTCTCTTTAGATGAGAATATGTGAAGTGAATTCTTCATTGAGAACACTGTGTCCCCGTTAGCCCACAAGGCCCAGGCAGCAGGTCCCTTGGCACACAGAACTGTGCTGCCTGTGCCATGAGGCATGAGCAGAACCCAGTTTGGACATGGGCCTGTGACTTGCTTGGCCTCTCCCTCTGGATCCAGGAGGAGCATTTCCAGTTGTGTCTGCTTTAAGTTGAAATTTGCAGTCATAAAATGTTCAGGGTATTTTCTTTTCTCAAATTTAAATGTTCACTCCATATTTTACTCAACCCCACAGAGAAATGTGCAGGTCAGAAAGCCAGAACCTCATCCAACTTCACTCACGATGGTACTTTGAATAATTAAAAAAACAAGGGAACTCAAATTATAGTGTGAACAAAAATGGCTCTCAGAAGGAGCCAGCTGACAGTTCTGTCAGGTTTTTGTTACTTTAGGAGGTGCTTGATTTCACCTTATTTGACATTTGATAAAATGTCGTTGCAACTATGGCAGACCACGTGCCCTCCTCAGGCTCCACTGGTAGAGTTGCTTTCTGAGTAGGGTGATGAATGGCCTTGTCCCCTCTCTCTCAGTTCCCTTATCCAATCCAATTTTCACTGTGGCTACATTTGAGGATTTTTGCTGGAGTTTAGAAAAAATGCTGATTATTGTGTATGATCCTCAGCCCCATGGAGGTGAGAGAGCCACAGATACACAAAGGTATTATGTGTGTGTAAACTTACCACGTTTGATTGCCTTAGGATAAGGAAATATGCTTTATTTAATATTATTACTTAGTAATATCGCTCTGTATTACTAAGTTTCAGTATTACTTGGGAATATATATACATATATATGATTTATAAACAGTAAAAGGAAAAAAGGCAATATGATAAAATGCTGGACAATTTATTTATATATATTTTTTAGATTTTATTTATTTAAGAGAGAGAGCACAAGCTGGCAGAGAAGCAGAGGGAGAGGGAGAAGCAGACTCCCTACTGAGTAGCGACCCCGGTGTGGGGCTCAATCCCAGGACCCTGAGACCATGATCTGAACTGAAGGCAGATGCTTAACCAACTGAGCCACCCAGGTGTCCCAAAATGCTGGACAATTTGAACTGGAAGAAAATATATCTTAAAGGCAACATGTTCCCCTTTCAGTGAACTTTCCCAGGTAGTGTGGAGGGCAGTGATTTAGGGCCCTGGACCTCAGAATGAGCAGACAGTTTGCAGATAACCTAGATGTCCCTCCTGGATGAGGTCTTTTTCCTCTAATTTCAGGTAGAATTAGAAAGCTAACCTCATGTTGACAAATGGCAACTTGTTTAATGCTTGAGGAAGAAAATTTCTCTCCAAAGCAATTTACTATTCTAGGTTTGGAATTCATACATAGAGCTAGGTATCTCTGACTCTTGAAATTATATGCAAACATTTGTAGATATTTTTATTTGTGGATATTTCTGGGAATAGGTTTTTGTGTGTGTACATTTTTCTGGGGATAGCTTCTTTACATTTTATCAGATTCTCAAAACGGTGTGTGAACACTCTCATACTGGTCAAGCAACCATGTCCTAAACCATTCAAGATTTTAGATCATAGGGATGGTAGACTGTATTATTGTTCAAAACTTTTTTTCTACACCTCCCTGTTGGTCCCTTTATACAGGAGATTTAGAGTCCCACCCCGCTAATCCTGGAGTTGGTCATGGATTTGATCTTTTGCTTAGATGCTCTCTCCATTTCAGTAGAGGGGTGTTAAAGTCCTCCACTATTATTGTATTGTTGTTGATGTGTTTCTTTGCTTTTGTTATTAATTGCCTTATATAATTGGCTGCTCCCACGTTAGGGACATAGATATTTACAATTGTTAGATCTTCTTGTTGGATAGACCCTTTAAGTAAGATATAGTGTCCTTCCTCATCTCTTATTACAGTCTTTGGTTTAAAATCTAATTTGTCTGATATAAGAATTGCCACCCCAGCTTTCTTTTGGTGTCCATTAGCATGGTAAATGGTTTTCCACCCCCTCACTTTCAATGTGGGGGTGTCTTTGGGTCTAAAATGAGTCTCTTGCAGACAGCATATTGATGGGTCTTCTTTTTTTATCCAATCTGATAGCCTGTGTCTTTTGATTGGGGCATTTAGCCCATTTACATTAGGGTAACTACTGAGAGATATGAATTTAGTGCCATTGTATTGCCTGTAAGGTGACTGTGACTGTATATTGTCTCTGTTCCTTTCTGGTCTATGTTATTTTTAGGCTCTCTCTTTGCTTAGAGGACACCTTTCAATATTTCTTTTAAGGCTGGTTTTGTGTTTACAAATTCCTTTATTTTTTGTTTGTCCTGGAAGATTTTTACCTCTCCTTCTATTTTCAATGACAGCCTAGTTGGATATAATATTCTTGGCTGCATATTTTTCTCATTTAGTGCTCTGAATATATCATGCCAGTCCTTTCTGGCCTGCCAGGTCTCTGTGGATATGTCTGTCGCCAATCTAATGTTTCTACCATTGTAGATTACAGAGTTCTTGTCCTGAGCTGCTTTCAGGATTTTCTCTTTGTATTTGAGACTTGTAAGTTTTACTATTAGATGTCAGGGTGTTGACCTATTTTTACTGATTTTGAGGGGTGTTCTCTGTGTCTCCTGGATTTTGATGCCTATTTCCATCCCCAAATTAGGGAAGTTCTCTGGTATAATTTGCTCCAATATACCTTCTGTCCCTCTCTCTCTTTCTTCTTCTTCTGGGATCCCAATTATTCTAATATCGTTTCACCTTATGTTATCATTTATCTCTCGAATTCTGCCCTCATGATCCAGTAGTTATTTATCTCTCTTTTTCTCAGCTTCTTTATTTTCCATCATTTGGTCTTCTATATCACTAATTCTCTCTTCTGCCTCACTTATCCTAGCAGTTAGAGCCTCCATTTTTTATTACACCTCATTAATAGCCTTTTTAATTTCAACTTGGTTAGATTTTAGTTCTTGTATTTCTCCAGAAAGGGTTTCTCTAGTATCTTCCATGCTTTTTTCAAGCCCAGCTAGTATCTTTAAAATCATCATTCTGAACTCTAGTTCTGACATCTTACTAATGTCCATACTGATTAGGTCCCTGGCAGTTGGTACTGCCTCTTGTTCTTTTTTTTTTTTGAGGTGATTTTTTTCTGTGTTGTCATTTTGTCCAGAGGAGAACAGATGAATAAGAGAACAAAATGCTAACAGGGTAACAATGACCCCAGAAAAATATACACCAAAGAAATCAGAAGAGACCTTCCAGAAAGTGGTCGTTTTTCTGTTCAGAGAGTTGCTGCTATTCTTTTCTTCGATCTCCTGTTGAGTTCGTAGGTTTTCAGAATGGTTTGATCCCTATCTAGCTGAATTCCTGGGACCAGACGAAATTTAGGTCTCCTACTTCTCTGCCATTTTGCTCCTCCCCCCCCTTTTTTTAGACTGAGAAACAGTATTTCTTATATCAATTTCTCGCTTTCACAATGGTTGTTTTCTTCTACAAATTAACAACCACCTTAATGTTCTAAAATAGCAATTGCAATCAAAGCCCATATTCCCTGAGGTTTGAACTCCAACCATCAGATCATGCATTTTTTGTTATAAAGTCAGAGTTTATGCATTAGGGTTACTTTAAAATGGGGTGATGACAAGTTTGGTCTCACTGTATTCTATTAACAGTTTTGCTTCATTTTGTTTTGAAGCAGTGAATCCAGGAAGAGTGAATCTAAAGGGCAAAGCACAGTCTTGCAAGTTTAAACACCTTTCTTTGAAAACTGTGATAACCTGCCCAAGGCCTGAGTTACATCTGCATTAGTTCTGAAAAATGTGTATTTCTAGTGCATCCTCAGGGTACATATAAATATAGAGAGAATGCTAACTCAACCACAGAAATCATTTTTTAAGGGCTCTCAGATATTTTGAAAGCATTTATGTGATTTGCATATGCTAATAACAAAGCATTCTGATTAATTCAAAGACCTTCAACCACACATTACTGATTTGCTTATTACAATACATAGTTTAAAATAATTAAAATAAAATAATAAATCCTTTTTAAGAATATATACCCAAGACTTTTCACTCATTTAAACTGTACTTGTCCATCACTCCTCTATAACATCTTAATCTAAACAAGTATAACTTGTTTAAAGTGAATTCAGTATGTGGAAACTTGTATTCACAATGCAGATTACTTTTAAGACATGATTGTTCATTTTATCAATGGGATCTTCATTTTAGAGAGAGATTCACTAAAAAGAATTTTTAAAGTCTTTCCATAATGTGCTTAAAATAAAACTCAATTTACATCTTATTTGTCAGGAATATATCTGAGTAAAATGAGATATGAATCCAACTCCCCATTCGACCAGCAGATATTTACATGGTCACTCTTACCCTTAACTCCAACCAGTTCAAATGCCTCCAACCAGTAAGAACTGCTCTGACCACCCTGTATGAAATAGTATCCCATTCCCATAATTCTCTGTCTCTCCTTACTCTGCCTTATTAGTTTCAGAGTATTTATCACTATCTGACATATTACATAGTTATTTGTTTTTGTTGTACTTAATTTCTATCTTCTCTCATTAGAATGCAACCACCCTGAGGGCAGAGTCTGCTGAGCTCCCACTCCAAGAATAATCCCTGGCAAAGAGTAGGCAGTCAATAAATAACTGTTAACTAAGTGAATAAATATCATAAAGTAATATAAAATAAAGTCGTATAATCTGTAATGAAAAGAAACTTAACTTTTTCTTAGATGTACTAGATTAGGAAGAAAGTATCCCACTTGCGGGCGCCTGGGTGGCTCAGTCGTTAAGCGTCTGCCTTCGGCTCAGGTCATGATCCCAGGGTCCTGGGACCGAGTCTGACATCAGGCTCCCTGCTCCTTGGGAGCCTGCTTCTCCCTCTGCTTCTCTCTCTCTCTCTCCCTCTGTCTCTCATGAATAAAGAAATAAAATCTTTAAAAAAAAAAGAAATTATGCCACTTGCAGTAGGAATATAATTTCCTAGAAACATTTTTCATTGAGTAAAAAGCTTCAGGGCAGATCTTTTATGAGCTGGCTATCAAGCTTCCATTTTTAAGTCAATAAGGATAATTAACTTAGTACAGATCTTTTTTAAAAACAATAAAATTATTGGGGCACCAGGGTGGCTCAGTTGGTAAAGTATCTGACTTTGGCTCTGGTCATGGTCTCATGGTCCTGGGATCAAGCCCCACATTGGGCTCCCACTTCAGCAGTGAGTCTGCTTCTCCCTCTACTCTTCCCCCAGCTCATGCTCGTGCTCCCTCTCTCTCTCTCTCAAATAAATAAATTAAGTCTTTTTTAAAAAAAACAATAAAATTATTAAAAACTGAAACTGCTTAATGGTAGCAATAATTAAGAATAGGGGATAGGGGTGGAGAGTAAATCAAATCTCTCCAAAGACAGAACAGCTCTCTGACTCAGGTGCAGCCCATTCTGACTAAAGTATGAGGTTATGCAGTGATTCCCTTATGGGAGTTCTGACCTCTAGCTGTCAAACAGGAGGTGATGAAGCACTTGTCCTTATTATTATGCATTTTGTGTAGATAATGGATGGCTTTTTTATTTTCTTGAAGGTAGTACTTTGTTTATGAGTCACCTCTGAATTCCATTTTCTTTCTTGGGTGGCCTTTCATTGTGTTCTATTGTGGTAACACCTATTCTTCATCCTTGTCATGCCTGAAGTAAGAGAGCATTTTAGAAAATGAATTTGCACTATACTTTGCACCACAAATGATATGCACCCCATAATTTTTCAATATGTTCATATCTACTGTGTTAGGTGGTTTGTGTTATGCTTCAGAGATCTGCTCCTGGCCTCAGACACTCCTCATATCAGTAATTCTTTCCTGGGAACATTAGCCACAGGGCAGATGAAAGAAACAGACCCAGAGTGGCTCCCTTCTACCAGAAAGGATTTTGACTCAGCAAAATGGGCTCACTGACCCTAACAGACTGACCCTACCAAACTAAGGTCTTATTTCTGACTCTGTGGGGAAAACTTGAAGGACCACACAGATTCCATAGGAAAAATATGTCACTTATAATAGCACCAAACCAGAGGAAGCTCATTATACTAATGCTTTCCAATGTATCCTGTTGAATGTAACTTGGGCTTCCTGTTGGAGCAGTCAGTTCAGACTAAGTTATGCTGCCAGTAGCAAAGAATACCCGAATCTCAGTAACTTATAACAATATGGTAGTTCTCACTTATGTAACATGTTCAAAAGTGAACTTCAGCTCTACCATCTTCATTCCCAGCCCAGGCAGTAGGCACAACCCCTCTCTGAAATATGTTAGTCTATGCAGGGGTAAAAGAGTAATGATGGAATCACACATGGCTCTTCAAGCTTTTGCTCAGGAGTGTCATATGTCATCTCCACTCACATCTCATTGGCCAAACCAAAACAAGGAAATAAAGACTTTAAGTGACACACTGGACCAAATGGACTTCACAGATATATTCAGAACATTCCATCCCAAAGCAACAGAATACACATTCTTCTCTAGTGCCCATGGGACATTCTCCAGAATAGATCACATCCTAGGTCACAAATCAGGTCTCAACCGGTACCAAAAGATTGGGATCATTCCCTGCATATTTTCAGACCACAATGCTTTGAAACTAGAACTCAGTCACAAGAGGAAAGTCGGAAAGAACTCAAATACATGGAGGATAAAGAGCATCCTACTAAAGAATGAATGGGTCAACCAGGAAATTAAAGAAGAATTAAAAAAATTCATGGAAATCAATGAAAATGAAAATAACGGTTCAAAATCTTTGGGATGCAACAAAGGCAGTCCTAAGAGGAAAGTATATAGCAATACAAGCTTTTCTCAAGAAAAAAGAAAAGTCTCAAATACAGAACCTAACCCTACACCTAAAGGAGCTGGAGAAAGAACAGCAAATAAAGCCTAAACCCAGCAGGAGGAGAGAAAAAATAAAGATCAGAGCAGAAATCAATGAAATAGAAACCAAAAGAACAGTAGAACAGATCAATGAAACTAGGAGCTGGTTCTTTGAAAGAATTAACAAGATTGATAAACCCCTGGCCAGACTTATCAAAAAGAAAAGAGAAATGACCCAAATAAATAAAATCATGAATGAAAGAGGAGAGATCACAACTAATACCAAAGAAATACAAATAATTATAAGAACATATTTATGAGCAGCTATATGTGCAAATTAGATAATCTGGGGAAGAAATGGATGCATTCCTAGAGATGTATAAAGTACCAAAACTGAACCAGGAAGAAATAGAAAACCTGAGTAGACTAAGGAAATTGAAGCAGTAATCAAAAATCTCCCAACAAACAAAAACCCAGGGCCAGATTGCTTCTCAGGGGAATTCTACCAAACATTTAAAGAAGAATTAATACCTATTCTCCTGAAACTGTTCCAAAAAATAGAAATGTAAGGAATACTTCCAAATTCATTTTATTATAGCACCAGTACCTTGATCCCAAACCAGACAAAGAAGCTATCAAAAAGGAGTATTACAGACCAATATCCTTAATGAACATTGATTCAAAAATTCTCACCAAAATAGTAGCCAATAGGATCCAACAGTACATTAAAAGGATTATTCACCACGACCAAATGGGATTATTCCTGGGCTGCAAGGTTGGATCAACATCTGCAAATCAATCAGTGTGATACAATACATTAATAAAAGAAAGAACAAGAACCATATGATCCTCTCAATAGATGCAGAAAAAACATTTGACAACGTACATCATCCTTTCTTGATCAAAAGTCTTGAGAGTATAGGGATAGAAGGTACAAAACTCAATATCATAAAAGCCATCTATGAAAATCCCACAGCGAATATCATTCTCAATGGGGAAAAACTGAGAGCTTTCCCCCTAAGTTCAGGAACACGGCAGGGATGTCCACTATCACCACTGCTATTCAACATAGTATTAGAAGTCCTAGCCAGAGCAGTCAAACAACAAAAAGAAAGAAAAGGCATCCGAATTGGCAAAGAAGTCAAACTCTCACTCTTTGCAGATGATATGCTACTTTCTGTGGAAAATCCAGAAGACTCCACCCCAAAACTGCTAGAACTCATACAGGAATTCAGTAAAGTGGTAGCATATAAAATCAATGCATAAAGATCAGTGGCATTCCTATACACCAACAACAAGACAGAAGAAAGAGAAACTAAGGAGTGGATCCCATTTTCAATTGCACCCAAAACCATAAGATACCTGGGAATAAATCTAACCAAAGAGGCAAAGAATCTGTACTCAGAGAAGTATAAAATACCCATAAAAGAAATTGAGGAAGACATAAAGAAATGGAAAAACGTTCCATGCTCATGGATTGGAAGAACAAATATTGTGAAGATGTCAATGCTACCTAGAGCAGTCTACACATTTCATGCAATCCCTATCAAAATACCATCCACTTTTTTCAAAGAAATGGAACAAAAAATCCTAAAATTTGTATGGAACCAGAAAAGACCCCGAATAGCCAGAGGAATGTTGAAAAGAAAACCAAAGCTGGTGGCATCACAATTCTGGACTTCAAGCTCTATTACAAAGCTGTCAGCATCAAGACAGTATGGTACTGGCACAAAAACAGACACATAGATCAATGGAACAGAATTGAGAGCCCAGAAATGGACCCTCAACTCTATGGTCAACTCATCTTCGACAAAGCAGGAAAGAATGTCCAATGACAGTCTCTTCAACAAATGGTGTTTGGAAAATTGGACAGCCACATGCAGAAGAATGAAACTGGACCATTTCCTTACACCACACATGAAAACAGACTCAAAATGTTTGAAAGACCTCAGTGTGAGACAGGAGTCCATCAGAATCCTAGAGGAGAACACAGGCAGCAACCTCTTCGACCTCAGCCGCAGCAACTTCTTCCTAGAAACATCGCCAAAGGCAAGGGAAGCAAGGGCAAAAATGAACTATTGGGAGTTCATCAAGATAAAAAGCTTTTGCACAACAAAGGAAACAGTCAACAAAACCAAAGGACAACCGACAGAATGGGAGAAGATATTTGCAAATGACATATCAGATAAAGGGCTAGTATCGAAAATCTATAAAGAACTTCTTAAACTCAACACCCAAACAACAAATAATCCAATCAAAAAATGGGAGGAGACATAAAGAGACATTTCTGCAAAGAAGACATCCAAATGGCCAACAGACACATGAAAATGTGCTCAGCATCGTTTGGCATCAGGGAAATCCAAATCAAAACCTCAATGAGATACCACCTCACATCAGTCAGAATGGCTAAAATTAACAAGTCAGGAAATGACAGATGTTGGCAGGGATGCGGAGAAAGGGGAACCCTCCTACACTGTTGGTGGGAATGCAAGCTGGTGCAGCCCCTCCGGAAAACAGTATGGATGTTCCTCAAAAAGTTGAAAATGGCCTATGACCCAGCAATTGCACTACTGGGTATTTACCCCAAAGATACAAATGTAGGGATCCGAAGGGGTACATGCACCCCGATGTTTATTTTTTTATTTTTATTTTTTTTTAAAGATTTTTTATTTATTTTTTAACAGAGAGGGAGACAGCGAGAGAGGGAACACAAACACGGAGCGTGGGAGAGGGAGAAGCAGGCTTCCTGCCGAGCAGGGAGCCTGATGTGGGACTCAATCCCAGGACCCTGGGATCATGACCTGAGCCAAAGGCAGATGCTTAACGACTGAGCCACCCAGGCGCCCACACTCCGATGTTTATAGCAGCAATGTCCACAATAGCCAAACTATGGAAAGAGCCAAGATGTCCATCTAAAATGAATGGATAAAGAAGATGTGGTACACACACACACACACACACACACACACACACACACACACACACACACACACAATGGAATATTATGCAGCCATGAAAAGGAATGAAATCATGCCATTTGCAACTTTGTGGATGGAACTGGAGGGTATTATGCTGAGTGAAATAAGTCAATCAGAGAAAGACATGTATCATATGACCTTATTGGTATGAGCAATACTTAATCTCAGGAAACAAACTGAGGGTTGCTGGAGTGGTGGGGGGTGGGAGGGCTGGGTGATAGACATTGGGGAGGGTATGTGCTATGGTGAGCGGTGTGAATTGTGTAAGAGTGTTGAATCATAGACCTGTATCTCTGAAACAAATAATACATTATATGTTAAAAAAAAAAAAGAAGAAGATAGCAGGAAGAGAAAAATGAAGGGGGGGATTTGGAGGGGGAGATGAACCATGAGAGACTATTGACTCTGAGAAACAAAATGAGGGTTCTAGAGAGGAGGGTGTGGGGGCATGGGTTAGCCTGGTGATGGGTATTAAAGAGGGCACGTTTTGAATTGAGCACTGGGTGTTATACACAAACAATGAATCATGGAACACTACATCAAAAACTAATGATGTAATGTATGGTGATTAACATAACATAATAATAAAAAAAAGAGATACTGTTTCTCATCCCCTTTACTCCCTGCAGCCTTCCCCTTGGGTACCCTTTCAGTAAGTACAGTAAATGTCAGATGCTGAGGAGTTAAGAGTCAGATCTATCCTTTTAGCTTTTATGATTAAGTTTCAGGATTCGACATTTCTGGAGAAGTGCTTATATGACACAGTCATTTCCCACCCTCTTCCACCACAGAATAATATTCAGTGACTTATCCTGATTTCTATGTTCTTGCTATCACAAGTTTACAATTCATAGCCATCTTTCTTAGGGTTACCTGAGATGCTGTTTTTGCATGTATTTCCTCTGCTGAGTTAAATAACACAGCTGTTACTTTTAATATGAAAAAACATTTGTCTCTTCATGGCAGAATGGTAATTTATAGGCAAAACATTTTATCCTTAATTTACAGGTGTACCAGAGCAAGCTCTTTGTTTTAAAAAATGCCCAAGCTCAAGGTGCTGGCAGGGCCATGCTCTTTGACAAGGCTCTAAGGTAGAAGTTTTCCTCTCCTCTTCTAGCTTCTGTTAGTTGCCAGCAACCCTTGGGGTTTCCTGTGTTGTAGATGTGTCACTCCAGTTTCTGCTTCTGTCATCATATGGCATTCTCCCTGTGTATCTGTTTTCACATGGTGTTCTTCTCTCTGTGTCTCTGTCCAAATTTCTCTCTTCTTGTAAGTTCAGCAGTCATTGGGTTAGGGCCCACCCTAATCCAGTTAAGACCTTGTCTTACTTGGGGCGCCTGGGTGGCTCAGTCGGTTAAGAGGCTGCCTTCGACTCAGGTCATGATCCCAGAGTCCTAGGATCGAGTCCTGCATCGGGCTCCTTGCTCAGCTGAGAGCCTGCTTCTCCCTCTGCCTGCCGCTCCCCCTGCTTGTGCTCTCTCTCACTCTCTCTGTGTCAAATAAAAAAAAAAAATCTAAAAAAAAAAAAAAGACCTTGCCTTACTTGATTACATTTATAAAGACTCCCATTCTGAAGTTCTAGGCTGGCATGACTTTTGGGCGACATTATTCAACTCAGTACCTGTGCCCAGAACTGTTCCTGCACACAGCTTATGCATGGCCAAATATAATCCATTCTAGTCTGAGGCTTTTCTTTTGGTAAATGTTTCAAATACAGAGCATCATTCTCTTCCTTTTTTTTTTTTTAAGATTTCTTTCTTTCTTTGTCAAAGAGAGAGAGAGAGAGAGAGAGAAAGTACAAGCAAGGGGAGTGTCAGGCAGAGGGAGAAGCAGGCTCCCCACTGAGCAAGGAGCCCAATGTGGGACTTGATCTCAGGACTCTGGATCATGACCTAAGCTGAAGGCAGACGTAATGCACTGAGCCACCAAGGCATCCCTTTTGTAAACTTTTTATTGAGATTTAACATACATGCCGGAAAGTCCATAAATTATAATTGAATGAGTTTTTCCAGTGTGAACAAAGTCATGTAACTACCACTCAGATCAAGAAATAAAATGTTACCAGCAACCAAGCAGGCTTCATCATGCCTTTTCTAGTTATTATCCATCTAGAATAATTTCTATTATGACATCTGGCAACATAGATTAGCTTCATTTGTTTTGAATTTGACATGTATTATTATTTTGTGTCTAGCTTTCCCCCCCCCCAGCCTTATGACTGTGAGTTTCATCTATGTTATGGCACATGGTTGTAGTACATAGTACTACATAGTATTCCATTCTATGAATATGTTGTAATTATTTTTCCATGATATTGCTGATAGACATTTGAACTACTTCCAGTCTTTGCAATTATGAATAATGCTTTGTGGATATTTTTGTGCATGTCTTTGGATACACATACATATGGGGCTGTGTTAGGTATATGCTTATGAGTAGAATTGTTGGGTCATAGAGTATGTATTTATTTAGTATTAGCAGATACTTTGTTTTCCAAAGTGGTTACATCGTTTATACTCATACCAACTGCATATAAGAGTTTCAGTTGCTCTATATCTTTGCCTGGCCTTGAATATTTAAGAAAAAAATTAGCCTTTTGGTGAATATATTGTGAGATCTCATTGTGGTTTTAATTTGCCTTTCCTTAATTACTGATGATGTTGAGCATCTTTTTATATGTTAATTTGCCATTTGGATGTCATCTTTTGTGTATTGATTTTTGTCTTTTGCCCTTTATTTAATTGGATTTAGTTACCATTTTATTATTGATTTATAATGGTGTTTTACATATTCTAGATAGAATTCTTGTCAGATATATGTAGTTTTAAAAAAATCTCCCGGGCTGGGATGCCTGGGTGGCTCAGTTGGTTAAGCGTCTGCCTTTGGCTCAGGTCATGATCCCAGGATCCTGGGATTGAGTCCCACATCGGGCTCCTTGCTCAGCAGGGAGACTGCTTCTCCTTCTGCCTTCCCCTCCTCCTGCTTGTGTGCATTCTCTCTCTCTCTCTGACAAATAAATAAATAAAATCTTAAAAAAAAATCTCCCAGGCTGTAGTTTGTTTTCTATCTCTTAATGGTATCTTTTGATGAATGTACATTCTTATTTTTAATTAAATCAGTTTATCAAATTTTCCTTTATGGTAAGAGCTTTTTATATCTTATTGAAGAAATCTTTGCTTGCCTCAAGGTCATGAAGATATTATCATATGTTATCTTCTAGAAGATTTGTTTTTACCTTTCACATTTAGGCCTATGATCCATTTAGAATTGATTTATATTCCTGTATGAAATAGAAGTCAAGGTTGTTTTATCCCTTATGGATATCATTGATCCAGCACCATTTATTGAAAAGACTGTGCTTTTCCACTTTTTATTGATGATAAGATTGGCTGTATGTGGGTCAGTTACTGGACTTTCTAGTCTGTTTTATTGGCTTAACCTTGAGCCAATAGTGCTTTGTTTTCATTACTATATACTAACCTCTTTTCTATTCTCTTTCTCTTGATTTTATTCTCTTCCCTGAAACAATTTGTGTAGTGAGTGAAACTGTCTTGATCCCTCTGTTCAAATTTTCTATTTCTTTCTGTTTCACTTTTGGTAGTTTATATATTTCTAGAAATTTATCCATTTCTTTCAGCTTGTCTGGTTTGTTGGCATATAGTTTTTCATAATATTCTCTTATAGTTGTTTGTAGTTCTGTGGTGTTGGTTGTTATTTCTCCTCCTTTGTGATTTTATTTATTTGAGTCCTTTCTCTTTTTTTCTTGATAATTCTAGCTAGAGGTTTATCAGTTTTATTGAATTTTTTTCAGAGAATCAGCTCCTGGTTTCATTGATCTGTTCTATTGTTTTTGTTGTTGTTGTTGTGGTGGTGGTTGTTTGTTTGTTTTAGTTTCTATATCATTTATTTCTGCTTTAATCTTTATTATTTTCTTCTTTCTGCTTTTAGGTTTTCTTTGTTGTTTTTCCTAGATCCTTTAGGTATAAGGTTAGATTGTTTATTTGAGATATTTTCTTGCTTCTTGAGGTCAGCCTGTATTGCTGTAAACTTCCCTCTTAGAACTGCTTTTGCTGCATTCCATAGGTTTTGGACCATTGTGTTTTCATTTTCATTTGTTGCCATGTATTTTTTTATTTCTTCTTTGATTTCCTGGTTGACCCATTCATTGTTTAGTAGCAGGTTATTTAACGTCCATGTATTTGTGGTCTTTCCAGATTTTTCTTGTGGTTGACTTCTACTTTCATAGCATCATGGTCAGAAAAGATGCATGATATGACTTCAGTCTTTTCGAATTTGTTGAGCCTTGTTTTGTGAGCTAATATATGATCTGTTCTGAAGAATGTTCCATGTGTACTCGAAAGGAATGTGTATTCTGCTGTTTTAGGATGGAATGTTCTGAATATATATGTAAAACCCATCTCTTCCAGTGTATCATTCAAAGCCATTATTTCTTTGTTGATTTTCTGTTTAGCTGATCTGTCAATTGATGTAACTGTGGTGTTAAAGTCTTCTACTATTATTGTATTATTATCAATTAGTTCCTTTATGTTTGTTATTAACTGTTTTATGTATTTCAGTGTTCCTTTGTTAGGTGCATGAATATTTACAATTGTTTTATCTTCTTGTTGGATTGTCCCTGTTTATTATTATGTAGTGTCCTTCTTTGTCTCTTGTTACAGTTTTTGTCTTAAAGTCTATTTTGTCTGATATTAAGTATTGCTATTCCATCTTTTTTTTAAGTAGGCTCCATGCCCAATGTGGGGCTTGAACTCATGACCTCAAGATCAAGAGTTTTATGCTCCACCCACTGAGCCAGCCAGGCACCCCTCCAGTTTTTTTTTTTTTAACATCCACTTGCATGATAGATGTTTCTCCATCCCCTCACTTTCAGTATGCAGGTGTCTTTACGTCTAAAATGAGTCTCTTGTAGGCAGCATATGGATGGATCTCATTTTTTTTCTCCATTCTGTCAACCTATGCCTTTGGTTGGAACATTTACTCCATTTATATTCAAAGTAATTATTGATAGATATGTATTTATGTCATTTATTGTTTGTTTTGTGGTTATTTGTGAAGATTTTCTCTGATCCTTTCTTTCTCTCTCTCTTTCATGGTTTGCTGATTTTCTCTAGTGATATATTTGGATTTCTTTCTTTTTACTCTTTGCATGTTTATTAGTAGTTTTTGATATATGGCACCATTAGGTTTGTATAAAACCTCTTCTGCATATAGTAGTCTATTTTAAGTTGATGGTCATTTAAGTTTGAAATCATTCTATACTCTTCTTTATGTTTTAGGTATATGTTGTTATATTTTAAATCCTTTTATTTTGTGAGTTCCTTGACTTTTTTATAGAAATATTCATTATTATTACTTTTGTGTTTCCTACCTTTATACTGTCACTTTTGGTCTTTCCTTTCCACTCAAAGAGTCCCCTTTAATATTTCTTTCAGGGCTGGTTTAGTTGTCATGAACTTCTTTAGTGTTTGCTTGTTTGGGAAACTCTATCTCTCCTTCTATTTTGAATGATAGCCTTGCTGGATAGAATGTTCTTTGCTGAAGTTTTTTTCTCATTCAGCACTTTGAATATATCACACCACTCCCTTCTGGCTTGGAAAGTTTCTGCTGAAAAATTCCCTGCTAGTCTTATGGGTGTTCCCTTATAAGTTACTGTCTTCTTTTGTCTTGCTGCTTTTACAATTTTTTTCTTTATCACTATATTTTTGCAAATTTAATTACAATATGTCTTGGTGTGGATCTGCTTTTGTTGATTTTGTTGGGACATCTCTGTGCCTCCTGGATCTGAATATCTATTTCCTTTCCCCGATCAAGGAAGTTTTCAGCTTGTATTTCTTTAAATAAATTTTGTTTCCCCTTTTCTCTCTCTTTTGCTAGGACTCCTATAATATGAATGTTATTACATTTGATGGAGTGACTGAGTTCCCTAAGTATATTCTTCTTTTTTGCATAATTTTTTCTCTCTTTTGTTCACTTTGATTACTTTCCATTACTCTGTCTTCTAGCTCATTAATTTGTTCCTCTGCTTCTTCCAGTTTGCTGTTTATGCTATCAAGCATGTTTCTTATTTCGTTTAGTGTGCCCTTTATCTCTGCTATGGTATTTCTTATCTCTGTGTTAAGGGTCTCACTCATGTCTTCCACTCTTTTCTCAAGTCCAGTGAGTATTCTTATGATCATTACTTGAAATTATCCATCAGGCATGTTACTTATATCTGTTTTACTTAGCTCTCTGGCTGTTGCCTTGTTCTGTTCTTTCATTTGGGATCAATTTCTCTGTCTTCTCATTTTGTCTAAGTCTGTGCCTGTGCCTGTCTTTCTTTGTTAGGAAAGTCAGCTATGTCTCTTTTTCTTGAAGATAATAGCCTTCTGAAGAAGCAGTCTTAGAGCACCTTGCAGTATGGTGTCCCTGTTACCCAGGACTGGTGCTTCCAGTAGTGTTTCCAATCTATGCTACATGTGCTCTGCTGTTTTTTTCCTGGCCACTTTATCCTCAGGCCAGTTGTCTGCAGACGCTTTCTTTGCCTATTGTGGGTAGTGTTTGGTCCCTGGCCTGAATGTGGAACATTTTAACTGGGTGTGCTCTGGTCTATTTGTGAAATGAGACCTGTTGCCACTGCTGTGGGAACCAATGGTCTGCAAAACTCCCACGTCAGATGATGCAGTATGAGCAGAGTTTTGGGCTGGGCTTCTGGGGGAGAGGGCCTGCCATTCTGGGACTGGGGCAAACATGACTGGGAGGGGCAGTCCCATCAGAACATGGAGGGGCAGGGCTTTGTGTAGGCAAGTTAGGTAGGGAGTGTCAGCACTGTGCTGGTTCCTGCAGGTGGTCCTGTGCTTATGCTGAGAAGCAGGGGATGGAAATGGTGTTGGCCAGTTACTTTTTTTCAGGAGAGGTCTCTCTGTGAATGCTGTCTTTCTGGGCTGCACTCTGAGATGTGCACATAACCTCCCCACTGTGTGCCAGGCGCTCTTCAGATTGGTATTTCCATGCAGTTTGTCTGGGGATTGTTTGTCTGCCTCTCTCCAAGAGCAGTACAATGCCCTTGGAGCTCTTTCCCATCCAAGCCCACTGACCTTTAAAACTCCAGGCTTTAAGCCCCACTGGTTTCAAGAATTTGTGAAATTTGGCCATCTTGCTTTCCAAGCCAATTGCTATGGGGATTCATTTTCCCCATGCACTCCCCAGTGTGCTAGTTTATCTTTTGCCCTTCTCCACTACCATGGTTCCCTTTCCACTGCAGTGGCCATGATTCATTTGCCTCCCAAACTGCCTCTCTACACTTTCTACCTTCTTTGATGTGGCCTCTTCTCTATCTTTAGTTGTGGAGTTTGTTCTGCCAGCCTTCAGGAGTTTGTTCTGCTAGTATTCAGGTCAATTCCTGGGGTATTTAGGATTATTTGATAGTTATCTGGTTGCATTCATGGGATGAGGTGAGCCTAGAGTCCTCCTACTCTGCTACCATCTTCCAACTTCCCCTATAAAGAGTATTTTTAAAAATTTATTTTTCTAATTGTTTGTTTCTTGTATTTAAAATTAAAATTGCTTTTATATATTTACTTTCTGTACAGTGATTTTACTAAATTAGTCAATTCATTATAATAGTTTATCTGAAGTTCTTTTGAAGTTTCTGATTATAAATAATGCCATGTGCCAACTATAGAGTTCTTTATCTTGCTTTTTCCAATCTTATAGCATTTATTAATTTTCTTATATTACTGTACTGGCTAGGACTTCCAGTATAAGGCTAAATATAAGTGATGACTGTAAACATATTTATCTTTTCAAGAAGTCATTTAAATGTTACATTTAAGTATGATAGTAGCTATTGGATTTTTGTGTAGATAACTTTCGGGAGATTAAACATGATCCCTGTATTCTTAGTTTGCTAAGTTATTTTTAAATTGTTAGAGAGCATTGACTTTTAGCAATTGCTTTTTTTCTGCATATATTAAGATAGTCGTATGATTTTTCTTATTAGTTAATGTGGCAGATTATACTTTTCAAGTTATATTTTAGTCTCAAATGTTAAACTAATCTTGAATTCTTTGGATAAATTTTGTTCAATAATTGTGTATTATCTATTAATACCTGTATCTGTATTTCTGTTTACTGGTGTGTATTTTCATGACAGAGATTAGACTGTAGTTTTCTCCTTTTTGAAATGTTTTATGATGTTTTGATATAGAGGTTATACTAACCTCTTTTCTATTCTCTTTCTCTTGATTTTATTCTCTTTCCTGAAACAATTTGTGTAGTGAGTGAAACTATCTTGATCCCTCAAGTCCAGCCCATTTGCAAATTGAGTACCAGTGATGACCTTAGTCAGTGTAGCATAAAGCAGAAGAACTGTCTAAGTTTTGCCTGAATTTATCACCCACAAAAACATAAAATAGAATTATGTGGTTTTTGTTTTAATCAACTAAGTTTTAAAGTACTGGGTGTGTAGGAGCATCTGATTGTAGTCTTAATTTGCATTTTCAAAATAGAATAATGATTTTGAGAAATTCTGCATGTATTCTGTCACTCAGATATATTTTTGGTCAAGTGTCTCTTCAGATCTTTGGTTCATTGGTCTCATTGGATCTTTTATTATTATTGACTTTTGAGAGTTCTTTATATATGCTAGATACAAGCCTTTATCAGATATATGTTTTGCAAATATTTTCTCCCAGTCTGTGACTTGCCTTTTAATTTCCTTAACATAATATTGCAAAAAGCAAAAGTTTTAAAATTCGAAGCTCAATTTATAATTTTTTTCTTTTAAGGTCTTTCCTTTTTGTTCCTTACCTAATCAAAAGTTCCAAATATCTTATTTTATCTTCTATATTATAATTTAATTATTAACATTATGGTTATGATCCATTGTGAGTTGATTTTTATCTATGGTGTGAAATAAGATTTGATGTTTATGTCTTTTCATATGGATAGCCAATTGTTCTAGTACCATTTGTTGAAAACTATCTTTTCTCCTTTGAATTACCTTGGTAGCTTTGTTGAAAGTGAATTGACCATCTATATGTACATCTATTCCTAGCCTTTCTACTTTCTCCCACTGATCTATATGTAAATCTGCAGTCAGACTATGTGCATCCTTCAACTTTGTTTTTCTTTTCAAAGTTGTTTTGCTATTGTATGTACTCTGTTTCATATGAATTTTAGAATCAGCTTGTCAATTAAAAAAATTCCTGCTGGTATTTTGATAAGGATTGTGTTGAATCTATAGATGAATTTGGAAAGATTTGCTATCTTAAGAAATCATGAACCTGGCATATGTCTCTATTTATTTAAGTATTAACTGATTCTTTCAGTAATGTTTTATAGTTTTCTGTATACAGATCATACACGGAGTTTGTTAAATGTATTTCTAAGTATTCATGTTTCTTGATGCTATTCTATTGTAAATGATATTCTTTTAAAATTATAATTTTCAGTTATTCATTTATTGTATGTAGAAAGATATTTGACTTTTATATACTGATCTTGAATCCTTTAACACTGTTAAACTCATTTATTAATTCTAGAAGCTTTTTGTAGATTCTTTAGGATTTTCCACATTTTATTTTCAACAGTCACACATATTTTTAAGAACTTAAAGAATAAAAATGGTCTGTTTCAGGTGCCCAGATACTTACGATTTTTGTTGCTCTTTCATTCTTGAAGTTATGTATTTTCCTGAAGAAATTCCTTCATCCTGACGAAATTTCTTAAGCATTTATTTTTTAGCAGGTGTGCTGGCAACAAATTCTCTTAGTTTTCCTTCTTCTTAGAATGATTTTATTTTGCCTTTATTCCTGAAGGATATTTCTGACAGAAGTTTGGGTTAACAGTTATATTCTTTCAGCACCTTAAAGATGTTTTTCTGTTCCCTTCTGGTTTTCATGGCTTCTGATGAAAAATTTGTAGTCATTCAAATTGTTCCCCTGTATGTGTTGTATCATTTCTCTCCCCCCCACCCCCGGTACAGTTTGATTATGAGGTATCTGAACATGATTTCTTGAGTTTATCCTATTTGAAGTTCTCTGAGTCTCTTGAATCTGTAAATTAGTGTATTTCCCTGAAACTGGAAGTCTGTTCTTTTTTGTTTTATGGTCCTTTTTGATCTGCTTGCTTTATGTTGAATAGTTTCTATTGCTATGACTCTGATATTTTCACTGTGTCACTAATATTTTTTTATGCAGTGTCTCATTGGCTGCTTATCTTCTTCAATGCATTTTTCATTTCAGATTTTCTATTTTTTATCCAGAATTTCCATTTGAGTATTTTTATATCATTTGTTTTTCTGCTAATTATGCTCATGTTTTTCTTTTTTTTTACATCACTGAACATATTCATGAGATTTACAACAGCTACTTTAATGTATTTTTCTGCAAATTTAATCATCTCTGTCATTTACGATTCTATTTATTAGTAGAATCTTGTGGTTATATGTCATAGTTTTTTTTCTTTGCCACATGCCTGGTAATTTTTGATTGGATTACAGACACTGAATTTTTTGTTGTTTAATGCCAGGTTTTGTTTTATTCCTTTAAAGAGTATTGGACTTTGTTCTTGCTCTCGCAGATTAGTTTGATCCTTTTGAAACTTGTTTTTAAGTTTTCTTGTGGCAGGTCCAGAGCAGTCTTTACTCCAGACCTAATTTATCCCCTGCTAATAAGGCATGACTCTTTTGAATATTCTACCTAATGTTCTGTATGCTAATGAAGTTTATCCACTCTGAGTGAAGGGAATGTGAACTATTTCCATTACTGTATGATTTCAGGGACATTTTCAGCCTATTGCTTTCAGGTTTTCCCCAGCCTCATGGAGTGTTACCCCAGGCATGTGCCATCAATACTTGGCTGTAGACTTGATGGGACCCTTTGAAGATATCTGGAGCTCTCTTTTACTTTAGCTCCCTCCAATATTCTGATCTATAAATTCTGTTTACCGTTAGTGATTTAAACTCTGATCTTTGTCTCTTCAGCTAAATGAGTCTGCCAGATTCTCTTTGAGTTCCTGCTCTCTGAGCTGCAGCCTGGACAATGTTTCCAGGCTGGCATAGCACTTATCTCATCATTTCCCTTCTCTGAAAGATCACAGGTTTGAGCTGCCTATTGCCTAGTACTTGAAAAGTTGTTTTATATATTTTCCCCAGGTTTCTTATTGTTTATTCTAGGGGTAATTCCTGTAGCAATTAATCCTTTATGCATAAGTAAAAGTCCAAAAGGAGATTTTTGAGCATCTTTTATGTACAGGGCACTGAGTTAGAGTCACAGGTTAAAAACACTCATAATTGTTTTTGAATGCATGCCAAGCTGAGACATACCCTGTGGTATGTTATTGTTTATTTCCTGTTCCCCAGGCCTCAATTTTTGGTACTTTAACTTTGTTCATCCTTTCTGTAAAATTGATTGTTTTAGTATAAATGACTGTGGATGCAGATCAGAACTATTGAAAGTCTTAGTCATTTCATGGCTGGATTATTGCAATATGGCAGTATTGCAGTCCTCTCTGACCTTGGTCTTTTCAGTCTCACTCTTTTCTGCTCCTGTCTCCGCATAGTCTATACAGTGATTTTTAAATTATGTAATTTCCTGGATAATTACAAACACCTACTAATTCTGCCTTTGCTTCCACCTTGCTCCTCACCTCCCACCACAGTCTGTCTCAACCCAGCAGCCAGAATGATTCTTTTTTAATTTTTAAATTTATTTTAATTTATTAATAATTCCAGCATAATCGACATACAGTATTATATTAGTTTCAGGTGTACAATATAGTAATTCAACAATTCTATACATTAGATCATCACGATAAGTGTACTTTAATCCCTTCACCTACTTCACCCATCCCCACCCTCCCACCTCCCCTCTGGTGATCACCAGTTCTCCATAGTTAAGAGTCTGTTTTTTGGCTTCTCTCTTTATTTGTTTGTTTGTTTTGTTTCTTAAATTCCACATATGACTGATATCATATGGTACTTGTCTTTCTCTGACTGACATTTTACTTAGCGTCATACCCTCTAGATCCATCCATGTTGTTTGTTGCAAATGGCAAGATTTCATTGTTTTTCTGGTCAAGTAATATTCCATTACACACAACACACACACACACACACACACACACACACATACACCACACATACACACACACACACTACATCTTTATTCATTCATCTATTGATGGACACTTGGGTTGTTTCCGTTTTTTTTAAGGAAAAATTCTCTGTTTAACAACTAAATACAATTCACAGGAAATTGATTGTGTGTACACATGCAAATTATAGGAACATGTCTATTAAGTACCACAAAGTAAAATGGTAGGCTTATTATTTTTCCAAATATAAAAAATTCATTTTTGTCCACTTAGTGTTTTAAAAAAATTTTTTAAATCCAGTGTAGTTAACATATAGTGTTATATTAGTTTCAGGTTTATAATATAGTGATTCAACAATTCCATACATTACTCAGTGCTCATCATGATAAGTGTACTCTTAATCCCCTTCACCTGTTTATCCATCCTCACACTCAACTCCCCTCTGGTAACTATCAGTTTGTTCTTTATAGTTAAGAGTCTATTTTTTGGTTTGTCTGTTTTTGTTTGTTTCCAAAATTCCACATATGAGTGAGATCATATGGCATTTGTCTTTCTCTGAGTTTTTTTTCTTAACATTATATTTTCTAGCTCCATCCATGTTGTTGCAAATGGCAAGATTTCATACTTTTTAATGGCTGAATAATATTCCATTGTAGATATATGCCATATCTTCTTTATCCAGTCATCTATCAGTGAACACTTGGGCTGCTTCCATATTTTGGCTATTGTAGATAATGCTGAAATGAACACAGGGGTACATATGTCTTTTTAAATTATTTTTTTTTCATATTCTTTGGGTAAATACCCAACATGGAATTAATGAATCATGTGATAATTCTATTTTTAATTTTTTAAGGAACCTCCATACTGTTTTCCACAGTAGCTACACCAGTTTGCTTTCCCAACAACAGTACACAAGGATTTGGTTTTCTCCACATGCTCAGCAACACTTGTTGTTTCTTGTGTTTTTGATTCTAGCCGTTTTGACAGGTGTGAAGTATATCTCACTGTAGGTTTGATTTGCATTTCCCTGATGATGAGTGATGTTGAGCATCATTTCATGCTTATGTTGGCCATCTGTGTGTCTTCTTTGGAGAAATGTCTGTTCATGTCTTCTGCCCATTTTTAATTGGATTATTTTTTTGTGTGTGTGTGTTGAGTTGTATAAGTTCTTTGTATATTTTGGATAATAACCCTTTATTGGATATGTCATTTGCAAATATCTTCTCCCATTTATTAGGTTGTCTTTTTGTTTTGTTGATTGTATCCTTGGCTGTGCAGAAGCTTTCTTTTTACTTATTGTTATGTTAATCACTATACATTACATCATTAGTTTTGGATGTAGCTTTCCATGATTCATTGTTTGTGCATAACACCCAGTGCTCCACGCAGAACATGCCCTCTTTAATACTCATCACCAGGCTAACCGATCCCCCCACCCCCCTCCCCTCTAGAACCCTCAGTTTGTTTCTCAGAGTCCATCATCTCTCATGGTTGGTCTCCCCCTCCGATTCCCCCCCTTCATTCTTCCCTTCCTGCTATCTTCTTCTTTTTTTTTTCTTAACATATATTGCATTATTTGCTTCAGAGGTACAGATTTGTGATTCAACAGTCTTGCACAATTCACAGCACTCGCCAGAGCACATACCCTCCCCAATGTCTATCACCCAGCCACCCCATCCCTCCCACCCCCCCCACCGCTCCAGCAACCCTCAGTTTGTTTCCTGAGATTAAGAATTCCTCATATCAGTGAGGTCATATGATACATGTCTTTCTCTGATTGACTTATTTCACTCAGCGTAAAACCCTCCAGTTCCCTCCATGTCGTTGCAAATGGCAAGATCTCATTCCTTTTGATGGCTGTGCAGAAGCTTTTTATTTTGATCTAGTCCCAGTAGTTTCCTTGCTTTTGTTTCCCTTGCCTCAGGAGGCACATCTAGAAAAGTGTTGCTATGGTTGATGTTATAGAAATTACTGTCTGTGCTGTGTCCTAGGATTTTAATGGTTTCAGGTCTCACATTTAGATCTTTAATCCATTTTGAGTTTATTTTTGTGTATGATGTGAGAAAGTTCTCCAATTTCATTCTTTTGCATGTAGCTGTTCAGTTTCCCCAGAACCATTTGTGAATGTCTTTTTCCCATTGCATGTTCTTGCCTCCTTTGTTGAAAATTAATTGACCATATAATTGTGGGTTTATGTCTGGACTGTCTATTCTGTTCTGTTGATCTATTGTCAATATTTGTGCCAGTACCTTAATGTTTTGATTACTATAGCCTTGTAGTATATCTTGAAATCTGCGATTTTGATACCGCCAGTTTTTTCTTTTTTAAAGGTTGTTTCTCTGGCTTTTGTGGTTCCACTCAAATTTTAAGATTATTTTTTATAGTTCTGTGAAAAATGGTATTGGTATTTTGATAAGGATTGCATTAAATCTATAGATTGCTTTGGGTAGTATTGACATTTTAACAATATTTGTTGTTCTAACCTATGAGCATTGAATATCTTTCCATTTGTGCCTTCAGTTTCTTTCATCAATGTTTTATAATTTTTGGAGTACAGTACCCTCACTTCCTTGGTTAAGTTTATTCCTAGATATATATATATATTTTTTTGGTGCATTTGTAAATGGGATTGTTTTCTCAATTTATCTTTCTGCTACTTCATTACAGAATGATCTTTTTAAAACCTAATTGAGATCAAGGTAGCCCTCTGTGTCTCCCCTCTGCATGTAAATCCTGCAGTGTCTCCTTAGTTCACTCAGGATGAAAGTCAAAGTTATTCAAAGGTATTTGAGACCATACCTGGTCATGGCCTCTTTTAACCCTATCTCTTTCTGCTCTTCTCTTCTCATTCTGTTCCAGCCAGAGTGGCTTCCATGCTATTATTTAAAAACAACAGTAGGGTTCTGCCTTACAGCCTTTGAACTGACCATCTCCTCGGCCTTGAATACTCTTTCTTCAGATTGTCTCATATTTAACCTCACCTCATTTGAGTTTTGGTGAAATGTCACCTTCTCAGTGTTGCCTCCCTGGTCCCTCAATGAAAACAATGAAATCTAATCCTATCATCTTCTCTGCTTCAGTATTTCCAATCTGTCTTACCATAATCTTTCTTTTTTTCCCGTGACATTTATCAACTTCTAACATACTAGATATTAAACACATACTCATTTTTGTTTAGTATCTGTCACCTCTCTCCCACTGGAATGTAAGCTCCCCAAGGTGAAGGTTTGTTGTTTGTTTTGTTCACTGATGCACCCCCAGTTCCTAGAACAGAGCCTGACACTTCATAGGTCTATAATAAATATTTATTGAATGCATGTAAATCTGATATCATTCATTGAAGTAAGATGCTTTGGCTCTTCTTGGGCATACATGGGATAAAGTCTACATCCTTCACAAAGTGGAGTGCATTCTTCATAAGCTCTTGCACTTCCCTGTGTTCAACTTTTTAGCTTCTCCATCCCTCCACTCCCTGAATTCTACCTATACTTAACTAATAATTTCTAACCAATACTGGCTCTCTCACATTTCTTGGCAGCATCTCATATAGCACCCATTGCTTTATAGTCACTTTTAGTCATTAGAATAATTTTACATTCTGATATGAACAAGTCCAGGCCAGTATAAACCCAAACTTTATGGTTTCATCTACTGTCAAGCCTCTTCCCCTTTCCCTCCTAAAGACATAGACTGAGGGACCTGCAGTGGAGAAGAGCATGTGATTACTCTTTCGTTTTTTATCCTTCTGGTCACTCTACTTCTTCTCTTCTTTCCACAGTCCAGTGAAGAATGAAAGACAAAGCGTGGAGTCTGTCATAAATTGAGGTAGTAGTCTGGCTGTTGGTGCTCTCTGAGGCAGATGCTCATGCACATGTCATACTCCCTACCCCACCATTCAGGGACCTCTGAGATGCACAGAATCCTCCTGATGTAAGTAACATCTCCTTGACTGATTTCTAGAAGGATGACCCATTTAGTACCTTTCTGCTGGGATATTCTCATATTGGTAAAAGCCCTGTTGGGCAAGATCCTTTTAAGATGTCTTGAAAGAGATGCTGGGTAAAGAGCTCAACTGCACAAAGACAGACCTGCCCCCTAAAGATAATTGTCAATACAATTTATTTTGCTTCAGCTCTTCCTGTCCTGAGCCATGATGCAATTAGGCAGAACCTAAGGAATTATTTGAATCTATGGACCAAAGAGAGAAATAGAAATAGTCCTAGGTGGGACTCAATCAGTGACTTCTGGCTCAAGACAAATTTCTGAACTTTAGTTTTCTTAACATTCAGGTGAACAAATAAGTATATACATAGTTATTCTATCGGTGGTGAGCCGTGTGAAGTAACAAAGTTAATTCATCTCTGGAACTCACTTTCATCATCCATAAAATGATGTGGTTGAATTTTTAAGTTAAAGTTTATCTGTAATAGCCTATAATTCCCATCAATTCTCTATTTCTTGGATACATCATGGAGATTGTGCTTTGCAAGGTGTGTTAAACTCCTTTGTTTTACTCTTTCTACAAGATAGCAATTCTGGCACTCTGAAGCATGGGTTTTGGAATTTATATTGAATTATTAATAAAATACCATTTGTAGAGAGTAAGGCTAGAACACAGTGGAGAAGCCAAAAAGCATGGAGATCTCAAATAAGGAATAGCCCATCTTTTTCTCTGCCAGTGACAGAGTGACCACTAGAAATGATGAGAGGGGCTTGGCAGTGTGTGCCAGGCATATCTGCCATGGGTCTTGGAAAACAGAAGCTGCTCAGTAGATAGGAGAGATATATCTCCCTGAGAGAGGTCCTGCCAGAAGAGAATGTACATAACTCAGCCCTGAGCCTTTCTATGGGCTCTGCCAAATCTGACAGGCAGGTAACAAAACACTGAAAAGAAAGTAATGTCAGCCCAGCCTAGCTATGGCCAATTCTACACCTTAATTACTCTACCTAGTGACAAAAGCTATTTATCAAGCTTGAAATAAAGTGGTTTTAAAGTCAGAAATTTATGTGCCAACCAGTCAGAGGCTATAATTTTTGGGGCATTGGTTTAAATAGACATACACTAAAATGAAAATAAATTGGAGAATTAAACAACTTTATGTGTGCATAATAGTTCCATCAGTTTTGTCTGGTTCTTCCAGATTTTTCTACCATGTCATTGCACTCATGTTTCTAGCCAATTACATTTCATCCAAGCCAAGATCCCACCCTGGAGCCAAAAGGATGACATTCAGTTTTGACTCATTTATTCAACAAATATTTATTGTATTAAATATGTAGAGTTGAGAAGAAGCCTGGGAAGTCGTGGAGGAAATAATGCCTTTATTCAACAAACATTTATTGAGTACCCACTATGTGCCAGACATTGACTGAGGGGCTAAGTATGGTGGTAGTGAACAAGACAGCAAAGACTTCTTCTCTCATGGAGCTCCCATATTTATGAATGAGAACACATATAAACAAATGAAGAAATATGTGTAGTGATAAATGACAATGGTTGGGGGAGGGATGAGGAATGCAAGATGAAACATGTGAAGATTGGGGACAAGAGATTTCAAAGTGAAGGGAACAGCCTTTACAAAAGCTCTAGAGCAGGAATAAATTTGGCCTATCTGGTGAATGGGAAAAAAAGGTCAATGTGACTAAAGTGGGAAGAAGTAGAAACAGATAAGATCAGAGAAGTACATCAGAAAGGGCCTTGTGGGCCAGTATGAGGAGTGTGGATTTTATTCTAAGTACAGTGTGAGCCATTGGAGAGTTTTAACAGGGAACAATGGTGTGACCAACACTTCACTGAAAGTGAAGGAGTAGAAGAGAATTTTGCAAAAGAAGAGGCATTAATTACTTACCAATTAATTAAATAAGCATTTGTGAATTTCCCTATGTGCCAGTTGCAGATGACAGAAAGATTAATAAGACTCCCCTTGTCCTCAAGATGTTTACAATCCATTGATGACAGTCATGTGCATGAATAAGAACATGGCAATGGGCATTTAGGTTGCTTCTATATCTTGGATATTGTAAATAATGCTGCAGTAAACATAGGGATGTATGTATCTTTTTGAACTAGTGTTTTCATTTTCTTTGGGTTAATATCCAGTAGTGGAATTACTGGATTGTATGGTATTTCTATTTTTAATTTTTTGTGGAACTTCCATACTGTTTTCCACAGTGGAAATACAAATTTACATTTCCACTCACAGTGTACAAGTGTTCCCTTTTCTCCACATCCTCACCAACACTTGTTATTTCTTGTCTTTGATGGAAGAATGGGTAAAGAAGATGTGATACACACACACACACACACACACACACACACACACACACACACACAGAGGAATATTACTCAGCCATAAAACAGAATGAGATCTTGCCATTTGTGACAACATGGATGGACCTAGAAGGTATTATGTTAAGTGAAATAGGTCAGACAGAGAAAAACAAATACTTTATGATTTCACTTACATGTGGAATCTAAAAAATAAAACAAATGAACAAACAAAAATAGGAACAGACTCATAAATACAGTGAACAAACTGGTGGTTGTCAGAGGGGAGGGGGCGGGGGATGGATGAAATTAGTTGAAGGGGATTAAGAGGTACAAACTTCCAGTTATAAAATAAATAAGTCATGGGGATGAAAAGCCCAGCATAGGAATATAGTCCATAATATAATAGCGTATGGTAACTGCACTATACACTGGTGAGCAGAGTAATATATAGAATTGTTGAATCACTGTGTTGTATACCTAAAACTAATATAACGTTGTATGTCAACTATTCTTCAATAAAAACAACAACGACATGGCAATAATGTACAGTGATGCCTAGTGGACAAAGTCTTGTGCGGTCACTTCCACTGTTCATTAGCAAACAGAATATGGCCTCTTAAAAGGCTCTTCTGGATGTGACTTTTTTAATGCTAAAAGGCAGTACTAAATTCCAGACAATGAATATGCCCCTGGGTCAGTTCTCCCAGGGGAAATGCAAGTATTCTAAGAAGAGGTCCAGTGGAACCACAAGTCGTGAGACTGGGTTCTCTTCACAACGTAGCTGTGAGATGGGAGCAGCTGTTACCAGGAATCAGGGCTTCACGTCATCTGTAAGAGCTAAAACAATGGCTCTGTAAAGTCCCCTCCAGCTCTATTTCAGTACCTTAGAGCATGCTTTGCCTTGATCATTCATTTTAGGCTATGTTTCTGCCATGATGATACAAGAGACTAACTTTGAACTCCAGTTAAACAAAATGTTATCCCCTCAAGAGAATTTCAGTCATTTCATTAGTAGACCTGCATTGCAAAAAATTACACTGTTATGATTATTGTGTTTTGAGTGGGTGGAGGAAATGGGTAAAGGTGGCCAAAAAGTACAAATTTCCAATTATAAAATAAGTCCTAGGGATGTAATATATAGCATGGTAGCTATAGTTAACAATACTGTATTGTATATTTGAAAGTTGCTAAGAGAGTAGATCTTAAAGGTACTCATCGCACACACAAATTTGTAACTTATGTGTGGTGATGGATGTGAATTAGAGTTACTCTGGTGATCATTTTGCAATATATACAAATATCAAATCCTTACTTTGTATACTTGAAACCAATATGATGTTATATGTCAACTATATCTCAATTCAAAATCCCATCAAGCACATAAAACATATGAACTAAAATACTTCAGAACTGGTAGGGCTACCTGGGTTCCTGTGAACTGACCTGGGTATCTATTAACTCAGCATTATCATAGTTTTAGCTACCACTAATTTTTCAATAAAAATACCAAAAAGCATATGGAAGACTATAAAATAAGTTCTTTCCTTCACCCTGCTCCCAGAGCATTCCCACTCAATTGAGTTTTCTGTTGTTAACAGTTTAGGTATCTTCCAGACATTTTCTATGTATATATAAGTGTAGTAGATACAAATTCCACAGGAATCATGGAGAGGCTGATATTTGAAGTGCCATTGAAGGAGGAGAGGAGGGAGCCACATAGTTATCTGGGGGTGTTTGGAGGAGAGTGCCAGTTGAAGGGACCAGCAAGTGCAGAGTCCTGGAATTAGAGTGTGCTTGGTGTGTTTGAAGAGCAGCAAAGAGGCCAAGAGGCTGGAGTGGAGGGTGGGGATTGGTGGGATGGGCTGGAGAATGCACTTGGCTTTTTACATCATGGCAGAGACTTGTGCTTTTATTCGGAGTGAAATGAGCACCATGAACAAAGGTATGCTATGATCTGACTTGTATAAGGAGAATTGTCTGGAGGCTGTTGTGTAATAATTCAGGTGAGAGTTGATGGTAACATGAACCTTGATTGTAGTGAAGTGGGAAAATGGTTGGATCCTGCACATACTTTAAAGGAATAGCTAACTAAATGTGATGTGTTGTTGGACTGGTTGTGGAGTATGAGAAAATGAAAATGTAGGGTGACTTTCAGATTTGGTGGCTGAACAGCTAGAAGAATTGTGGTTCAAATTCATGGCAGGGCCAGTATTCAGAACCAAGTCTTCTGAGCTGCGGGGTCGTGCTCCCCATTGCACATCTTGCCTCCTGGCCACCACACAGCCATCTATAACACCATGCTGTGGCAGAATGCTGTGCTCTAAAACAAAGAACAAGATTTTAGAATATTGCCTTCTATTAAGTTGGAGACTTCCTAGCCCAAATCAGTTACAGTGTCTGAGAATATGTAATATAAATCATTTCTGGTATTTATAAGATGCTTATTAGAATCTACATAATTCATTTCTAGAACTCTGGGCTCACTTGTTGGGAAAGACTACATAATTATCCTGGAGTCTTGTGTTTCTGCTTTTGGCAACCATATTCTCTGTGCCCTGAGTTCCACTGTGCTTTCTTGTCCATCGATTACTTTCTGTGTCTTATAATGAAAACACAGTGAAGACAAATGTGCTATTATAATTTTCTTCCTGGAGCCATTTCAAATTGTCTTTACATCATAATTTTAAAGTATTCTTTCAGTAATAGTGAGACAGTGTGAGAGCTGTAAGAATCCCCAAGTCTAAAATAAACTTATGCAAATAACTTTTCAAAATGCTACCGTATGTGTAGACTGCATTACTTAAACATGATTAGTACTTTTATGTCTTTATTAATTTTATTAATTAAAGTATTAAAGGAGTGAGCCTATGATTAGGGGTATTCAGTTAAGGCATTCTTGAAATGTTGGATTATAGCATGGGAGTGGGCTGCTGACCCTTCTGTATCTATCTTTTCTTTAGAGCCATGGTTCTCACATTCTTGTGGCTATAGGGAAACACCTAAAGAACTAATAAAGAACACAAAGGCTTGGGCTCATTGGAGTAGGACCTGGGCTTTTTGCATTTTTATTAAGTTTCCCATATGATCCTGATACCCATCAAAGTGTGAGAACCACTGCTTAGACTATTAAGCTGCTTTAGTAGCTTCAGGTTGATTCTGGACCTGATAAACTAGGAGGCAAATCTATTGTGCACTGCTTTAAGTGTGATACTTTACTTCCTGCATTCCACGGGTGTGACTAAAATCAGCAGGGGCCTCAAAAACTTCATGCCTAGGAACACCTCATGTACCCTTTCCTTTGAAGTTAAGTTATGGAATCCTGGAGTTCCATTAATAAGACTGCAAATGTGTGGATTTGCAGGCAATATATTGGCTTGTGCCAAAGCAATTCTCTCATTTCCCTGCCAAATGTATCTCCGGCTGTCGCAGGTCCCAAGTCTGTTTTTCTGTCAAGGACCAGTGGTGGCTGTAGGTGGGAGGACCTGTGTGGACCAACTAGGGATGGAGTCTTCTCAAACCAAAGGCAGCCAGGGTTGTTAATCTTTATAGTCAGGAAGGATGGGGTTTCTGCAGGGTTTGAGACTTTTAGGTCCACATCTTATTTCTACTGTGGGAGAGAAAGATACTCTTGGTTTTCCCAGTAATAGTAACTATTAATGAGTGCTAAGCACTGTTTTAAGTGCTTTATATGTAATAATTAAGCCTCATAAATCCTACTGAGGGTTTATTATCCCCATATTACCGGAATGGAGATACAGAGAACTTGCCCATGGCCACACAAGCTAGTTGTGGGGACTAAGATTCAACCCAGGTTGTCTGGCTGCAGAGTTTATCATTTTAGCTATTATGCCCTGCTGTCTCCTAATCTATTGGCATTTATGCTTCCCCCCTTCCATTATGCCGGCCTGGGAATCATAAATGGGGGTGACACAGAGATAAGATACTTCAGAGGAAGCCCTGAATAGAATTGAGGAGTCTGGTGACAGGCAAAACAACAGGGATCTCCTAGGAGCCTTTCCTCACCTGACGAACTAGGGCTGGGGGCAGATGGGGTGGTGGTGGGGGTATGCAGGGTGGCATCCAATGGAAAGGCTGAAATTTCTCCTTTCAGGCAGCATCCATTCTGACTGGACAGTGCCATGGCATACCTGTCATGAATGTTTTAAATATTGCTCCTGGATATATATACCTCCCCTGGAGAGCTATAGCTGCCTTGGTGACAGGCCCCTGAATGATCATGGACCATCTTCTTAGGCCAGGAGAAGGAGAGAGCCAGTTGTTTAATGAGGCTGTTCAGTTGCTGCTGACAAGTAGCAGTAGAGGAACAACCAGCAGGCCTTTGTTTGTATAGGGACCTTGATGTCCTTTGGCCTCCACTGGGTGCAAAGATGTTATATTGGTCTGTGCACAACTCCCTGGTGCTAAAGTGATCACAAAGCCAAGCTTGGGTATCAACGTTGTATGGCACTTCTTGGTGATAAAGGGATTTCGGAAAACATTTGACAGTGAGAATGACACATTCCGCCTGGAGTTTCTTCTGGTCCCCGTCATTGGTCTCTCCTTCCTTGAGAATTACAGTTTTACTCCCCTGGAGGTCTTCTGGACTTTCTCTGTCTACCTGGAATCAGCGGCCATCCTGCCCCAGCTCTTCATGATCAGTAAAACTGGAGAGGCTGAGGCCATTACTACTTACTACCTGTTCTTTCTTGGGTTGTACGGGTCACTCTACCTGGCTAACTGGATCAGGCGGTATCAGACTGAGAACTTCTATGACCAAATTGCAGTGGTGTCTGGAGTAGTACAAACCATCTTCTACTGTGACTTCTTCTACTTGTATGTGACCAAAGTCCTTAAAGGAAAGAAGTTAAGTCTTCCAATGCCAATTTGAGGGCCCCAGAGATGGTTCTACACCCTAACAAGGACACTGAACAAAGTATTTGAAATGTTCCCCTGCACCACTTCTACGGGACTCAGGCCAAATGTTACAATTAAAATGAGAAAAATGCTTAGTGTGGATTTCAGCAAAGCACTGATCATTCTACATAGAAGATGTTCTCACCAATCTGTCCCTTAAATTATAGCAGCAATAAAAAACCTAGGCCAATTACACAAGCATGGGCCTCACATCAACTGGATTATCAAGAAAGCTTAACCCATGTACTATTGCTCCCAAGGTCCTAGCGTGAGCCTCATGCTAAGGAACAGTCAATCCCATCTGGAAAGATGTCTGTGTATAAGGCAAATGCCCCCAAAGATCAGACTTCAAGTACTAGAAGCATGGTATTTGATTTTCACTTTCAAGTTTAGGGAGTGATACAGAGGTGACCTAGTATTACAGGTTTGAAGTGTTACTTCAACTTCTGTCTTCAAGCCACAAGCAAAAGCCAAATTTATCAGCTTTGGCTAGACTGAAGTAGTTTCCTTCCTCACCTTTAAAACAGACTTGGGTCTTGCTATGGCTCGCAGCAGCTCCACACAGTACGTTAATCCCAGTAACCTAGGTGGGCACCACCATGATGACCATTTACCAATGAGGAAACAAATGACCAAGCCTTTACCTACTAGGTGCCTGGCCTTGTTGCTTTGTGCCAGTCAATCCCACCTCCCTTTCATATTTTTAGGTGCTAGGGTGATTACTCAATCAAACACCCCCAAATGTGGTCTTGAAGCAAATAAAAACTGTACGAAAACTACCAGTGGACTATAGTCAGAGAATTTTCAAGCAATAAAAAGTTCATACCTTAAAAAAATTATTAATGTGAGATTTTATACTTTTCTTTTTGTGCAATGTCTTCTGGGTGTATTTTACATTTAAAGCACATCTCAATTCAGACTAGCCTCATTTCAAATGCTCAATAGTCACATGTAGTTAGTGGCTACTGTATTGGGCAGTGTAGATATAGAAAATAATAGGCACTCAATAAACATGTTTTAAAAAGAAGATTGCTGGATGACTTAAAGAGCTTTTAGACCCTCAGGATACTGTTTGGGGGGAAGCAGCAGAAGAAGAAGATCTAAGCTGCTCACCTCTCACTTGAATGAATATAGCATCTTCCTACCTCGTCTCCCTGTGTCCAGGCTTGCTCCTGTAATTGTTTGCCCTAGGACAGCCTAGAGTGCTTTTTCCTAAAACGCAGAGTGAATCAAGTCATCCCCTTACTTAAAAACGCTCTGGTAGCTCCTCTTCAGCATTAAAATAGAGTCCAAGTTCCTTAGCATGGATTATAGGCCCTTGGCCCTAGCTTTTCTCTTCAGGGTATTCTCTCCCACTGTCCTTGAACTCTCTGCCCTAGCCACATTGGGCTTGTTTTTATCCTTCCACACGGTGAGCTGCCTTTGCATTTGTATCTTTGCACAGGCCACTTCTTATGACTAACAGTCCTTTCTCCACTCTCCATCCCCTCCTCATTTCCTGTCTAACTCCTACATATCCATCTACTTCCTTAAGGAAGCTCTCCCTTGAACCCCCTGCACTGTTTGGCTGTCTGATTCCTTTTTGCTGTGCACTGGTCTTGTTGAATATTTTTTACTCTCATCTCTCATGCCAGGTCTCCCTTTTCAGTAGCTATGCCCCCTACCCTTTGAGACCTAGGACAACTTATGGAAGAAAAAGACCAATTTGGATCACAAGCCTGGGAGATTTTATTGTCACAAAGTGTGGCCAAGAGTCTTAGGAGAAAAGGAACAGACATTTCGTACCTGATCTTAAAATGTGTATTATGGACAAGGCTTAAATAAATTGCAGAAATCCTATACCTCATGGCAACATTTGATAATCCCTTCCTTTCCATCACTTCCATCCAGGACCCTTCTGTCAGGGATCAGGGGATTATTCTAGTTGGGGTCAGATAGCCACTATGTCCTTTCCTCAATTGGGAGATGTTGGTTATTGGAAAACTTGTGACTTGTCTGTCCTTGAACATTGAGAGTTTTTCCCAGGCCCTCCCCCTCTTCAATTAAAATGACTCACATAGTAATTATATTTAGTGTACATATCAATTAGAGCAGTGGTTCTGAACCAGAGGAGTGTCTCAGAATCATTGGGGAGTTTTCCTAAAGTACACTTGTCCAATATCCATCCTCCCCCAATTCACCTACAGACCTATGAATCAGAATCTCTTGGGATGGGGCCAGGGGGTATTGTGACCAAGCTTCTCAGCCAACTCTGATATTTCATCTGTGGTGAAGAATAACTGGGCCGGGATAAGAGAAAGACAAAATAATCTAAAACCAAAGCAGTTTATGATGGGTGCTTCTTTAATGAGAGGCACTGCAGGGTGACTTAGGGTGTTGATATTTCTGACTCCCAGAGCACCATCTGGAAGAACTACTAACCAGGGCAGAAATGGGCAGCCAGTATGAAAGGCAAGAGAATTTTAAACCTGAGTGATCAGGCTTTATTTGTTCGTGTGCAGCTCATAATCATAACTTTTTATTACCACACAGCTGCCAATTCGATTTTACAATACAAATAAAAGTCTGATATGTTATGACACTTTGCATTTATTGTTCACTGCATCTATTGAAAAGTGGAACAGTTTATTAAAAATTGTTCTTAAACCACATTTAAATGCCTGTTTAATAGCAAGTTGACATAGTAAAATCTGATATTTTATCTTTCATTGGCCATGGGGCTGTAGAGCTGAGGATAAAAAGTAATGCCTGTATATATGGGGGCAGGGGTTGGGGGAGACACATAGCGCTGGCTATTAGAGTATTTTATATTCATTCAATAGGTACTTATTGAGGGTCAATGATGTGCCAGGTCCCATTTCTCGCACTGAAAAAAAAATATGAACCCCTGCCCTATGGGGTGTACATTTTAGTGGAAGAGACAAAAATAAGCAAAATAAATAGTTACATAAATTATATAGTACCATAGATGTTGTAATTGCTATGGGGAAAAATAAAGCATTATTGTGCTGGGAGTGGTGATGGGCAGGGGTGACGGGGACATTTGAGCACAGACCTGAAGGGAAAAAAGGGATGAACCATTCAGGTATCGGAGAGCAAAGTGTTCCATATTAAACAGTAAGCGTAAAGGCCCCCCAGAGGCCTGCCCCCCAGAGGCAGGCAGGAGCACATTTGAAGTATCTGCAGAATCACCAACCAGTGAGGGTAGCATGGATAGAAGGAGGAAAGCATGGTAGGATGAGGTCAGGGCGGTAAGAAGGGGCCTGAGAAAGCATAAGAAGTCACAGCAAGGAGTCTGCTTTTTCCTCTGAGTGAGACAAGAAGCCATTGTTGACTTTTGAGCGGAGGTATAGGAGACACAACTTAATTCTGAAAAGATCATCTTGGTGGTAGATGGAAGCTACACTCCACAGGAACAAAAGTGAACCAAGGAGACCCTTAGGAAGCTGTTGCGGTATTCCAAGTGAGTGATAGAAGTGGCTTGGATCAGGGTGGCAGAAGCAGAGGTTGTGAGAAGGGATCAGATTCTTAAAATATTTTAGAGATAAACAAGATTTGCCAAGTATGGGGTATCTGAGGGAAAGAGAAGAGTCAAGGATAAGGCAGGTTTCTGACCTGAGCTACTGGGGAGATGAAATGGCAGCTAACTGGGATGCGGAAGATCTTGAGGAAAGCAGGGCAGTGCCAGAGTGCAGGAATTTGGTTTAGATCAGTTTATAAAAGCACATTTTGGTTCCATTGCAGCACTGCTACTGCTACTGCACAGGGTTGCTGATTCTAGAGTCTTAATGCTTCTTGTCACCTCACCGGCTTAGGTCACATGACAGCCTTTGTTGGTCATCTTTCTGTGGGAAAATAGTTAAGATTCTCCAAAATTTTATTTCGTTATCTACTCTTATTCCTTAAAAAGAAAACTCTTGTTTGTAACATTTTCCCTAAACTTGTGTGATTAATTTCTTAGCCCCTAATTTGGCACTTTCCTTTGTGTCTAATTAAATAATGCATCTTCCTTTTCAAAATTCCTGCTTCCAAGGAACTGAAGTAAATTCTTTCTTAAGGCATTGCTATTTAGAGTGGTCCTACACGGCTTCCTAAGTTGTAAGAAACAGATCTACTCACACTTAGTGATGAGAACTTCATTGTAAGGATTTTGTAGGATCACCTCCGGGGAGAGGGATTGGGGTGGGATTTTTTTTTAACACTCTACTTACTTCTATATTTTTTGCATATGTATATCATAAAAAGAATGACCATCAGACTGCGGTTCAATAAATACACAAAATATAAACAAATCTATGGGCTCACAGTGACACTAAAAATGAAATAAAAAAATAAAACTCATTGGTCACCATGGAAGGTTCCTAGGGCACCAACTCATTCTGAAAACAATAAAATGATAAGGAAAAGGAATCAAACATTTATTCTGCCTTCCTTATATACACTGTACTTGAAGTTAACCACATGTAAAGGATGGATAGTTCCTTATAGAAGAATTTCAGCTAAAATGAAGAAGGAATTATATAATCACAAATAAATGGATCTAGGCCATGTGTATCAATGGGTGGTAAAAACAATGACTGAGAGGCAGGTGTAGAGTTTCATGATGTATAGATCAGGCTGACAACACCTGAACCCACTGATTAGTCCATCTGAGCATTGCTCGAGGTCTAATGCTAAGTGATAGGTGGTAGTGGTGGGGAGGTTCAGTGTATTTTTATGATGTTTGACACTTTTCATATGTTTTTATTTTTATTTTTTTAAGGATGCTTTTAAAAGACAAAAATGTTTACAAATACACAAATATATATATTTTTATTATTTAAAGATTTTTATTTATTTATTTGACAGAGAGAGAGCGCGCAAGTAGGCAGAGTGGCAGGCAGAGGGAGAGGGAGAAGCAGGCTCTCCGCTGAGCAGGGAGCCGGACGTGAGGCTCGATCCCAGGACCCCGGGAACATGACCTGAGCCGAAGGCAAATGCTTAACCGACCGAGCCACCCAGGCGCCCCAACAAAAATATTTTATTTTTAACTGCAAATAGGAGTATACTCTAAATACTGCTCTGCATTTTATTTTTATACATTGAATTGATTTTTGTGGGTTCAATATTGCTTGACTTACTGGCTTCTAGACTTTCATAAAGGTGGCTTTGCTGAAGGTTTTTATTTATCAAGACTGGTGGTGAGTATAGGAGATCAAAAGATCAGGGACAGACAAGAACATTTCTTCCCAGATAGGCTTGCAAAGTGTACTCCAGCAAGGACCTCTTGAGTCCTAAGAGGTAAAAAGGAACCTTGAGCAGTGGCAGGGGAACAAAAATATTCGAAGTTTTTTTCTTTAGCAGAGAAGGGATTCACAGACTGTTCCTGATGCCATTTGGTCCATGTAACCTTGGGAGCAGCTGGAGAAAGGAGGGCTGCTCCCTGGCTTTGGGTCCGAAGCTCTCTCCTCCTTAACTCTAGCTGTGCTGGAAGCCAATCAGTTTAAACCCGTTTTCCCTGGATTCCATCTCCAACCTTACCAGCTCTTCCCAGAGGGTTTGAATCTTTAGGTCTGGAGTCTGACATCCCAGAGGTTATCAATGTGGCCAGATACAAGAGGCGAGGGCAGTAGATGAAAATCTAAAGAAGCAGCTCTTTTGGAAGATGTCCTGACAGATAAATGGGGAGAGCAGACTGGTATGTGTGGAAAGACCATGAACTTCAGAGTCAGGCCTGGGTTTGAAGCTGGGTGTATCTCTGGGCAAATCATTTAATCACTCTGTGCTTCTATTTTCCTCTTCTGTAAAATACTGACAAAAAAACCCCCTCCTTCCTATGGCCGTGGTAGGGCTCCATAACGCCGTATAAACAAAAATCTGTGACAGTGCCTAGCACTTGGCAGATACTTTACAAATTTCTCCCTTATAAGGACATGGCCACTAGGTGTATCAGAAACCATGCTACATGAGATTGGAGCTGAAGGGATGAGAGTCAAGGATGATGGTTTGGTTACTGAGTGATTGGACTATGTGGACTGAAATCCGGTTTCTGAAAGACACTTGATCCAGAGCAAGGCTTCTCAGAGCTGAGGATGCTATTTCAGGGAAGTTCAGCATTTACCAGCATGTGCTGTGTTGCTAGCTTAGTTGTGTCCAGCTGTCATAGCCAGGAAGCTCCAAAAAGATAGGGGCCTGGGTATCTCTTACTCGCATGGTACCCTACAGTGCCTCCCATGCCACAGGGACTTAATACTTATCTGTACATGAGTGAATTAGTTTTCATGGTAGAAATTCTAGCAAATACAAATTACAAAAAAGAAAAATCATCCCTAACCTTATCACCTATCCTTTCAGTCCTTTCTGTATGTTAAACGATAAAGTATACTTATAATTTATAAAACTGGGATCATTTTGTTTTAAAATCTGCTTTGTGAAAATATATTGTGAACATTTTTCCAAGTTGTATATATTTTCCTATGAAATCTTTTTAGTGGCTGCATAGAATTTTTTGTATACATATGCCACAGTTTTTTTGTAATGAACTAATAATCCCTTGCCTTTAGACATTTAGATAGTTTGTGCAGTATTTTGATGATACAAGCAGCATTGTGAGGAACTTCCTTGTAGCTAAATCCTTGATCAAATAACTGATTAGCCTTCTCCATTTGAATACCAATTTTCTTTTCCTCTTTTTTTTTTTTTGAGATAATCTTTTTGGTAGATTTGCATGCAGTTTTAAGAAATAATAAAGGGAGATCCCTCATACCCTTCACCAGTATCCCTCAGTGGTCAGATAACATAGTGCATACCTGTGGGACAATGTCATAATCTGGAAATTGACATTGATACAACCCCTCAATGCCTATTTTTAGTTTTTTAGTTTGCTTTGGCCAGACAGATGTTGTAGACATGCTACTGGGAAGCTCTAGTTTTGCATTTTCAAGCACATTTCTTTCTTTGATCAACACCCCCCTCTGCTTTTCCTCTTCCTCAGCTGAGCTGTGTCTCCGAGTTAGCCTGCCTGGTTGGCAGTATTCCAGTTGTCTTTGCACAGGTGTGTGAGTTCTAGATTCTCAGAATTCTAAGCACTAATGTTCTTCAGAGTCCTGTGAGATAAGGTCAGAGAATGTTTCTTCTGCTATGAAATTGTAGCCATCTGCTGGTTTCTACTCTTTAATACCAATGCAGGTTAACACCCAGGGTATCAGAGCCAGTAGGCATAATAGATAAAGTCTGCTGCTGATCAGATTCACTAACTAAAGCTGTGAGACAGTCGGTAAGGTTACATTTCCTTTGTTCTTCAGTTTGTATAGTCATATTTTATGTGCATATGAAAGTGTGCCTATTAAATATTAACAAAATTTCACCTTATGTACAAATGAAATAATGCAAATATTTCAAAGGAAAATATCAAGAATTGTGTAATTTCAAAGCAGCTTGAGTGAAATGGTAACTGTGTTTAACTTTTGCTTCACAGGGGCCCCCTCTGCCCTGTAAATGGACAAACTCACCATGGTTTGTCAGAACAGGAACTTCTACAGGTGATGTCGGTTGCTGGTGTGCCTTTATCTGAATATTCACTATTAGTGTAATTGAGTCTTTTTTTTTGTAATCATGAAATAATACCACACATGTTTTCATTAAGGGTGGTACTGGTGTTGGTGCTAGTTCTAAAAATATGCCTGAAAATCAGTAACTGGAAAGGAAGGTAGATGTGATAAAATACTGTTGAGACAAACACATGCTTCAATACACTGTGCTTTTAATGTCAGAGGGAGTACTTTATGAAACTGTATAGACAGTGCTAAGGAAATAAAAGACTGCTTTACAGCAAAATATTGCTACAATGATTGTAGATTAATGTGCCAGCATCTTTATACTTTGTATTTATTCTAATAGAAAAATTGGTTGTGAATTATGCAACTTTTCATATATGCAAGGTCTTCAGTAATTTATCCCTTACATAAAATACATCCCCCTGTACTGGATTTACTTTGTACTTTGCCCATGATTCAAGTTGTGTGCACATTTAAGATGCACATTTAGGATGGAAGTTTAAAACCTAGTCCTAATGAAATTTCTTTTTTATTTTTATAATTTATAAATGAAATTTTTTAAGCCAGTTGCTTAAAATCCAAGAATACATTTCTCAAAGGAATAGTCATTAATAGGAACTCATATTTGTTGATTACTTACTGTATATGTGTCAGTGCTTTATATATTAGTTTTATTTTAATTTAGTCCTTTCAATAACTCTGGGGTCTGTAGAAGAGATTTGTAGGAGAGAGTTCCCAGAATCAGAGAGGTGAAGTCCAAGACCCTATGCCAAAGATGGGAGAGCCAAGATTTAGATATATGTCTGGTTCCAAAACCTCTGTTTCGTCTGGGAGCTCATGGACTCCTGGGAAGTTAGAGATGGGCTTGGGTTCACCATCCCTAAAATTATAGGCAGAATTTTATTGGCCTGTGTATTCATTGTTATGAGCAGAACGTCCATGGCTTTCATCTAACATTCAAGGGGCTTGTTGATCCTTCATATTGTTATATGCCAAACCACACAGAAATCCCTTCTACATGACCCACACAGCCCTACTCAGTCCTAACCACGTATCAACCTTAGCAGTCAGCTATGTTAGGTGTTAATTAAGCATTGATGTCTATGTGGAAACAGTTGACAGCATGCAGCACCTTTGGAAATAGGGTTTCTTTTTGTCCTACACTTCCTCTCCGCAAGTTGAAGGGTAGAGTAAAATCCATTAGCTGCAGATTGAAACTCATGATGACCCTTGCAACTATTTTGCTCCTTGGGTTTCTAAGGGATCTCAGACATTGTGTTCACCTCAACATTGTGCTGGGCATCCATTTAAATGTGTAAGACTACTCAAACAAAAATCCATCTGATTTCTTGGAGCATCTGGGTGGCTCAGTTGGTTAGGCATCTGCCTTCAGCTCAGCTCATGATCCCAGGGTCCTGGGATGGAGTCCCACACCAGGCTCCCTGCACAGGGAGCCTGCTTCTCCCTCTGCCTGTGCCTCTCTGTCTCTGTCTCTCATGAATAAATAAAGAAAATCTTGAAAAAAATCCATCTGATTTCTCATTTTGTTTCTCTTCTGTGGCATTTTTTCACATACCATGTTGCCTTGAAATGATTATGTTCGTGCCTTATCTCCCCATTCAAATTAGAGGGATTCTGAAAGCAGGGGCCATGTTTTGTTTATCTTAGGATTTCCTGAATGCCCAGGATCATGCGTGACAGGGAGAAAAAAACAAAACAAAACACTGAAGTATCAGATTCAGTCTTTCTTTCCAGGTCCTACTTAGTGTGGACTCCTCTTTGCTTGCTTCTGTGGCTCCTGGCCTTTGTGGTGTAGATGTGGTAATGGGTAGGAGGTGCAGAATAGCAATGGTGGGATAGCAGATCAGCTTCAACTACCTGTGGAGAAATGGAAACAACTAGGGACCTAGAAGAAAGGGGCAGGGCAAGAAGAAATGTAGCAGTGAGTCAGTGCGGCAGGAGGTTTGAAAGGAGAGTGTGGAGATGGGAGGTTCTCTGACAAGTGGGCTCTGGGGAAAGAGATGGCAAAGAGACTTGTACATCCTCCCATCTCTCACCCCCATGCTTCTGTCCAACTTTCAGAATTTCATTGATTTTCCAGGCTTTTGGGACTAGGTTTCCTGTTACATTTAAATGTGTAGCTAGGCTCATTATGATGGGGGACATGAAGATTTAAGTTAATTACACATAATTTAATAGACTAAATATTGAACGAGCATATTAATTGGGTTGGATTTTAGTGTGTTTGCATTTTTTTAACTTAAAAAACTTAGTTATAGAACATGGTATGTTCATACAATTTAAGCAGTGATGAGTATGTAAAATAAAAAGTAAAACTTTTTCTTTCTGTTCCAGATAACTTCTACAAAAAAATGGGGATTTTTCTCATCAAGCCTCTTTGTACAGCATTTGTCTTTCTATGGACAAAGCCCTACAGAGTTTGGAGAAGAAAAAAAAAATCTGTTCTTGAAGAGTACGAAGTCTGAATAGTGATAGCCATAGAATTTCTTCACCCAGTTTGACCAGAAAATATAATTGCTTCTTCTGTCACACTTGAAAGACCACTTGTATCTCACTTGCAGGAAATCATCTGTGTGAGTAGGTCCGGAGTTGGAGTTTGGAGGATGTGAACTCAGAGCATCATATAAGGAAATCCCTTAAGTCTTTGTTGCCCTCTCCTGACCACACAGAAATTGCCTTTCCCCACTGTCATTCATTTGGTTAAGCTACAGCTGCTCTTATGGCCATTTTTTCTTTCTTCCCTTTTTTTTTTTTTTTTTTTTGTTTGACAGTGTCCTCTCAGTCAAAACATCTTAGCAAATGCTTTTCTTTGCTAAGCTCCCAAGGCCGTGTCAAGTAGAGCATCAGGAACATCTGTGAAATAAAAACAGCATCCATCACGGTGTTGATGCTGGCTGTAAATCAGCGTATTGGCAAGGTTTACAAACCATGGCTGACACTTGTCAGGGGCTGCCCACATACTAGGGTGCAGACTTCTTTATGCTGATTCTGTACATTTTATAGATTCCTAGCACCGTTCCTGGGGCCTTTATGGAAGCTCGTGTTTGGCTTATCTGTGCTCTTGTCTTCTTTCAACTCACTGCCTACATCCTTGTGGGGTCTTATGGTGGGGTCTGTGTTCTGGCCTTACTGTGTCTTCCCTGGAATGCTTTTATCCTGCTCTCCGTACCCTCTACTTGCGTGCCCTTTTACAGGGCCCAGCTTAATGTAATGTCCTCAGGTTCCCCAAATTCTGAGGTTAGCTGCCTTTTTTGTTCCTCCTCCCCTTATAGTATTCGTACTTCATCTAACACTCTTCACACTTGGAGTCTCTTGGCCAATGTCTCTTTTCCTTGTTAGGTGGCAACCTTCATAAGGGTAGGGATGGTGTCTATATCCATCTGCTGTGTCCCCACAATCTTTCCTAAAACTTGACACAGAGGGTATGCTTAATAAATAATTTGTCAACTAATGGAATGAAGTGAGAAGAGAGTTCCCCAAACTTGCTTAATCAGAATCACCTTGAGAAGCTTGGTTGAAATATAAACCTTGGGCTCCTGCACCCTGGAGATCCTGATAGCAAGTCTCAGAAATGTGTTTTTTTTTTTTTAACAAGAACTTGTTCTGATCTTTGTGGTCAAACTAACTTTAGAGACTACTGGGAGACCCTTGAGAAGGAGCAGAGAGAGCAGAAGGAGCATTGGCCCGGGTGTCTGAATATCTGCTACTCACTGTCTTTGTTTGCTCTGGGCCTTGCAACAATCAACTTTCTCAGCCTTCATCTCCTCATCCATAAACAGTGATGTGGATTGAATAACCTTTGAAGTTCTTTCCAGCTCTGACAGTCCCCATTTCTAAAACCTCTGATGGACCTTCCATAAACATATATGTAAATATGTCTTCTCCCACTCCTACCCTCCTTTCCTTTGGGTCAAAGCAATGGATATATAAATGTGAGGTGGGACTTAAAGATATGAGGCACCTAATAGCTTATGTTATTCAGTAGGTTGTGGTATAATCATTGCCCTGGGAGAAAGGAGCATGATAATGACTTACAGTGGTCTATTACAGACAAATATTAAGCTGACCTTCATGATCTCTGCTTCTTGGTGTTCACGCCCTTGCATAATCTTCTCTTTGTAAATATGGCTTGCTTCTAACCAACAGACTATGCAAAGATGATGGGATGTCACGCCTGTGATGAGGTTACATTAAAATACTTAAATGGCTTTTTAAAAATTTATTTATTTATTTATTTATTTATTTATTTATTTATTTATTTATTTATTTATAGTAGGCTCCATATCCACAACCCTGAGATTAAGACCTGAGCTGAGATCAAGAGTCGGATGCTTAACTGACTGAGCCACCAAGGTGCCTCTAAAATACTTAACTGGCTTTTAAACCATTTGTTGTAAGATTACATCCTGTTAGCTGACTTGCTCTAGAATCTTTCTCTTCCTGTTGCTAGCTTTGGAGAAGTAATCTACAATGAATCCTATAGCTATAAGAATATAAATTCTGTGAATGAGCTGAGGGAGCTTGGAAATAGCTCTGATGAGAACCCAGCCTTGTTTGACACCTTAATTACAGCCTTGTAAGGACTCTAAGCTGAGAACCCATCTAAGGCATGTTTAGATTTCTGATCCATAGAAACTGAAATAATAAATATGTGTTGTTTTAGGCACTAACTTTATAATAACTTCTTATGCAGCATAGTCAGCAATTGATGAAACAGAGCACAAAGCCCAGTTCAGGGTTTGATCTCATGACCCTGAGATCATGACCCTGAGATCAGACCTGAGCCAAAACCAAGAGTCAGATGCTTAACCTACCACACCACCCAGGCACCCCTTGACCTGGATAATTCTTAAAAGCTAATGAAGCCAATTAACAATTTTTAAGTAAGTTGTGAAGTCTTTTAGACAAAGAATAATAGAATATTCAGTGCTGGGTATGGCATGAAATTTCAGCTATCCAAATCCCATTATTTTTTGGCAAGAACCAGGGCCTTCGGCCAGATCATGAAAGTCCTGGATGGTCATATTCAGAAGTTTAGATTCTAATCTGAGGGCAGTGGGGAGTCACTGTGGTTTTAAGAGGAGATCAGCATGATCAAATGAATGTTCTGGATAGATCTAAATGAATGTGCAGCAGTGATCTATGAGAAGCTGTTGTTCTGCTCAGAAGTCCTGTTGGCTTAGACAAAAGGTAATGGTGGTGGGAGATGAGAGGAGATGATAGATTCTAGAGATAATCAAACATTAGAGCTTGGTGACTTTTGGATAGGGATGTGAAATCCATGCCTGCTTGAGGCATTTTGGGTTCTATTTAAAAATAAGAAGCCCAATCCAGAAATGAGATAATAAAACTAAAGCTTTGCCTGGTACATAGTAAGCACTAAACAAGTGTGCTATTTTAATGATAATGTAATATACCTTTATTACTAAATTATATACTTTTCAGTACTTGGCACATAAAAATGCTTCATACAGTGTTATTGAGTAAAGAGCCAAAGGCTGAGGGGAGAAGAGAGGAAGGCAGGAGGAATAGGTACTCTTTTAACCTGCCCATTTTAGAGCTGGTGGTTTATTGCTTCCACAGATGCTGTAAATCTCAGGGCAGCCAAATTCAAGGATACAAGAGACAACTCCTTTCCTCTCATTTTCTGATGATTAACAGTCACAAAGACAGAAGAGTTTGCATCTTTTTTAAAAAATTTTTTTATTGTTATGTTAATCACCATATATTACATCATTAGTTTTTGATGTAGTGTTCCATGATTCATTGTTATGAACAAACAATGAATCAGAAGAGTTTGCATCTTAAGGCCACTTTCTATTTATTTAAAGCCTACCAAGTTCTATGCATCTCACATACAAATATGTCATTCAGTCCTCATGAATGCCCTGGAAGGTAGATATTTTTATTACCATTTCACTGGGAGTTTATGTAACCTGCCCAAGCCACCTCTCTTCATAAGTAGTAGTGAAGGATTTGAACTTGGGACTTTCTGACTCCACTTACAATGTTCCCTCTGGTCTTGAACTTAGAGGGGCTCTCAGAGAGTATGTGCTTTAGATGTGCAAGGGATCACACCACAGAGAACATGGCTGGGGTGTCCCACATCTCAAGTTCTTTCATTTATTTGTAAATTTATCAGATATGTCTGAGTGTGTGCAGGGGGAAGAACTCCTGGGAAACCTGTACCCTGAAGCAGCTATGTAAGAATCTCTGAGTCCTGTGATATGAACTCCTCTAATGGCTCCAGGCAAACACAATACAAGAACAACAACATGGTATATATTGGAGGCCATGTTCTAATTCTGCTGTGGCTTGTGCAGCTATGCAAAAGAGCTCTGTAGTCTTGAGTCATCTCAGATTCAAAGCAAATTCCATGAACAATTTAGAAATAGAGATGAATACTGTATACAGTTTGTACTTCCGATCTTCAATTTCCTTCACAATTGGATTTGCAAAACACCTTCATAATTCTGGTGGTCTGAGGGAAATACTGTTTGCCTAATTTCCATAAAAATTGACTTCAAGAAAGGTTAATTCTGGGCTATAAAATGACTGAATCTTTTCTTTAACAAGCTTATTTCCTGCCTAACAAATATAATGAGCTAATTAATAAACATGAACTCAATTTGGCCACTCTTCTGAAGCCAGGCAGAGTTTTACTTCTGAGAGTTACAAAAGGACAAGGAGAGCTTCATTCTTCTTCTTATTATTATTTAAGATTTTATTTATTTATTTGACAGAGAGAGAGAGCGACAGCAGGAACACAAGCAGGGGGAGTGGGAGAGGGAGAAGCAGGCTTCCTGCTGAGCAGGGAGCCTGATGAGGGGCTCGATCCCAGGACTCTGGGATCATGACCTGAGCTGAAGGCAGACACTTTACCAACTGAGCCACCCAGGCACCCCAAGAAGAGCTTCATTATTAAGTGCTAAGTGGAGTTACCTTCCTTTGTGCCTGGTTCCTTGTAGCTGTTTCTCTTATTTAAAAGCCAGAAGCTCAGAGCTGACATCTGGGAAGTTGAGAACTTGGCGACAATACCGAAAGGAAAAAGGGATACTTAATTACTTTTTTGCATCTAGCAGTTCCACAAGGAAGGCAGGCCCCAAGATAATGACATCGACACCCTGAAAATGGTGTCTTTGTGCTTCTCTTTGATAGCTATAAAATGCACTGACATGTTTCACTGCAAATTACTTCTTAAGCCATTAACCATAACCTAATAAAGAGACATTTTGACAGAATAAAATGGGAGAGGTTATTTTTGTATAATGAAAAAACATTTATGAGTTGATATAAAAATACAGTTTAAGTGACATACTTTGTCTGCTTCAGCATCCAGCATATATATAAAGCAGGCTCCTCCTTAGAATGGATTCAGTATTTTCAAATCTTTTGTAACCTGACCTAGGATGAACCATAAATTTGTTTTAGCATAGGAGTTTTTTCAAAGACCCAAGTAGTAGGATGGCTCAAGATATAGGTAATGAGGTGATAATGGAAAATTTTCCCACTTCAGAGCTACAAAGGACAGTAGGCCTTAAAAATTGGATCTTAGGATGAATACGTGACTCAGTAAGGCTCTCAGTGGGTGGACTTTATTTCAGAATGGTTGGGCCTTCTGGCTTCTGAAAGGCAGAGACATCAGATCTGCCACTTTTTTAAAAAAAGATTTATTTATTTATTTGAAAGAGAGAGAGAGCACAGTGGGGAGGGGCAGAGGGAGAGGGAAAGTCTTAAGCAGACTCCAAGCTAAGTGCAGAGCCAGGGTGGGGGTTGATCTCATGACCCTGAGATCATGACCTGAGCCAAAACCAAGAGTGAGACACTTAACCAGCTGCACCACCTAGGCGCCCCCAGATCTACCACTTTGACAGCCATTCTGCAGACAATAGGGCCATGCCAGTGTGTATGGAACCCTGGGCAAATATATTTTGCAGGGCCCTTACTATATAAACAAGTCTAGTTAAAGTGTCTTACAAAATTCATGGGCCCATGTGAGCTAAGTGACTTATCAATGAAGATTTAGAATAATGGGTAGAGAGGCAGTATTGACTTAGGTATTGGTTTATTGTATAGTCTGTACCATTGAAGACCCTTTGTGGTGTCCAGGCACCATCTCTTCCTGTTCACATCTGGAAACCATCTCTTTGTGTTCTTTATTGTTAAGTGTACTCTTCCTGGCTAATTCCATATCTCCCACAGTCAGGAAAAGGTAGCAATGCTATTATTGTTCACAATGCCATGACTCATCATAATCTGTCTATATCCTGTCATTGGAGAGGATAAGGGAAGGGCCTATGGGCAGAGTGAGAAGAGGGGCCCATGTGAGCAAGGAACATCCATTCCTCAGCTGGCACAGCTTAGCGTCAAGTCACTATGTCATTGGGGTCAAGTGAGGACATGGATCAGAAGACCCCTACTGCCACCCTGCCACTCTTGTGTGCCATAGATGGGCGGTGGCACCCTGGTCAGAACATAAGCAAGAACTGTAGCGGAGACCCACACTTACAGCTCAGGCTTACAGGATTGCTGTGACCCATCATAGGTGATGTGTGCGGCATAAGTGAGGATCTCTCCAAATCAGTATGTTAGCACTTTTCATAGGCCAATCTTATGTTATCCCATGAAGAAACACTCCTCTGGCCACATAACTCCCTTGGAACTGGGAGCTTCTTCAAGACAACTGGAACTCTGGAGCTCTTTGAAGCGTGTGGGGGTTTCCACATGCAAGGGCTGGGAGAAGTGATCCAAGAGTTCCTTGAAGGGGAGGAATGGGAACTGGGGCCAGGTGGTCCTGGTTCAAATACGGAGAATGGTACAGCTGTCCCTGGCATGTCCCAGGTAGCAGAGGGATGCTTCTCCTGACTGGTATCCAAGTAGGACCCGGTCTACACCAAGGGTGCTTCTCCGGAACAGCACTGCCAAAAACATGGGGGAACCCTGAGGCCCAGGTCTAAGATGTGGTTGTATAGGGAGCAAAGGGTACAAATGAACTTAGCTGCAAGGAGACTGAGCACTGGGTCTGTTGGTGAAGCCCGGGAAGGACAGGGCCAGGAATGGATGACATTTCAGTCTGGATCCTCTTTGATTCACAGGCTGCCTTGCCAAGCCCCAGGCCACTTTGATGCCTGCATTATTCCCTTCCAGGGTATCTTTGACTCTGTGCTTGTTTCTGTATATTTGCTTTTGGCTTTCTTCTTCAGTGGTAACTAAAGAAATTTGGTTTTGTTTCCCCCATTCACGTATTCTTATTCTCGTAATTGCATCTCCATTTTCCTTTAAGTAACTGATTGTCTCCTTCAACAATTGGTCCACATTGCTGGAGCAGGGTTCAGCAAACTTGTTCTGTAAAGGGCCAGATAATAGTTTTGGCTTTGTGGGTCATATGGTTTCTGTTGCAATACTCAACTCTGTCATCGGATGGTAGAAGCAGCCATAGACAATACATAAATAAATGGTTGTGGCTCTCTTCCAATAATATTTATTTACAAAGACAGGTTAGATTTGCTCTTTCAATATAGTTTTCTGACTCTTGCCCTAGAATATAGGGTCTAATGAAATGGCTTTCAAATTATTTTGAACGTGACTCACAGAAAATACATACTTTACCTCACTAGCTAGTATACGTGCATATATAATTGAAATACAATTTTATGAAACTACTTACCTTTCTCCTTTTGATAAACTCTGATGTATCCTCTTCTGTTCCTTTCCCATTTATTCCATTCCATTCCATTCCCTCTCACATTTAAAACATGTAATCCTAGGGCTTTAACATTATGAATTTTGGGGGGGCACAATTCAACCCATAAAAGAACTTAAACCAGCTTGTCTTTCTCCTGACCTGCCAAAATGGTGAAACATATCTCCATACACTTAGAATAGTAACCCCAAGTAGGGCTATGGCTATTGGTTGCATGCCCAACAGTTACTTCCAATCCCCCTTTTCTTGCTCACTTCCCACTAGAGGCTGGGAAAATCAGATATTATCCGAATTCCCTTGCAGTTAATGGTATCTGTGTGATCTAGTTCTGGCTAATGACATATAAGGGGATGTCAGCTGATGGTCTCTGGGAAAGATTCTCTTCCCAGGTGAAAGGAGAGAGAGGCCAGTGGGGAGAGATTTTTTTTTTTCTGCTCTTGGAATGTTGCTCTGAAACTGTGATGCTTGATGCTGCTCTAGTTTTCTGCCACCATGAGGGAAAGGCCAACAGAATCACAGAGCTTCACACCCAGCACTGTGACCTCCCTGAGCCCTTGGACCAAATAAGGAAAACCTTCCTCTGCACATCGTGATATGTGAGCTTTTTAAATGTTTGTATTGTTTAAGACATTGTTGGCTAGGTATTGCCATTCATAGCCAACAGCATCCCAACTTCTACAGAAGTTATATAAAAAGTGGTTAAATAGATTGGGGAAATGTTGAATGTTACCATTTCTATTAAAGCATTATAGTTCATAAAAGCAACTCAGAGGCTTTAAAGAAGTTCTGTTAACCCCAGTGTTTCCTAGATTTTTTTTTTATTTTTTAGAGAGAGCGAGTGAGAGAAAGAGCGTCAGCAAGCATGGGGGGTGGGTAGAGGGCAGAGGGAGAGGGAAAGAGAGAATCTTAAGCAGGCGCCACACCCAGCACAGAGCCTGATCTCATAACCCTGAGATCATGACCTGAGCTGAAACCAAGAGTCAAAGGCTAACCTGACTGAGCCACCCAGGTACCCCTCAGATATTTTTAACCATGAAGGCTTCTCTCTCTTCCTCTCCTTCCTCCCCTCATCTCCATCACCTCCTATGGCATCTATGTCTTTTTTAGTATAACATCTCTTGGTGAAACTCATTTTGGAAAACATTAAAAGTATGGTATCAGATATACTCAACTCTTTGCTGTGGCCAGTTTCTGACTTTTTTTTTTTTTAAAGAGTTTATTTATTCATTTGACAGAAAGCACGAGAGAGCACAAGCAGTAGAGGGACAGGGAGAAGCAGGCTCCCCACCAAGCAGGAAGCCTGATGCGGGGCTCAATTCCAGGACCCTGGGATCATGACCTGAGCCAAAGGCAGATGTTTAACCATCTGAGCCACCCAGGCGCCCCCAAAGTTTCTGACTTTTTACTGCCACCCAAACCACCCCTATAAATTACCACCCCCAGCACGTCTTTCTTCCAAGAACAGGCACCTCATTACCTTGCATGCCACTGTGCCTGCATATGTTGGCCCCTAACTTTGGGAAGATGGCTGACTCCACTGTGGGGCTCCTCATGAGTGATCTTCCTAGATGAAGCAGTGACCTCTCAACAACTCCTTTACCACTTCACTGTGCTTCTCTCAGAGACAAACAGAAAAATGTTGAGCCAGAGGCTTTGCTTAAACTGTCAGCTCCAGAAGAGCCATTGTCTCCCTGGAGCTAGCAGAGACTAAATTCAGGGAGAATGTATGTGCTCCCTCTCCAGGAGACAGAATGGAGCAGATGGCCTATTAGCCAGAAAGGAGTTTCATTAGCATCAGCTAAAACAACTACAAAGAAGCAGCTTTGGTAAAAACCACTTGCAGCTTCTAGGGGGACTTAGTTGCTTATGCACAACCCTCCCCCCCTCCAGCCCCCTGCAATTTCCTATCTTATGTTTTATCATTTCTGACCTGGCAAGATGGAGAATGAAGCTAGCTTATGCTGCATTATGTTTGTTTTACATTCCATGTATATGAAGTTATTTTCACCTGTTCCCCATGAGGAGTTCTCTTTGCTATCCCCTCATTATGAAGAGGAAAATTTATCTTTTTTCACCCCTTCAGCCCACCAAGATTAGAATTTGCATCTTGTGAGTTGCTTAGTTCATTGAAAGGGACACCTTTATAAAGCCATGTCTCTCAACAACCTCAGAATGAAGTTCTTGTTGAACACAATGAGACTACACTGCATAATGGATAGTGATTCTCAATTTGGAATTAGACCAACCAGGCATGAATGCTGGGCCTCCAATATGTGATTTTTAAATTTTATTTAATTCTAGTCTAGTAAAGTGTTATATTAGTTTCAGGTGTACAATATAGTGATTCAACAATTCTATACATTACTCAGTGCTCATCATGGTAAGTGTTCTCTTAATCCCTATCACCTGTTTCACCACCCCATACCCACCTCCCCTTTGGTAACCATCAATTTGTTCTCTGTAGTTAAGAGCTGGAGTAGAGGGGGGTGGGAGGGATGGGGTGGCTGGATGATGGACATTGGGGAGGGTATGTGCTATGGTGAGCACTGTGAATTGTGTAAGACTGAGGAATCACAGACCTGTATCCCTGAAACAAATAATACATTATATGTTAATAAAAAAAAAAAACAAAAATAAAAATAAAAAATTCTATTACCTTCCAAAAAAAAAAAGAGTCTGTTTTTTGGTTTGTCTCTTTTTTCTTTGTTCATTTGTTTTGTTTTTTAAATTCCACATATGAGTGAAATCGTATTGTATTTGTCTTTTCTGACTGACTTATTTTGCTTAGCATTATAGTGTCTAGATCCATCCACGTTGTTGCAAAAAGCAAGATTTCATTCATTTTCATGACTATAATCCACTTGTGTGTGTGTGTGTGTGTGTGTGTGTGTGTGTGTGTGTGTTTATCTTTATCCATTCATTATCAGTGGACACTTGGGCTGCTTCCATAATCTGGCTATTGTAAATAATGCTACAATAACCATAAAGGTGAATATATTTTTTCAAATTAGTGTTTTTGTATTTTTTTTTGTAAATACCCAGTAGAAGAATTACTAAATCATGGTAATTCTATTTTTAACTTTTTGAGGAACCTCCATACTGCTTTTCTACAGCAGCTGCACCAGTTTGCATTCCCAACAACGGTACACAAGGATTTGGTTTTCTCCACATGCTCAACACTTGTTTCTTGCGTTTTTTATTTTAGCTGTTCTGACAGGGGGGAGGTGATATCTCATTGTGGTTTTGACTTGTATTTCCCTGATGATGAGTGATGTTAAGCATCTTTTCATGTGACTATTTGCCAGCTGTATAACTTTTTTGGAGAAATGTCTGTTCATGTCTTCTGCCCATTTTTCAGTTGGATTATTTGTTTTTTGGTGTTGAGTTGTATAAGTTCTTTGTATATTTTGGATAATAACCCTTTATTGGATATGTCATTTGCAAATGTCTTTTCCTTTTCAGTAGGTTGTCTTTTAGTTTTGTTGATTGTTTCCTTTTATGTGCAGAAGATTGTTATTTTGGTATAGTCCCAATAGTTTATTTTTGCTTTTGTTTCCCTTACCTCAGGAGATGTATTGAGAAAGTTTTGCTATGGTCAATGTCAGAGAAATTAGGGCCTGTGCTCTTTTCTAGGATTTTTATGGTTTCAGGTCTCATGGTTAGATCTTTAATCCATTTTGAATTTATTTTTGTGTATGGTAAAAGAAAGTGGTCCATTTTCATTCCTTTGCATGTAGCTGTCCAGTTTCCCCAACACCATTTGTTGAAGAGACGTTTTCCCATTTCCTCTTCCCATTCCTCCTTTGTTGAAGATTAATTGACCATATAATTGTGGGTTTATCTCTGGGTTTACTATTCTGTTCTGTTGATTTATGGTCTGTTTTTGTGCTAGTACCACACTGTTTTGATTATCACAACTTTGTAGTAAATCTTGAAATGTGGGATTGTGAGCCTCCAGTTTTGCTCTTCTTTTTTAAGATTGCTTTTGTATGTGTGTGTGGCTATTCAGCAGTGAGAGTGGACATCCTTGTCTTGTTCCTGATCTTAGAGGAAAAGTTCTCAGTTTTTCCCCATTAAGTATGATGTTAGCTGTGGATTTTCCATATATGGCCTTTATTATGTTGAGTCATGGTCTCTCTAAACGTACTTTGTTGAGGGTTTTTTTCACGAATGGATATTGTGCTTTGTCAGATGCTTTTTCTGCATCTTTTGAAATGGTCATATGGTTTTTATCCTTTCTCTTGTTGATGTGATATATCACATTGATTGATTTGTAAATATTGAACCACCCTTGCATCGCAGGAATAAGTCCCAATTGATTGTAGTGAATGATTTTTTAAAATGTATTCTTGGATTCAGTTTGCTAATATTTTGTTAAAGATTTTTTATATCTATGTTCATCAGAGATATTGGCCTGTAGTTCTGTTTTTTAGTGGTGTCTTTATCTGGTTTTGGTATCAGGGTAATGCTGGCCTCATAGAGTAAATTTGGAAGTTTTCCTTCCTCTTCTATTTTTTGGAAATGTTTGAGAAGAATAGGTATTATTAACTCTTCTTTAAATGTTTGGTAGAATTCACCTGTGAAACCCTCTGGTCCTGGACTTCTGTTTGTTGGGAGTTTTTGATTACTGATTTAATTTCATTGCTGGTACTCAGTCTGTTCAAATTTTCTAATTCTTCCTGATTCAGTTTTGGGATGTTATATGTTTCTAAGAATTTATCTATTTCTTCTAGGTTATCTAGCTTGTTGGCATATAGGTTTTCATAATATTCTCTTATAATCCTTTGTATTTCTGTGGTGTTGGTTGTAATTTCTCCTCTTTCATTTCTCATTTTGAGTTTTTTTTCCCCTCTCTGTCTTTTTTAATGAGTCTAGCTAAAAGTTTATCAACTTTGTTGATCTTTAAAAAAAAACTCAGCTCTTATTTTCATTGATCTGTTCTATTGTTTTTTCAGTTTCTATTTCATTTATTTCTGCTCTAATCTTTATTATTTCCTTCCTTCTCTTGGTTTGGGGTTTTGTTTATTTTTCTTTCTCTAGCTCCTTGAGGTGTAAGGTAAGGTTATTTGAGATTTTTTTGCTTCTTGAGGTAGGTCTGTAATGCTATAAACTTCCCTCTTAGAGTAGTTTTTGCTGTATCCCAAAGATTTTGGACTGTTGTATATTCATTTTCATTTGTTTCCATGTATTTCTTTTTTTTTTTTTTAAGATTTTATTTATTTTTTGACAGAGAGAGACACAGCGAGAGAGGGAACACAAGCAGGGGGATAGGGAGAGGGAGAAGCAGGCTTCCTGTGGAGCAGGGAGCCCGGATGCAGGGCTCGATCCCAGGACCCTGGGATCATGACCTGAGCTGAAGGCAGATGCTTAATCGACTAAGCCATCCAGGCACCCCTCCATGTATTTCTTGATTACTTGTTTGATTTCTTTTCACTTTCATTTACATGATAAATGCTTTTCCTTCCCTTCACGTTCAGTCTGCATGTGTCTCTAGTTCTGAAATCGTCTTTTATAGGCAGCATATAGATGGGGGTCTTCCTTTTTATCCATTTCATCACCATATGTCCTTTTTGTTTTCTCTATCTTTGTTAAGATCAGGGTCTCACCAAGGTCCTCCACTCTTTTTTCAAGTCCTGCGAGTATCTTTATGACTATTACTTTAAATTTTCTATCTGTCATATTACTTATCTCTGTTTCATTTAGCTCTCTTGCTGTGATTTTGTCCTATTCTTTCATTTGGGACATATTCCTCTGTCTCCTTATTTTGTCTAACTCTCTGTGTCTGTTTCTATGTATTAGGAAAGTCACTGATGTCTCCTGCTTTTGAAAGTAGTGGCCTTATGAAGAAGAGGTTCTGTAGTGTCCTGTAGTTATGATGGGCTCTGGCCAAGGAAGGGCATATTGGAAGGAGAAGGTCTACATGAGAATGCAGGGACTGGGTTTGAGGTGTTAGCAAGGCTTGTGCAGTTCTGCTCTGGAAGGGGACCTGAAGTCACTTTAGAAAACTCCTGCTGCAGGGCTGGAGGGAGTGAGTCCATAGGAGAGTGCAAGGACATGACCTGTGGTATAAGCAAAATTTGGAGTTCTGCTGTGGGGGTAAACCTGGAGCTGAGGCCTGGCTCAAGGGGATATGTCTGCAGGAGAATGCAGGGGGCAGAGTGTGCTATTAGCAAGTTAAATGAAGAGTGTTGGCACTGCGCTGGTTCTTGCAGATATTTGTGTGTCTAGGCTAGGGAGCAGGGGAAGGAAAGGGCACTTGCCAACTCCTTTGTCCCTGGAGAAGTTTCCTAAAGGTCCCTGACCCTCTAGCACACACTCTGAGATTAGTAAATAAATCTCCTTCCTGTTTACCCTGGGCATTTTTCTAACTACTGCTTCTATGTTGTTTCTTCATGGGGCTGTTTGTTGTACTGTCTCTTTAAGCTTGGGGACTCAGTTTCCTCTCACCTTCTAGGCTCTTCCAGAGTTGAGCCCACTGATCTTTAAAGTTCCAGGGGTTAAGCCTCAGTGATTTGAAGAAATCTCAAAATTCAGCCCCTCTGATTTTCAAAGTCACATGTTACAGGATTTGTCTTCCCCGTGCGGGTTCCCCGTGCCTGGGGTGCTTGATATAAGGGTTTGTTTCTTTCTATTCTTTGGGCCCAGGGCATCCCCTCCTCCCATGGGCAGTCCCATTTATTTTTTTTTTTTAGCTCCTGACTGGGTCTCTGTCCTTCCTACCCTCTTTGAGGTGGCCTCTTCTCAACATTTAGCTGTGCAGAGTCTGTTCTGCCAGTCTTTGGGTCTTTTTCTGGATTACGTACACTGATGGGGTTGTTATCTAGTTGTATCTGTGGGATGAAGTGAACTTAGTATCTTCCTACTCTGCCATCTTTTCCAGAAGTTGGCTTACATATGATTTTTAAGGAAGTGAGACTTGAGTTTTCCAAACCCTGGTATCTCATTTGTAAAGTGGGAATGATGATATCTGCCTTGACCACTCTATAGCATTGCTGTATGGATTCCATTGAGAAAGTTATCTTCAACATTTGGCTTGTTCCCTGGCATGTAAACAATATTCAATAAATGAATGTTGAATGAAAGAATGAATCAATAATTGAGTTTTACCTGGGGCACCTGGGTGGCTCAGTCAGTTAAGCATCTGCCTTTGGCTCAGGTCGTTATCCCAGGGTCCTGGGATCGAGCCCCATGTTGGGCTCCCTGATTGGTGGGAAGTCTGCTTCTCCCTCTCCCTCTGTCTGCTGCTCTGCCTACTTGTGCTCTTTCTCTCTCTGTCAAATAAATAAATAAAATCTTTAAAAAAAATAATAATTGAGGGTTACTGTTTCCCACCATGCTTGTAAATGTTATTCCTAATATGTATAGAAGTTTGCTGTTATAGATGTAGTTGTTTGGTTTGTGAAATTATTTAATATTTTGATTTGACATTTGCTTAACTGTAAAATTACATGCAAATATATTATTTTTAACACAAATTATCTAGAATCTTGATGAAAATGGAAGTTAAAAGATTCTAGATTCCTCCTCCCATGTTTTAGTTAGGTGTTTGTCATAATACTGACTAATTCATGCCTTCTTCTCATATTGCACTCTCTGTTTTGTGTTTGCTATTCAATATATGAAAGTTACAGGGTGTATAAAAGCTTCCCAATGTTAGATGTAGAAGACAGTAGGAATAACAGAGTAACTTTTAGGATACATTTGGGTAATCATGGGAAGAAAGGAGTGGCAATATTTCTTATTGACATGAAGATGAAAGTTCTTGTTGTTTATATATTAAGAAATACACTGAGCACCTTCTATGCTAGGCACTATGCTAGGTACTGGGATGATAAAGATGGACAACACAGACACTCTTGCCTCCAAAAGTATAGAATCTACTTCTGAACAGCAATTTAAAAAACTCTATGGAAATAGAACTCACTTTTTGCAAAACAAACAAACAAACAAACAAACCAAAACTGAAAACATAGAGTCTAGTGGGAGGATAAATATTAAACACATATTTGCACAAGTAAGTGTATACATATAAATTATATGTATTATATGATATAGACATTATATTATATCCAGTATATATATATAGTACACATATGCTAGGAGGGAAATTTAAACAGTGAAATTAAACATTATAATGGAGGTGTGCCTGGGTGGCTAAAGTTTGTTAAGTGTCTGACTCTTGGTTTCAACTCAGATCATGATCTCTTGGGTCATGCAATCAAGCCCTACATCAGGAAGTCTGCCTGAAGGTTCTCTCCCCCTGCTCCTCCCCCACTCTCTCATTCTCAAATAAATAAGTATTTAAAAAAACTATAATGGAAATACATTTAGATTAGGGGACAGAGAGTGCTTGAGGACTTCCGTGAGAGAGTAGAATAAGCTCAGGCTTAAAGGATTAGTAGATTAGCTAGGTGAAAAGGAAGGATAAGAGCATTCGAGATAGAGGGAAACTGCAAAAGCCCCAAGGGGCCAAGAGACCTACAGCATGGAGAGCAGGTGTTAGGTGGTAGTCGTAAGTCTGGAGAAGTAAGCAGGACCAGGTGATTCAGAGCATTGTAGGCAAAATAAAGGACTTAAGGTATTTTTTAAACAAATTTCCCCAGCTTTATTGACATAAAATTGGCATATAACATTGTTTAAAGTCTACAAGATTATGATTTGATACATGAATACATTACAAAATTATTACTACAACAAGGTTAGTTAACATATCCATAATTATCTTGTGTGTGTGTGTGTGTGTGTGTGTGTGTGTGTGTGCTGAGAACATTTAAAAATCTACTCTCTTAGGAACTTTTAAGTATTTAATACAGTATTCTTTTTTTTTTAAGATTTTATTTATTTATTCATGAGAGACGGAGAGAGGCAGAGGCAGAGGGAGAAGTGGGCTCCCTGCTCTGCGGACCCTGGGATCATGACCTGAGCTGAAAGCAGACGCTTAACTGACTGAGCCACCCAGGCATCCCTATAATACAGTATTCTTAATTATAGTCCCAATGCTATACATTAGAGACTTAGAACTTATCTGTCTTATATCTGGAATTTTGTATACTTTGACCAACATCTCCCCATTTTCCCCATTCCCCAGAACCTGGTAACCACCAACCTACTCCCTGTTTCTATGAGATTGGCTTTTTTCGATTCTGTGTATAAGTGAGATCATAAAGTGTTTGTCTTTCTCTGTCTGACTTATTTCACTTAGTATACTGCCCTCATGGTCCATCCATGCTGTCACAAATGGCAGGACTTCCTTCTTTTTTTATGTTTGAGTAATATTCCATTGTATACATACCACATTTTCTTTATCCATTTATCTGTTGATGGACACTTAGGTTGTTTCCATGTCTTGGCTATTGTGAATAATGCTGCAATGAACATGGGAGTGCAGAAATCTCTTTGAAATACTGATTTTATTTCTTTTGGATATGTCAAGAAGTGGATTGATGGGTCATATGATAGTTCCATTTTTAAGTTTTTGAAGAACCTCCTTACTGTTTCCCATAGTGGCTGCACCAATTTACATTCCCACCAGCAGTGCTCAAGAGTTCCCTTTTCTCCATATCCTCACCAACACTTGTTATTGTCTTTTTGATAGTAGCCACTCTAACAGGTGTAAGGTGATAGTTTATTGTGAGTTTACATTAACCGCAATTGAGAAGCTATTGAATAGCTTTCGACAGGGAGTAAAATTTACATTTTTCAAAGATTGTGTTGATCAATGTGTGGATAATGAATTGGGGTCAAGTAAGAGGAACCAATTAAGAGGCCATTGCTATAAATTAGACAAGAAATGATGGTATTTTGGATGAGACAGGTGAGGGTAGAGAAAAATGAAGGAATTCAAAATGTATTTTGGAGGAAGTCTCTCTAAGACTGGTTGAGGTATTGGGCATTTGGGTATTGGAAGAGATGGTGTATCATGGAAAACTGCAGAATTTGGACCTTAGATTGGTTGGATCCAGGATCTATTTACTGAAATGGAGACCATTGGAAGAGAAGCAATTTGATGAGAAGATTTAGAAATATGAACTCAGGATATTTTTTCAACTAAGACTTTATTATTATTTTTAAGAGAAATTTTGGGTTTTCAGTAAAATTGAGGGGAAGGTATAGAGATTCTCATATAACCTCGTCATCACACATACATAGCCTCCTCCTTTCTCAACATCCCCCACCAGAGGGATACATTTTTTGCAATTGGTGAATTTACATTGCCATATCATAATCACCCAATGCATACTTTACATTAGTGTTCACTCTTGGTGTTATACATGCTATGGGTTTGGACAAATGTATAATGACATGCATCCATCATTAGCATACAGAGTATTTTTATTGCCCTAAAAATCCTCTGTATTCTACCTATTTATTCTTGTCCCTCATCTCCTACCAACCCTTGACAACCACTGATCTTTTTATTGTCTCCATAGTTTGCCTTAAGAATGTAATATAGTTGGAATCATACAGTATATAGCTTTTCAGATTTTTTTTTCACTTAGTAATGTGCATTTGAGATTCCTCTATGTTTTTTCATGAATTGATGGCTCTTTTTATTTATCTTAATTTTTATTTATTTATTTTTTTATTATGTTATGTTAATCACCATACATTACATCATTAGTTTTTGATGTAGTGTTCCATGATTCATTGTTTGTGTATAACACCCAGTGCTCCAAACAGTACATCGCCTCTTTAATACCCATCGTTTTAATTTTTAAAAAAGATTTGCTTATTTATTTTAGAGAGAAAGAGTGCAGTGGGGAGGGGCAGAGGGAGAGAGAGTCTTAAGCAGATTCTGCACTGAACATGAAGCCTGATGTGTGCCTCAGTCTCAGGATCCTGAGATCATGACCTGAGCCGAAACCAAGAGTTAGACCCTTAATTGACTATGCCACCTGGGCACCCCTTATTTCTCTTTAGCACTGAATAGTGTTCCATTGTCTGGATGTATTACAGTTTGTTTATACATTCATCTACTGAAGGATATCTTGGTTACCTCTAGGCTTTGACAATTATAACTGAAGCTGCTATAAACATTTGTGTGTAGTTTTTTTGTGTAGACATGTTTTCAACTTCTTTGGATAAATACCAAGGAGCATGATTTCTGTATCATATGATGAAAATATGTTTAATTTTGTAGGAAAGCACCAAACTGTCTTTCAAATTGGCTATAGCTTTTTATATTCCCACCAGCAATGAATGAGAATTTCTGTTGCTCCACATGCTTGTCAGCATTTGGTGTTGTCAGTGTTGTAGATTTTTCTCATTCTAATAGGTGTGTTTTGGTCTCTCATTGTTTTAATTTGCATTTCTCTGATGATATGTGATGTGGAACATCCCTTTATATGCTTATTTGCCATCTGTATGTCCTCTTTGGAGAGGTGTCTTTTATAGTCTTTGACCAAATTTTTAATTAGGTAGTTTGTTTTCTTATTGTAGAGTTTTAAGAGTTCTTTGTGTATTTTGCATAACAGTCCTTTATGAGATAGGTATTTCACAAATATATTCTCCTAGTCTGTGGCCTGTCTTCTCATCATCTTGAAATTGTCATTTGCAGAAGTTTTTACTTTTAATGAAATACAGCTTATCAGTTATTTATTTCATGGATTTTGTCTTTGTTGTTGTATCTAAAAAGTTTCATCACATTCAAGATCATCTAGGTTTTCTCCTTTTTAAAGGAGTTTTGTAGTTTTGCATTTTACATTTAGGCCTGTGATCCTTTTTGATTTGTGAAGGATATAAAGTCTGTGTCTAGATTAATTTTTTTACATGTGGATCTTTCACTGTTTCAGCACCATTGTTTAAAAGACTGTCTTTGCTCCATTGTATTGCTTCTGCTCCTTTGTCAAAGATCTATTGATTATATTTATGTTGATCTATATCTGGGCTCCCTGTTCTGTTCCCTTTTTCTATTTGTCTATTCTTTGTAAATTCCACACTGTTGTGATTACTGTAGCTTTATAGTGAATCTTAAAGTCAGGTAGTGTCAGTCTTCTGTATTTGTTCTTCTCCTTCAATATTGTGCTGGCTATTTTGGGTCTTTTGCCTCACCATATAAACTTTAGAGTCAGTTTGTCAATATCACAAAATAACTTTCTGGGAGTTTGATTGGAATTGTATTGAATTTATAGATTAAGTTGGGAAGGAATGACAGCTTGACAATGTTAAATCTTCCTATTTTTTGAGCAGAGAAAGATATCCTTTCTTTGTTTTTTTTTTAAATTTTTAATTATTTTTAAGTTTTATTTTATTATGTTATGTTAGTCACCACACAGTACATCATTAGTTTTTGATGTAGTGATCCACACTTCATTGTTTATGTATAACACCCAGTGCTCCATGCAATACGTGTCCTCCTTAATACCCATCACCAGGCTAACCCATCCCCTTACCTCCTCCCCTCTAACACCCTCAGTTTGTTTCTCAGAGTCCATAGTCTCTCACAGTTCATCTCTCCCTCCAATTCCCCTCCTTCATTTTTCCCTTCCTTCTCCTAATGTCCTCCATGCTATTCCTTATGTTCCACAAATCAGTGAAACCATATGATAATTGACTTTCTCTGCTTGACTTATTTCACTAGCATAATCTCCTCCGGTCCCATCCATGTTGATGTAAAAGTTGGGTATTCAACCTTTCTGATGGCTGAGAAATATCCCATTGTATATATGGACCACATCTTCTTTATCCATTCACCTGTTAACGGGCATCTTGGCTCTTTCCACAGTTTGGGTATTGCAGACATTGCTGCTATGAACACTGGGGTGCATATGGCCCTTCTCTTCACTACATCTGTGGCTTTGGGGTAAATATCTGGTAGTGCAATTGCTGGGTCATAGGGTAGCTCTATTTTAATTTTCTGAGGCACCTCCACACTGTTTTCCAAAGTGGCTGTACCAACTTGCATTCCCACCAACAGTGTAAGAGGGTTCCCCTTTCTCCACAACCTCTCCAACATTTGTTGTTTCTTTCCCTGTCCATTTTTGCCATTCTAACTGGTGTAAGGTGGTATCTCAGTATGGTTTTGATTTGAATTTCCCTGATGGCTAATGATGATGAACATTTTTGCATGTGTCTGTTAGCCATTTGTATGTCTCCTTTGGAGAAGTATCTGTTCATGTCTTCTGCCCATTTTTTGACTGATTATTTGATTTTTGGGTGTTGAGTTTGAGAAGTTCTTTATAGATCTTGGATATCAGCCCTTTATCTGTAGTGTCATTTGCAAATTCTTCTCCCATTCTGTGGGTTGCCTCTTTGTTTTGTTGACTGTGTCCTTTGCTGTGCAGAAGCTCTTCAATGCCATCCCAATCAAAATTCCAATGACATTTTTCAAAGTCCTGGAACAAACAATCCTAAAATTTGTATGGAATCAGAAAAGACCCTGAATTGCCAAGGAAATGTTGAAAAAGATAAACAAAGCTGGGGGCATCACGTTGCCTGATTTCAAGCTATATTACAAAGCAGCAATCACCAAGACAGCATGGTACTGGCACAAAAACAGACATACAGACCATCGGAACAGAACAGAGAGCCCAGATATGGACCCTCAACTCTATGGCCAAATAATCTTCGACAAAGCAGGAAAAAATACACGATGGAAAAAAGACAGTCTCTTCAGTAAATGGTGCTGGGAAAATTGGACAGCTATATGCAGGAGAATGAAACTCGACCATTCTCTTACACTATAAACAAAGATAAACTCAAAATGGATGAAAGGCCTCACTGTGAGACAGGAATCCATCAAAATCCTAGAGGAGAACATAGGCAGTAACCTCTGACATTGGCTACAGCAACTTCTTTCAAGGTTCATCTCCAAAGGCTAGTGAAATAAAAGCAAAAATGAACTTTTGGGACTTCATTCTTTCTTTAATATTTAGAAATATATCTGGATTTTTTTTTTAGATTCAACTTTCCATATTTTCAGAACAGCTGCAGAATATATTTATTGAGAAGGGAAATGAAATTTACATGTTATAATCCTCACATTTTGCTTTTTAAAAACAAACTTGTCATTGGTTATATTTCTTAGTACCTTTGATGCAGATCTTTAGGCAGATAGGAATATATTAATCACCACACATTCATTCTGTTGAGCTGTGTCAAGAGAAGTGGGAAATCAGTTGCACTTCATAATGAGAGAAAGTCTACTTGGTATTTTATGACAGGGATGTTGGTTAGATTTCTCAGATTATAGGATATAAAGGTCAATTAAAGTGAAAATTTATACTTAACTCTTCAGAATATAAGGAAGATTATTAAGAGTCAATAATATTGGAATATATTTCACAGTCAAAGGAAAGGTTGAAGGTATTTTAAGTGTTCAAACCTGCCAGTTTTTTTTTTTTTAAGGTCTCTCTTGAGATTTCACCAGTATCTTTCCATACTTGGCAGCATTAGGCAAATGGCAATGGGTTCCATTCATATAAGGAACTATTCTTTAGCCTTGAAAGGGCTGTGAGCCCCTTTTACTTCCCACTAAAATGTTTACTTTGATGAATGGTTTATTTTTTTTAAAGATTTTATTTATTTATTTGACAGAGAGGGACACAGTGAGCGAGGGAATACAAGCAGGGGGAGTGGGAGAGGGAGAAGCAGGCTTCCCGCCGAGCAGGGAGCCCGATGCGGGGCTTGATCTCAGGCCCCTGAGATCATGACCTGAGCCGAAGGCAGACACTTAATGACTGAGCCACCCAGGTGCCCCTACTTTAATTCTTAGGCTTCTATATCACTGCTTATTTACATGGTAGAGATAAAATACATGTTCTTACATTTCACATAAAAATTTAAAAGATTTTTCTTGAACAAAACCCATATTTACAGTTGTGGGCAAGGTGGTAGATTCAAAGGATATCTTAATAAGAATCATGTAACTTCATTTATTTGCTCTAACTGATAATCTGTATCAAATGACATTGAAACACATCGCTAGTCATACCCTGAAATGTCAGAATTGGATACCAATCACCAGAAATTCCAGTGTCAACATATTTTTGATCATTTAATATAGTCCAAATTTCCTGTTTATCGATTATACATCAAAACACGTAGCTCAAAAATATCAAACTTAAGATCTACTCTTCACCTATTATTTATGTAATGTAAAAGTTAAATCATTGTTAAAAATATTACGTTAACTTGGTATCCAGTTGAAAATGCCTTGCACATTTAAAATGTCTTAAAGTATTTAACGTATGAAAATCCATCTGTGTCACCGTTTATGTGAAAAAGATTCTTCTAGTTCCTTGGCAGTGTTAAGCTTTATTTTCTATGTCAAAGCTTAATAATCACAAAATTTGGGGCATATACTCAATAAATTACTTCTGAAGAATACTGAGTCCTCCTTGATCAACTAATTATCTTTGAAAACCTTCTTTAGAAATTTCAGATTTCTGAAAGGCCATTTAAGAAATAATAACATTAGAACAGAGGGGAAGAGAGTGTAGTTGTAGGACAAAAGCCAAGGTAAAAAATAATTTTGCAATTAATCAGTCCCTTATTGAGAGTAAGCAGAGGTGATTGTACTCAGAAATGATAGACAATATTTATTTTATTTATTATCATTACCTGTATGTATTAGTTTCTTGGGGTTACTATAACAAAGCACCAGAAACCTGCATCTCTTAAAACTGTAGATATTTATTCTTTCACAGTTTTGGAGGCCAGAAGTACTAAATCAAGGTGTTGACACGGTTAGTTCTTTCCTAAAGACTCTAGGGGAGGATCTTTCCTTGCCTCTTCCAGCTTCTGGTTGATTCAGGTGTTCCTTGGCTTGTGACAATGAAATTCAATCTCTTCCTCTGTATATGCTTTCTCCCTTGTTTCTCTTCATCTGCCTGTTGTCGTCTCTCTCTCTCTCTCTCTTTTTTAAAGATTTTATTTATTTAGTTGGCAGAGAGAGGGAAAGAGAGTGAGAGAAAGCACAAACAGTGGGGACAGCAGAGGGAGAGGGAGAAGAAGGCTCCCCAGCAAGGAGTCTCATGTGGGGCAGATCCTAGGACCCCAAGATCATGACCTGAAACAAAGGCAGATGTTTAACTGATTGAGCCACCCAGGTGCCCCTCTGTGTCATCTTTTCTCGTAGAACACTTGTCATTGAATTTAGAGTCTACCTTGCTAATCTAAGATGATCTCATCTTGAGATCTTTAATTATAGCTGGAAAACCACTTTAAAAAAAATAAGGTTACATTCACATATGCTGAGGCTTCAGACTTGGAGATACCTTTTTGGGGCCACAACTTAACCCACTTCAGTTAAGAGCATTGTGTAAATGTTAATATTCTGGTTTTGATAGTTGTACTATGATTGTCTAAGATGTTAATATTAGGAAATCAGGGTGTATTATTTTCACAACTTTTCAGTAAGTCTAAAATTATTTAAAAAATGAAAGGTAAAATGGAGGAAGGAAGGAAGGAAGGAAGGAAGGAAGGAAGGAAGGAAGGAAGGAAGGAAGGAAGGAAGAAAGCTCTTTGAACCTCATTTCACACTTGCTGAATCCAAATGTCCAGGGCAGTGGATGGGCAAATTTAATATCTATCAGTGCTCCAAAACTCCCTATGTAGAATCAGAAATTATAATTCCCCTTTTAGAGAAAAGAAATATAGCATAAAAGAAGTGTCTTTTTTTTTTTTGGTCCAGCATTTGTTATAGGAGAATTATAGGTCACAATTAAGTATATGGCTTTTACAGATAAAAGTGGATGATGCCCCACCAGTTTGTGTGGTGGCCCTGGATTTCAAGAGGCTGCTTAAGACTAAAATGTCAATGCTGCAACATATTTGAGATTAACTCCTTGTAAGTTTTTATTATTTTGGCAGTGCTGGAATTTACTTCATAATCTCTCATACAGTGACTTATCTTTACTTATTTTATGTCATGTCCATTGACTGCTTTTGAGGTAGAGTTTCAACCATTACAGAGAGAAGGGTAATTCTACTTCAGTCCAGTTCCCAAATGATAAGTTTTTCAGCTTAAGTGCTTTGCATTGCAGCCTGTCTGGTACTTGGTTCTTTCAATAACCTGATATACTATATTTGTAATGACTGCCCTGCAAAGTTACTATTGGAAAGTGAAAGAATTTAAAATTAAACTAGCTGTTTTGTGGACTTGACACAAACATGGTAGGTTAACTGAAGTTTTCATTTGAATAACTGAATTTCTTCAGTTTTTGTTTTTGTTTTTTGTGACAATTGGCTGGTAGTTCTGATATCTACAAATTAAGCTTTAGCCTACTTCAAAGGTGTGCACCATTTACGTCCATTGCCTCTTTACAATTGCTTTAAGAAGACCTTGTCCAGAAAAACATGTAGCACATGTTCATGGTCACTCAGTGAAGCCCTTCCCAAATCTGGGAGGAGCCTCTGCATCTGTATGGACTGATGTGGGAAAATTGACCAGAGAAAGTATATAAATATTAATATGCTTCCAGTACCACATCAAGGGATAAAGTGAAAGGAGAGAATAAAGGAATTTTGCCTAATATGTGAAGTTAGAAGAGTAAAGATGAAAAGCGGTTTGGTATAAAGGAGATGGAGTAGAGAATTGAGGGTGAAAGAAAGCAGGGAGGAGATGAACCTTCTGAGTTGGCCTGAGTAGTCTTGCTGTGAGATAAATTCCAGCTCTTCAGCTGTATAAATCTTTGAACCCTGCTTTTAAATTTCAGCCATAGGCTCATTACTTACCTATATATTTGATCTATTTCATCACTCCAGTATCACAGCTTGATGTGTTAGTTGTTTTGAATTGCCAGATAACAAAGTTCAATCATGTGCTTGAAGAAAATCAGTAGAAGGCATTATAATTCTCCTTCTGGAACTTAAATTCTAATCATGAATTCTGCAATCCAACACAGATTACAAGTAGCAGAGTATTTTACTCATACATAATATGCTGATGTTGAGCACTTCTTCCCTCAGTGTTTATGAGCCCAGAGTTGGTGGTTATCAAAGTCTTTTTCTACAACACACAGACTAGAATATATTGGCAGGATTTATGGGGATATCTGTTGAAAACTTAATTTTTTGAGTGCCCATTATAAAGTGATGATGTGTACTAATCGTTGAAATTAAATTATGTTAACATGTTAACATTTTGGCTATGAATGTTGGCTGCTATAAAAATGATAACTTTCATATTTTGAATCACCACTTTCATAATTTGAATCAAAAAATTGAATGTAATTTTTTAATTTATCCATTACTATAGAACCCTCTTCTCTACCTGTGTCCATAACTTGGGACATAGTAGGTGCTCAACAAATAAATGTTTACTTAAAAAAGTAATAATGGAGAAAACTTTTCAAAACTTTTACCTGCTACCATAAGAGACTCTTAATCTCAGGAAACAAACTGAGGGTTGCTGGAGTGGTGGGGGGTGGGAGGGATGGGGTGGCTGCGTGATGGACACTGGGGAGGGTATGTGCTATGGTGAGCACTGTGAATTGTGTAAGACTGATGAATCACAGACCTGTACCCCTGAAACAAATAATACATTATGTGTTAATAAAAAAAAAACAAAACAAAACTTTTACCTACTGCAAATATACAAGGCATATTTTTAGGGGAAAAGCCAGCAGTTTTCTTTTAGGTATTCATTGAACTAAGATTTACTATAAATTTATTACATTACAGATGTTCCTGGGAAATCAATGATGAATGGGACATGGGCCTTGAGCTTATAGTCAAGTTAGGGAGATAGACATAAATGCAGGGCTATCACCAACTATGATCCCTAGTTTGCTCAGTAAGTGCACTTTCCCCATTCCTTAGGATAAATGTGGGTTTCCCCCATCACTGAGTGTTCAGGACCCCCTGCCCCTATGGATTTATGGATTTCCTGGAGTGTGGGGAGGGTTGATAGGATAAGAACCAAGTGATATCTGCTGGTGTGGGATGTATTGGCAGTTGAGAATGAGTACACTCAGAGGAGAGCTGAGGGAAGAAGGGTAGGGAAAAGGGGCATCCTCTTTGGTACAGAAGAGAGATCAAATGGCATAGACCCTGGGTGCAGAGGATGGGAGGCTCTCCATGAAGATGAAAGCTGAGCTGTCCGTGGGCAAGGACTCAGTTTCAACAAGGCTTCAGGCCTCAGGAACCTTATCATTTTCCATCTCCTTCTCTGCACTCGCTTCCCTTTTCCCTTAGTCCTCTTGAGTCCCATGTTTCCCTCTGTATTCTGCATAAATTTTCCTCCATTCTCGTGTCTCATAATAGAACTTATTGGAAGGACATTTCCTAATGTTTCTGGAGGCCAGGAATAAAATATTCTAACGTCCGCAGATAGTGAGGGGTTGTATTTCCTTTCATTCTATAACTGCAGCAAAAAAGGGGAAGAAAAAAACATTTCCATTTACATATTAAAACAGGTTACCATATTAATATTTACACCCACATCAATAGCCTCATGAGCTTCAGTAGAGGCATATAGAAAGTCTATAAGAACAAAGAGGAGGGAGAAGGAGGTGAGTGCAGCTTTCTCTGAGGAAATGATGTTGGAACTGGGCCTTAGAAGATGTGTGGGGTATCTGAGGGAGAATTTCAGGTGGAAAAAAGGAGTGCATGGAGCCACAGAGGTAAAAATTTTGGGCAGATTGGGGTAGATTTGGTAGGGGAATGGTGGGCACTATGGCAGGGAAGTTAGGAAGGAGCCAGACTGTGATCAGCTGTGTAAGATACGCTAACGAGTTAGGTCTTGACCTTCCCGGCAATGGGAAACTATTATCTGAAACTCACAAAAGCACCTCTTCCTACCCTCTCTCTAAATCAGTCTAGATGTTAATAGCATTCCTCAGACTCACAATAAATTATGGGGTCGTCCTGCCAACTTGGTGTCTCCCCGAGAAGCTAGTGAGCCGCTGTCATCCAGTAAATGAACTACATGTTTAAGCAGGAGAGGCTCTGCCTCGTCTCATTCCTCCCATCCTGTCTAGTTAATCAATACTTGTATATCAACAGAGAGCTGAAAAAAAGAAAGGAAGATAAATGATAGTTGTTCAGTAAGACAGAGGCTTCAGATTCATGGAGACCTTCCAGGGAAAAGGAAGGTCTAATCCACATTTCTTATCTTCCTGGCTTAGACTCAGGTGATGAATGAAAATGGATTGATGGACACAAGTGACAAAGCCTAATGCTCCCAGAGTGATGAACCCTTTCCATGTTTGTCCACTCATTTTCTTGGAAAATGAGGAGTTGCCTTCACTTTTTCCTTTGTTTTCTCCTTGCTCTCTGTCAAATACTAAAAAAAAATCATTAAAAAAAATGAAGTAAATAGTTATCACTTGTCATGCTGTGGTAGTCAAAAGAGTAAGTTTAAATCCAAAAGTGGTGTTAAGATTTAAGTAATCCATTTAGAAGTAAAGCCAAAAAGATTAAAATTTATCAGGAAAGACATATAAACCTTCAAGTTTTACTTTTTTTGAGTATCACCTGGGGGCATATTTATCCTTTCAGGTCTCCACTTTATCTACACCGTTTTTGTCTTGAAACTGTCCTGGAACCTTGCAGTGCTGACCTGGTATATTTACTGTCGTGAAACTTCTGTAAATCTCTTCTGATAATAGGTACAGTCAGCAATGGCCTGGGTGACTTATGTATGTGAGAGTGAAAATTAACTGCCTACTTGAAGGGCACAAATGTTGGAAGTTACCTGAGGACATTTTGAAAATGGCAAGTGTCTGTAACCGATTTCAAAAAAGACATCTCATCTAATTAAAAGCAGTAGGCATTACATTAAAGTTGCAAATCATACGCTTGGAGTTGCATTTAGAATTCTGCTTGAAATTTCATTTACCTGGACATTTGAATCAGGGTGAGGTGAGAGATGCCTCTGGACTCTATTTTTAAGGGCAGAAATCCATCCACTCTCATTGTATTCTAAACTTCTCCCCAGCCTACCCTCTCCTGCTGATTTCTTTTCTCAGTGACTAGAGGACTGATGCTATTACCCTTAGGATGCAGATAGACCAGTAATTGGCTAATTGCCATCATTGATGGTGGTGGATGTGAAGTGTAGGGGTAAAGAAGGAGGTATTGCTATTTCTTTTTCCTTTTACTTCCCTTCCTTTCTCTTCCTTCTTTTTTCTGTCCTCCTTCACTTCAGGAATAACATTCATCAAACTGAGTAAACAGAGGCCTGATTTGTAATTCATGTAAATTAATGATGGTTTTGGGCTTGGGAAGCCAAGGTTCATAGACTGCATGGATTTATTCTTAAACAGGATAGGAAGTTGCCCATGGGTCATTGCAGGTACTGCACCTAGAGTCTTAGCATCTCACATGCCTGGACTCATACTTAAGATTTGGATTCAGTAATTTTGAGTGGGAAAGCCCAGAAATCTGATTTTTAAATACTCCAGGTGTTTTTTAAAAATGAAATGTTATTTATTAAGAGAATTTTAAGTAGCCACAAAAATGGATAAAATTGAGGAATGAACCTCTATGCACCCATCATCTAGTTCCATCAATTATCAGTATTTTTCATTTCATCCATGTCTCCGTAAAAATTTTTCTCCTATATATTTTAAAGTAAATTCAGCCATCAGGTTATTTCATGAGTAAATATTTAAGTATGCATCTCCAATAACTTTTTTGTTTTTGCATACCACTATGGCATGTCACACCCAAGAAAATGAATAATTCTATATATCAATTAATATTCAATTCATTTTCAAATTTCCCTGATTATATCAAAGATGCCTTTCTATGATTTGTTTGTTTAAATCTATTCAAACAAGGGTCATACACTGCAGTTGGATGCTCTCTGTTATAAATCTCTCTTTTTTTTAAAAAGATTTTATTTATTTATTTGACAGAGAGAGACACAATGAGAGAGGGAACACAAGCAGGGGGAGTGGGAAAGGGAGAAGCAGGCTTCCCACTGAGCAGGGAGCCAGACGCGGGGCTCGATCCCAGGACTCTGGGATCATGACCTGAGCCGAAGGTAGACGCTTATTGACTGAGCCACCCAGGTGCCCATGTTATAAATCTCTTTATTCTGTACTGATCCCCATTTTCTTTAAGATACTGATTTGTACGGGTACCTGGGTAGCTCAGTTGGTTAAGTGACTGCCTTTGGCTCAGGTCATGACCCCGAAGTTCTGGATCGAGCCCCGCATCAGCTCCCTGCTTAGCAGGGAGTCTGCTTCTCCCTCTGACCCTACCCTCTCTTGTGCTCTCTCAGTCTCTCTCTCTCTCTCTCAAATAAATAAATAAAATCTTTAAAAAAAGATACTGATTCGTAGAGAAGACCAGACTTTCTCTAACTTTTTTTTTTAAAGATTTTATTTATTTGAGAGAGAGAGACTGAGAGAGAAAAAGCACGAGACGGGGGAGGGTTAGAGGGAAAAGCGGACTTCCCACTGAGCAGGGAGCCTGATGTGACTCGATCCTGGGACTCTGATTCTGGGACTCTGGGATCATGACCTGAGCTGAAGGCAGATGCTTAACCAACTGAGCCACCCAGGCGCCCTCTAACTTTAACGTACAAATGAATCACATTATATGAGTCAGTTTTAGGGTATTTTCATCGCCTCAAACAGAAACTCTGTACACTTTAGTTATTATCCCCTTATCTGCCTCTTTTCCCTGGACCAAGCAATCACTAAGCTTTCTGTCTCTGTAGATTTTCCTTGTTTTAGATAGTTCATATGACTGAAATTGTATAATATGTGGTCTTTTGTGTTGGCTTCTTTCATTTAGCATACTGTTTTCAAGATTATATGGTAACTCTGTTTAATCATTTGAGGAATCATCACACTATTTTCTAGAATGGCTGCACTATTTTTCATTCCCACCAGTAGTGTATGAGGATTCTGATTTCTCTACATCCTTGCCAAAATTTAATTTCCAGTAAATTTTTTTATTATAGCTATCTAAGTGGATGTGAAATGGTCTCTCATTGTGGTTTTTCTTTTTTTTAAAGAAAACTGTCAACCCTCAGTTTGTTCTCTGTATTTAAGAATATGTTTGTTTTTTTATTTTTATTTTTTAATTTAATTTAATTTTAATTTAATTTTCTTATGTTATGTTAGTCACCATACAATACATCATTAGTTTTTTGATGGAGTGATCCACACTTCATTGTTTTCGTATAACACCCAGTGCTCCATGCAGTATGTGCCCTCCTTAATACCTATCACCGGGCTAACCAATCCACCCTCCCCACTCCCCTCTGAAACCCTCAGTTTGTTTCTCAGAGTCCATAGTCTCTCACGGTTCATCTCTCCCTCCGATTTCCCCCCCTTCATTTTTCCCTTCCTTCTCCTAATGTCCTCCATTCTATTCCTTGTATTCCACAAATAAGTGAAACCATATGATAATTGACTTTCTCTGCCCGATTTATTTCACTTAGCATAATCTCCTCCAGTCCCATCCATGTTGATGTAAAAGTTGGGTATTCATTCCTTCTGATGGCTGAGTAATATTCCATTGTATATATGGAACACATCTTCTTTATCCATTCATCTGTTAAAGGACTCTTTCCCCAAAGTGTATGTTTGTTTTTTGTTTGTTTGTTTATTTTTTTTAGATTCCACATATAAGTGAAATCATATGGTATTTGTCTTTCTCTGTCTGACTTATTTCACATAGCATAATACCCACTAGGTCCATTTATGTTATTGCAAAGGCAAGATTTTTTTTTTTAAAGATATTATTTGTTTATTTGACAGAGAGAGAAAGAGAGCGGCAGCAGAGGGAAAGGGAGAAGCAAGCTCCCCGCTGAGCAGGGAGCCCAATGCGGTACTCGATCCCAGGACCCCGGGATCATGACTTGAGCCAAAGGCAGATGCTTAATCAACTGAGCCACCCAGGCGTCCCTAGATCTTCTTCTTTTTTTATGGCTGTCTAAGTAATATTATAATGCACATACATACCACATCTTCTTTATCCATTCATTTATCAGTGAACAGTTGGGCTGCTTTCATATCATAGCTATTGTAAATAATGCTGCAGTAAACATAAGGGTGCATACTTTTTGAATTAATGTTCTCTCTTTTTTTAAATTTTATTATGTTATGTTAGTCACCATACACTACCTCATTAGTTTTTGATGTGGTGATCCATGATCCATTGTTTTCATATAACACCCAGTGCTCCATGCAGTACGTGCCCTCCTTAATACTCATCACCAGCATCACCAGGCTAACCCATCCCCCCTCACCCCTCCCCTCTAAAACCCTGTTTGTTTCTCAGAGTCCATAGTCTCTCATGGTTCATCTCTCCCTCCAATTTCCACCCCCTTCATTTCTCCCTTCCTTCTCCTAATGTCCTCCATGCTATTCCTTATGTACCACAAATAGGTGAATCCATATGATAATTGACTCTCTCTGCTTGACTTATTTCACTTAGCATAATCTCCTCCAGTCCCATCCATGTTGATGTAAAAGTTGGGTATTCATCCTTTCTGATGGCTGAGTAATATTCCATTGTATATATGGACCACATCTGCTTTATCCATTCATCTGCTGAAGGGCATCTCGGCTCCTTCCACAGTTTGGCTATTGCGGACATTGCCACTATGAACATTTGGGTGCATATGGCCCTTCTTTTCACTACATCTGTGGCTTTGGGGTAAATACCCAGGAGTACAATTGCTGGGTCATAGGGTACTTCTATTTTTAAATTTTTGAGGCACCTCCACACTGTTTTCCAAAGTGGCTGTACCAACTTGCATTCCCACCAACAGTGTAAGAGGGTTCCCCTTTCTCCACAACCTCCCTAACATTTGTTGTTTCTTGCCCTGTCAATTTCTGCCATTCTAACTGGTGTAAGGTGGTATCTCAATGTGGTTTTGATTTGAATTTCCCTGATGGCTAATGATGATCAACTTCAAATCAAAAACACAGTGAGTGTTCTCTTTTTCTTTGGGTAAATACCCAGTAGTAGAATTACTGGATTATATGGTAGTTATATTTTTAACTTTTTGAGGAATCTCTATACTGTTTTCCACAGTGGCTGCCCCAGTTTGCATTCCCACTAAGAGTGCAGAAGTGTTCCCTTATCGTTCCATCTTTGTTAACACTTGTTTCTTGTATTTTTTATTTTAGCATTCTGACAGGTGTGAGGTGATATCTCATTGTGGTTTTGATTTGCATTTCCCTGACGATTAGTGATGTTGCACATCTTTTCATGTATCTGTTGGCCATCTGTATCTCTTCTTTAGAAAATTGTCTATTCTTGTTTCTGCCCATTTTAAAATAGGATTGTTTTGTTTTTTGGTGTCGAGTTCTCTAAGTTCTTTATATATTTTGGGTATTAACCCCTTATTGGATATATCATTTGCAAATATCTTCTCTCATTTAGTAGGTTGCCTTTTTGTTTTGTTGATGGTTTCCTTCCCTGTACAAAAGTGTTTTGTTTTGGCGTAGTCCCAATGGTTTATTTTTGCTTTTGTTTTTCTTCCCTGAGGAGACATATCCATAAATATATCTAAGGCCTATATGCTACTAAGGCTGATGTCCAAGAGATTACTGCCTATGTTTTCTTTTTAACTTTTTTTGTTTTCTTTTTTAATTAACATATAATGTATTATTTGTTTCAGGGATACAGGTCTGTAATTCATCAGTCTTACACAATTCACAGCGCTCACCATAGCACATACCCTCCCCAGTGTCCATCACCCAGCCACCCCATCCCTCCCACTCCCCTCCACTCCAGCAACCCTCAGTTTGTTTCCTGAGATCGAGAGTCTTATAGGGTTTGTCACCCTTTCTGGTTTCATCTTGTTTCCTTTTTCTCTCCCTTCCCCTATGATCCTGTATTTTTTCTCAAATTCCTCATATCAATGAGATCATATGATACGTGTCTTTCTCTGATTGACTTATTTCACTTAGCATAATACACTCTAGTTCCATCCATATTGTCGCAAATGGCAAGATTTCAATTTTTTTGATGGCTGCATAGTATTTCATTGTGTGTGTGTATGTATATGTGTGTGTGTGTGCGTGTGTGTGTGTGTATAAAACATCTTCTTTATCCATTCACCTGTTGATGGACATCGAGGCTCTTTCCATAGTTTGGCTATTGTGGACATTGCTGCTATAAACATTGAGATGCACGTGACCCTTCGGATCACTACATTTGAATGTTTGGGGTAAATATCCAGTAGTGCAATTGCTGGGTCATAGGGTAGCTCTATTTTCAAATTTTGAGGAATCTCCATACTGTTTTCCAGAGTGGCTGCACCAGCTTGCATTCCCACCAACAGTGTAGGAGGGTTCCCCTTTCTCCACATCCTCGCCAACATCTGTCATTTCCTGACTTGTTAATTTTAGCCATTCTGATTGCTGTGAGGTGGTATCTCATTGAGGTTTTCATTTGGATTTCCCTGACGCCGACTGATGTCGAGCACTTTTTCATGTGTCTGTTGGCCATTTGGATGTCTTCTTTGCAGAAATGTCTGTTCATGTTTTCTGCCCATTTCTTGATTGGATTATTTGTTGTTTGGGTGTTGAGTTTAAGAAGTTCTTTATAGATTTTCGATACTAGCCCTTTATCTGATATGTCATTTGCAAATATCTTCTCCCATTCTGTCGGTTGTCCTTTGGTTTTGTTGACTGTTTCCTTTGCTGTGCAAAAGCTTTTTATCTTGATGAACTCCCAATAGTTCATTTTTGCCCTTACTTCCCTTGCCTTTGGCAATGTTTCTAGGAAGAAGTTGCTGCGGCTAAGGTGGAAGAGGTTTCTGCCTGTATTCTCCTCAATGATTTTGATGGATTCCTGTCTCACATTGAGGTCTTTCATCCATTTTCAGTTTATCTTTGTGTATGATGTAAGAAAATGGCCCAGTTTCATTCTTCTACATGTGACTGTCCAACTTTCCCAACAGCATTTGTTGAAGAGACTGTCTTTTTTTCCGCTGGACATTCTTTCCTGCTTTGTCGAAGATTAGTTGACCATGGAGGTGAGGGTCCATTTCTGGGCTCTCTATTCTGTTCTATTGATTGATGTGTCTGTTTTTGTGCTAGTACCATACTGTTTTGATGATTATATAATAGAACTTGAAGTCCGGAATTGTGATGCCACCAGCTTTGCTTTACTTTTTCAATATTCCTGCAGCTGTTCGGGGTCTTTTCTGGTTCCATACAATTTTAGCATTGTTTATTACATTTCTTTGAAAAAAGTGATCGTATTTTGATATGGATTGCATTAAATGTGTAGATTGCTCTAGGTAGCATAGACATTTTCACAATATTTGTTCTTCCAATCCATGAGCATGGAACGTTTTTCCATTTCTTTGTGTCTTCCTCAATTTCGTTCATGAGTATTCTATAGTTTCTGAGTACAGATTCCTTGCCTCTTTGGTTAGATTTATTCCTAGGTATCTTATGGTTTTGGGTGCTATTGTAAATGGGATCGACTCCTTGATTTCTCTTTATTCTGTCTAGTTGGTGTATAGAAATGCCACTGATTTCTGTGGATTGATTTTATATCCTGCCACTTTACTGAATTCCTGTATGAGTTCTAGCAGTTTTGGGGTGGAGTCTTTTGGGTTTTCCACAGAAAGTAGCATATCATCTGCAAAGAGTGAGAGTTTGACTTCTTTTTTGCTGATTCAGATGCCTTTTGTTTCTTTTTGTTGTCTGACTGCTGAGGCTAGGACTTCTAGTACTATGTTGAGGAGCAGTGGTGAGAGTGGACATCCCTGCCTTGTTCCTGACCTTAGGAGAAAAGCTCTCAGTTTTTCCCCATTGAGTATGATATTCACTGTGGATTTTTCATAGATGGCTTTTCTGATATTGAGGTATGTACCCTCTATCCCTACACTCTGAAGAATTTTAATCAAGAAAGGATGCTGTACTTTGTCAAATGCTTTTTCTGCATCTATTGAGAGGATCATATGGTTCTTGTTCTTTCTTTTATCAATGTATTGTATCACATTGATTATTTGCAGATATTGAAGCAACCTTGCAGCCCAGGAATAAATCCCACTTGGTCGTGGTGAATGATCCTTTTAATGTACTGTTGCATCCTATTGGCTACTATTTTGGTGAGAATTTTGCATCCATGTTCATCAGGAATATCGGTCTATAATTCTTTTTGATTGGGTCTTTGTCCGGTTTTGGGGTCAAGGTAATGCTGACCTCATAAAATGAGTTTGGAATCTTTTCTTCCATTTCTATTTTTTGGAACGGTTTCAGAAGAATAGCTATTAATTCTTCTTTAAATGTTTGGTAGAATTCCCCTGGGAAGCCATCTGGCCCTGGGCTCTTGTTTGTTGGGAGATTTTTGATTACTGATTCAATTTCCTTAGTGGTTATGGGTCTGTTCAGGTTTTCTATTTCTTCCTGGTTCAGTTTTGGTAGTTGATACATCTCTAGGAATGCATCCATTTCTTCCCCAGGTTATCTAATTTGCTGGCATATAGGTGCTCATAATATGTTCTTATAATTGTTTGTATTTCTTTGTTGTTGGTTGTGATCACTCCTCTTTCATTCATGATTTTATTTATTTGGGTCGTTTCTCTTTTCTTTTTGATAAGTCTGGCCAAGGGTTTATCAATCTTGTTAATTCTTTCAAAGAACCAGCTCCTAGTTTCATTGATCTGTTCTACTGTTGTTTTGGTTCCTATTTCATTGATTTCTGCTCTGATCTTTGTTATTTCTCTTCTCCTGCTGTGTTTAGGCTTAATTTGCTGTTCTTTCCCTAGCTCCTTTAGGTGTAGGGTTAGGTTGTGTATTTGAGACCTTTCTTGTTTCTTGAGAAAGGCTTGTATTGCTATATACTTTCCTGTTAGGACTGCCTTTGCTGCATCCCAAAGATTTTGAACAGTTGTGTTTTCATTTTCATTGGTTTCCATGAATTTTTTAAATTCTTCTTTAATTTCCTGGTTGACCCATTCATTCTTTAGTAGGATGCTCTTTAGCCTCCATGTATTTGAGTTCTTTCCGACTTTCCTCTTGTGATTGAGTTCTAGTTTCAAAGCATTGTGGTCTGAAAATATGCAGGGAATGATCCCAATCTTTTGGTACCAGTTGAGACCTGATTTGTGACCTAGGATGTGATCAATTCGGGAGAATGTCCCATGGGCACTAGAGAAGAATGTGTATTCTGTTGCTTTGGGATGGAATGTTCTGAATATATCTGTGAAGTCCATCTATTCCAGTGTTTCATTTAAAGTCTTTATTTCCTTGTTGATCTTTTGCTTAGATGATCTGTCCATTTCAGTCAGGGGGTTGTTAAAGGCCCCTACTGTTATTGTATTGTTGTCAATGTGTTTCTTTGATTTTGTTATTAATTGGCTTATGTAGTTGGCTGCCCCCATGTTAGGGGCATAGATATTTACAATTGTTAGATCTTCTTGTTGGATAGACCCTCTAAGTAGGATATAGTGTCCTTCCTCATCTCTTATTATAGTCTTTGGTTTAAAATCTAATTTGTCTGATATAAGGATTGCCACCCCAGCTTTCTTTTGGTGTCCATTAGCATGGTAAATGGTTTTCCACCCCCTCACTTTCAATCTGGAGGTGTCTTTGGGACTAAAATGAGTCTCCTGCAGGCAGCAAATCGATGAGTCCAATCTGATTCCCTATGTCTTTTGATTGGGGCATTTAGCCCATTTACATGCAGGGTAACTATTGAAAGATAGGAATTGAGTGCCATTGTATTGCCTGTAAGGTGACTGTTACTGTACATTGTCTCTCTTCCTTTCTGGTCTATGTTGCTTTTAGGCTCTCTCTTTGCTTAGAGGACCCCTTTCAATATTTCTTGTAGGGCTGGTTTCGTGTTTGCAAATTCTTTTAGTTTTTGTTTGTCCTGGAAGCTTTTTATCTGTCCTTCTATTTTCAATGACAGCCTAGCTGGATATAGTGTTCTTGGCTGCACATTTTTCTCATTAATGCTCTGAATATATCATGCCAGTCCTTTCTGGCCTGCCAGGTCTCTGTGGATAGGCCCGCTGCCTATCTAATATTTGTACTGCTGTAGGTTACAGACTTCTTGTCCCGAGCTACTTTCAAGATTTTCTCCTTTTCTCTGAGACTCGTAAGTTTTACTATTAGATGTCGGGGTGTTGATCTGTTTTTGTTGATTTTAAGGGGCATTCTCTGTGCCTCCTGGATTTTGATGGCTGTTTCATTCCCCAAACTAGGGAAGTTCTCTGCTATAATTTGCCCCAATGTATCTTCTGCCCCTCTCTCTCTTTCTTCTTCTTCCGGGATCCCAATTATTCTAATAGTGTTTTATCTTTTTTTTTTTAATTTTTTTATTGTTATGTTAATCACCATATATTACATCATTAGTTTTTGGAATAGTGTTTTATCTTATGGTATCACTTATCTCTCGAATTCTGCCCTTGTTTTCCAGTAGTTGTTTATCTCTCTTTTTCTCAGCTTCTTTATTCTCCATCATTTGTTCTCTGTCACTGATTCTCTCTTCTGCCTCAGTCATCCTAGCAGTTAGAGCCTCCATTTTTGATTGCACCTCATAATAGCCTTTTTGATTTCGACTTGGTTAGATTTTAGTTCTTTTATTTCTCCAGAAAGAGATTCTCTAGTATCTTCCATGCTTTTTTCAAGCCCAGCTAGTATCTTTATAGTTGTCATTTTGAACTCTAGTTCTGACATCTTCCCAATGTCTGTATTGATTAGGTCCCTGGCAGTCAGAACGGCGTCTTGTTCTTTTTTTTTGAGGTGAGTTTTTCCGCCTTTTATTTTGTCCAGAGGAGAATAGATCAATCAGAGAACAAAATGCTAACAGGGTAACAACGACTCCAGAAAAATAGACACTAAAGAAATCAGAAAAGACCCAAAACCAGGGTGAAAAGAAAGGGAAAGAAAGAAAAAAAAAGAATATGATCAAATATGATCAGGCTGGTAGATCAGTGCCTCACACTAGATTTTGGGTATATTTTGGTCTGTTAGAAGAAACTGCCTCCCAGAATTTTTTTAAGGAAAGAAAAACTTATATATGTACAAAAATAAGGGTAAATAGATGAAGCGATGGAATATGACTCTAAAATGAAAAGTATAAAAGATTTTTTAAAGGAATTGATAAGATAAGAAGTTGGTTGAATAAAAGAAAGAAGAGAAATTAAAAAATTACAAAAGAAAAAGGGTGGGAAAGAATGTGATCAGGCAGGCTAGTAGAACAAAGCCATACGCTAGAGACTTAGGGTATATTTTGGTCTGTTAGAAGAAACTGTATCTCAAAATTTTAAAGAGAGAAAAACGCATGTATACAAAAATAAGGGTAACTACAATGAAGGGATATAATATGACTCTGAAAATGAAAATTAAAAAAGATTTAAAAAATTGATAAGATATTGGTTTAAAAAAGGGAAAAAGAAAAATTAAATAATAGAAAAAGTCAAAAATAAAGAATTAAAAAAAATTAACTTTGGAAGACTAAAGCATCACGGGAAAAAAAAGCCATGAATTCTATGTGCTGTATTCCCCTAGCGCTTGGAGTTTGCCGTTCTCATTGACTGGCAAACTTGGTCTTGGATGGATGTTTTTGCTGATCTTCTGGGGGAGGTGCCTGTTGCAGTAATTCTGAAATGTCTTTGCCTGAGGCGGAATTGCCCCACCCTTGCCAGGGGCCAGGCTCAGTAATCTGCTCAGGTTTGCCCTCGTAGCTTTTGTTCTCTGAAATCTTTCTGTACAGTTTTGGAGGGCGAGAATGAAAATGGCAGCCTCCTCCCAGAGGAGCCGAGAGCTCAGGGCCCCACTCCTTAGTGAGCCCTCATAAAAAAGCAGTAAATCACTCCTCTCTCCCTGGTCTCTGGCCTCACTCTGTGCTCACCTGGCCTGCGACCGAGTGTTTCCATCTCTGGCACACGACCCTGTTTGACATCTCCAAACCCAGGAGATTCCTTTGGTGAGCTCCCGTGCCTCTCCTCCTGGGGGAGGAAGGGGCGTCTCCCTGGATCTGCCCCTTGTTGGGTCCCTGCTTAAAGATCAGTGGCCCAACTGTGTCGTGGATCAGTTTATGGCAACCCCGAGCTGAGAGCTTGCTCCTTGGCTCTGTCTTTGCAGCTGGCTTCCCCACTCCATTACCTGGGAGCTATGCCACCCTCAGGAACCCCTGATCTTTCTGTGACCCCGAGCCTCCTGAGACCACACGGTCCCAGTGAGGGTTCCACCCCCTGCTTAGCCACTGGAGCAACGGTCCTCCACGGAGCCGACTTCTAAAAGTTCTGATTTTTTGCTTTGCTGCTCTATCACTTGCCAGTAGCCGGCTGATGGAGGATCCCTTCCCCCACCATTTATCTTCCGAAATATCACCTTGGATTTACTTTTCCACACGTCCTACCTTCCAGAAAATGGTTGCTTTTCTGTTCATAGGATTGCTGCTATTCTTTTCTTCAACCTCCTCTTGAGTTCATAGGTCTTCAGAATTGTTTGATACCTATCTAGCTGAATTCCCGGGACTAGATGAAATTTAGGTCTCCTACTCCTCTGCCATCTTGTTCCTGCCTCCTATGTTTTCTTTTAGAAGTGTTATGGTTTCAGGTCTGACATTTAGGTCTTTAATCCATTTTGAGTTTATTTTGTCTATGGTGTGAAAAAGTGGTTCAGTTAGGCTGTCCAGCTAGAACTTCTAGTGCTATGTTGAATAAAGGGGTGAGAGTGGACATCCTTGTCTTGTTCCTTAGATGAAAAGATTTCAGTTTTTTATCATTAGTATGATTTTAGCTGTGGGTTTTTCATATATGGCTTTTTATTATGAGGTATGTTCCCTCTACGCCCACTTAGTTGACAATTTTTATCATGCGTGGATGTTGTATTTTGTCAAATGCTTTTTCTGCATCTATTGAGATGATCATATGGTTTTTATCCTTTCTCTTGTTAATGTGATATATCATATTGACTGATTTGTGAGTATTGAACCACACTTGTGTCGGTGGAATAAACCCCACCTGATTGTGGTGAATGATCCTTTTAATATATTTGTTAGATTTGGTTTGCTAATATTTGTTGAAGATTTTTGCATCTATGTTCATCAGAGATATTGGTATATAGTTTTCTTTCTTTCTTTTTTTTGTAGTGTGTTTGGTTTTGTTTTCAGGGTAAGGCTGGCCTTATAGAGTGAATTTAAAAGTTTTCCTTCCTTTTCTATTTTTTGGAATAGTTGCAGAAGAATTCTGTTTTAAATGTTTGGTAAAATCACCTGTGAATCCATTTGATCCTGGACTTTGTTGGGAGTTTTTTGATTACCCATTCAATTTTGTTACCAGTAATTTTTCAAATTTTCTATATCTTTCTGATTCAGTTTTGGAAGATTATATGTTTCTAGGAATTTATCTATTTTTTCTAGGTTGTCTAATAATTTTTCATAATATTCTCTTAAAATGCTTTGTATTTCTCTTGTGTTGTTATTTCTCCTGCTTCGTTTCTGATTTTATTTATGTGAATCTTCTTTTTTTCTTCATGAGTCTTGCTAAAGGTTTAGGAATTTTGTTTATCTTTTCAAAGAACCAGGTCTTGGTTTCACTGATCTTTTCTTCTCTTTCTTTCTTGCTTGTTTTTTTTTGGTCTGTATTTCATTTATTTCCACTGTAATCTTTATTATTTCCTTCCCTCTACTAGCTTTCGGTTTTGTTTATTCTTTTTCTATCTCCTTTAGATGTAAGGTCAGGTTGTTTATTTGAGATTTTTCTTGTTTCTTGAGATGGGCCTGTATCACTCTAAATTTGCCTCTTAGAACTCTTTTTGTTGTGCTCCAAAGATTTTGGACCATTGTGTTTTCATTTTCATTTGTCTCCATGTATTTTTGATAATTTCCTTTTCATTTATTTATTGACCCATTGGATTTTTAGTAGCATGTTGTTTAGCCTGCAATGTGTTTTTGTTTTTTTCCAATTTTTTCCCTTGTAATTGATTTCTAATTTCATATCATTGTGGTTGGGAAAGATAATTGATGATTTCAATCGTTTTAAATTCACTGACACTTGTTTTGTGGCCTAACATGTGTTCTGACCTTGAGAATGTTCCATGTTCACTAGAAAAGAATGTGTGTTCTGCTATTTTTGGATGGAATGTTCTGTATATCTCTGTTAGGTTCTTCTGGTCCATTGTGTCATTCAGAGTCGCTGTTTCCTTGTTGACTTTCTGTTTGCATGATCTACCACTGATGTAAGTAGGGGTGCTACATTTCCCTACTATTATTGTTTCACTGTTGATTTCTTTCTTTACGTCTGTTAATATTTGCTTTACACATTTAGGTGTTCACGTGTTGGGTACTTAGATACTTAAAATTATTATCTCTCCCTGTTGGATTGATTCCTTTCTCATTAATGCCATTCTTTGTCTTGCTATGGTCTTTGGATTTTGATTAATATAAGTTTGCTACCCTGGCTTTTTTTTTCCTGCTTCCATTTGAGTTCCATATGTTTTTCCATCCCTTAACTTTCAGTCTGTGTGTGTCGTTAGAGCTGAATTGAGTCTCTTGTAGGCAGCATATAGATGGGTCTTTTTTTTTTTTTAATCCATTCACTCACCCTGTGTCTTTTGGTTGGAGCATTTAGTTCATTTACATTTGATCATTGATAAGTGTGTACTTCTTGTTGTATGTTCATTGTTTTCAGGTTGTTTTGTATTTCTTCTTTGTTCCTTTCTTCTTTTCTTGTTCTCTTCCTTTGTGGTTTGATGGCTTTCTTTAGTATTGTACTCGTATTTCTTTTTCTTTATTTGTTGTGTATCTCTGATAGGTTTTTGATTTGTGGTTACTATTGTGTTCATATAGAACATCCTCTGTACAGCAGTCTATATTAAGTTGATGGTCACTTAAGTTTGAACACATCCTAAAAGCACTAAATTTTTACTCTCCCCTCCACATTTTATGTATATGATATCATATTTAAATGCTTTTATTTTGTGTATCCCTTGACTAATTTTTGTAGATACAATTGATTCTACTACTTTTGTGTGTTTAATCTCCACACTGGCTTTATAAGTGATTTACATATTACTTTTGCTATATATTCACTTTTACCTGTGAATTTTTTTCCTTTTAGAATTTTCTTACTTCTAGTTATGGCCTTTCCTTTCCACTTATAGAATTCCCTTTAATACTTTTAGTAAGACCAGTGTAGTGGTGATGAACATTTTTAACTTTTGTTTGTCTGGGAAAGCCTTTATCTCTTTTCTCTTCTGAATGATAACCTTGCAGGGTAGAGTATTCTTGGTTGTAGGCTTTTCCCTTTCAGCATTTTGAATATACCATACCACTGCCTTCTGGCCTGCAAAGTTCCTGCTGAACATCAGCTGATAGCCTTATGGGGTTTCCCTTATATATAACTTTTTTTTTCTCTTACTGCTTTTAAAATTCTCCTTTTGGCTTTACTTTTTTGTCATTTTAATTATTATGTCTTGGTGCAGACCTCTTTGGATTCATTTTGTTAGGGCTCTCTGTACTTCCTGGACCTGAATATCTGTTTCCTTCCCCAGATTAGGGAAGTTTCAGCTATTATTTCTTTTCCTTCTTTTTTTTAAGCTATTATTTCTTCAAATAAGTTTTTTTCCCTTTTCTCTTTCTTTTCTCATTCTGGGATCCCTGTAATGCAAATGTTATTAAACTTAATGATGTAGTTTAGTTCCCTTAACCTATTCTCATTTTTTATTATTTATTCTTTCTGCTGTTCAGCTTGGCTGCTTTTCATTACCCTGTTTTCCAGATTGCTGATCCATTCATCTACATTCTTTAATCTACTGTTGATTCCCTCTCGTGTATTTTTCATTTCAGTTATTGAATTCTTGAGCTCTATTTCTTTTTTATGTTTTCCATTTCTTTTTTGGTGTTCTCACTGAGTTCATCCACTCTTTTCTCAAGTCTAATAAGTATCTTTAGGACCATTACTTTGAACTCTTTATCAGGCATATTGCTTATTTGTTTCATTTAGCTCTTTCTGTTATTTTGTCTTGTTCTTTCATTTTGGACATATTTCTCTGTCTCCTCACTTTGTCTAACTTTTTCTGTTTGTTTTTATGTATTAGATAGGTCATGTATGTCTCCTGGTCTTCAAAGTGTTGGCCTTGTGTAGAAGAAGTCCTTTGGTGCCCTGTAGTACCATCTCCCCAGGTCACTAGAACTAGGTGCTCTGGGGATATCACCATTGTAGTCTCTAGAGGTCTTCTCCTATTGTGGCTGAGTTGCTGTTGCCTTGGGCACACTGGTGGGTTGGAATGGCCTTCAGCCCAACTGGTGGCAATGACCCACTTTGCCTTCTGTGGTGCACTGGGCAGGGTTTGCTTTTATGTTGTTGAGAGGCCTAGTTGCAGCTCATGGGCTTGCTGGTAGGTGGGGCGAGTACTCAGAGTGGCTGTCTGTAAGTAACCTCTTTGCCTCAGCTGCAGACACACTGAAGGGCAGGACTTGCTCCATATGCAGTCAGCTGCAGTAACTGGGAGAGGCCCAGCTGCAGTAACTGTGGTGCACTGGTGTGTGGGATTATTTCCCCTACTCCCCAGGGCAGGAGTCACTTTGGAATGATGTCACTCCTGGCTGGGGTAGCTCGTCAGGTGTGATGGGGCAGAAGCTGCTTTGGCAGGTTGCTTGCTGAAGCCTTGGATTCAGTGTGGTAGGTCCAAAGGGGAATGTCTGGGTGGGGCATGCAGTGCTAGAAAGGTAGGCTGAAGAGTTTTAGAACTGGCTCCCTCAAGTGTCAGGCTATCTAGACTGGGGAAGGGGAAGAAAAATGGCACCTGTCAGCACTTTTGTTCCTGGAGAAGTCTCCTGCAGATCACTGTCCCTCCAACACATGTTCTAAGATTAATCAATAAATCTCCTTCACATATTCCCCAGGTGCTTTTCTAACTGCTGCTTCTGTGTCATATCTTGGGCCAAGTATTTAATATGCTGGCCCTTTAAGCACAGAGACTTGGATTTTTATGGCCCTCTAGCTCTCCTGGAATTAAGCCCTGCAGGTTTTCAAAGCCAGATGCTATAGGGATTCATCTTCTCAGCATGGGTCCCCAGTGCTGGGGTGCCTGGCATGGGGTCTGAATCTCTTGCTTTTTGTGCTTGTGATGCCTGTCCCATTTATAGTTAGCCATGCCAAGGGTTTGGTTCCCAACTGCATCTATGGCCCTCCTGCCCTTTTATATGTGGCCTTCTCTCTATGACTAGCTGTGAATGATCTGTTCTACCAGTCTTCAAATCAGTTTTCAGAGTTTGTTGCATAGATATAGCTGTTGCCTTGTATGTTCATGGGATGAGGTGAGCTCAGGATCGTCCTACTCTTCCATTTTCCAGACTGTCATTGTGGTTTTGATTACATTTCCCTAATGACTAATGAGATCAGCTATCTTTTCATATACTTATTGGTCATTTGTATACCTTCCTTGTGGTTTTTTATTTTTAATATTTGGTTCTTCTTAAGCCTCATCTGTAAGAGGAGGTTATAACACTGATTGATGATTCTAATTATTGTCATTACTTGCAACATCTCTGAACCTCTGTTTCTTCATCTCTGTTGTTCTGAAGTTCTGAGATTTTTTTTTTCCTATGATACCACAGTTACAAAAGTAATCACTAGTATTTAATATTAAATCATGTTCTGTGCTACATCCTGATGAATAGAATTATTTGATTCCTGCCAACTGTGATCCTGATATCTGACATTGACCTTTCCCAACCTGAAGCATTAATGAGAGTGAAATGGAGGATATCCTGTGAATTCATTTGGAGGCAGAGTGTGTAAACATCAGATTCCATTGGGTATAAGGATGGTGTTAAAGGCCTGTGACTGGTACATCACATCAAGAAAGCTCAAGAGTTAAGTAGAACAAAATCCATAGTCATAGTTATGGATGAAAAAGCAGTGCCTAGCTCAGCTAACTCTTGTAATGATAAGAACAATCACTTGCACAGCACTTACTATGTGCTGTGCCTTGTTATAAGCTTTCTGTACATATACTTATTTAATCTTCACACAAAATGTTTGTGGAATAAATGAAATGAATAAGTACTGATTGAATGTGTACCATGTTCCAGGTCCTGTGCTACATGCTGACGAGGCAAGTGGTGAGCCAAAAGGGTAAGGTTTCTATCTTCAGGGCCTACAGTGTAGAGAGGGAAGGGACATTGCTCAAATAATCCCACCAATGAATGTAAGTTACACTGAGATAGAATCCATGGGGGGATGGATATGGTGCCATACAAATGCATGCTGGAGGGGAATTGCTTTTCTGGGGAAGTAATAACTGAACTGAAAGGTGAAAGTAGTGCCTTGGTTGAGGTAGAGGAGTGAGTCAGAGGGATGAGCATGAGCCAATGTCCTGTGATAGGAGGAAGCAAGGGGGAGGTTGAGAAAGTGAAAGATCAAGGTGGCTGGAAGATAGCAAGGGGGGAATGCAGTGAGGTGGGCAAGAGTCCTATAAGTCTCAAGAAGGATTTTGGTCTTTATTTTGAGAGCAATAGGAAATGATTAAAAAATTGTAATTATGGGGATAACATGGCCAGATTTCTGTTACTGTGGCTGCAGTTTGGGAAAAAAAAGGGAAGGCGCCTGAAGGAATTGGGGACACCAGTATAGACAAAGACTTAAGTGAGCAAGTTGGAGAGGTCCAAGTTAAGGTGGATGACTCTGCTGGCATGAGTCATTTTTATAAGTCTTGGGTATTTGTCTTCCCAGTCATGCTGCAGGCTGTCTTCCAGGTGCCAGTTAACATCTGACAGGAAAAATCAATTTTCCAAACACATGTGTGTATGACCCACAGATAGAACCTGGAAATACTGAGCCCATCTTGGATGTTATTCTGTTATAAATCTTAGAATGCCTGAAATACAGCTCCTCTCTCAGTTCCATGTTAGTCCTAGGCATCCTGTAGGCCCTAATGTTAAGTCCATGTCTTTCTTGATTTCTTTTCCTAGCACTTCTCTGAACTCTCCTTGGGTTTTGTAATCTCTTTCTAGTTTGGGCTTTGCAGGGTCAGAGTTTAGCATCTTTATTGTGGTTGGACCTCCTGCTGTCCCCAGATGAATATACCTTCTTACGATCTTATGTTTCCAACAGCTGGGTTCTCCACAGGGAAAGTTAACAGCAAAGGGTAGCAGCATCCATTTCCCCTAAATGATACCCAAGAACAACAGGCATTGGAATGACTTTTATTAGAACCACTGAACATATATATGAGCTTCTATGAATAATCATTGAATTTAAATAAGCAATTATCACTACTATTGAGATAGATGCTTTTTTTTTGGTCTGTTCTTAGTGCTATAATTCAAATACCTAGAAAGTGCTTAACATACAGTAGTTGCTCAGTAGATGTTTATTGAATGAATAAATGGATGAATGGATTAATAAATGAATGGAAAACTTTCTACATGTCAATCATTGTTCTAGGTGCTTAACTTGGATAATTTCACTTAATCCTTACAGTAATCTTTGAAGTTATTATCTCTGTAAAGCAGGCACTGTCCAACAGAAATATAATGTGAACCATGTATGAAACTTTAAATTTTATGGTAACTACATTTAAAAAGGTAAAAAAAAAACAGGTAAAATTAATTTTATAGTATATTTTATTTAACTTAATATATGTAAATATTATAATTTTAACATATAATCAATATAAAGTATTAGTAAGATATTTAACATTTTTTGTACTAAATCTTTGAAGCCCACTGTGTATTTCATGTTTACAGAACATCTCCACTCAGAATAGCCACACTTCTACTGCTCAGTAGCCACATGTAGCTGTTGGCTACTGTATTCACCAACAGAGCTCGTTCTAGAACTTAGAATGGCTAATATGCCCAGAGTCTTGAGTTAGCAAGTGGCAGACCTGGAATTTGAATCTGGGCCACTTAGTTCTAGAACTATGGTCTTAATCACATACATGCTGTCTTTTAATAAGCTACAATTTAGGGAATATTAAAGAAACTCCTAGATATAATTAGGCAGCGTATTATCCTTAATTATTATGTTTTAGTCAATATAACCTTGTAATTCTCTGAGGCATGAATAGAAGATATTTTCTGCTGAATTTCTTCTTGGAGTCAGCCTCTTTGGGGCTTGCTGCCTGATCCAGACTTCAGGCCAGCTTGTTGTTAAAATTCTTCCAAGGGGATGCCTCAGGCATAGTTTCTTTCTGTGATAGGTACAAATGGTAAAAATGGTCTGTTTAGCTTGCTTAGACTGTTAGAAGAAAGGGAAAACATGGCCTTCGTCCTGCCTGGTCCTGACCACTGGGTCACTCCTGGGTTCTTCTTGGCTCCCTGGCTATTTCCTGTATATTATGATCAAACTGGAGAGAGAAGAAAACTACATAGTTGCCCTGATGAGTGCCTTTTCTATCAGAAAGAAGTCATTTCCTATCACTTTGAATTTAGAGTTGTATCATTTCTCTATTTAAACTGAATAATTCTTTGTCAACTACTACAACCCTGGATACAATACTTTAGTTTTCATAAAGGCTGCTTTTGAAAAGGGAGAATCTTATCTTTTTATTTATTTATTTTTTATCTGTTACAAATTAGTGATTATATTTGCAGATATAAGAAATATTTCATGGTTTCTACCATTTATAGCTTGGTCATTGTTCAGCTTTCTATTGCTGTGAAACAACACCAGACTTTAGAGGCTTAAAACAGTGGTTTCATTTAGTTCATGATTTTGTGGGTATCATGGAATTTTGGAAGGGCTTAACTGGGCATTTCATCTCATGATTGGGGGAAGATCTACTTCCAGGACAGCTTCTTCACCCACATGCCTAGTACTTTTTAGCTTCTTTTTCTTTCCACATGGCATCTCATCCTCTAAGGTCTCTCCAATATAGCTTAGGCTTCACAGAAGGGTGGTTTCATGGTGATTGCTATTCTTAGATGGTGACTGACTTCTAAGAGGTAGGAAGCAGAAGATGCCAGGAAATTAAGGGTTATGCTTAGAACTGGTGTAGTATTATTTCTGCCATATTCTTTGGTCAAAGTAGTCACCAGGCCCAACCAGATTTAAGGGTGTGGAGAAATATATTCCACCTCTTGATGAGGATATGTTAAGGTCATATTGTATAAGACCACGTGGGATGGGATATATTGTTGCGGTTGTTTCTAAAAATACAGTCTACTACGTATATGCCATTTTTGATAGTGTCCATTTGTCTCCTACCTTTTCTGTCATTGAGAGTCTTATACATCTTCTTATACCCTCTTCTCTCTTGTTTTCTATAGAGGCCAACAACCCCATAATAAACACTTACTAATTAATGTTGATTTGCTGATAGAGCATTCCCAAATAAGCTGATAGTTGAAATTTTAGGGAAAAAACAAATACCTATTTACCTTAAACGGAAACTAGTTTTAGCCAAATGCTTTACTTAGTTGCCCAGATATGTTTTGTGTTTTGCCCTTACTGTGCCTGTTCTCATTACTTCCCACCTTTCTTCAAGGCTCATATTATAGCCATCTCCTCCCTGAGATCTTCTTTAGTTAAGTTAGCCTGCTGTGTTCTATCCATTATCTCTAGCCATTTGTGCTGATTATGAAGATATCTTCTCTCAGCTCCCCTTCTATATCCTGCTCTGTGTTACTGAGGCTGGCATCCTACAAACTAGATTTCTCTTTTATAGCTGATATTCTTATCAGGTTAAACCAATAGGACACAATAGAGGGAGACTGGAAGATAAGAGTGGGATGGTATGGACTTGCTTCTTTCTGTTTGCTTGCTCTAACCTGCCTGGTCCTCAACAATGGTTGTTCACCCTGACAGCAAGTAACTAGTGCTAGTTTCCAGCTCAGGTACCTATACTGTGGCCCCTCAGAGGACCAGTTCCATTTGGACAGTGTCTTCTCCTTGGGAACCTGTATCCTAGCTCCCCCAGGCCATCCCTCTAAGTTCCTGTTACCAGTACTGGCAGATAGTGCCACCACCCCCTCCAGAGGTCTGGGTCTCAGATCCATAGGTCCTCTCCTCCAAGTTTCTAGGTCTGATATCTGATATCCCAACTGCTTCCTTTTGTTCCCCAGTCCTAGGGATGGTAGCTGCTTCCTGCAGTTACTACTCTGTGTTGCATCAGTGTTCCCTTTTTGTTTTAAACCATCCTCCAACACCAATCTCTTATATTAAATTCTCTCTGTTGAAATACCTAGAGTGTTCTCTGTGTCCCTGACTGGTATACCATACATAATCCTGATTTGATAATTATTTACTGTTTTGTGATATATTTTATAGCTTCCCTGAGCTGTTGCTTACATTTTTAAAAAAGATCTATTTTTTTTATTTTAGAGACAGAGAGAGAGCATGGGGGGAGGGGCAGAGGGAGAGGGAGAAGCAGAGTCTCCACTGAGCGTGGCGTCCGATGTGGCACTTGATCCCAGGATCCTGAGATCATGACCTGAGTCAAAGGCAGACGTTTAACCCACTGAGCCACCCAGGTGCCCCTGTTGCTTACATTTTTAATTATTATTTTCCAATATTGTTCTTGCTTCTCCACTTTATATTTTAAACAAATTCAAGACAAGAGACCATGCTTCTTTATGTTTTACATGACATTTTATGTGGTGTTTTGTACTTATTGTTCTTGGAGTAAGTGTGTAATAAATAGTTTATCAAATTTTATTACGGATTTGTCAATCAAGGATAGCAGATACAGAATTCAAATCTTTCCTGAATGGTCAGGACAACAATTGATTGCTCATGGGAATAGAGATGTTTTCCTCCTGAGCTATCGTTAATTATGAGCTGATGGTGGATGGTACACAGTTATAGGATGCTTACCCCAGGGTTAGTTTGAGAGGTCACAATCTGTGTCTGCTGAAATCCTTTAAAGCAATATTTGAAAATTTGAAGTAATTTTCCCTTCAAGTTGAGGCAATTCTGGTTGATGGACTCCTTGGTACTGAAGTCCCATGTTTATTTTTTCAGGTTAGTTTTGAAAGTAGCTTGCTTTGAGCACACACCTTACTTAGGTTGTGAAATGTGAACTTATTTAAGTAAATTAAGCTATTTAAATGTGGACTACTAAAGTGGATGTGGAATGATTTTTATTTTGACATTTGTGACATTGTCCTTATATGAACTTAAAGATTTAGGGAAAAAAAACTCTTTACAATTGTATTTAGTGACCTTGTTTTAAGACAACATGTGATTGTTTATGCTTCAGCATTTTATGGTAAAGTGGAAATTATTTTGTTAAACTATGTGACTGGTTTCCATCTTTTCACCCAGGCAACTCAAAGCTTCCATTTTGTCAGAGTTTATTTTCTCTATAATATTGCTTTCCTATGCTGAAATTTCAAAGTCTGGTTTCTTCAGTTTCTCCTAGGCTCTCACATATTTAATGTAGTTGCTGAACAGGTAAGTCTTACTTGATTCTTAGCTTTGTTCACCTGAATGTGAATTCTGGTTAAAAAAAAAAAAGTCAAGTATTTAGTCTCAGGTGTCAGTGCTTGGACAATGGAGATTTCCATGATATCTTTTACTTTCTTTTTGGTCAAACATGTTGATTAATCTGACTTTTGGTTACAAGATAGAAGCTATGAGAATGAACTTCTCTTGTTTTTTTTTTTTTTTTTAATTCTTAATGGGTTCTTATCTGGACATATGTGTCATTTGGAGAAGGATTAATGACCATAGTAGCATCAACACTAATTGTAAGCCAGACACCTGGTGAGGAGCTTCTCTTCTGAGTATCAGATAAAATTAAAAGGTAAAAATTTAATCATCCATTTCTTGGTATTAAGAAGTACAAATTTCATCATCCATTTCTTTAATTTGGCACTATTAAGGATCATGTTTCGTTTGTTTCATTTTGTTTTAATTACATTTTAACTGGAGGAACTATGTCCATGAAGTGAAGTTGATTACCAATTGTCATTATCCAATTTTATGCAGTTGACTACAAACCATCCCAGCACCTCTTCTGTTTGCCTGGAAAGCTGATTCATTTTTTTGTGTTCATAAATAATTTCTGTGCTTTAATAATGTTTGGTGCTTCTGGTTTTAGGGTATGATTTAAAATCTAATTTTTTAAAAATTTAGGGTGCTTGCACAGTTGTTTGTGAACCAAGAATTAGTGTTTCCATGGAAGGATAAATCAAGGCATGGAAGGAAAGCCCATGGGCTATTTCAAAGGTAAGAAGAGATGCCTTTATAGCTTTCAAAACTGTTTGAAAATTAAATATTTGATTTATAAGGGCTTTGTACACACAGGGCTCAAATTATTCATGTGTCATTGGAAAATGTAAAATGCTTAATGTTCAGACCATTATGTGATAATTGCTATTCTAATATATAGTGTCTACTAAATTTTTTTGGGAGCTGGTGAGGGTGGCATTGATATACAGGAGCACATGCTTCATGTGCTAGTAAATCATTCTTCCATTGAATTAAGGCCAAGGAGGGAGCACAGAGTGGGACTTAAAGTGATATTACAGTATCTGCTGCTGTTCTAATCAAGAAGTATGTAGCAGTGCTAGTGAAAAATGGTCAGAAACACACAAAAATCCACTAAGGAGAAAATGCAATCAGAAATTTATCAGTGATGCTTTTGGCAAAGTTTCCAAGAATCATGGTCATCACTAGGTAGAATTACTTTTCAAGGTTGATGCCATCTTAATTCTATCTTTTGCATTGGTACTCCACTGAAAATATGTATTAGAATCTGCTCTTTGTGGGTGCCTATTAATTAATGAGTTAGATCCCTCTGGCTCTGTTACTAGCCAGGTAGGTCAACTTAGACAAGGTGATTTACTCTCTAAGCTTCTGTTTCCATAATAGTCATAGCTACCTCATAGAATCAAGATGAGTAAATGAGATAATTCATGTCAAGCACCTGGCACGGGGCTTGACATAAAGTAATCACTTGATATTGTTGCTATCACTATTCACCTTCTGCAAATACCTGCCCACAATTATTTTAACAAAAAGTAAAAAGATACATTGTAAAAGAAATTAGGGAAAGAGTTATGGAGGGACTACAGAATTGGTGACTTTATCCTTATAATGCTGGTATATGCAAATGGAACTCTCCAAGTAACCATGAGGATGTAAGAGGCCTAAACTGAATGTATGTAGGAACTAGTCAGCTAACTACGATTCTTCTTTCCAAGTTACAGACAGGAGCTCCAGTTGCACATTTTTTTTACTCTGGCCTATATCAGGGAACTCAATTTCTGCCCTTGACAGTTCAGAGCTCAGTACACAGGAGAAGGGGAAGTCCCCCTTAGCTATAATTACTCTCTTTTCTTTGTAAATCAGAAGTCAGGGAGTGAGGCAGTACATTCCATTTGAGGAAAGTGATATATAGATATGTATTGGGGGGTGCAGGGGTGAAGAGAAAGGGGACAAATTAGGCTAGGTACTTTATGTCAACATTAGGATGTTGAATTCATTAAACATCTTCAAGAATCAACCCTATGGTTGCTGGTGGGAGGTGGGAGGGATGGGGTGGCTGGGTGATAAACATTGGGGAGGGTATGTGCTATGGTGAGCGCTGTGAATTGTGTAAGACTGATGAATCACAGACCTGTACCTCTGAAACAAATAATACATTATATGTTAAAAAAAAAAGAAGATAGTAGGAAGGGAAAAATGAAGGGGGGGAAATTGGAGGGGGAGAGGAACCATGAGAGACTATGGAATCTGAGAAAAAAACTGAAGGTTTTAGAGGGGAGGGGGGATGGAGGGATGGGTTAGCCCGGTCATGGGTATTAAGGAGGGCACATATCGAATGGAGCACTGGGTGTTATATGCAAACAATGAATCATGGAACACTACATCAAAAACCAATGATGTAATGAATGGTGAATAATATAACATAATAAAATAAAATTTAAAAAAACTAATATGAATAAACACAGCAATGAAAATTTAAAAAAAAGAGTCAACCTTATGAAGAGAGTTTATCAATCACCAATATAGGAAAAAATATAAAGATAGGAAAAAATCATGGATCCCTTTTCTTGTGGATCTTACCACCTAATGGTTGGAGGTTTTCAGGGGTTCCAGAAGTGAGAACATCTCTCTCTCTCTCTCTCTTTCCTTCTCTCTTTCTCTCCCTCCCACCCCCTGCTCCCACACACATGCACACGCACATACAGATGGAATGACCTATCTATGTATGGGGAAGATTGTGACACTATTCATACCCACCTGAATTTCTTTGTGCTCCTTGCCCTTTCCTTGTCCTTTGGTATCAGGATTGCTGAGGCCCTGACTTGTTGGTCTAGGCTGGTGCTGGAGGGAGAGAGAGAGAGAGAGAGAGACCTCAGACTCCAGTGGAGCTAAGGTTAGTAGCAGATCTTCTGAAACAGTGGTTCTCAAACGTTTTATCCTTAGGACGCATTTACACTCTTAAAAATTATTGAGGGCCCCAAAGAGCTTTTGTTTATGTGTTATATCTATTTAGATTTACCATCTTAGAAATTAAAATATTTATTAATTCACTTAAAATAGCACAAATTCATTACTTATTGCATAAATAGATTTTTAACAAAAAATAATCACATTTTTCAAAACCAAATGAGAAGAGTAGCATTGTTCTACTTTTTTATTTTTCTTCAAATCTCTTTAATATCTGGCTTAATAGAGGGAAGCTGGATTCTCAGATTAGCTTCTAAACTCCGATTGCAATCTCACATGTTAAGTTGGCTCAAGAAAGCTCTACTGTACGCTTGTGAGAGAATGTGAATACAAAAGACAAATAACGTCTTAGTATTGATTTAAAAATCGTTCTGACCCTACAGACCCCTGTGATGAAGGCTGAAAACACACTCCTTAAGGTAATTTTAAAGGAAAGAATTTGGGGACCATCAGAAAGCTGGCAGGCAGTGTTAAGGACTGGAAGTAGGGCCATGGTTCTACAATTAGAGCCCTAATTCTACTACTTACTTACTAGCTGTGCAACCTTGGAAAGGTTATTTATGCCTCAATTTTTCCGTCTTTAAAATGGAGTTCTTAATAGGATCTGCCTTTAATGGCTGTTGTGAAGCTTAATGAGATAATGCAAGCAAAGTGTTTAGCTAATAATAAGTGTTCAATATTAGCTTTGTTTCTTTGGTTTTTATTACTATTAAAGTGCCAATCCATTATGAACCTGTTTCCTCATCTGCCAAATGAGACCTATCTGGATGATCCCCAAAGGTCTTACCCAGCTTTAACATTCTGTGATTTTTCTCCAAAGTCTTCCTTTCCTACATCAGAGATGGGTAGTAGGGGGAAAGGTATATATAATTTTAAGCACTTAATTTTCTGTTGTTTTTGGTAATTAACCACTCTCCCATCCCCACCTTATAAATCTATTAAAAACTTTCAAGGGCTTTAAGAATAAAACTTTGTGAAAAAAATTGTTGTTTTCTTGAGACAAATTAAATTTAGCCCTTTCAGTTGGAGCCAGGAGAGATATCAGAGCAAAAAGAAATTTAAAAGTTTGTTTCCATGTCCCATGGTGGTTTCAGGTCAAAGTCATAATAAGGTTTATCTCATGTCTAAATTTAATTGAAAGGTAAATTAAACTATGTTGAGGGATATTGCTGACTCCTCAGTTTACGAAATACACAGACTAGGTAATAGCATTTTACATGGAAAAGGAAAGCAAGGATCCCAGATTCATAGAGCAGGGATAGAGGAGAAAAAAACAGGGATGAAAAAGCATATTGAAAAGCAAACATTAGACTTGCAGTTTTTGATTGAGGACCCAGAGCAAAAGAAATCAATAAAAATGCTTTGGTTTATTTTTTTTTTCTCCATTTTCACTTAAGTAGTAGTCTCTAATACAATGAAAAGCAGGCACAAAGCATATTAGAAAGGAAATAAGACAAATGATCTCAGAAGTAATAGGAAGTGCAACATGTGTTGCATGCTGCTTAGATTAAATTTACTGGAGCCTTGTTATAAGAGTCCTGTGGGAAGGTATGAGGATTTGCATATAAGGACTTTATAGCAAGGGGATTCTTTGAGGAAATCTTGAGAACACCATAGCTAAAGCATTATTGCTTGTCATGGCTCTCAAGGAAGTACAATAGCAAGGCTTGACTTTGGTGTGAAAATGTGCTGGGATCCAAGTCACAGAAACTTATACTGATAGCAAGAAGTAATATCATGATGACAAATATAATAGAATAATGCTAAAATCATACGCTTAGAAATGACTATCAGGATAGCAACTTTAGAGGTTATAGATAGAATCGGTAACCTGATATGAAATCCTATTGGTAATTTTGATACTACTGACATTACTAGAGTGGTGCTTAATGTGGACTTTTCTATCAAAATCTGTTTGATACCATAATGGAAAGCATGAGATCTTGCAGGGTAAGGAATGAACTCGGATTGAACAAGCAAACCACCTCTGACAAGGAGGGATGTGTTTGTGCTCAGAAGAAAAGGATAATAGATTAAGAACTCTTTTACTTGTAATCACTGAAAAAAATGAATAATATTTTTCATCTTTTTAAAAAATATGTAAACATGAAGGAGCCAAATCTGATTTGTTGCCCTTTGCAACCTGCAATTATCTCTTGACCTTATCCTATATGGAATTAGAAGTCAGCCACTTGTAATTTGTTTCCTTATCAAAGCTGTTATCTGCCTAAGTCTCTCATCTATCCCAGAAAGTATATGAAAAGAGTGCTGACGTGGCAGAGGGTCACAGATGCACCCTATGGGTCCTTCTTTTTGTGCTGAGCAAATATGTTCCCAATTCTAGCCCCACATAGCTCTCCTGAACTGGAGACACTCAGTTCTGGCCGATGCTTTTCAAAGAGCTGGGAAGTGGTTGTGTGGTTACATGATGCTATGGCGGTTATGTATACTGATAGCTGTGTCTGGGAGCAGGCATCCAGACAAGGACCCATCAAAATGGCAAGGGGAAATGAATAGCAAGAGAAGCAGGAACACCCTTTCTCCCCAAAGGACTGGGTGAGTTGATCTGTGGGCAGACAGACCTCTACTGATGCAATTAGAAGGTGCCTGGCATCCTTTTGGGCACACTTTTGGTGCTTGAGCATCCTTTTGGTGCTCAAGTAACAGTTTGATTGAAGTCCTTAGACAGTACAACTGAGCAGGACACATACATGTAATATGTTTCTTTGATGATTAATTCAGAGAAAAGGCTTCAAACTGGTTTCTTTTCTCTATTTATACAGTAGGCAATCTGCTTCAGGAAGTATGACATTTAAATTCCAGTACTGTCTGTCCTTTGTGATAACTGGCACTTTAGCAAAACTCTGCTGAAATAGGAAGGGTTGCAAGTGTGTTCCTCTCCTTAAAACTGCTGGAGAGAATTTAGAGAGGTGAGTTCCCAATATTGACTTCAGTATGGATTTGTGAAAATATCTTACTTCTCTGTTACTCACTTCTCATCTTTCAAAATTAGATGCTTTCCTGTGGGAGATATTTTCCAGTTCTCAGCTCACCCATATCTAGTTCTTTTCACCTTTGGGTGTGTGAAAGGTTTCTATTTCCCAACTTGTTTTGCAGTTCAGTAGGACCATGAGACCAATATTGGCCAATGAGTCATGGGTAGAAGTAATGTGTGTCATTTCCAATCAGAGCATTTCATTGCTAGTGGAAGTCCTCCAGCATTCTTTTGCCTGTGTTGCTGCAACCAGAAATGTTCCAGATGGAGCTTCCATAAGTCTGAGTACTGGTGAGAAGCTATGGAGCAGAGCTCCCTCTGCACCTTCATCTGCATCACCATCATTGCCAGCTGGACTTATAATGTGAGCAAAGAATAAAGTTTTGTTTCAAGTTTCTAGGATATAAATGTCAGTTGTCACCACAGTGTAACTTATTCTGATTGATACATGCCCATTGCTTGATTCTTCAACTAAAAGATTATTTCGTTAGTTTTTAATCCTTTTTCAACACACAGGCCCTTGGTTCTCAGGCTTTAGAATGTATCAGAATCACATCCTGTTTGTTTGATTTTCAGATTCCTGGGTCTTACTTCCAGAGGGTCAGACTTGGTATGTCTTCTGTGAATTCCAAGAATCTGCTTTTTAAAACAAAACAAAACAAAACAAACAAAAAAACATAGAGTTTTTAAATGATTCTGATTCAGGAGGAGGGACCACACTTCAAGAAATGTTGTAAATTTGTATCATGCTATTAAGACTCTGGCTATTATTTCTCAAGTTCTCTTAGTCAGACATGTTCAGATATTAGTAAAAGGTTAAAGGCATTTAGGGCAGGAGTAAGTGTAATGAATATAAAGTTCACCAGCTCTCTTTCAAGGTTGCATGAAGCAAAGATAAAGTGAGGACACAGAAGTAGTGATTAATAGACACAACCACTTTCTAAATGAGAATTCTAAAGATTGTAAATCATTTGAAAATTGAAGTGATGACCTGGAAAACAAGTGAAAATTAAGAAATATCAAGTAAGAAATGGATTTGAAGAAGAGAAAGTAGAAAACATTGAGATAATTCCCTTATAGTTGATTTGGGAGGGAGTGGACAGCAGGAGCCAGAGGGACATTAGACTCTATGTGAAAGGGCCAGAAGAGGAGGAAGTTGTGTTTAACTCTACTTGTGGGCTTTGTTTTTTACCTAGAATTCTGAGGTTGACTCATGGTCTTGATATAGTACTGCCATTTGCAAAGGGTGTGGTTTTCTGTGGATCTAAGGAAGTGTTTTTGGGCCCTCTGGAAGTGAGTTTTACTGAGTTCTCAGAAGGAATTTGCTCCTCTAAATTTCAAAATAAAAGATATTTTTGATATCTACCCCCAGCTATCATTTCCCATACCTACTACAGAGCTTGTTTGTAGATGTGTAAATTTTAGTAGCATTGCACCAATTCCATAAGTTCTGCTTTTGGTGGGATAGAATCATATAGGGATTCTTCCTTTTGCTATTTGTCATGGGTAGTGGGGGACTACATATATGTAACTACTAAAAGCAGCAGTGGAGTCAACAGCAGCATGATGTCTTCAGGAGGTAAGTCCATTTGAACCTATGTAGTCTACTTACTTCAGAAATACATGTATAGAAAAGAACCAACCACCCACAGCAGAGCCATCCATAAGAAATGGAGAGGGCATATTAGGGTTAGTGTAGAGGGAAGCAAGGGGCAATACCTATCTGGGGCTTTAAACCAAGGAGACGGCCTAGGAAAAATGGGGGGGTTCTGCTAGCCAATATTTGAGGTGTTCCTGAAATCATGGTCTTATACATTGAGTTGTTAATATTCCCATCCCCTGCTATCTTCAAGGCGCAAATCACATAAGGCTCCACCCGCACCCACCGTTACTAATACGCTGCTTAGTCTGTCCTTGAGTGATTTCTTTTCCCCTGCAAGGTTGCCTTGCTGTCCCTTGTAAGGATATGTTATTTGTATAAACATCTGAGGAAAAGGAGCAGAAGCAGTGGGCTGCATGATTTTCTTGGGTTCCTTACTGAATGTTGACCTGGGTCCTTCATTCTACATCCCCTCTAACCTGAAGGAGTTCAGAGTATGTCAACCCAAAATATGCCACTCTGGTATAGGATTATTTTGAGCTGAAGGCAGTTGAGAAAAAGCCACCCAGGATGAACTCTCTGCCTTCCCCTATCTGCCTTAAAGCAGAACATAAGTTCCCCCGGTGAAGGTGTCAGCCCCACCTACTAACTGGCTCTTATCTTCCACCAGTTTCCGCATATATTTGCCTTTCCATTATTTGTTACTCCAGACACTCAAAGTTTTGTCTTGTCACTTCTCTAAAAAATTATTGTCCTTTGCTGAGATGCTTTGTAAGTCCAAGTTCTAACTACCCCTTTGAGTTACTCATCACTGAGTGCTCTTGTGTAAATGCACAATGCACATGTTAATAGACTTTTGTTCCTTTTCTTCTTGTTAATGTATCTTTTGCCAGTCTAACTTACAGGGCCCTAGCTGGAGAACCTAAGATGGGGTTTTTTCCTTCCCCTGAAACCCTATGTCCTACTTTTCATCCCATAATTTTAATGATTTATTTATTTATTTATTTATTTATTTATTTATTTATTTGAGAGAGAGAGAGAGAGAGAGAAAGACTTTGCACCAGCAGGGGGAGGGCAGAGAGAGAAGCAGACTCCCCATTGAGCAGGGAGCCTGATGAGGGACTCAGTCCCAGGACCATGGGATCATGACCTGAGCTGAAGGCAGACACTTAACTGACTGAGCCACCCAGGTGCCCCTTTAATTTTAATGATTTTTAACTCATATACCTTAGAAAGAAAATTTTTATTGCAAGAGAGAGAGCCAAGTTGGCCTAACATATGCAGAAAAAAAGTATGATGCACAAATATGTTGTGTGTACATGTATGTCTAAATGTCATATACTTGAAAAGTCCAGGGATATCTGAGTTCAGGTGTGACTAGAGTGACACACTCAAACAGTGTTGAAGAGTCTGTTTTCTCAGTCCTGCTTTCTTCTCAATTGTTTTTCTCCATTAGATTCTCCTTAAGAGATAGTAAATATTCTCTTAACTTGCATTCTTCTAGATTAGCAAAATCAGTGGGAGGAGAGTACCAATTTCTCTGGAATTTTAGCAGAAAGTCTTGGGCTGATGTCTGTTAGCTCTGACTGGCCCGTCTTGAGTCCTATTCCATCGTTGAATCAGTTACTGTGAACGTTCAGGTGGACTTTGCTAATTGGCCAGGTCTTGGCTATGCACCCACCCCTGAATATTGAAGCTAGGGTAAATTTCACCTGAACCATATGAAAAGAGATTAGGGAAGGGAGTAGTTCCCCAAAGGAAAATCAGAATATTCTTACCAGAAAAGGGAGAAATAGCTGCTAGAAGACAAAACCCCAAACTGTCCACAGCAGAAGGTATATTAAAATCTCCTGTTTAAAAGTGAAATTTGAAGTTTTTAAGTTCTAATAAAGAGCCAAGAGAGGATGAGAATTGGATTTACTTCTTTCTCATTCACTTTATCAACCAGTCAGTATAGGAAGTGAAAAAAATCCAGTTCTCAGGAGAAACATCCTTTATTTGACCTGATTTAGGAGTCCGGAGATAATTTGCATAATAGGATTAACATTGCTTCTTATTGGTGCCAGATAGGCTGAAGCTCTTAGGATTTCTATTATAAACTTCTACTTTACTCTAATATCTATAGGGAAGAAAAACTTTTTTGCTTCCTCCCTGCTAGGTTCTTTGGTTGATCGAATAATTAAATTAACATGAGATGGATTAACAGGAGAAAATTTAATTTTGAATGTATGAGAGTTCATAAAAATGAGACTCAATTAAGTGGCCAGGGAAGGCCACTTTTATACATTTTAAAGAAACAATTATTTGTGAAGAATTGACAAAGAAATTTGGACTTGGAGTAGCAAATTAATAAAGAAGTAACAAGATTTGTTTATGCAGCCTTCTTGGCCCTGAATTCCCTATCTTTAGCAATAAGGATGCCTTCTATCCTCCAGGTTCAGGGACAGTACCCTTCACATAGGGAATTTATTTCCTGCTTTTGGGAGGCAAAGGATGGTCAGAATGTCCTTCTTGCACCAGCTGTTTAAGTAATTTTAATTCAGAATGATCAATGTGTCAAAGTAGCATATTTTGGGGTGGCATATTTTGCTTCTTCTTGTATCCAAACTTGTCATTTTTGTCAATGAGATGTATCTTGTCATATACACAATTCATCATGTATTTCATTATTTTATGTCAGGAGCAAGAGTCTTCACTGCTTTTTATAATGAAAAGCAACTAGTTATTGTTTTTAAAGATGTGAAACAAAGTTTACCTTTTATTAAGGAAATTTCACTGAAAATAAAAACTCCACAGAATTTTTCTGCGACAGAATCTTTTACATTCTTTTTTTTTTTAAAGATTTTTATTTGTTTGACAGAGAGAGAGAGCACAAGCAGGGGGAGCAACAGGCAGAGGGAGAAGCAGGCTCCCCACTGAGCAGGGAGTCCCATGTGGGGCTCCATCCCAGGACCCTGGGATCATGACCTGAGCCGAAGGCAGACGCTTAAAGACTGAGCCACCCAGGCACGCCAGAATTTTTACATTCTTAAGTGTGTATTAATAAAGTGGGCTCTGGTCAAACCCCAGCCCTGCACTGAATGAGCTGGGTGACCTGGGCAAGTTACTTTGCTTCAAGTGTAAAATGGTATAAGATGAGAAACTTTCTCCTAGTGTTGCATGAGGATTAAATAAGTGAATGCATGTAAAGACCTTGGAACAGTGTCTGGCACATTGTTAGGATTCAATAGATATTAACTATTCTAACCTCTTAGATGTAGATGACCTGAATTGTTAATTCCTTTCATACAGTTCTTTGTTTGATAATTTTATGTGCAGGAACTGCTGGTTTGAGATTTGCAGCCTAAATATTTCTTACCCAGTCTTTATAGACTATATTCCTTATGCTGTGCTTTTTATTCCCATGATTTATTCATTTCATAACTGGAAGCCTGTATATTCTACTCCTTCTCATCCATTTTGTGCACACACACACACAAACACACACACCACTTCTTCCTTATCCATTCATCTGTTGATGGACACTGACTTAGGTTGCTTTCGTATCTTGGCTATTGAAAAATAATGCTGCAGTAAACATAGGAGTGCATATTTCCTTTTGAATTAGTGTCTTCATTTTCTTTGGATAAATACCCAGTAGTGAAATTACTGGATCATATGGTAGTTTTATTTTTAATTTTTTGAGGAAACTCCATACTGTTTGTTTATTTATTTATTTATTTTTTAAAGATTTTATGTGTTTATTTGATAGAGACACAGTGAGAAAGGGAACACAAGCAGGGGGAGTGGGAGAGGTAGAAGCAGGCTCCGCGCAGAGAAGGGAGCCCGACGCGGGGCTCGATCCCAGGACCCTGGGATCATGACCTGAGCCGAAGGCAGGCGCTTAACGACTGAGCCACCCAGGAGCCCCTCCATACTGTTTTTCACAGCAGCTGCGCCAATTTACATTGCCACCAACAGTGCATGAGGCTTCCTTTCTCTCCACATCCTCACCAAAACTTGTTATTTCTTCTGTTTTTTATTTTAGCCATTTGACAGGTGATATCTCATTGTGGTATTTTTGTTTTGTTTTTTGTTATTTGGAATTGAGCCAGAGATTTTATTTTTTAAATTTAAATTAGCCAACATATAGTACATCATTAGTTTCTGTGATTCATCAGTTCCATATAACACCCAGTGCTCATCACATCATGTGCCCTCCTTAATGCCCATCACCCAGTTACCCCATCCCCCCACTTACCTCCTCTTCTGCAATCCTCAGTTTGTTTCCTGGAATCAAGAGTCTCATGTGATTTTTTTCCCCTTCAGTTTTTCCTTCCTTTCCCTATGATCCTCTGTGTTATTTCTTATATTCCACATATGAATGAAACTGTATAATTGTCTTTCTCTGATTGATTTATTTCATTTAGCATAATACTCTCCAGTTCTATCCATATCAATGTAAATGGTAGGTATTCATCCTTTCTGGTGGCTTAGTAATATTCCATTGTATATATGAGCCACATCTTCTTTATCCATCCATCTGTTGAAGGACATCTCCACTCCTCCCACGGTTTGGCTATTGTGGACATTATTGCTATGAACATTGGAGCGCATGTGCCCCTTCTTTTCACTATTTCCGTATCTTTGGGGTAAATGCCCAGTAGTGTAATCACTGGGTCCTAGCGTAACTCTATTTTTAACATCTTGAGGAACCTCCATACTGTTTTCTCCACAGTGGCTGTACCAACTTGCATTCCCACCAACAGTGTAAAAGTGTTCCCCTTTCTCCACATCTTCACTAACAATTTGTTGTTCCCTATTTTGTTAATTTTAACCATTCTAAATGGTGTGAGGTGGTATCCCATTGTGATTTTGATTTATATTTCCCTGGTGGCAAGTGATGTGGAGCATTTTTTCATGTGTCTGTTGGCCATTTGTATGTGTTCTTTGGAGAAATGTCTGTTCATGTCTTCTGCCCATTTCTTGACTGGATTATTTGTTTTTTGGGTGTTGAGTTTGAGAAGTTCTTTATAGATTTTGGATACTAGGCCTTTATCTGATAATGTCATTTGCAAATATCTTCTCCCATTCTGTAGGTTTCCTTTTAGTTTTGTTGACTGTTTCCTTTGCTGTGCAGAAGCTTTCTATCTTGATGAAGTCCCAGTAGTTCATTTTTGCCTTTGTTTCCATTGCCTTTGGAGATGTGTCTAGCAAGAATTTGCTGCAGCTGACATCAAAAAGGTTGCTGTCTGTGTTCTCCTTTAGGATTTTGATGGATTCCTGTCTCACATTGAGGTCTTTCATCCATTTTCAGTTTATCTTTGTGTATGATGTAAGAAAGTGGCCCAGTTTCATTCCTCTACATGTGGCTGTCCAATTTTCCCAGCACCATTTATTGAAGAGGCTGTCTTTTTTCCATTGTATATTTGTTCATGCTTTGTCGAAGATTAGTTGACCATAGAACTGAGGGTCCATTTCTGGGCTCTCTATTCTGTTTCATTGATCTATGTGTCTGTTTTTGTGCCAGTAACATGCTGTCTTGATCACAGCTTTGTGATATAGCTTGAAGTCAGGCATTGTGATTACCCTCAGCTTTTGTTTTCTTTTTCAACATTCCCCTGGCGATTTGGGGTCTTTTCTGGTTCCATACAAATTTTAGGACTGTTTGTTCCAGCTCTGTGAAAAATGTCAATGGTACTTTGATAGGGATTGCATTGAATGTGTAGATTGTTCTGGACAGCATAGACATTTTCACAATGTTTATTCTTCTAATCCATGAGCATGGAATGTTTTCCCATCTCTTTGTGTCTTCCTCAATTTCTTTCATAAGTGTTCTGTTGTTTCTAGAGTACAGATCCTTTACCTCTTTGGTTAGGTTCATTTGTAGGTATCTTATGGTTTTTGGTGCAATTGTAGGTGGGATCAATTCCTTAATTTCTTTTTCCTTAGTCACATTGTTAGTGTATAGAAATGCAACTGATTTCTGTGCATTGATTTTGTATCCTGCCACGTTGCTGAATTGCTGTATGAGTTCTAGCAATTTTGGGGTGGAGTCTTTTGGCTTTTCCACATAAAGTATCATGTCATTTGTGAAGAGTTAGCATTTGACTTCTTTGAATTTGAATACATTTTATTTCTTTTTGTTGTCTGATTGCTGAGGCTAGGACTTCTAGTACTATGTTGACTAATAGTGGTGAGAGTGGGCATCCCTGTCATGTTCCTGACCTTAAGAGGAAAGCTCTTAGATTTCCCCATTGAGAATGATATTTGCTGTGGGTTTTTCATAGATAGCTTTTATGATATTGAGGTATGTTCCTTCTATCCCTATACTTTGAAGAGTTTTAATCAAGAAAGGATGCCGTATTTTTTTTTTTAATTTTTTATTGTTATGTTAATCACCATATATTACATAATTTGTTTTGGTGTACTGTTCCATGATTCATTGCTTGTTCATAACACCCAGTGCTCCATGCAGAATGTGCCCTCTTTAATACCCATCACCAGGCTAACCCATCCCCCACCCTCCTCCCCTCCAGAACCCTCAGTTTGTTTTTCAGAGTCCATCATCTCTCCTGGTTCGTCTCCCCCTCTGACTTACTCCCCTTCATTCTTCCTCTCCTGCTATCTTCTTCTTTTTCTTTTTTCTTAAAATATGTTGCGTTATTTGTTTCAGAAGTACAGATATGTGATTCAACAGTCTTACACAATTCACAGCGCTCACTGTAGCACATATCTTCCCCAATGTCCATCACCCAGCCACCCCATCCCTCCCACCCCCGACCACTCCAGCAACCCTCAGTTTGTTCCTGAGATTAAGAATTCCTCGTATCAGTGAGGTCATATGATACATGTCTTTCTCTTATTGACTTATTTCACTCAGCATAACACCCTCCAGTTCCATCCACGTCGTTGCAAATGGCAAGATCTCATTCCTTTTGATGGCTGCATAATATTCCATTGTGTATATATACCATTTCTTCTTTATCCATTCATCTGTCGATGGACATCTTGGCTCTTTCCAGTTTGGCTATTGTGGACATTGCTGCTATAAACATTGGGGTGCACGTACCCCTTCGGGTCCCTACATTTGTATCTTTGGGGTAAATACCCAGTAGTGCAATTGCTGGATCGAATGGTAGCTCTAATTTCAACTGTTTGAGGAACCTCCATACTGTTTTCCAGAGGGGTTGCACCAGCTTGCATTCCCACCAACAGTGTAGGAGGGTTCCCCTTTCTCCACCTCCCCGCAAACATCTGTCGTTCCCTGACTTGTTAATTTTAGCCATTCTGACGGGTGTGAGGTGGTATCTCATTGAGGTTTTGATTTGGATTTCCCTGATGCCGAGCGATGTTGAGCACTTTTTCATGTGCCTGTTGGCCATTTGGATGTCTTCTTTGGAAAAATGTCTGTTCATGTCTTCTGCCCATTTCTTGATTGGATTATTTGTTCTTTGGGTGTTGAGTTTGATAAGTTCTTTATAGATTTTGGATACTAGCCCTTTATCTGATATGTCATTTGCAAATATTTTCTCCCATTTTGTCGGTTGTCTTTTGGTTTTGTGAACTGTTTCTTTTGCTGTGCAAAAGCTTTTTATCTTGATGAAGTCCCAATAGTTCATTTTTGCCCTGGCTTCCTGTGCCTTTGGTGATGTTTCTAGGAAGAAGTTGCTGCGGCTGAGGTCGAAGAGGTTGCTACCTGTGTTCTCCTTTAGGATTTGGATGGACTCCTGTCTCACGTTTAGGTCTTTCAAACATTTGGAGTCTATTTTTGTGTGTGGTGTAAGGAAATGGTCCCGTTTCATTCTTCTGCATGTGGCTGTCCAATTTTCCCAACACCATTTGTTGAAGAGACTGTCTTTTTTCCACTGGACATTCTTTCCTGCTTTGTCAAAGATAAGTTGACCATAGAGTTGAGGGTCCATTTCTGCGCTCTTGATTCTGTTCCATTGATCTATGTGTCTGTTTTTGTGCCAGTACCATACTGTCTTGATGATGACAGCTTTGTAATAGAGCTGGAAGTCCGGAATTGTGATGCCGCCAGCTTTGCTTTTCTTTTTCAAGATTCCTCTGGCTATTCGGGGTCTCTTCTTGTTCCATACAAATTTTAGGATTATTTGTTCCATTTCTTTGAAAAAAGTGGATGGTATTTTGATGGGCATTGCATTGAATGTGTAGATTGCTCTAGGTAGCATTGACATCTTCACAATGTTGGTTCTCCCAATCCATGAGCATGGAACGTTTTTCCATTTCTTTGTGTCTTCTTCAATTTCTTTCCTAAGTATTTTATAGTTTTCTGAGTACAGATCCTTTGCCTCTTTGGTTAAATTTATTCCTAGGTATCTGATGGTTTTGGGTGCAATTGTGAATGGGATCGACTCCTTGATTTGTCTCTCTTCTGTCTTGTTGTTGGTGTATAGGAATGCCACTGATTTCTGTGCATTGATTTTATAGCCTGCTACTTGACTGGATTCCTGTATGAGTTCTAGCAGTTTTGGGGTGGAGTCTTTTGGGTTTTCCACATAAAGTATCATATCATCTGCAAAGAGTGAGAGTTTGACTTCCTCTTTGCCGATTTGGATGCCTTTGATTTCTTTTTGTTGTCTGATTGCTGTGGCTAGGACTTCTAATACTATGTTGAATAGCAGTGGTGAGAGTGGACATCCCTGCCGCGTTCCTGACCTTAGGGGAAAAGCTCTCAGCTTTTCCCCATTGAGAATGATATTCGCTGTAGGTTTTTCATAGATGGCTTTTATGATATTGAGGTATGTACCGTCTATCTCTATACTCTGAAGAGTTTTGATCAAGAAAGGATGTTGTACTTTGTCAAATGCTTTTTCCGCATCTATTGAGAGGATCATATGATTCTTGTTCTTTCTTTTGTTAATGTATTGTATCACGTTGATTGATTTGCGGATGTTGAACCAGCCTTGCAGCCCAGGGATAAATCCCACTTGGTCGTGGTGAATAATCCTTTTAATGTACTGTTGGATCCTATTGGCTAGTATTTTGGTGAGAATTTTTGCATCCATGTTCATCAAGGATATATTGGTCTGTAATTCTCCTTTTTGATGGGATCTTTGTCTGGTTTTGGGATCAAGGTAATGGTGGCCTCATAAAATGAATTTGGAAGTTTTCCTTCCATTTCTATTTTTTGGAACAGTTTCAGGAGAATAGGTATTAATTCTTCTTTAAATGTCTGATAGAATTCCCCTGGGAAGCCATCTGGCCCTGGGCTTTTGTTTCTTGGGAGATTTTTGATGACTGCTTCAATTTCCTTAGTGGTTATAGGTCTGTTCAGGTTTTCTATTTCTTCCTGGTTCAGTTTTGGTAGTTGATACATCTCTAGGAATGCACCCATTTCTTCCAGGTTATCTAATTTGCTGGCATAGAGTTGCTCATAATATGTTCTTATAATTGTTTGTATTTCTTTGGTGTTGGTTGTGATCTCTCCTCTTTCATTCATGATTTTGTTGATTTGGGTCCTTTCTCTTTTCTTTTTGATCAGTCTGGCCAGGGGTTTATCAATCTTGTTAATTCTTTCAAAGAACCAGCTCCTAGTTTCGTTGATCTGTTCTACTGTTCTTTTGGTTTCTAGTTCATTGATTTCTGCTCTGATCTTTATGATTTCTCTTCTCCTGCTGGGTTTAGGCTTTATTTGCTGTTCTTTCTCCAGCTCCTTCAGGTGTAGGGTTAGATTGTGTATTTGAGACCTTTCTTGTTTCTTGAGAAAGGCTTGTATTGCTATATACTTTCCTCTTAGGACTGCCTTTGCTGTATCCCAAAGATTTTGGACAGTTGTGTTTTCATTTTCATTGGTTTCCATGAATTTTTTTAATTCTTCTTTAATTTCCTGGTTGACCCATTCATTCTTTAGTAGGATGCTCTTTAGCCTCCATGTATTTGAGTTCTTTCCGACTTTCCTCTTGTGATTGAGTTCTAGTTTCAAAGCATTGTGGTCTGAAAATATGCAGGGAATGATCCCAATCTTTTGGTACCGGTTGAGACCTGATTTGTGACCTAGGATGTGATCAATTCTGGAGAATGTTCCATGGGCACTAGAGAAGAATGTGTATTCCGTTGCTTTGGGATGGAATGTTCTGAATATGTCTGTGAAGTCCATTTGGGCCAATGTGTCATTTAAAGTCTTATATCCTTGTTGATCTTTTGCTTAGATGATCTGTCCATTTCAGTCAGGGGGGTGTTAAAGTCCCCCACTATTATTGTATTGTTGTCAATGTGTTTCTTTGCTTTTGTTATTAATTGCCTTATATAATTGGCTGCTCCCATGTTCGGGGCATAGATATTTACAATTGTTAGATCTTCTTGTTGAATAGACCCTTTAAGTAGGATATAGTGTCCTTCCTCATCTCTTATTACAGTCTTTGTTTTAAAATCTAGTTTGTCTGATATAAGGATTGCCACCCCAGCTTTCTTTTGGTGTCCATTAGCATGGTAAATGGTTTTCCACCCCCTCACTTTCAATCTGGGTGTGTCTTTGGGTCTAAAATGAGTCTCTTGCAGAAGCATATCGATGGGTCTTGTTTTTTAATCCAATCTGATAGCCTGTGTCTTTTGATTGGGGCATTGAGCCCATTTACATTCAGGGCAACTATTGAAAGGTATGAATTTGGTGGCATTGTATTGCCTGTAGGGTGACTGTTACTGTATGTTGTCTGTGTTCCTTTCTGATCTTTGCTGCTTTTAGGCTCTCTCTTTGCTTAGAGGACCCCTTTCAATATTTCTTGAGGGCTGGTTTCATGTTTGCAAATTCCTTTAGTTTTTGTTTGTCCTGGAAGCTTTTTATCTCTCCTTCTATTTTCAATGACAGCCTAGCTGGATATAGTATTCTTGGCTGCATATTTTTCTCGTTTAGTGCTCTGAAGATATCTTGCCAGTCCTTTCTGGCCTGCCAGGTCTCTGTGGATAGGTCTGTTGCCAATCTAATATTTTTACCATTGTAGGTTACATATCTCTTCTCCTGAGCTGCTTTCAGGATTTTCTCTTTGTCTCTGAGACTCGTAAGTTTTACTATTAGATGTTGGGGTGTTGACCTATTATTATTGATTTTGAGAGGGGTTCTCTGTGCCTCCTGGATTTTGATGCCTGTTTCCTTCCTCACATTAGGGAAGTTCTCTGCTATTATTTCCTCCAATATACCTTCTGCCCCTCTCTCTCTTTCTTCTTCTTCTGGGATCCCAATTATTCTAATGTTGTTTCATCTTATCGAATCACTTATCTCTCGAATTCTGCCCTCGTGATCCTGTAGTTGTTTCTCCCTCTTTTTCTCAGCTTCTTTACTTTCCATCATTTGGTCTTCTATATCACTGATTCTCTCTTCTGCCTCATTTATCCTAGCAGTTAGTGCCCCCATTTTTGATTGCACCTCATCAATAGCCTTTTTGATTTCGACTTGGTTAGATTTTAGTTCTTTTATTTCTCCAGAAAGGGTTTCTCTAATAACTTCCACGCTTTTTTGAAGCCCAGCTAGTATCTTTAAAGTCATGATTCTGAACTCTAGGTCCGACATCGTACTAATGTCCGTATTGAGTAGGTCCCTGGCTGACGGTACTACCTCTTGTTCTTTTTGCTGAGGTGATTTTTTTCGTCTTGTCATTTTGTCCAGAGGAGAATAGATGAATGAGAGAACAAAATGCTAACAGGTTTACAACGTCCCCAGCAAATATACTGTATACAAATCAGAAAAGACCTGAAACCAGGGGAAAAGAAAAGGAAAGAAAGAAAAAAGAAAGAGAAAAAAAAAAAAAGAAAGAAAAAAAAAGATAAAAACAAAAACAGAACAATACAAAAAAAGCAGAATGTGATCAAATATGATCAGGCTAGTGCATAGATCAGTGCCACACACTAGATTTTGGGCGTATTTTGGTCTGTTAGAAAAAAGTGCCTCCTAAAATTTTAAAGGAAGAAAGACATATATGTACAAAATAAGGGTTGATACAATGAAGGGATAGAAGATGACTGTAAAGATGAAAATTATAAAAGATTTTATAAAAGGACTTGATTAGATAAGAAGTTGTTTGAAAAAAGAAAGAAGATTTCAAAAAAAATAAAAAAGGGAGAGAATGTGATCAGGCAGGAGACTAGAACAGAACCATACACTAGTGATTTAGGGTATATTTTTATCTGTTAGAAGAAACTGTATCTCAAAATTTTAAAGAGAGAACAACTTATATATATATGCCAAAAATAAGGGTAACTACTATGAAGTGATAAAATATGACTCTAAAAATGAAAAATAAAAAAAATGTTTTTTTTTTTTTTAAAAAGAGATTGATAAGATGTTGGTTGAAAAAGGGAAAAAGAAAAAGAAAAAAAAAACAGTTAACACAAATTAACTTTGATGAACTAATGAATCATGGTAAAAAAAAGCCATGAATTCTATGTGCAGTATTCCCCTAGCGCTGGAGTTCTCCCGTTCTCCTTGATCGGTAAACTTGGTCTTGGCTTGCTGGCTGTTCGTGCTGATCTTCTGGGGGAGGGGCCAGTTGCTGTGGTTTCCAAATGTCTTTGCCGGAGGCTGAATTGCCCCGCCCTTGTCGGTCCGGGCTAAGCAAGCTGCTCGGGTTTGATCTCAGGAGCTTTTGTTCCCTGCAAGCTCTCCGTACAGCCTTGGAGGACCAGGGCAAAAATGGTGGCCTCCCAATCTCCACCCGGAGGAGCTGAGAACTCGGGGCCCGCTTCTCAGTGCGCCCCCAGAGAAAAGCAGTCACTCCCTTGTCCCTGGTCTCCGGCCACACTCCGTGCTCACCCGGCCTGTGACCGAGCGTTTGTATCTCTGGCACCTGACCCCGTGTGGAGTCTCCAAACCCAGCAGATCCCTGCGGTGCGTTCCCGCGCCCCTCCTCCCTGGGAAGGAAGGGGAGTCTCCCTGGCTCTGCCGCCTGTTGTGTCCCTGCTGCAGGAGCAGTGGCCCGACTGGGCCGCGGATCACAGTTTATGGCCACCCCGAGCTGAGAGCCCGCGCCTCAGCTCCGTCTCTGCAGCCGGCTTCCCCGCTCCGATACCTGGGAGCTCTGGCGCACTCAGGCTCCCCCGGTCTTTCTGTGACCCCAAGGGTCCTGAGACCCCAATGTCCTGCGAGGGTTCCACTCCCGCTTAGCCACTGGAGTGACGTCCCTCAGCGGAGCCGACTTCTAAAATGTCCGATTTTGTGCTCCGCGGCTCTATCACTTGCCAGAAGCGGCCGGCGGAGGCCCCTCTCCCACCATCTATCCTCCGGAATATCGCCTCGGATTCACTTCTCCGCACGTCCTACCTTCCAGTAAGTGGTCGCTTCTCTGTTCAGAGAGTTGTTGCTACTCTCCTCTTTGATATCCTGTTGAGTTCGTAGGTGTTCAGAATGGTTTGATCCCTATTCAGCTGAATTCCTGAGACCAGACGAAATCTAGGTCTCCTACTCCTCTGCCATCTTGCTCCGTCCGAAGGATGCTGTATTTTGTCAGATGCTTTTTTCTGCATCAATTGAGAGGATCATATGGTTCTTGTCTTTTCTTTTATTAATGTGATCTATCACGTTGATTGATTTGTGAATTTTGAACCGCCCTTGCATCCCAGGAATAAATCCCACTCAAAACCTCCCAAAAAACAAGATTCCAGGGCCAGATGGCTTCCCAGGGGAATTCTACCAAACATTTAAAGAAGAAATAATACCTATTCTCCTGAAGCTGTTTCAAAAAATAGAAATGGAAGGAACACTTCCAAACCTGTTCTATGCGGCCAGCGTTACCTTAATCCCAAAACCAGACAAAGACCCCATCAAAAGGGAGAATTACAAACCAATATCCCTGATGAACATGGATGCCAAAATACTCACCAAGATACTAGCCAATAGGATCCAACAGTACATTAAAAGGATTATTAATTGTGGTTTTGATTTGCATTTCCCTGATGATGAGTGATGTTCAGCATCTTTTTCATGTGTTTGTTGGCCATCTATATGTTTTCTTTGGAAAAATGTCTATTCAGTTCCTCCACCCATTTTTATTTGGATTATTTTTTGATGTTGGGTTGTGTTAACCCCTTATTAGATATGTTATTTGCAAATATCTTCTCCTAGTCAGTAGATTACATTTCACATTTTTGTTTTGTTGATGGTTTCCTTCACTGTGGAAAAGCTTTTCATTTTGGTGTAGCCCCAACCATTTATTTTTGCTTTGGTTTCTCTTGCCTTAGGAGACATATCTAGAAAAATGTTGCTACAGCTGATGTCAGAGAGATTACTACCTGTGTTCTTTCGGAATTTTAATGTTTCTCTTCTCATTTTTAAGTATTTAATCCGTTTTTAGTTTATTTTTGTGTATGGTGTTAAAAAGTGGTCCAGTTTCATTCTTTTACATGTAGCTGTCCAATTATCCCAGCACCATTTATTGAAGAAACCATTCTTCCTCCATTGTATATTCTTACCTCCTTTGCCATAGATTAATTGACTATATAATTGTATTTCTGGGGTCTCTATTCTGTTCCATTGATTTATGTGTCTTTTTGTGCCTGTAATATGCTGTTTTGAATTACTTCATTTTGTAGTTTGTCTTGAAGTCTGGGATTGTAATACCTCCAGTTTTCTTTCTCATGATTACTTTGGCTATTTTCGGTCTTTTGTGGTCCCATACAAATTTTAGGATTATTTGTTGTAGTTTGGTGAAAAATGCTGTTGGTATTTTGATAGGGATTGCATTAAATCTGTAGATTGCTTTGGGTAATATGGACATTTTAAGAATACTAATTCTTCCAGTCCATGAGCTGGAATATTTGTTTGTGTCATCTTCAGTTACTTCCATCAGTGTTCTATAGTTGTCAGAGTACTGATCTTTTACCTCTTTGGTTGAGTTTATTTCTAGGTACTTTATTCTTTTTGGTGCAACTTTAAATTACGTTTTTAAATTATCATTCTGCTACTTCATTATTACTGTATATTAATGCTACTGATTTCTGGTATAATTTTTTATCCTTCCACTTTACTGAATTCATTTATGACTTCTGGCAGATTTTTGGTGGAGCTTTTAGTGTTTTTTATGTATATTATCATGCCATCTGCAATTAGTGACAGCTTAACTTCTTTATCAATATGGATGCCTCTTCTTTCTCTTGTCTGCTATGGCTGGGACTTCCAATACTGTGTTGAATAAAAGTCGTGAGAGGGGAATCCCTTGTGTTGTTCTTGACCTTACAGGAAAAGCTCTCATTTTTTTCTCCGTTGAGTAAGACTTAGCTGGGTTTCTCATATATGGCCTTTATTATGTTAAGGTATGTTCCCTCAAAGCCTAGTTTGTTGAGAGTTTTTATCATGAATAGTTCCTGAATTTTGTCAAATGTTTTTTCTCCCTCTATTGAGATATGATTTTTATCCTTTTTGTTGATGTATGATGTTGTTTGATTTACAAATATTGAGCCATCCTTGCATTTCTGGAATAAATCCCACTTGATCATGGAGAAGGAAGGACCCTTTTAACATATTGTTGAATGTGGTTTGTTAATATTTTGTTGATGATTTTTACATCTGTGTTCATCAGGGATATTGGCCTGTAGTTTTCTTTTCTTGTGGTATCTGAGTATGGTTTTGGCATTAGGGTAATGCTGGCCTCATAGAAGGTATTTGGAAGCTTTTCTTCTATTTTTTGGAATAGTTTGAGGAGTATAGGTATTAACTCTTCTTTCAGTGTTTGGTAGAATTCACTTGTGAATTCATCTGGTCTTGGACTGTTATTTTTTGGTAGTTTTTTGATTACCACTTCAATTTTATTATTTGCCATCTGTCTGTTCAGATTTTCTATTTCTTCCTGATTAAGTTTTGGAAGATTGTATGTTTGTAGGACTTTATCCATTTCTCTTAGATTGCCCAATTTGTTGGCATATAATTTTTCATCATGTTGTTTTACAATCCTTTGTATTTCTTTGTTGTCAGTTGTTATTTCTCTCTCATTTCTGATTTTATTTAATTGAGTTTTTTCTTTTTTTTTCTTGATGAGTAAGATATAGCTTTAGAAATTTAGCTTATCTTTTCAAAGAATGAGCTCTTGGTGTCATTGATCTTTTTTTCTGTTTTCTTTTTTTTTTTGTCTTTATGTCATTTATTTTTTCTGAACCTAATTATTCCTTCTTTCTACTCATCTTGGGCTTTGTATGTTTTTCTTTTTCTAGTTCATTTAGGTGTAAGTTTAGAGTGTTTATCTGAGCTTTTTATTGTTTCTTGGGGTAAGGCTGTATTGCTGTATATTTCCCGCTAGAACTACTTTTGCTGCATCCCAAATATTGTGGACCATTGTGTTTTCATTTTCTTTTGTCTCCATGTACTTTTTGATTTCTTTTTTGATTGCTTCATTGATTCAGTGGTTGTTTAGTATCATTTGTTTAGCCTCCACATGTTTGTGTTTTTTTCCAGTTTTTTTCTTGTGACTTATTTTTAGTTTTATACCATTGTAATCAGAAAAGATGCATGGTAGATTTCAGTATTCTTAAATCTATTGAGGCTTGTTTTGTGACCTAATGTGATCTATTCTGGAGAATGTTCCATGTGTACTTGAAAAGAATGTGTATCCTGTTGTTTTTGGATGGAATATTCTATATATGTGTTAGATCCATCTGGTTCAATGTGTCATTCAAAGACACAGTGTTCAAAGAGACTGTTGATTTTCTGCCTGGATGATCTATCCATTGATGTAAGTGGGATGTTAAAGTCCCCTACTATTACTTATTGCCATTTTGTTTTTTGTTTTCTAGTTGTCTTTGTAGTTCTTTTCCTTTCTTCTCTTGCTCTTTCTTTGTGATTGATGGGTTTCTGTTGTGTTATGTTTGACTTTCTTTCTCTTTATTTTTTTGTATATCTATTACAGGTTTTGTGTTTGTAGTTACCATGAGGTACACATATAACATTCTAAATAAATAGTAGTCTATATTAATTTGATGGTCATTTAAGTTCAAACACATTCTAAAGAGAAAAAGAAAAATTAAAAATAAGTTATTTAAGTTATTTTTTACTTCCTCCTTCATGTTTTATGTGTATGTTGTCATATTTTACATCTTTTTACTTCATAATTTTCTTATGTCTATTTCTGGCCATTTCTTTTCTACTTAAAGAAGTCCTTTAACAATACTTGTAAAGCTGGTTTGGTAGTGATAAATTACTTTATCTTTTGTATGTGTGGGAAACTCTTTATCTCTCTTTCAAATCTGAATGATAGCCTTGGTGAGTAGAATATTCTTGGTTCTATGTTTTTTCGTTTCAGCACTGTGAACATATTATTCCACTCTCTTCTGGCCTGCAAAGGTTCTGCTGAAAACTCAGCTCATAGCCTTATAGTTTTCCGCTTGTGGTAACTTTTGCTTCTCTCTTGCTGCTCTTAAAATTATCTTTTTATATTTAACCTTTGACATTTTAATTATTATGTATATTTGTGTGGACCTCCTTGGGTTCATCTTTTTAGGAACTGTCTGTGCTTCTTGGACATGTATTTCTATCCCTCGGTTAGGGAAGTTTTCAACTATTATTTCTTTAAATACGTTTTCTACCCCTTTCTTTCTTCTTCTTATGGGATCCCTATAATTCAATTGTTTGTTTGCTTGATATTGTCCAAGAGATCCCTTAATCTATCCTCATTTTAAAAATTCTTTTCTCTTTTTGCCCTTCAGCTTGGGTGATCTCCATTACCCTGTCTTCCAGATTGCTGATTTGTTCTTTTGCATCCTCTGTTCTGTTGATTTCCTCTAGTGTGTTATTTATTTCAGTTATTGTATTCTTAAGTTTTTTTGTTTTTTTTTTTTATGTTTTCTATCTTTTTATTGAAGGTCTCACTGAGTTCTTCTACTCTTCTCTCCAGCCTGGTTAATATCTTTATGATCATTGTTTTAAATTCTTTATCAGGCATATTGCTTATCTCCATTTCAATTAATTCTTTTTTCTGATTTTTTAAATTTCTTTTTTTTTTAAGATTTTATTTATTTATTTGAGAGAGAGAGAATGAGAGACAGAGAGCACAAGAGGGAAGAGGGTCAGAGGGAGAAGCAGACTCCCTGCCGAGCAGGGAGCCTGATGCGGGACTCGATCCTGGGACTCCAGGATCATGACCTGAGCCAAAGGCAGTCGCTTAACCAACTGAGCCACCCAGGCGCCCTGACTTTTTAAATTTCTTTTGGAGTATATACTTTTGTCTCCCCATTTTGCTTGCCTTTCTGTGTTTGTATGGATTAGGCAGAACAGCTACTTGTAACTTTGAAGGAATGGTCTTGTGTATGGTTGTTCTGTATGTAGACTAGGTAGTTGGTGACTTTTGATGGCTGGCTGGAGCTGTGGCTGATGTGGGCTGGTGGTCCTGGGGCTTTCCATGTAGTGGTGCCTTGTCAGTACAGCTAAAGCTGAAGTGGGTGCAGGCTCGGGTGTCCTGGGGTTCTATGCACTGCGGGTACCCTTGCAGGACAGCTAAAGCTGAAATAGATGCAAATTGGAATGTCCTAGGGCACTCTGTGCAAGGAGACCTTGATGGGGAAGCTGGAACTGATGTGGTATGTGGGCTGGGAGGGCACTGAGCTTTATGTGCATTGTGTACCCTGGCAGGTGGCTAAACCTAAAGTGTGTGCATGCCAGCAGATACTGGGGCTCTATACACAGAGACCACCTTGACAGAATAGCTGAAGTTGAAGTGTATGTAAACCAGGGTATTTCAGGACTCTCCACATAGAGGTTGCCCTGAAGGGGCAGGTGTCATTGAGGTGGGATTCAGGATGGGAGGTCTTGGGGTGCTCTGAGTAGGAGGCTCCCTGGCAGGACAGCTGAAGCTGAAGTGATTGTAAGCTGGGTTGTCTTGGGGTTCTCCACAGGGAGAACAGCTGGTGGAACAGCTGAAGCTGAATTGGAGGCAAGCTGTGGTGTCCCAAGGTGTTCAGTACAGGGGGTTCCCTGGCCGGATGACTAGAGCCTCAGTTAGTGCTCATGGGAGTGTTCTGGAATGTTCACATAGGTGGTGCCCTGCTGTTGTGTTTGAAACTGATATAGGCAAGGGCCTGGGGTTCTTGGTGTGCTCTACACAGGGGGCACCCTGGCAGGGTGGCTGGATCTGAAGTAGATGAGCCAAGAGGTTCTGGAGCACTTTGCACTGTAGGTGCCCTATCAAGCTGTCTGAAGCCAAAGTAGTGTGGTCCTGGAATGTTCTGGGGTGCTTTGCACCTATGTCACTTTGGCATGAAGGTTGGACTGTAGTGAACACTGACCAGGGGTATCCTGGTATGCACTGCCCTCTGGTCACCTTGGTGTGGTGGCTGGGGTGGTATGGGCTATGGGCCCGGGGCTCACTGTGGCAGCAGGCCAGATAAAGCACCCAGAATGTAGATTGTTCTGTGCTTTCAAGGTTAAGGGGGAGTGTAGACAATGTCTGTCAGCCCTACCACCCTGAGAGTGTTCCAGCAGCTCCCCTTACAGTTTGGTGGGATTCTAGGGCTCTTTTATATGCTAGTTGCTCTTTTAAACTGTGGCTTTTTGAAGAAAAAAGAAGAAAGTAGAAAAAAAATGAAAGCAGAAAAGAAGAAAAAAAGAAAGGAAAAAGAAGAGAGGAAAAACAGGAAGAAAGAAGAGAAAAGAAAAAAACTAAGGCTTATTTTCTGTGCCTTAGAGTGACTAGGGCAGGTATGGCCTTGGGAACCCTGGGCTTGTTAAGACAGCAAGCTGGTTATAGGGACCCAGCCCTGCTCCCATCTGTGCTTTTAAGGTATAGAGAAAACCGTGTCACTTCTTTTTTTTAAGATTTATTTATTTATTTGAGAGAAAGAGAGAGAGAGATGGGGAGAGGGGCAGAAGGAAGGGGAGAGAGAGAATCTCAAGCAGATTCCCTGCTGAGCATGGAGCCGGATGTGGGGCTGGATCCCCTGACCCTAAAATGACATGAGCTGAAATTCAAGCGTTGGATGCTTAATTGACTGAACCACCCAGTGGCCATGTCACTCTTTAATGCCTCTGGCCCAAAGTGCATTCTTGTAGCTCTTTGGCCCTTTTAAACCCTGTCTTTCTGTGCCTCAGTGCTGCCAGGGCTGGTGTGGGTCTGTGGACCCAGGGTTTGCTGAGGCATCAAGCCAGTTATGATGTCCAAACCCTGCTCCGGTCTGGGCTTTTAAGGTGTAGGGGGAATGTAAACTGGGTTCTCCAGTCCCTCTGACCTGGAGAGGGTTCCGCTGTTCTTCCTGCTACTGCTGTTTGGTGGAATTCTAGTGTTGTCTCTTTTACATGCTAGTTGCTCTTTAAACTGTGGTGAGGACAGAAGAATTTGTTTCTGGTCCCTTAGTACTGTCCTTCCCCACTGTAGTTTGCAGCACTGAGGGGTGGGAGTTCCCTTTGTAACCATGTCTTTGTCTCTCTTGCTGTCTTTCTGTCTTTTGTTGTGCAGGGGCTGTTCAGCTAGCCCTCAGTTCTTCTTCAGGAGGAATTGTTCTATATATAGGTGTAATTTGGTGTGTTCCATCAAGGAAGTTCAGGGTCTTTCTACATTACCACCTTGGACCAGAACCAAATGCATAGAATTGTTGAATCATTATGTTATACACCTGAAACTAATATAACAGTGTATGGTAATTATACTTTAATTAAAAAAAAGATCTTTCCTAATTCCATATATGAAAAAAATAAAGGTCATTCATTTAGCACATAGTTATTAAGCACTGAATTTATTAATTGAAACAATTAATTCTATAGTTAGTTATTGAGAGCCAATTATGTGCCAAGCACTGACCTACTAGAGGGAATTAGGAGAGGATTAACAATCCTGTAATTGGTTAATTCTTTCTAAGTATTTACTGTGTGAATGCCAGGTGTATAGCCCCCTAACTTGCAATTTTTAAGGTAACTTGCAATTTTTAAAGATAAACTAAAAGTGTGTATGAGTAAAGTGAATATGAAACAATTCTTACTGCCAGGAGGGAGTCTTTCCTGGTGGAGAAATTACCTTCTGAACTCTAAAACACTTCAGTCTACAGGTGGGCCATGAGAATTCCCTTAAGAAGACTATGTAGACTTTTAGCTTTGCTTAAATTATGAAGAAAGAATTATGTAAGAAAATATTAACCTGTATACAAGATTGTGAGGGAATGTTTAAAACTACTTAAGGCATTTTTGTGTGTCCTTTTATTATTATTTTTTACTGTGTGAAAATATACATAACATAAAAATTATCATTTTAACCATTTTCAGTGTACAGTTCAGTAGCATTAAGTACATTGTCATTGTTGACCATTCATGACCATCATGACCATCCTCCAACTCTAGAACTTTTTCATCTTCCCAAATAAATTTCATATTCATTAAACAAAATCTTCTCATTCCTCCCTCCCTCCAACCCCTGGCAATTATCATGCTACTTTTTGTTTTTATGAATTTGACTATCCTCATGCTATAGGCTGAAGTTTTTGTCACCCCAAAGTTCATATATTGAAGCCTAGTCCCCAGTGTGATGGTATTGGGAAGTAGGGCCTTTGCGAGGTGAATTGGATCAAGAAGGCCTCATGAGTGGGATTAGTACCCTTATAAAAGAGACCCTAGAGAAGGAGCCCTGTGAAGACATGGTAAAAAGACAGCTGTCCATGAACCAGGAAGTGGGATCTCACCAGCTACCAGATCTGCTAGTATGTTGATCTTGGATTTTCCAGCTTTCACAGCTGTGAAAAATAAATATTTGTTTTTTATAGTCTGTGGTATTAAAAAAAATTTTTTTTGTTATGTTAGTCACCATACAGTACGTCATTAGTTTTTGATGTAGTGTTCCATGATTCTTTAGTTGCATATAACACCCAGTGCTCATTACAACACATGCCCTCCGTAATACCCATCACTGGGCTACCCCATCCCCCTGCCCCCTCCCCTCTGAAACCCTCAGATTGTTTCCCGGAGTCCATAGTCTCTCATGGTTCATCTCCCCCTCTGATTTCCCCCCTTCAGTTTTCTCTTCTTTCCCCAAATGTCCTCCATGCCATTCCTTGTGTTCCACATATGAGTGAAATCATATGATAATTGTCTTTCTCTGCTTGACTTATTTCACTTAGCATAATCCCCTCCAGTTCCATCCATGTCGATGCAAATAGTGGATATTCATCCTTTCTGATGGCTGAGTAATATTCCATTGTATATATGAACCACATCTTCTTTATCCATTCATCTGTTGAAGGGCATCTTGGCTCCTTCTACAGTTTGGCTATTGTGGACATTGCTGCTATGAACATTGGGGTGCATGTGCCTCTTCTTTTCACTATATCTGTATCTTTGGGGTAATATGGTTTTTTGTTATAGGTAGCCTGAACTGACTAAGATATCTAGGCACTTCATATAAATGGGATTATACAATATTTGTCTGTGACTGGCTTATTTCACTTAGCATAATGTCTTCAAGGTTCATTCATGCTGTAGCATGTGTCAGAATTTCCTTTCTTTTTAGGGCCGGATAACATTTCATTGTATGTATATACATTTTATTTATGCATTTGACATTTAGTTGCTTCTACCTTTTGGCTATTGTGAATAATATTGATGTGAACATGGGTGTTCAAATATCTGTTTGGGGCCCTGCTTTCTGTTCTTTTGGGTAAATACCCAGAAGTGGAATTGCTGGATTGTATCATAATTCTGTGTTTAATTTTATGCGTAACCACCATACTGTTTTTCATAGCGACTGTGTCATTTTACTTTCCCATCAGCAATGCACAAGGATTCTAACTTCTCCTTGCCAACATTTGTTTTTATTTTTATTTATTTATTTATTTATTTGCATTTTCTTTTTTTTAAATTGACATATAATGTATTATTTGTTTCAGGGGTACAGGTCTGTGATTCATCAGTCTTACACAATTCACAGTGCTCACCATAGCACATAATACCCTCCCCAATGTCCCTCACCCAGCCACCCCATCCCTCCCACCTCCCTCCCCTCCAGGAACCCTCAGTTTGTTTCTTGAGATTAAGAGTCTCTTATGGTTTGTCTCCCTCTCTGGTTTTGTCTTGTTTCATTTTTCCCTCCCTTCCCCTATGATCCTCTGTCTTGTTTCTCAAATTCCTCATATCAGTGAGATCATATGATACTTATCTTTCTGATTGACTTATTTCACTTAGTTTAATACCCTCTAGTTCCATCCACGTTGTTGCAAATGGCAAGATTTCATTTTTTGATGGCTGCATAATATTCCTGTGTGTGTGTGTGTGTGTGTGTGTGTGTGTGTGTGTGTGTATACACACACCACATCTTCTCTATCCATTCATCTGTTCTGCAAAGAAGACATCCAAATGGCCAACAGAAACATGCAAAAGTGCTCAACATTACTCGGCATCAGGGAAATATTTTTTGTTATTTTTGATAATAGCCATTTTAATGTGGGTGCAGTGGTATCTTATTTTGGTTTTGATTTGTATTTTCCGAGTGATTAGTGATATTGAACATCTTTTCATGTGCTTATTGGCCATTTGTATATTTTCTTTTCAGAAACTCTATTCAAGTCCTTTTTTCACTTTTAAATCAGGTTGTTTGGTTTTTTGTTGTTGAGTTATAGAAGTGTTTTATTTATTCTAGATATGAATCCCTTATCAGATATGATTTGAAAATATTTTCTCCCATTCTGTGGGTTGCCATTTCATTTGCACATCTTTCAAGCATCTTTAATATGGTTTAGAAGCATGTATTTACATGGAAGTATCCAACATTCATTGAGGCACAGAGGCAGGAGAAAAGAAGCTTTGCCTTGCACATTCTCATAATCAAGTTGGGAGAGGAGACTAACAAACATGTAATTAAAAAACAATGTAATAGGGAACACCAAGGGCTAAAAGAGCACAAAGAACAATGCTGCATTAAGTGTGAAGTGTTTATATCTCTTCACTAAAGATGTTCCCAGAAAAACCTCCACTAGATTTCTCAACCAGGGTATCAACAAATGCCCATATATGGATGACCTATTAGGAAGGTGAGAACCCAGTTTCCATTTCTAGACTGAACATCTTTCCCTAGATGTGTTGCATGTATGTCATAATCTTGTTCTGGCCAGTCTGTATATTTAAAAATAAAATGTGTGAATTTTATTTTATCAAAAAGTGTAATAATTCACCTTTTCATCAAATTCTGATGGAATTTCTTTTTTTTCTTTTTTTTTTTTTAAAGATTTTATTTACTTATTTGACAGAGAGACAGTGAGAGAGGGAACACAAGCAGGGGGAGTGGGAGAGGGAGAAGCAGGCTTCCCGCGGAGCAGGGAGCCCAATGTGGGGCTTGATCCCAGGACCCCAGGATCATGACCTGAGCCGAAGGCAGAAGGCAGACGCTTTATGACTGAGCCACCCAGGCGCCCCTGATTGAATTTATTTTTTAAAAAAAAATCACTGAACTTTCACTTGCAAGGTCATTTTTGTACTTAGATGATGCTTAGATAATACAGAATAAAAAAAGAAGTAATTTTCAGTTCATTATGTCACTGTCATATTTTTAAAGTTTGATTGAATATGAAACATTATTCATACATGATATTTAGACTTTCAGCAAGAAGGTTAGTATAAATTACCTACAACTTCGAGTGATCGCTTTTAATATTCTAGGAAGATTTTGATATCGAGTAAATATTTCACTATTTTAAAAGCTGGCCAGAGCTGTTGAACATAAAGAAAACAATATATGTGACTCCATCATTCTGAAGCTAGACTAAATTTTTAATCTTATCTTTAATTTATTTTAGTCATTGAACATTCATTTTGCTCATCCAGTTAATAATTGATTTTGGATAGCATTATTCTTCCAAGGAGACCAAAACAGAGCAGATAAGTCAGATTTTTCCAGTGCATAAGTGCTTTCCTGTGAATATATTAGATGTTCGGAATCTATACAAATACCTTCTGTAAGGCTGCTTAGTATTCATAGATGATGATAAAAATGATGACTAACAGTTATGTGTTTTGTATAGTTTATAAAGCACTTTTGCATATATTATCTCATTTTATCCTCATAGAAGATTTGTGAAATGGGTGTTATTATCATCATTTCTACATTATAAGTGAGGAAATAAACACAGGGAGAGTTTAAGCAACTTGCTCAAGGTTACTGGACAAGAGCTTGGCTCTAACCTAAGCCTGCTAACTAGAGATTGTGTTCCCTTTCCATCAGTTGCCACATCTCCTCTCATCTCTTTTGGTACATGAGTTCACTTTTCTTCAGAATTTTCTGGAGCCATTACTGATCTGAACAAAATCACTTGTGAGAGCCTTCAAAGGTGTCTCACATGAAGTTGAGCCATGTGATTGAAAGGACAAATTTGGTTATTATTGTGGAAAGAATGAATTCTTAATCTGTCAGGTGAATTACTTAGTTTCGAGTTTGTAGTCCCATGTTGCCAAATGTTTTCAATGGGAAAGCTCAATAAATCAGGATAATATATTCCTTTGTTTTTGCATTCAATTCAAGATTTTCTCACACCATCATCTTCCTTATGAAGTCTGCTTCTAAATTCCCAGAGACTTCCCAGAGACTTTTCAGAGTCTGGGAATCTAGGGCAAGTGAGGGAAGCATTAGGTCTGTGGGTTTCATTTGTCCAGGCTGGCATCTGCTGAACAGTGTATTGGCCCATCTAGTCCCTGAACATCATCTCTTTCTGCCAGCATCTGCTGAGATATCTGAGCTCCCAGCTGGCTTCTGGTAATCAGCCTCCTTTGGCATCTGCTGTGGTGTCCTTGTTCTTACAATAAGGCTCTTCAGATCTGCTTGCCTTCGGTGCCGTACCTTCCTGGCTCTTGGCCACAAGGGGCACAGATCTTCTGTTCCTTCAGTCTTGCTCAGAAACTATGAACCCCTGGGTGCTCTCCGTAGCATTGCTATGCTACTGTTCACCAGCCATGCAGTGCATGGGAGCTTCCAGGGCAGCTGGAAAAGGTGTTGCCTTACCTATTATTTCCTCCCCTCTCTCCACTACAGGCCGTGTCCGGGGAGGGCAGTGTGCAAGGGTTTTTCTAAGGAACACTCACCGCTGGCCATCTGTCTTGCTTCCCCAAGACTCTATTCAATTCTCCAGTCCAAGGATTTGATTTTTAATATATGATTTCCTTGAATATTTAACTCAAGTTAATTGTTTCTTAAGTATTAATTACTAATTACTTATTTACTAAATTACTTAAAGGATAATTTTCTTTTATCCCCATGCCCGATTCCTTCTTTCTCCGCCTTATATATGGACAACAATTTCAACCTATTTAATGTATAAGTTTTTGTTTATATATCTTCTTAAAAATGCAGTTGTTTTAAATGCATTCATTTAATTTACATGAATTACTGTTCTTTGTATAATAATACATAGTAATAACAATAACATTATAATTAATATTATTAAAATATTACCCTTTATCTATTTTGTCCTCATAGTAGGTAGGTACTGATGGGGAATTGGCACAAGAAGCAGACTGTTTCAATTCTTTTGTGAACATTGGAAAAGTTTTTGCTTATTTGGATAATTGACTCATCTTTAAACAGATGTTGAGGGCTTTGCATTAGCTGGACAATAGCGGAAAAACAAATGCAGCCAACTTTCAGCAGTTTCTAGTTGTGAAAGTCATGTTGAACCTCTGTGAGAAAAGCTGCATGGCCTGCCTCAAATCTCATTTCCAGAGGTGAAAGAGAAGACAGGAAAGTGTTAGTTAGGTTGAGATGAGATGCATCACTGCAGTATCTGCAGACCCCCTCACTGCAGAGCCCCTGTGAGTTAGTTGGTATCAGAGCTGCTGCTACTGCCAGGTAGGGAAGCCAGCTAGTCCTGGAGTGACTTAATCCGGGCTTATGTGAAAGAAAAATGTTCCAGGAATCAGCAAGAAATTAAAAAGGCATATTGTAGATCAAAGTTTTTCATCACACTCAAGCTTTATTAATACTAAGCCCCGAACTTGAAATCCTTGCACTTCTGGGTTGAGTGTATTCTCTTTCTGCTGCTGTGAATGACACTCCAAGGCCAGAAGTGAGTGTGGGGCTATTTAAGTGTTATGATGATTAACCATTTTAGCCTAATTTTCTGTCTGCCAATACCATGGGGGTCAACATATGGCTCTTCTGTCTCTGTTAACATTAACCTTCAGCACAAGGATGGCTAGGCCAGACAGCCAGAGAGGAAAAATTCCTTTAAAATCTAAACATGTACATACTCACAGCCTCATAAGACAGAGAGATGGGATTGGAAGAGTGTCCATATGGGGTGGGGCAATGAAGAGGTGGCGAAGAGAGGCAAGAATTGCTATTGCTTCATCTGAAGCCAGTCTAGCTTCAGTCCTCAAATCTTGGAAGAAATATTTTTTTCATTCTTTCTTATCCTTGCTTCCTGGGTACTCCCATGCCACCTGACCCTCTGTGCTCCTCCCAGAATTTTGTGTGCCTAAATTCAGGAAGCATTCAAAAACATGTGTAGACCATGCCTTATAAAAAATCGTATTATTCCTTCTCTTCTTCTAGGAGGTTTTACATTGTTATCTTAGGAAATGGGGATACAGAGGTCTTGGTCAGTGGTGATTTGATTTGCATAAAACTCAATCACTTAGACATTTCTGAGATATTATGCTCTGGTAAAAAAGTATGGTCTGGTTGGGAGTGTAGGGTGGTTCCTGTAATATGTTTCTGTATTTCTTGAGAAATTCAATTGCAAGGCCATCTGGTTCAGGGGTTTATGTCCTTGTCTTGAGATAATTGCATTATCTATACATCAGCAGTGATATCCTCCTTAGCTAACTGAGTCGTCTCACAATTTCTGAAAATATTTTGATTTGATCTTTACTTTTGATTAAAAGACTAGAGCAATGGAACTCTATAAAAGGATGTTCACAAAAAAGAATGAATACAGTGTTTTTTTTGTTTTGTTTTTGCTTACCTTTTTAAAGTTGAGCTAAGGTGGATTTCTTTTGTTTTTGTTGTTCTTTCCCTTCCCCAGTTAAATCCTGTAGAAAATTTTATGAGAACATAGCAGAAATGCGAACTGGTAAATATTGACTATAGATAAGATGCTCATTAAAGAAATTATGGATGAGGGATGCCTGGGTGGCTCAGTCGGGTAAGCGTCTGCCTTCAGCTCAGGTCATGATCCCAGGGTCCTGGGATAGAATCCCACACTGGGCTCCTTGCTCAGTGGGGAGTCTGCTTCTCCCTCTGCCTCTGCTGCTCCTCCTGCTTGTGCTCTCTCTCTCTCACACAAATAAATAAAATAAAATAAATTATAGATGAATGTAGGGATAGGAAAAGGCTAGAAGAATGTAAGGGGGTTTGCAGCTCAGGCATTCAATGAATTGTGACTAAAAGAAAGAGAGACTACGTATGAGTGTATGCTGGGGTAACAGAATGAATCACAGTTGGACAGACCTCGATAAGGAGAAAAAGTAACAGGCATAGGTGAATGAGGAAAAGACCTTTAGGGAGCGGAGTGGAAATGAGGAGAGGTTAATATGAGAAGCTTGAGCCTAAAACATAAGGGAAAAACATCTTCAGATTATAATATATTGAAAATTTCAATTCAGTGTTTGTAATTAAAAACATTAACAAAAAAAGATGAAAAAGGAATGAACTTGAGAAGGAAATCAACTAAAGGAGAATAAGTCACCATAGTGATAGGTCTAGTTATTTATTTGTTTTTTATTGGAAACACTGCTATGGGTCTAGTTGATGTGAAAACCAGTAACCTAGAGTCTAATGCCATTGTATCCAATTAGCAGTTTTTTAGTCATCTTAAAGAAAGAAAACCTGAAGTGCAAACAAACATGATCTAGAATAGGCTGGAACTATGAACTGAATTGGAAACCGAATGAGAAATCTGATCAGTTGAAATGAAAAAGCAGGTACCTCATCTGTTTTTCTCAAGAAGTTTCAAATTTGGCATGAGAAATGCGGGTAGTGTCTGGATAAGTTGATTTTGTTATGTTTTTGTGTTCTGTTCTCCCGCAGTTTCAGAGTTTTATTTCTCCTCCTCTGCTACCTGTCCATTTTGACTTTTAAGTTTTGCAAATGGTTTCCATAAATATAAAATTTTTAGCAATTCCTTTTCTAGGATTTTATGTTATTGACAAACTAGCACATGTAGGCAAACATGTTTGTCTAACCTTGCAGCATTATCTGTAATAGGAAAAGAAATAAACATGTAAATGTCCATCCATCTGAGCAAAAGGGTAATATTTAGAAAATTATTACTGTGTTTTTCTCTTTCTTCTTTTTGAACCCATGAGCATCTGCAGTTAGTCTGAGAAGCTCATCAGCCTGGGAAGGGAGCATAATCAGTTTCTGACATGCAAAGTAGGATCGTACAGCAAAGTGATAGCCTGGGAAGTCAGGCAATTGTCTGAAGAGGATTTTGCAAATATCACTATTTCTCTCCTTTGACATAGGAAGCAACCAGAGATGATCCTCCTGCCTGTGACAGCAAAGTGATAGGGCTTTCCCCCGTATCTTTAATGGTAGAAGGAGCAAGGGAAATCAGAGAAAAGCCTGACCATTTTCTACCCTGGGAGATTTAGGGAAGAAGAGAGAAGGGAAGGAAGTCAGTGGAATAAAAGATATGTATCCCAGTGTTCCCCCTCCCTGATTTTTGCAGATGGGGACTGGAACATTCCGTAAGGGATTTTAATGCTGAGGTGAAAGGGTGCTCTGCTTCTGCATCCCAGGTAGGATCTAGAGAGATCTCCTGTGGGCTAGGCCCTCATGCACCTGGGTGAGGCCACATTACTTTGATAGCACATCTTCAGATTCTACATGGTTCCAGCAAACAGGGCCAAAAGAATGGAAGTTTTGTTTTGTTTTCTAAAGAATCCTTTAGTGAAAGCAAACAGGGTTTGGTGCTGTTATTCTTATCTAAAAGCATTGTGCCCTGTGGCAATGAAGCTGAACTTGGGTAACTGACAACTGATGTGAAATTTCAGAAAGAAACAGCAACCCTCCAATCCTTCTTAGTGACTGCCAAGGCCTTTTACCTATAATTAAAAGGATTATCAAAGAGATATAAATAAAGTACCTTCCTTTATCATTTGGGATGAGGTGGGGTGGGGTGTACAGCAGTGATTCCAAAACATTTGGACTGTTAATCCTTTTCTCAGCTTCAATTGTCCCGAAGACAGCTGCCCTTAGCTAGGACTCCTCCCCACTCCAGCAGGCTGCACTGACATTGTTCTCTGTCAGGGGAATGAAGATAAGTCACCATTCCAGCTATTTAGAGCATCACCATTCTGAGTAACTAAAAGGTTTACACTTAGAAATAAATGGTGGTTTATCTTCATTTTTTTTTGCTGTGGGATGGTACCGGCACGCAGGCCCAACAGCAGCTGCTCTCCAAATGCACGTACCCAGGAGTCTTTGAGAGCTGGGCTCAGTGCCCAAAAAAGTACAAGCACGAAAAATGAAAATACGCACTGAAGAACATTGGGCAGAAAACAACCCTGGCTTGGAATTAATGAGCCCCAGAAAGTCCCTTTCTTAACAGAAAAAATTCATGTCTACTGTGTCTAGAGGTCAATTTTGTTTTAAAATAAAATTCTGATTCATTTTAAGGAGGGCCTAGAGATATTTATGATATGCATGATACTTCTGAGTCTGGTGGCAAATTCTGATTCCTTATTCCTTATTCCTTCTCTTTTTTTCTTATTTTTAATCAAATTCTGGAAATAGAGGAAAAGCACATCTCTCTCCTTTCACCCTGAGTTAAAACAGAAGTTTAAATGTATATATGTACATATATATATATGTAAAACATATATATAGGTTTTGAAGTAAGCATTTCATTGACAAATAGATGGGGAGATTCTTTTGCAGATTTCCCAGTATCTAGTTCTGTGACCTTGAGCAAGCCACTTAATCTCTATGGCCTTTAGTTGCCTCACCTGAGAAGCGGGCATGGGTTTTGATGAATTTACTCCAAGGTTCCTTCTAGCCCTAAGAACCTCTGGATCCAGGCACATGCCCCACATCCCCTATTTATGACCTTCTCCACTCTCTGAGGTGCCATCTTGTCTGTCCAGACATTCAGTAATCTTAGGCTTGGAGCCTGCCCAGACTCCTACCTTTCTACTTCCATAGTTTTTTATGTTCCCTGTCCCCTCCCTTCCCACCTGATCTATGAAGAAGCCAGAAAGCATTGTAGTGTGCAAGACTCCTGATAGCATTAACACAGAACTATTTCAGTTTCCTTCATTGCAGGTTTTGCCACGGTCACCAGCTATAATCCTCAGTTTTTGTGGCTATGTACTTGATTAATGCCTCCCTCCTTCATAGACAGTAAGCCTCATGTGGGCAGACAGCATGTGTCTTTAGCTTGCCCTGGCCCTGCATCCCTAGTGCCCAGCACAGTGTCTGGTACACAGTTGTTTTCCAGTATATATTTGTTTGAATAAATGAATGGGTCCTGTTCAGGCAGCACGTCTTAAATCACATTTAGCAGGCAGCATAAGGGTGGACCTTATTGGAATCCTTGTTTGTTTATATAGGTCAATCCTGAACTGCTATCTAAAGTAGCTACCAGCTTCTCTCCCTCCCATCCACTTCCATCAGCCTACCCTACATCAACCTACCCAACCCACCAATGGACTTTTCCCCATTCTTTTATCCTACCTTATTTCATTTCCATCACTTAATACTACCTGAATTTATTTATTCCTAGCTTTATTATCTGTCTCTTCTATTATAAGATTTGTAAGGGCCAGGAACCATCTTCACCTTATTCAAGGTTGTATCTTTAACATCTAGAATAGCACCAGCACATAGTAGGCTTTAAAAAAACAATTTTTTTTTTTTTTGCTAAATGAATGAAAAATAACAGTGTTTGTAGCTCATTCAAATGACATGGACTCCCTCTAGTTCACTATCCATTAGAAACCTCTGCCTTGCAGTGTCCCTCGCTGTTACCAGGTACTGTTCTCCCTGCTGTCAAGAACATATTGGCTTGTCATATTATTGCCATGTCCCCTGCAAGGCCCAGAGCAGAAGCCATGTTCTTGTATGACAGTTCAGAATAGAGCATCTTCTTCTTAACTTGCTTTACCCTCTTTGCCTTTATTTTAAATTTTCCACAACTCTGAAAAGAAAGAGAACAAGAGTGTACTAACTTGTGTACAAGAGTATACTAACTTGAACAGAGTGCACTAACTCCTCAATCTAATAATGTTTCCTTCACTAGGCAGGCAGGCATGCGTGGTACCCAGGTCTCTCTGGTGAATGAGAAACATCTGCTCTAACTAAACCTGATGTCTTGCAAAACACTCAAGGCTCCTAGTGGCTTTTAGCACAGTACCCAGGGTACCTTCCCTGCCTGCTGTTACTGCTGCCTATTTGGTGGTTGCTTTTTTCTTTCTTTGTGCTTTTGGGTGTGTGTTTTTTTGTTGTTATCTACAGAACCTCTGAGCTTTATTGTAAAAGCCAAAAGAGGAATTGGAATAACAGGTGTTTTTGTTTTGCTGTATAGAGGAGAATTAATGACTTCCTAGTTCAATAAAGGCCATTTTCATACTGTTAAATATCTTGCTTAATTATGTTTAAAATCGAAAGTGTATGTGTTGAGAGGGGGGCATAGGCACTGGGGATGGGGCAGGGCCAGTGGAACATTTGAAATCTTTTCTAAAGGAAAGACTTCCTGGCTTCTAAAGATATCATAAACACATTTCTTCATGCTTCTTATAAATTCTCATGTTTGTCTGTGTAGCAGGCACAAATGAACTTAAATTTAGCCCAAAGTGGCTAAGTAATTGACCCATGCTGCTCCCTAAAGTTTGAAAAAAGTTCTAAATGTTGGGCAAATAAGAGAATAGATTGGGAAAAAGAAAATGCTTATGTCGTAAACTGTTTCTCTACAAACTCTCCAATGAGTTTGATAGAATTAGAAGTCATGTAGCACCGACTGCTTTTCTTATTATGTTGGCCTGTAGTACTGGCTTTCTAGAGATAAAGGAAGCTTTAGTTTGGAAAAACATTCCATTTATAAAGTATAGTTAATTTTATGAATGCTTAACTTTTTAAAAAATGGATTATTTTTCTTAACAATAAAGTGAATACTGGAAACAGTTTCTCACTAATTTGATGTGGATTTCATGAAAAAGGCATTGTTTCTGTGTACAATGTACTAACTCCTTAAAGAAAAAAAAATCTATTGTTTAACATGTTTGCTCACTTGTGCTGTATTGGAATACTACCATATAAATTATTCCTACCAAAGATGTGCTGTTTTATATGACTTCATTGTTAGCCTTCTCCTTCAGATTTCTTCTATAGCTAATTTAGCAAAACTGCATTTAAATCAGTCCCCAATGAGAGGACCTGGAGTTCACATTTTTGCTTTTAATAGACACATTAGTCTTCCTACATGGTAAGATTTCATAAATGGCTTCTTATTCTTTTCTTGGGAGATAGCTATTATATATCACTTAGTGCATTTCTGGTCTTACCTTAGGGAATTTACAGGGGTTGTCATTGCTTTGGCTTCAGCTGAAACACAGATGTTTTAAATTAGATCTTGTATTTGTGTTCAGGATTGATAAAACTCTTCTTGTACATTTTAACAAGAGTTCTGTAAAGGTTATGTTGGCTAAGCTAATTTGAATAACCAAATATTACTTTAATATTTAGTTATTTGAAGGTTACATTATTCCCACTCCCAGTAAGGAGACTACTGGCAGGATTATTTATATATTGGCATTGGGGCATAAAAGCTATGGGAAACCATGAGTTGGGTATTGTCCTGCTAGGTGAGAAGCTATGGTAGATTTTTAAACATTACACAGTGTAATTCATGTTCATATTAGAAATACAGATAATACAAATTAATAAAAATGAGAAAAAAGATCATTCATAATCCTTCCATCCAGAAATAACTACTGTTAAAATGTTGTGTATATCCTTTTTATGCTTTTTAAAAATGTTTGTCTTTTTTTTAACACAAAAATGGAATCCTCTGATTAGTTAGTAAAGGTTGCTCAATTAAAAATATCTATCCTTTATCTATTGCTTAATAAATAACCCTTGCCTTGTGCCACATGATACATAGTGTTTACAAAGAGAAAATAATATGGACACCACCCTAAGTCACTAGCTCCCCAGGTGACTGGTTTGAGATGGATTAGAAGAGTACATGGAAGCCCCACAGGGCCTTCAGAAAAGAGAGCAATATCATGTGAAAGCTACCTCAGTGAAGCCTTTAGTTCAAATGAAAACAAAAAATCCCGATTATGCATGTTCAGTAGCCACAAAACAGAACTGGAAATTTGCATGAAGACTCATACACAAAATGGGGGAATGGACATTACATCTTGCCATTTGTCAGGAACTAGAAAGGGTCTGATATTCGATCCTGTTTGCAAGCTAATAAGTTAGCCTACTGCAGCTTCATGGATGTTGCCAGAAGACACAGGTTGCCCAGATCAGAAGCAAAGGACTCTATTACTCATGGTACAACAAGAAGCATGAGCTTCATGGTCATGTCAGTTTCCTTTGTCCCTGCAGTCTCATGACATGACACAGAGAGGCCCAGGTGGGTGTCACCTATAAATATCAGGGGTACTTTTTTTGGTTTGTACACAATGGTGTCTCATAAAATTATGCCTCAGTCCCTTTCTCTATACATCTTCACACACATGTTCCCTCCTAGTAGTGTTGTCCCTACCCTAGTAAAATTTTCTGCCTTAGTAGAGTTTTCCCTAAAAAAAAAGTATTGTTAAAATGCAGTTGCTACTTTTCAAAACAGCCACCAGTTTTGAAGGACAGATTACCTAAACATCAGTGAAGGCAAACAAAACTGGGCAAGTTCTTTCCCTGTTAAAAAAGAATGTACTATGTATCTGGGCCTCCTGCTGAGTTTAGGGGCCTATTTCAGGCCTCACTTGGGGGGAGAATCAGTGATTAGGTTACTACTTAACAGGATACTAGATCATTAAGTCTCAGAGGAGACCTGGGTATTTTACATTTTAGGCCAACTGCTCCTTTTACGACTTCAGATGGCATCTAATTTGGAGAATAAACATCTTTGTAATTAGCTTAGAAACATGGAAAGGTATTTGAGGTTTGCACCTCTGTTATCAGGATTGGCTCTGCCAGCCACAGTAAAAAGTTTTAAAACCCTGAAGGTAAAGCCTGTATATATTTAGAAAACTCCATTTAGGGCATCCAGTAATTAGGATTAATTTCTATCCTGGTATTCAATTAATATAATTAATATGGTATATTGTGATGTGGTCTGAGGATATGAATTGAAGTGTTTCTCATTTCACAATATGAATTTGGGGGTTGAGGTGGGCTTGGGTAGGGCTTGGGATGTATGATTTTAGGCCTGGGGATATCCATGAGTTTGACTGGATTCCACTTGCCTCGTTGGTGAGGGAATCTTCAAGCTCCAGTCCTATACTTATTTCTCAACCTTATTGTTCATTATTTCCAATGGAAGGATTTCCTCAGCCAGGTTGACTTCTCTCTGGCAACAGAGAGTTAGTCAGTCATTCCCACCTTGACAACTTTGTCCGTACTTCTCCTTCCCCTTCAGGGAGGTAATTCCTAATAAACCCCAGTGAAGTCCTGATACTTCATAAACCTTTCTCTATTCATGGTCCCTCCTCTTAGATCCAAAAGCATCTGCTGTCTTTACTACTTTATTCACTCATTCATTCATTCCACAAATATTTTGAATCTTCTGTATCCAGGGAACAAGACAGATGCTAGTTTTATTTCTGTTCTTATTTTCTAGTGGGAAAGGCGGACTTTAAAAAAATAATCACACAATTATTTCATTATTATTGTCATAACTCTGAATGATACTAACTTTAGGGAAAGAAAGGCACTAGGCACATATTATCTCATTCCAACCCTCCAACAGCCTTATGCATGAGATAATGTTACCATTTTTCAGAAGAGGAGCCAGGGGCTAGCCAAAGTAAAGGAATGTCATCTTGCTAATAAGTAGTGTAAATGAAATTCAGCTATTGCTTTTCAGAGCCTATGTACCTATTTGTTATTCTTGTAGGTGAGATTCTGAACTCTCTCAGTCAGAGAGTATGAAGTTTGAAGACAGGAACTTCACCTTGTACCTTGCTTAACATGCTGCCTTACTAATAAGATCTCAGTGGCCAACTGGCTACCTGACTGAATTAAATTATTTAATGAAATAATAGTTATATGGTAGCTTGAGGGATGTAGGGGCTAATCTAGGAAAAAGATATGACCACAGAAGGAATTTAGGGGCTGATCTAGGAAAAGATAGGACACGAGCTTTACTGGTGCTTGGACAGGGTTGCAGGAGAAGGAAAGTCCTCATATCCAGAGGTTTATGGTGAGGGGAGGAGGGCATCTAGAAGGGGGGAGGACAAGTGAATTCTCGGGGAAAGGGTAATTAGAAAGAGGGCTTGAATATCTACATGACGTCCGTAAGCAGCACAGTTTGGGGCATATTTGGGTCTGAGAGCTTTTTAGACCAGAGAGCAGTTGTTTCTGGCCTGTAGCTACAAGGCCCTGTCCTATTACTAGGTAACAACTCTTGGGTCACATTTTAGGGGGTATGCAAAGCAGACAGGCTCTGAATGGCCAAAAATTTGCTAGTTTGGGCTAATTTTAAAATAATTGAAAGTGTTAAGATTTGAGTTTGGCACTGGTGGACTTTTGAGCTAATGGAGTTCAGTCTGCAGGGAAGAAATAAGCAGCCTAGTAGTGAAAGCACAGAGACCATCTTAAGCTCATTTATATAACATAGTAAAATGTGGCCCACATAGTCTCCTGAAACTCAGACTTAGGCTAATTTGGTGGATACTTTTGTGAGAGGAGTTACTCACTCCTGCTATTGATTGCCAACAGCACCAAAAATTGTATTTTTATAAACGTAATTACCTAAGGAAAGGCTTTGGCAGTTATGAGCTCGGCTGGTTCCTGGCCTTGCCATCTTTTACGATTATTCACTAGAGACTAAATGAAGGAGGAAGTGGAATAATTGTGGGCACTGAAGGAAGCTCTTGAGGTGTGAGTGGTAGGCAGAGTACTGGAACAAGGTTCGGTTGTAAAAGATTAATCTTCAAGTTGTTATCTATTTTATTTCTTGGCTTCTGCACACTTTCCTCTGTTTCAGGACCTTTAGTAGGATAATGCACATGGCTTTAAAACTATTACCTTCTACCCTTTCAAACTATTCTTTCTCAGTCTTCCTCCTAGAAGGTTAAGGTAGTCTGGCTTTGATAGCTGAGTGTTACTCCATCATGTTATTGACGTTGCATTAAGAAATCTTCCCAATCTTTATCTTGTGTTTCTTCCGAGAGACATTAGAACTCAAGAAAAGACAATAGTGAAGCTTTAATAAGTATCCCTCTGTTTTGAAATAGTCATTGGCTCTATAAACAAAAGCATTAGCTGAGTGCTGAGCATTTCAGTCTTGTTCCTCACTACCCACCCCTCAAAAAAAGTTAGATGGAAGAATTTAATTTGTATGAACTTGCTAAACTACTGATAAACAAAGATTTCTTCATATTAAAGGCAGTGGATGTAATTGTATTGCTGAACAAAAACTAAAATGTTCATCATCTGGAGGTTAGTTAATTCTTTATGTCATTGGTATTTAGAATACTCCATAGTCTTTACTTATGAGCATTTTCTAGTAAATCAAAATGGTATCTATTGGGCATCACTTAATACACTATTCATTTTGGAAATAGGACTAGACTAGTTCCTTGGAAAGGATTTGAGATGATGTGGTATGGCTCAGCCAGGTGGCTTGAGTAGGCAAAGAGGTCTTTTCTCTCAAATTCATCATCTTATACTTGTTAATTATATTTCATTTTCTTCCTGTTCAGCCCAAAACTTTCTCTTCATTTTCCTTCTCCTCTCTTTTCTCTCCTTTTCATATTAACTTCCTTCCTCCTGGTCATCTTCTGTGCTGAAATTCACATACCTAATCTCAAAGTTAGGGGTTCAACATCTAAAAGAAGAGAATGGTCAGTCATTATCCTTTTCTTTTTTTCCTAAGATTTTATTTATTTATTTTTTGACAGAGAGAGAGACAGTGACAGAGGGAACACAAGCAGGGGGAGTGGGAGAGGGAGAAGCAGGCCTCCTGCTGAGCAAGGGAGGCCAAGACCCTGGGATCATGACCTGAGCCGAAGGCAGATGCTTAACGACAGAGCCACCCAGGAACCCCAGCCTTTATCTTTCAATATGTTAAAGTGACAGGGATGGTGGCTACTGGGGGGTGGGAGTGAGGAATGAGAATGCAGGGCATGGGGAGAATTAAGAGCTACTGTATTTTTCCTTTTCCAAACAAAGGGCCTATTGTGATAGATTATAGAAAAATCCAAATACCTGGGTTTCTCTTTCATTACATGACAAGTAGATTCTCATAGACTTCTACATGGAAGCAGGGTGAGATCACCAAAGACAAGAGTGAGATTGAGAAAAGAACAAAGCATAGTAGGCTGGACGTTTAAAGACTGCCAATAACTAACTGAGATAAGGAGAGCAGAGAGAGTCACAAAAGGAAACCTCGGAGATGCAGACCAAGAAAGCATGAGGTCATGGAAACAAGGGAAGGGAGTACTAGCAGGGGTCAACAAAGGGTCAAGGGCTGCTGAGCCATCAAGCATTCTAAGCTTAGAAATGTCTTCATTCCATTAGCTACATGGAAGTCCTTGGTGATTTTGCTGAGAAAGTTCAGAGATATAATGAACAGAAGACTGATTGGAGTGTATTGAGACTGAGACAGCTGGTGTGGTCATTTACACTCATTTCTTTCATTCTAAGACCCACTTTTCCCCCCTTCCTCTCCAACACTTAGATATTTCAGGAGATATCTTATAATGGCTCTCAAGGATACCTGCCAGCATCCAGGTGGAGTAATGGGTTTGGAAAACTTGTTAAGGCCTTGGGCATGTGTAGATACAGCCTGGGCAGAACCTTTTCAACCATTTATGACCTCAGCTGAACTCTGGGATCTGATAGCACCACAGTCTACTGATTTTTGAGTTAAATTCCTATATTTAGTTGTGGATTAAAATGTCTTTGAAAAGGATGAGAGGATGTGAGGCAGCACTGAATTCAAGCATTATTAGATACCAGAAGTTGCTTACGCTGACAGTGACATCGAAGGCTGTGGAAATGGCCAAATCCCCAATTTTAGGTTGCAGATTTTCAAAGCTAGGAGTTTGGAGAGAAGATTTGTGCTCTTGAACACCTATCTGTTAAATACATCTGGCTAACTTTCAAGGGAAGCTGTTTAGTATTACATTAAATATACTTTTTAAAATGAAATAAAAATAGCATACCTTATTCATATAATGGCACTCTTATTTTGAGCCTAACTTTTCCCACCTAGAGATTCTGAATTACTTTTAACCATTTTCTAACAGTTATTTTTAGCCTCAGGAAGACATGCTAATTTTTGTAAGCTAAGCCTAAGACTTTGATTTCTTCATCACATATAAGGTTTATCATATAGTTTTTTCATAGCGTAGTCTTTTCCATACAATGATGAACTTTACAGGCTAATACTTGTTAAAGATTTTTTAAAATTTACTTTTTAATTTAGGTATAACTTACATATAGCAAAGGACACAAATCTTATATGTATAGTTGACAATTTATACATATGCATATACATGTGTAACCACACTCAGATGAAGATGTAGAACATTTTTGGCACCCCGGAAGTCTCCCTACAAAGTAATTGCTATTATAATGTTTTACCACCATAGATTAATTGTGGCTATGTAAATTTAGGGATACTGTGGTTTCCAGTTTTGCATGTAAGAAACTTAGAAGTTGCCACTCCATCCTAACACTATATAAAACCTGAACAGGCTGAAAAATAACAATTCTTGTAGGATCTGTAAGAGAAGTGAAGTCAGAGGGGCAAACTTTTGCCCTATGATTGGGGAAATGGACAGAGGAAGACAAGAAATCATGGCTTATCAGAGCAGAGACTCATGAGTGGAGACTGCAGTGGGACCAGTGCTGGGGTAGAAAAACCTAAACTGTAAGGGAAAAATTGTTGGACGCTCAGTGTGGACAATTCAGAGCTTAAAAACTCCAGAGGGGGCCAGATATAGGGGGCATTCACAATATTCTGAGTTTTATCTCCAGCTCCATCGGGTTCTTATTGTGAATATCAGAGAAAAATCCCTTTATGCTTCTAGCAAGGAAGGGGAAGAGGAACTATTTTGAAATATTTCAGAGCATCCTATTCTTTTTTTTTCCTTAAAGATTTTATCTTTATTTGAGACAGAGGGAGAGAGACAGAGCACAGGCAGAGGGAGAAGCAGGCTCGTCGCTGAGCAAGGACCCCAATGTGGGACTCGATCCCAGGACCACAGGATCATGACCCAAGCCGAAGGCAGACGCTTAACTGACTAAGCCACCCAGGTATCCCCAGTGCATCTTATTCTTAACAAGACCTGACCTTAAGAGAAACTGTTTTACTGGGGCCTAACCTTCTGGATAGTTATCAGAGCCTAAATGACCTGGGAGCAAGGAAATACTGAACTTTAGCCCATTATAGTCATCCTGTTCCACCTAAGGGGGAACAAAAATATTTGAAGAACATTTGTGCAGTTCACAGTCCAGGGGTATAGGCTCCCTAAGAGACTGAGACCTAATCATACAGCTATAGAAAACTTCTCCCCTAACACCTCACCACATTACTAAAGTCTGTTTATAGTGGTTCCTTTTGCCCAGTACATCTTGTCTGGCTATTAAGAAAAGAATTACAAGGCATACCAAAAGGGAAAAAGCACAATTTGAAGAGACAGAACAAGCATCAGAACCAGACATTGTAGGGATGTTGGGATTATCAGACCGGGAATTTAAAACACCTATGATTAATATGCTAGGGCTCTAATGGAACATATAAGAGCAGACGGGCAATGTAAGCAGAGAGAAGGAAATCATAGGAAAGAACCAAAAAGAAATGCTATAGATAAAAACACTGTAACAGAAATGAAAAATACCTTTGATGGAATTATTAGCCAACTGGATACAGTTGAGGAAAAAATCTCTGAACTTGAGGGTATATCAGAAGAAACCTCCAAAACTGAAAAAGAAAAATAATAAGGACAGCAAAAACAACAAAACAAACAAGCAAAAAAAAAAAAAAAAAAAAAGAACTAGAACAGAATATTCAAGGACTGTGGGACAACTACAAAAGGTATAACATATTAACACATGCATAATGGGAATATCAGAAGGAGAAGAGAAAAAGGAACAGAAGAAATATTTGAAACAATTATGACTGAGAATTTCTCCAAATAAATGTCAAACACCAAACCACAGATTCAGGAAGCTAGGAGAGCACCAAGCACTATACTTTCCTAAAAAAACTATACCTAAGCATATCATTTTCAAACTACAGAAAATTAAAGATAAAAAATCCTGAAAGAAACCAGAAGGGGGAAAAAACCCTTACCTATAGAGGAAAAAAGATAAGAATTACATCCAACTTCTCAGAAAACAGGTAAGCAAGAAGAGAATAAGTGAAATATTTAAAATGTTAAGAGAAAAAAGTCACCAATCTAGAACTCTGTTAGACAAAAATTGATATTTGTTGCCAGTAGACCTGCCTTGTAAGAAATATTAAAAGAAATTCTTCAGAGGGGAGGAAAATGATAAAGTTTAGAAACTCTGATCTACATGAAGAAAAGAAAGAACATTGAAGAAGGAATAACTGAAGGTAAATTAAAAAATATTTTTCTTATTCTTTTTTTTAAATTTTTTTTTCATTATGTTAGTCATCATACATTACATCATTAGTTTTTGGTGTAGTGTTCCATGATTCATTGTTTGCATATAACACCCAGTGCCCCATTCAATACATGCCCTCTTAATACCCATCACCGGGCTAACCCATCCCCCCCACCCCCCTCTCCCCTCTAAAACCTTCAATTTGTTTCTCAGAGACCATAGTCTCTCATGTTTCACCTCCTACTCTGATTTCCCCACCTTCATTTTTCCCTTCCTACTATCTTCTATTTTTTTGTCTTCATCTTTCTTTTTTTAATTTAATTTTATTGTTATGTTAGTCACCATACAATACAACATTAGTTTTTGATGTAGTATTCTATGATAAATTGTTTTCATATAACACTCAGTGCTCCATGCAGTACGTGCCCTCCTTAATACCCATCACTGGCCTAACCCATCCCCCCTCCCCTCTCCCCTCCAAAACCCTCAGTTTGTTTCTCAGAGCCCATAGTCTCTCATGGTTCATCTCTCCCTCCAATTTTCCCCCCTTCATTTCTCCCTTCCTTCTCCTAATGTCCTCTGTGCTATTCCTTATGTTCCACAAATAAGTGAAACCATATAATTGACTTTCTCTGCTTGACTTATTTCACTAGCATAATCTCCTCCAGTCCCATCCATGTTGATCTAAAAGTTGGGTAGTCATCCTTTCTGATGGCTGAGTAATATTCCATTGTATATAGGGACCACATCTTCTTTATCCATTCATCTGTTGAAGGGCATCTTGTCTCTTTCCACAGTTTAGCTATTGCGGACATTGCTGCTATGAACATTGGGGAGCATATGGCCCTTCTTTTCACTACATCTGTGTCTTTGGGGGTAAATACCCAGGAGTGCAATTCCTGGATCATAGGGTAGCTCTATTTTTAAATTTTTGAGGCACCTCCACACTGTTTTCCAAAGTGGCTGTACCAACTTGCATTCCCACCAACAGTGGAAGAGGGTTCCTCTTTCTCCACAACTTCTCCAACATTTGTTGTTTCTTGCCTTGTCAGTTTTTGCCATTCTAACTGGTGTAAGGTGGTATCTCAATGTGGTTTTGATTTGAATTTCCCTGATGGCTAATGATGATGAACATTTTTGCATGTGTCTGTTAGCCATTTGTATGTCTTCTTTGGAGAAGTGTCTGTTCATGTCTTCTGACCATTTTTTGACTTGATTATTTGTTTTTTGGGTGTTGAGTTTGAGAAGTTCTTTATACATCTTGGATACCAGCTCTTTATCTGTAGTGTCATTTGCAAATATCTTCTCCCATTCTGTGGGTTGCCTCTTTGTTTTGTTGTCTGTTTCGTTTGCTGTGCAGAAGCTTTTTAACTTGATGAAGTCCCAAAAGTTCATTTTTGCTTTTGTTTCACTAGCCTTTGGAGATGTATCTTGAAAGAAGTTGCCATGGCTGATGTCAAAGAGGTTACTGCCTATGTTCTCCTCTAGGATTTTGATGGATTCCCATCTCACATTGAGGTCTTTCATCCATTTTGAGTTTATCTTTGTGTATGGTGTTAGAGAATGGTCGAGTTTCATTCTTCTGTATATAGCTGTCCAATTTTCCCAGCATCATTTATTGAAGAGACTTTTTTCTATCGCATATTTTTTCTTGCTTTGTTGAAGATTATTTGACCATAGAGTTGAGGGTCAATATCTCGGCTCTCTGTTCTGTTTCATTAGTCTATATGTCTGCTTTTGTGCCAGTACCATGCTGTCTTGGTGGTCACTGCTTTGTAATATAGCTTGAAATCTGGCAACACGATGCCCCCAGGTTTGTTTTTTTCCACATTTCCTTAGCGATTCGGGGTCTTTTCTGGTTCCATACAAATTTTAGGATTGTTTGTTCCAGCACTTTGAAAAATGTCTTTGGAATTTTGATCAGGATGGCATTGAAGGTATAGATTGCTCTGGACAGATAAACAGTTTAACAATGTTTATTCTTCTGATCCATGAGCAGGGAATGTTTTTCCATCTTTTTGTGTCTTCTTCAGTTTCTTTCATGAGTGTTCTGTCGTTCCTAGAGTATAGATCCTTTACTTCTTTGGTTAGGTTTATTCCGAGGTATCTTATGGTTTTTGGTGCTATAGTAAATGGAATCGTCTCTCTAATTTCTCTTTCTGCCGTCGAACTGTTAGTGTATAAGAAAGCAACTGATTTCTGTGCATTGATTTTTTTTATTCTCCCACATTACTGAATTGCTGTATGAGTTCTAGTAATTTGGGGGTGGAGTCTTTTGGGTTTCCCATATAAAGTATCACGTCATCTGCGAAAAGAGAGTTTGACTTCTTCTTTGCCAATTTGAATACATTTCTTTTTGTTGTCTGACTAGTATTGCTAGGACTTCTAGCACTATGTTGAACAATAGTGCTGAGAGTGGCCGTCCTTGACATGTTCCTGATCTTAAGGGAAAGGCTCTCAGCTTTTCCCCATTGAGGATGATATTCGCTGTGGGTTTTTCATAGATGGATTTTATGAACTTGAGGAATGTTCTCTCTATCCCTATACTCTGAAGAGTTTTAATCAGGAAAGGATGCTGTATTTTGTCAAATTTTTTTCTGCATCAATTGAAAGGACCATATGGTTCTTTTCTCTCCTCTTATTAATGTGTTCCATCACATTGATTGATTTGCAAATGGTGAACCACACTTCCATCCTGGGGATAAATTCCCCTTGGTCCTGGTGGATGATCCTTTTAATGTATTGTTGGATTCCATTAGCTAGGATTTTGTTGAGAATTTTGGAATCCATATTCATCAGGGATATCGGTCTGCAATTCTCCTTTTTGATGGAGTCTTTGCCTGGTTTGGGGATTAAGGTAATGCTGGCTTCACAGAATGAGTCTGGAAGCTCTCCTTCTGTTTCTATTTTTTGAAACAGCTTCAGGAGAATAGGTATTATTTCTTCTTTGAATGGTAGAATTCTCCAGGGAATCCATCAGGCCCTGGACTCTTGTTTTTGGGGAGGTTTTTGATCACTGCTTCAAACTTGTTACTGGTTATTGGCCTATTCAGGTTGTCAATTTCTTCCTGTTTCAGTCTTGGGAGTTTATAGGTTTCCAGGAAGGCATCCATTTCATCCAGATTGCTCAGTTTATTGATATATAGTTGTTGATAATAATTTCTAACAATTGTTTCTATTTCCTTGGTGTTAGTCATGATCTCTCCCCTTTCATTCATAATTTTGTTAATTTGGGTCCTTTTCTTTTGGATAAGTCTGGTCAGTGGTTTATCAATATTATTAATTCTTTCAAAGAACCAGCTTCTAGTTTCGTTGATCTGATCTACTGTGTTTCTGGTTTCTAATTCATTGATCTCTGCTCTAATCTTAATTATTTCTCTTCTAATGTGTGGCCTAAGCATCATTTGCTCCTTTTTCTCTAGTTCTTTAAGGTGTAGAATTAGTTGGTGAATTTGGGATTTTTCCATTTTTTTGAGTGAGGCTTGGATGGCTATGTATTTCCCCCTTAGGAATGCCTTTGCAGTATCCCATAGGTTTTGGACCGATGTGTTTTCGTTCTCATTGGTTTCCATGAATTAAGCTCTTCTTTGATTTCCTGGTTGACCCAAACATTCTTGAGCAGAGTGGTCTTCAGCTTCCAAGTGTTTGGATTTCTGTCAATTTTTTTAAAGATTTTATTTATTCATTCATGAGAGACAGAGAGAGAGAGAGAAAAGCAGAGGGAGAAGTAGGCTTCCAAGGAACAGGGAGCCTGATGCGGGACTTGTTCCCAGGACCCCGGGATCATGACCTGAGCCGAAGGCAGATGCTTAACCATCTGAGCCACCCAGGTGCCCATCTGCCAATTTTTTTCTTGTGATTGTGTTCCAGTTTTAAAGCATTGTGGTCTGAGAATATGCAGGGAATAATCTCAATATTTTGGTATCAGTTGAGGCCTGATTTGTGACCCAGTATGTGGTTCTATTCTGGAGAAAGTTCCATGTGTACTCGAGGAGAATGAGTATTCTGTTGTTTTAGGGTAGAATGTTCTGTAAATATCTATGAGGTCCATCTGGTCCAGTGTGTCATTCAAAGCTCTTGTTTTTTTGTTGATTTCCTGCTTAGATGATCTGTCTATTGCTGAGAGTATTGAGGTCTCCTACAATTAACGTATTGTTATCAATATGACTCTTTATTTTGGTTAACAGTTGGCTTATGTAGATGGCTGCTCCCATGTTGGGGGCATAGATATTTACAATCATTAGATCTTCTTGTTGGATGGACCTTTTAAGAATGATATGGTGTCCTTCTGTGTCTCTAACTACAATCTTTAGTTTAAAATCTAATTTGTGTGATATAAGAATTGCTACCCCAGCTTTCTTTTGAGGTCCACTGGTATGGAAGATGGATCTCCATCCCTTCACTTTCAGTCTGGATGTATCTTTAGATTCAAAATGAACCTCTTGTAGACAGCATATGGATGGGTCCTGTCTTTTTATCTAATCTGCAACCCTGTGCCATTTTATGGGAGCATTTAGGCCATTCGCGTTGAGAGTGATTATTGAAAGATACGAATTTATTGTCATCATGTTGCCTGTGAAGACTTTGTTTTTATAGATTGTCCCTGTAAATTTCTTTTCTATATCACTCTTGGCTTCTTTGTCCTTTTATAGAACTACCCCCCCCCTTAATATTTCTTGCAGGGCCGGCTTAGTGGTCACATACTATTTCAGTTTCTCTCAGTCTTGGAAGCTCTGCATCTCTCCATCCATTTTAAATGACAGCCTTGCCGGATAAAGTATTCTTGGCTGCATGTTCTTCTCATTTAGTATCCTGAATATGTCTTGCCAGGCCTTTCTGGCTTGCCATGTCTCTGTGGATATGTCTGATGTTATTCTGATGTTCCTCCCTCTGTACATAAAGAATCTCTTCCCCTAACTGCCCTTAAGATTGTTTCCTTCGTTCTAAGATTTACAAGTTTTACTATTACATGCCGGGGTGTTGGCCTGTTTTCCTTGATCTTGGGAGGGGTCCTCTCTACTTCTAGGACACGAATGTTTGTTTCATTCCCCAGATTAGGGAACTTCTCAGCTACAATTTGCTCAAATATATCTTTTAGTCCTCTCTCTCTGTCCTCCCCTTCAGGGATTCCAATAATTCTGACATTGGAATGTTTCATGGTGTCACTTATTTCTCTGATTCTATTTTCTTGGATTCTGAGTTGTTTTTCCCTGGCCTCCTCTTTTCCCTTTTTATCTATTAAATGGTCTTCCAGGTCACTAATTCGTTCTTCTGCCTCACTTACCCTAGCTGTTAGATTATCTAGATTAGATTGGATCTCATTGATAGCATTTTTAAGTTCTGCCAATTCAGCTTTCATTTATGCCCTTAGAGACTATGTTGCCATTAATTGATTTCTCCACTCTAGCTGTTGTCTTCACAATTGCTAGCCTGAGTTCCATCTCCGACTTCTTGGTGATATCTGAATCCATTTGTAAATCTGTGGCATAAGTCGTAATCTCTGAGTCCTTCCTATTTTGGGGTTCCTCCTGCTAGTCATTCTGTTGATGGGTGGTTGAGGGAATGAATAGAGTCCAAATTATTGACCAGAACCCAAGCAAGATGCACCTGTTTTCTAGGGACCTTAGGGTTGCTGGCCTCTTGTTTTCCCAGCCTGTCTTCTGGGAGAGGGGCCTGCCGCACTGTTACTCAGGCAACTGTGTTTGGGCAGAGTTGGCCTGCCCCCTGTGGTGGGGGATGGGTTCAGTAAAAACCTTTTTGGGGGGGCTTTTGTTCTCTGACGGCTTTCCCTCGTGGTTCTCCATGTCTCTTTCAAGAGTCAGAGCAGAAGACACTGTTTCCAACCCTCTGCCTCAGAACAGAGAGATCACAGTCTGTTCTTCAGTGAGCTCTCCCATCCACACTATCTCTGTTTCTGTCTGTGCTGCTATAAACTGCAGTGTCCTGGGTTGTGCGCCACTCAGCAGTGCTCCCAGTCCTCGCCTCCAGGTCGGGGCATGTATCCACCTTTTGTCCTTTTAAAACCGCCAGCCACCCCCAGTTCACACGCACGGCCCTGCAGCTCCAGTGTTGCTCCGGAGGCCCTAAAGTCTTTTCCCTGCTGCTACCAGTCTATGAGGCTGTGCCCCATCCCCAACGGGGGAGGCTATCACTCATCAGTTGTGCAGCATCCTGATGACTCCCTCCCCCTGCCGTTTATCCTCCTATATCTGCCCGCGGAATCACGGCTCCCTTATTTGTACTTCGAAACCAACTGCCTGCGATATTCTGTTTGTAGAGATCCAAATCTATCTTCTTAACTCTTAGTCTGCTTTCATGGGTGTTCAGAGTGGTCTGCTAGATATCCAGCTCAATTCCAGGGACTGGTTGGAATAGGGTCCCCTACTCCTCCGCAATCTTTTTCTATCTCCCCTCTCTCTCTCTCTTTTTTTTTTTAACATACAATGTATTATTTGTTTCAGAGGTACAGATCTGTGATTCATCAGTCTTAGACAATTCACAACACTCACTATAGCACATACCCTCCCCAGTGTTCATCACCCAGTCACCCCATCCCTCCCACCCCCAACCACTCCAGCAACCCTCAGTTTGTTTCCTGAGATTAAGAATTCCTCATATCAGTGAGATCATATGATTTCTTTCTCTGATTGACTTATTTCGCTTAGCATAATACCCTCTAGTTTCATCCACGTTGCAAATGGCAAGATTTTGGTGTTTTTTGATGGCTGCATAATATTCCAGTGTGTGTGTGTGTGTGTGTGTGTGTGTGTGTGTGTGTGTGTGTGTGTGTGTATATATATATCACCTCTTTTTTATCCATTCATCTGTTGATGGGCATCTTGGCTATTTCCATAGTTTGGCTATTGTGGAAAATGCTGCTATAAACATCGGGGTGCAGGTGCTCCTTCGGATCACTACATTTTGTATCTTTGGGGTAAATACCCAGTAGTGCAAATGCTGGGTTGTAGGGTAGCTCTATTTTCAACTTTTTGAGGAACTTCCATTATGTTTTCCAGAGTGGCTGCACCAGCTTGCATTCCCACCAACAGTGTAGGGGGTTCCCCTTTTCCACATCCTCGCCAACATATGTTGTTTCCTGACTTGTTAATTTTAGCCATTCTGACTGGTGTGAGGTGGTATCTCGTTGAGCTTTTGATTTGGATTTCCCTGATCCCGAGTGATGTTGTGCACTTTTTCATGTGTCTGTTGGCCATTTGGATGTGTTCTTTGGAAAAATGTCTGTTCATATCTTCTGCCCATTTCTTGATTGAATCATTTGTTCTTTGGGTGTTGAGTTTGATAAGTTCTTTATAGATTTTGGATACTAGCCTTTTATCTGATATGTCATTTGCAAATATCTTCTCCCATTTTGTCGGTTGTCTTTTGGTTTTGTTGACTGTTTCCTCTGCTGTGTAAAAGCCTTTTATCTTGTTAAAGTCCCAATAGTTCATTTTTGCCCTTACTTCCCTTGCCGTTGGTGATATTTCCAGGAAGAACTTGTTGCGGCTGAGGTCAAAGAGGTTGCTGTCCTTCTCTAGGATTTTGATGGATTTCTGTCTCTCATTGAGGTCTTTCATCCATTTTGAATATATTTTTGTGTGTGGTGTAAGGAAATGGTCCAGTTTCATTCTTCTGCATGTGGCTGTCCAATTTTCCCAACACCATTTGAGGAAGAGATTTTCTTTTTTCCATTGGACATTCTTTTCTGCTTTGTCAAAGATTGATTGACCATAGAGTTGAGGGTCTATTTCTGGGCTCTCTCTCCTGTTCCATTGATCTATGTGTTTGTTTTTTTGCCAGTACCATACTGTCTTGATGATTACAGTTTTATAATAGAGCTTGAAGTCCGGAATTGTGATGCCACCAGCTTTGGTTTTCTTTTTCAACATTCCTCTGGCTGTTCGGGGTCTTTCTGGTTCCATACAAATTTTAGGATTATTTGCTCCATTTGTTTGAAAACAGTGGAAGGTATTTTGATAGGGATTGCCTTAAATGTGTAGATTGCTCTAGGTACTATTTACATTTTCACAATATTTGTTCTTCCAATCCATGAGCATGGAACGTTTTTCCATTTCTTTGTGTCTTCCTCAATTTCTTTCATGAGTATTCTATAGTTTTCTGAGTTCAGATTCTTTGCCTCTTTGCTTAGGTTTATTCCTAGGTATCTTATGGTTTTGAGTGCAATTGTAAATGGGATCAAGTCCCTAATTTCTCTTTCATCTGTCTTGTTTTTGGTGTATAGAAATGGAACTGATTTTTGTACAGTGATTTTATATCCAGCCACTTTACTGAATTCCTGTATGAGTTCTAGCAGTTTTGGGGTGGAGTTTTTTGGGTTTTCCACATAAAGTATCCTATCATCTGCAAAGAGTGAGAGTTTGACTTCTTTGCTGATTCAGATGCCTTTTATTTCTTTTTGTTGTCTGACTGCTGAGGCTAGGACTTCTAGTACTGTGTTGAATAGCAGTGGTAATAGTGGACATCCCTGCCTTTTTCAATATTCCTGTGGCTGTTCGGGGTCTTTTCTGGTTCCATACAATTTTAGCATTATTTATTCCATTTCTTTGAAAAAAGTGATGGTATTTTGATATGGATTGCATTAAATGTGTAGATTACTCTAGGTAGCATCGACATTTTCACAATATTTGTTCTTCCAATCCATGAGCATGGAACGTTTTTCCATTTCTTTGTGTCTTCCTCAATTTTGTTCATGAGTATTCTATAGTTTCTGAGTAGAGATTCCTTGCCTCTTTGGTTAGATTTATTCCTGGTTTTGGGTGCTATTGTAAATGCAATCGACTCCTTGATTTCTCTTTCTTCTGTCTTGGTGTATAGAAATGCCACTGATTTCTGTGGATTGATTTTATATCCTGCCACTTTACTGAATTCCTGTATGAGTTCTAGCAGTTTTGGGGTGGAGTCTTTTGGGCTTTCCACATAAAGTATATCATCTGCAAAGAGTGAGAGTTTGACTTCTTTTTTGCTGATTCAGATGCCTTTTATTTCTTTTTGTTGTCTGACTGCTAAGGCTAGGACTTCTAGTACTATGTTGAGGAGCAGTGGTGAGAGTGGACATCCCTGCCTTGTTCCTGACCTTAGGGGAAAAGCTCTCAGTTTTTCCCCATTGAGTATGATAGTCACTGTGGATTTTTCATAGATGGCTTTTCTGATATTGAGGTATGTACCCTCTATCCCTACACTCTGAAGTGTTTTAATCAAGAAAGGATGCTGTACTTTGTCAAATGCTTTTTCTGCATCTATTGAGAGGATCATATGGTTCTTGTTCTTTCTTTTATCAATGTATTGTATCACATTGATTATTTGCAGATATTGAAGCAACCTTGCAGCCCAGGAATAAATCCCACTTGGTCGTGGTGAATGATCCTTTTAATGTACTGTTGCATCCTATTGGCTACTATTTTGGTGAGAATTTTGCATCCATGTTCATCAGGAATATCGGTCTGTAATTCTTTTTGATTGGGTCTTTGTCCGGTTTTGGGGTCAAGGTAATGCTGACCTCATAAAATGAGTTTGGAATCTTTTCTTCCATTTCTATTTTTTGGAACGGTTTCAGAAGAATAGGTATTAATTCTTCTTTAAATGTTTGGTAGAATTCCCCTGGGAAGCCATCTGGCCCTGGGCTCTTGTTTGTTGGGAGATTTTTGATTACTGATTCAATTTCCTTAGTGGTTATGGGTCTGTTCAGGTTTTCTATTTCTTCCTGGTTCAGTTTTGGTAGTTGACACATCTCTAGGAATGCATCCATTTCTTCCCCAGGTTATCTAATTTGCTGGCATATAGATGCTCATAATGTGTTCTTATAATTGTTTGTATTTCTTTGTTGTTGGTTGTGATCTCTCCTCTTTCATTCATGATTTTATTTATTTGGGTCGTTTCTCTTTTCTTTTTGATAAGTCTGGCCAGGGGTTTATCAACCTTATTAATTCTTTCAAAGAACCAGCTCCTAGTTTCGTTGATCTGTTCTACTGTTGTTTTGGTTTCTATTTCATTGATTTCTGCTCTGATCTTTATTATTTCTCTTCTCCTGCTGTGTTTAGGCTTTATTTGCTGTTCTTTCTTCAGCTCCTTTAGGTGTAGGGTTAAGTTGTGTATTTGAGACCTTTCTTGTTTCTTGAGAAAGGCTTTTATCGCTGTATACTTTCCCCTTAGGACTGCCTTTGCTGCATCCCAAAGATTTTGAACAGTTGTGTTTTTCACTTTCATTTGTTTGCATGAATTTTTTTAATTCTTCTTCAATTTCCTAGTTGACCCATTCATTCTTTAGTAGGATGCTCTTTAGTCTCCATGTATTTGAGTTCTTTCCGACTTTCCTTCTGTGATTGAGTTCTAGTTTTAAAGCACTGTGGTCTGAGAATATTCAGGGAATGATCCCAATCTTTTGGTACTGGGTGAGACCTGATTTGTGACCTAGGATGTGATCTATTCTGGAGAATGTCCCATGGGCACTAGAGAAGAATGTGTATTCTGTTGCTTTGGGATGGAATGTTCTGAACATATCTGTGAAGTCCATCTGTTCCAGTGTGTCACTTAAAGTCTTTATTTCCTTGTTGATCTTTTGCTTAGATGATCTGTCCATTTCAGTGAGTGGTTGTTAAAGGCCCCTAGTATTATTGTATTGTTGTCAATGTGTTTCTTTGATTTTGTTTTTAATTGGCTTATATAGTTGGCTGCTCCCATGTTAGGGGCATAGATATTTACAATTTTTAGATCTTTTTGTTGGATAGACCCTTTAAGTAGGATATAGTGTCCTTCCTCATCTCTTATTATAGTCTTTTGTTTAAAATCTAATTTGTCTGATATAAGGATTGCCACCCCAGCTTTCTTTTGGTGTCCATTAGCATGGTAAATGGTTTTCCACTCCCTCACTTTAAATCTGCAGGTGTCTTTGTGTCTAAAATGAATCTCTTGCAGGCAGCAACTCGATGAGTCCAATCTGATTCCCGATGTCTTTTGATTGGGGCATTTAGCCCATTTACATGCAGGGTATCTATTGAAAGATAGGAATTGGGTGCCATTGTATTGCCTGTAAGGTGACTGTTACTGTATATTGTCTCTATTCCTTTCTGATCTATGTTGCTTTTAGGCTCTCTCTCTTTGCTTAGAGGACCCCTTTCAATATTTCTTGTAGGGCTGGTTTCGTGTTTGCAAATTCTTTTAGTTTTTGTTTGTCCTGGAAGCTTTTTATCTGTCCTAATTTCAATGACAGCGTAGCTGGATATAGTATTCTTGGCTGCATATTTTTCTCATTAATGCTCTGAATATATCATGCCAGTCCTTTCTGGCCTGCCAGGTCTCTGTGGATAGGTCTGCTGCCTATCTAATGTTTGTACTGCTGTAGGTTACAGACCTCTTTCCCCGAGCTGCTGGATTTTCTCTTTTTCTCTGAGACTCGTAAGTTTTACTATTAGATGTTGGGGTGTTGACCTTTTTTGTTGATTTTGAGGGGCGTTCTCTGTGCCTCCTCTATTTTGATGCCTGTTTCATTTTCCCAAACTAGGGAAGTTCTCTGCTATAATTTGCCCCAATGTATCTTCTGCCCCTCTCTCTCTTTCTTCTTCTTCTGGGATCCCAATTATTCTAATAGTGTTTTGTCTTATGGTATCACTTATCTCTCGAATTCTGCCCTCATGATCCAGTAGTTGTTTATCTCTTTTTCTCAGGTTCTTTATTCTCCATCATTTGTTCTTCTCTATCACTGAATCTCTCTTCTGCCTCAGTCAATCTAGAAGTTAGAGCCTCCATTTTTGATTGCACCTCATAATAGCCTTTTTGATTTCGACTTGGTTAGATTTTAGTTCTTTTATTTCTCCAGAAAGAGATTCTCTAGTATCTTCCATGTTTTTTTCAAGCCCAGGTAGTATCTTTATAATTGTCATTTTGAACTCTAGTTCTGACACCTTCCCAATGTCTGTATTGATTAGGTCCCTGGCAGTCGGTACTGCCTCTTGTTATTTTTTTTTTGAGTTGAGTTTTTCTGTCTTGTCATTTTGTCCAGAAGATAATAGATCAATGAGGGAACAAAATGCTAACAGGGTAACAACAACTCCAGAAAAATAGACACTAAACAGATCAGAAGAGACCCAAAACTGGGTTGAAAAGAAAGGGAAAGAAAGAAAGAAGAAATAAAAGAAAGAATATGATCAAATATGATCATGCTTGTGAATAGATCAGTGCCACACACTAGGTTTGGGGCATATTTTGGTCTGTTAGAAAAAACTGCCTCCCAGAATTTTAAAGAAAGAAAGACTTATATATGTACAAAAATAAGGATAAATAGATGAAGGGATGGAATATGACTGTAAAATAAAATTATAAAAGATTTTATAAAAGGAATTGATAAGAAGTTGGTTGAATAAAAGAAAGAAGAGAAATTAAAAAATTACAGAAGAAAAAGGGGGGGGGAGAGAATGTGATCATGCACGCTACTAGAATAAAGCCATACTCTAGAGACTTAGGGTATATTTTGGTCTGTTAGAAGAAACTGTATCCCAAAATTTTAAAAGAGAGAAAAACACATGTATACAAAAATAAGGTTAACTAAAATGAAGGGATAGAATACGACTCTAAAAATGAAAATTTAAAAAGATTTAAAAACAGAATTGATAAGATAAGATGTTGGTTAAAAAGGGGAAAAAGAAAAATTAAAAAAATAGAAAAAGTCAAAAATTAAAAAAATTAAAAAAATTAACTTTGAAAGACTAAAGCATCATGGGGAAAAAAGCCATGAATTCTATGTGCTATATTCCCCTAGTGCTGGGATTTTGCCATTCTCATTGATTGGTAAACTTGGTCTTGTGTGGATATTCTTGCTGATCTTCTGGGGGTGGAGCCTGTTGCAGTAATTCTCAAATGTCTTTGCCTGAGGCGGAATTGCCTTGCCCTTGCCAGGGCCAGGCTCAGTAATCTGCTCAGGTTTGCCCTCATAGCTTTTGTTCTCTGAAATCTTTCTGTACAGCTTTGGAGGGCGAGAATGAAAATGGCAGCCACCCAATCTGTGGTCCCAGAGGAGCTGAGAGCCTTGGGCCCCACTCCTCAGTGAGCCCTCATAGAAAAGCAGTCAATCATTCCTGTCTCCCTGATCTCTGGTTGCACTCCGTGTTCACACTGCCTTTGACCAAGCATTTTATCTCTGGCACATGACCCTGTTTGGAGTCTCCCCAGCAGATTCCTGTGGTGCGGTCTCGTGCCTCTCCTCCTGGGGGAGTAAGGGGAGTCTCCCTGAAACTGCTGCTTGTTGGGTCCCTGCTCGAAGAGTAGTGGCCCGACTCTGTCGCAGAGCACAGTTTGTGGCAACCCCGAGCTGAAAGCCCGCTCCTCAGCTCTGTCTCTGCAGCCGGCTTCCCCGCTTTGATACCTGGGAGCTCTGCTGCACTCAGGCACCTCCGTCTTTCTGTGACCCCGAGGGTCCTGAGACCACATGGTCCCAGGGAGTGTTCCACCCCCTGCTTAGGCACTGGAGTGACGTCCCTCAGCAGAGCAGACTTCTAAAAGTTACAATTTTGTGCTCCAATGCACTATCATTTGCCGGTAGCTGGCTCCCTCTCCCACATTTTTCTTCCCAAATATCATCTCCGATTCACTTCTCCGCACGTCCTACCTTCCTGAAAGTGGTCGCTTTTCTGTTCAGAGTTACTGCTATTCTTTTCTTTGATCTCCTGTTGAGTTTGTAGGTGTTCAGAATGGTTTGATACCTATCTAGCTGAATTCCTGGGACCAGATGAAATTTAGGTCTCTACTCCTCCTCCATCTTGCTCCTCCCTCTATTTTTCTTATTCTTAATTCATCTAACAGATAGCAGGGTAACAGTTGGGAATAATGATAACAACAATCTATTTGATTATGTATTCTTATGTATATATCTTATCTATCTATAAATACATATGTATGGTTATATGTAAGTTAAATGAATGACAGTGATGAAACCGAAAGTGAGGAATTAAGATTATTTTTTTATTATAGTGTATACTACTTGTGAAATGGTACAGTGTTACTTGTGCTTGGATTAATTAAAAATGTATATTGCAAACTCTAGGACAACTGCTAAAAAAAGTAAAAGGAGAAGTGTACCTGATATTTTAAAAAATGAGAGAAAATGAAATCATATAAAATTATCAGAGAGACAAACCATAAGATACTCCTAACTATAGGGAACAAACTGAGAGTTGCTGGAGGCGAGGTGGGTGAAGGGATAGGGTAATTTGGTAATAGGCATTAAGGAAGGCACTTGATGTAATAAGCACTAGGTGTTATATGCAACTGATGAATCACTAAACTCTACCTCTGAAACAAAAAAAAGAAAATTCTCATTTAAAAAATTAAAAAAAACAACTAAGTACTGCAACTACCAAGAAATTATCTCAGAAAAGAAATAATTCTTGTTTGTTCCTATATAAAAATGTCCCATTCCAAGGAAGGAAGAAAAAGGGGAGAGCACATATTTCTATATGGACATCAACCTCTAACCTGACCAGGAGCTGACAGCTTATGCCCTAATACCAGGGGAGCCCTGGGCAGCCTGGGCTTGATTTCCGTCTTGAGGAAAAAAAAAAAAAAAGAAACAGAACAGAGACACCAGCCACCAACGGAATTATTTTCATAAGAACAGATAAATAGCACCCTCATGTTTGTGTTTTAAAAATAAAAATTAAATAAAACCACAAATAGCAGAAAAATAGTAGAAGACGAAAATAGAAACAAAGAGCAAAGGCAATCAATTGGAAAAAGTAACAAACATAGTACATATCAATCCACCTATTCAATAGTCACTTTGAACATCAGTGGTCTAAATGTACCAATTAAAAGAGATTGTCAGAGTGGATCAAAAAATGACACCGAACTATATGTTGTCTACAAAACCCCACTTTAAATATAAGACACATATAGATTAAAAGTAAATGGATACATATACCATGCAAACTCTAATTTAAAGAAACCAGGAGTAGCTATATTAATGTCAGACAAAGCAGAGTTGAAAGCAAGGGAAGTTATTAGGAATAAAGATGGGCATTTTTATTGGAGTTGACTCACTGAGAAGACTGACAATCCTTACTGTGTATGCACCTAACAGCATCAAACTACATGAGGCAAAAACTGATAGTACTACAGGGAGAAATAGATAAATCCACAATTATAGTTGGAGACTTCAATACCCCTTTACTAGAAATGGAAAGATCCATCAGAACAGATCCAGATGATCAGTAAGGACATAGTTGAACTCAAGAACACCATCAATCAACTGGATATAATTGACATCAATGGAGTACTTCATTCAGCAATGGCAGAATACAGAATCTTCTCAATTTCATATGGAACATTCACCAAAATAGACCACATTCTGGGCCATAAAACACACCTTAACACATTTAAAAGAACAGAAGTAATACAATGTCTGTTCTCAGACCACAATGGAGTTACACTAGAAATCAATAACAGAAAGATAACTAGAAAATCCCCCACATAGGTGGAGATTAAACAACACATTTCTAAATAACACATGGGTCAGAGAAGAAATTTCAAGAAAAATTATAATTTATCTTTTTTTTAAGATTTTATTTATTTATTTGTCAGAGACAGAGTGGCAGGCAGAGGGAGAAGCAGGCTCCCTGCTGAGCAAGGACCCCGACGTGGGACTCGATCCCAGGACCCTGGGATCATGACCTGAGCCGAAGGCAGACATTTAACGAACAAGAAAAATTAAATAACATTTTGAACTAAATGAAAATGAAAATACAATTCATCAAAATGTGTGGGATGCAGCAAAAGCAGTGCTTAGAGGGAAGTTTATAGCATTCAGTGCATATATTAGAAAAGAAGAAAGATCAAAATCAATAATCTAAGTTTCCTTAGGAATTTTGGGAAAGTAGAAAAAGCAGAGTAAATTAAATCTAAAGTAAGTAAAAAACAGCAAAGGAAACAATCGACAAAACTAAAAGGCAACCTACAGAATGGGAGAAAAATATTTGCAAATGAGATATCTGATAAGGGTTAGTATCCAAAATATATAAAGAACTTATCAAACTCAATACCCAAAAATCAAATAATCCAATTAAAATGGGCAGAAGACATGAATAAACATTTTTTTCCAAAGAAGACATATACATGGCTAACGGACATGTGAAAAGATGCTCAACATCACTCATCATCAGGGAAATACAGATCAAAACTACAATGAGATAGCATCTCACACCTGTCAGAATGGCTTAAATCAACAACACAAGAAACAATAGTTGTTAGCAGGGATGTAGAGAAAAGGGAACCCTCTTGCACTGTTGGTAGGAATGCAAACTGATGCAGCCTCTGTAGAAAACCGTATGAAGTTTCTTCAAAAAGTTAAAAATAGAATTACCTTATGATCCAGCAATTTCACTACTAGGTATTTATCCAAAGAATACAAAAAAATACTAAATCAAAGGGATACATGCTGCATTATCTACAATAGCCAAATTATGGAAACAGCCCAAGTGTCCATCGACTGATGAATGGATAAAGAAGTAGTATATATATGCAATGGAATAAAACTCAGCCATAAAAAAAATGAAATCTTGCTATTTGCCCCGATGTGTTTGGAGCTAGAGAATATTATGCTAAGCAAAATAAGTCAGTTAGAGAAAGACAAATACCATATTATTTCACTCATGTGGAATTTAAGAAACAAAATAAACAAAGGTGGAAAAAATAGAAGGAAATAGGTGAATCAAGAAAGAGACTTTTATCTATGGAGAATAAACTGGTGGTCACCAGAGGGGAGGTGGGTGGGGGATAGGTTAAATAGGTGATGGGGATTAAGCAGCACAATTGTCGTGTTGAGCACTGGGTGTTGTATGGAAGTGCTGAATCACTGTATTGTACACCTGAAACTAATATTATACTGTATCTTAACTAAATGGAATTTTAATAAAAGTTAAAACAAAAAACAGAAAACAAAAAAAACCAAAGTAAGCAAAAGAAAAGAAATAACAAAGAGAGCTGAAACCAGTTGAATTGAAAACAGGAAATTAATACAGAAAAATCAACAAAACCAAAAACTGGTTCTTTGAAAAGAGTAATAAGCCTCTAGCCAGAGTAACAAAGGAAAAAGAGAGAGGACACAAATTTCTAGATTTAAGGATATCAAATAAAAAATAATACCAAAAAATACCAAGTTGCCATGTACTCCTTGGTTGACTACTTCATAGTTTCACTTCTTTAAGATGTCCATGTTATAGCTTCTGTTTCCATCCCTACTTCCCCTACTCACTCATCACTTCTAGCTGGAAGGCAAAGGCAGGAGGGGTTTATGTTTAGAGTCTAGGGTGTTGCTTCAGCAGTGGCGTTTGCCTGCCTTTAATTAATTCTTTGATGCCTGGTATCACTGCAATGAAGTGTCCTTTCAATTGAATGAGTTGTGTCTGGAGAGCAGCAGTATCAGGTTATTAGTATAAAGCAGTCTCTTCGGATTCTCTCTTATAGAGCAGCCAGGTAACAGGCTTTGATAGGGAAGAAGTGAGGGAAAATTGGGTGTTTAGCAAGGGCAGGAAACACAGGAAAGTGTTTCCTAAAGTGGAGAGGAGCTAAGAGCAGAGCTGGACAATAGCTGAACATGGGCTGCCCCTCCTCCCAGTCAGGCCTCATCCCTGGCTCCCATCTCTGATGATGCTGCCACAGGTCACCCTCCTCATTATCTTGCCTCCCCGTCCCTTCTTAGGCACCAAGCCCTTTCTATTTTTTATTTTAGAGTAGCCCTATGTGTTCTCCAGTGCTTCAGTCCCCTGTGCTCAGCTACTCATGGTTGTAATGGCTCAACAGTACTGACCATGACCATGAAGACTGTGGCTGGTGACTTGTGATGTTTCTATCCACAACATCCATCAGAACCATTGGGATGGGGATATGGTTGGAATATTTCTATCATAGTGTGAAGTGATTTGAGATGACTTTCTTGCTCTTCAGCTAAAGGGATCTATCCTGTTTATAGAGGGTGCCTTAAGTACTCTTTTGGTTCCAAGTTTTGTTCTATGGTATCTGGAGAAATGTAACTCTTTTCTGGCTCACATCGCTGGACATTTTGGGAGCAGTTCAACTTTATGGCTGTCCTTGGCTGGGTAAAAGGGTCAAGGAAATTCAGAATACATCCCTGCTTACTATTATCCCCCTTCCACTCATTATTTTAGTGAGATCATATTAAAACCAAATGTAATCTGGAGGGGGGAAATGGATAGCTCAAAAAGTTTCAAATAGTCTAGAACACTGCATGTGAGAGGGAAGAGAAGGGGCTATTCAGCCTCCTCAGGACTCTCCTTGCTTGATTATGGAACATGAGCACCTGAACTATTGCTCTTTATGGTCAAGTATCTATATTCTTTTTCTTGTTCCTGAAAACTCATGAGAGTTGTGTATGACACCTTGAATAATAGTCATAGTAATATTATTCTATTTTTTATATATTTGGGTTTTTTTAAAAGACTTTATTTGAGAGAAGAGACAGAGAGCACAAGTGAGTGTGAGGGATGGAGAGAGAGGGAGAAGCAGACTCTCCCCTGAGCAGGGAGCCCAATGTGGGACTCAATCCCAGGACCCTGAGATCATGACCTGAGCTGAAGGGAGACACTTAACCAAATGCACCACCCAGGCACCCCATAGTAGTCTTATTCTAAAGAGTCAGAATAGGAAGGGTTTAGGCATGGGCTATAGAGTCAAAGTACCTGGGTTCAAGTAAGTAGGTAGGTGGGGCCTCCTCAGAATGCTAAGGTCTGAATAATGAAAAAGGGGCAGCTATGCACAGATACAGGGGGAGAGTATCCTAAAGGGAAGACCACAGCAAGTGCAGAGGTTGTGAATGGGCACGTTATATTTGAGAAAGAAAAAAATATGGAGTGGAACTGGATCACAGTGAATGGGGGAAAGTAGCTGGATAAGCAGGTGGAGACAGCTTGGATATGGCCTTGTAGGCTAGGTTAGGGAATTTGGATTTTACTCTAAATGCAATAAAAATTTCCTGGAGAGTTTTAAGCAAGAAACAGTTGTAATTTGATTTGGGTGTTTTAAAAGATCACTCTGGCTACTGTATGGTAAATGGATTAGGGATGAATAAGAGTAGAAGCAGGAAGACCAGTTAAAACCCATTGTAATAGTCTAAGTTGAGAGAAGAGGGTGTCTTGGGCCAGAGTGGTGAGGTGGAGATGGAGTGAAGTGGAACAGTTTGGATATATTTTGGATGTGGGTCCACAGGGTTGTTCATATATTGAATGTGGGAGAATATAGAGAAGGAGGATCAATGAAAACTCTTAACATTTTGGCTTGAGCAACAACTGGGTGGGTGCTAGTTAAGATAGAGGAAACAAAATTTTGCGGGGAGAGGAGACAATAGGTACAGTGTATGGAAATAAAGAGTTCTGCTTTAGTAATAACTGTGTGACATTAGACATTAAACATCTGTGTGGAAATGTTACATAGGCAGTTGGGTATAGGATTTGGGACTCAGCAAAGATATGATGATAGATATTTGGGAGTCATTGGTAAGCAGGTGGCATTTACAGCCTCAGGAATGGATGTGATCTTGCAGAAAGCGGGTATAGAGGAAGAAGAAAAGAGGGCTGAGATCTGAGCTCCAGCAATTTAGAGGTCAAGCAAAAGAGAAGAAAACTGAGAGCACTCAGCAGAAGAGGTAAATAAAGTACTTACACCAGAGCTTGGCACGTAGTAATGGTAGGTACTATTTCAACCACTACTACTGCCACTGTTTTTATAGAGCTAAAATATATAAAATCTCTAATTTCACTTTCCTTGTAGACATTATCTTTGATTATACAGTGCCAGCATTTCATGCATGTTCTTTAATTTTCTTATTTGCCTTCACAGTTGAAGACACAGGCAACTGGCTTGAGTCCAGTGAGCTTCCAATTGAGTCTAAAGAGTCACTGTTTTCAGCACACCTAGTGATTTCCAAGTTTGTACCAATTATATTAAGTTTATGAGAATTATACTTCTTATCACTAGTATCAGCACTTTCACTTCTACATTTTCCACTCATTTTATAAACCAAAAAAGACAAAATGCAATAAAATATTCACGTAATTGCATGAATTGCTATATAAAGATGGTGACTGCCAAAATGAAAGTGGTTGCAAGCAGGCAGTGCCATAGTGTGATAGATTTAAATATTTACTACTCAGTTGAGGTATGAAAATATGCATATGAAGGCAGTTTTGTGGGGGCCTATATGTTATCTACAAATGCATTTTTCTTCCAGAAGTCACATATATAAAAGACAAGACACACTTGTATTTATTTGTTCACCACAAGGTGGACCAACTTTCTTTCACACACCTCATTAGCCCTTTTCTTCACAGAAGACAAGAATCAAGAAATTTGGCCTCCATATGTAGCACGGGTGCTTGACTCAGTAATCAATAGCTCAAAATATCATTTGGTTGAATAGTCTTCTTGTTTAATAAGGAGTTAGAGATTGGCTAACAGAAGACATCACAGATGGTAAGCAACAGACTTAAAGGGAGCCATGCCAGCCACTAATTACTAAGACATACTTGGAGAGCATTGGTACTTGTCTTAACCCACAAGTGAGAACTTCTACTGCTTCAGACTTCCATTTCCAACAGTGTTTAAAGCATGGTTTAAAGTCAAATGCTTTAGCAATTGGCTTGGCTTTCCAAATGTCAGGCCCATTTTAATTAAAAAAAAAAAAGCATCTTATTCCACAAGAGATTAAAGAATTTTAATTTCTTTAAGAATTCTCCTCCCTCACCGCCAGCCCCGCAGTACGTATCCCCAAGCAGTGGCTACTTACTGATTTTAATCAGTGGATATTTTCTTTTGGACTCTTTATGTTGGTTAAAAAATAAAAGCCCCCAAGTTTACCTTTGTTACCCATTTCTGAAGGCTGATCTTTGATAAGGATTATCCCATTTTACAAAATTTGCTGGATATTGCATTATTTATTTACATCTGGAGTGAAGAGATATCTTAACACCTCAAAAACTTTTAAAAATGTTTTAAAATATGTATCACATATGTACATTTAAAGCATAATAATAAAGTGAACATTCATAGACCCATTCCCTGTTTAAGAAGGGGAACTTCACCAATGCTGTTGTTGTTACCACATACTCTTCCCCCGTTCCTTCTAGCATTCTGACAATTTACATTGTCAGAGCGTACAGCACTTTCATGCTATTTTTTTGCCCTATCATCATCTTTTTTTTCTAAAGATTTATTTATTTGATAGAGTGAGAGAGCATGCATGCAGGTTGGGGGAGGGGCAGAGGAAGAGGGAGAGAGAATCCCAAGCAGACTTCCCACTGAGCAGGGAGCCTGATGCAGGGCTCAGTTTCATGACCCTGAGATCACGACCTGAGCCAAAACCAAGAGTTGGTCACTCAACCAGCTAGCCACCCAGGCACCCCTGCCCTATCATCATTTTTTAACCTGAATTCTATAGTTAAATATGTTCAATGCTCAATCCAGTTTTTATATGTTAAAGCTTAGTCAATAATTTATCTGAAGCTCATTTTCCAGTAGAATACTCAGGAAAAACTTATGGAATCAATATCTCTGAGTACTTGCATGTTCATAATTGTTTGTTGAAGAATTCATTTTTAAAGATGGATATAAAATCCTTGGCTTATAGTTTCTTTCTCAGAAAATCTCTTAAAATGTTGTTCCATTGTTCTCACCAGAAAATTTTGCTCGTGAGAAGTCTGATGTCAGTTTTATTTTCTGCTCCTCATATGTAACTTGGTCTTTTGTTTGGATGTCCAAATAATTTTTTCCTTTTCTTTAAAGTCTAGTGGTTTTACTAGAATATATCTTGGGATATATTTCTTTGGGTACATGGTATGTCTTTTTTTGAATAAAGATTTAAGTCTTTTTTATTTCAGGCATGTCTTCTTAAGTTATTTGAAAATTTTTTTGTTTTATTTGCTTTAGTTTTCTTTTGGGGGACTCAAATTATATGCATATTTGCACATTTTTTGCCCATTAATTCTTTCTCTTGGATCTTTGTTATTGCTTTCCATATTTTCATCCATATTTTCATGTGATTTTCTTTAGATTTTCCTTTTTATTGTATATTTGGCTCCCCAAATTTCCATGGGGTTGTTCTGAGAAAAAGATTCATAATAGCTGTGTTTCAGTTTCAAAAAGGAAAGAAAACTTTATTATTATTATAGAAACCTCATAGAAACAGAAGAGGAAAGGAATCTACACATAGATGAAGGTAATAGTATGCAATAAAGGAGAATAAGGCAAAGTTACATCAAATTGGTATGGTGACTAACATAACATAATAAAATAAAATTAAATTTAAAAAAATTGGGGACTTACAACATCCAACCTCATTAGCTGGAGAAGCCCCATGGAAACAGCCAGGCTGGAGTCCCAGTTGAGAGGCCTGGGCAGAGTGTCCTCCCCTCAGGTGAGACTTTCAATTGACCATCCCCATTAGGGCCATGTTTATAGGAAAAATAACAGGTTTTGAAATTAAACTTTTGTTCGCTTATGTGCATTTTGGAGCAAGCCGCATTTCTATGTTATCATGTTTTTATATTTTCAAGGAGCCTGGGCTACATGTGTCTGCCTCTCCTCCCAGATTCCATTCCAGGGGGCCTGGAGCTGGAGGGGATGGGACATAAGATTTGTAGCTCTTGGCATCCAGAACAGAAGGGCCAATTCTGACCTGGAGGCAGATAATGTATTTTAAATAACCAGGCTCCCAAGGTTATTTATATAGCATGAGTTCACAGACAGCATTTCCTAGCTTGCTTGTGTATATGCAAGTTCAGGGGGTCAATTATGCGGGACAAATCACAGAAACATCTATCCATATAGAACAGAGGTTGATCTCCTTGTGTTCCTTTTGATCATTTTTTTTTTCTACTTCTACCTGATTTTTTTACGTTCCTAATGATAAATACTCTTGAATTTTGTATTTCTTTTTATGTAATGTTATTGTTTTCAATAAAGAGAATTTGTCAATTGTACAAAATGTAATCTGATTTTTTGTGTTTTTTTTTTTGTATTTTTTCATGTAAGTTACAAATTAGGAAAAATTTTATTGGATCGTCTATTCTGTTGGTAGGGTTGGTAGACAAGGCAAAAGTTAGATGACCAGTGGAAATTTAATTTTTACATCACCTTTTGTTAAGCTATGCTAGAGAGATTCTTCTTTTTCTTCTTCATTGTCTTCCTTTTCTTCTCCTCCTCCTCCTTCCATTTCCACCTCCCCTCCCCTCTCCTTCTTCTTCTTCGTCTTCTTTTGTTTGGTTCCCTCTACCCCTAAGATCTTGGGTACAAAATAGAATCCGTAAAGAATTTGGGTAATTCAGCAGGGAACTGTGACTTATGTCTGTGAAACTGTATAAAATTTGCCAAACTATTTATTTCCAAAGAGATAGATAAAAAATAAAAAGCATAGGATATTCCCAATCTATTTTTTTTTAACCTTTTGACCACCCCCTTCACCCATTATTTCTCCTGCTTCAACCCTTGCCTATAGCAAACACCATTCCTGTTCTGTATCTGTGAGCTTGGTTTTGAGATCGCTTTCTCTATGTGTATATGTGTGTATATAAATATATACATACTTAGATACCACATATAAGAGATTATATGATTGTCTCGTCTCACTTATTTCACTTAGCATAATGCCCTCGAGGTCCATCCATGTTGTCACAGATACAAGATTTCATTCTTTTTTTTTTAATTTTCATTCTTTTTTATGGCTGAATAATATTCCATTGTATATATGTACCAAAATTTTTTTATCTCTTCATCCATCAGTGGACACTTGTTTCCATATCTCATCTCTGTAAATAGTGCTTTAAGGGGTGCAGTTATCTTTTTGAGTTAGTGTTTTTGTTTTTGGATAAATTCCCAGAAATGGAATTGCTGGATCATATGGTAGTTCTGTTTTTAATTTTTTGAGGAACCTCCATGCTAGAGGTTTTCCATAGTGACGGAATGACTTTACATTCCTACCAGCAGTGTGTAGTGTTCCCTTCTCTCTATATCCTTGCCAACACTTATCTTTTTGATGCTAATCATTTTGACGGGTATGAGTTGATATTTCATTGTGGTTTTGATTAGCATTTTCCTGATGATTAATGATGTTGAGCATCTTTTCATGTACTGTTGACCATCTGTGTGTCTTCTTAGGAAAAATATCTATTCAGAGCTTCTGCCCATTTTTTAATGGGATTGTGTTTTTGCTATTGAGTTGTTAGTTCTTCATGTATTTTGGGCAATAACTATCAGATTTATGGTTTGCAAATATTTTCTCCCATGCAATAGGTTGCCTTTTCATTTTGTCAATGGTTTCTTTTGCTGTGCTGAAGCTTTTTAGTTTGTTATAGTTCCCCTTGTTTATTTTGCTTTTGTTGCTTTTACTCTTGCTGTTAGATTAAAAAAATCATTGGCAAGACCTATGTCAAGGAGCTCACCATCTATGTCTTCTTCTAGGAATTTTATGGTTTCAGGTCTTCTGTTCAAATCTTTAATCCATTTTGAGTTGATACTTGCATATGATGTAAGATAGTGATCCAGTTTCATTCTTTAGTTGTGGCTGTCCAGTTTTACCAATACCGCTAACTAAAGAGACTATCCTTTTCATATTGTGTATTCTTGCCAACTATGTCATAAATTAATTGATCATATATGTATGGGTTTGTTTCTAGACTCTCTATTCTGTTCCATTGATCTGTGTAACTGTTTTTCTGCCAATACCATACTGTTGTTTTTTTTTTAAGATTTTATTTATTTGACAGAGAGAGCGAGCTCAAGCAGGGGGAGCGACAGGCAGAGGGAGAGGGAGAAGCAGGCTTCTGCTGAGCAGGGAGCCCGATGTGGGGCTCGATCCTAGGACCCCGGATCATGACCTGAGCCGAAGGCAGCCGCTTAACTGACTGAGCTACCCAGATGCCCCAACTGTTTTAATTACTGTACCTTTGTAATTGAGCTTCAAATCAGAGAATGTGATGCATCCAGCTTTATTCTTCTTTGTCAAGATTACTTTGGCTATTCAGTGTCTTTTGTGGTCCCATACAAATTTTAGGATTGCTGGTTGTACTTCTGTGAGAAATGCCATTGGAATTTCGATAGGGATTACATTCAATCTGTAGATTGCTTTGGTTATTATGGATATTTTAATGATATTAATTCTTCCAATCCATGAGCACAGAATATCTTTCCATTTATTTTTGTATTCTGCAATTTTTTTCCTTAATGTCTTGTAGTTTTTAGCATATAGGTCTTTCACCTGCTTGGTTAAATTTATTCTTATTTTATTATTTTTGATGCAATTGTTTTGTTTAGATTTTATTTATTTGAGAGAGAGAGTGCGTGCAAGCAGGGTGGAAGATCAGAGGGGGAGGGAGAAGGAGAGGGAGAGAATCTCCAGCAGACTCCATGCTGAGCTCAGAGCCCAACTTGGGGCTTGATCTCACAACCCTGAGATCATGACCTGAGCCGAAACCAAGAGTCTGACGCTTAACTGACTGAACAACCCAGGTGCCCCTATTTTTGGTGTAATTATAAATGGAAATGTTTTTCTTAATTGCTCTTCCTTTTTAAAAATATTTTGCTTATTTGAGAGTGAGAGAGAGAAAAAGCATGAGTGGGGGGAGGGGCAGAGGGACAAGCAGACTCCCCGCTGAATATAGGGCCTGATGCGAGGCTCAATCCCAGGACCCCCAAGAACATGACCTGAGCTGAAGTCAGATGCCCAACCCACTGAGCCACCCAGGTGCCCCTTAATTTCTCTTTCTGATAGTTTGTTATTAGTGTAGAAAAGCAGCAGATTTTTGTGTATTGGCTTTGTATCCTGCGACATTTCTGTTCTGATTTCTGACGATTTTCACATTTTATTCTCTTCTTTTCTAGCCATTTTATTTCTGGTATGTGCTGTATTTTTGAAACTATGTTTTCTTGATTTAGCTCATTTGAATGTATTAAGATTATGGTTTTCATTTGTTTGAATCTACATTTTTCTGGTTTGTTGTCATTGTTGGGATATTTTATAGTTCATTTTTTTTTTGTTTTTTTTTTTGGCAATCATTTAGTATGGAATTAGAGAGTATATTCCTTTCATATTTCAGTGAGATGAGTTTTCTTGGGCTATAAGGACAAGGTTTCAGAGTGATGTGGGGATTGTCCAAAGTAGCTTTCAGAACTTTTTAGCTTAAAGTCTTTCTATTCTATTGTTACTATAAGAGACTTAAGTATGGCTTTTTCTGCACAGCTATTTCAGGACAGAATCTGGTTCAGGAAGGTTTTCTGCCCCTAGCCCTGTTTGTCCTAGAGCTTTAAAGACATTGTCTTCAAAAGAAGTGCTCTTACCTTTAGATGTAGTATTTTTGCTGTTCACTATTACTTGAGTTCTGCTTCCTCTGGACTCTTCCTCAATATATTGTATTTAAAATTTCTTCCTCCACGGCCTTCAGGGTCCTGCCTTGCTCAACTTTTTTTTTTTTTTTTAATTTCCACCAATTTTTTTTCCTAGGTGAGGCTCTGTCTTTCTAGAAGAGAATTTGCTATATAATACCTTTTGTCTTAAAATTCACTCTTTTTTTAAAACTGATGTTAATATAGCTACCCCAGCTTTCTCTTGGTTAGTGTTTGCACAATATATCTTATTCTATACAGTATTCCTCCTTCTATTTTATTTATTTTTTTAACATTTATTTATTTATTTTAGAAAGAGTGGGGGAGAGAGTGTATTGATATGTATAAGTGGGGTGAGGGGTAGAGGGAGAGAATCCTCAGGCAGACTCCCTGTTGAGCACAGAGCCCCCTGCAGTGCTTGATACAGGGCTCTGTGTGAGGCTCAATCCCAAGACCCCTGAGGTCATGACCTGAGCCAAAACCAAGAGTTGGATGCTCAACCAACTGAGCCACCCAGGCACCCCCATATGTGTATCCCTCCTTATCCACAGGGGATATATTCCAAAACTCCCACTGGATGCCTGAAACCATGGATAGACCTGAACCCTATCTGTATTATGTTTTTTCATGTATATAAATTATATATAATATATATATATGTATATTCCTAAGGGTATATATATATATATATGATAAAGTTTAACTTATAAATTAAGCACAGTAAGATATTAACAACTAATAATAAAAATTATAACAATATATTGTGATAAAGTTTATGTGAATGTGGTCTGTCTTAGAGTACCTTCTTGTGTTGTATTTACCCTTCTTGTGATGACCTGAGATGATAAAATGCCTATGTGATGAGATGAAGCAAATGAATGACATAGGCATTGTGATATAACATTAGGCTACTATTGACCCTCTGATGATATATCAGAAGGATGCTCATCCGCGTGTAGACCCTAGTTGACCAGAGGTAACTGAAACCTAAAAAGTGAAATGGGTGAAGAGGAAGACTGCTGTCCTTTTATTTCAACCTTTCTGTCACCTTCTCTTTTATGTATGTATCTTGTAAACAGGCTATAGGTTTTTTTTTTTTCAATTAAACAACTTATTTTTGTAACTGCCAAATTAATTTTATTCACATTATTTTATTACTGATAATATCTGGAACTGTTTCAATCATCTTAGAGTTTATATATGTACAATTTTTACTTTGTCTATGCTGTTTGTCCCCTCCTGCCTCTTATTGATTTTCCTTTTACGAATTTTCCCCCTCCACAGGTTTGAATTTCTGTACTATATTCTTTTAGTGGTTTTTCTTCTTTTTGTTGGAAATCCTACCATACATACTTACCAGTCCATCAAAGTCTGAAGTTCCTTAGTATGTCAAGCCCCTTCCCAAAGGAAAAAGACCACATATGCACAAAGATGGCCATCTGGTTATACTTCTCCTGACTGGTTCACATACTAACATTGTCCATTATACTGGTTTTAATTTTTTGCTTTTAAAATTGGACTTTACCGTCCTATGTTTCTGTTACCATCATATCTGTTGATACTATCGTATTGTATCATTTGTGTTTCCATTTGCTTCACTTACCATTCCTCCTTACTACATTAGACCTTCCTACTCAGATCATTTTTTTTATAGGAATAGCTAACTTATACAGTATTTTTGATCAGTTGTGGGAATTCTCAACTATTATTTCTTTAAAAATTTATTTTACATTCTCTATATTCTCTTTCTTTGGGCCCACAATTAAACATATCTTATATGATCTTAATCTGTCCATATGTCTGCTTTATCTTTTTGACCATTGTATATTCTGTACTGTCTACTGATTAATTATACTTCTCTCTGTTCAGCTGTATCTTATCTACTATATCACTCATCTATTGAGTTTTTAATTTCAAAGGTATATTATTTATTACTCAAAATTTTTGTTTTTGTGTTTTTCAAATTTCCTTGGTCATTTTGGTAGTCTCCTATTCCGTGCTCACTTTTAATTCTGAATTTTAAAGCATTTCTATTCAGGTCTTTATTTTATATATGGTATCTAATAATTTCAACTTCAGATGTTCTTGGAGGCCTGTTTTTTTCAATCTCTTAACTCTTACTGATGAAGGCTTGTTTCCTTGTGTGTTTGATTGGTTTTGATTGTAAACTCATATATTATTGAACTTATCCTGTGGAAATTTTGAGGGACTAAATTTTAGTTGTTTTTCTGTGGAAAAGATTTCCAGTTGCATCCACTGATATCTAGTAGGTATTGCCAACTTGGAAAGCTTTAGCCCCTTTTAAGAGTCCTTGTTTAATGTAGGAGTTCAGGTTCAGCTCTTTCACACTGTGAAAGGCAAGATTTCCTGCTATCTTATAATCATTGGCTCCAGGAAAATCCTATGACTTTGCTTCTTCATCAGTGTTAACTGAGTGGCATTGTGCAAGATTCAGCTCCTCATTTTTCTTTCTTTCCTCTTGGTTCTTGAGGATATTTACTAAACCTCAAAATGCTTTATAAAATATATTTAAGTTAATCTATGCTTTTATTTCTTCAGAGTATCAAGTTCTGGTCCATCATACTCCTGGAAGTGGATGTCAGGATCATTGTTCACTCACTTTTCTCCAAAGCAAATAATTTCTCCTGTATGTAGTACTTTAAGTATGTAAAACTCAGAGGGCAAAGATATGATCTTTTCTATTAATAAACAAAGACCTTTTTTATGTTAGGTCTTCAAAAGAAACCCCACAAAATCAGACGATAACTTTATTTGTTTCTCTCTTCCAGCATTCCTCCAAGATGCTAATAATTATAATATATAAATATACAAAAATATATAATTTTAAATTAACTATAATTTAAATTATAGCTTCTGTGTATTTATTAAGTAAGCTTTTTTCTTTTGGTGTTACATCTGGCCATGGTTCTATAAAAACATCTATTTTCTAAATTCTTTTTGAAAGTATATTTTTAAATTCATCAAAGCAATAAAACATAACAGAAAATTTGGGGGAAACCACTCCAACTCTGCCTCCTTCACTGAGCTGAGACACCCAGAAAGCACAGGTAGAGATGAGTTAGTAAACCCTAAAACAATGATTTCCCTGATCACATATCAGTTTGCTGGGGCAAATGTATGAGAGAATCCATGAAGCCTGGCAGAAGACAGACCCAGAAGGAAGCAGAGAAAAATCTTTCTCTTGACCCATGGGGACCAAGAATGTCAGAATGTCCATTCTTTTTTTTTTTATTATTATTATGTTATGTTAATCACCAACATTACGTCATTAGTTTTTGATGTAGTGTTCCATGATTCATTGTTTGCATATAACACCCAGTGCTCCATTCAATAACATGCCTTATTTAATACCCATCACGAGGCTATTAATGCCTTATAATACCCATCACCCCCAACCCCTTCCCTTGAGAGCCCTCAGTTTGTTTCTCAGAGTCCATAGTCTCTCATGGTTCATCTCCCCTCTGATTTCCCCCCCCTTCCTCCTTCCCCTCCTGCTATCTTCTCCTTTTTTTTTTCTAGAATGTCCATTCTTGAATCCTGTCCAGACCCCACCAATCAGGATATGAATTTTTTTTAAAGATTTTATTTATTTATTCATGAGAGACAGAGGGAGAGAGAGAGAGAGAGGGAGAGAGAGAGAGAAAGAAGCAGAGGGAGAAGCAGGCTCCCAAGGAGCAGGGAGCCCGATGCGGGACTCGATCCCAGGACCCTGGGACCATGACCTGAGCCAAAGGCAGACGCTCAACCATCTGAGCCACCCAGGCGCCCAGGATATGAATTTTTGACAAACTCTTGGAATGACAAGTTGCTTACAGTGAAGTTTTAGAACTGGCCTAAGGCTTCCCACCAATTTTTTAGCAAGAAGAAATTAGATGTTGATGTCAGACTCCTGAGTTCTCTTGGTTGTTCTAACTGTCTGTGCTCGAATTAATATGGGGTAGACATTATGTAGTTCTCATTTCAGATTATGGGTTTAGTCATCCTTAAAAACATTGCTTGATACATTATTAATTGTTATAATTTTCATGTAACTGTCATTTTTAATTACAATATATTTTAACAAGGGAAATAAATAGTAATTTTCTTATGTTGTACATTTAAGCCATTTCCAACTTTTGGCTTTAGTATATAATATTGTAATAAAACTTAGTGTGCATAGACTTTTTTAAAGCATTATTTCTTTGCATTTAGATACTTAGATTTGGAATTACTGGAAATAAAGACATTAACACACTTAAGACTTTTGGTGAGGATTGCCAAATTGCTTTCCAAAATGTTATACCAATTCTAACTGCTGCCAGCTATGTAAGAATATATTTCAGGACACCGTGGCTAGCTTTGGACATTATCATTTATCTATTAGGCAATTAGTGTTCTTATGATTTTTAATTTTTGGCTGTTGGAGTCTACAGAGTCTATTTAATGGGCCTTCAGAAAGGGCCAGGCTGAGTAAATAGTGAAGAGATACAGGGTAAAAGGACATCTCAGTTGTTTGGACATTCATCATAGAATCTAACCAGATCTGTTTCCTCTTGGTCTAACAAAATTCAGGTTACTTCTCTTCTTTCAACTTCTGTTTTTTCATTCAGGAAATGAAGAAGTAGGGCCAGCTGCCCCCAGGATCCCATTTAGGTTCAAGATGCTGATCCACCTCTCAGTGTGGACTTCACATTTCAAATTTGTGCAAATTTCTCTGGTTGTCTTATCAATAGCTACAGGGATCTATCTGTCCACCATGCATATTATTTTCTTTTCTTTGGTGTCTTCAGTAGAATGTATTTTAAATTTTGTTCCTCCTCTGCTTCCCCTTCTACTTTTGAAAATTCCAATTAAAAAAAAAGAATGCAAATATGGTATATGAATATTTAAAATGTGATTTGCATTTAACAAATTACACACGATCACATAATTCCCAATGAGATTTTGCATCAGGGAAGAAGTGAGAATATGTATTTTATATTAAATGCATAGCATTTAAATACTTTAATACAAACAAACTGCATTTGAATATTAATCTCTCCAAAAAATACCTTGCCAGACACATTAAATATTTAAAACTTCCTTAATACAAAGTTCTCAAACCCCTTGAACACTTTCATTTTTCTCCATTATTTGTATGCATTTATTGTCAATTTTGAATCTCTACTTGTGTTTTTTACTCTACAAGGACAAAGGTCGAAAGAATTAACAGGCCAAGAATCCTTCAGGGTAGAGAGTGTTACCTATTATGCTAAATGTAGCAGTGAGGAGAGCAGAGTATGTGGTAAGGGGAAGGAAATTGTCTGATAATAAGATGTTATGCTTAAGAATGATAGAAACATTGATTCCTAATATCGGAAATGACCTCAGAAGTCATAGAGCTGAATCATCTATCTAATGCAGAATCCAGGTATCACATCTCCAGGTGGTTTGTCAGCCAGTTACTTCTTGAATACCTTCAGTGTTTGGGAGCTCACCACCTCACAAGTCAGCCCTGACTTACAATTAGACAGTGTTTGGGGAAGTTCTTTTATTTTGAGTTTAATTTTACCTCTAAATGAGCCACTAATTTTAGTTTATTCTCTTGGAGCAATTACATGTGATTAGGAAATTCTCAAAGTGATTTTGTATAAAGTAATATTTTTTTTTTCTTTTTTCTTTATTTATTTGAGAGAGAGAGAGAGTGAGAAACAACATGAGAGAGTAGAGGGTCAGAGGGAGAAGCAGGCTCCCTGCTTAGCAGGGAGCCTGATGCAGGGCTAGATCCCAGGACTCCGGGATCATGACCTGAGCCAAAGGCAGTCGCTTAACCAACCGAGCCACCCAGGTGCCCATGTATAAAATAATATTCTGCAGGCATGTTCAGTGTTCTTAATAATGATTAAAAATAAGTTTCACAAAAAGGAATATTTGTCAAGTATTCACTGAGGGAATTGAACTCAAGAACAAATTAGGTGGTTTGTTTTTTTTTTTTTTGATTTTACACCCAAAGCAAAGACAACAAAAGCTAAATTAACAAGTGGGACTACAGTAAACTTAAAACCTTGTGAATAGCAAAGGAAACCCTCAACAAAATAAAAAGGCAACCTACTGAATGGGAGAAAATATTTGCAAATCATATATTATCAAAAAGACAAGAGTTAACAAGTGTTGGAAAGGAGGTGGAGAGGGAATCCTTATGCACTGCTGTTGGAAATGTAAATTGGTGCTGCGACCACTGTGGAAAAGAGTATGGAGCTTCCTCAAAGAATTAAAAGTAGAACTGCCATATGACCCAGCAATTCTGCTTCTGGGCATATACCCAAAGGAAATGGAATTACTATCTCAAAGAGATATCTGTATTCCAGTATTCACATCAGCATTATTTACAATAGCCCAAGACATGGGCCCAAACTAAGTGTCCATCAGTGGATGAATGGATAAAGAAAATGTGGTATATATACAGAATGGAATATTGTTCAGACTTACAAAGAAGGAAACCTTGCCGTTTACAACAACATGGATGGACATTGAGGGCATTATGCTAAGTGAAATAAGTCAGAGAAAGGCAAGTATTTTATAATCTCATTTATATGTGGAATCTAAAAAACAGAACTCATAGAAATAGAGAACAGATTTGTGGTTGTCAGAGGCAGAGGGATGTAGGAGTATGGGGGAAATGGACAAAGGTGGTGGCCAAAAGATACAAACTTCTAATTATAAATAAATTTTAGGGATGTAATGGTGACTAGTTAGTAATAATGTGTTGTGTATATGAAAGTTGCTAAGAGAGTAGATCTTAAAAGTTTTCATTACAAGAAAAAATTTTATAACTATGTGAGGTGATGGATATTAACTAAATTTATTGTAATCATTTTACAATATAAACAATATCTAATCACTGTGTTGTATGCTTTAAACTAATATAATGTTATATGTCAATTATATTTCAATATCAGTGGAAAAAAAAGATCAGAAGTCAATAAAGAGACTTTAAATCAGTGATTACAACATACTAATAACCACCAGTAGATTGTTAGCTGTTTATAAGCACAGTACTTTCTCATCAATAAATACTTAATTGGTTTAGTTTTTTTAAAAAACAACTAGTTAAGAGTTAATAATAATAACAACAACAACAACAACAGCACATAGTGTTTCCTCTGTGCCAGGCAATGCTCTAAGTATTTTATATATATGGATTCATTTAATCTTTACAATCACCTGTGAAGTATGTACTGTTAACCCCATTTTACAGTGAGACACAAACAAGTTAAATTTCCCAAGTTATAAATGGCAGTGATTGGTTTTAACCACTTTGATTCAGAGTTTGTGTTCTTATCTATTATGCTATACTTAAGAATGACTACATAATTTATCATTCAAACCAAGATACTTTTGAGAGTGGAAGAAGGCACTAATAATAAGTACTCCCAGAGAGCACCACAGCTATACTGCTTCTCAAGTGACAGGCTAAGAACATATTGAAAGCTCTCAATATCACTATGAGGGGCAGATCCAAGTTTTCTGGGGCCTGGATGTTATGAATTTTGAGGACCCTCCTTCAGAAAAAGAACACGGTAGCTATGAATACATTAAATATCAAAATGAATTTTTTTATGAGAAAGAGATCACAATAAATTAGTGGAATCTTGGGAATTCGCATTTCTTTCTTCTGAGATCTCTTTGGGAATATTACCATAAACCCTTGGTTGCAACTTGGCTTCCCTCCCTGCATTGAACATTCTACAACTTCCAGATTTCACAGGGGTGGTGCAAACCAGAGCTCTACATTAGTTTCATGGTAGGTCTGTTCCTGCTCACCATTTTCAGGTTACTTAGAAAATAAGTTGAGCACCTACAATGTTTGTGGTGCTTACTACTTGATAAGATAACACAGCATTTTAAATTACATGTCCAAGGATGACCACAGACACGTCAGAGTGGCCAGTTTATAGTTCCCTGATCCCAGTAAGGCACCATTTAGATCCTCTGGAACAGTTCCTGTCTAGGCAGGTGGTGGGGTGACTTTCTGTGAATGGGTTGAGCTACTGGTTTAAAGTTTCTGGTATGGGTTCAGCACCAGCCAGTGTGTTATGTTGACATAACCCCCATCTCCCTCTCCCTGTTGATCTCTTTGACCCTCTCTCCTAGCTCAGAGATGACTTCATAATCTTGAATTTCCAGCCTTAGAATACCTGCTTTGTAAAGAAAATATTAGTGATTCTGCAAGGTCCGATGCCCCTTATATTTAGGAATCTCAGTGCCATATGCATTACCAATGTTAAATTATCACTAATAAAGGATAAGAAAGGCAAGTGCTCACTTATTTGTAGTCCTGTATAGATCTGAATGCTCTCAGAGATATAAATTAAGTTCTTATTACTGTTCTCCTACTATGTGGTGCCAACTCCAATCTCATTCTTTTCCTCTTCTCCTCCCTTACCTGTTTTCTCCCCACTACCCCTTAATCTTCTAAGATAGACAGTGCAGGAATTTGGGTTAAGAAAGGGTGAAAACCTATTTCAGTTTTTTTTTTCTTTTTTGTGGTGAGGAGATGCATAATGGCTGTTCTGTCTTACATAAATTTTTTTCTATGATCACCCCCATTGATTCCTTGCAAAAACAAGTATTAGAAATAGGAATTAGAAAAGTTCCTTCTTACTGTCCTAGTAAAGGACAGGAAGCCTGAAATATAAAGCTAACTACTGCCTGTCAGGCTAAGTTGTTCATTATATTCTTGTTTGTCTTGTTGAGATTATACATCCCCTGGGGAAGAAGCTGGGTGGTTTTATTACAGTACCCATCGGTCTGTCAACACCATCGAAATTAAAACAAACACTCTTCTCAAATGGCACTTTTTGATCATGTGTCCCTATGTCCAGATTGCTTAGGACTGAGAGCTTTGAGTTAGCTATGACACCATTAAAATGGCCTGAACCCCAAATGACTGGGATGTTCTTGAGAAAATTCATTTTCTCATCCTGACATGGACTGCAGAAGACACACTGAAGCTGTAAAACACAGCTTGGAAATGACTAGACTAATTTTAGAACCCTTTTACACAGCTGCTCCACTGAAAAGCTGACTTTCATTGTAATTCTTGCTCTGGGAGGGCTTGCCTTTTATTTAATTAAAAATGATCGGCAAGGCAGGCTTTTGCTATAGTAATGTCCACAGTAAAACTGCAAAGTGAGTGTGATTGCAGTAGCTCTCTGACATTCTGCTTTATTAGATGTCAGTTTATAATTAAAAGTTTGAGTGGCAGAACTCTGAGTACCCAGCAAAATGGTTTTGAGAATCTTAATTATTTCCAGCCATCTTCCTAGCAAATATATGAGACTGTGAGATTTGACATGGAGGGACACATTTGGCATTCCCCAAACATTCCCTTTGAAAAATGCAAAAATAGGAAATGCTCTAGGGTTTAGAACCCAGGAGAGGGAAATTCATATTTTGAACTGCAATTGAAATCATCCCCTGCTAGGTGAAAAAGTTACATGTTTGAAGCCATAGATATTAGAAGCAAAACAAAGGGAGTCAAATATCCTAGGGAAAGACATCAGTCTTGGTTATGAAGCTAATTAGAAAAATAAAAATGCTTTTCCCTTCTAGTTATGCTTGTTATTACTTATGCCATGATATTCATTTTATGGAATGCTTTTTAGAAATACCTAAATTTTATTGAAAAAATGTTTTGAGTTTTTTTCCATTTATGCAAACTGATATAACAAACAATACATGAAACTTTGGGATTCATCAAATGCTCTTTTATTTTGTGACACCTCGGTGCCTAGAACTGAATTAATCACAATCATCAAATGCTTTTCTCCTAAGGGCTATTTATATATCTGAAACTTCACACTTTGAAAGTGAGCCAGTTAGGAATTTCTGGGGAACCAACTAACTTAATTGTTAATCTTATTAGCAAATTACATAATATAATAGTCACATGTACTTTATATTAATAGACTCAAGGCTACTTGCAATTTACTTAAGTTTGTTACCTTAATACTATCACATTTTAAAGATCAAGTCAAATTTAACAATAAAACGGTCAACAAGGTTGCAGTTGAATCTGTTAAGGCTATTTTAGTGGGTCAAAGTTAGGTTTGTGGACATCATTACTCCTTGTTACCTAGTATTGTTTAATAAAGGGACTGATTAATTGATAAAGCAGAAGCAATGTAAAGAGAGATTAGATGTCCCAAATGTCTGTAGATCTGTTTGATGATGTGGAGTCTTTGCATCCTTATTTTCTAGAATGAAATAGTAGCAAGCAAAGAGAAAATAGCCGTTTTTTTTTCTTTTTTTTAAAGATTTTATTTATTTATTTGACAGAGAGAGAGACAGCGAGAGAGGGAATGCAAGCAGGGGGAGTGGGAGAGGGAGAAGCAGCTTCCCGCGGAACAGGGATCCTGATGTGGGGCTCCATCTCAGGGCCCTGGGACCATGACCTGAGCTGAAGGCAGACACCCAACGACTGAGCCACCCAGGCGCCCCCCAAAATAGCCATTTTCTGTTGCCATCACATTAACAAGTGGCTGAAATTTCTGCAAATTAAATTTTAAAGCTAAATTCAGAAAATATTAAGCCATATTAGTTTCCAACAACCTCAAATTGGCAGATTTTTAGAACTGTCTGCTAATTTAAATGTGAGAGGTGAATTACAGGTTTAAATGAAGTACATGTGGTATTTGGAGATGACTTTTTTAACATGCACGTTCTCCACTAATTACCTCCCAGGAGGTGTATGAGAGTTTTTGTTGTTCTTCTAGGATCAGCTTTAAGCAAAGTGAACCAGCAAAGTTAGCTAGCCACAGGCATTCAAAGTATTGTTTAAAATACCACCTCCACCCCCTGCAAAAAGAGAGAATGTTATATAGCAGATAAACTAACTGTGGTTTACAAAATTTACTTTAAAAATATTGTTTATTATAGCATCTTCTTACAATCATCATGTCAGTTTCAGAATCATATTTTAAAAAGTCTGATGTGGCCTTTCAAAATACTTTCAATTGGGGCTGAGTTCAAGTTGCACCATATTTTGGGAAAAAAGTTGTGTGAGTCTGAGGTGGAGGCATTATGAAAACTGAAGAGGCTATTAAACATGTCGATAGAGAACCTCTTAGCTAGCTGTTGGAAAACAACGCCCCACATCAAGTCCTCATCCAAATTCTGTAATGTCCTAGCCAGTTTGGCTAAGTCCCTCTCTTCAGGTTAATTAGTAATGTTGGGAAAAATAAAGGACTATTGAAGAAATTATTTATCTTCTACAGTGTGTGTATGAAAGACCAGATTGGGCTTTAAAATTCTTAGCACATATCAGTAATGTTCTGTGCAATTCCCCACTGTTCCTTCTTTATCATTTCTTTTGATGCACACTATGTGTTTTAAAGTTTCCCTCAATTCCATAAAAATAACACCCAAACCGTATTGAGGTGAGTTAATAAGCCTTTTCCTTCTTCTTCTAATTTTAATGACTACATGTGTTAGTGTATCCTTTCAAGTAGTTGGGCTGTATATTGATGAGAATCATTGTAGTAGCATTGGTCTGTTAATGAATTCATTCAAGGACAGTTTATTAAGGTCCAACTGTGTGTTATGGATTGTTCAAGGTTCTGGAAATAAGAGGGAATAATGCATAGTCTTTTAAGGGAACAGCGAGTCTCAGGGCTAGACCTGCAGATAGATGAAGAAAATCGACTGTAGTAGTGCTACAGATGGCAGACAATATAGGACATGTATTATGCTGAAGGGACTCCTATAGACACTTACACGTATTAATGTTAATATAATCCCCAGAGAAACACAGTGAATTAGGTACTATTATTAACCCCATTTTATAGCTGAGGAAACTGAAGCAAAAGAGGTTAAGCAACTTTGTCCAGTGTCAAACAATCAGCAAGTAGCTGACCCAGGAAGCCTGACACATGAATTACTTTTTTCTGCTCAGGAGGACAATACCTCCATTTTGAACCCCATAATTTTTTCTGCTTCACCTCTCTCCCTGCTCCCCATCTTTGCACATGCAACAAGCCATTACTCTCCAAGGTCCACGGGAGTGTGTAGTTCCTGTACTTTCATGACTTTCCTTGTCTGGCCTGGCTTCTGGATGGCCCCATCCTTTTTTCCTTTTTCCTGATTTTGTGCCACAAGAACTGGGTTGGCAAATTAGAAGTATGGACATCCACCTTCCTGTACCTTCTCTATTGGACAAAGATAGACAATGCATGCCAGTAATATCACTTTGAGATACAGGTTTGAGCTTTCAAATAGTGTTGTTTTGGAAGAACTTGAGATCTGAGACAGTGCTTGAAATGATTTATGTTTCTGACATTCCCAAGAGTATATAAACTATCCACAGGGAAATAATAAGTTATGCTGATTTAGGTGTGGCTTTAAACTTAAGGTTCTCTTTAGGTCTAGAAAGATCCTTATATAAGCAAAGGAAGAATCCATTTATTCATTCAATATACATTAATGAGGTACATATGTTGTTTTTCTTGGTTTTATTATTTCTTTTGGGGAAACAAGACATGTATACATTAATTCAGTAATAGAACAATTCCGGGGCAGCTGGGTGGCTCAGTCAGTTAAGTGACTCTTGATTGCAGCTCAGGTCATGATCTCAGGGTTGTGAGCTTGAGCCCCACATCGGGCTCTGTGCTGGGTGAGGAGCCTGCTTAGGATTCTCTCTCTCCCTGTCTTTCTGCCCCTCCCCATTAAAATTAAAAAAAAAGTAATATAGAACAATTCCAAGAGATATCTTAGCAACTATAAATGGAATAGACAGTGTTTCAAAATTTGCCTTGATAGTGAAGGCCAGGTTTCTAATCTTTGGCTTATAGTTAGAATGGGAAAGGATCCTAGAAATAATTTAACCTACCATTTCTCAATTCTATATCATTATCACCTATATATTATCTAGTTAATATTTTGTCTTAAATCAATTTCCTGTTTTTGTTTAAATAAATTACAGTATACTGTAAGTGAAATGTTTTATATGCCGTAAATAGGAAAATATATAATTTAATACAATAAAGATAAAACAACATTTTAATTCTAGCTAAAGATTTTGCCTTTGGAAGACTCTAAATTTAAGGTGTGCCCTCTGTTAATAAAGGAGATTTGCTGGTATTAGGGTGGTGTCAAAGCTATACTAACACCAAGCTGAGACTTCTCCTTGACCTTCTTAGAAAGGTTAAAAAGAGAATTGAAAAGGAAATAACTTTTTTACTTAGAGATTCAATATTATTTAATACTTTTAACCAACTCATCTGCTACTTCCACTAATATAGATCCCAAACTTTGGGACATATTAACTTAATTGCATCTCCTTAATTTTCAAACCAGAAAACCTAGATTCACAAAGATAAATTATTGGGCAAGTCAACACTGGAACCTGGGTCTCCTGATCTGCAATCTTTCCCTGCTCCTTCTCCCTGCAATTAAAAAAAAACACAGAAGTGGGATGCTATTTAGAGGTAACCTGTCAACTTAGGGCGTGGCCCATCCAAACTCTCTTGTAACTAGCTATGTTTGGTGCTTTTTTTTTTTTTTAAGGTTTTATTTGATAGAGAGAGACACAGCAAGAGACAGAGCACAAACAGGGCGAGTGGGAGAGGGAGAAACAGGCTTCCCATGGAGCAGGGAGCCCGATGCAGGGCTCCATCCCAGGACCCTGGGATCTTGACCTGAGCCAAAGACAGATGCTTAACGACTGAGCCACCCTGGCGCCCCTATGTTTGGTGCCTTTAGTAATGAAGTGATCATTGCTTTCCTGCCTTCTTTAAGTAGATTTACTGTTCCCTTTACATATCTACTTGCTTATTTGTATATACTTATTTATATTTAAACGCAGTATATGTGGAATTTGAATTTTGGAGTTTCTCAAAATTAAGAGACTGAATTAAATTCAATCTCAGCAAAATCTCCTCCTCCCCTGGTACTCTACTACATTGCCTATGATGAAGTTTTGCTGTTACCCTGGGAACAGTTTATTTTGACCCTGTCACAGTCTACCTGTTCTCTGTTCCTAGTATAGTACCTCTTCTCATCAGAGAACTTGAAGCAAGTATTATATTATGCTCTTTAAAATTGAAGCTAAAGTGGGGCTTAGGACTACACCAAAGCAATACACTTGGGGGGAGGGGTGATAAGGCACTTTTTTTTCTCTAAGACATATTTCATCGCATTTTTCTTAATATATTTTACACTTTGCACTTCACTGTGAAAGAAAATGAGCTACTAAGCTGTTCAAAGAGGGCAGATTTAAAATCACAGAAATGTTTTTGAGTTTTAGGGGTTTTTTTTTCCCCTGAAAATATTATCCTATTTAATGGGTCTTCTTGTTATTGTTACTTTTATTGTTCTTGGCTTGGGTTCACTTGTTTTATTGATGCTGCAACTAATTTTTAACAGTGTACATTTTGTTTCCTTTTTTAGTGAATTTGAGATTAATATCAAATAAATAGTAGTCTGTAGGCTTTTTAAATGTTTGGCCTTTGAATATTGGTATATTGCTGCTATTAAAAGTTACCTATTTCTAGTATGGTAACTTTTAATAGCAGCAATATACCAATATTCTGCATGGAGCACTGGGTGTTATACACAAACAATGCATCATGGAACACTACATCAAAAACTAATGATGTAATGTATAGTGATTAATATAACATAATAATAAAAAAAAGTTACCACAATCTTAATGTGTTCAAACAACACAAATTTTATTATCTTACATTTCTGGAGATCAGAAGTCTGACACAGGCCTCACTGGCTAAAGTGAAGATATCAGCAGAGCTGCATTTCTTTTTGAAGCTGTACGGAAGAATCCATTTCCTTGTTTTTTATAGCTTCTAGAGACTGCCTGCATTCCTTGGCTCATAGACCTCCTTCTCCATACTCAAAGCCAACTGTGGCTGGCGGAGTCTTTCTCACATTGTATCATGTTGACACTAATCCTTCTTCATCCATCTTCTACTTTTAAGGGGCTTTGTGATTACATTGGACCCACCTGGATAATCCAGGAAACTCTCCATCTCTTAAGGTCAGTTGACTAACAAATTTAATTGCATCTGAGCCTTAAATCCCCTTTGTCATTTAGTTACAGTTTCAAGGATGTAGACGTCTTTGGGTGACCATTCATTATTCTGCCTACTGCAGTCTTTTCTTCAAAGTTATCTCTTTATAATTTTTTTATTATTATGTTATGTTAATCACCATACATTACATCATTAGTTTTTGATGTAGTATTCTATGATTCATTGTTTGCGTATAACACCCAGTGCTCCATGCAGAACGTGCCCTCTTTAATACCCATCACCAGGCTAACCCATCCCCCCACCCTCCTCCCCTCTAGAACCCTCAGCTTGTTTCTCAGAGTCCATCGTCTCTCATGGTTCGTCCCCCTCTCCGATTCCCCCCTTCATTCTTCCTGTCCTGCTATCTTTATACTTTTTTTAAAAAAAAAGATTTTATTTTGCGATGCCTGGGTGGCTTAGTTGGTTGAGCATCTGCCTTTGGCTCAGGTCATGATCCCAGAGTCCTGGGATCAAGTAGTCCCACGACGGGCTCCCTGCTCATCGGGAAGCCTGATTCTCCTTCTCCCTCTGCTTGTGTGCTCTTTCTTTTATTTTATTTATTTGAGAGAGAGAGAGAGAGAACCCGAGCACAAGAGTGAGGGTGGGGGGCAGGGAGGAGCAGAAGGAGAGGGAGAAGTAGACTCCCTGATGAGCAGGGAGCCTGACACAGGGCTCTGATCCCAGGACCCTAAGATCATGACCTGAGCGTAAGGCAGATGCTTAACTGACTGAGCCACCCAGAAGCCCATATCTTTAGACTTTTAAAAATAAAAATATATCGGGCAAAATATGAATCTATTATAAGGTGATTATCAATTAAATTCATTTTAAAATCAAATATACCTCATTATGTGGATTAACATTTCCTGGAGACATGTATTTTAAAGATTTAAATTCATTATTAAATCTTTTTTTTTAAGTATTTTTGGTGGGGAGATGATCATTTGCCATGTTTTAATGGAGCAGGGCTCGGCAAACTTTCCTGGTAAGGAGTTGCATAGGAAATATTTCAAATTTTTCAGGCTATACAATCACAAAACTCTACAACTCTCTTGTGGTAGCATGAAAACAGCCATAGATGATATGTAAACAAGTGATTGTGGCTGTGTACCAATAAAACTTTATTTACAAAAAAAAATCTTTGGTTTTTTTGTCATTAGGATGATATGATTAAAAGTCTTTTCCAACTGACTTAATCTTAATCTTTAAATGTTTAAAGTCAATCTTTAAATGTTTTTGGTATTTTGATGTGAAGTTTACAGAGATATTAATCAACTCTTTGGTAGGTGGATTTTATGAAGTTTGGTTTTGATGTGCTTTTCAGTCCACTGGTGTTCCCTTCTCTCCACGTCATCCCTGTGTTTCTTTCTACTCAAAACTTTTCCTATAATTACTGATAAAAATCAACCTCAACACTTCCAATAGAGGCTTCAAATCCTCAGTTATAGAGAGAAGACTATATTCCATCATGGATTTACATTTAATTTGTTCTGGCCTAATCTAAAAAAGATTCAAAGATTCTGAATTCATTTGTTACATCAACAGATATTATAATTTGGCACCTACAAAAGTGTGCAAAGTCCTTTCAAAAAAGTCAAAATGTATGTTTCTGTTCTCAGAGTTGCAAGAAGAAATTAAACTAGTATAAGAATAATGTATTAATACAGATTGACAAGAAATGTCATAGGGAGCACATACGTGATCAATGATTATTTGGCAAATCAGTGGAACAGGAAGTAAATATAATGAGTTCTGAGAAAGGATAATTATCTTTGTATTGTGTGTACTCCATGCCCATATATTACCCATTACCACTTAATTAACTACATCAAGAATGCCCCAAAAGCCACAGTAATTCTCCATATCATCATTAACTTATCCTTGTAAAAGGAAAAGTCTTAAGTACTAGATGCAAGTAAAGTAGTAAAGCTCAGACTCAGATGTGGAGAAATTATGACTAATTTTCAGATAGTCTTATTTGCAGGAGGTGTTCAGCATAAAGTACTCATGGTGAAGGCTCAGCAAATATTTATTAAAATATATTGATATGAGTCGGCTCTTACTATTTTTTCATGTTGATAGACACTTTCCTAAATTTTTGCTATGTATTATTTTAATCTTTTCATGACTTTCATTTAGTGTTTACTATGGGAAGATTTTTCAGTTGTTATGTGCATTACTCAATTAACAATCCATGGTGGATTTAATTTACACAGTGTTTTCTGGTCATTAATGAGCATTAGATACAATCCAGCCTATTATCATTTTAAGTAATATTTTCTGTCAAAGGACCACTTTCATTCATCTCAAACCTTGAGATATTATCCACGTTATGTTTATCCATGTATTGATATTATTACGGATAACTGTATGGGATGGGTTCATTTGACTTTACTTGTATAATTTTAGCCCTATCTTAAGAAATTTAAAACTGCAGAAGACTATTTTTTAAAAAGGCATTTTGCCTTGTTAATTCAAGACAAAAGTATAGAGTTTTCACACCATAGATTTTGTTCATTAGTGATTATTTACATACTGACTTGTTCTCTGGTAAGCATGATTTCCTCAGATGGGTATTACTTTTGGAAGTTTTTTGGACTGTTTTGGTATTGAAAAAGACTTTCTACAGAGTACTCCAATTCTACTGTATGACTCTAATTTCTTGCCTCCCTAACACTGATATTTTCTTTCCATTACTTGTAATTGCATTTTTATCAAAAAGAGAGAGAGGGAGAGAGGAATGACAAGGATGTGGATACAGAGAAAGGTGAAATATTGGAGCTAGTAATTTAGTCGACTTATCACAACTGCTATGGGTTATACTCCTAGATATAGCCCTGACAGGTGTGTATATCAACAGTGTGTCCAACTTAAACAATTAACTTCAATAAATTAATAGCATTATGTTCTAAATATCTACCTAGAGTACATTGAAAATACCTCTAGCTAGTTATCTAATTGCATTTTATAACAATACCTAAATTTTATTCTTGCTTATATAATCTTCAAGTGATCCTCACAACAGTCCTACTGATGTGAGATGCTGGAGTAAGAAAATTCAGAGAGCAGCTGGTTGCTGACTTATAGCTGGATCTTGTGAACCAGTGGAGGCAAATGAAAGTGAGGTTATGATACGATTTTCCTTCCTCATCACAACACATCGCTCTGCTTGATCCTTCGATCCATTATGAGTATCTTTCTTTCTCTTGTATTCCCATCCCAGGAAGATTAAACTACTTGACAGTAGAATGTGTTTTAGCTGGCAGCAGATAACTAGGAATTCTTCTATCTCCTGTCTTATATTATTATTAGTGCCAACTATGACTAAGATAAAGACCACTTTATAGAGAGCATTATTTTCATGCATGCATATGCAACAGCAAAAAGCATAGGGTAAAGAGGAAGGTGCTTTGGCCTGGTAGAGCCTAGCTAGCTGCTCACCAAATCCCTTGTCCTCATATTCCTGCTGGACTACATTTCCCATTCTCCTGGGTAGTAGATGGTAGTCAAGAGATTAAATGATAGTGAGTGTGAGCAAAATTCACGTGTGCCACTTCCAGGCTTGGCCTGTTATAAACCTCTTATATGTGATCCTCCATAATCTCTCCCTATCAGACATTGGGATCTGACACTTGAAGTGAGCCCAGAAACCCTGTTTTGAAGATGGCAAAGATACAATATGAAAGGAGCCCCTGGGTCCCTGGAGGAGAGTGCCTGCTACTCTGAGACACTGGTATTGTAAGCAAGGCATATACTTCTCAAGTTTGAGTTTATGTTTATTTTGTTACAGCAGCTAAAATTAACTTAATTGATATACTTGGGTCTGCCAAAGTTATTTTTCAAGGCCTCAACTTCCTCTTTTATAAAATGAAGGAATTTGCTATACTGGCCTCCTTACTCTTCCGCAGACACACAGAACATTTGGGACTTCTGCACTTGCTGTTTCCTCTGGCTGAAAACTCTTCTCAGAAACTCACACTGCTTGCACTCTCAACCCTCAGTTCAGCCTAAATGTGACCTTATCAGTGAGGGCCTCCCTGGCTACTCTAAATATAATGACATTTCCCCTTCTCCATCACTCTTTTCTCCTCTTACCTTGCTCTAGTTTTCCTTATAATACAATCACCAAACAATTTATTTATTTATTTGGTACTCAGTAAAATATTTGTTGAAGAATTGTGTGAATGAAGTGCTCTTCAAGGTGCTAAGCAGCTATAAGAGATTATTTTTCTAAATTCAAGAATTTATAATCTTAGGGAAAAAAATAAAACAGATTTAAAAATCAATTTTAAATACACAAAAGGCACGTACACTTTGTCAACATTTTATTGCCAAATATATAAGGAAAGATAGAGATTCTAATAATTATTAGGTACTTATTAAGTATTATATACCAAAGTTTTCAAAACATTATTTCATTTGATGACTAATGCAAAATTAGCATTATTTAGCCATTTTATAGATGAGGAAACCGGTTAAGAGGGCTGCAATGGGAGCTTCATAAGAGTAGGATCACATCTGTCATAGTCTCTGGCATTTAGCAAAGCTTCCAACAGTTGGCAAGAAATAATTTTTTTAATAGAAAATGGGTTAAATAACTTGTCCATGGTGGGTCAGTTGAGATTAGAACACATATTTGCCTGAATACAAAGTCCATGTTTTTGTTTTTTTGTTTCTTTTATACTCCTAGGATGGCAAATATGTTTCGCTCCAATCTAATTCCTGACTGGGCAGTAGCTTTTTCTGTTTCCTGTCATGAAAGACTGTTCCCTTAGTAACCACTTGTCTGAGTTGTTTCCATTTTGTCAGGCCTCAGCCCAGCCATCACCTCAGTGGAGAGGCTTTTCAGGCCCCACCCAGGCCTATTTATACCAGAACTTGCATTGTAACAAGATCCCCAGATGATTCCTGTGCATATCAAAGTATGAGAAATGTGACTCTAGGACTATACATAATATCAGTGAGTTAGCCTTGACAAATAAGAAGGCTCTTGACCATCTCTGTGTGCTTCTCTGTTATACTCATCCAGATTCAGAGCCCTAACTTTGGCATAATTATATATTATCTAGAGTGATTAGGATGGAGTGGAGTTAATTGGAAGTATTTTGAAAAGATGATCTTCAAGTGTTTGCTAAAAAGCAGGGAGAGATGAATTCTGGGTCAAAGGAAAGTGAACAAGTGCATTTGGGCATATACATGGCAGGTAGATGAACATTTTGTGCAGAGTTAGAAGGATACTTGGTCCAGAGCAGTACTGAAACTTTAACGAATGGATATAGAATGAAGGGAAGTTAAAGTAGTGGCAGAAGAAACAGATGAAAGTAGCATTAAAGGGGCACAAGGATAGAACAAGGCTACACAGGGTGTAGGTGAAGAATGATCTTAAAATTTAAAAGCAGGAGGGGGGAAAATGCTGGGGGAATTAAATTTGGTAAGAAGAAAATTATGAGTATTCCTAGAGAAAATAATTATACTAGGTAGTAAGGACACAGGTTATAATGTGACAAGTTGCAAAATCAAAGGCTAACAAAAAAAGGCTGATGAAAAAATGAACTTTGCATATAGATCATTTATTCATGAACTTTACCATTAAAGGAATCACAGAAAGAAGACAGTGTAGATGGAAGGGCCATGGGTTCAAGAATTATCTTCTGAGACCTGGGTACCCAAGGTGCCTGTGCTGAGCCCTGCATCTTAGAGGCCTTGGCTTGTGTCCTTCTCTAGCCATGCCCTTTCCTATTTATTAGGTCAAGCGTTAAGGAACCCAGGAACCTGCTCACCTGGAGTCTCTGGCCCCCATTTTAGAGCATGGTCTCATAAACTAAGCTTCAGAAGTCCCTACCTAAATGACCCCAAAGTCATTTTCAGGACCCTTGAAGACATCTTTCTCTGGTCTAAAATCTTGAGGGCAGGACTGCATAACTCGTGTGTACATATCTAAGCTCAAGGGCTGTGCAGTGGGGGTGTTCATGGCCATGGCCATGGGTTGAGAGTGATCTGAACAGAGCTTGCACTTGTCTGGGTTTCCCCGTCACATGCCTGTGAGGCCCCACGTATTGCTTGATGGAGCTGGAAATGTAAAGAGAAAGGGGCTAGGCCAAGGCGGGGGTGGGGGTGTGGTAGGTTCCAACTGCATTACTAACCCAGGCTAGTATTGGATTCGAGTGAGGTTTTCACTCAGTTCTATACTCCATGAATCCTTTTTTCCCTTTAGGAGAAAAGATGTCTTCATAATTAAGGAATTTAATTAATTTTGCTTGAATCATCAATTAGGGAAGTTGAATGATACACAGCTGAATGCAGTTATATTTACTGATTCTTCAGACATTCAGAAGGCATCACTATGCTATCTTAAATAAATATTTGTACTCAGTGCAGATGTGGGACTAATCAGAGCGTGATAGGGGAAAATATATAGATTAGACTCAGCCCCTATTTGTAATACACTTCCACTTTTAGAAAAGATCTTTTATCATGAGAGCCATTCCTACTATACTAAAATTAACTACCATGTGATTGTAACATTCACTGTAACATCATGCTTGTGTCTGGCATCTGTGTTTGTCTCCTTGTTAATTCCTCAACCTTTCCATTTATTTTTTGTGTTCACAAAGGTTAATTGACATCAGCTACTGTCTATATCGGGAATTCCTTAGTGAGTCTTAGTGGTGGCCACTTTGTAAGGTTTCAGTTCAGTTGAGCAAGAATTTTGATAGTCAATCTACAAGGCTCTCTGGAAGCCTAGCGCTTAATTGAAGTGCATTACCCCTGACTGGGCTGGATTGTTAGGCATGAGGGGTGGGAGTTTGAATTTCTTGTCTTTCTCTTTCTTATGGCTTAATCCTCCATACCCTGACTCCCTCTTAGGGGTTTTATAGGCACTTTCTCCCTTTGCTAAGACATTATGTGGATAGAACAGTAGTGATTTACTTGTGATACTCTGACGCCTTGGGCTGAAGTAGGGCAGTAAGATCACAATACATTTGTACGCTATGTTTGGATTGATATACAAATTGGTATACATGTTGTTGTTTTCCATACATCACCACTATAAAGTGGTCCGGGCAGACATAATTCCCACCACACTGATGGGTGATCTGAGGCTCAGGTCACAGTGTTAGGTGATAGAGCAGCAGCTAAGACCCTGGATCTTCTGACTCCTGGTCCAGTGCTTGTCCCCTATACCACATGACACATGGGTCCATTTCCTTTGAAGTGAGGATCAATTGGGCTTATTGTGGAAGCACTTCATGCTCTGTACACTTTGAGAAACAGTGCATGGATGTCACTTCTTAATTGGAGTTGGCAGTTGACTCCTAGTCACTTGCTTTCCATACTTTGGATTTCTATGGGTGGTGCTTGCACACTGTTCTCATTTTCTTCCACTGGCTAGCTTTTCAGGGCTTGAAAGATTCTCACTTGTTGTTGTCACTTAAAGAATACAATATATTTGTTTTATAGCAAAATATATAACAATAAATATAGAATTGTGTGTGTGTGTATTATAGTATCTTGTGATTTTATATCTGCTATCACCAGATGGAATCAATGTAAAAAGCTTGGTTGGGATAATTTAGCCTAATCATTGTTGCTTTACCAGAGGGGGGCATCATATCAATTTTCTCTCAGGTAAATTAGTTTTTAGGGTTGAGATGTCTGTCTAGCATGGCAATGTCTATTTTCCTCTCAAAAATCACTTCCTTATCCTTTGTCATGTAGATCCAGAGAAATAACACCCATAATGTCAGGGAAAAGGGGTTAATATCACCACCCCAGCTTCCTGTTCCAGGTCCACAGGCCCAGTAATGGCACCCAGCCAGCAACTTGGCTGACGCTTCCCAGAGACCCATGGCTGTCTGCCTCTCAGCTGTCTGTGCAGGTCACCATCTGTGGTTGCTGGCCCCATGGCAGTGCCATGCCTCTGGTGATGGGTAGACACCAGAGGCTTCCAAGCTTCCAGCCCTTCTTGCCTAGATGGTCTGCCAGCTCCTAACAAGTCTTCCACTAATGCCTCAATTTTGTAGTATCTATGGACCTCCAGATGGGCCCAAAATGGACATGGGTGCACTGTTGCCTGCACTGATACGCGTATAGGCTTTCAGGTTCATGGAGGAAGCTGGGTGGTTTTGAAGCTCACTTTCTTTAGCTTCTGACTAGCTTGATGTGTGGGAATTATCAGGGATTTTCCAAGCAGTAGCATGAATTTACAAAAGTAGAACTCATAGGTAAAATAATTTAGCCGGACTCTCACCTATGATACTGGGGCTTTTTTTTTATTTTAAATTCCTTTACCTATGAGTATGAGTGGCATGGAATTGCAGTATCCCACATGGTCTCACTCTGCATTAGGGATATGGTAGACTTCTGCCAACCAGCACTTGCAGAAGTTGAATTCTTATCTAGTGCTGTTTGCAGGGAGTCTTGTAGCCAAAGCCTTTTAAATCAAAGGAAATCAGGGAGAACAAAAGGTAATCTTCTGCCCTTAAGAGACAGGCCCTTACATTGTTCCATTAACTGTGTTTGCCTTAAATATCTGAATGGTTTAAGTAACTAGAGTGCATTTGTCTCCCTGACTCTGTGTGCATTAGGCAGGATGAGCATTAAACACACACGTGTGTGCATACATGCACATGTGTACACACATAAACCCTGTGGTCAGATTCTTGTGAGGGTACAGTCCATGTCGCTATTTATTATTCATCAAAATATATGAGATCTCTGTTACGAAATGTTCTGTCTCCAAAAACATATTTCTTCTCTTTTAGAAAAATGTCCTTGGCTGGATCCCTGGTACTTTAATTAAAATCCCGGTTGCTCTTTAAAAAAATGTTATTGCATTTCAGACAGCTTGGATATAAAACAGTAAGTCCAAGAACCAGAACTTTTTTTTATTATGTTAATCACCATACATTACATCATTAGTTTTTGATGTAGTGTTCCCTATCAAAATAACATCAACTTTTTTCAAAGAAATGGAACAAATAATCCTAAAATTTGTATGGAACCAGAAGAGACCCTGAATAGCCAGAGGAATGTTGAAAAAGAAAAGCAAAGCTGGTGGCATCACAATTCTGGACTTCAAGCTCTATTACAAAGCTGTCATCATCAAGACAGTATGGTACTGGCACAAAAACAGATACGTAGATGAAAGGAACAGAATAGAGCCCAGAAACGGACCCTCAAATCCACGGTCAACTAATCTTTGACAATGCTCAAAAAAACTTACGGAATGGGTATGGAGGCACATGGCATACTAGGTAGGAGGAATATGAAAATGACTAAAACATTGTCCCTGTCTTTACAGGGTAATGGTGTATTGAAGACAATTGGATACTTTTGATTATTAAAACATGAGTTACTATTTCTTAGGTAACTTATGATGTCTCAGGAACTTTTCATATTTTAACTTTCAGAATAACTTGATAAGGAGGATATTTTTTCCTTTACAGAGGAGGAAGCAAGACGAGGGAATTTAAATGGCTTACTCAAAGACACATAGCCCCTAGGTAGAGAATCCTGTCTTCAAATTCAGGTCTGTGTTGTCTTTAATATCCCTGCAATGCTACCATCTTTGGAAATTTGTGCTTTTCCTTCTCTTAGTGCTTCAAGGTCAGGCTTTTCTGATTTTCTTAACTGAGAACTAGAGGAGATAGAAAACATTTATTTTTTTAATAGAATTGCTGCATGAAGAGGTTTATATTTTAGTTGGTCACATGAGTTTTGTCTTAAAAATATCTGCTAAGGTTGGTTTCTTCTTGAGTGAATGAAGGTGGTGCTGAGCACAGGACAGAGCACAGAGGGAAGGAGGCTGAATGAGTCCTCCTCTCTGAGCTATTTTTATTGTCACATTTGGGGGGGCTTGTGGGACATAGAGTGAGCTGTGATGAAAGTCAAAGGGGGCAGAGCAGACTGGCCTCTGAGGATGTCATGGCTATAGTCTCCTTATACCTCTGAGGAGTAGCATGGGATACTCCTCCACCACCACAGATTAGAAGTAGAGCCTGCAGGAGCTATTCTCATAAGCCCCCAAACCCACCTTCTTAGGCCCCACACTTATTTGAATGGGATTGGCCATAGGGGAAGGGGGTCAGGTGGTAGCCTGGTTTCTGGCTCTGTGACCATTCTGCTTGAAGGTTCCAGAATCTGTCATTCACCAGGGGGTCCTCCAGGCTGGAGCTGAGGCAGTTGCTGAAGCAAAGGGTGGAGCTGGCAGATAATCTGCTTGTTTTCATGCTCTGAATTCCTCTGTGCTTCCCCCCGCCCCATGGGAAAATGGAGAAGGAGAAGCCTATGGTACTGGTGCCCTAGATCCTCAGGCTGAACGTTCACCCTCATGAGATTTGATTTGCTGACTAGGTACATTAAGCAGTAAGACAGCAGGAGTCGGGAATTCTAAGTTTTAACCTCAGGTGTGCTCTTGTGTATGTGTCAACGTAGCATAGAACTGTCTTTCTCAAAGAAGGTGCTCATACATTTTGGCAAAGAAATTATAGACTCAAAGCCAGTCCTAACCTCTCATTTTATAGATAAGGAAACAGGCCCAGAGAAGTTATATGAATGAACCAAAAGATTTGGGCTTCTCCCCCTCCCCCCCAACAGCTTTGGCTTCCAAATCCATTTAGAACCTTGCAGACTCAGGCTCTGGGTCACATTAATTAAATACAGGCCTTCCCCATGGTAGAGAGATGAGCAAAGACAGAGAAGTACAGGTCAGCTTGAGTAGTTGTGTAGTTTGAGTCTATATGCAGCAGTGGATGGGATACCCTGCTCTCAGTTACTGGAGGGCTGATAACAATCATCTTGAATTGCTGTTAGTACTATGGAGTGGAGGAGGGGATTTAAATCAGAATCATCTGGGGAGATTTTCAGGACATGTGTACAAACTCTGCTTGCCTCATCCCACCAAAAATGAATCCAAAATAGAAGAGACAGCAGTGAGCATGGGTAGTTGCAAGTAATTCCGATTTGCCTATCCCTTACTGGGACCTATTGTGGTACCATCTGACAATGGTAAGCTCCTTGAGGGATGATCTCGTCTTAAGTGTCTCTGTGTTCTCCACCAAGTGGAGTGTCTAAATCACTAGATATTTGCTGAGTAAATGGATGAAGCAGATGGCAGCGGAGAGATAGATAAGAAAAAATATCCTAGACAAAAAAGACTGGGCATTGGAATGTGAGGAAGCCCAGAGGCTGCTCAGTCAATACATGTTTATTGAGCGTGATTAAAGGTGAGCCCAGCCATCTTCAGCCGTCTTGCCATCGACCTTCTATCAATAAACATAAACACTGTTTTGCCCTTGACCTCAAGAACTAAAATAATAAATACCTTAATTGGTCATTATTAATTCCACTTTGAATTTATTATAGATAAATGTGGCCTTGAAAAGAGAATCACTCCTACATTCAGCCCATGCATTTTATCCTCAACCTTCCCAAAGGTGCATGTGTAGTAAAACAAATAAAATCGGCCTCCCACCTCCACCCTCCCATCGATAGCACATTTGCTATTGAGTCCAGGCAAATGGCCATTTGCAAGGTTGGATGAGTAGTTAAGCCACACAGGCACAATGTAATATGACAACATTCCTCATGGTAATATTGTCCTTCTCCTCATCACATTTGAATATAGATTGCCAGTGTGTGATGCTTTCAACCTCACTCTCTATTCGTGAGCTGTGGAATTTTTCAGACAAGGTGAAGTCCACATGTGCTCCCCAGACATTATTGACTTATTTGTAAGTCTAAACAAAATCACAGCTATTGTCTCTAAGAAGTTAATTTGCCAAAGCTCTTTTCTTCCTGCCCTTAATTATGTATATATTTATAGACTTGAGCCACCTGCCTGCTCAATGCTCGTGTATAACCGTATCTCTTATGTACCACTTAATGGCTCAGGGCTCTTCCTTTATACTCTCTTTGCTTCAAACTCAACATTTAAATATCTGTACTCACCTTACCTTCTGAGTATTAAAACATTTTTTTTTCTTTACTTCCTTGAAAAGCTGCAAACAAGCCTTTTAACATTTTATCTGGACAAAACAGTAGTGGTTTTACACAAGAAACAAGAAGTCTGTAAGTAAATCTGTGTATTTATATGACTAAAGTGCATTATAAAAAGAAGCAGTAAATCCAGTTTTCTACATGAAAGGAATTAGATTTTCCAGTTTACCTCTGCACTGGGATTAATAAAATATGCAACAAATAGCTGATGGAATGATCCATTTGAAGTTTGTAAAGGCGTCTTGGGAAGCTGGCTGGAGTAGCCTTTTTATTTTTTCAAAAAAGGATGCCTGCTAATTGTTTGATTCAGTCTTGTTCTTGAATGACTGTTTTAAAATGAGCTGAGAGACTGTTACCTGCCCATTTCTGCGTGGCTGAGCAAATTCACCCGTAAATCCAAGTTTCTCTTCATTTCCATCACTATACGTCTCCAAATTACAGAGCATTTGTTCCTGAGCTGGAGAGGTGCCAGAAGTTTCTCATCTAGCTGTCTGTGGGCTGCCTTTTTCTTTCCCCTCTTTGAGGCTTTCTGATGCTTAGAGTGAGCTCAACTCAAAGGTTTCCAGCCTTACACTCGCCTTACATTCCCCCACAGTCACACCAAGCTCTGTGATTCTGAGGAAAACCGTGTGCTAGCATCCGATTCACAGTCTCCTTTTACCTGCAGGTGTTCCAGAAACTTCAAAATGCGTCTGGTAATGTATTTGCTTCTCTAAACATGCTACTTTGGCATGCATTATATGCAGCTGCTTATTATTTTTTTTAAAAAATCTGTCTTTTGAATAACATGCATGCTAAGAAATGTCAAAGGGGGCTTGTAGAACTGTGTAAGCTTAATTACTGGTCTAGGTGTTTGTGTGTGTGTCCTTGTTAATGTAGGCATGTTTGCATAAATATGTATGATTTATGTACACATATGTCTGCACAGGCAGATTTCACTAAAGGAATCTTACTGGAAGCACTACTTTTTATGTACATGCAGGTTTTCTAATCAGATCTATAAACATCTTACTCAGCAGCAAGTAGAAGAAAAATACATTTTTCATCCCCTTGCAAATGGCACGTTTTAGGTACCTATTTGAAAAACCCTCCTTTCTTTCTTAAAAAAAAAAAAAAGGGTGATTGTGTGTGTGTATTTTGGGTGTGGGTTTTTGAGAATTTGGAGAGAAGAGTTATCTTCCTGCTGCATGAGAATTTCTACCTCATGTTACCTGCCTTCTTAAAACTCACTAATCACTGAAGAGAAGAGATGTGGTTCTGCTTAGAAGTAACCCCAGGGGGACATTGAGCCGCAGTGTTCAGCAGGCATTTTAGGTATTCTAAATACTACTGCTTGAATAATAAGTAGATGGGGTAGATTTGCTATCGCCGAGTCCTGCTATGTTTCCTGGCTTGTAGAAATCACAATCACACTGTACATTTAGGATGTGCATGTGTTTATTGAACTCTAGTAAAGCAGCATGAGAGTCTGGGCTCATAAATCACATTATTTATTTGCCAGTGTTGGGTGGTAGATTCTAAAATTAAGAAATTACTTAGCAATTAATAATACATTCAGCATCCCTTGTCTCATTGGGTGAGATTTACATCCTTGGGACTTGCTCTTCTAGTTATAGAGACAAATGATTTAAGGTTCAGACTTAATTGCTATTGCAAATCTTTAAGCTAGAAAGATGCTTGGAATACTTTATTTAAAAGTCTTATTTTGAAAAATGTATATGTATATTTCTAACTGTGGTGGTGAGCCAATTATGACTCATAATGTGCTATATGTTTAATGTGCTATATGTTTAAGAAATACTTGATTATTATTCACTTGAATAATAGACATTTTCTTTCTTGTCTTCATATTATAATAATTCTTTCACTTTGTATGATGCTCTTGCTCTTGAGAGATCAATAATTATTGTTGTAAAGATAAGAATAATGTAGCAACTGAGAATTCAAAGAAAAGTAGGTTGAAATAGCAGTTTTCTGAGAAATTAAATAATACTATATTTTCCCAAGTAGGTTTTCTAAATGTACAGTGGGTTTGACATTTGAAAATGGAAACATCTTAAATGTAAACTTGTTAAGTGGAACAGACTGGGATAATATTAATGCCTTCTTGTTACTGTTCCTCACTACATTTAAAATGAGGTAGTACATTGGCTATTAATTGCCTTTGCTTCATGATATTGATTATAAAACCAACGATTGTTTTTTTATTGGCTTTGAATTGGAGATCACTGTAAACTTTGGTAAAATAGTTTACTGAATTGTAACAATAAAAATGCATGGTCTTAAAAATCAGTGTGAAAACTACTTTTACTTTTTACCATTCAAGATCTAATATTTTATCACTTATAGAGCTGTGTACTTATAGAAGATTGTGTATATTTCAAGAAAATTACCTAACATTTAATGCTGATTTTTGTCAACCATGTCCAATTCGTAATTACTCAAACTAACACAGTAAAAATGCATTTCAATATGTATGAATGGTTCCTTGCAAGGGCATATTATATTAGGAGCCATTAAAAACCCATGTAAGCTATTAATGTTATACTCACGTATTACTCTGTGTGTAAAGGATTTTTATTTTAGGTACCATTCATTTCCAGTATTTAAATACTCCTAAGATTGTGACCTATTTGATATAGGAACCTTGTTTTTGAATGTGAATTTCTTGATGAGGGTTTCAAATTGAATGTATAGAATGGTTGGAGATTTAGTAGCACTTTTTAAATATGTATTGCAATATGCATTAATGCATACATACAAATATTGGGTTATGTAAAAACATTCCTAGTTTTCAGCCAACCTTTGAAGTTGGTTATTTTGTTTGAAATCAGTTTCATAGGCATAAAAAGAGGTTTTATTTTTCTGAGCCTATATGGCACTGTGTAGTAGCAGGAAAACATCCAGAGCCATTTTGTAGGGAATATTGCAGGAACTATTTAGTGAGAGGAAAAATGCCTTGTTTCTGTTTCTAATTATGATTTCCTACTGCCTTTTAGATGTATGGTAGACCCGGTCTTTATTGTATAAAGCACATTTGTATTATCTACAATACCTGAAATGATTGTAAAACACTTCCTTCATACATTAGTTTTCCCGTCATATGACTGAGATTGCGTTATGAAACATTTCATTTTTTAAGGCTGAAATATAGAAAGAGGATATAGAAATATAATTTGTAGACTGACCATGCACCAACAACTGAAAACATTCATCCTTAAAGTAAGCATTTATTGAGCATAGCTTTGCCAAGCCATCTTCTATCCTTGGGCAAAAGAGTGGGTGGAGGAAGAGGTTTCTTATCTAAAGAGACAGGAGATGCTATTCCTGCTATTTCATCATTAACAGTTATTTATGGAGGCACACACACCTTCAACATAGCCTGAGAATTTTATATATATTTACTTATTTATTTATTTGTGTGGTGTGTTTGTGTGTATATATAGTTTGTTTGTTCTTAGTTTCAAAATGATACCATTCTAAGGTTTGCCTGTAGAGAGTAATGATCACAGTTGGGGTGGGTAGAGCAGGCAGGCTGGTGAAGGAAACTTTGGAGAAGGTGAGTTCTCAACCAAGTTTTGGAGGAGATTATTAGCAGGAACTGATGGAAAGGGCAGGAATAGGTATTTGGGGTGAATGGGAAAGAAAGATGTTAACAGGAGACAACAAGGTGATAACATTGCATGGAGAAGAGGCACCATATTGGGAGTGATAGGAAGTGAAATTGAAAAAAAATCACAGGGTTGAGTTTGAAATATTTTAAGATAGAATAATTTGAAGATTAATCTTCATTAGCTTTATCATATCCTGTGGAAAATTTTGTGAAAGTAAACATTTCTTCTATTTTATCATAATCGATAACCTCTGTAAACAGCATTTCAAAGTCTATTCAGTAACATAACTTAACATTTCATGAGCATTTACTATGGGCCAGGCACGGTGCTAAATACTTTCAATGCATTATCTTGTATAGTCCTCACTTACTATTAAAATCCTCATACTACAAATGAAGAAACTGAGGTACTGAGAAGTCATATAACTTGTCTAAGGTTATATAAAGTCAGAAGTGGCTGAGCTTGGATTTGAAACCAGATTCTGGAGCCCAGACTTTGAACCTTTCTGATTCCCATACACCAGCCTCCTGTCACCCAATTCAAACTTTTAAGTCCCCTCTGAGTACTCTCTTCCTCAACCCCCTTCCTTTAATCAGTCCTGAAATCCTATTCGCACATCATATTTTCTTATATCTTTTTCTTTCTTTACACACCTGGCTCAAGATCTCATTTCCTCTTACCTGTAACAGCAAAACAGCCTTCCAGCTGATCTCCCAGACTCCTGACTGCTCTCCATTCAGTGCAGCCTCTACATTGTGACCATATTCACCTTCACACAAGACCATTTTGATCATGTCACTCCTCTTCAGATGAAAACTTACACAGTCCACAGCTACATTCCTTTGATCAGTTCTGATTTACTTTTCCAGGCATATTTCTATTAACCTCCTATATATTTTCCAAATTCCATACAAACTGCCCATTCCCTCTAATCTCTCCCAAATTACTTCATTCTACTTCCTTCACATGGAATACCTTCTTCTCAACTCTACAAATTCCTGCCTATCCTTCAACTCCAAAATTAAATATAACTTATGCTACATATAAAAATAAACACTTAGCTGTAGTATTAAAATTCCTCCACCCCTGGGTCCAGATTTTCATACCATCAGATCATGCAGGGTCTTTCTATGGCCATAGAAAGAAGCTTGGTATTTATTCTCTAGGATACAGGGAAAACAATGAAGAGTATTAAGCATTGAAATTATAAATCAGAGTTGCTTTTAACTCAGATGACGCTGTAGCAGTGGAGACTGAATTAGATGGGAGCAGTGAATACTGAATTGGATAGGAGCAAGATCCATTGGAAAGACCCATTAAGCAACTATTGCATCTGCCTGAGGGAAGACTGAAAGGGCTGCGTTAGGGGGAGGAAAATGATGAACAAAATTCTAAGTGTTTTGAATTTGAGATCCTGAGGATTAGGGTGAGGCAGGCAAAATTAACTTCCCAAGTGCCCACTCAGCACTTAGGGCAGTGTGAATGCCTCCTTAAATTCTTCACCCTAGGTGCCTACCTTGCCTCACCTTGAGTTCTTATAGATTTTGTAGAGATATCGCCTTGGCAACTAAGGAGGTACACTACTCAGTTCTCCCTTCAAGAAAGAACTTGCCATTCAGCTGCAAAAAGTGCAGTTAGCTGAGAGCCTCCAGTGGCAGAACTTTCAGCATAGGATCTGTCTCAGCTTTTGAGTCACAGCCATACCCTTCCCAGGAACCCCTAGTCAGAGACTGAGTAGGTTAGGGGTACTCAGCCTGTCAATTTCTGTCCAAGGTGGGGCTACTTTAACAGGCAATCTTCCTTCTGAAGTTCATCATTGAGTTGGATGAGACTGAAGTCATATCTGAAGGCTTTCTCTGTCCAATTCTGCTTCCTCCCCTTTTATCTTTATACCATCCCCCCCAATAAACTACTTGCTCAATAATTCTCTCTCAGCATCTGTTCTCAGAGGACCTAATGACACATATAAGAAGCAACCGATCACATCAATCTGGACCTGGACCTAGAAATGAAGGGATAAACTTTAGTGATCTCATTTCCTCTTACCTATAATAACAAAACAGCCTTCCAACTGATCTCCCTGACTCCTGACTGCTCTCCATTCAGTGCAGCCTCTACACTGCGCTGCAGTGATTCATCTGCAAACATCTCTTGGACTCTTGTTATCTTCCCTCAAAAGAGTCTCTTCCTGTCCCTTTCTGATTCCCATACACACAAGAGTCCAAGAGATGTCTGCAGATGAACCATCTCATTTATTTCTTCAGATGAACGACATACAGATCTTTCATTTTTTCTCTCATCTCAGGCACTGCCTATTTAACCCCTAAATTTTTCCTGATTTTAATTCACTGTCCTAATCCCTTGAACAAAATGTTAAGGCATAGAAGACAAAAATTGTGTTTATAGACACCAGCCATTCCGACAGAGCTAGGTTCTTTTTTCTAAATTCATTTTTTTTGGATCACACAATTTCTTACTGCCAGTTTGAGTGAATTACTGTTGTTGTTGTTATCATTATTACTATTAATAATTTTCAAGAAGATATTTTGGCTTCATATAGACCCAATCCTGGCCAGCAGAGGCTGGCAGGACTGGCTTAATTCACTGAAGGCTTATCTCATAAGGTAGATAGAAGAGCCAACACTGTTATCATGAGATGCAGACATCTTTGCATAGAGAAAACCCTGAAGCTGCTGCCTCCCACTGCCTAGCTAACAAAGGGACAAAGGTAATTGATTTAACATAAACAGAAAAAAGACTAAATTTCTTGGCAAATAAAGATCCACATAATATAGGATTGTGATGTATAATTGAAAACACAATTTTTGATGAAAGGGAAGTAATGACAAAGACTTAATGATACCTAAGCTTTAGGTAGAGGAATGAAAATTAATTTTTTTATGGATTTGCAATGCAATGTGAGGAGCTCAAAGCAAGTATTTAACTACCCTCAAAACTGAACAAGATAATGGTAAAATTTGCATGTTCTTCCAGGCTGACTTGTTTTACTGTATAGTACAAGAAAACACTTGTATTAATATTATATTAGTATCCATGGTGTATAAAAAAGTAAACTTTTAAGAGATGATCAAATTAATCTTCAAAGCCTAGTAAGCAACCACACACAGATTTGTGCCTAACAAGATGGATTATCTAAAGATAAGCTCTGGTACTGTGTTGTTTGTTTGTTGACAATGATAACATAGATCTGATGCCCCTTTTATAACTAGGGTTGCCAGAGACAGAATATAGGAATTGTACACTCTGACCTTCAGAATAGGAAACTATCACAAGAAGATTAAAAATCTCCTTCCTAATCCCAGACCTGTATATAGGACAGTATGTTCTCCTGATTGTATTAAAACAGAAAAGCAATAAGACACTGAAATATGAAGGCGAATGGGTCTATCTTTGTGGACTTGGGTAATTCTGTCCTTCACCCTCAACCTTCAGGGATGTGATCTGTACTAGACAATATTTAATCTTCATGATAGACTAATGTTTTTGATACTATTGACTATTACTAATTTTACAGATGAGGAGACTGGCTAGAGAGGTTTAGTAACTTGCCCAAGGTCACACAGTAGATAAATAGCAGAACAAATTTGGACCCCGGGCCTGAAAAACTCTTATATGTAGTTCTGGACACTGGGTGTAAGCAGAGCAGTAAGAGGGCTTTTCTACCTAGAAGCCTCTTGTGTGATGCTCTCCTTCCTCTTGCTGCTCTTATCTTCCTTGGGTCCTAGCTCTTTTCTGTACACAATAAGGAAAAATTGTTGTAAACTCAGGAACCAGCACCAAAGCTGTTTCTTTGAAGGACTGATAATCATTTGCTTGCTGAGATTAAAAATATGTTGCTACCATATTCTTGTGATGTGTATCTCTGCAGTGTGGGCATGTACCTGCTCATTCTCACCCCACTATGTCACTCTTCTTAAAAGGGATTTGTTGATGCTTAGAATTAGGAGACTATAATTCTGCCTTCAGTTTTGGTTCACTCTGGACAATTTGAACTCACACTTTATGGGAGAGAGCAAATTGCCACTATATGCTACTATATAACCACATGCCTTTGAACAAAATAACATAAACATTCTAACTTTATAGAACTCGGTATGATACAGCCCCTGGTAATCTCTGTTTGTTGACAGGGACAACTCCTATTTTGCCTCCTTATACACCTCATTCTGAAGACTTGATTTCCTTAACTGTAAAATGGGTATTATGACAATTAGCTTCTCTAAAGAAATATGGCACAGTAGAATAAATAGAAGCTTCAGAATTAGACACGCCTGCTTACTAATTTTCCCTCTGTCACTTTGGCAAGCCACTTTAATATCTCTGAGGAATAGGGATAATACATTGTTGTGAGGATAAGATGGTTCATGTGTTATTTCAGGCACAGAACAGGCATTTAATAAATATGTTTAGCACATCAGTAGGTGAACAGAGGTAGATAGATGTGTAAATGGTTAAAAGCACCCAACTCTGGACTCAGACTTCTTAGGTTCAAATCTGAACTCTGTCACTTATCACATGAGTGATGTTGAGAAATTTACTTAACTTCTTTGTGCTTGGTTTTCTTGTATGTAAAAATGGGGGAATGATAAAATTACCTTCCTTTTAGGATTGGCAGGGGGAATACATGACATAATGCAAGTAAAGCACTAGGAATAGTACCTGGCACATGGTAAGCATGAGTGTTAAGCCTCTCTTTAGGAGATTGAGTTCACCGTAATCTTGTTTCTTTTCAGAATGAGGAGCCTGATAATTCACAGTGTACCTAAAGGCAGGAATTTACAGTTTCTTGGCATCCAGTGTCCACTGAATCATTAATGTTATATATACCTCAGCTAACAGTTTCTTGTACAGTCTATACTATTGTTGGTGCAAGTTAGGCTCTTGTGTACCAATTGTAAGGAAAGAGTAAATTGGTACAACCACCTTTAAATGGCAGTTTGCAATATCTATCACCATTTTATCTTATTTTAGTATTTTTCAGTTTGCAATATCTATCACCATTTTATCTTATTTTCGTACTTTTATTTTAATTCCAATATAGTTAAAATACAGTGTTACATTAGTTTTAGGTGTACAATATAGTGATTCAACAATTCTGTATATTACCTAGTGCTCATCAAGATAAATGCATTCTTAATCCTTTTCATCTATTTCACCCACCCCCACCACCCAACTCCCCTCTAGGAACCATCAGTTTGTTCTCCATAGTTAAGAATCTGTCTTTCGATATTTCTTTTTTTCCTTTTGTTTGTTTAATTTCCCAAATTCCACATATAAGTGACATATCTACAAAAATGTTGCTATGGCCGATTCATGTGCTCTCTTCTAGCATTTTTATGGTTTCAGGTTTCACATTTAGGTCCTTAATCCATTTTGAGTTTATTTTTTTATATGGTGAAAGAAAGTGGTCCAGTTTTATTCTTTTGCATGTTGCTCTCCAGTTTTCCAAGCACCATTTGTTGAAGAGACTTTTTCCCATTGCATATTCTCGCCTCCTTTGTTGAAGATTGACTATGTAATTGTGGGTTTATATGTGGACTTTGTATTCTGTTCTTTTGATCAATGTGTCTCTTTCTGTGCCACTATCATACTGTTTTGATTACTATAGCTTTGTAGTATATCTTGAAATCTGGGATTGTGAAAATTCCAGCTTTGTTTTTCTTTTTCAAGATTACTTTGGCTATTTGGGATCTTTTGTGATTCCATATAAATTTTAGGATTGTTTGTTCAAGTTCTGTAAAAAATGCTGTTAGTATATCTGTCACCATTTTAAATGCACATCTCTTTTGACCTATCAATTTTACTTCTAAGAATTTTCCTAGAGATGTACTCACATAATTGAGTAAAGATGTGGTGGAGTCGTTGCTTGCAAAATTATTTATGATGTTAGAAATCTATTAACAACTAAATATATATGCAGAGAAAAATATTTAAATAATTTATGGTATATCCATGCAATAGAATACTGAGGAGATTTAAAAACTGTTAGAGCCATAGAAATAGATATGAAAAACTGTACAAATGTACTTTTAAGAGAAAAAAAACTTTTTTAGAGCAGTCTCTATAGAATGAGTGATACTGTTTTTGTTAAAAAATAGATATATTTATATCCATTTCCTTATTTAAGCATAGAAAAATTTTCAAAATATATATGAGAAACTGTCAATAGTGTTTACTAAGGAGAAGTAGAAATGTGCATTGAGTGGACACTTTTACCTTCCCCTGTACATGTGCTATTTGAATTAAGATGGGCATGTATTGCTTTTACAATTTAAAAAATGGCAAGAAAAATCCCTTTATATCCCCTACCACCAGATATTAGTTTTTTAAAAAATTATTCCATCATGCAAGTATCATCCTAAGCCTTGGTGTAATATTTTTGAATTATTGAGCCAAGTGTTATCCTAAGTTAAAACAGAATGTGTAGCAACTCAGTGCCAAAGCTCAAATTTGCTCCCAGAGAGCAGAAACCAGAATGACTAAGGAGATTTCCTAACATCAAGTCACAGGAGAGTCTTAAGTCCTGTGGCAAAAATTCCTGTTGTTCAGAAGTTCATGCACTTAGAGAGGAAACATTAAGTCAAACAGCATCAATGGGACAAGGTAACATCTATTCAGTGACTTTTCCTCAGGACTTAATTGAGTGCTAAACACGGGAAAACATTACACATGGGGTTTTTTTTTTACATTGTTTCTCTGTATTTCTAAAGCCCCTCACTCAATCTTTTGCAAAATGCTATATAAAAGTTACATTGCTTTGGGTTTTGAGGGCAGAAGTAATTTGCATGGAGAGGTTAATCAAGATTTTGCCCTTTGTACTTTGAAAAGTGCTTACACATACGTTGTCTCATTTGATACTCACAAATGAGGTATTAAAAGAAGTATTATAAAGCTCATTTTCCACAAAAGGACCTGAGGTTTGGAGAGGTTAAGTGACAAGCTTAAGCAAGTCCGTGTGGAGCTGAACACACAAGGACTCTTGGTTATCCTGATTATGTCTTGGCTGTCCTTGGCACTGATAGCCAAGGGCATGACTGTGTAGCAGAGTCATTTCTATGATTGTAATGTTGGTCTAATATTTTCTTGAAATCACTTTTATTCTGGTTTAGGAAGACCCAGGCATGACCAATTGAACTTTCTCCCCAATGTGAATTATAAACACGCTCATTTAAATGGCTAAGGGACATCTAATAAAATTGAGATAGATCCAGGTTCTCATTTTGACTCCACTTACTAGCTATGTAATCTTGTGCAAATTGTTCTCTCATCTACAAAATGGGAATAAGGATAGCATTAATCTTCCTGGGATGCTTTTAAGAGTTTAAACAAAATAGTGTATGAACAGTGCTTGACAGAATGTGTGGAACACAAAGCAAGGGTCAATAACACCAGCTACAATAATAATTGTTAATAATATTATAAATAAGTAAGAGTCCAGGTGGGTACAATAAGCATGGCTCTAGTAGAGACCAGAGCTTTTGTGCACTTGGAGATGGCATCCAAGAGCTGCATCCGAGGGTGGACACCAGTCAGTTTCTTTCTTTTTGGAGAAACTACCCTGGAACCAGAAAGAGCTAACTAAATAGGTAGAAATGTTGCTTAAAACTTCACTGAAGCTCATTGCAGGAGTTTGGGAATCTTTGACTTAAGAGATCACCCCCAGCCAGGAATAGAGCTCACCAGTTTTCCAGTTTGTGGTCAACAGTAAGATGAGGTAGGTAAGTCTCTTAAATTTTAACTTCTTAAATTAGATTTTGGGGGAAATCTGAGAAACCAGAGCTCAGAATCCATGTAATGAATAGTGAAGGGATTTATTTGCTATTTAGCTTCAAAGTAACCTTACTAATTCTTTTGAGCTTTTTAAAACTTAATTTTCTTTACTGTATAATTAATTTTTACATACTGCCAAAAATACATAGACCCAAAACAGAAGAAATAAAAGTTGTTAGAAAGAAGCATCATTTGCATTTATTTTGATATGCATTTTTGATACTTTTATGAATATTTTTTAAAACAAAACTGTAAAGCACTCTGTATATAGTTTATGGCCTTTCAAATCCTAGCAATATATCATGCACATCTTTCCATGTCAATAAATGCTTTTCTAGAACTTCATTTTAATGATTGTATAGTATTCCTTTGGATGGGCATTTCCTAATTTAACAGTCTTCTAATGTTGAATGGTTAGGTTATTTTCTTCCAGCAAGAAAAATTCTTCCTGAAAAATCATTGTACAATCCCTTAATTCTTTCTTTAAAATAAATTCCTAGAAGTGGAGTTTCTAGGTCAAAATATAAATGTATTTTTAAGGATTTTGGTGTCAAATTGTCTTCCAGGTAAATTTTACCAGTTTTATCCTAATTATTATTAGTGCAAAGTGTAACTAGATCATTGAATATTTAAGTAAGCAAACTTGTGTTCATTTATTGTAGAAGGCGAATACGTTTATAATAGCCTGAGTTGCTATGCCAAGAATAAAGAGTATTTCTTTTTAATGCCAACTTCTATTTTTGTTTTCATACTCCAAACACAATATATCCATAAAATAGTGTATTCCATTTTTCTGGGGAGTTTGGTAATGATATCAGGATAATATGATTAGCTTTTGATGAAATGTAACAAAATTTGGAAATAATTTGGAGGAAAAGTTGCTACAAGCACACTTCCACTGCAGCCCATTAATTCCACTCACATACCTATTTAAGGTGTGAGAATAAAATAATCAAGGACGTATAAACCCTTCCACTATGGTTATCGTCACATCAATTTTCTCTAGAGTTGAAAGTAAACCTGCCTGATCCTTTCTGCACCACACTAGGTTTCACAGTGGAAATGTTAAGATTGGAACCTTTTCAGTAGAAATTAGTCTTGATGACACCAGCTTTGCTGTCAGAGTAACTCCTGCTGGAAAGAAAGTGTCTGAATTAATGGTCTAATAAACTGAGTTAGTGTTTCATTTTGGCAAAGGATTAATTAGGGGAAAAGAAACTAACACTTATTTGGGCCCTTTATTATTACATGATTGCATTTAATACTCTCTATAAACCTATGAAGTAGGTATTACTGTGGGCATAACGAAGGAACTAAATAAATTGTCTTGCCTAAGGCCACACAGCTGGTGAGCTGCAAAGGTGGGATTTGAACCTGGGTTTGAACCTGGGTTCCCGGCTTCTGGAGTCTGTGCTCTTTATAATGCTCTTTCTTACCAGTTATACAGCAAACCTGACTGTTTTTCTTTTAGAATATTCATTTTAAGTGTGAACACACTGTTAGCAACTAAACTATAGGTTCTTTCGTAAAAATCAGCATGTCAGGCAGGCTTAGAGACTGGATCCACTTACAAATGCTGTTTCAGTTAGGATACTTTTGTGGGGCCCAAACAGAAAACCTACTATCTTGCTGAACAAGATCTCCTGAGACAGAGGGGTTTTGGGTATTTGCAGAGGTTTGGTGATTTCATTAGGGACCTACTTTCTTTTCATCTTACTGCTCTGCTATGTTCAGTGCTGGCTCATATTTGCCTTTTATAGTTGTGTGGTCATTTCAGGAGCTCTGAGTACATCTTTATAAAACAATGTTCAGAGACAGAAAAATGGAATGGCTCCTCCCCTCCCCCCCCTTTTTAAGAGAAAGACAAACTGCTCAGTAGATTCTCTCTTGTGCCTCATAACCCAGAACTGTGTCATGGGCCCCTTCCTAAACCAAACACTGGCATGGAGAATGGCTTAGGCCAATCAAATACACCCTCAGGGCTGGAAAGAGTGAACCCTGAAACCAGGGCCAGGTGGCAGGAAGAAGCAACTGAAAATGCTACCAACTCTCTTTTGGGGAGGTTTGGGGATTTGTTTTTCCTAAATAATTGTGTATATACTCTGAGGTTCTTCAATGGAAGAAAAGCATATTGTTGCTTTTCTGGAGTTTTACTACCATCTGCAAATGAGCATGTCATTCTTTCCGTGTAGTCTATCTACCCAAACCTTCCAATTACCAACACATTTCTCTAGCAGAGAACTAGGTAAAGGGTATATAAGATCTCCATGTATCATTTCTAACAAGTGCATGCAAATCTATAATTATCTAAAAATAAAAAGTAAAAAAAAAATTGTGAGGAAAAAATGAGTGTACCAGAGAAGATTTGTTTGGAAATGTTGAGTTTGGGGAGCTAAGGAAGCCTAGTAGGATGTTTCTAGGACAGTTCTAGAGTTTAAGGACAATGTTAGGGATGAGGAGAGTTAATAAATCTGGAGGTTGTTTGCATGAAAGTGGTTATGGAAGTCTTTGGTGAGAGTCCCTGAGAGTGAGAATAAAGCCATGATAATAATAGGAGCTCATATAATTGATGAATTACTAAGTGCCAGATGTTGTGCAACTCCTTTAGATCCATAATGTACCTATTATTAATATATCCAATTCCAGATGAGGGAACTAAGGCTTAGAAGGGTTAAGTAACTTTGCCAGGGTCACACAGCTGGTAACCAGAGGAACTAGTCTGTGTGATTCCAGAGGTTACACTGCCTCCAGCAGTAGAGAAAAGCCCTGGGTAAAAGCATAAAGGAGCATGATCATTGCAAGTCTTGGCAGGAAAAGAGAAGCTCATGAAAGTGACAGAGATGGTAACTCCATTTCACCCAGTTTTGTATCTTGAGCTTTAATGAGATTTTATTCTAGTACTGTCCTTCAACTTTCAGAAAATCCCAGTGTGTTACCAAGGGGGAATGGATAAACTTTGTGTGCATGAGGTTGGTAAATAGGCAGGTTGGTTCTTATAAGCATGCAGTCCACGGAGCTGGTAGGTGGGGCTGCTACTGAGTCTCTTACTGGAGTCAGTGGACCAAGGACCAAGGGAAGGAAGTAAGAGCAGTAATCAGGAGAATTGGCCCACGCTGAAAACTGGGAAGCATGCAGTGGCTATATCATAATGGAGGAACTGAGAAGAAAGGAATGAGAGGAAGTAAAGGTCAGCTGTGAGGATACCAATGTGCAAGTGGATGAAATGAGATGATTCTGGAGCTCTGTCCAGGGCTGCAGAGAGCCTGCAGTGACTTTCCTTTCTACAAGATCTGAGATAGTCAGGGCCCCTCCCTTGAAGAGGCAGATGTGGGTCCAATATAACCCATTTGTCTGACTTAGTCTCAGGCTTCCTACCTTTTCTTTTCATTAAATTGGCCAGTTGGAAAGAAGCAGTCAAATTGATCAGTTGTCTGGTTTCATGTGGGCATAACATAAAGCCTTACCAGCTTTCAGGAAAAAGAAATGTCTTTTATTTTTTCGTTTATTTTTTTAATTTAAATTTTATTTAGTTAACATACAGTACAATATTGGTTTCTGAAGTAGAATTCAGTGATTCATCACTTACATACAACACCCGGTGCTCATCACAACAGAGGTCGTCCTTAATACCCTTCACCCATCTAGCTTTTAGTTTCTTGAGTGATGATTTCACCTGTTGATTTGTATGTTAATTCCTAAAGATGTAACTAAAAAAACAAAATCCCTAAAGTCTACTGAAAAGAACCAATTGAGGAACTTTCAAAATTATATTAATAATTAATATTGACATACAATAACCCTAATTTGATTTTTTCTTAGTGTATTTCTGAGTACTTCAGCACTGTTTTTTTTATAGTTCATCAGTTTTTACCACAATAACATTGCTTAAATAGAATACCCCTAGGTTAAATGGATGATTATAGGTGTAGAGCAGAGAAATACAGGTGAGTCTACAGTGCCAGAAATCAAGGCAGTTCTCTTCCTGGTTTCAAACTGTATTACAAAGTTACAGTAATGAAAACAGTATGATTTTGGTGTAAAAACAGACATATAGATCAGTTGAACAGAATAGAGAGCTCAGAAATAAACCCAGGCATTTAAGATCAGTTAATTTTCAACAAAGACACCAAGAATTCACAATGGGGAAAGGATAATCTCTTCCATAAATGGTGTTAGGAAATATCCACATGCAAAAGAATGAAATTGAACCCCTGTCTTACACTATACGCAAAAATCTATTTAAAGTGGATTAAAGACTTAAATGTAAGACTTAAACCTATAAAATTCCTAGAAGAAAACAGTAAAAAGCTCCTTGACATTGGTCTTGGCAATGGTTTTTTTTTGGATTTGACACTGATACCAAAAACAAAAGTGAAAAAGCAAAAATAAGCACATGGGACTACATCAAACTAAATCTGCACAACAAAAGAAAACAAAATGAAAAGGCAATTTGTGGATTGGGAGAAAATATTTGCAAACCATATATCCAACAAAGGGTTAATATTCATATAAAATTATGTTATTTAATAATATCATTATTCTATTCTATTCCATTCTACTTTATTCTATTATATATATGGAACTCCTACAACTCGGTAGCAAAAATACCAAATAACTCAACTAAAAAATGGGCAAAAGACCCAAATAGAAATTTTTCCAAAGAAGACATATAAATGGCCAATAAGTATATGAGAAATTGCTCAACATCACTAATAACCAGGGAAATGCAAATCAAAACCACAGTGAGATATCACTTCATGCCTGTTAGGATGTCTATTATCAAAAAGACAAGAGATAAACATAGGTGAGTGTATATGGAACAGGGAACCTTTGTATACTGTTGGTAGGAATGTAAATTGGTACAGTCATTATGAAAAACAGTATGGAAGTTCTTTAAAAAATTAAAAATAGAACTATATGATCCAGCAATCCCACTATTAGGTTTATGTCTAAAGGAAACAAAATCACTATCTCAAAGAGTTATCTGTACCTTCCATGTTTCAATCAGGATTATTCACAATAGTCAAGATATAGAAACAACCTAAGTGACTATTGAATGATGAATGGATAAAGGAAATGTGGTGTGTGTGTGTATATATATATATATATGTATAAAGAGAAAGAGATTAAAGACAAAGAAATTCTGCCCTTTATGACAATATGGATTAACCAATAAGATTTGGTAAGCCAGACACAGGACAAATACAGTATGGTATCACGTATATGTGAAATTATAGAAATGAAGAGCAGAATGGTGGTTGCCAGGGGCTGGGGGTGTGTGGGGGGGTAGGGGAGAGGTAAAATGGAGAGAGATTGATCAAAGGGCACACATTTTTAGTTATAAGATGAATAAGTTCTGAGGAGCTAATGGACAGCATGGTTACTATAATTAATAACACTGTATTATATATTTGAAATTTGCTAAGAGAGGAGATGTTAACATTCTTACCAAAAAAAAAAAGTGTATGAGGTGATGGATGTGTTAACTTGATTGTGGGAATCATTTCACAATGTATGTATATATCAAATCAACAAAATATATTACATTTTTGTTTGCCAATTATACTCAATTAAGCTGGAAAAAAGAAATCAAGGAAGTTCTGAAAACCTCAAAGTGTCATTAAACACACACACACACACACACACACACACACAAAGATGACATGAAGGAGCTCCCTTTGGCAAATTTCAAATGGACAATTTGAACATCAAAATAATAATAACATTAAAGGATTATAACGTATTAAATAAAATTTTCAGAAGTCCATGAGTTAATAGTGATACTAAAAAGAAAGAGAAAGGACGAAAGTGAGCAAAGCTGTTCTTCATAAAATGCCAGCTAATCAGTGAAGAAGAAATGATGGAATGAGACAATACTATTTTTAATTTCTAATAAAGTTGTCAAAGGTTATCAGTGGATTTTGAAAGTCATTTTGAGGATTCAGGGCATTCTCATAATCTTAACATATCACCCCTCAGATGACTTAAATTTTTACCAAGGGGGAAATGTGCTTTTATAGTGGAGAGATTCAGAGGACACCACCTTACCCAAATTAGCATTGCTGAGAGTGGGACAAACTGACATTATCTATTTCCTCATGTGTAGGAATACAATATCACCTACATAGTACTCTTGATAAAAATGTTAAATCTGTATATAATCATAGAAATAATCTGACAAGTCCAGAATCCATTTTATAAGACAAGTGGCTGGTATCATTTAAAAAAAAAATCCAGTATAGTTAACATACAGTGTTATATTAGTGTCAGGTATACAAAAACTGATTCAATATTTCTATACATTATTCAGTGCTCATCAAGGTAAGTGTACTCTTAATCCCTTTCAACTATTTCACCACCCTATCCCACCCACCTCTCCTCTGGTAACGATGTTTGTTCACTATAGTTAAGAGTCTGTTTTCTGGTCTCTCTCTCTCTCTCTCTTTTTAATGTCTTGTTTCTAAAATTGCACATATGAGTGAAATCATATGGTATTTGTGTTTCTCCGACTGACTTATTTTGCTTAGCATGATACTCTCTATGTCCATCTACGTTGCTGCAAATGGCAAGATTTCATTATGTCTTATGACTGAGTAGAATTCCATTGTATATGTATACCACATCTTCTTTATCCATTCATCTATCTTTGGACACTTGGGCTGCTTTCATAATTTGGCTATTGTAAATAATGCTGCAGTAAACATAGAGATGCATATATCCTTTCCAATAAGTGGTTTTTTTTTTAATTCTTTGGGTAAATACCCAGTAGTGTGATAACTGGATCGTATGGTAGTTCTGTTTTTAACTTTTGGGGAACCTCCATACTGTTTTCCCTAGTAGCTGCACCAGTTTGCATTTCCACCAACAGCACATGAGGTTTCCTTTTTCTCCAGTCCTCTCCAACACTTGTTGTTTCTTATGTTTTTGATTTTAGCCATTTTCACAGGTGTGAGGTGATATCTCATTGGGGTTTTGATTTGCATTTACCTGATGATCAGTGATGCTGAACATCTTTTCATATATCTGTTTGCCATCTGGATGTCGTCTTTGGAGAAATGTCTGTTCATGTCTTGTGCCCACTTTTTAATTGGATTATTTGGGGTTTTTTGGTGTTGAGTCATGTAAATTCTTTATATATCTTGGATACTAACCCCTTATGAGATTTGTCATTTGCAAATATCTTCTATTCAGTAGGTTGTCTTTTAGTTTTATTGTTTCCTTTGCTGTGCAGGAGCCTTTTGTTTTGATGTAGTTTCAATAGTTTATTTTTGCTTTTGTTTCCCTTGCCTCAGGAGACATCTAGGAACATGTTACTACTATGACTGATATTAGAGAAATTGTTAATTGTGCTCTCTTCTAGGATTTTTAGGGTTTCAGGTCTCACATTTAGGTCCTTAATCCATTTTGAGGTTATTTTTTATGTATGGTAAAAGAAAGTGGTCTAGTTTTATTCTTTTCATGTAGCTGTCCAGTTTTCTCAACACCATTTGTTGAAGAGACTTTTTCCCATTGCATATTCTTGCCTCCTTTGTCAAAGATTAATTGGCTATGTAATTATGGGTTTATATGTGGACTTTCTATTCTGTTCTATTGATCTATGTGTCTATTTCTGTGCCACTACCATGTTGTTTTGATTACTATAGCTTTGTAGTATATCTTGAAATCTGGGATTTTTATACCTCCAGTGTGGTTCTTTTTCAAAATTGCTTTGGCTATTTGGAGTCGTTTGTGATTCCATACAAAATTTAGGATTGTTTGTTCGAGTTTTGTGAAAAATGGTGCTGGTATTTTGATAGGGATTGCATTAAATCTTTAGATTGCTTTGGGTAGTGTAGGACATTTTAACAATATTTGTTCTTCCAGTCTATGAGCTGGAATACTTTTCCATTTGTGTATTTCAGTTTCTTTCATCCATGTTTTATAGTTTTTAGAGTACAGATTTTTCACCTCCTTGGTTAAGTTTATTCCTAGATATTTATTATTTTTGGTGCAATCTTCAGTGGGATTATTTTCTTAATTTCTCTTTCTGCTACCTCATTATTAGTGTAGAGAAGTGCAATGGATTTCTGTTTATTGATTTTGTATTCTTCACCCTTTCTGAATTCATTTATCAGTTCCAGTAGTTTTTGGTGGAGTCTTTAGGGTTTTCTATATATATAGTATCATGTCATCTGCAAAAAGTGATAAAGTCTCACTTCTTCCTTACCAATTTGTATGCCGTTTATTTCTTTTTTCTTGGCTGATTGCTGTGGCTGGGTCTTTTAATACCATGTTGAAAAAAGTGGTGAGAATGGACCTCCTTGTCTTGTTCCTGATCTTGGGGAAAAGCTCTCAGTTTTTCACCATTGAATCTGATGTTAGCTGTGGGTTTTTCATACATGGCCTTCATTATGTTGAGGAATGTTCCCTGTAAACTTATTTTGTTGAGGGTTTTTTTTTTTTTATCATGAATGGATACTGTACTTTGTCAAATGTGTTTTCTGCATCTATTGAAATGATTATATGGTTTCTATTCTTTCTCTTATTGATGTGATACATCACATTGATTATGTGAATATTGAACCATTCTTGCATTCCAGGAATAAATTTCACTTGATCATGGTGAATAATTTTTTAATGTATTGTTGGATTCAGCTTGCTAATATTTTGTTGAGGATTTTTACATTTATTTATTTATTTATTTTTTACATTTATATTTGTCAGAGATATTGGTCCGTCCTTCTCTATTTTTGTAGTGTGTTTATCTGGCTTGGTATCTCATTTGGTATCAGGGTAATGCTGGCCTCATAGAATAAATATGGAAGCTTTCCTTCCTATTCTATTTTTTGGAATAGTTTGAGAAATTCTTTAAATGTTTGGTTGGATTCACCTGTGAAGCCTTCTGGTGCTGGACTTTTGTTTGTTGGGAGTTTTTGATTATTGATTCAATTTCATTGCTGGTAATTGGTCTGTTCACATTTTCTATTTCTTCCTGATTCAGTTATGGGAGGTTATGTTTCTAGGAATTTGTCCATTTCTTCTAGGTTGTCCAATTTGTTGGCATATATTTTTTATAATATTCTCTAATCCTTTGTATTTCTGTGGTGTCGATTATTTCTCCTCTTTCATTTCTGATTTTGTTTATTTGAGTTCCCTATTTTTTTATGAGTCTGGCTAAAAATTTATCAATTTTGTTGACTTTTTCAAATAACCAGCTCGTGTTTTGTTGATCTATTCTATAGTTTTTTTTTTTTTTTTTGGTTTCTATTTTATTTATTTCTGCTCTAATCTTTATTTCTGTCTGCTGGTTTTGGGTTTTGTTTGTTTTCTTTTTTCTAGCTCCACTAGGTGTAAGGTGAGCTGTTCTATTGTTTTTTTTTTTTCAGTTTCTATTTTATTTATTTCTGCTCTAATCTTCATTGTTTCTGTCTACTGGTTTTGGGTTTTGTTTGTTTTCTTTTTTTCTAGCTCCACTAGGTGTAAGGTGAGCTTGTTTATTTGAAACTTTCTTACTTCTGAGGTAGGCCTATATTGCTATAATCTTCCCTTGTAGAACAGCTTTTGTTCTAGCCCAAAGATTTTGGACTGTTGTACTTTCATTTTCATTTGCCTCCATGTAGTTGTTTATTTCCTCTTTGATTTCTTGGTTGATACATTCATTGTTTGGTAGTTTGTTATTTACCCTCCATGCATTTGTGTTCTTTCCAGATTTTTTCTTCTGATTGATTTCTAGTTTTCATAGTGTTGGGTTGAATAAGGTGCGTGGAATGACTTCAGTCTTTTTGAATTTTTTCAGACTTATTTTGTGGCCTAATATGTGATCTATCTGGAGAATGCGTCATGTATACTTTAAGAGAGTGTGTATGCCATTGTTTTAGTATGGAATGTTCTGAGTGTATCTGTTAGATCCATCTGGTCCAATGTTTCATTCAAAGACACTGTTTTCTTGTTGATTTTCTGTTTGGATGATCTATTCATTGATGTCCTCTGTTCACCAGAACTTGGCACTTCAGAATCATTTTTCCTATGTGTGTTGTGGTTGCCCTAATGTGGCTGAGCCACTTTTGCCTTCAGTCCAATCATCTGCAATGGCTGTCTTTGCCTGCTGTGAGCATGGTTTTCTTCCTGTATTGTTAGTGGACCAGTCTGGGTCTGCCTTGGGCTTAAGTTTTCAGACCAGGCATTTGCCAGAGATGCAGTAGCACCAAACTGCATGGCACTTTCCCTGTGTTTTCCCGAGAAGCTTTTGTTGGTGGGTGGGGCGGCATTCAATCTAGATGTCTGCCTCCAGCCTACTACTGAGGCCACAGTTGAATGGGTGTGTGGGGACCTTCCTTCCTGCAGCAGGAGTTACTTTGGTATGGTACTGGCCCCTGTGTTCGCTACTTGCACACTGTCAGGATTGTGGCACCACTGTAGATGGGCTCTGGTCAAGGGCATATTTGAGGGGACAGGTCTGCAGGAGAATATGGGGTGGGGTGTGCTGTGCCAACAAGGTCTGCACTGGTCTGCTGCAGGAGGGGACCTGTACCCAGTGTCTGAGGCAGGCTGTGTTGGAAGAGGTGGATCTGCAGAAGTACATGGGGATAGGACAAGGCGTTTGCAAGGTTTGTGAGTGTCTGTAGTGGGAAGGGACCTGGAAATAAGGTCTGGCTGGAGTGGGTGTGTGAGCAGGAGAACAAGGGGGTGGGCTTGCTATTAGCAACTTAGGTAACATTGTTGGTGCTATGCTAGTTCCTGCAGGTGTCTGTGTGTCTAGGCTGCGGGGTGCAGGAGGGAAATTGCTCCACTAGCTTATTTGTTCCTGGAGAAGTCTCCCAAAGTTCCCTGCTTCTCCAGCACATACTCTGAGATAAGTAAACAAATCTCCTTCTTGTATACCCTAGGCTTTTTTCAGACTGCTGCTTCTATGCAGTATCTCCCACTCCCACTTTGTGCAAAGGCTATAGATGACATTTTAGAGAAAATAAGGGAAATTTAAACAGGGACTGAATATAAGATAATATTGAATTAATGTAATTTTTCTTAGGTGGGATATTGTATTGAAGTCATGTAAGAGAATACTCTTAATCTTAGAAGAGATGCTGAAATATTTAGGAATGAAGTGTCATGATCTTTAATATCATATCATACATAACAAGATCTACTTTCAAATAACTAAATTTTTTATGGACTTACAATCTGATGCAATTGGTTTAGATCTTTAATTTATTGGTTATTAATTTGGACTTTTCTCATTTCTCAAAGTTATAACAGTTCATTTAAAATCCCTCTATGGTAGTTTGAACTCTGTCTCCTCTTTCATCAGTTTTTTGGTTTCTTTTCACCTTCATACCTTCTCAGCAATGATAAAGCAAATGCCTGGATTTGTATTAACTTGTGTCCTTTAGAATCCTTTCCCCACATCTTGGTCAGTAGGTATACATTGGCATAATAAGCTTACATGGTTACCATTTTATTAGATTCTTACAACAATTTTGCAAAAGGCATTTAGGTCTTTTCCTTGTTTCCAGCTAACCTTTGCTTGAAAATGAATGTAACTCATTAGTTTCCTAGAGAACAATCATTTAGAGAAAAGTCAGGTCTTTTATATTACCACTTCCAATGCTTTTTATTAACTAATTATTTGATAATAAAAGATATATATGAAAATTTTGTATTTTTTCAAATTCAAGATTTGGCTCCCCCATTTTCCATAAAATGGCAGCCACAGTTAACTGCATCACATACTGCCTTCCTTTTTTTAAAATATTTTATTTATTTATTTGTCTGAGAGAGAGAAAGAGAGCACAAGCAGGGGGAGCGGCAGGCAGAGGGAGAAGCAGGCTCCCTGCTGAACAGGGAGCCCAGTGCGGGACTCAATCCCAGAGCCCTGGGATCATGACCTGAGCCGAAGGCAGATGCTTAACTAACTGAGCCACCCAGGGGTCCCGTATACTACCTTCCTAATAGACCTTCATTAAGCTGGAGGAACAAGGGCCACCCTCCTTCTTTTCATGACAGGGAGATAGAAGCTAGAAATGAGCTGTGCCACACAGGTAATTCATGGATGAGTGATAGAAACAGGGTCTGAGCCCCCTGGTACTCTGACTGAGGCTTCTTCTTTATACACTTCTCAGCAATTTCCCAATCCTGTGCTCCTAGCCATTCCTGCAATGGTATTTCCTTCAGTCACAATTGTTGACTGAGAATCTGCTGTATGTCCAGGCCAAGACTGGGTGGACATCAGGAACAAAGACAAATATTTTATTGTCTCTGGCCTCAAAATGCTATTGTGTGATGAAAAGAACTAGACATTAGATATACCATATAGAAATCAGATGTTATATTAGATATAAATTAGGTATTATAAAAAAGGAGCGTGGAGAAGTTGCTTAAAGTCACCTCTGTGGTCTTTAGGATCTTATTTTTGTAAGTCTCTGGAGTTTTCTAGAGAGAATCTACTGTTTCTTTGAACAATGGGTGTTTCTGTTCATTATTGGGAATTGTGCCTAAACATGCATTTCTGATGATTCCTTTGATTCTAGAATCAAGCCCAGCCCTGGAGAAGTGTCAAAAGAACAGATATCATACCACACCTCACACTATCACTTTCTTCACTGTTATCTTTCTTTGCACATCTATAAAATGGAGAGGGCCAAATGTGTCACCACTGGATGGGTTCATGGAGGAGCAAAGAGTGACAGAGGAGCCTCTTGTGAACCCTTAGAATGAGAGGATGAAATTAATGTTGTTAAAAGATATCTGATAGTTATCCAGTTTTAAGTTTATGGAATTGTGTTTTAGGAGATATGATTTGATCTTAGATGGATCAAATTATGAATGATATCTTAAAGACATTTTCCTTGTTATCAACCGTTTGTTGATGTAAATCATTTTCACTATAAACAGACTGGTATTTATCTAGTAAGCATAGATAATACTGACATACTTCCAATCACTTGGTAATAACCATTGCTCTATATAACCATTGCTCTGTGAGATCCCTCATCTCTACTCTCCTAGCACCTTCTCCAAAACTGGTTCTACCATTTCCACCTCCAAAATTCATCAACCAAAGTATTAATTCTTGGCATAGCAAGGAAACTGGTTGTTATATATTTTGAATATCTTCCTTTTCCTACTAATTATCGTTTCTAATTTCATGCCAATCAGTCATTCAATTCTTCCTCAAATATTTTCACAGTTTAGACCTGGGAGAACTTTTTATTTTATTTGACAGAGAGATACAGCGAGAGAGAGAACACAAGCAGGGGGAGTGGGAGAGTGGGAAGGAGGCCCCCCACTGAGCAGGGAGCCTGATGCGGGGCTTGATCCCAAGACCCTGGGGTCATGACCTGAGCTGAAGGCAGACGCTTAACAACTGAGCCACCCAGGCGCCCCTAGAACTGGGAGAACTTTTAAAACTATTTCAAAATCATGACATTAAGTGGAAAAGAGAAAACTCAGTAGTTTTCTAATTAGTAAAATTAAATGTGTATAGATACTACTACTGAATGCTTGTTAGAGAAGATGTCTCTTTTTGAAGTATAGAGAACATTAGTCAAGAGGAAAATTAAGATGGAACCAAGCACAATGTACCTTGAATACTGGAGGTATTCCATGCACGTTGGCAGATCATCCTGTAGGGAATGAGACTGTTCAGTGTGGAAGAGAGAACTGGTCAGTAGATATCAGCTATCTTATCAATGTGTTTTTCTTTAAAGGCAACCTTCCCCAGTTATTGATTTTCTCTTTATTCCATCTTTGTCCACAGAACTCCTGATAGTGACCTCTAGCAAGTTGGCCTTAGCTATCCCCCATGATGCTTTCTCTTGGACCATGGTCTTAAACCCATTTAATGTCTTCCAGACCTGAACTCTTTTTGTCTTGTGGTGTCACCAGATACAGCTCAAATCTTTCTGGGATCAACACTTTCCTAATGCCAGTATCTCTGTCTCTAGCTCGTGTTCACTTAAACATTTTTTTTAAAGGTGTCAGAAAAGCTAAACTCATTAACTTATTTTATTGTTCAAGTGAAAATATTTCTATCCAAATCTCCATGAAAGTATGTTTCTGTATACAATTTCATTTATCTACTATTTATACATAGCAGCTGCACATACTTAGTTACTGGGATGTTAGATTGCTTTTCAGATTCAGAAAAAAGTAATCACAGCTGGCATGAGATCTGCAGAATGGCTATCTTTGACTGTATTTTCCCTAGCTCTTTCTCTATGATGAATGTCATACTCATAGCCAGTTTAAAGCATGTTTACCTGAAATGATTCCCAAACAAGAAACATGACTTTGAGTGCTGTACATCAGTTGCCAAGCTAATAAGATAATCTTCTTTTCATTTCAAAGTCTATACTCTAATCTTAAAACAGAAGTCTCCTTTTCTCTTCTCTTTGCAACAGTCACTGGATAAAGATTCTGTTATCGTAATCCTATTAAAATGTATTCACTTTTGCAATACACTTTGATAATAGTATTTATTCCTCTAAGCACCTTGGAAGAAGAGTGATAAGACAAATCTATTCAAAATTTCAGGGAAAAATAATTGCAGAGGGAGGGCAGGTATGTTAAAAGCTTAAAAATGAATAGTAACTAATATCCATTGCAGGAAGAACAATCATTAATTTATGAATTAGCTTCTAGCCTCTAATTGGGAAAGATAGTAATTTTCCAGATGAAATGCCCTCTACTGATCATATGTATCCACATAGGCAAATGTTAGATAAACTGAATTTCCTGAGCACTGAACTAGACACTAGTCCTCACCTGTGGCATCTCTAATACATCACCCTTTATTGGCCCTGATGGCTTTAAAGTTGCTAACATTATTTCAAAAAATAAACAAATGATTAGCTTTGACAGGAGATGTGTAAACAGAGCTATAATTAATGAACTGGTTCTGCTAAGAACATTAGCTGATACTGTCTCTGTAGTTGGTATAGATATTGTGCTTTCTTTTCTTGATTTTGTATGCGAGCAATTAAAATTCCTTGTGGCTTCTGACATTTTTGCTTTGAGTGAGGGGATCTCTCTCTCTCTCTCTCTCTTACTCTTTCTCTTTCTTTTTAAAGAAGAACCAATAGTAGTAAGGTTTAGTTCTCTATTCCTGATATGATCATCCTGTATTGATCCAACTTCATTTATGTAAAAACTGCATGAAATGATTTGCCATTTCCATAGGTTTTTCTCTAAATTTTTTTGTTTCAAATCAAAGTGCATTTCTACACATCAGTGTACCTTATATCTAGCACTAGGCTTTTCATTTATTTTTATAGCAGAGTTTAGGCTATTTTGTATTAGTGGTATATTTCAGATATGTCTGTGGTTCAGATTACTGAGAAAATACCCACTTTTGTTCATAAAGTTTTTGTGTGAAAGTTACTCTTAAGTCAGTATAAACTTAATGTTTAATATTATTAAATATCTTCTCAGTTGCAAAATGTGTACATAATTATAAATTTGCAGAAAATGTCTATTATATATATATTTAAATATATATATATTTAAAGAGTTTATTTATTAGAGAGAGAGAGAGAGCATGAGCAGGGGGAGGGGGAAAAGCAGACTCTCCACTGAGCAAGGAGCCCCATGTGGGACTCGATCCCAGGACTGAGATCATGACCTGAGCCGAAGGCAGTTGCTTAACAACTGAGCCACCCAGGCGCCCTCCATTTTATATTTTTAAAACCTGGAGAAATACTTCTTTTCTTTTTAAGATTTCAGTTATTTATTTGACAGAGAGAGATAGAGAACACAAGTAGGCAGAGCAGCAGGCAGAGGGAGAGGGAGAAGCCCTGATGTGGTGCTCGATCCCAGGACCCTGGTATCATGACCTGAGCCAAAAGCAGCTGCCCCACCAACTGAGCCACCCAGACGACCCTGATAATTACTTCTTTTGTAGGTGTATTGACTTGATTTGTGCTTTCCACTGTTAGGCACTGACCTATGATTTAACAGACATTTATAAAGCTTCCTGAAATATGTCATGTTCTACTCTTGAGGTGTTTGGTGACTAAATTAAAGAAAAATGGAGTCATAATAGCTTATGGATTGATTTAAGGGTGTTTTAAGATCTACATTCTCCTCGTCTAAGAAGCAAACACATAAAGCAACTATTATCAGACATTAAGGAAGAAATTGACAGTAATACAATAATAGTAGGGGACTTTAACACCCCCCTTACATCAATGGCTAGATAACCCAGACAGAAAATCAACAATGAAACAGTGGCTTTGAATGACACACTGGACAGGTGGACCTAACAGATACATTCAGAACATTCCATCACCAAAGAGCAGAATACACTGTCTTTTCAAGTGTACATGGAGATTGTACGATAGATCACGTTAGGCCACAAAAGAAGTCTCAATAAATTTAAGTAGATTGAAATTATATCATACATCTTTTCTAACCACAGTGTTATGAAACTAGAAATCAATCACAAGAAAAATCTGGAAAGAACACAAATACATGGAAGCTAACTAAATAACATGCTACTAAAAGTTGAATTGGTCAACCAAAAAATCAAAGGAAATAAAAAAATACATGGGGACAAATGAGAATGAAACACAATGGTACAAAATCTTTGGGATACAGCAAAAACTGTTCTAAGAGAGAAGATTATATCAGTACAGGCTTACCTCAAGAAGAAAAATCTCAAACAGCCTACACTTACACCTAAAGGAGCCAGAAAAGAAGAAAAAGCCCAAAACGAGGAGAAGAAAGGAAATAATAAAGATTAGAGCAGAAATAAATGAAATAAAGACTGAAAAAAAAATCAATACAACAGATTGATGAAGACAGGAGTTGGTTCTTTGAAAAGATCAACAAAATTAATAAATCTTTAGTCAGACTCATCAAAAAAGGAAGGGAGAAGACTCAAAACCAGAAACAAAAGAGAAGAAATAGCAACCTGTATCACAAAAATACAAAAAACTGTAAGAGAATATTATGAAAAATTATTTGCCAACAAATTGGACAACATAGAAGAAAATTCCTAGAAACATATCACCTTCCAAAATTAATCAGGAAGATATAGAAAATTTGAACAGATCGATTACTAGCAAATAAATTCAACCAGTAATCAAAAAACTCCCAAGAAATGAATGGCCAGGACCAGAAGTCTTCACAGGTGAATTCTACCAAACATTTAGAGAGGTTAATACCTATTCTTCTCACACTATTCCAGAAAATAAAAGAGGAAGGAAAGTTTCTAAATTCATTCTATAAGGCTAGCATTACCATGACACCAAAACCAGAAAAGACACTATAAAAAAAACAACAACTATAGACTGGTAAGTCTGATTAACATAGAAAAAAAATCCTCAACAAAGTATTAGCAAACTGAATCCAACAATACATTAAATACATTATTCACCATGATCAAGTGGGATGCAAGTCCCAGGAATATTTGCCAGTCAATCAACATGATACATCACATCAACAAGAGAAAGAATAAAAAGCATATGATCATTGCAATAGATGCAGAAAACACATTTGAGAAAGTACAAAATCCATTCATGATAAAAACTGTCAGCAAAGTAGATTTAGAGTGAACATATCTCAACATAATAAAGTCCATATGTGGAAAACCCACAGCTAACATCATACTGAATGGTGAAAAAGTGACAACTTTTCCTCTAAGATCAGGAACAAGGCAAGGATGTCCACTCTCACTGCTTTTATTCAACATAGTACTGGAAGGCCTCCCCACAACAATTAGACAAGATGAAGAAAAAAAAAGGTATCCAAACTGACAAGGAAGAACTAAACCTTTCACTACTTGCAGATGATATGATACTGTATAAAGAAAACCCTAAAGACTGCATTTAAAAATTACCAGAACTGATAAATGAATGCAGTAAAGTGACTGAACACAAAATTAATATATCTTAATATACAGAATTACTATACACTAATAATGAAGTAGCAGAAAGAAAATTTAAGAAAACAATCCCATTGACAATTACACCAAAAATAATAAAATATCTAGGAATAAACTTAACCAGGAGGGGACAAATCTGTATGCCAAAAACTATAAAACACTGATAAAAGAAATTAAAGATAACACAAATAAATGGAAAGATACTCCATGCTCATGGATTGGAAGAAACAATATTGTTAAAATGTTGATACAACCCAAAGAATCTATAGATTTAATGCAATCCCTATTAAATACCAAAAACATTTTTCCCAGAACTAAAACAAATAATCCTAAAATTTGTATGGAACCACAAAAGACCCCGAATAGCCAAAGCAATCTTCAGGAAAAAAAAAAAAAAAAAGCTGGAGGTTTCACAATCCCAGGTTTCAACATATACTACAAAGCTGTAGTAATCAAAACAGTATGGCACTGGCAGAAAAATAAACACATAGATCAATAGAACAGAATAGAGAGTCCAGAAATAAATCCATACTTTTATGGTCAATAATCTTCCAAAGGAAGGCGAGAATATGCAATGAAGAAAACATAGTGTTTTCAACAAATGGTGTTGGGAAAACTGGACAGGTATATGCAAAGGAGTGAAACTGGACCACTTTCTTACACCATACACTAAAATAAACTCAGAAAGAATTAAAAACTTAAATGTAAAACCTGGAACCATAAAGCTCCTAGAAGGAACCCTAGGCAGTAATTTCTTTGACATCAGCCATTGAAACATTTTTTTAGATAGGTCTCCTGAGGCAAAATTAAACTATTGGGACTACACCAAAATAAGAAGCTCTTGTACAACAGAGGAAATCATAAACAAACAAACAAAAAGATAACCTACTGAATAGAAGAAGATATTTGCAAATAATATATTCGGTAAGGGGTTAATACCCAAAATACATAAAGAACTTAAACTACTCAGCACCAAAAACCCAAACAGCCCAATTAAAAAATGGGCGGAAATAAAGAAAGTCTCTTCAATAAATGGTGCTGGGAAAATTGGACAGCTATATACAGAAGAATGAAACTCGACCATTCTCCTACACCATACACAAAGATAAACTCAAAATGGATGAAAAACCTCAATGGGAGACAGGAATCCATCAAAATCCTAGAGAACATAAGCAGTAACCTCTTCGACATCGGCCACGGCAACTTCTTTCAAGACACGTCTTCAAAGGCAAGGGAAACAAAAGCGAAAATGAACTTTTGGGACTTCGTCAAGATAAAAAGCTTCTGCACAACAAAAGAAACAGTCAACAAAACAAAGAGGCAACCCACGGAATGGGAGAACATATTTGCAAATAACACTACAGACAAAGGCTGGTATCCAAGATCTATAAAGAACTTCTCAAACTCAACACCCAAAAAACAAATAATCAAGTCAAAAAATGGGCAGAAGATATGAACAGACACTTCTCCAAAGAAGACATACAAATGGCTAGCAGACACATGAAAAAATGTTCAACATCATTAGCCATCAGGGAAATTCAAATCAAAACCACATTGAGATACCACCTTACACCAGTTAGAATGGCAAAAATGGACAAGGCAAGAAACAACAAATGTTGGAGAGGTTGTGGAGAAAGGGGAACCCTCTTACAGTGTTGGTGGGAATGCAAGTTGGTACAGCCACTTTGGAAAACAGTGTGGAGGTTCATTAAAAAATTAAAAATAGAACCACCCTATGACCCAGCAATTGTACTACTGGGTATTTGCCCCAGAGACACAGACGTAGTGAAAAGAAGGGCCACATGCAACCCAATGTTCATAGCAGCAATGTCCACAATAGCCAAACTCTGAAAAGAGCCAAGATGCCCTTCAACAGACAAATGGATAAAAAAGATGTGGTCCATATATACAATGGAATATTACTCAGCCACCAGAAAGGATGAATACCCAACTTTTGCATCAACATGGATGGAACTGGAGGAGATTATGGTAAGTGAAATAAGTCCATTATCATATGGTTTCACTTATTTGTGGAACATAAGGAATAGAATGGAGGACATTAGGAGAAGGAAGGGGAAAATGAAGGGGGGGAAATCGGAGGGGGAGACGAACCATGAGAGGTTATGGATTCCGAGAAGCAAACTGAGGGTTCTAGAGGGGAGAAGGGTGGGGGGATGGGTTAGCCTGGTGATGGGTATTAAGAGGGCATGTATTGCATGGAGCACTGGGTGTTATATGCAAACAATGAATCATGGAACACTACATCAAAAACTAATGATGTTTTGTATGGTGACTGACAAAATAAAATGCGTGGAAGACATGAATAGATGTTTTTTCAAGGAAGACATACAGATGGCCAACAAACACTTGAAAAGATACCCAGTCATTAGGGAAATGCAAATTAAAATAACAATGAGATATCACTATACACTTGTGATGATGGCTAAAATCAAAAACACAAGAAATAACAAGTGTTGGTGAAAATGTGGAAAAGAAGGAACCCTCATAACCCATTGTTGGTGGGTATGCAAACTAGTATAGCCACCATGGAAAACAGTATGGAGTTGCTTTAAAAAAATTAAAAATAGGATTGCCATATGATCCAGAAATTCTACTACTGGCTATTTATCCAAAGAAAATGTAAACACTAATCCCAAAAGCTATATGCACCCCTATATTTATTGCAACATTATTTAGAAGAGTGAAATTATGGAAGCATCCCAAGTGTCCATCAATAGATGATGGATAAAGAAGATGTGGTACACACACACACACACACACACACACACACACACACACACACTCACACTGGAATATTACTCAACCATAAAAAAGAATGAAATCTTGCGATTTGCAACAACATGGATGGACCCAGAGGGTATAATGCAAGTGAAATACGTCATATGTGGAATTTAAGAAACAAAACAGATGAACATAAGCAAAAGAAAAAAAAAGAAAGGGAGGCAAACCATAAAAGAGACTCTGAAACAAATACTACATTATATGTTATAAAAAAGAAGATAGTAGGAAGGGTAAAATGAAGGGTAAAATGAAATTGGAGGGGGAGACGAACCATGAGAGACTATGGACTCTGAGAAACAAACTGAGGGTTCTAGAGGGGAGGGGTGTGGGGGGATGGGTTAGCCTGGTGATGGGTATTAAAGAGGGCACATATTGAATGGAGCACTGGGTGTTATATGCAAACAATGAATCATGGAACCCTATGTCGAAAACTAATGATGTAATGTATGGTGATTAACATACCATAATAAAATTAAAAAAAAGATAATTGAAGCTCAAAAAAAAAAAGGCTCTTAACTATAAAGAACAAATTGAGGGTTGTTGAAGGGGAGGTGAGCAGGGAGATCGGCTAAATGTAAATGGGTGATGGGTATTAAGGAGGGCAGTTGTGATGAGCACCTGGTGTTATATATAAGTGATGAATCACTAAATTCTACTCCTGAAACTAATATAACACTATATGTTCACTAACTAGAATTTAAATAAGAACTTGAAACAAAAGCAAAAATGTAAAATAAAAAAGGCAAAAAACCAGACTCCTAAATACAAAGAAAACACTGGTGGTTTCCAGAGGGGAAGTGGGCGAAGTGAGGTATGAAATAGGTAAAGGGTATTAAAAGTACACTTATCTTAATGAGCCCTGAGAAATGTGTAGAATTGGTGAATCATTATATTGTCCCCTGAAACTAATGTAACACTGTACATTTATTATGCTTGAATAAAAAAATAAAAAGAAGAGCAAGTATGTTTTATAGAGTAATTTAGGGCAAAAAGTCCAATCTAAAAAACTTGCAATTTTGAAATAAAATATTTATGAAACATGTTTTGTGTTTTCCCTTTTGGGGGCTAAATCTAAAATTCCATAATGCTGGTATTTCTTATAGAAGTTTGTGAAGGATCTTCCCAGAGTTAACATTTAATCACCCACTTGTCTGCAGTATTTTATATCTAAGTTGATTTCCTGGGACAGATGCATCCCTCATTTCTCTTTACACCAGGCAGGGACACTTTAAACTCCTAGTAACTGCTGGGGCTGAAATGTGAAAAAATTTTTTTTTGAGAAGGAATAATTCTGGGTAGTTTTAGTTTCCCATTTTTGTAGTGGAAACCCTGCAGTGATTTAATTCCACATATATTAAATTTGCACACACCTAAATAGATTTCTTTGTTTCATTTCAAGGACAAGCTAGTGAGACAGAGAAAACCTCTGTCCAGTCTCTGTGCTTCTTGGCCCGAGGCCTCAACAGGGCTAGTTAGTGGGGAGTTGAAAGTTTAGAAATGAGCAAAGCAAATGTCTGTGATCTCAGGAGGATGTCAAGCCACACAGGACCATTTGCTCTTCCCCAAATGTGCCTTAAGTGTTCTCTCCTTTGTCTCCTTGTGATGTAGTTTCTAGCCTTCTCCCACTACCCCCCTTCCTTTTGTTCCTTCCCTTTGGACTTAGATTCAGAATTGAGTTAATCCCACTTTTCAGTTCGTTGGACACTCATGAGCAGGTCAAGCAAGGTCCCTTTCTTGTTTTATGAATTTATTTTCCTCTTAATCTCTGATCACCACACTCACTCTCCCTTTCTAAGACATTCACTCAAATGTGTTTGATGTGTGATTCCTTTTAAAATATGCAGTCTTGGTGTGTATTTAAATTCATGTAAGTTATTGTGTTATAGCTCTCCTTCTTTCTTACCTTTCCCTCAATACATTTTGCATATCTATTCATGCGCATACAGCTAGTTCACTGCTTCTAACTCTGCATAGGTTTTTATGTTATACATTTTCCATATTTTACTTATCTATTCTCCTAGGGCTCCTGCTCACCGCAGTGGCCTCTCATCATTTCTCCATGTCCTGAAGTTTAGTCAGATTGACTTCTTTACATTCCTCTAAAGTAGCAGAAGTCTTTGCATTCCTGTTTGGCCGCCATGCTTACCACCTAGATAATACCTATTACTATACATCCTTTATGTTTCTCCTTAAATGTAATTTAATTCAAGAAGTCTTTCCTGATCTTCTCTCCAGAGTATGCTTAAGCTCCCATTGTATTTCCCTTATTGAAACAAAAATAATACTTTACTATAACGCTCTACTATCCAATAAGCTCCCAAGGGGCTGGATCATGTCTGCTGTGCTTGCTGTTGGATGGTTAACTTCTCAGTAACTAATTCAATGTCTAGAACATATTAGATACTCTATAAAAATGTTGATTGAATGGACAAATGCATGAATGAAATCGAGACATGACCACTGAATCCAAGAACTCTTAATGTTCCTAATGACACAGCCAGTTAGTAATAGTATCCCCATTTTATTGGAAACTGAAGCTCAGAAAGATTAAATAAATTGTTAAGGTTATATACAGATGAATCATGGAGATGAGATTCAAACACATCTATCTTTGTGTGTGGTGATATTTTAGATTCAGAAGCCTTTGGGGACTAGGCTAAGCCTTTTTATTACTGATGATATTGTTACATTGAATCCTCCTAGCTGCAGATACCTAATCCATTCTTCTGGAGCTATAGGCTGAAGGGGAAGGTAGTAGATTAATTCATCAGGACATCTCTATTGAGCTCCTACTATATTCCACTCACTGTCTTAGGAGCTGAGAATACAGTGGTAGAGTAACAAGCAAAATATGTATTGCATTCAAGTTTGTATTCTCATGAAAGAGACAATGAATAAGTAAACATATAGTTTCAGGTAGTATTAAGGGGCTTGAGAAAGACTTGTGGTGGTAGTAAATAATTTAAATTCATTGGTCAAGACATTTGAATAAATGGGAATGAGAAGAGTCTAGTCACAGAAAAATCCAGACCAAGAATGTTCCTGGCAGAAGGAAAAGGAGGTTTGAAAACTAGGAGGGGAGAACAAATTTGGTGACTTGAGGAACAAGTAGGAGACCCCTGAGGTTGCAGTTTAGTGAACAAGTGGAGATGGTGTCTTAGTCCATTCAGGCTGCTATAACAAAATACCATAGACTGGGTGGCATATCAACAGCAGAAATTTGTTGCTCACAGTTGTGGATGCTGGAAATCAAGATCAGGGTGCCGCATTGTTGGGTTGTGGTAAGGACCCTCTTGGGTTGCCAACTGCCAACTTCTCATTTTATCTTCACATGAATAGGTGAAAGAATTCTTTTAGACCTCTTTTTTCTTAAATTAATTAATTTATTTTTTATTATGTTATGTTAATCACCATACATTACATCATTAGTTTTTGATGTAGTGTTCCATGATTCATTGTTTGCGTATGACACCCAGCGCTCCATTCAGTACGTGCCCTCTTTAATACCCATCACCAAGCTAACCCACCCCCCCACCCTCTTCCCCTCTAGAACCCTCAGTTTGTTTCTCAGAGTCCATACTCTCTCATGGTAGGCCCCTTTTATAAGGACACAAATTACATTCATGAAGGTAAAGCCCTCTTGACATAATCACCTCGAAGGTTTCATTTTTTAATATCATCCTTTTAGGGGTTAGGCTTTCACCATATTAATTTAGGTGGGGGAAGGACACAAACATTCAAACTATAGCAGATTGTTAGGCAGGTGATACTTTACAAGGTTTTATAGGCCATGATGAGGGCATTGTGACAGGAAGCCATTGTAAGTTTTTAAGCCAGGAAGTTATGCGATCTGACTTACATTTTAAAAAGATCACTTTGAGTGATTATAGGGGCAAAAAAAGTGAAAGGTGAGGTACCAGTTAGGAGACTATTACTGTAGTCCAAGGTTGTAGCTGTAGGAATGTTAAGTAGTGCTCAGATCTGAAATACATTTCAAAATATTGCAAATAAGATTTGATAATTCATTGAATGTGTGTATAGAAGAAGGGGCGTGATTGGGTGATGGATATGAGGGAAATGAAAGAACCAAAGTGGGTTGACTATAGGGAATGATGTAGCCACTGACTGAGATGGGAAATACTTAGGATGGAGCAGACTTCAAGTGGAAAGCCAGGAGCTCTGTCTTAGACATGCTTGGTTTGAGATATCTACTAGACATCTAGGGACCTTATCAAGGAGAGAAACAGCCCAGAGCTTGGCAGAAAGTTTAGGCCTTGGGATACAAACATGAGAGCTATCTGTGTATAGATAGTTTTAAAGCCAGGCTCCACGGAGTAAAGGAAGAAAAGAGGGTGAAGGATTGTAGCTGCAGAGTACCTCAGCACTTGGAAGTCAGGATGAGGAGGAGTGCCCAGCAAAACCAAGAAAGAGTAGCCATTGAGGGAGAAGGGAAGAGAGAGAGGGAAAGTGCAGAAAATGTTCAGGAAGGAGAATGGTCAGCTATATGATATTGCAGTTGAAAGGACACTGGTCGCTGGAATTGGCAAAAAGCAGACTCATGAATGACTTTCCCAAGGCCCACTTCCAGTAGTGTGGCTGAAAAGCTAATGTACATGCTTTTTGTTTGTTGTTTATATTTTTATAAATCAAGTTTTGCTTTATAGGCACCAAAAGATCCTATTACCAAGATGACTTTATGGAAGGGAGTCCTTTTGTGAAGTTAGCTATTCTGTTATACTGCAAATTATCACCCCCCAATTTTTCTAATGTAATTCATGTAGAGATGTCTTCCTTTTTTCTTTCTCAAGTAAAACTCTCATTACTTTACCTGATCTACCTAACTGCTTGAAATCCTTCAAGTCTTTATGCTTATTTTCTGAAAAATGACCATCTACCAACTAATGGAGCTTCTTTCCAGTTTATTTAAGGACAGTGCTGTTGAGTCCGATAGTAATAATAATAAGCTGATAAATAATAATAGTAATAAGTCTGAAAATAATATTAATAATAATTTATTAAGCATTTACCATATGCCAGGCATTAGTCTAAGTGCTTTCTGTTCACTTACTCTTTTAATTCTCACAACAATCTAAGTACTGTTATTACTTTCTTTTATGGAAACAGAGGCACAGAGAGGGTAAGCAAATTGCCAAAAGTCGGGCATTTAGTAAGTGGAGGTACTAAGTACCCAAAGCCTAAGCTTTCTAACCATCAAGACAGATTGTCTTCATATATTCACTCTTTCATTGGGTGCTCTCTAGGTTTTGGGTACTCGTGACAGGGATAAAGGTATCTACACCCTAAGAGCTCTCTGTCATCCTCAACTCCTGCTTACCCAGATTGTCCCAAGATAGCTGTGTGAACTGAGCATGTGCATGTTACATCTGTGGTTTTTTTTAAAAAAAGTTTTAGAAAACAACTTTAATATTGTTTTATGGGTATGAAAAGAACTTTAATATTGGGTTGGTGGGTGTGAAAAGAACTTTAATATTGGGTTGGTGAAGATGACATTAATCTCTAGTTCAAGTAAGTGAATTGAAAACTTGCATAATGTAAGTGCCTGCCAGGAGCCCTGAGAAGTTACCATTGTGATTGCTGTTTTATTTAGAGATTATAAATATTGACAAATTGAGGTTAAATTTCCCATCTCCCCTTTTCTGTCAGCAATAGTGACACTGAAGATCTGGTTATAATTAATTACTTCATTTAATTTACATACATTTTGTTAATCACTCATTGCCCACAAACCTGATACTTTCTCATCTTGTAGAATAAAATAAAAAAATTTTAAAGATGGCAGCAAGACTAGAAGAGATAGAAACTTAATTTTATAATAATGTTCCCTGATTCAAAAGTAAAGGCAATTCTTTGGCCTCTTAGTTGTTTAATTTTTGGAGTCAGAGAGGAATGTGTTCTCCCCTACATAAAATAGGTGATGAAGAAAGATAACAACAAAGAGGGTTTTTGGGGGGTGGGGGCAGATTTGTTTGCAAAAATACCTTAGATTCTCTTTGCTTACTTACATTGAGTCTTTCCAAAAATAAAGACTCTCAAACAGTGATGTACATAGCTGTGAAACTGTTCTGCAATAATTTATTGGTGAATGTCATGCCCCAAAATGGGGCTCAGCAGTAAATCCCCATCATCTTGATACCCTCTTACGCCTACCACTTAGTCACAGGAGCAACTATTTGAAGTCACAAAAACATGAAACGATTATGCTATAAACTCCTTCTACTTTATTGCTTTTTTTTTTTTGTCTTCAGATTTCTAAGAAACTACTATAATGAAAAATGGTGTTATTTGGAAGTCTCCACCAGACTGTAGAGAGAGAATGGAATTTGTGTGGGAGTGGGGATGGGATCAACCTATATTGGATGCCTCTTGGGTCCCAGGACTGCTAGACACTTTGAACACATTATCTAATTTAAACCTCCCAACAACCCTGTGAGGTGGGTATAATTGCTCTTGATTTATCAATGACAAGCACTGAGCTCAACCAGAAATCTTTATACGTGGCCATTTCTGCCTATCTCTAGTCTTAAGGCAGCCTTGAAGGGGGTAGAAACTGGGCAAAATGCATCTAGCACCTGGCATTTACTGAGTAGCTTGCTGGAAAATTGTTTTCATGCCTCCTGTTTTTGTTATGATTTTCCCCTTTTGTTGGGTAGATGGGATTAGCTCCCTTACAAGGCCTTTCTCCAACTGTGGTAATCTAAATACGTAAATCCACCCTTCTTGTCAGGCTCACTTGATGAGAGCAGGACAGTTAAGGATAACCCACAACTGTTAACTCTTGGTTCACTTAGGAGCCTATGTTAACGATATTTACTTACTCTCAACTATAGAGAAAACTGCACTTTAACTCTCAAATAGCCAAATTAAAAACAAACAAACAAACAGCAAATACAATTTCTTAAAGGCTGCGAGCACATAATACCATAGACTTTTTAATTGTATTAACCGAAAAACATGCCAGTTATAATTTTGTGTTGTTTGCCAATTAAAAGCTCTACCTTTTCAGTAACAAATAATCAGATTCCCTGTTATTTTACTGGTTTCTAGAGACAGCCTCAGGTTCTATATTTGGTGTAGCTGGTGTGTATGTGTGTTGATTTCCAAACATGGAATTGGGACATGCGAACTAAGAAAGGATTTTGTCTAGTTTATGATTTATTTACACATGACTAACTTATGAAGATGTTTGTCATATCCACTTAAGTATTAAAAATAAGAAGTAAACAAACAAAAATTCACCTTTCCTGAGAAGAACGATATTGGAAATTATATAACTAAGATCTCTAATACATTATAAACATTGATAATAGTTTGTATATGAAGCATTGCTCCTATCTTTTGCAACAACATTTGAGAGGGATTTATAATATTTTATGCTCATACATATACATGTTGATAGAAATGTAGTATTCTAGCAATCAGATATGTTTTTTTTTTCCTCAGCCTTCTAATTCAGGCTTTAGCAATATCAGACTATTTATAGCTTTCTGAACAGTAGAGCAGAGAGGTAGAAAATGTAGGCTGTGGGGCTCCTGGGTGGCTCAGTTGGTTGGGCGACTGCCTTCGGCTCAGGTCATGATCCTGGAGGCCGGGATCGAGTCCCGCATTGGGCTCCCTGCTTAGCGGGGAGTCTGCTTCTCCCTCTGACCCTCCCCCTCTCATGTGCTCTCTCTCTCTCTCTCATTCTCTCTCTCAAATAAATAAAAAATCTTAAAAAAAAAAAGAAAATGTAGGCTGTGAAGACCTTGTGCCAGTTTTGACCTGAATTTTGCCTTATTAGCTGTAGGCTCTTTGGCAGATGAGTCTGTCTAAGGCTCAAATTTTCATCAAAAGAATGGAGCTAGATCTGTTATGAAGATTCAATGAAATAGTGCACCTAAAGTGTTTAACATGGTGCCTGGTGCACAGAGCCACTCAGTGAAGGCTAGCTCTATGATTATCATCATTGTCCTCAGATTATACTGTTTTATCCTTATGTGCCTTTGCATCTGTGTTTCCTCTGCATCTTCTCCTATTTGTTTTCCTTTCTAGTGAACTCCTTTTTATTTCTTCAAACTCTGGCTAGAAAGTCATTTCTTCTAGGAAGGCTTTCCTTACCTCCCTCCCAGGCACAATGATTTGTTCCTCTTTAGTGCCCCTTCCTCACCTTGTACTTGATTCTGCTGTAATATTAGATGCCCCGCCATGGTGGTTATTGACTGAGTCAGTGTCCTCTCCTTGTGTAGATTGTGACCATTACAAGCAACTGTTCCCTCCTATTCATTATGTATTACCAGGATCCAGTGTAGTACCTGGCAGACAATGGGCATCCCATGGATGATTCCTCAGTTGAATTTCTAACAGATTACAGGCTGTGCTGCAAGAGTTTAAGGACTGTGAATCTGAGAAATGAGGGTGTTTAACAATAAATAGTCTTCTTTCCACCTGTGGCATCAAGTTGAAGTCCGTTTTCATACTCAATAGTATCCAATCTGAAATTGTGGTTAAAGAAATTATAACACAACATTGTACACAACGAAGCTTAAAAGAAAATGACATGCATAAGAAAATGACTAGGTCCTTTATGATAATAGAAGAAGCTTACAGCAAACCTTATTGATGTGGTTTTGCAAATCATAGTTTTAAATGCTTGCCCTGGGCCTCACTGCTCTTGCTGTAGGCCTCTATGCTGACGGTATTCCTACCTTGTGGTTTAGCTTTACTAGGGACTTATATGTAAGTGCTGCATAGTTTTGATTTACATTTATGATTTTCATATTCCCAATAAGCTCTAAAACAAACCTTTGTGAATATAGAGAGTGTCCTCTAATCTCTTACTAGAAAACTGGTGAAGTGCATTCATGGTATTGGGTAGTGTTCAAGTATTAAATGATGTTCTAACTTGAAATTATATAAAACCATCTAATAAAAACTCTTCTGTCTTAATCACATCATATTGAAAATATTTCTCTTTGAGCCAGCTTTCTAGTCTAGGATTTTAAATGGAAAACAATGAAAAAATACCTTCAAATAATAAATTGATCACTATCTTTCAGAGTGGTCTGAGACTATATTCTTGAGGCTACACTGCATGTTCTATGACAGTTTTTAAAATTAGAGCTTTTGTTTTGATAATGGTTTAAAAATTAGGCTAAGCATCTTCTGGACCATCCTGTAACTGAACACTGGGCTTGCATACATGCCAGTGTTGGTGCCAAATGATCCCAACTTCCTATGGCTCAGGAAGAAGACCAGAAGCTGGCTAAATGACATCCCTTGTACGTGGTGAAATGGGCCTGCTCAGCCCAAATGAACTTGTGCTTTAGCAGTCAGCACCAAGTGCATATTCCCAAAGGTGATTTGGTTTTAGCAAAAGCACATAAATTTGTCACATTAAAATAATGCTTTTAATTGGGTTGTATCGGTTTTGTAGTTCTATTTGCATTTAATTTTCAAATTTGTTCTGGTTTGATAGTTGCTTAAAAGAACAATAAGCATAAGGGATTTAGTTTTACATTTATACATATTTAAATAACATTTTAATTTTTTAGTGTAATGTAATATTGTGTCTTGAGTCTTTTTTTCTTTGAGTTCTTTGAAGGCAAACCATATAATTAGTCCATTTTGAGAAATGCTATAATGGGTCCTACTTATGTTGCTGATTTTTTGGGAAGAATTTGTCAGTACCCTAAGAGCCCCTTATTATATACTGCATGCCATAGGTGCTCAACAGTCTCTGATTACCTGAGGAGAGCCCTGGGTTCTTGTCCTCATTCTGCCACCTGCTTTGTGTGAGCAAGTTGCAGACTCGGTTTCCTTATCTAACTGCGTTGGTGCTTGGATTTAAGAATCTTTTAACTCCTTCCATCTCTAAAATTTGAGCCTACTCCACAGATCTCTGCCATTTGTTTAGTGTTCCACCCCATCACCCAAACTGACCTATAAAATTGGATTTTTTTTTCAACTTCTTAGACATCACTGACAACACTGACATGTTTGAGTTCATTCAATCAGTTTTCTTGGAACATGAACTCACCTTTCTTATTGGAAGTTGTAAAGTCTTTTTTTTTTTTTTTTTTTTTTTACTTGAAAGAAAACAAATATAAAAGGAAAGCACTTAACCCAGACCTTTGGACATATAGAACCAATATATCCCCTTTGAAAGACTTTAATATCTCTGACAAAGGCTGCTGGACAGAATGCTGGGGAATGTTAACTCTTCCCTCCCCTCCCTCTGATCCTGGGCCATCAGTTCTCTTAATTGGTGTGAAATATCTCCAGAACTATGATATACATGGGACCTGATCCATAGTCCTGCTCACTGTTGTGTTGGGGCTATGGAGGAGCTCGAATGACTCAGCTATGGGCTGCACAGTTGTGGTGCTTTGGATAGACCTTGTGCTTAATGAATGGGTGAGCTTGTTTGAGCAGTCTTAATGGAGACCCAGATTATTAGCTTCTTTGGGACCTGCAGAGCTGCAGGGAAAATAAGGGGAAAGAGGAAGTGCTTTCCCAATGGAGTAGGTGGAGTAGAGTGGGCCTTCCTCCAAAAAGGTCACCTAGCCCCAGCTAGAGGTCTAAATCAACCTCAGAAGTTCCTGAAGAAATGGCCCATTTAAGAAAATTCATCTCTAATATGTGATTAATTCCCGGTATTGTGTGTGGGGTGGCAGGTTGGAAAAGGGGAATGTAATCTTATAATAACTTTTTGGTTGATGGGCTGTAGGTGAAGTCAGGTTTGTTTTTTAAAGCAAAAAAACATGCCATGAAGAAAAATGTTTATAGTTGCCGTTTGGTTTAAGGAGCCCTGGGGCTCCCATCTTTATTATGAAATATAGTCTTAGAACAAAAATATTTAGCTGTGCTTCTGTAAATTAAAATCTAGTTTCTCCTTAGGCTTATGATTTGAAGTCAAGTTTCTGACTGAAGTGAGATAATTAAAAGGAAAACAAGGAAAGAGGATGATAGATGTGGCCCACAGCCTTGGCATACAGAAATGCCCCAGCTGTTTTTCTTCAGCTCAGTGTAGACTGTAGATTTATCATCAGGACAGCAAACATATTCAAGGGAAGGAAAAGAAAGAGAAGTTACGTATAAGCTTTGTGACAGCGTCTGTCACAAAGAAGCAAAGGAATATTCTTATCGGGACATTCCATTTAAAGCATTGCTTTTTATTGTTCTCTGAATTGCTTTATGTTCACTTAATAGGCAACACTGAGTTCAAAGATAGCTCTGCCCTTACAACACTGATGATATGAATATCCCGGCACCTCGATACAGTAGGCTGAGATAGTAATTACATCATCAGTACCTGTCAGAACCTGGGCACCCAAGTGCAGGCACTGGCTGCGGAGAGCACTTAGGGGTGGAAGACCTGCAACTCTGATTAACTACTGCTCACTCCGTGATCTCTGACATATAAATTGTATGGACTCGATGGAGCCTGAAGTAGTATATAAGACGGATAGTGCCATAATAGGGGGGGAAAGTCGAAAAACATGTTTTGCATACATTCAAAAATTATTAGACAGTGATAGCTTAAAAACAGATGCAAATATTTGACAGCATAAGCTTGCTAGAGACAATAGAAAGTCAAATAACTGTTCTATTTGATTATTCCTTTCAGTCTGTACTTAGCTGCCGAGGGTAATTTTGGTATTATCTCCTTCTCCTTCTCTCCACCCTAAAGAAAAAGAAGAAATTAGTCAGAGGTTTGTATACTTCAAATTGACACTTGTTAATTTGCTGACCTCATTTTTATGAATTAGAGAGTGATTGAAACAGGCTCCAGGGAGCCTGGGTGGTTCAGTCAGTTAAGCATCTCCCTTCAGCTCAGGTCATGATCTCAGGGTCCTGGGATTGCATCCCACATTGGACTCCCTGCTCAGTGGGGAGTCTGCTCCTCCTTCTCCCTCTTCCCCTCTCCCCCAACCCCACAGCCCCTTCTTGTGCTCAAATAAATAAATAAATAAATAAATAAATAAATAAATAAGAAAAAGGCTCCAAGTTCCCTGAGTGCATTAGGGTTTCTGGATAATCTTGCCCTGGTAACAGTATACTGTATTTTCTGGGGTTCTTTGTTGTGTGAATAATTCTTTTATATTTCACACTTATCTGTAACAGAGGTTTAATTTCACATAAGACTTCTTATTTCTAAATGGTTTTAAGTAGTTTCTTTGGGTTAAATTCTGAGCTCCTTTGCACCCTTTCGTTAATGTAGCTTCATTTCTTCTGGGGTGGGGTTGAGAGGGATGGGGTTTGGGGTTTCCACCCTCATTAACCACAGCAGCAGTGCCATCACCTGTTTTCTATAACAACTTCACAAGGAAATTCTCCTTTGAAGAGTGAGTTTTGTGTCTTAAAAATGCTTTAAAACTAGTTCTCTAGAACAATGACATTCATGATTTTTTAGAATTGTGCATCCCACGTAGTAAAAAACTTTTTTGAGCATACTTTCAATATATTTATGTAGCACTTTACCAACATATTATGCACATTTAAAAAGGGCCTCAAATTGGCTAATTAAAAATGTAGTTGTAATATCTTTACTCTTTACCCCAGCAGATCATCCTGCATATTCCCTACAGTGCTTGCCCTCCACTTTGGAGACTGTTCCTAGAGTTATATTCATAGTAGGCTGACTTCTGTAACAGCAACCTCAAAATCTTAGTGACTTAACACAATCAATGTTTTTTTTGTGTGTGTCTCTGTCCAGCTTCTGCAAGTGCAGGGGTCTGCCCTCTGGGTCAGGGACCTAGGCCTCTTTGTTTGGCTCTGTCATTTTTCGGAGCTTTTCCTCCCGTACTTTCAGTTGGAGTGTGGGAATAAAGCTAGCGTGATAAATTGCAAAGGAAGGTTTTTAATGCATCAAATCTGCAAATGGCACACATTACTCCCTTCCCTGTTTCACTGGGCAGAACTAAGACGCATGGCCACATCTGGGGAAAGCTGTGAAATGTGCTCATCTGTGGGACCAAGAGGGAAACAGGATTTGGTGAACACCTGCAATGCCTCTGCCTCCAGAATGAATGCTATCCTGAAGGTGAGATTTATTCTCTTCTGTCCATTCTCCCTGGACTTGAAGTCTCAATTTCACTTTTGGTTTGTTGAATGAGGCATTTAGAGAGGGGGCTATGTGCCTATTTTTCAGTTAGGGATTACGTTCTGCTGAGTGTAACAAAAACCCATCTACAGTGGCTAACTAAAAAAGATTTTATTTTTCTCATGTCAGAAGAATTGCGGGGGTAAGCAGTCCAGAGCTGGTGAAGTTGCTTGAGGGAGTTGTCAAGTACCCAAGCTCTTTCCAGCTCCCTTTTCAGTGTTCTCATTTCTGGTTTTTATACTTGTCCCCAGATGGCTGGTCTTACTCCAGATATCTTGTTTGTTTTCTAACAAGATGAAGGATGAAGAGGGAAAAGAGCACAAGTGTGAATTGAGTTTGTCCTATTTAGCAAGTTCCCTACAGGCCCTTCTGGTAGACTTTGCTCATTTCTCCTTGGCCATAACTGTGTCCCAAGACCAGCATATCCAGCCATTGCTGCAAGGGAATGGAAACTGATTATTTTAAGCTGGGTATATTGCTAATCTGAACAAATTAGAGGTTCTATTACTTAGAAAGAAGAGAAAAACTACTATCTACAGCCATTTGATAATTCGAAAATCTCAGTTTCTGCGTAAGTCTATTGTGGTGAAAGGAGGCTGGTATGCTACCAAGCTGGACATATACCAAGGCATAGCTTACACTTTTACAGTTTTTCTGTCTGGGTTTAATTTGGCTGCTGAGATCACTTATAAATGGCATTATAAATTAAGACATATTTTCTTTGAGGTTGAAATTCTTTACATGTGCATTTCCTTTTAGCTAACTATAAAATAAACCTTTTGAAACACATTTTCTAGTTAACAGGAGCACAAGCATTTAAAGCTCAGTGTTGTATTGGTTACAAATGCTCCTGGGGCAACTGATGTGTGACAGAGAGCATCAGAGACACACCAGTTCTCTATATTCTGGGTTCTGTAATGTTGAGCCCTGCAACAATCCTGTTCTTCAGGAAGCATATGTTTGGCATTAGATTATTCTCCACAAACACGTCTTCTTGGTACACATTTAGATTATATGCAGGACTAATAATGAAATGAAGAAATTTTTGTGGCCCTTAACATTGCTACATGGAAGAACTGTTTGATATGACTTTGGTGGCAGGGGGAAGTGTGTCTCTTTTAAAGAACTGAGAATATGCTCCTTTCAAGCTCTGAGAGATATATAAGCCTCCTCAGTTTTTTTTTTTTTCTTTACCTTGGCTGCTAGGAAACTCAGAGTTAATTTAGTACTCATGAATAATGTCTTATTTCAGATTCATGATAAAATTATCCCATTTTTCTCTAAACAGCTTCTGATATCTTTTTCTTAACTTCACTTTTAGCTATCCGCTGTTGTGTATGGATTTTTATCATAAACTGCCTTTTGAAATATAGAGTAGAAGTGAAAACTAAAGTAAAAATAAATGAGGAAAATCCAGATTGTTTATTAATGTCTTATTCTATCAAGACCATTTCCTTTGGTAGGAGTAATTTAGGCTGTCAGATTTGTCTTAAAGTCTTTGGAGTGTAGAATGGCACTTTCACTTTGGATATAAATAAATAAGCTACATTCTTCAATCTGTTCATCTTTCTGCATTTTAACTAGAGTTTAAATCTTGAAGGGGGTTGGCATGAATGGGTAATTACCACCAAGATGAATGGTTATGATGTTTATTATGATGATGGTTTTTCTTTTATTTGAACTTTCAGAGGGAAGCAGCATTTATTTCAGTCAGAAATAATGCCCCTACCTTCCCCCTTCAGTGGGAAGGTAGGGGCATTAAATTTTTCCATTATTTCAAGATAGTAAATTTTAAATGTGACAGGCAGTAAGTAAGTTTTACTCAAAGCAATACAACAGTGTATTGATGGTAATGGGGGTATGTAACTGACATAAAACAAGCACCAGGTGGGAGAAGAGTTCACAGCGCCCACATGGAATGTACGTCCCTGTTATAGACCTCACTGTAGATGTCCAGGACCCTGGACACTCCTGCCCAGTTGGCTTCTGGAATCTGCGTGGGGGTGGCCAAGGGACAGCTGCTTTTCCCAGGGATTGCAATGGGAAATGGTTTAGAGCTTGAATGAGTGGGCTGGATTGTCCATAGACTTGCACTTGAGGTCCTTCATGGCACAGGGTGGGTTAGAGGGTGGAAACAAAGGGGCAGGCAGGCCAGGGACTGGGGACCAAGAGCTAAGGGCTGACTTTCCCCACATCTCTACATTCAAGTACCAAACTCCAGGGAGTCTGGGAAGTCTAAATTTTGACCTTCAGCCTCAGGGTCTTTTAAAGAACCTAAAAGGGCAATGCTGTTAGGGGTGAGGGCTTAGGGACCCCTTGAAGGTAGAGGTTGCCTGTTTTTGCGTGGTGGTGAGGAAAAGTTTTAGAACATATGGAATTGGGAACACCATCTCGACTCTTCCCTGGGCCACGAAAATGTTAGGGGCATGCCTGCCTAAAATATTTCTATCTTTCTTCTGTTCTAATGTACAGTGTCCAGACTCCTTCAGGTAATTTTCAGGGTCCTTACTCCACCCGGCCCCCAATCTCTTCTACATCCTTGCATCATCCTTTCATGCACCCTATGTTTCATACCTGTCTTCTTTCAGTGTGTCGCTTTCCTTCAATATCACTGCCTGCCATCTAATTCCCCAAACAGAAAAGTAAAGTCGTGCTTCATAGTTCTGACTCCCTCACTCTCGTTGCTAGTCTGTGTCCCACTCTGGAGTCCTTCTGCTTCTCATTTCTTTGTAACCATTTGTCTGGTGTGAGTTATCAACATTATCACATGGATGACTGCAGAAGCTTGGCCTCCCCACATCTACTCTGATCTCATCCAATCCTGGCTCCACTCTGTGGCTAGAGTAATCTCTTTGGCATTTGAGCTCGAATCAGGTCACTCTTTGCTTCAAAATCTACAAAGGCTACTGTGGATACATAGCCAAAGTGTGGTGCACAGGCTCCCTCTGGTCTGGCTCTGCCCACCTGTCTAGCTCTCCTATTCTACCACTCTCTGCCTCCTTTTCTTTACCCTACTCATAGTGCTCTTCTCGCAGTTGCTTCCTTAGTCATGTGTACCCCCACGGCTCCATCTTTCAGCTGCCTGCTCAACTGGCACTCCAGAGAAGAGTTAAGTGGGTTCCCCTGGAATATGCCCTGATTCAACCGCATGACTTTTTCATCGTCGTACTTCTCGTTATTTGGAAGTATATATTCATTTGTGTGATTACTTCATTAATCTCTCTCTCTTGATAGGTTGTACTGTATTCTATAGGTCAGGGCTGTATTTGTTTTTGCTCATTGTAACCTTAGGCTTAGGGCAGTGCCTGACATATAATAGATGCTCAAAACATGTTCATCAAATCGATGAATGAATAAATGTATGACTAACTATCTCAATGTGCTTTTTCCACGGAAGCTGGTGTAAAAGGAAAATAACAACAGACTTTTAATATTTGTGGTTTCTTCTATGCCAGGGACTGTTTTAAATGTTTTACATTTATTAACTCAATATGCACAACATATCTACAAAATGTCTTCTATTACTAGCTCAATTTTATATCCGAGGAAACTGAGGCACAGGAAGGCAAAGGGCCTATTCTTTCAGTGTAGGCTGCATGTAGTGACTTTCTTCCAAAGACTACAGCATGGAGAAGGAGGAAAAAGAACACTTTTACAGTGGAGAAGCCTGACAAACACTACCTCACCCAGGTGATCAAGCGCAATAGTCATCAACATCAATAAATCATATTGGTAATATGTTTCCTTGATACGATGTGATGAAAATGGTGCTTTACCTCTGTGATTTTCCTGTTCAAAACACAAGACTAATCACGAAAAAAACATCAGACCAATCCCAACTGAAAGGCAGTCTACAAAATACCTGATGAGTTCTCCTCAAATCTGTCCAGGTCATTAAAAACAAAAAAAGTCTGAGAAACTGGAACAGCTAAGAGGAGGCTAAGTAGACATAAAGACTAAATGCATTATGGCATGCTGGATAGGAACCTGGAACAGAACCAGGATATTAGTTAGAAACTAAGACAATCTGAATATGAATAAAGTATGGGCTTTGGTTAATAAGAATGTATCAATATAAGTTTATTAACTGCAACAAATGAGCCATATTATGTAAGATGTTAATAAAGGGTGTGGGGAATAAGAGAACTCTCTGTTATATCTTTGCATTTTTTTTTTTTGCTAGACCTAAAACTATTCTAAAGGCTAAAGTTTATGTTTTAAAAACAGGCAGGGTCTGGGGCACCTGGGTGGCTCAGTCGTTAAGCGTCTGCCTTCGGCTCAGGTCATGATCCCAGGGTCCTGGGATCGAGCCCCACATCAGGCTTCCTGCTCGGTGGGAAGCCTGCGTCTCCCTCTCCCACTCCCCCTGCTTGTGTTCCTGCTCTCGCTGTCTCTCTCTCTCTGTCAAATAAATAAATAAAATCTTTAAAAAAATAAAAATAAAAAAATAAAAACAGGCAGGGTCATAAAGCTATTAATGGACATAGCCAAAATTCAGTCCCCTGTTAACTGACCATATTCCCTGCTCTTAACCTCTCCATTCCAAAATCAGTGTTCAAATTTGGCCCCCTCAGTACAAATCTGGATGTGATTTGTGGCAGTCTTGATACCCACAGGGTACCAATCTGGGGGACTTCCAGTTGTAGCAGGGACATAGGTGTGCTACAGGGACAATATTTTAACCAGGTTAAAGCAGGAGTTGTAGGCAGTGATTTGGGGAGTGGAGATACTCCCTACACTCACACTAGGTTTGTGGCAGGCTGCAAGTAAGGTAACTTCCCCAGCAACTTACGCTGAGAGAAGGGATGGGCTCGTTGCTGATGTCTTGATTGCACTTTCCTTAATCTCCTTCTGTTGAAATCCTGAATATAATCTCCAATACCCCTGTCATCCATGAAGCTACTCTGATCCTCTCATAAAAAGTTAATCCTGGCAGTTTGAAGTCAGCAGTGAAAGGGCATGAACTTTAGAATGGATGATGGGTGGGCATCCTGGCTCTGCTGGTCATGGTCATGTGACCCTACGCCAGGTATTCAACTGTTTAGAGGCTCAATTTGTTTCTCTAAAAATAGGGATAGAAATTCTACTACTTAGGGTTATTGTGAAGAATAGAAGGAAGAGGGGAATACGAAAGTACCTAGCTCAGTGCCTGGCATGTAATAAATTCTAGGTAGGAGTTAATTCCTTTATTTCCTTCACATTGTCCTCTTCGTGGGGGTCATACCACAGTTCTGATGTCATTATTAAGCCCTGGTTTTAATCTCTCCTATTAGTTATAAATATGACTGTGTCTCCACAAGACCACAAACTCCTTGAAGAGCAGAATCATGTTTAATTTTTTTTATGTTTCAAGTTTTTGTTTAAATTCCAGTTAGTTAGCATATAATGCAATACTAGTTTCAGTAGTAGAATTTAATGATTCGTCACTTATATCTAACACACCGTGTTCATCACAAGTGCCCTCCTTAAAGAGTATATACTTAAAGAGTTTCTTTTATGGTTTCCCTCCTTCTCCCTTTCTTTTTTCTTTCCCCTGTGTTCATCTGTTTTGGTTCATCCACATATGAGTGAAATCATATGATACTTGTTTTTCTCTGACTTATTTTGCTTAGAATAATACATTCTAGCTACATCCACGTCATTGCAAATGGCAAGATTTCATTCTTTTTGGTGGCTGAGTAATATTCTATAATTTCTTTATCCATTCATCAGTCAATGAACATTTGGGCTCTTTCCATAATTTGGCTATTATTGATAGTGCTGCTATAAACATTGGGGTGCATGTGCCCCTTTGAATCAGTATTTTTGTATCATTTGGATAAATACCTAGTAGTGCAATTGCTGGGTCATAGGGTAGTTCTAGTTTTAGCTTTTTGAGGAACCTCCATTTCCAGAGTGGCTGTACCAGTTTGCATTCCAACCAGTAGTGAAAGAGGGTTCCCCTTTTTCCACATCCTCGCCAGCTGTTTTTTGTTTCCTGTGTTGTTCATTTTAGCCATTCTGACACGTGTAAGGTGGTATCTCACTGTAGTTTTGATTTGTATTTCCCTGGTGCTAAGTGATGTTGAGCATCTTTTCATGTGTCTGTTGACCATCTGTATGTCTTCTTTGGAAAAATGTCTATTCATATCTTCTGGCCATTTCTTAACTGGATTATTTGTTTTTTGAGTATTGAGTTTCATAAGTTCTTTATATATTTTGGATACTGACCCTTAAGCAGATTTGCAAATCTTACATTCCAAACGTTGCCTTTTAGTTTTGTTGATTGTTTCCTCCACTGTGCAGAAGCTTTTTATCTTGATGAAGTCCCAATAGTGCATTTTTGCTTTTGTTTCCCTTGCCTCCGGTCTATTAAGAAGTTGCTATGGCCACTGTCAAAGAGGTCGCTGCTTGTGTTCTTCTCTAGGATTTTGATGGGTTTCTGTCTCACATTGAGGTTTTTCATCCATTTTGATTTATTTTTTGTGTATGGTGTAAAAAAATGGTCTGTTACATTCTTCTGCATGTTGCTGTCCAGTTTTCCCAGCACCATTTGTTGAAGAGACTATCTTTTTTTCCATTGGATATTCTTTCCTGCTTTGTTGAAGATTAGTTGACCATAGAGTTATGGGTCCATTTCTGGGTTTTCTTTTCTATTCCACTGATTACATGACTGTTTTTGTGCCAGTACCATACTGTCTTGATGATTATAGCTTTGTAATATAGCTTGAAGTCCCGGAATTGTGATGCCTCCAGCTTTGCTTTTCTTTTTCAAAATTCCTTTGGCTATTTGGGGTCTTTTGTAATTCCATAGAAATTTTAGGACTGTTTGTTCTAGCTCTGTGAAAAACGCTGGTGGTATTTTGATGGGGATTGTATTAAATGTAAAGATTGCTTTGGGTAGTATAGACATTTTAACAATATTTATTCTACCAATCCATGAGCATGGAATATTTTTCCATTTCTTTGTGTCTTCCTAAATTTCTTTCATAAGTGTTCTACAGTTTTCAGAGTACAGATCTTTCACCTCCTTGGTTAGGTTTAATCTTGGGTAACTTAGAGTTTTTGGTGAAGTTGTAAATAGGATCGATTCCTTGATTTCACTTTCTGCTTCTTCATTGTTGGTGTATAGAAATGCAACACATTTCTGTACATTGATTTTGTATCCTGCAAATTTACTGAATTCATATATTAGTTCTAGCAATTTTTTGGTGGGGTCTTTAAGTTTTCTACATAGTGTATCATGTCATCTGTGACTAGTGAAAGTTTGACTTCTTCTTTGCCAATTTGGATGCCTTTTATTTCTTTTTGTTGTCTGATTGCTGAGGCTAGGACTTCCGGTACTATGTTAAATAACAATGGTGAGAATGGGCATCCCTGTCTTGTTCCTGACCGTAGAGGGAAAGCTCTGTTTTTCCTCATTGAGGATGATATTAGCTGTGGGTCTTTCATATATGGCCTTTATGATGCTGAAGTATGTTCCCTCTATCCCTACTTTCTTGAGGATTTTTATTAAGAATGAATGCTGTGCTTTGTCAAATGCTTTTTCTGCATCTACTGAGAGGATCATATGGTTCTTGTCCTTTCTTTTATTAATGTGTCATATCACATTGATTGATTTGCAAATATTGAACCACCCTGGCATCCCAGGAATAAATCCCACTTGATCATGGTGAATGATTCTTTTAATGTACTCTTAGATTTGATTTGCTAGTATTTTGTTAAGAATGTTTGCATCCGTGCTCATCAGGGATACTGGCCTGTAAATTCTCCTTTTCAGTGGGTTCTTTATCTGGTTTTGGGATCAAGGTAATGCTGGCCTCATACAATGAGATTCGAAGTTGTCCTTTTATTTCTATTTTTTTGTTTGAAAATTGGTGTTAACTCTTCTTTAAATGTTTAGTAGAATTCCCCTGGGAAGACATCTGATCCTGGACTTTTGTTTGTTGGGAGATTTTTGATTGGTCATTAAATTTCTTTGTTGGCTATCAGTCTGTTCAAACTTTCTATTTCTTCCTATTTCGGTTTTGGTATTTATATGTTTCTAGTAATTTATCCATTTCTTCCAGATTACCCAATTAATTGGCATTTTTCATAATAGTCTCTCCTAATTGTTTGTATTTCTGTGGTGTTGGTTGTGATCTCTCCTCTCTCATTCATGATTTTATTTATTTGGGTCCTTTCTCTTTTCTTTTTGGTAAGTCTGCCTAGGGGTTTATCAATTTTATTAATTCTTTCTAAGAACCTGCTCCTAGTTTCATTGATCTGTTCTACTGTTTTGTTGTTGTTGTTATTGTTTCTATATCATTTCTTTCTACTCTAATCTTTATTATTTGCCTTCTCCTGGCTTTCGGCTTCATTTGTTGTTCTTTTTCTAGCTCCTTTAGGTGTAAGATTAGGTTGTGTACTTGAAACTTTTCTTGCTTCTTGAGAAAGGCCTGTTTGATATATACTTCCCTCCTCTGACTACTTTTGCTGTGTCCCAAAAGTTTTGGACCATCATGTTTTCATTTTCATTTGTTTCCATGTATTTTTTAAAATTTCTTCTTTAATTTTCTGGTTAACTCATTCATTGTCCAGTAGGATGTTCTTTAACATCCATGCATTTGTGGTCTTTCCAAATTTTTCTTTGTGGTTGACTTTAAGTTTATAGTATTGTGGTCTGAAAATATGCATGGTATGATCTCAGTCTTTTTGTACTTGTTGAGGCCTGATTTGTGATCCAGTGTGTGATCTCTTCTGGAGGATGTCCCAGGTGCACTCAAAAAGAATGTGTATTCTGTTGCTTTAGGATGAAATGCTCTGAATATATCTGTTAAGTCCATCTGGTCCAGTGTGTCATTAAAAGCCATTGTTTCCTTGTTTATTTTCTGTGTAAATGACTTGTCCATTGCTCTAAGTAGGGTGTTAAAGTGCACTATTATTATTGTAATATTATCAGGGAATTCCTTTATGTTTTATTAATTGTTTTATATAAATATATATGTGTGTGTGCTCCCAAGTTAGGGGCATAAATATTTACAATTGTTAGATCTTCATGATAGATAGACCCCTTTATTATGATATAGTATCCTTCTTCGTCTTTTGTTACACAATCTTTCATTTAAAATTTAGTTTGTCTGATGTAAGTATGGCAACTCTGGCTTTCTTTTGATGCCCATTAACATGATAAATGGTTTTTCACCACCCCCTCACTTTCAATCTGCCGATGTCTTTATGTCTAAACTGAGTCTCTTGTAGGCATCATATAAATGGGTCTTGCTTTTTTATCCATTCAGATACCCTATGTCTTTTGATTGGAGCATTTAGTCCATTTACATTCAGAGTAATTATTGAGTGATATGAACTTAGTGCCATTGTATTACCTGTAAAGTTGCTGTTGCTGTAGATTGTCTCCGTTCCTTTCTGGTCTTTGTTAATTTTGGTCTCTCTCTCTGCTCAAAAGGTCCCCTTTAATATTTCTTGCAGGGCTGGTTTAGTGTTCATGGAATCCTTTAGTTTTTGTTTGTCCTGGGAACTCTATCTCTCCTTCTAGTCTGAGCGATAGCCTTGCTAGGTAAAGTAGTCTTGGCTGCATATTTTTTCCATTTAGCACATTGAATATATCACACGAGTCCTTTCTGGCCTGCCAGGTTTCTGTGGAGAGATCTGCTGTGAACCTTATTTGTCTTACCTTGTAGGTTAAGGACTTTTTTTTTACCTTGCTGCTTTCAGGATTCTTTCTTTATCTGTGTATTTTGTATATTTTACTATGATATATCTTGGTGTTGGTTTTGATTTTGATGTGAGTTCTCTGTGCCTCTTGGATTTGGATGTCTGTTTCCTTCCCCAGATTAGGGAAGTTTTCAGGTAAATTTGTTCCGATAAACCTTCTGCCCCATTTTCCCTCTCTTCTTCTGGGATTCCTATGATAAGAATGTATTATGCTTTATGGAGTCGCTGAGTTCCCTAAGTCTACATTCATGATCCTGTATTTTTCTTTCCCTCTTCTTTTCAGCTTCATTATTTTCCATAAAGTTATCCTTTATATCACCTTATATATCTTATATATTTGCTCCTCTGCTTCTTCCATCCTGTGGTCATTACATTCAGTCAGTTTCTCATCTCAGTTATAGCCTTTTTTATTTTGGCCTGACTATAGTTTTCTGGTCTTTTATCTCTGCAATAAGGGACTCCTTGGTATCTTCTATGCTTTTCTCAAACCCAGCTAGTATCCTTATGATTGTTGTTTTAAATTCTGGATCAGACATATTACTTATATCTGTTTTAATTAGATCCCTGTCTGTGATCTTTTCTTGTTCTTTCTTTTGGGATGAATTTCTCCATCTTGGCATTTTGTCTAGTTCTCTGTCTTCTTCTGGGTGTTGGGAAAGCCTACTATCTTTCCTGCTCCTGAGAGTAATAGCTTTATGAAGAAGAGGTCATATACGGTCCAGGGCCATGTTCTTCAGGAGTTGTTTCTATTGTGCTGTGTGCACTCTGCTGCTGTGTTTTGCTGCTCTTTCCCTCAGATCAATCCTCTGCAGATTTTCTCCTTGCCTGCCGTGGGGAGTGTTTGGACCTTGTCCAGAAAGTGGTGAGTATTAACTAGGTGTGCTCTGGTCTGATTGTTAAAAGAAACCTGATGCTATTTCCACTAGAGCTGAAGCTTTGCAGTATTCTATGGTCAATAGACTTGTCATGTGTGGGGTGTTTGTGCTGGCTTTCTTGGGGAGGGTCCCCTTGCTCTGGTTCTCAGGCACACTTGACCTAGTAGAGAAGCTCCTGCAGAGTGCAGTGGGGCAGGGCTTGGTGTAAGCTGCCCAGGCCTCCACTGTTGGCACTGTGCTGCTTACTAAAGTCAGTCTGGCTGATGGGCAGGGGAGAAAAATGATGCCAGCCCTCTCCCTTGTCCCCAGAGAGGGGAGTTCATGTCTGCTGCTGTCTGGGAAGCCCTCACAGAAGAGCAAACGATCTCTCTCATGTGTGCCCGGCATCCCTTAGATCCCTGCCCTTCACCCGGTCTGTGTCTGGGCTTTCTGCTTGCCCAGCAGCGCAGTGCATCTGTGTTTTATCTTAGACATGCCAGTTGAATTTCAAAATTCCATACTTAAGACACCTGGTGTGGCATGGACCGATGATGGTCCTCTGGGGGAGAGTCTCCTGTGCTGGGGCTGGTGCCAGTTTGTCCCAAAAGGGCAGGAGCTTGGAGTCTAGAGTAAAGTGCAGCAAAAGCCTGGGTCCAGGTTAGCTGCCTTCAGCAGATGTCTGTGCCCCTATGCTTAAGTCACAGGGGAGCGTAATGGCACCTGTCCCAGAGGCATTCCAACAGGAGGGAGGACTATCTCTCCCAGTGAGTCCCAGGGGATCCTTAGATCACCCATCCATTCCTGGGCCTCTGTCCTCTTCTCTACAGTAGCACTGCAGCACCGGCCAGGCTTAATACCAGCCACAATGCTTACTTCTAAAACTCCATTCTTTGAGCTCCACTGGTTGTAACAACTCACAATAATCAGCCCCTCTCATTTTCCCAGTCAGTGGTTTTGCGGAAGCATTTTCCTTGTGCAGTCCCCTGTGCGCTGCTCTCTCTCCTGCTTTCCCCCTTGCCTCTCTTTCCGTGATCAGGGCCCCCTCCCCTCTGTAGCAACCATGATCCTCTTCACCCCCAAATCGTGTTTCTGCACCTCCTACTTTCCACAATGTGGTCTCTTCTCTCCCTCTAGTTGTACAGTTTGTTCAGTCAGTCCTCAGATGGATTTCCTGGGTGTTCAGAATGATTTGATATTTATCTAGCTGGGAAGCAAGCATAGGGTCCTCCTACTACTCTGCTATCTTAACTCTGTGCCAGAATCATGTTTAATTTATATTTGTATTTCCTATGCCTGAAACAGAGCAGTATAAGTTCTGAACAAATGATCAATTTAACTAAACTGAATTGAATTGAATTAAACTGATTGAAAAGTCTGGGTGTTTTTCAAGTGATTCTTACTGTTAGGGAATTAGATTATAGTTGACAAGCCCACCTGATCACCCCTGGGAGCTGCCTAAGGGTTTCTTTCAACCTAGGTAGAGATTGTCTTAGCCAACATACTGACATTTATTTTCATTGTTTGACAAAAGACTTTGATCATCAACTGTTAATAAAATGCTTCTAAGTTAACAAAAATGAGTTTGCCACTGCCTTAATGCACTTGTTTCAGTCTGGACTGATCCTACTTAGAGGACAGAAAACTAAGGAAAGCCAGATACCAGTGATTAACACATGAGGTTCAGCCAGTGGTTGACGACCCCTAGCTGGAAGCCCTGGGCAGATTCATTTGGCCACTAGCCACTCTGGGCACTGGTGCTGTGTTTTTGGCTGCTGTATGGCACAGATTAGGGGGCACTGAAGTGAGGCAAATGGGCATGATGCTGACATTCTTCTGTTAATTTGGTAACAAGGAATTCCATGTTGTTAATAAGCATGTTTTGAGTGCCTGTTGTTGGCAGAGCATCATCATAGACAAGTGGATGTGATATTATCTAAGCCATGGTTCATCTGGAACCAATTACTGTGTTCTTCATTTATATAATAAGTAGACAAAGTTTCTACCCTACAGAAGGAGTTGGTGGGCTGTGGTAAGGGCACAGGCTTTTAGGATTTGTGTTCTACTGACCAGCTGTGGGAACTTGGACCAGGTAGTTAATCTCTCTGACTGTTTATGCCTCTGTATATTATATTGATTTTTATTTGCAGTGAGCCCTCATGACAATGGTTATAAAGGCTCCTAGCACAGTGCCTGGTAAAAAAGAAGCACTTAGGAAACTGTACTTGTTTTAAGTCTTGGCAATATGTATTCCTTTAATCATAAAGTAATCTGTGTTTCAAGATTGAACTTCCCAGTTGTATGTTATTCTCATGGTGAACATCAATTTCACATGGTTTGCATTTATTAAGGCTCTAGAAATGGAAAGACTGATTGTTCTTGGACACAGAAGGCATAATAAATCTAGTTGTGTTAGTTGAGAAGAGGGTGGCAATTAGAGAATTTTATCAAATCTATTATCAGTAATTACAAAATACAGCTTGAACTATTATTATCAAAACTTTAAAGGAAAGTCACATTATTGATAGCATGCTTATTAACTCAGTGGGAATGACACTTAATTAAAAACCAGTGGGGGGTTGCCTTTGGGTTTTCTGAATACTATGTACCAAAGATTTTGCTGCAATGCAGAAGTATAATAAATGCTTCTCATTTAATCTGGGAGTTCTGTGACTCCACAGTGCTTATTTATGTGATAAATGGTTATCATTGATCTCTCATAAGTTATTACTGCTGTCTATTTAAAAAGAGACCTCGGTCACTTTTATTATAGTGTATTTGAAAGGCTGTAGAGTGAAATATTGGAAATCATTGCTTCCTGGTTACCATCTTCATAAACCTGTAAAGCAACTCAGATTTTTTTTCATTTCATTTTAGCTAATAAACCATAGTCTAGTGAGATGGTTCTGTTTTATTATCAGGCAAAGGTACATGTTAAAATTCATGGGATAATAAGTTGAGATTACCAGAGAATACAGTCATAAGAAAAATTTTAGAGGCTGTGAATTTGAAGTACATTCTAAAACTGAGAATTAGTAATAACTGAGATTAGAATTGGTTGTGGCTATATCTATATATGAGCCAGAGAAATGGATAGAAATCTAGACATCAGGAATTAATTTCAGACTGCCTATGTCATTTCACCTAGTACAGACAAGAATATTCTTATCCATCTGATAATGGAATGGATGTTAGAAATATGTTTTTTCTTCTCTTGTTATCTGAGAATACACAGACAGAGTTCACAAATATTTTTCTAGTAATTCCCATTGGAATTTCCCTTGCCAAGTGTGAGTTTCATCTGCACATCCCACATTCTTTGCTGTGTTGGCATGTAGGTCCCTTGTTTCTAGACTTACCTCCCTCCTTGTTATGTCTTGCCTGGACTCTGGCAGGAGAAATCTTTCACTGCCATTCTTATCTTCCAGTCCACAAACATTTTAGTCCATCCTGTGTGGTCAAATTAGTTTCCCCAAAACTCTACTCTGAACATGTCACTCTCTCTTCTCTCTCCAAATACACAGAACACTTCTTCCCACAATGCCTTAAGAAAGGATTTCTTCCTCTTCATGATATAGACTGATTCACCATTTTCTCCCTACCTCTCACACAAATCTTACATATTCCCCTGTGTTCTATCCAAATGGGGTTCACCTTGTTTTCTGAACATATGTGCCCTTTGCTTTCTTGCCTTTGTGCCTTTTTTTTCTTCCGGTCCATCAGTCCTGAAATTAGTCCCACCGTCTGACTCATCTCCATCTTCATCTGCTAATCTCCTATCCATTGGTAAAAATAACTGGAAGTTCCAACTCATAACACATTCAACAACAACACATTTTTTTACTTTAATTAGAAAAATCACTAAAACAACATTATGCTAATTTTGGAAAACAGAGAAGAAAAAATTACAATAAAATCTATGATGTAATTATTAATATTTCCATTTTAAAATTTGAGATAATAGATTCTCATGCAGTTCTAAAAAATAGTGAGGTCCCATATAGTCTTCCCACAGTGTCCCCCAATGGTAACATCTCACATAGCTATAGTTCAATACTACAACCAGGAAATTGGTGTTGCTACAACCTACTGACCTTATTTGGGTTTTACATGCCCTCATTTGACTGTGTGTATCTGCATGCACATGTGTGCTTTGTGTGTGTGCACATGTGTGTATTTAGTTTTATGCAGTGCTTTCACATGTATAGATTAGTGTGACCACTGCAGCAGTCAAGACACAGAAGAGTTTCTAGAGCCACAGCCACCTCCCTTCCCTATCCCTTGCTAACCTCTGGAAACCACTAACTTGTTTTCCAGCTCTGTAATTGTTATTTCAAGAATGTTTTATGAGTATAATCACATGTAAACAGAAACCTTTGATAGGACTTTTTCAGTTGTTTGCTGGGAAGTTTTGTTATGTAAGCACCTCCTCCATTTTCCTTATGTCCTCTCCAAGACAGTATGTGGTGGAATGCCACTTCCTGGGAATTGGCAGAAGTTTTAGGGAGAGCTTTGAATTTCAAAGACCACAGATTTGGTGGATCTTTGAGCCCCTCATACCTGGGTCTCTGAGAGGCCAGAAGGGCATAGATGGTATCGCATTAGGCAATATTTGACATGGAGTGCATTTTGGTCATAGAACTTGTTAGGTGTGTAAGATCAGCTTCCTCATTTGTAAAATGGGGGTGATAATAATATCAACTTCATAGGGTTGAGATGAGGATGAAATATATACATTGCATACCTTTTCTGGCACATAGGGTTTGAAACATTATAGTTCCTTGTGTTGTTATAGAATATCTGCTATATGCCAGGAAGTGCCAGAGTCAGATAAAATGGGGAGCAAGGCTAGATGGACCTTTATAGAATATCCACTTTTAGTTAACTGGAGTGTGTTTTCAGATGACATATGGAAGCAGGACTAGAGCATAATCTAGTCTGATCTACTTTTCTACAAAAGTAGAGGTTTTAAGTAGAATCATACTTATCTTGGTTAAGGTCTTTTTTATAAATTAAAAATATCCTTCCCTTGTTACCATTTAACAATCCCTTCCATGTTGTTAATTAACAAAGATTGCAATCCCTTGCTCGTAAAATGCTAGAGGATTAGAAATAGTTTTGTATCACACCTTTAACATTATGTAGTCTGCAGCTTTACTGGGTGATCTTTTTTTAGAAGGTATGCCATTCAAATAGCAGCACTCAGTTAGCTAGATGTTAATTCTTATCTGTTTATGAATTCTTAGGGAAAAATAAAATTTAGACTAGTGATGAAAGACATATGCAAACTGAATAAGAATTATCATAACAAATACCTGTTAGTGCCTTTCTCAGTTTAAATTTCACGTATTATCAGTCAGTGATTACTCTTTTGTATTTTGCTAACTTATGTACCAGGAAGCCCCCACACTCTATTGCTTATTCTCTTCTTTGATCAAAGACATTAATTATCACCTACTTTTTAGAAGAAGAGTGTTAATTGCTTCTTTGATTCTTAGCTCCTTCATCTGTAAAATATCATTAAAATCTAACTTTCTTAACCCTCAGGGTTATTTTAGGGAACAGTTATGGTAAAATATGTAAAAGAATTGGTAAATAGCAAAGGGCTTGCAAATGTGAAGTGTCATGAGAGTAGGAAAAAGGAATGAGCACATACTTGGAACCAGATAGTTCTGTGTCCAAACCCCAGCCCCGCCATCTTATGCTGGTTGTGTAACTTGGAACAAGTAACTTAACAGCTCTGAATCTCAGTTCCTAACATGTCAAACAGGAATGCCATTACATATATATGTCTTTCTTATGGTTGTGTCTGGTTACTTTCCGTGCCCTCTTCCTCACTGCCCCAATCTTTCTTCTGCTTTTCTCAATGCCCTGAACATCTGATACGTGTAAATGAATCATGCAGGCTCACTTGCCAGTTGGCTACCAGTTAAGGTTGGCTAGTGGGAGGCACTGGCAGATCAGATGGTGATAGGAAAGAGAGGCTGGGCAATTCTTTGCTCTCTTCAGGTTCAGTACCTAGTCTCTGGCAAGGATTATATCCCTCCTTGGACTCAGCACCCTGGACAGCCCCTCCTCAACAGTTCCAGTTCTCTCTTTGCTCTAGGAACATTATCTTTTCCTGGGGGGTGGTGATGGCTTCCTAGTGTTAGTCTCTGGGTACCTTGACACCCATTATTGGTTCTATGAACCCCATCTGTATCCTTGTACCCTTCATTAAACTCTGTTCCTTTGGATCAGCTGTGCTTATTATTCCTGTTGAAATCCCAACCTGTATATGTGGGAAGGTATTGAATTTAAGCATAAAAGAACATTATTTAGCTTTGGATCTAGCACATAATAATAAACATGGGTTCTTGGGCTGTCATTTGCTACATTGTTTTGCTTCATTTTTGTGCAGAGAGTAACTTTACTTCTCATGGCTTACATCAAATCTTCTTCTTTACACTAAACACATAAAATAAAGTGAACCTGATTTTTCTTTTTTCTTTTTTTTTTAAAGATTTATTTGTTTGTTATTTGAGGGAGGCAGGGAGAGGCAGAGAGAGAGGGAGAGAGAGAATCTCAAGTAGATACCTGCTGGGGGCTTGATCGTATGACCCTGAGATCATGACAGAGCCAAAATCAAGAGTTAGGACAATTAACCAACCATCCAGGTGCCCCAAAACTGGATTTTTCATATAGATTATGCTTTCATGCATTCTCTTCTGCCAGCCCTTCCAGTGAATTCCTACACCCTCATCCCCATCCTAGTTAGTAAACTGTAATTTTTCTTGTACTAAGTGGTTAAGATCATGTGCTAGTTAATCTAGGTTCTTCTGGAGTTTTTATAGCTTGCATTTTGATTGAGAAAATTTTGTTGTTGTTGTTGCTTTAAAGATTTAGGCTCAGAATTGAAGCTACCTGGGGGTCTTCTCCTTCAGCTTCCCTTCCCTTCTATACACAATCTCAACAACACTCATGGCAGATGGGTACCCAGTCCTTTCAAGCTCTAGGTAATTAAGGAATATGATATGGAGAAAAAATTCTTAAAACTCTATGACTTCCCCCATGATATCTAGGCATGGATTAAGATGATGCCATTTGAAGATTTTTGGTTAGATTTTTCTTCTTTCCCTAAATGATTGAGTGAGCACAATTAATTTTACAAATCTCTTTAGGTACTTGCAAGTGATTTTTTTTAAATTATAGGATTTCTAGGATGAAAAAGACTCACAAATAATGAAGTTGCATGACAGAGACAAAGAATATGATTGCCAGTATTCAGGGTCTAATTCGAGTCTGTTTCCTGCCTTTGGATGCTTAGATTCCTGAGATTTTAGAGATGGAAGGAGGCTTACTGATCACGAGTCAGTTCCTCCTTCTTACAGAAAAGGCTACTGAGGTTTAAAGTTAGGAACTGACTTGATCATTTGGAAAGACATTGTTTCTAGTTTTTTTAGGGATAGTGAATTCAAAAGTGTAATCTGAGTGTTCGTACTCACCTCAGGACCTTGAGGATGGAGTAATGTTCCCATTTCCATTGACTCTTTTGGAAAGAAATGTGAGAATGCTGACACACTATTAAGAAGAAAATCCAGATGCACATGTGTATTGTGTATGTGTGCTTCTGTGTGCATGTTTGCTTTCTTTGTTTTTGTTTTTTCTCTAACAATCTCTAAGAACTATAATTTTTGGTTCCAATTTTTTGGCATTTCTATGTATGCATTCTTTCATTATTTTCTTTTGATAGCATTATTTTTGATGTACCCATGGCATTTGCTTGTGTGAAAATTTATAAATTTAATAAAAAATAAAGTATGCAAGCAAAGCACTTTTATTCATCATATATTACTGGCACAAAGTCCATGTCATGGTTCTCAGGGAACAATGAAAGAGATTGAGGCCTGAACAAGAAATATTTGATTCTAAAATTCTTAGAGAACGCTTCAAAAATGAAAATAATAAATATTTAATTAAATATCTTCTAAAATAACATTGTCAACTTCATTAAGTGTTCAATTTAGTATGTATAAAAATTTCATTATATTGTAAAACATTTGAAGGTGAGATGTTCTTCTTTCACAGGTTCCCAAGTATGCATGATAATTGCCAAGAAATCATTGACACTCTAAATTAAATGAGTTTTTGAGCTAAATAATTTTCAAGGTAAAATTGCAAATTAAAATTTTTCATGTTCATTTTCATTTTCCTACAGAGAAGGGTGATTTGGGTGCATTATATTTATGTCATGTGGACTGTGGCCTCCAAGAGTAACAAGATACCTGGGACCTTTAAGGGACTTAAAATGTGGCCAGAGGATAACAAGTGGGAGAAACATTTTATAGTTTGTTAGAATGAGATTCTCTAGCAGTGTCCTGCTAAGGCAACATTAACAGAGTAGAAGGGAGCTGTGGTCACTGTTTCTGTTAATAGACTGTATTAGTTATCTCCTGCTGTTCAACAATAAATTGCCACACACTTAGCACCTTAAAACAACACATTAATTATCTCACAATTTTTGTGAGTCAAGACTCAAGACATCACTTGAATGGGTCCCTCCTTAGGGTCTTGCAGGCAGTAGTCAAAGCGTCAACCAGGTTATATTCTCATCTAGAGCCTTGATTGGGATAAAATCTGCTTCTGAGCTCATTCAGGTTGTTGGTAGAATTAATTTCCTTGTGGTTGGACCGGATGGAGGACCCACCTTCTTGCTAGATGTCAGCTGGAGGCTGCCCACCATTCCTAGAGATTGCCTGCTGTTCCTTGCCATGCTGGTTTTCCCAACACAGCTGTTTACTTTATTAAAGTCAGCAAAGAGAGTCTCTAGAGTAAGTCCAATATGATAGCATGACAGTCTTATATAACAAAATGTAATTATAAGAATGGTATCCCATTACCTTTGTCATTAGAAGCAAGTAATAATTCCCTTCTACACTCAAGGGGAGATGTTTATACAAAAGTGTGAACACCTTCTACAGTTATGGAATGAGTAAGTCACAGGGATTAAAGGTATAGCATAGGGAATATAGTCAGTGGAACTGTATTAGCACTGAATGGTGACAGATGGTAGCTACACTTGTGGTGAACATTGCATAATGTATAGAGCTGTTGATTCACTATGTTGTACACCTGAAATTAATGTAACATTGCATGTCAACTCTACGTCAATTAAAAAAAAAGTGTGAACACCAGGAGGTGGGGATCATGGGGCAGCCACCTTAAAGGTTATCCAACAAGGAATATTAAGAATCTATTCATTAGCATGAATTCATTCAGCCTTTTTGATTAGGCATTTAGAACAGTTCTACTTGTGGAGAGAGTCATAGAACAAACTCAAGAGTGACCAGAACCACACTTCTACAAAAAACTTATACATCCCCCTTTCAGGTGTGGCCTTTTCCCTCCCTCTGGGAACCCTTGCAGAAGGCTTGCTACCCAAATGGTTAACATTTCCCCCAAAAGTAAAATACCCAAACTTGCCTTTCTCAGCAGCTGTCCATGCAGAAGATGAGCGCCCCCCTCAGCAAAAATTACCCATACCTCATTCCATTCCCTTAGGTCCCTATAAGCAATTGAGAAACTGTTCTTATAAAGCTACAAAACTCAAGTATTCAGAGTTGATAATGACCTTATTTGTTACCCAACACAGATTGTGTTTTCACGCTAATTGGGGACAATACTGTGTCAGTCCAGGGTTGTAAGAATTACAAGGATTTTAGTCATTGAGGCAAGCCCACCTGGGAAGATATTTGGGCACATTATGACAAATGTAGCCTTAGAAAATTACACTTCTAGGACAGTTGGCTTGTGCTCATGGAAACAGGAATCCAAAAAAAAAAAAAAAGAAAGAAAGAAAGAAGAGGAGAGAGAAAGGAGAAAAGTGAAAAGGGAAGGGATGGGAAAAGAGAAAAAAGAAAAGGAGAAAAAAGAAAAGAGAAAAGGAGAGGGGAGGGGAGGGGAAGGGAGGACAGGAGAGATGACTGTCTTTTAAGGAATTATCTGAAACCAATTGGACCAGTGCTTGTTCTTATTCCTTTGGCAGCTTTGCTGACTACAGCCATCTTTCAGCTCATAATTTCTCCAGATTTTTGTGATTATCCTTTGCATCTGACATTTCTTGCAAGTTTTATATGGTATCTGTTTCTCGTCTCCCTATAACTCTGTTTTCCTTTCTAGATAAGGTTTTTCTGTATCACCCATGCTTGGCATCTGATCTCAACCCAACCCCAGTTTTGACCCAGCCATCCCCTCTAGGCACTAAAGATTATAATGACTTTACCCCAATATACAGCCCCATGCAGGAAATATTGGACTGTGTGATTAGGATAGCATTGCTAGCTACTGAAACAAAATCTCAGGAGCATAATACAATAAGAATTTATTTCTTAGGGACACAACAAGATAATGCAGGCATTCCTGGTCAGGCAACTCTCCCACAGATACAATGATGCTGGGACCCAGGCTCCTTCCATCTTGTGGCTCTACCATCTTTAACACACCTTCCTCCGTTACTACATTTATCTGCATTAAGCCGTGGAAAGGAAAGGATTATGGAAGGTTGTGCATAGAAGAATTTCTGGGCCAAGACTGTAGTAGTGCTAATTACTTCTCACTTTCACTGGCTACACACAGTGCAAGGGAGTCTGGGAAATGTGATCTTTGTGGCCAAGAGGAAGGGGATATTTAGCTAGCAGTTTCTGTCACATGGATTGTTTTGGCAGCCATGAACCTATGCCCACATGCACGTTGGGAAAACTTAGTGGGCAGCACCTTTGAGGAAAAGAATAGTAACCAATGGTTTATTTATGGAACATTTATGCAGAACTTAGTATGTTTCAGATACTGCTCTAAGTATTTTTTAAATAATAACTAATTTAATTCTTACACAACCCTATGAAGTAGGTCCTGTTAATATCCTCATTAAATGGGGATGGGAAGACTAGGGCTAGAGTAGTCTGGTAGATTGCTCAAGGTAATAGCACCAGTAAGTTGCAGGGATGAGGATTTGAACCCAGGTCTCCTGGCTTCAGAGTCTATGTTTTGCCATTATGCTACATGGACTCTCCGACTTCATCAGTACTGTGACTTTCATCAACAGCCCTCTGATGAAAGGCAGTATTATTCCCATTATATAGGTAATGCATTGTAGTCCACAAAAGTTGAGGAACTTCCCCAAATCTCACAGAGATTAAATTGCCATGTCTCTGTGGGAAGAATTCCACTTAGGTATTAAGGAGGGCACATGTTGGGATGAGCACTGGGTATTATACACAACTAATGAATCGTTGAACACTACAACAAAACTTATGATGTGCTATATGCTAGCTAACTGAACATAATAAAAAATAAATAAATAAATTTGACATTTCTCATGGCCACATCTGGTTTTTGTTGATGCGACTTTGAGTGTGCTCCCTTCAGAAAGCATTTTGGTGCTACTTTTATAGGCAAAAATGCAAATGTTTCACCTGAGGTAAAAGACTCACTTAATCCAAGAAGAGCAGGGCAAGGGCAGGAGTATGAATTAACTTCAGATGTTGTCACCTTCAAGCTGTCATGAGGTCTTCAACATGGCAGGAATTAACAGCATAAATATCAAGAATGTTTCTGTGTCAGGTGATGCCAGAAACCATGTATTAAGGACTTCAGTAAACTTGCATGACTAAAGTTTATTTATTTATTGTTGAAAAATAATGCATAGAGCTATTGATGTGATCTTCGTACTTCTTTATGAGTGAAGGTTATGAAGAGTATTAAATATTCCACAGCCAGTGAACTGACCTTTACACTTCATAAAGCAGTCTATGAATAATATCTAGGGATTTGTCTTTTAAACATTTTTCCTTGAATTTTCAGATTTTTATCAAATTCACCATAGGAAAATAATACCTTTAAAACATAAAACAAACAAACAAAAAAGAAGATAGTAGGAAGGGAAAAATGAAGGGGGTGAAATCAGAGGGGGAGATGAACCATGAGAGACTATGGACTCTGAGAAACAAACTGAGGGTTTTAGAGGGAAGAAGCGTGGGGGGATGGGTTAGCCCGGAGCTGGGTATTAAGCAGGACACGTATTGCATGGAGCACTGGTTGTTATATGCAAACAATGAATCATGGAACACTACATCAAAAACTAATGATGTAATGTATGGTGACTAACATAACATAATACAATTAAAAAAATTGGGACAGTATCTCTAATTTGTCATTTTAAGTACATTTTTGAAATAATTCTATAATTTTAGCTGCTCTTTATTTTTGACTTATTGACTGTCTTAGTCCATTCAGGCTTCTATAATAAAATACTACAGCTTATCAACAACAGACATTTATTACTTACAAATCTGGGGGCTGGGAAATCCAAAATCATGGTGCTGGCAGATTCCATGTCTGGTGGTGATTTGATTCTTTATTGATGGCTATCTTTCTTCTGTGTCTTTCCATGGTGGAAGGGGCAAGGGAGCTCTCTCAGACCTCCTTCATAAGGGCACTAATCTGATTCGTGAGCACTCTACCCTCATAAACTAATCACCTCCCAAAGACCCCACCTCTTAATACCATCATGTTGGAGGTTAGGTTTCAAAATTTTGGGTGGACACAACATTCAGACTTTTTTTTTAAAGATTTTATCTATTTATTTGAGACACAGAGAGAGACAGCACAAGCGGGAAGGTGGGTCAGAGGGAGAGGGAGAAGCAGACTCCTCACTGAGGAGGGAGGCCAATGCGGGGCTCGATTCCAGGACCTTGGGATCACGACCTGAGCCAAAGGCAGATGCTTAACTGACTGAGCCACCCAGGCGCCCCAACATTCAGACTTTTTAATTTTAAGTTTCAAGACCACATACCTGATCTCTTTGGATTAAGCTATGAGTTTATTAGTCGCCTGTTTTATAAATGACATGATTCTAACATCAATAACAAATGACTGCTTTAGGAAATCTATTTTTTATCTCTAATGTTGTCATATAAAAAGTATAATAAATGTCTTTAAAAAAACAAAGTTTTGTTAACCTTAACAATATTTTTAAAAGCAAACTTTAAAAACAAAACAGATGGGCATAGGATTTTTATCATTTCAACTTAACCCCTTATATTTCTATGTATCTCTCTTTTGTCTTTATACCAAAAATCACAATATTTTCAGAGTACTTTGAAGTTGGGAGATTAATTTTATAAAACCACTCATTCAATATATTCATCACAGTTGGGGGAAATAAATATAATTATAGTCCTCAGTTTACCCATAAAGAGACAGAGGCCTGAGATGCTGGGGACTTGTAGTGTTGCACAAACACAACAGGCAGTTTGAGGCCCAGTTTCTTCACAAGGACTCAGGATCTGGATTTTCCTGCCTCTTTCTGTGGGCAGAGGATTAATGTGGGTATTTTCATGGAAATGCCAGTAGTTGGAGTCAAGCCAAGAGTTAAGGGCCTTCTGCACGTTCCCAGAAATCTGCCAGGCATTCAACCTTCCTCATAAAGAAATTTCATCCTCATAATAGCGCTTTGGAGTCAATATTACTGTTTTGTTTTGTTTTGTTTTTTTAAGATGAAAACTCCTAGAATATAGAAAGTGTACTTGATTTATTCAAGTGTTCATGGTTAATAACAGCACAATCAGTATTCAAGCCTCTGTTTATCTGGATTAAAATATTCTGTTCTTTACCTGTATTTCTTCCAAAATAAGACTTTTGTTCTGATATTCTGTGTGTGCTTAGACTTACCTGTATTGAGTTTAACAGCAAGTTAGATAACAAGGCTCTGGTACTGGCTTGAGTCTAAACCAATACTTGATTGAGAAGTTGGTCATTAGCATAGGGGCCCCATGTCAGAGTTGTATGTGTGCATTATTTGATTGAATATGTTATGTTCACATATATTCCTTCACACCTAGGATCTAAATTTACTTGATGGGTGTGTTCCAGTGCTTTTAGATGAGATTATTCCCTTTTACGTTTGGGATTAATACCCTAGACCTTGTATTTCATCTTTGATTTTATATCTATATTTATTGGTAGTACTCTTTAATAAGAAGTAATTTGGGAATTTATTCATAAAACAGTTATTGATTCTTATATGAAAATCAGTTGTTTGCTTTCAGGAATGGTATCCCGAAAACAAGACCTAGGATCTGTTTTTCCCTTGGCCTAAAATCAAACAATTATATTTTCTCCAATGACTTGAAACAATGCCTTTCTTTCCTTAAGAAGCCAAACTAACATTTAAGTAAATCTATCCATTTGCATTTATATCTTTATAAAATGGGTTTTCCTGAATAAGGAAAGAATATGAAATCAAGGAATATTTTTTTCCTTGAGCTCTGCGTAGTAAGCATGTTGGATTTTTATTTATATCTTTGAACTGGCATTGGCATATTGAAAAAGTGAGTCTTAATCTGTCAACACTTGGGCCTTGAAGTAACAAAATTAAAAAATAAATCAGTTAGCTATTTTTTGTGTTTATTTCCTTTTTATAGTAGAACTATATTTGAAAATACTTTATTTGGAAAATACATCTTATGTGATAGTATATTGTTAACCTTTTTATTGTGAGACTGTGACTTGGATACATCCCAACTTCTCACAACTGTGTCATGGAAAGTTTCTTTTTCCTGGTATTATTTATACATATCTTTACTGTCAGACTGATAAATGACCCCCTTCCATGAGGTCTGGTTCCACCATTCTTCCCTGAAGGCTGAAGTCTACTTACCAAAATCCTGCTTGGTTGACTGACCCTGCTCAGGAGCTGGGGATAACAGATTGGCAACTGTTGAAGCAATTGCTGTGGAGACCAGCAGGGGAAATGCCTATGTACTTGCTAAGGAGCCCAGGAGCCCAGCAGCAGTGGGCAGGGACACTCACTAGGGGGCAACTCAACAGAAAGATCCTCCTCACATGCTTACCTCCACTTGAAGCAACCGCTAATGAGGCAGGCCTTGAACAAATCTTTATTGAGAACTTACAGTCTCTACGTGGCCTTGCACTCAGTGCTTTCCTGTAGCTGTATCACAGATCATGTGAGGATTAGATTTAAGATGCCGTATTATGGCCATCTTACTAATGAAGTTATATCATATCATATCATATCATATCATATCATATCCTATCATATCATAGACATGTTGCCTAAAGTTTCACATCCAGTGATGAGCAGGGCTAAGATACAAACCAAGGTCTTCTGATGAGCACCCAAAAGCCATGTTTTTTTGCAAATGGTAGAATAAAATTAAACATTTTACAAATAAGCTTTAGGCAGTTTTAGGTTCATAACAAAATTGAACAGAGAGTATAGTTTCCTCTTCCTCTGTCTAAACACATACAGCCTCATCTTTATGAACATCCCCCACCAGAGTGGTACTTTTGTTACAATTAATGAACCTACATTGACATATCATTATCACCCAGAGTACATGGTTTACATTAGAGTTCACACTTGGTGTTGTACATTCTATAGGTTTTGACAAATGTACTATGACATGCATCCCTTATTATGGTATAATACAGAATAGTTTCACAATTTTTTAAAAGGGCAACAAAAAGTATATTCTGACTCCCATTCTAGTGATTTTCCCATTGACAAGCAATCCCAGGAGTAGGAAGGGGAAGGCCAGGAGATGGACAGCTGTGGCTGGACTGCCATAGAGACTGTACAAAGGTCTGTGGGTTATATGCTGGGCTTGTTACAAATCTCTAGCATCTTTAGTTTTTGAGTAGTATTATACTTTTAAAATTTTGGCACATGTCCATAGTGCTAAATCATTAGATAGTTTCCATAGAGATGCCTAAAAGCAAAGCATGAAATGTGAAAGAAAGTTCAACACAGGGGCAGGAATATATAGGGGTTCCAAGTTCAGACTCTGGAATCAAAGTACTTGATCTTCTCTCTTGACTATGCCACATGCTAACTGTGAAACATTAGGCATGTTGTCTACTCCTCTGGGCCTCAGTTTTCTCATCCGTAAAGTCAGAATTATGGTGCCTATCTCTATCAGTTCCCCAGAATTGCTATAACACAATACTACAAACTGGGTGGCTTAAAACAACAGAAATTTATTACCTCACAGTTCTTCAGGCCACAAGTCTGAAATCAGGTTGTTGGTAGGACTGTGCTCCATTTCAAACTTGTAAGAGAGAATCCTTCCTTTCTCTTCCCAGTTTCTTGTGGTTTGCTGGCAGTTCTTGGCATTTCTCCCCTATGATAGATCCTGCTAGAAGTCCTTAAAGACATCCCATATACTCAGGCTTTAATTATATTAAGTCATGAATGTATCTACTTTTATGGAATAAATTACTTATGATGACATATTAGAACATGTCACATTGCCCTTTGATTACTTTGAATGTGTACAATTTAATCAGTTCTAGTCATACCTCTTTGTTATTGCTTAAAAAAATAAGGATTAGTGTCCTCCTTTAGAGTGTTTGTTCTTCAGTTGCTTTGAGTAATGAGGTACAGAGTAATCATTTACCTTGCATTTTGCAGAGTCCTTACTAGTCCTGCCTCTCTAGACTCTAACTACATTATTATTGTTTCCTCCATTTGAACAACTGGTTGTCACAGTTCCTTGCATTGGAGGATAAATATTTGATTCAATTTTGTTTTTTAATTTGTAGTCCTAGTAAAAAACCTATGACTTTCAACTGAACTGATCATGGTTCAGTCTATTTTCTAAAGGTTCCTAAGGATTGTTCAGAGGTGACAACTGCTTGTTGTTAGCACACCAGGAGATCTTGTGTTCTTCACAGTAGGTATCCAAGGCCCCCAAGGGCAATCAATGAGAAAGCTGTATTGTTTAGATATTGATGATGGTAAATGCGAAGCAGGAAGTTGTCACTGAGAGGCCATGCGCTGAGCGGACAGGACTTATATTTTGTTTTATTTTTGGAATGTAGTGCCAAATGATGGCCCCAAATCTGTGATGCTGGCTTTCTCTCATCCCACTGAGTCTTTTTTTTTTTTAGATTTTTAAAATTATTTATTTATTTATTTATTTATTTGAGAGAGCGAGAATGAGAGAGAGAGAGCACATGAGAGGGGGGAGGGCCAGAGGGAGAAGCAGACTCCCCGCTGAGCAGGGACCCTGATGCGGGACTCAATCCTGGGACTCCAGGATCATGACCTGAGCCGAAGGCAGTTGCTTAACCAACTGAGCCACCCAGGCGCCCATCCCACTGAGTCTTTTTATAGTCTTAGTAATTTGATTATTACAACTGATTTCTTAAGTTCAAGATACATAACCTTAGGGGGTACTACAGTTGTTATATATAAGCCTTTGATATATATTTCTATAATTGATATATATAAGGTTTTGGTAGTTTAAGTGGCCATGTGTTTGTCATCATTTTGCCCAAAATGATTTCCATGAAAATACAAGATACAATCACCTTTGGACAACTGTTTTGGATATGTTATTGCATATTAACCATTAGACTTATGCAGCATACCCACACATCAGCTCTTGAGAACGGAACTTTATGTTTTTGGAACAAAACATTGAAGTCACCATCTTAATGTCACATAGCCAATGGTGAGGTCTGAGAAGTCACTCATAGTATTTGGTATGCAGTGCTTATAAAGCTGTGGCTCAAGTGGTCAAGAGCAGGGCTACATTTAAAGAATCAGGTCCTAAATATGTTCTTTATTTGTATTTCCCCCGTTTAAACACAGATTCTTAGTGTTATTTCTCCTATTCAGTAGCCTGAACCTTCTGATAGCATCTGACTTTACCCCCCATCCCAGAAGAATTTTCTGTCTCATCTGTGCTGACTTTTGTTTTTATCATTCAGTTCTTTTTATTGCACTTTTCCGCATGATACTTCATATCACACGTGCCACAAACACTCCACGGACACCTTGTTCTTCCTCAGAGAAATGGTAAAAGTTGGGGAAGGGAAGCTAAACAGTAGTTGCCCAAGTGGTCTTTACAGTTTGGGGGAAGAAAAGAAGTGTGTGAAACTCTATGTGTAAATAATTATCTCTAAAATAAGCAAGAAAAAGCATTTTCTTCAAAATTCTAACCAGTTCTTACTGTGCTCTTTAGGAATAGTGGAGCCAGGAACTATACCAGACATCAGGGAAGAAATTGATGCTGTCATAGGTGAGGTGACCCACATAGTCTTCTGCATTTATTCACTTGCAGATCCAAGACTAGAACCCAAGCCTCCTGATACTTTACTTTTATTATGATTATGCAAACTAGTTGTCTGGAGTTTTCAATGATGTGCAAGCATTCTAGACTTGAAGGTTTTGTGTATGCAAATATAGAATAGCCAGCAAACCTTAGGCATGATTAAGGAATCATAAGGATCTCTGATACTGGCTATAGGTAGAACAATGTTATGGTAGACAAATCCTTTCATGCACATTATCTCACCAGTCCTCACAACAACCCTATAAGCTGACTGACTGATAGTATTAGTCTTATTCACTGATGAAACATTGGGGATCAGAGAGGGCAAATGACTTCTTCCTGGTCACATTGCTGGGTAAGTGATTGAGCCACGACTAATTCCTAGATCTATTGACTTCTGGTCTATTTTCAGCCTTTCTGCTAAATTCTATGTATAGGGACACCTGGGTGGCTCAGTTTGTTGGGTGTCTGCCTTTGGGTCTCAGGTCATGATCCCAGGGCCCTGGGATCGAGTCCCAGATCCGGGTCCTTGCTCAGTGGGAAACCTGCTTCTCCCTCTGCCTGCCACCGCCCCCCCTTGTGCTCTCTCTTTCTGACAAATAAATAAATAAAATCTTTAAATAAATTCTATGTATAGACACACACACACTTAAACACAGACACACACACACTTCCTAATGGGTAGGAATACCCATTCTACCCACTAATAATGGGTAGAATGGGTAGAACTTTGCAGGATTTTGGTATCTTCTTCAGGCACGAAGATAACCTTACCTATAAGAGGAAATACATCAATAACTCTTATCATTAAAAGAAATGTCTTTATCCTTAAGGAATTGGACATGAAGAAATGAATGGCCTCATGTCAAATAAGGAAAACTTTCATCCTCTTTTAATTTTTTTAAATGGTTTCCACCTTTTCTTATAATATTGCTCACAGATGATCAAAAGTCTCTGCAGAAGGAAATCTGAGTGATCATATTCTTTTTTTTCTTTCTTGATTTTTTTCTTCCTTACTCCCTCCAACACTTCCTTACTCTCTCCCTCCTTCCCCCCTCCCCCTCCTTTCTCTCTTTCTTTCCAGCTGTCTTACTCTGAGCTTGAAGCAATTAGATCACCTTCCGGTTCCTTTCATTGGTGTTATTCAAGTTAGTAGAAAAGTCTGCCTCCTTCATCTGTCAAGATCTTCAGTCTTGCATTCTTTGAAATCTGACCTCTGAACAAGGCTGTAACATCCAGAAAATAGTATCTGAATTGATTTATTTCTGATTGTTGCTATGGTAATTCCCTACTAATATAGACAGAAAGTGAAGAAAGGAAAAGAATGTGTTGAAGAGAGTGATGGAGAAGCTGGTCAGACTGAGGAAAAGGCATGCAAGGCTGAGGAGGGTATTTATGGTTCATCTACTCATGGATAAAGTCATGTCTTCTTCTGAGTTTACTGTTAATTCATCCACAGTGATCACAAACAACCAATTTGCATTTGAGAAGAAGCAGTGAAGTGTTTTTTTTTTTTTACATGTGTAGGAAAATGCATCATAAGTAACCTTAAAAGTCCCCAGATATTTTTTTTCTCTAGGAACAGGAATAGTGAATATACCTTGTAAAAGAAATTTTTGTGACAGGAGACATTTTGATTCTTGAAATAGTTCTCAAGGTTATGCTTTATTAAAGAGTTTTTTGAAATAATAGGAGAAAGACTTATCTGGAGAAAAAGTAGATTAATCAATCCATTTTTATGCATTTATTCATTCATTTCTCCAACTTTCTATCCATTTTTCATTCAACAAATATGTATTTTTTTACCAGGCTCCAGATATTTTAATAAGTTCAATAAATATTAATAAAGTCAACATATATTTATTAGGTATTAACTACCTAATAGTAGCTTTTTCTGCCTCAAGGATGGCTACATGAAGGAGATATTTGGGAGAAAAATAAGGACAAGAAGGACCTTGAAAGGTACATGGAGGTGGGATAGAGGGAAGAAGAATGTGAGGGAAATCTATACAACTGTGATTAAAAAGAGTTGATTACATTGGCCTCTTTCAGCCTTAGAGATTGATGCCATTTGTAGAAATGCTCTTCACTTTTCACTTACATTATTGGCCTTTGGAAGGCAGGAGCTCAACTTGACATGGCTTGAAGATATGGCAAATTAATATCTGGGTTTGGGTGTAGGTGATATTGGGAAGGCTTTGGAAACAAACATTTGTAGCTGCTCAAAATCAGAGTGTAAAAAAAAAAAAGGAGGGAGCGTAAATGCGATAGAATGTAATACCAAGCAGGGTACAGTCACTCCTTTCACACCCAAGACTCTTATTTTCTGGGCCTCCTGCCCTGTGGTGACTCTTGAAAGTTTAGATTTCAGTCATATGAAAGAATGAAGAGAGGTGGGTTCTACTCTTCATAATATAGCTTTCCTTTAACTCTGCTCCCACACAGGATTGGTGCCATAGACAGTGAGGGGTGAGAGTCAAGAGTATGTTTCGAGCCTGGCTCTGATACCTACACTGTGTTTAACATTGGACAAGTCATTTAACTTCCTGGGACTTCTCATATGTCAGGACAAAACAACCTCTCAGCCAAGTAGTTCATAAGAGCATAATATTAGAATCAGAATGGGCTATACTGGTTTAAAATACATTTTCAACTGTATAAATAAAAGCCTCAGATATAAAGGAAATATATTCTTACTTCATTAATTCATAAACTGTGTAGTTCTCCTAAGAACTTTGTGATTCCATCACACCTTTCAGCTAAGATTAAATAGTCAAGAGCTGTCAGGTGGGCTCAACTTCCTAAGACTTCATTATTATTAAAAATATACTTTGAAGAATTATCATAAATAATTAAAATAAATGTCAGTTATTAAGATAAATGAACAAAGACTGTATCCCTGTTTTTCACACAGAGTTTTTCAGCATCTATGAATTAAGTAACATTCCTCATTCAATGCCAGGATTTAGCTTTGAGAAAATTCTATTCATTTTTCAAGTTTGTGTAATTTCCCTTTAATATGTCAATGTAGAATTTATGCTGATTTTTACTGGAGTAAAAAAACAAGACAAGCAGAGCTTGTCTAAGCTTTCCAGGTGATTCAGATATAAGCTACAGTTTGAGAACCACTAATTTATAGCATTCTATATATTCTGTATGTTCATTTGTTGAACTAAGTTGAATAGCATCTGACTTTGGGAAGGTTAGATTACTTGGCTATATTGTTCATTTACTGTTCTTTCCCCCCATGGGTTCTGTGACTCTTATAACTAATCTTAAAGCTAGTATTTCCTCTTAAAGCTAATGTTTCCTCGGGCGCCTGGGTGGCTCAGTCAGTTAAGTGTCTGCCTTCGGCTCAGGATGGACTCAGGTCATGATCCCAGAGCCTGGGATTGAGTCCCCCATCAGACTCCCTGCTCAGCTGGGAACCTGCTTTTCCCTCACCCTCTCCCTCTGTGTATGTGCCCTCTCTCTCAAATAAATAAATACAATCTTAAAAAAATTAATATTTCCTCTTAAAACTAATGTTTCCTCTTTACTTTTGGCTGCTAGGAAGTTCAGAGCCAAATTTGAGGCTTTGTACAAGATCCCATGGCCTCCTTCCTAGTTCTCTTTTTATTTTCTAACCCTATTGTCCCTTTGTCCCAATTTCCCTGCACAATTATGTTACGTGTTGAAAATTTTGAAAGATTATGTATTAAATAAGCAAACTTGTTAATTGACATGAATATTAAATGGATATACCTGATACAATTCCCTGGTGTCAGTTCTCAGTGTGTTTGTTTTATGTACAAACTAACAAGTTCATTTGGGATATTCTTGAGAGAATCCGTAAGACATAAGCTTAAATATTCAGACTGATTTTATCTGATAGCTCCCACATACTGACATCTTTCTATTACAAAGTGATCCATTAACTTAAATACATTGAAACTGGGAAGTCCTATTTACCTCTCAGAGGCACTGTCTTCCTAATGGTAGTGAAATTTTTCATCAAGGATTCCCTTGCCATCAACATTCTTTTTGACATTGCAAAATCACCTCTACCTAATGGCTTTATTAACACATTGAGAGCCAAAATTTGATTGTAAAAGAAGGATTTTTCTTACAAGTGCTTTTATTTAAGATGGGTAGTGTCAGAGGTTTTGTAAAATGTCAACTTTTAGGGACGTTCAAACACACAATACCCACTCCTTCGGATGTCTCTGACACATTTTGGCAGCAACGTTGTAATTAACAAAGTCAGAATAGAGCCTGATGTCAGCCATATGATCTGGGTCACCAAAGCCCTGTTTTATTTAACTCATGGATGACACCTCTAACAGTTCTTAATTGTGTCAGATCTGTGCAGCAAACAACAAATATTTAGGGGAAGATTCATCCTTCCGTATATTTTGTTATGAAGCTTGTGAGCCCACTGAATAATTAAAATAAAACAAATGAAGACTAATTTGCTTACTTTTAATTTTTACCAGTCCATATTAGTTAATAATTTACAAGGTAAAAATGAATAGAAGATCAAAATGACTTCCCTTCCGGCTCCCATGTTGGTGTGATGGTGGAGAGATTCTGCCTTATTGGCTGCTCATTTGTAGTAGAATAACCCCGGAGAAAACAGTGTTCAGTGTGAACCAGCCTTTAATAAAAGGAGCAGCAGACTCTGGGGTTTTTTTTTTCTATTTCCATATAATCCCAGGATCATTTGTCTGGGGCTGTTTTTGAATTATTCATACCAACGGTAGCTCTTTCAGATATCGGATGTGAACAGTTTCTATGGTACAGTTTCACAGGCAGTGTCTTTTTTGCTGGCGTTTTTAAAAATAGAACTTTTTTTTTCTATAGCCAATTGCTCTTGGGTGCTTCCGGGTGGGGTTATATTAGCAAAACATTAAACATTAAGAGGCCCTTTGGGGCCTAATTCTAAGACTTCTCCAAGTAAAAGAGGAAAGAACAGAGAACTATAATGAGAATATGATATTCCTGAGAAAGTGGACTGGGCTTTTGAAAATCCTAGCACAGTCCTGTTGTAAACGTTGTTCAAGAGAGTAGAGTTAACATTTATTCTCATTCACTGCAATCTTAAGTAAATTGGATGGAAGGGATTTATTTTGCTGATCCTATTGTTCTTATGCCTCATTTGACACTAAGCTTTGAGTCTGTGTTTGCAGCCTTGAGGAGAAAGGCAAGGCTCTTTATGGAGGCCTCACAGGGCTGGGAGATGGAGCTCCTCCTACTTCTCCTAAGTCACTTCTCCCCACCCTTCACCTAATACCCCAGCCATTTCAAAGTCCGTCAAGTTCTCCACCCACCAAGAAGGTTCTTTTTGTCTCTTTTCTTTGCACTTGCTGTATTTGCCTAAAATGTACCCACTGACACCTCCATTCTCTCTGCTATTACCTATTTCCTCATCCTTTAAACTTAAGTTAGTGCTCATCTCCTCCTCAGAACTGGTTATTGATTGCCTGGAGTAGAGAATTTCCCCAGAATTAAACTCCGAGCCAGCAATTTGAGTGCAAGTAGTATTTTGGGAAGTGATTCCAAGAAGTACTGGTAGGGAAGTAGGTGAGAAGGAGTGAAGGAAGCCAATGGAAGGTACATTATAAGCAGTTTATGTGGGCAACTAAGGCTGGAACCTGCTGGGGGACTCTGGGAGCCAGTGCAGAATTAGGCCACACAGGAAGAAGTGAGCTGAATTACATCCTCTAGTTCCCATCTGTCATTGGCTGAGGACTGCTCCTGGAAGTGCTGAATCCTTGTCGATGCTGGTCTGCGCCAGGCTGTGAAAAGAAGGCTGGTGGAGAAGTGCAGTGCATTCAGTAGAATGCATAGATAAGTACTGGAGCAGTGAGAACCAAGGCCATATGTGTGCAGTACCAGAGCATCTATTGCATTGCCCCTGCTACACACACATGGGCTCACCGGTGCTGTGCTTCTATAACTTGTGCTTCTTATTCATCTCTGTGCCCTTTGTATGCTAGCATAGTGCCCAGCACACAGTAACTGTGCAGTGAACATTTGTTGAAGCAGCAAGTGTGGAATGATTGAATGGCCCTATTAGGCAGACCCACCCTGAGTTTTGATTTCTGATACTTCCCCATAAGCACACTCTACCAATGATTAAAGCACCTTCCTCTCCTTCCTTCCTTCTCATGGTTCAGAGAGAGTCACTCCATATGTCAGATGACTACCCTGGTGGTTTTATGTTTCTACTTTGAGAGGAATACTGTGGTCAGTTCCATCCTCTACTCTGAGATGGGCTCTCTGTTAGGCCTTTTCAAGTGAGGCAAAGTGGTAGGGGGCACGCTCTATGGGAAGGTGGTAGAGAGTGGAATTGGTGTCAGGGTTTTAGTTCCTGTGTTGCCTTCCACTTTCCTCCTCTAACACACCAAAATTTGGTGACAGACACTCCCAGAGCCCTACTTTTTTTTTAGGAGCAGAACTTCTCTTCCACCAGGAAGTCTGCTCAAATCCAGGGCAAAGAGCAGGGGCCCCTTTCCTGAAAACAATAATCTTAGCCTGGTGATATGGGAAGCCCACACCTATCCTCTGTATGTGTCCTCTTTGAATGCCAGTCTACCTTGTGTTTTGGGTTATTTAGATCCAGCCTACTTGGCCTATGCCTTCTAGTTTGGTCTGACTGGCTTAACTCTGTCTGCAGAATTGCTGTAGCCGCTCACTTGTGTTTTCTCAGAGCACTTTCCCCCACTGTGTTGTCCAGCCTATCTTTGTCTTCCCATCTTTCCACCTGCTGTTCTGGCTGTTCGTCCACCCGCCTCCTTTCTCTATAGTCTGCCCTCTGTGGAGCTGCCTTTCTTGTGGCCATGGCCCTGAGTGAACTTGGTCCAGTCACTTACAAACAAATAAAACCAAAGGGGTCAGACTAAGTGATTTTTTAAAAAAGATTTTTTTTATTTATTTGTGAGAGAGAGAGAGAGCAAGCACACGAGCAGGGGGAGCTGTAGGCAGACAGAGAAGCAGGCTCCCAGATGAGCAAGGAGCCTGACTCAGGACTTGATCCCAGGACCCCGGGATCATGACCTGAGTCAAAGGCCAATGCTTAATCAACTGAACCACGCAAGTGTCCCAAGACTAAGTGACTTTTAAGACTCCTTCTAAGCCTCAGATTCAAATTCTATGACCTAAATTTTTCCCACCACCTCTCCCTGCCACAGATGTATAATTTCTAGGTTAGCAATCTGTGCTCACTTTGGTGAGCTCTGAATGGTACAAAGCCCTCAGCTGGGTAGAGGGGTGAGTGAGGTGGACACAAAATGATTCCTGTCTCCAGGACCCACCATCTGGTTAGAGAAAGGGTCACCAACTTGTCCCTCTGGCAAAGGAAAGTGAACTAATCCTGGAGGTTGTTTGGTCACGATGTCTGTGAAATCAGGTCACAATTGGCATTAGTGGAGCCTTGTGATAGGAAGTAAGTGCTAAGCTGAAAAAGACTGTAAAATCTGACTACTTGAAACCATGGTTCCCCCCTTCTCTGAAGATCCTAACCTCCACAATCTGGTTCTCTTGGCTGACTGCTGTGGTATGAGGGAGGTTGTAGGTGGCTGTTTAGGACCTTCTAATGTATTTCTGTGTGTCTAGATGAGGGGAGACCACAGGTTATAAAGGCAGACAAAAAATGTTTGGGTCAAATACTCTCTCAGCCATCGGCAAAATGGGTGATTCTTACCTCTTTGAACCTTGAATTCCTCACCTGTAACATGGGGATAATACCCACTCTCCAGTATTATATAAGAACGAATTCTATAAACAATTTTTGACTACTTACTAAGACCCAATTATTGTGTTAAGCTTGGGGGGAGGAGTGCAAAGAAAAAATAGGTATAATCCTTTCCCCACCTCAATTTCTATTCTAGTTAGGAAGATTGAAATAGAAACAAATAATTACATCATAGTCTGGTAAATCCAAAAATAGCTTCAATGAATTAATAATTCGCTTGCAAACAGCATATAGAAATTTCAATAAGATTTCTCTATCTCCTACCTGGTAGAAAAGAATCTACTGCAACGAGGTGAGATAAGGCAGTATGTTGCAGGTTACTCACTGTTGGAGAGTTGTGAGGGCCATTTTGTGCAAAGGCACAAATGTAGGTAGTGAGGTAGAAGGAACAGCAAACTAGGAACACACAGGTCGGGGAGCTAGTTTTGGCTCTAGTGCTAGTTTTTAGCTGTATAAGTATTGCAAGTCATTTACACACAATGAGCCACATCAGTTGTAAAATAGGATGTGTATTTTTCCTTTTTCATTGGACTGTTGTGTAGGTCAGATACAATAATGATTTTATAGTTACTAAAATTATGCAGAATTGGATATAAACTTGAAGGAAAAGAAAATAAAAATCATACCTGCATCCTTACAATGCATACCTTAATGACAGTAAGAAAATTATCTGTAGAATATCTCTTAACTTTTCTTTTTTTTTAAAGATTTTATTTATTTATTCATGAGAGACAGAGGGAGAGAGAGAGAGAAGCAGAGGGAGAAGCAGGCACCCAAGGAGCAGGGAGCCCGGCGCAGGACTCGATCCCAGGACCCTGGGATCATGACCTGAGCCGAAGGCAGATGCTTAACGACTGAGCCACCCAGGCACCCCTTTCTTAACTTTTCTTTAATCAACTCCCCAAATAACTGAGACTCTCCACTCCCTCTGTAAAATAATCTGACAGATGCCCACAGCACAGTGAAGGTTCAGCGTATAATGGCTATGCATGTCTGCTACAACCATTTGAGTTGTATGCTTGTCAAGAGTCCTGGTTACTATATCTATTTATTCCAGTTCATTCTTTTATTCAACAAATATTTGTTGATTATCTGCTCCATGCTAGGTATTGCTTCAGGTACTAGGGATGTGGCAGTGACCAATGTCCATTGTATTCAGCATTATAATTATATAATTTAGTTAAAAATTTCACCAACTAAATAGTGAAAAATAAGTGTGAAAGAATTGCTGATTTTTTTTGAAAATTAAGTTAAAAAGTTATAATGTGCATCTGTCCTACTACCCAAGATCTTTTAAATTCCTTCTGAAGTTTCCATTTCTCTTGTGACCTAGGATGTTACAGGATCAGATACCCCTGTAACTAACGGACATGGGATTGGGTATGAGGCATTTGTTTTGTGTTGAGGTTCCAGTGTCAGCTGTGCTGGCAGTTTTCTCAGATCAGTTCTGTAGTGTAATTCCTGAAAGTTTGGTTTGAGTCCAATTTGATTTTTTCCCCTTCCTCAAATTCTGTAGGTCTCCAAGTATTTCTTGATAGATTCCTTTTCTTAATGAACCAGTCATAATGAATCCTGTTGTTTGCAGCTAAGAACCCCAACCATTACAAATCCTTTGGAAAGACTTTTAACAATTAAGTTTCAACACACACACACACACACACACACACACACACACACACACTGTCAAGTTTGTGGGCAAAACAATGGGCAACATTAAGGGGATGATAAAAATAATTAGAAAGATTTCATACTCAGATTGCTTCACAATTTTTTATTAGTTTTGGTTATTAGTTTTACTTTAAAGAAACCTAAATTGGAAATCAGTGCTGTGCATTGTGGGGGGTGGTGCACATAGAGTGATGGGACACCAATCAGTGGACCCATGCTGAAAGAAAGGTCTTGACTCACCATCAAGAGGTAGAAGACGAATGTACATTGATAAGTTTTTATTTAAAATAAAATATTTAAATTATTCATGAATCACTTTTGATAATTTTCAGCTTTGATCACTTTGATCCACCAACCATTTATCAACCTTCCCTTTTGTTAGGTACAGAGACTTCTATACAGTTTGAGGCATCTGAGCTTTGAAGTCATGTCCAAGGAGGAGCCTCCTCCTCACACCCCACCATTGGTTTCTTTGGGCCTCTGCCTCTCAGGCAGTTGTAAGGGCTTGGCCTATCTCTTTGAGTAAGGCTTCCTTTCACTTCAAGATATCCTGTTAGGACTTATACCTCTGGTAGCTCCTTTGGTTGAAAATCTCTCTCTGAAGCTATTGTGAGTTCAGGTAATCTCTAGGCAGGGTGTAATTCTGCATTGTAGTCACAGCTGCCTGGTGTCACAGCTGGAGCCAGTGGCCATGTTCAACATTCGCTGTCCTCTAATGCATCCACAGATTTCTTATTTCCTCAGATCATTTCCTCCTATTGTTCATTCCTTTCCTCTCTCTCCCCTTTCTCCTTTTCCTTTATCTCTCTCTCTTTCATTTTACTTTCTCCTTCACATTTGTCTCCCTCGCCCTCTTTTCAGCCTTTCCAGGCCTTCCCCCCTTTGTTTTCACACTTCCCTCTTCTAGGCCAGTGCAGCTGAAGTCCTGGTAAGAAATGTAGTGGAAATTCCCTTCATTGAACATAAAGGTGACGTTTATGAGGTTATTTTTGCTAAATGGTGTTTCTGACTGGTCTTCGATGAAGAGCAGCAACTAAACTGTCATTTCTTCTTGCCAAACACTTAGGTAACATAGATCCCACCTTCCAACCCCAAGAACTTTACAGAAGACCACATGTACTCCTAAAATATTAACACTCTCTTCATGTAGTTTTTATATGGTATTATAAAAGAAAAGATTTGAATACAGGCAATTTTTAAACACGATAGTTTTTATCTCAACTTTTGACACGAGAATATAAATATTCTTGATGAATTTCCAGTCTCGAGCTAATTTTGATGTGCTCATTTTAATTTGCCTTTATAAAGGATTATTGTAGAAACTGAATATCATAAGGCTTTAAAAATATACAAATCATTGGGGCGCTGGGGGGGCTCAGTCATTAAGCTTCTGCCTTTGGCTCAGGTCATGATCCCAAGGTCCTGGGATCGAGCCCTGCATTGATCTCCCTGCTCAGCAGGAAGCTTGCTTCTCCCTCTCCCACTCCCCCTGCTTGTTCCCTCTCTCACTGTCTCTCTCTCTCTGTCAAATAAATAAATAAAATATTTCATATATATGTACAAATAATTTAAAATTCTATAAAACAGCTAATATTTAGGTAAAATAAAATAATCACTAACTTATGGTTTTTTAAAGTAATATTATTACTCACTTAACCAAACTAACAACAGTACAGACACCAGACTGGTACCTAGTGAACATCTACTAAGTGATTGTAGATCATCTCTGAGATAGTGAAATTTGGCTTTTCTGGCTAGTGTTAAAATTACCCAACCTATTTTGAAAATTGAACAGTAGCCATAACATATACCTGAAAGGAATGCCAGAGACACTGAACACATGCCATCTCATTTCTAAATATACACATATTTAGCACTCTATGCATTTTAAGAGCCTCCTGATTTTATCTAATTCTCTACATGTTTTCATCAAATATTTCTTAAGCCCTGCTATGTGCTAGATCTTGGAAATGAGAGAAATCTAAGACAAAACTGGATTCTGTTTTAGAGGAGCTTCTAATTTTATTGGAAAGGTGGAATGTATTTGTAAGAGATGAATAAAATGGCCAGTTCAAGTGAGTGTCCCAGAAGTGTAAAGAAGTAAGCGACAACTGGGAAGATTTCTTGAAAGAAGTGGGCATTGATCAGGGCCCTGGGCTGTGCTTAGAAGACATTGAAGGGTTCCAGTACTAAAGTAGAAGTGCAAAAACCAGTGCCACAGTCAATGAAAAGACATTAAAGGATTTTGAGCCCATTTAGGGACTGGTAACTTATAAAGACTCACCGCCCAAACTGGCTACCAACTGGAAGCAAGCAAGTGGCTATTTTCCATTTTCTTAAGTCTAAACAACAATTTTTTTAAACTAATGGATAATTTTTACCAGTGGACTAAGTGTTTCAAACTAGCAGATAATCCAAAAGTCCGTTAAAATATGGCTTTGTAATGTGCTGCCGGATTTTTGCAGGGGCTGATTTACCTTCCTAATTGTGTTTTGCTTAGTCCAGTGTTGAACTTAATTTGTATTCCCTGAGCACACAATGGCTGGACAGTTGGAGGGAGGGGAAGGAGATTGAGGAGAAGAAATGAAGGGAGGAGGGCTATTGTTCAGGGAAACTGGCTCAGGATTTGGAATTTGTCACACATCATTCGCCCTGTGGACTGTCCTCTCACAGGTAATCACAATCAACTGTGGTCTGGTTAACTGACTAGAGTTGTTTTACAAGTTGCTGTATTCTATTCAACATCAGTGGGTTTATAAGTGGGTCCCTTCCAAATTCACGAGTACAAGTTGTACCTCTCTCGTCCCTGTCCTATATGCTTATTTCTGGTGATTGTCTTTATTTTTTTTTTCAGTAAAAACAAACATTTAATGTTTCTGGTCAGAGGAAGTTTTAGGCAATATTTTTGTGTAAGCAGACATTTATCTTTATATAATGTGAATAATGAAATCATTCCAGCCTATTGGTAAGTTTGAGGTAAAACCATGGAGGCATTCTCTGAAAGACTTTTTAAAATAGGTGTTACATCCATATAATCTTAGTTTAAATATTTGTCTGTGGGTATTTTTATAGATGTAAATATGTATAAAGGTAAAAGAGAACAATTCTTTCCTGTCCTTGTCTATTAATCATCATGATCCCTGTGGCCCCATATGCAGATAACCACTGTTACTAGGTTTTTGTGTTTCCTTCTGATTCCAAACACTTGAAAGAAGTCTTGTGTGTTCAGAGTAGTGAAGCTTTCTAGTTATGTCATTAGTCTTCTTTCCTTGGTGGTTGTCTACAAGGGAAGTTTTTGGAACTCTCAGAACCGAAATCTGACCTGAGTTTTATACTGATAATGAGTAAAAAAGACAATATTTACAGGAGTTCTTACTTTAGGATCCACAGATCATAGAATTCAGGGTCTGTGAACTTAAATGGGAGGTAGACATTTTTATTTTTACTAACCTCTGTCTGAAATTAAACATTTTCTTTAATTGTGAATTTAGGCAAAGCCATAGGAGAATTGGCACCTGTGACTTTGTCACTGGAAGAAATCAGAGTTATATCCATGTCACATTATAGCCATTGCAAATATGCCAAAACATCATTTACACTCATCATTATATCAAAACGGTGAAGTTAATTAGATCCTCTGCTAGTGTTCTAAAATTTGTATCCAAGATTTATTTTAATTCAGTATGGTAAGACACGTGTGCATAGAAATGGCTGTCATAAAGGAATAAAGGAACTCACTAATCTCTAGAAATAGAAGGCATGCCACACCATGCAGGGCCACATGGGGAACATCTGGGTTGGTTGGGAGGCAGAAGGAAGAGAGGGAAGAGCATGGCCCAAAGCCTTTATTGGGGTTTTCAAGAGAAGGAATGGGTGAGACAGGATTAGGTATGCCGAGTAAATTTAGGACTGGATAGTTTGAATAATTTTAGCAGGATCTGGGTTATAGAGACAGTCTCTAGTTGTCTTGTACCTGGCCTGGGGTGATTGGGGTAGGGCGAATACTGGCTTGGTGTGTAATGGCTCCTTGATAAAGGAGATGGTTGAGGGTGTGGGCTCTGGATTGCTTGGTTTGTATATCAAAGGTGTGCTTGCAGGGGAGTCCTGTGCTATCTCTAGGAATTACCCAGCCCTGGAAGGGGCCATCTCTCCAGGATCAAGGCCACAAATGCCAGAGCATTAAAAATAAGGAAAATAATTATACTCAATACAGCTAGATATATATTATTTAATGTGTTAATAATGACGCACAGGTACTACATAATCACATGTGCTTTTAAAAGTATTTCAGTGATTATATTTCATTCTAATCAGCTCCCTTTGTAACTCTCTGCACTCTACTTTCTGTTTATGAGCACTGTTCTGAGGAGACCATGGTCTTCACCAGAACCAATGTCAAATGGTTCACAGCTCAAAGACATTAAGCTCCAAAGAGAGATTCAGTTTCTTACCTTACTAATTGTCCTGCATGTTCCATTTTTCTTTCTTGTGGACTTAAGTTTATCTAAACTCAGGACTGGAACAAGTTATCGCAAGAGATTCTGCCTTTGTTCCACCACCAACATCCATACCTTCATCTGTTTTAACCTTCCCTACCTGACCTTGTGCTAAATGGAGGAGATATTCATAATGTTGTGATTTATTGAATCCTTACCACATGTCCAACACAGTTGTATACATTTTTTATGTATTGTCTCATCGGCTTCTCATAGCCATTCTATGAACTAGATGTGGTTATCATTATCTTTTTACAGGTGAGGAAACCTAGGCATGGTGTGCATATAACCTGCCCAAAGTCACATATCAGTGGCAGAGCCATATTGAAGTTGGGTACTTTGGCTACAGTCCCCACACACATGGATAGAGGCATGCAACTAGCAGCCTTGCCGTACATACTATTTGGATGCTTTCATTATGATTGAAGCATCACTAGGGCAGCATACACTAAGCTTTATGAGGAAAATAAATCTTCTGGACATATATGTGCAAGCCCAAATATATATTGTGATCATAGCACATATCACAGGGTGTTAAGGTGTTATCCCTCCAGATAGCGCATTGTGTTGACAGGGTCTTCTGAATATGAACTCTCAACTCAGAGACTGCCTTCAAGAGTGGTAACTCTAGGTTCTGTGTTTCAGTGGGAGGTTTGGAGATGGTAGGACTTCTTGGGTTATTTCTATCTGAACATAAAGCTGCTTCTGTAATTTCAGTTACAAAGGCAACTATACTGAAACAACCTCATTTTTGGGAGAGTGGGCTATTGTTAAATTTTGTTAAAGTACATTTTGTAAAATATAACCTCTAGTTTTTTAAAAGTTAATGCATATGTGTCTTTGAAAGTCTTTGGAATCTTCCAAGTCCTTTTTGCATTCATTTAAGTCATTGGCTCATTTTCCCACTTTTCTGATTTGCAAAGAAATAATTTTATTGATGTTTTACTCCAGCAGGTGGAAATCATAACAGCATCATGCAATGCAGGAAGGCGTTGCTAAGCAACCATTTTCAGTATTTAAAAAAATCCAAATAAACCTTCCTTTTAAATGTCTGCAACATGTGAAAAATTAGACAACTCTCTATCCAGCTTTAAATGAACTCACACCACTTCTAAAAATTACATCATCCTTTTCTGTTTCCTATGTTTGTAACTCTCATGAACAAAGCCACAATCTTCAAAGGTGAAGTTTTGGACCTGGGTCAAGCTAACCATGGAACATAGCAAATATTGTTAGAATTCCTCACTTATGGCCTTGCCAATCTGACATCCATCAGTACAAGGATTCTTGTAATCCATTTTTTATGTTCTCTGAGTTAAAATTATGTTAGCACAAGTCTTGGGTGCTTCTGAAAAGTGGATTCTTTGCTGGCACTGGATTGTAGTTAAACTTTAATGCTAGCTCCCTCACTTCCCAAAATAAATCAAGTGAGCTGATATGAGAGAATTAGTTCAGGAATTTGGAAATACTACTTCTCTCAGCACCAAATGCAACAACATAATTGGGGGCATTTGTATATATTTATCAGTTCTGCTGCTGTGTGATGGCAGGTGGATGGTTTCTTAGGGTTCCAGAAACACATTATGCAAAGGGATAGTTGAGTGACTCCATCTAACCAGTTTATAGTTGATTTTAAGACCCACAGAGGCCTAGAATTCTTCCTTGAGGAAAGATGGAAGAATATTTTGGTATTCAAGATGTGCTCCCCTGGCATGGCTTTCTAGAGGTCATTGGGAGTAACCTCTAGAAAGCTGGGGCAGATCCTGGTGCCAAGGAGCATGTGTCTAATACATTTGGAAATGATAGAAACTTACTCTTAACCATACCATATAATTAAATTCTGTAGGAGGCAACCAAGTATCTCCTAGTCTGGTTGGTGGTCTTGCACATACAGGCTGCCTTTGATCAAACTGGGAAGTGGCAGAGTTTGTCTTTGACTCCTATTTATCTCCTCTGCTGTGCCAGGTGATAATTCTAGTTGCCTAAAATCTTAGTGCAGGTATCTCTTGCCATCTAAACATAAGAGTCCACTGGATTCAGCTAGTGAAAATTCTTGTATGTCTATATATACAAGATATGTATATATATATATATCTTTATAAAATGAGTTTTCACATTCCTTACATCATTTGCTTCCCACATCAATCCTATCAACAAGGCAAGGCAGGATACTTTCTTTACATTTTCCAATAAGGAAAACAGGTCATCTACTTGGTGACTTGAAATGGAATCTAGAATTCCCCATGCTCAGTTTTGCCACAGAGTTGAATTCACAATTTTTCTGTCATGTGTCTCTTTCAGTGGGCTCTGCTAAGTGTTTGATTAATCAATACATTAAAATAAATACATTAGATTAATTAATACATTAAAGCTTATTTTTATAATTGCGTTAAATTTTCATTGGGTTATCTTAACTTAAAGCATTGTTCTTTACAGGGAGCATTTGAATCTCAATCTTGAACATAATGCCATGCTTTAAAAAAGCCAATAAAGGTGAGAATTTCAGGTGTCATGAATTCTTTAGAAGATGGAGGATGGTATTTTCAAGCAGAATCCTTGAACTAATTAATAAGTCAGTTTAACTAAGTTTCTACCATGTGAAAGGCCCTGGTATTACAATAGGAAACAAAACAGACATGATCCCTACTCTCATATATCTTATATCCCAGGTAGCTCATTTGTATTCACAAAATTAATATATTTTGTTTTTATCCAAAGCTACCTCTGATGTGAAGACCTGGGTAAGAATATTGGATCATGATCATGACAGAGAAGAAGAGGAGAAAACATAAGAGATAAAACTTTATTGCACAGGGTTTCAAACTATTTGGGGGTCATTATTCTTTTCAGGGAAGTTTTGCATTACCTGGATAGGCTGGAGCAAGCAGGAAGGATAAGGAAGACTAGTGGATGCTATCAATAAAATCCTTGGGCAGAGAAAATAGCCTTTTATTTTATTTTATTTTTTATTTTTTTCATTCTGGGAATGTGCATGACTCAGAGAGGAGGATGCAGTGCACAGAGAAAGGATGTTGATGTTGTTGATGTTGTTGAGGGAACAGGCTGTGAGACCAACCAGTCCTGCTTGAGGCCCATCTGTAGAAGAGGCCTACTGTTTTGGATCCCTGCTTACTCATCTCCTTTCACTGTATACTGTGAGCTTGAGTCGGGAGACTTCAGAGAGGAAGACTAGAATGAGAAGGAACTTGAAGAATCTTCTTGAAGGAAGTCCTACTAAAACATGAACCAGCAAAGAGCAGAGACTCCTGCAGTATAGTCTCCTATATTATACATACTATGTAACTTGCAAGTGATTTACAAAATTACTAGTGATCAATGGTTTTAAAACCATTTGTCCATTATACTTGTAATGTAAATTTTTATAATAAAAACTCAGTGAAGTATAATTGTGGTTCCCCATCTACCACAATAATCAGTACAAAGTGATCTTAGAAATGATTTCATTGGTCATAGCTGACTATACACTGGTTTTACAAAATCACCAGGTTCTGAGAAGACATATAAATGACTGACTTTTTCACAACCTCTAAGTGCATTTGTTATTTCATCATTGAGATTAGTAATAGAACACTCTGCATACTACCTCTCATTGTTGCCTGAAACAGCTTATTTCTAATATTGAAGAAATGTACTGATTGAACTATTAGTTTGATTTGTCTTCATGGAATACTCCACAGCCTTTTTTCCTGTTGGTTACTACCCTTAAAATATTTTGAAGCCGTATGTTAAGAACAAATACCAAACACTGCCCCCTCCCATTTAGTATAACAGAGTCAATGGATCCAAACAGCTGAAGTTACTCTTGCATGGGGATTGTTCTCAGTGCCAGGCTGGCCAAGCTCTCACAATGATCCTGATGGTAATTATGGTTTTCTTTAACACATACTCATATAACATATCTCAAGGACACTGTGGCACTGTACTGATCTCTTTTCATGCATTACTTCATTAAATCCTTATTTTGGCTCTATAGCAGAGATATGTTTGGTATTCCTGTCTTATAGTTGAGGAACCCAGGCTTAGATGGCTAAAAATCTTGTTGTTACTTGTCAAGGAACATAGCATGTTCCTTGATAATAATGTTGAACATGAGTCTAAATGGCCCTAAAGTACTTGGGCCCAATTGTACTCCTTGAACTTGAGGGTAATTTGGGGGTGGGGGTTTCAGATTTTGGGGGTATACAGAGGCAGTACTGAGAGAGGGAGGGAATAGCCCCAAGGTGCTTAGTCATCTTCAAATGTCCTCCCTGTGTGGTTTAGGGAGGATGAGATGTGAAAATTCTGACCTGTTTGAGACCATCCAATGTCAGGCCACCACACCTCAGCAGCTCACCGGTACTTACAAGTAGATTGTTTTCCACCATTTCTAGAACTGACCTCCTAAATATACTTTGGAGACTCAATTCTAGAAGGAAGTTTGCTTTATGTCAGCAAGTGGTTAACAGCCTTTCTTGGTGGCCAGATAACTTTGATCATCCGATACACCCTGTGATCTCCCACCTCAGAAAAATATCTGTAACATGCTTGGACACAACTCATTATTTATGATGTTAGGGCATTCAGAGACTCTGTACAGCCTGTTCACACTTGCACTGAGAGGTCAAGGAACCCAAGTTAAGAAGAAATATTCAGGTATATATGTTCAGTATCAAAGATGACTTTTTTTTCAGTATATTTTTGAAGATTACTAGGTAAGTTAGAAAGAAAGGAAGAAAGAAAGGAAGGGACAGAAGAAGGGAGGATGGAAGGGGGAGGAAGGAAGAAAGGAAAAGAGGGAGCAAGGGAAGGAGGGAAGGAAGGAAGGAAGGAAGGAAGGAAGGGGAGAACTCAAACAATATGATCCCTCTTTTTATTTATTTATTTTTCTCCAGTTGGAGTGGTCACTTAAGTAACTTTTGAGGATTAGTCTAATTGGGGTAGTTCTAATGACCAGGAGGGACCATGAACAATTTTGGCCAGTTTGCTATTTTGAAATGAGACTATAGCCAATGAGCCCTTTATGTGTTTTAATGAATTAAACAAAAATTTAATGAGTAACAAGAAGGTCTTCAGAAAATGAAAAGCCAGGCATCCTTCTTGATTCCTAGCCTAATGTTCCTTCACTCTTTCTTTCCCGTTTCTTCCCTTTCCCTTCCTCTTTTAACTTAAATGTGGTGGTCTGACTCAGAGATCATCCCAACTGGGATAAGGTGTTGTGACCCTTCTTGCCATCATGGACAGGAGAGGCAGTTAACCTTGGATGTACTGTGCCTGGTGGCAGCTTGGCCCAAAAGCCTTACCTCATCAGCCTTCTCTTAAAGCCCAAGTTTTAAAAAAAAAGCAGTGAAAGCAAAGTCATCTGTCATTTTAGTATAATCTAATATTAGCTTTCCATTCTCAATTAATTAAGGTGCAATGTTTTCCTCATTCTCTTAGGCATGATTGTATTTAAATAACTTTTCTGATCTCTCCTTATGCTTGTGGAAAGTTTTGCCTCCTTTTTCTTTATAAGCTAGTCATTTAGTAATCCGCCAATTTTTTTTTTTTAAGTAGGTCCTCCAATGCAGGGCTTGAACTCATGATCCTGAGATCAAGATCTGAGCTGATATCAAGAGTTTTTCACTTAACCAACTGAGCCACCCAGGCACCCCAGTAATCAGCAATTCTTTTAAAAAAATTCTATAGATCAAAACATCCCAACTTTATATTTAAAGTCATTATTCTTAGGAATCAGTAGGTGAACAAATATGAACCATGATTAGTCTCACTAAAGAAATATGATAAAACCAGCAATGTGGTACCATTCAACATCTCCCCCCACCACGAAATTAGCCAACACTGTTTTTTTTTCAAGTTTTTAAAAAAATTTTTAATTGAAATTCAATTTAGTTAACATATAGCATATTATTAATTTTAGAGGTAGAATTTAATGATTCATCAGTTGCATATAAAACCCAGTGCTCATTACCTCAAGTGCCCTCCTTATTACCCATCACCCAATTACCCTGTGCCCCCACCCATGTCCTTTCCAGCAATCCTGTTTCTTTGCTAGAGTTAAGTCTCATGGTTTGCCTCCCTCTCTGTTTTTATCTTATTTTATTTTTCCCTCCTTTCCCCTACATTCATTTGTTTTGTTTCTTAAATTCCACATATAAGTGAAATCATATGGTATTTATTTTTCTCTGACTGACTTATTTCACTTAGTATAATAACCTACTAGTTCTATCCCCGTCATTGCAATGGCAAGATTTCATCCTTTTGATGGCTGATTAATATTCCACTGGGGTGCATGTTTCCCTTCAAATCACTATTTTTGTTTCCTTTGGATAAATACCTAGTAGTGCAATTGCTGGGTCATAGGGTAGTTCTATTTTTAGCTTTTTGAGGAACCTCCATAATGTTTTCCAGAGTGGCTGCACCACTTTGCATTCCCACCAACAGTGTCAGAGGGTTCCCCTTTCTCTGCATCCTCGCCAACATCTGTTGTTCCCTCTCTTGTTAATTTTAGCCATTTTAACTGGTGTGAGGTGGTGTCTCATTGTGGTTTTGATTTGTATTTCCCTGATGCCGAGTGACATTGAGCATTTTTTCATGGGTCTGTTGGCCATTTCTATGTCTTTTTGGAGAAATGTCTGTTCATGTTTTCTCCCCATTCCTTGACTGGATTTTTTGTTTTTTGGGTGTTGAGTTTGAGAAGTTCTTTATGGATTTTGGATACCAGCCCTTTATCTGATAAGACATATGCAAATATCTTCTCCCATTCCAAAGGTTGCCCTTTAGTTTTGTTGATTGTTTTCTTTGCTGTGCAAAAGCTTTTTGTCCTGATGAAGTTCCCAAAGTTCATTTTTGCTTTTGTTTCCCTTGCCTTTAGAGATGTGTCTAGCAAAAAGTTGCTGCGGCCAAGATCAAAGAGGTTGCTGCCTGTGTTCTTCTCTAGGATTTTGATGAATTCCTGTCTCACATTGGGGTCTTTCATTCATTTTAAGTTTATCTTTGTGTGTGGTATAAGGAAATGGTCCAGTTTCATTCTTCTGCCTGTGACTGTCCAATTTTCCCAACACCATTTGTTGAAAAGACTTTTTTGCATTGGATATTATTTCCTGATTTGTCGAAGATTAGTTGACCATGGAGTTGGGGGTCCATTTCTGGGTTCTCTATTCTGTTCCATTGATCTATGTGTCTGTTTTTGTGCCAGTACCATACCATCTTGATGATTATAGCTTTGTAATACAGCTTGAAGTCCAGAATTGTGATGCCATTAGCTTTGGTTTTCTTTTTCAACATTCCTCCGACTATTTGAGGTCTTTTCTGGTTCCATCCAAATTTTAGAATTGTTTTTTCCAGCTCTGTGAAAAATGCTGGTGTTATTTTGATAGGGATTGCATTGAAAGTGTAGATTGCTCTGGGCAGCATAGACATTTTCACAATGTTTATTCTTCCAATCCATGAGCATGGGATGTTTTTCCATCTCTTTGCATCTTCCTCAATTTCTTTCATAAGTGTTCTGAAGTTTTCAGAGTACAGATCCTTTACCTCTTTCATTAGGTTTATTCCTAGGTATCTTATGGTTTTTGGTGCAGTTGTGAATGGGATTGATTCCTTAATTTCTCCTTCTTCTGTCTCATTGTTAGTGTATAGAAATGCAACTGATTTCTGTGCATTGATTTTATATCCTGCAACTTTGCTGAATTACTCTATGAGATCTAGCAATTTTTTGGTGGAGTCTTTGGGTTTTCTACATAAAGTATCATGTCATCTGCGAAGAGAGAGTTTGACTTCTTCTTTACTGATTTGGATGCCTTTTATTTCCTTTTCTTGTCTGATTGCTGAGGCTAGGACTTCCAGTACTATAACAGTGGTGAGAGTGGACATCCTGTGTTGTTCCTGATCTTAGGGGAAAAGCTCTCAGTTTTTCCCCACTGAGGAGGATATTTGCTGTGGGTCTTTCATATATGGTTTTTATGATGTTGAGGTATGTTTCCTCTATCCCTACATTGTGGAGGGTTTTTATCAGGAAAGGAGGCTAAATTTTGTCAAATGCTCTTTTTTTGCATCAGTTGAGAGGATCATATGGTTCTTGTCCTTTCTTTTATTAATGGTGTATCACGTTGATTGATTTGCACATGTTGAACCTCCCTTGAAGCCCAAGAATAAATCCCACTTGGACAAGGTGAATAATCCTTTTAATGTAGTGTTGGATCCTATTAGCTAGTATCTTGTTGAGAATTTTTACATCCATGTTCATCAGGGAAATTGGCCTGTAATTCTCCTTTTTAGTGGGTTCTTTGTCTGTTTTGGGGATCAAGGTAATGCTGGCCTCATAGAATGAGTTTCAAAGTTGTCCGTCTTCCATTTCTACTTTTTGGAACAGCTTCAGAGGAATAGGTATTAATTCTTCTTTAAATGTTTGGTAGAATTCCCCTGGGAAGTCATCTGGCCCTGTACTCTTGTTGGGAGATTTTGATTACTGATTCAATTTCTTTACTGGTTATGGGTCTGTTCAGGTTTTTTATTTCTTTCTGTTTTAGTTTTGGTAGTTTATATGTTTCTAGGAATTTATCCATTTCTTGAAGATTGCCTAATTTGTTGGCATATAATTGCTCATAATATTCTCTTATAATTGTTTGTATTTCTTCAGTGTTGGTTGTGATCTCTCCTCTTCCATTCATTATTTTATTTATTTGGGTCCTTTCTCTTTTTGATAATTTTCTTTTGATAAGTCTTTATCAATCTTGTTAATTCTTTCAAAGAACCAGGTCCTAGTTTCATTGATCTGTTCTATTGGGTTTTTAAAAATTTCTATATCATTGATTTCTGCTCTAATCTTTATTATTTCTATTCTCCTGCTGGAGTTAGGCTTTATTTGCTGCTTTTTCCAGCTCCTTTAGGTGTAAGGTTAGTTTGTGTATTTGAGACTTTTCTTGCTTCTTGAGGAAGGCCTGTATTGCTATATACTTCCTCGTTAGGACCGCCTTTGCTGCATCTAAAGGTTCTGAACTGTTGTGTTTTCATTTTCATTTGCTTCCATGCATTTTTAAATTATTCTTTAATTTCCTTTAGTAGAATATCCCTTAACCTCCATGTATTCGTGGTCCTTCCAAATTTTTTCTTGTCATTGACTTCAAGTTTTATAGCATTGTTGTCTGAAAATATGCATAGTATGATCTCAGTCTTTTCATACTGATTGAGTCCGGATTTGTGACCCAGTATGTGATCTATTCTGGAGAAGGTCCCATGTGCACTCAAGAAGAATGTGTATTCTGCTGCTTTAGGATGAAATGCTCTGAATATATCTGTTCAGTCCATCTGGTCCAGTATGTCATTCAAAGCCATTGTTTCCTTTTTGATCTTCTGCTTAGATGATGTGTCCATTGCTGTGAGTGAGGTGGTAAAGTCCTCTCCTATTATTTTATTATTATCAATGAGTTTATTTTTAATTTTGTTATTAATTGATTTACATATTTGGCTGCTCCCAAGTTAGGGGCATAAATATTTATAATTGTTAAATCTTCTTGCTGGATAGACCCCTTTATTATGATGTAGTGTCCTTCCTCATCTCTTATTACTGTGTTTGGTTTAAAAATCTAGTTTGTCTGATATAAGAATGGCTACTCTGACTCTTTTGGCATCCATTAGCATGACAAATGGTTCTCCACCCCATCACTTTCAATCTGCAGGTGTCTTTAGGTCTAAACTGAGTCTCTTGTAGGCAGAATATTGATGGGTCTTGTTTTTTTATCCATTTGGATACCTCATGTCTTTTGACTGGAGCATTTAGTCCATTTACATTCAGAGTAATTATTGAAAGATATGAATTTAGTGCCATTGTGTTTCCTGTAAAGTTGCTGTTGCTGTAGATTGTCTCTGTTACTTTCTGGTCTTTATTAATTTTGGTCTCTCTCTCTCTGCTCAAAGGGTCCCTTTTAATATTTCTTGCAGGGCTGGTTTAGTGTTCATGGAACCCTTTAGTTTTTGTTTGTCCTAGGAACTCTATCTTTCCTTCTATTCTCAATGAGAGCCTTGCTGGATATTCTCGGTTGCATATTTTTTCCATTTAGCACATTGAATATATCATGCAAGTCCTTTCTGGTCTGCCAGGTCTCTGTGAACATGTCTGCTCCAGCCTTATGTGTCTACCCTTGTAGGTTAAGGACCTCTTGTCCCTAGCTGCTTTCAGAATTTTCCCTATCTTTGCAATTTGTGAGTTTCACTATAATGTGTCAGGGTGTTGACTTATTTTTCTTGATTCTGAGGGGAGTTTTTTGTACCTCTTGGACTTGAATGTCTGTTCCCTGTCCCAGATTACGGAAGTTCTCAGCTATAATTTGTTCAAATAAACAAATTATAAACAAATTTGTTCTGCCCCACTTTCCCACTCTTCTTCTTCTGGGACTCCTATAATATGGATATTATTTCATTTTATGGAATCGCTGAGTTCCCTTAAGTCTACCTTTGTGATCTAAGAGTTTTCTTTCCTTCTTCTTTTCAGCTTATTTTTCAAATTTTATCTTTTATATCACTGGTTTACTCTTCTGTTTCATTCATCCTTGTTTTTATGGCCTCCACATGGACTCCATCTCAGTTATATCATATTTGATTTCAGCCTGGATAGGTTTTAGTTCTTTTATCTCTACAGTAAGGGATTCTCTAATGTCTTCTATGCTTTTTTCAAGTGTAGCTAGTATCTTTATAATCGTTGTTTTAAATTCCAGTTCAGACATCTTATTTATATCCACATTGTTTAAATCCTTGGTTGAGTACTACCTCCTGTTCTTTCTTTTGGATTGAATTTCTCCATCTCATCATTGTGTCCAGGAAAGAAAAGAAGAAAGAAAAAGAAAGAAGACAACAATAACAACAACTAAAACTTCAGGAAGTATTTCTGGTGTATGCTGTGTACACTGCTGTTGCATTTTGGCTGCTCTTTCCCACTTGTTCATCCTCTACAGAGTTCTTCCTTGCTTGTATTGAGGAGTGTTTGCACCTTTAACTAGGTGTGCTTTGATTTGTTTGTCAAGATAAGCCTGGAAAAGAAAAAAAAAGCCCTGATTCAAAACAAGAGAAAAGAAAAAGGAACAAAAATGCAAACACAGAAACAAACAAAAAAACCTATAAGCCTGAGTCCAAAGAATAAGAAAGAAAGAAGGATAAAAGAGTAAGGAAAGAAGAAAAGAAAAAAGATAAGAAGTCTGATCTGAAAAATAAGAGAAGGAAACAAACCAACAAACCAACAAATGAACAAAAGATTATAAGCCTGATACCAAAGAAAACAAAACAAAAAAAGAGAATACACACACACACACACACACACACACACACTACACATAACTATATATATATGTATATATATATAATATTACATATATATTATGCATAACAAAAGAGAATATATATAATACAAGATAAATAAAAAAATAAGAAATGGAAAAATTAAAAATTTTAAAATTTTAAAAATTAAGAAAAAAAAGGCAAGCCTGGTCCTATTTCCATCAGAAGCTGACATTTTGGAGCACTCTTTAATCAGTAGACTTGGTACATGTTGGGGGGTCTTTGTTGGTCTTCTGAGAGAGCGGCCTACTGGGCTAGCTCACAAGCCAACTTGCCCGGTAAAGATGCCCTAGCCAGGTGCAGGAGTTTGGGTTTAGTGTAGGGGCCTCCTGCTTCCACCGGAGCCACTGTGTTTCTCTCTGAAGTCCAACTGTGCTGATGGGTGGAGGTAGGGAGGGGTGGTAGAGGAGGAAGAATATGGTGTCACTGCACCCTCATGCACCTGGGGAGGGGAACTGCTGGTCACCACTGTTCAGGAGACCCTCTCAGAAAAGTGAACAATCTCCTGTGTCCCAGGCTTTCTTCAGTTCCCTGCCTTTAATCTGTCCGTTCCCTACCCCTCGGCACACCCAGTGCTACAGATGTGCTGTATTTTATCTCTGGCCCTTGGCTAGGATTCAAAACTCCAAATTTTGAAGGGCATGGCAAGGTGTGGACCCACTCCCCTCCTCCGGAGGAGAGGCCTGCAGCGTGCCCAGCATGGTCTGATCCCAGAAAAGCAGTTGCACAGTGTGCACAGGGATGCTGGAGTTTATTGTGATGCACAGCAAAAAGCTACAACTAGATTATCTGCTGTTTGTGTGCGACTCAGTCCCCTACTCCATGCTGTCCCAGAAAAGCAGTCACACAGAGGCTTGAATCTATTGTGGCAGAGAGCGAAAAGCAGTGGCCAGGTTATTTGCTGTCTGCCCATGTCTGCTTTCTGCTCAGTTCTCTCCCAGAAAAGCAGCCACTTGGCATACACAGGGTGGTTTAAGTCTATTGTGGCTCACAGTGAAAAGCTGCCACAGGTTATCTGCCCTCTGTGTACACCTCTGTCCCTGCTGTTGAGCACCACTCAAAGGCTCCCAGCTGGCCTTTTGTCCTTGGGAAGGCAAAATACATTCTTCCAAATGTACTCCAGGAAGGGGAGCAATCTCTCCCAGTGTGACCCAGGGAGATCTCCTCACTGTGGCTTGTGTGATCCCTACCCACTGTGCTCTCTCCCTCTTGTTCCCTCTCCCTTGACTTTGCTTCACAAAAAGTGTTCCCTCTCCTTCGAGGCCCATGGCTTTCATCTCCCCCATTTCATGGCTCTGAACCTCATGTCTGCCACGTTCTCTCCCTAACTGTGCAGATTATTTTCTTAATCTTCAGATCATATTCCCAGTTGTTCAAAATGTTAATCTAGCTGTGTTTGAGAGATGAGGAAAGCGATCTAGTTGTGTTTGAGGGATGAGGCAAGCTGGCAAGCTCAAGGTACCCCTATTACTACTCCATCTTAACTCCTCTCTCTGAAGTTTTTACTTAAATTCTAGTTAGTTAACATATAGTGTAATATTGGCTACAGAATCTAGCCTAATCTAACACTTCTATCTCTATCTCAATCTCTGTGCATATCCTTGTATTTATATACTTTCCAGTTTGATTACATACACGAACGTACCTATATATGTGTGTGTATATGTATAAAAGTGTGTATGTATATGTAATATACATACATATATTTATATATCTCCAAGAGCAGGTGATTGATTTAATAAATTAATGGTACATCCTCATAATGGAATAATCATTAAAAACGATAGCTGTGAAAAGTGGCACATGGAAAAGTGTGATTTAAATCCAAATAGAAAATGTATAAATGCTATGATTCCAACCATGAACATATATTTGCACATGCACACATAGTTGTATAGGCATTTGTGCACCAGAGCCACTGGACACTTCTTTTCCAAACAGACCATTAGACATGTGGTTCTTAAACTTAACATCTATTAGCATCACTTAGAGGGCTTATTAAACACAGACTCCTGGACTCCATTCCAAGGATTCTGGAGTAGGGTCTGATGATTTGTATGTATGTATGTATGTATACTAGACAAATAAATCACAACTTCTGGGAATGTGTCCCAGGCTTCGGTAGGTTTTAGAAGCTCCACAGGTAATTCTTATGTTCAGCTGAAGGTGAAGGCCAATGCTTTTAATCCAGTGATTCTCAGAGTTGGGTGTGCATCAGAGTTGCCTGGAGGGCTTTTTGAGGCAGATTGTTGGACCCCATTTCCAGAGGTTCTGATTCAGTGTGTCTGTGGCTGTCCAGGGAACCTGCATTTCTAACAAATTCCCAGGTGATGCTCATGTTGCTAGTCCATGGACCATCCATTGAGAAACATTGCTTCAAAGTTTAGACCCTCATGATCTGTGTTGGCCGATTGAACCATAACACTTACACTAGTGTCACTGAAAATTACAGCATTTTTGGAAAGTATTATAGCAATATGTATTAAGAATCATAAACACCTTCATCCCTATTGGTCTGGTAATTCCACTTTGGGGAAATCTATCCTAAGAAAATAGACTAGATATGGAAAATGGCTATAAGCTTGATGTTCACAGAACTGCTTTTTATAATGGTCAAAATATTATATAGCTAAAAATGTCCAAAAGTAGGTGATTGGTTTAATAAATCATGGTATATTCCCATAATGGAATAGTCATTAAAAATGATAGCTGTGAAAGTTGGCAACATAGAAAAGTGTCATGATTTAAATCCCCATAAAAATGTATAAATGCTTATGATTACAGCCATGAAAAAGTAAGGTAGGAAGAAAATATCAGAAGGATATAAACCAAAACAGTGTCATGTCAAGATGATGGGATTTTTTTCTTTCCTTCATTTCCAAATTTTCTATGACTGTGTTTATCAATTTTATAACTATAGTTATAACTACATTATACATACATACATTTTTATATTTGGCATCAAATTACTCATTACCACTTTTCTTCATGATAATGTGGTTTTATCTTGATTTGAAGTAAAATTTCTAAGAATTTTGCATTTGCCTGCAGATCCTAATTGCAACTTTTCCTAAGTGATAGCACATGCTCTGTCTCCTACAGCTCCTGTTCAGATATTCTCTGAGTGATGTTAATTACCTCAGAGGTGACACAGAAAATTTAAATGTTCCTATTAGGCAGAGACCAGCCAAAGAAAGAGGCAGGGGGCATGCTGATGTTTCCTTTTTATGATAATTGATAAGGCATTCAAATGAAACTCATCTCTATTCATTATGCTTGTAATATCTAAAGGATTTGTAAGAAACTCCAATTATACTCTTTGGTACTATGCTGGTTCACCAGAGGAGATGAGAGTTATTTTTCTAAGTCACTGTATAAGACAATGTATAACATGTCAAATCCTATGACTGGGAATATAATTTCAGGAGATTGCTCACTATAATTAAAATAGAGCTCAGATGTACATGTCTTAGGGCAATCTTGCTTTGCAGATGTTATTAAGACTAGATCACCAGCCGTAAACACCCTTCCTATCTTTAGGACTAGACTGTGGATAGCCCTTAGGATAGCACACAGAACTCAAATTGGCAAAAATTATTGTATTCCATGTTTGGTCTTTAAGTATTTCTTAATGCTAAGTTTTTCTTTTTAAATTATACTTTTTTTATAGTTTCTTTTCTAAGCTATTGACATTAACAGCGTTCAGAAGTGAGGTGTCCTTGGAACACAGGGTGATTTTTATATCTTTAACCTAAGAGGTTTCTGTATCCTTTTTTGGAAGGTACATTTTCTATTATATTATTATTTATAATAGAAACATATTTCAATCTGTAAACAAATTTTACCAACTTTTTTGCTGACTGTTGTCCCTTTTATTTCACTCTGACATTCCAGGATAATTTCTCTTCTTGCTCAAATATATCCCTTCTTTCAGATATCTGTGTGTAATAATTCTTATGCTCCTGAAAATATCAGTATTTCCAGTCTCAAATTAATTAGGGTAAAGAATACTAAACTTTCCTACCATACTTTGGAGATACTCATCATTGTCTTTTGCCTCTTTTGTTGCTGATGAACTCATCAGTAACCTGGGCAACCTTTCTTTTCTGTTCATAGCTCTTTTTCCTTGATATTTTCCCATTTTACTACAGTACATGTGGATGAGAATTTAAACTGTATCTATTCTGCTTGTGTATTATGTGATCTTTTCCATCTAACAACTCATGTTTTTCTCTAGTTCTAGAAGATTCTTAGCAATTACCTCCTTCTGAAAATTCTATTAGACATACCTTAAAACTTCTCAGTGAATCCTCCATATCTCTTAATTCTCTTTCATAATTTTCATTCCTTTCATAAATTTCATTCCTTTCATAAATTTCAACCCCCAAGCTGCATTATCTGGTATTTTCTCAGTTCTAACTTCCAGTTCATTAAATCTCTTTGAACTTCTTTTTTAATCTACTCATCTACTGAGTTCATCTACTGAGTTTTAAAAATTTCAATGGCTGCATTTTTCATTTATAAAATTTTTAATTGCTTCTTGAAATAAGTCAGAGAAAGACAAGTAGCATATGATCTCACTGATATAAGGAATTCTTAATATCAGGAGACAAACTGAGGGTTGCTGGAGTGGTGGGGGATGGGAGGGATGGGGTGACTGGGTGATGGACATTGGGAAGGGTATGTGCTATGGTGAGCACTGTGAATTTTGTAAGACTGATGAATCACTGACCTGTACCTCTGAAACGAATAATACATTATATGTTAAAAAAAAAAAAAAAAGAAGATAGTAGGAAGGGAAAGATGAAAGGGGGAATTCGGAGGGGGAGATGAACCATGAGAGACTATGGACTCTGAGAAACAAACTGAGGGTTCTAGAGGGAAGGGGGTGGGGGGATGAGTTAGCCTGGTGATGGGTATTAAAGAGGGCACATATTGCATGGAGCCCTGGGTGTTATACACAATGAATCATGGAACACTACATCAGAAACTAATGATGTAATGTATGGTGATTAACATAACATAACATAAAAAAATAAGATAGTAGGAAGGGAAAAATGAAGGGGGGGAAATTGGAAGGGGAGACGAACCAAAAGAGGCTATGAACTCTGAGAAACAAACTGAGGGTTCTAGAGGGGGGTGGGGTGGGGGGATGGGTTAGCTCTGTGATGGTTATTAAGGAGGGCATGTATTGAATGGAGCACTGGGTGTTATATGCAAACAATGAATCATGGAACACTACATCAAAAACTAATGATGTCCTGCCCCACCCGCGCCCGCAGCCAGTGCGGCAGCTGCGGCCACCCTGTGCAGCCGCCGCGCGGGGGACGGACGGGCCGCGTCCAGCGCCGCCGCGAAGCGCGCAGCCCGAGCGCCTGCGGAGGGCGGGGATGGAGACCCGGCCGCCGCGCGCCGGGACCTGCTGAGCTTCCCGCCGCCGCCGGCGTCCGGACAAAATGACAAGACGAAAAATATCACCTCAGCAAAAAGAACAAGAGGTAGTACCGTCTGCCAGGGACCTACTCACTACGGACATTAGTACGATGTCGGACCTAGAGTTCAGAATCATGACTTTAAAGATACTAGCTGGGCTTCAAAAAAGCATGGAAGTTATTAGAGAAACCTTTCTGGAGAAATAAAAGAACTAAAATCTAACCAAGTCGAAATCAAAAAGGCTATTGATGAGGTGCAATCAAAAATGGGGGCACTAACTGCTAGGATAAATGAGGCAGAAGAGAGAATCAGTGATATAGAAGACCAAATGATGGAAAGTAAAGAGGCTGAGAAAAACAGGGAGAAACAACTACAGGATCACGAGGGCAGAATTCGAGAGATAAGTGATTCAATAAGACGAAACAACATTAGAATAATTGGGATCCCAGAAGAAGAAGAGAGAGAGAGAGAGGGGCAGAAGGTATATTGGAGCAAATAATAGCAGAGAACTTCCCTAATGTGAGGAAGGAAACAGGCATCAAAATCCAGGAGGCACAGAGAACCCCTCTCAAAATCAATAAAAATAGGTCAACACCCCGACATCTAATAGTAAAACTTACGAGTCTCAGAGACAAAGAGAAAATCCTGAAAGCAGCTCGGGAGAAGAGATATGTAACCTACAATGGTAAAAATATTAGATTGGCAACAGACCTATCCGCAGAGACCTGGCAGGCCAGAAAGGACTGGCAAGATATCTTCAGAACACTAAACGAGAAAAATATGCAGCCAAGAATACTATATCCAGCTAGGCTGTCATTGAAAATAGAAGGAGAGATAAAAAGCTTTCAGGACAAACAAAAACTAAAGGAATTTGCAAACATGAAACCAGCCCTCCAAGAAATATTGAAAGTGGTCCTCTAAGCAAAGAGAGAGCCTAAAGCAGCAAAGATCAGAAAGGAACACAGACAACATACAGTAACAGTCACCTTACAGGCAATACAATGGCACTAAATTCATACCTTTCAATAGTTACCCTGAATGTAAATGGGCTCAATGCCCCAATCAAAAGACACAGGCTATCAGATTGGATTAAAAAACAAGACCCATCCATATGCTGTTTGCAGGAGACTCATTTTAGACCCAAAGACACCCCCAGATTGAAAGTGAGGGGGTGGAAAACCATTTACCATGCTAATGGACACCAAAAGAGAGCTGGGGTGGCAATCCTTATATCAGACAAACTAGATTTTAAAACAAAGACTGTAATAAGAGATGAGGAAGGACACTATATCCTACTTAAAGGGTCTATCCAACAAGAAGATCTAACAATTGTAAATATCTATGCCCTGAACATGGGAGCAGCCAATTATATAAGGCAATTAATAACAAAAGCAAAGAAACACATTTACAACAATACAATAATAGTGGGGGACTTTAACACCCCCCTGACTGAAATGGACAGATCATCTAAGCAAAAGATCAACAAGGAAATAAAGACTTTAAATGACACACTGGACCAAATGGACTTCACAGACATATTCAGAACATTCTATCCCAACGCAACGGAATACACATTCTTCTCTAGTGCCCATGGAACATTCTCCAGAATTGATCACATCCTAGGTCACAAATCAGGTCTCAACCGGTACCAAAAGATTGGGATCATTCCCTGCATATTTTCAGACCACAATGCTTTGAAACTAGAACTCAATCACAAGAGGAAAGTCGGAAGGAACTCAAATACATAGAGACTAAAGAGCATCCTACTAAAGAATGAATGGGTCAACCAGGAAATTAAAGAAGAATTAAAAAAATTCATGGAAACCAATGAAAATGAAAACACAACTGTCCAAAATCTTTGGGATACAGCAAAGGCAGTCCTGAGAGGAAAGTATATAGCAATACAAGCCTTTCTCAAGAAACAAGAAAGGTCTCAAATACACAATCTAACCCTACACCTAAAGGAGCTGGAGAAAGAACAGCAAATAAAGCCTAAACCCAGCAGGAGAAGAGAAATAATAAAGATCAGAGCAGAAATCAATGAACTAGAAACCAAAAGAACAGTAGAACAGATCAACAAAGCTAGGAGTTGGTTCTTTGAAAGAATTAACAAGATTGATAAACACCTGGCCAGACTGATCAAAAAGAAAAGAGAAATGACCCAAATCAACAAAATCATGAATGAAAGAGGAGAGATCACAACCAATACCAAAGAAATACAAACAATTATAAGAACATATTATGAGCAACTCTATGCCAGCAAATTAGATAACCTGGAAGAAATGGGTGCATTCCTAGAGATGTATCAACTACCAAAACTGAACCAGGAAGAAATAGAAAACCTGAACAGACCTATAACCACTAAGGAAATTGAAGCAGTCATCAAAAATCTCCCAAGAAACAAAAGCCCAGGGCCAGATGGCTTCCCAGGGGAATTCTATCAGACATTTAAAGAAGAATTAATACCTATTCTCCTGAAACTGTTCCAAAAAATAGAAATGGAAGGAAAACTTCCAAATTCATTTTATGAGGCCACCATTACCTTGATCCCCAAACCAGACAAAGACCCCATCAAAAAGGAGAATTACAGACCAATATCCTTGATGAACATGGATGCAAAAATTCTCACCAAAATACTAGCCAATAGGATCCAACAGTACATTAAAAGGATTATTCACCACGACCAAGTGGGATTTATCCCTGGGCTGCAAGGCTGGTTCAACATCCGCAAATCAATCAACGTGATACAATACATTAACAAAAGAAAGAACAAGAATCATATGATCCTCTCAATAGATGCAGAAAAAGCATTTGAGAAAGTACAGCATCCTTTCTTGATCAAAACTCTTCAGAGTATAGGGATAGAGGGTACATACCTCAATATCATAAAAGCCATCTATGAAAAACCTACAGCGAATATCATTCTCAATGGGGAAAAGCTGAGAGCTTTTCCCCTAAGGTCAGGAACGCGGCAGGGATGTCCACTCTCACCACTGCTATTCAACATAGTATTAGAAGTCCTAGCCACAGCAATCAGACAACAAAAAGAAATCAAAGCCATCCAAATCGGCAAAGAGGAAGTCAAACTCTCACTCTTTGCAGATGATATGATACTTTATGTGGAAAACCCAAAAGACTCCACCCCAAAACTGCTAGAACTCATACAGGAATTCAGTAAAGTAGCAGGCTATAAAATCAATGCACAGAAATCAGTGGCATTCCTATACACCAACAACAAGACAGAAGAGAGACAAATCAAGAAGTCGATCCCATTCACAATTGCACCCAAAACCATCAGATACCTAGGAATAAATTTAACCAAAGAGGCAAAGAATCTGTACTCAGAAAACTATAAAATACTCAGGAAAGAAATTGAAGAAGACACAAAGAAATGGAAAAACGTTCCATGCTCATGGATTGGGAGAACGAACATTGTGAAGATGTCAAAGCTACCTAGAGCAATCTACACATTCAATGCAATCCCCATCAAAATACCATCCACTTTTTTCAAAGAAATGGAACAAATAATCCTAAAATTTGTATGGAACCAGAAGAGACCCCGAATAGCCAGAGGAATCTTGAAAAAGAAAAGCAAAGCTGGCGGCATCACAATTCCGGACTTCCAGCTCTATTACAAAGCTGTCATCATCAAGACAGTATGGTACTGGCACAAAAACAGACACATAGATCAATGGAACAGAATCGAGAGCCCAGAAATGGACCCTCAACTCTATGGTCAACTTATCTTTGACAAAGCAGGAAAGAATGTCCAGTGGAAAAAAGACAGTCTCTTCAACAAATGGTGTTGGGAAAATTGGACAGCCACATGTAGAAGAATGAAACTGGACCATTTCCTTACACCACACACAAAAATAGACTCCAAATGGTTGAAAGACCTAAACGTGAGACAGGAGTCCATCCAAATCCTAAAGAAGAACACAGGTAGCAACCTCTTCGACCTCAGCCGCAGCAACGTCTTCCTAGAAACATCACCAAAGGCCACAGGAAGCCAGGGCAAAAATGAACTATTGGGATTTCATCAAGATAAAAACTTTTGCACAGCAAAAGAAACAGTCCACAAAACCAAAAGTCAACTGACAGAATGGGAGAAAATATTTGCAAATGACATATCAGATAAAGGGCTAGTGTCCAAAATCTATAAAGAACTTATCAAACTCAGCACCCAAAGAACAAATAATCCAATCAAGAAATGGGCAGAAGACATGAACAGATATTTTTCCAAAGAAGACATACAAATGGCCAACAGGCACATGAAAAAGTGCTCAACATCGCTCGGCATCAGGGAAATCCAAATCAAAACCTCAATGAGATACCACCTCACACCCGTCAGAATGGCTAAAATTAACAAGTCAGGGAACGACAGATGTTGACGGGGTTGTGGGGAAAGGGGAACCCTCCTACACTGTTGGTGGGAATGCAAGCTGGTGCAACCCCTCTGGAAAACAGTATGGAGGTTCCTGAAACAGTTGAAATTAGAGCTACCATTCGATCCAGCAATTGCACTACTGGGTATTTACCCCAAAGATACAAATGTAGGGACCCGAAGGGGTACGTGCACCCCAATGTTTATAGCAGGAATGTCCACAATAGCCAAACTGTGGAAAGAGCCAAGATGTCCATCGACAGATGAATGGATAAAGAAGAGGTGGTATATATACACAATGGAATATTATGCAGCCATCAAAAGGAATGAGATCTTGCCATTTGCAACGACGTGGATGGAACTGGAGGGTGTTATGCTGAGTGAAATAAGTCAATCAGAGAAAGACATGTATCATATGACCTCACTGATATGAGGAATTCTTAATCTCAGGAACAAACTGAGGGTTGCTGGAGTGGTCGGGGGTGGGAGGGATGGGGTGGCTGTGTGATAGACATTGGGGAAGATATGTGCTACAGTGAGCGCTGTGAATTGTGTAAGACTGTTGAATCACAGATCTGAAACAAATAACGCAACATATTTTAAGAAAAAAGAAAAAGAAGAAGATAGCAGGAGAGGAAGAATGAAGGGGAGTAAGTCAGAGGGGGAGACGAACCAGGAGAGGTGATGGACTCTGAAAAACAAACTGAGGTTTCTAGAGGGGAGGAGGGTAGGGGGATGGGTTAGCCTGGTGATGGGTATTAAAGAGGGCACATTCTGCATGGAGCACTGGGTGTTATGAACAAACAATGAATCATGGAACACTACACCAAAACAAATTATGTAATACATGGTGATTAACATAACAATAAAAAAATTTAAAAAAACTAATGATGTAATGTATGATGACTAATGTAACATAATAAAATTAAATTAAAAAAAAATTTTAATTACTTCTTTTTTGTATCTTCCAGTTCGAGTTTTATATTTTCTTGTTTTTGTTGTATAAGCTCCTATTTGTGCTTTATGGGTACTGTATTCTCCTTGAGTTATTTAAAGATTTTAAACAACAAAATGTTTGATTGTTGAAGTATTTCTCTTTCCTTGAGTATAAAATTTCCTTTGGTTATAGTTTTTAACCTATGTTTTGTGTTAAAGATAGTTTTCAGAATTATTCTTTACATTAAAGAGGAAATATTTCAAATGTACACATAAGCAGAGATTAGTACAAACACCCATATTTACACCTCCAGGAATAAAAAATACTAAAATTTTGTTATAAATATTTCAGATTATTTTAAGAGTAATTATTTTAAGCATTGTAGATAATTAATATTATGTTTAATTATGCTTAAAATACATTTTTATCCTCAGTTTCTTTCTAGTGCCTCACAAAGGCTAACTTCTGTCCTAAAATGTGAGTTATGTTACTTACACAAATTCGTTCAAATATATTACACAATGTTTTGATAATAATGTTTAATATTTCCCAAAATTTATAAAAATAGTTTATTGTGCTATTTTGCAATATCCTTTCTTCATCTTAGCCATGTTTTTGAGATCTGTTTTGGCACATATGTGGCACACATTCATGTACATATCTCACTGTGTACTTGTTTGGGAATTTCTTAGTAGAATGTATTTCAAGTGGAATTACCTAGGTCCTGAGCTGGGTTCATTGTCAACTTTACTAGATAATATCAAATTGTTATCTAAGTCATTGTACTGATCTATACTCCCCTCCACCAGCAATGTATGAGAATTCCTGTTTCTCCATATTGTCGTTGATAATTTTATTGGTGATTTTTCTTTTTTAAAATCAACTTTATTTTCACTGAGTTTTAACAGAAATATACACCCTACTACAATTAAGATAGAGACATTTCTATCACCCCAAAAAGTTATTTCTTGCCCCTTTGGATCACTTCCCTTTCCCACCCATAATCCCTAACAACCACTGGTCTGATTTCAATCATTAGTTTTATTTTTCCTAGAATTTTGCATAACATAATGTGTTTTTGAGATTCATCCATGTTGCTGTATGTATCAGTAGCTTGTTTCTTTTTATTATTGAGTAGTATTCCATCTAGATAATCTACATATTGATGGATGATTGTTGGAAATTTAGGTTGTTTCCTGTTTGGAGCTATTATGAACACAGGTAATATTCATCTATAAGTTTTTGTGTGGATTGGGTAAATACCCAGGACTAGAATTTCTGAGTTGTATGGTAAATATATTTTTAACTATATAAGAAACTGCTAAACTGTTTTTCCAAAGTGGCTGCACTATTTTGGATTCCTACTGCAGATATATAAGAGTTCCAGTTGCTCTACATCTTTGCCAACACTTGAAATTGTCAGTCTTAATGTTAATCATTTAAGTGGGTGTGTGCATTGCCCTAATGACTAATGACGTTGAGCATTTTTCATGTGCTCATTGTCCATTCATGTAGGCTGTTCAGTAAAGTTTTTGATCAAATTTTTTGCCTGTTTTGAACCAAATTGTCTTCTTAATATTCTGTTGTTGGATTTTTTTATGTATTCTGAACAAAAGTCTTCAATAAGATATATATTTTACAAATATGTTCCTTGGAGTGCCTTTCTGTCAATGCTTTTGGATTGCCTTTTTATTTTCTTACAATGCCTTTTAAAGACTCAAATTGTCTTTTAAATTTTTTCTATTTTAATTTTTAATTTTATTTGTACTGTTTTGGCTTTTATTGTTTATTTCATTTAAAAAATTTTTTCTTTAAAAATTTGGTATTGACATATACATTTTAGAAGAATGCTGATATAGAATGAATGAGTTTTTAAAAGTTAATATTTAATTAGTAAATATCTAACTTATCTTACAACACTTAATAATTGCATATATTTATTTAAAAGTAACTCTAGATATTGAAATGCCTTATATTTGTTGAAAATGTGACTAAATTTTAACTCTCTTTAGCAATAGCAATAGGTCCGTATTCTACAGCAGTGTTGCCCAACAGAAATGTAAGGCAAGCCACATATGTAATTACATATGTAATTTAAATTTCCCAAGTAACTACATTAACAAATTTAAAAAAAAGGCGATCCACAGATGAGTGAAACCGTATGAAAATTGTCTTTCTCTGCTTGACTTATTTCACTTAGCATAATCCCCTACAGTTCCATCCATGTCGATGCAAATGGCAGGTATTCATCCTTTCTGATGGCTGAGTAATATTCCATTGTATATATGAACCATATCTTTTTTATCCATTCGTCTGTTGAAGGACATCTCAGCTCTTTCCACAGTTTGGCTATTGTGGACATTGCTGCTATAAACATTGGGGTGCATGTACCCCTTATATTCACTACATCTGTATCTAGTAGTGCAATTGCTGGTTATAAGGTAGATCTATTTTTAACTTCTTGAGGAACCTCCATACTGTTTTCCAGAGTGGCTGTATTCTCACCAACAGTGTAAGAGGGTTCCCCTTTCTCCACATGCCTGCCAACATTTATTCCTGCTCTTGTTAATTTTTGCCATTCTTACTGGTGTAAGGTGGTATCTCATTGTGGTTTTGATTTGTATTTCCCTGATGGCTAGTGATGTTGAACATTTTTTCATGTGTTTGTTAGCCATTTTTATGTCTTCTCTGGAGAAATGTCTGTTCCTGTCTTCTGCCCATTTCTTGACTTGATTTTTTGTTTTTTGGGTGTTGAATTTGAGAAGTTCTTTATAGATCTTGGATACCAGCCTTTATCTGTAATATCATTTGCAAATATCTTCTCCCATTCTGTGAGTTGCCTCTTAGTTTCGTTGACTATTCCTTTGCTGTGCAGAAGCTCTTTATCTTGATGAAATCCCAAAAGTTCATTTTTGCTTTTGTTTCCCTTGCCTTTAGAGATGTGTCTTGCAAGAAGTTGCTGCAGCCAAGATCAAAGAGGTTGCTGCCTGTGTTCTTCTCTAGGATTTTGATGGATTCCTGTCTCACATTGAAGTCTTTCATCCATTTTGAGTTTATCTTTGTGTATGGTATAAGGAAATGGTCCAGTTTCATTCTTTTGCATGCGGCTGTCCAATTTTCCCAGCACCATTTATTGAAGAGATTGTCTTTTTTCCATTGGACATTATTTCCTGCTTTGTTGAAGATCAGTTGACCATAGAGTTGAGGGTCCATTTCTGGGTTCTCTATTCTGTTCCATTGATCTATGTGTCTGTTTTTGTGACAGAAACATGCTGTCTTGATGATTACAGCTTTGTAATATAGCTTGAAGTCCAGAATTGTGATGCCACCAGCTTTGGTTTTCTTTTTCAACATTCCCCTGGCAATTCGGGGTCTTTTCTGGTTCCATACCAATTTTAGGATTATTTGTCCCAGCGCTGTGAAAAACATCGGCGGTATTTTGATAGGAATTGCATTGAAAGTGTAGATTGCTCTGGGCAGCACAGACATTTCATAGACATTTGTTTATTCTTCCAATCCATGACCATGGGATGTTCTTCCATCTCGTTGTGTCTTCCTCAATTTCATTCATAAGTGTTCCATAGTTTTCAGAGTACAGATCCTTTACCTCTTTTGTTAGGTTTATTCCTAAGTATTTTATGGTTTTCTTCAGTTACATTGTTAGTGTGTAGGAATGCAACTGATTTCTGTGCACTGATTTTATATCCTGCACGTTGCTGAATTGCTGTAAGAGTTCTAGTAATTTGGGGGTGAGTCTTTTGGGTTTTCCACAAAAAGTATCATGTCATCTGCGAAAAGAGTTTGACTTTTTCTTTGCCAATTTAGATGCCTTTTATTTCTTTTTGTTGTCTGCTGAGGCTAGGACTTCTAGTACTATGTTGAACAACAGTGAGAGTGGGCATCCCTGTTGTGTTCCTAACCTTAAGGGAAAAGCTTTCAGTTTTTCCCCATTGAGAATGATATTTGCTATGGGCTTTTCATAGATGGCTTTTATGATATTGAGGTATGTACCCTCTATTCCTATACTTTGAAGAGTTTTAATCAGGAAAGGATGCTGTATTTTTTCAAATGCTTTTTTTGCATCAGTCGAGAGGATCGTATGATTCTTATCTCTTCTTTTGCTAATGTGATCTATCACATTGATTGATTTGTGAATGTTGAACCACCCTTGCATCCCAGGAATAAATCCCACCTGGTCGTGGTGAATAATCCTTTGAATGTACTGTTGGATCCTGTTGGCTAGGATCTTGTTGAGAATTTTGGCATCCATGTTCATCAGGGATATTGGTCTGTAATTCTCCATTTGAGGGTTTTTTTTTCTGGTTTTGGGATCAGGGTAATGCTGGCCTCATAGAGTGAGTTTGAAGTTTTCCTTCCATTTCTATTTTTTGAAACAGCTTCAGTAGAATAGTTCTTTAAAGTTCATTAAAGTAGTTCTTTAAATGTTTGGTAGAATTCCCCTGGGAAGCCACCTGGCCCTGGACTCTTGTGTTTTGGGAGGTTTTTGATTACTGCTTCAATTGCCTTTCTGGTTATTGATCTGTTCAGATTGTCTATTTCTTCCTGTTTCAGTCTTGGTAGTTTATAAGTTTCCAGGAATGCATTCCTTCCAGATTGGGTGGTTTGTTGGCATATAGATGCTAGTAATAGGTTTTAACAATTATCTCTATTTCCTTGGAACATAAAGAATAGTGCAGAGGACCATAGGGTAAGGGAGGGAAAACTGAATGGGAAGAAATCAGAGAGGGAGATAAATCATGAGACACTCCGGACTCAGGGAAACAAATTGATGGTTGCAGAAGGGAGGGGTGGGGAAATGGGATAACCAGGTGATGGGTATTAAAGAGGGCACGTGCTGTGATGAGCACTGGGTGTTATGAGCAACTAATGAATCATTGAATACTACAACAAAAACTGATGATGTACTGTATGTTGGCTAATTGAACATAATAAAAAAAAGAAAAAGGTGAAATTAATTTTAGTAATATATTTTTTATTATGTTATGTTAACACCATACATTACATCATTAGTTTTTGATGTAGTGTTCCGTGATTCATTGTTTGTGTAAAGCACTCAGGGCTTCATTCAATACGTGCCCTCTTTAATACCCACCACCAAGCTAACAGATCCCCCCACCCTCCTCTGCGCTAGAACCCTCAGTTTGTGTCTCAGAGTCCATAGTCTCTCATGGTTCATCTCCCCCTCCAATTTCCCCCCCTTCATTTTTCCCTTCCTAGTATCTTCTTTATTATACATATAATGTATTATTTGTTTCAGAGGTATGGGTCGGAGATTCAACAGTCTTACACAATTCACGGTGCTCACCGTAGCACATACCCTCCCCAGTGTCTATCACCCAACCACCCCATCCTTCCCACCCCCCCACCACTCCAGCAACCCTCAGTTTGTTTCCTGAGAGTAAGAATTCCTCATATCAGTGAGATCATATGATACATGTCTTTTTCTGATTGACTTGTTTCACTCAGCATAATACCCTCCAGTTTTATCCACGTCATTGCAAATGGCAAGATGTCATTCCTTTTGATGCCTGCATAATATTCCATTGTCTATATATACCACATCTTCTTTATTCATTCATCTGTCAATGGACATCTTGGTTCTTTCCACAGTTTGGCTATTGTGGACATTGCTGCTATAAACATCGGGGTGCACGTACCCCTTCAGATCACTACATTTGTATCTTTGGGGTAAATAAAATAGTGGAATTGCTAGGTCATATGGTAGCTCTATTTTCAACTTTTTGAAGTACCTCCATCCTGTTTTCCAGAGTGGCTGCACGAGCTTGCTTTCCCACCAACAGTGTAGGAAGGTTCCCCTTTCTCCGCATCCCCGCTAACATCTGTCGTTTCCTGACTTGTTAATTTTAGCCATTCTGACTGGTGTGAGGTGGCATCTCATTGAGGTTTTGATTTGGATTTTCTTGATGCCAAGCAAAGTTGAGTACCTTTTCATGTGTCTATTGGCCTTTTGGATGTCTTCTTTGGAAAAATGTCTGTTGATGTCTTCTGCCCATTTCTTGATTGGATCATTTGTTCTTTGGGTGTTGTTTGATAAGTTCTTTATAGATTCTGGATACTAGACCTTTATCTGAAATGCCATTTGCAAATATTTTCTCCCATTCTGTCGGTTGTCTTTTGGTTTTCTTGACTGTTTCTTTTGCTGTGCAAAAGCTTTTGATCTTGATGAAGTCCCAATAGTTCATTTTTGCCCTTGCTTCCCTTGCCTTTGGCGATGTTTCAAGGAAGAAGTTGCTGCAGGCAAGATCAAAGAGGTTGCTGCCTGTGTTCTCCTCTAGGATTTTGATGGAGTCCTGTCTCACATTTAGGTCTTTCAACCATTTTGAGTCTATTTTTGTGTGTGGTGTGAGGAAATGGTCCAGTTTCATTCTTCTGCATGTGGCTGTCCAATTTTCCCAACGCCATTTGTTGAAGAGGCTGTCTTTTTTCCATTGGACCTTCTTTCCTGCTTTGTTGAACATTAGTTGACCATAGAGTTGAGGGTCCATTTCTGGGCTCTCGATTCTGTTCCATTGATCTATGTGTCTGTTTTTGTGCCAGTACCATACTGTCTTGATGATGACAGCTTTGTAATAGAGCTGGAAGTCTGGAATTGTGATGCCACCAGCTTTGGTTTTCTTTTCAACATTCCTCTGGCTATTCGGGGTCTTTTCTGGTTCCATACAAATTTTAGGATTATTTGTTCCATTTCTTTGAAAAAAGTGTATAGTATTTTGATAGGGATTGCCTTAAATGTGTAGATTGCTCTAGGTAGCATTGACATATTCACAATATTTATTCTTCCAATCCATGAGCATGGAACGTTTTTCCATTTCTTTGTGTCTTCCTCAATTTCTTTCATGAGTATTTTATAGTTTTCTGAGTACAGATTCTTTGCCTCTTTGGTTAGATTTATTCCTAGGTATCTTATGGTTTTGAGTACAATTGTAAATGGAATCAACTCCTTAATTTCTCTTTCTTCTGTCTTGGTGGTTGTGTATAGGAATGCCCATGATTTCTATGCATTGATTTTATATCCTGCCACTTTACTGAATTCCTGTATCAGTTCTAGCAGTTTTGGGGTGGAGTCTTTTGGGTTTTCCACATAAAGTATCCTATCATTTGCAAAGAGTGAGAGTTTGACTTCTTCTTTGCTGATTCAGATGCTTTTTATTTCTTTCTGTTGTCTGGTTGCTGTGGCTAGGACCTCTAGTACCATGTTGAAAAGCAGTGGTGATAGCGGACAACCCTGCTGTGTTCCTGACCTTAGGAGGAAAGCTCTCAGTTTTTCCCCATTGAGAATATTATTCGCTGTGGGTTTTTCATAGATGGCTTTTATGATATTGAGGTATGTAACCTCTATGCTTATACTCTGAAGAGTTTTGATCAAGAAATTTTGCTGTACTTTGTCAAATGCTTTTTCTGCATCTATTGAGAGGATCACATGGTTCTTGTTCTTTCTTTTATTAATGTATTATATCACATTGATTGATTTGCGGATGTTGAACCACCTTGCAGCCCAGGGATAAGTCCCACTTGCTCGTGTGAATAATCCTTTTAATGTACTGTTGGATCGTATTGGCTACTATTTTGGTGAGAATTTTTGCATGCGTGTTATTCAGGGATATTGATATGTAATTCTCCTTTTTGATAGGGTCTTTGTCTGGTTTTGGGATCAAGGTAATGGTGGCCTCATTAAACGAGTTTGGAAGTTTTCCTTCCATTTCTATTTTTTGGAACAGTTTCAGAACAACAGGTATTAATTCTTCTTTAAACGTTTGGTAGAATTCCCCTGGGAAGCCATCTGGCCCTGGGCTTTTGTTTCTTGGGAGATTTTTGATGACTGCTTCAATTTCCTTAGTGGTTATGGGTCTGTTCAGGTTTTCTATTTCTTCCTGGTTCAGTTTTGGCAGTTTATACATCTCTAGGAATGCATCCATTTCTTCCAGATTATCTAATTTGCTGGCATAGAGTTGCTCATAATATGTTCTTACAATTGTTTGTATTTCTTTGGTGTTGGTTGATCTGATCTCTCCTCTTTCATTCATGATTTTATTTATTTGGGTCATTTCTCTTTTCTTTTTGATAAGTCTGGCCAGGGGTTTATCAATCTTGCTAGTTCTTTCAAAGAACCAGCTCCTAGTTTCATTGATCTGTTCTACTGTTGTTTTGGTTTCTATTTCATTGATTTCTGCTCTGATCTTTGTTATTTCTCTTCTCCTGCTGGGTTTAGGCTTTATTTGCTGTTCTTTCTCCAGGTCCTTTAGGTGTAGGGTTCGGTTGTGTATTTGAGACCTTTCTTGTTTCTTGAGAAAGGCTAGTATTGCTATATAGTTTCCTCTTAGGACTACCTTTGCTGCATCTCAAAGATTTTGAACAGTTGTGTTTTCATTTTCATTGGTTTCCATGAATTTTTAAAATTCTTATTTAATTTCCTGGTTGACACATTCATTCTTTAGTAGGATGCTCTTTAGCCTCCATGTATTTGAGTTCTTTCTGACTTTCCTCTTGTGATTGAGTTCTAGTTTCAAAGCATTGTGGTCTGAAAATATGCGGGGAATGATCCCAATCTTTTGGTACCTGTTGAGATCTGATTTGTGACCTAGGATGTGATCTATTCTTGAGAATATCCCAAGGGTACTGGAGAAGAACTTGTATTCTGTTGCTTTGGGATGGAATGTTCTCAATATATCTGTGAAGTCCAGTTGGTCCAATGTGTCTAAAGTCTTTATTTCCTTGTTGAACTTTTGCTTAGATGATCTGTCCATATCAGTGAGGGGGCTGGTAACGGCCCCTAGTATTATTGTGTTTTTGTTAATGTGTTTCTTTGCTTTTGCTATTAATTGGCTTATATACTTGGCTGCTCCCATGTTAGGAGCATAGATATTTACAATTGTTAGAGCTTCTTGTTGGATAGACCCTTTCAGTCTGATATAGTGTCCCTCCTCATCTCTCATTTTAGTCTTTGGTTGAAAATCTAATTTGTCTGATATAAGGATTGCCACCCAAGCTTTCTTCTGGTGTTCATTACCATGGTAAATGGTTTTCCACCCCCTCACTTTCAATCTGGAGGTGTCTTTCGGTCTAAAATGAGGCTCTTTCAGACAGCATATCAATGGGTCTTGTTTTTTTATCCAGTCCTGATGCCTGTGTGCTTTGATTGGGGCATTTAGCCATTTTTATTCAGGGTAACTATTGAATGATAGGAATTTAGTTCCATTGTATTGCCTGTAAGGTGACTGTTACTGTATATTGTCTGTATTCCTTTCTGGTCTATGTTACTTTTATGCTCTCTCTTTGCTTAGAGGACCCCTTTCAATATTTCTTGTAGGGCTGGTTTCGTGTTTGCAAATTCCTTTAGTTTTTGTTTGTCCTGGAAGCTTTGTATCTGTCCTTCTATTTTCAATGACAGCCCAGCTGGATATAGTATTCTTGGCTGCATATTTTTCTCATTAATGCTCTCAATATATCATGCCAGTCTTTTCTGGCCTGCCAGGTCTCTGTGGATAGGTCTGTTGCCAATCTAATATTTGTAGGTTACAGAGCTCTTGTCCCAAGCTGCTTTCAGGATTTTCTCTTTGTCTCTGAAACTCGTAAGTTTTCCTATTAGTAGTCGGGGTGTTGACCTATTTTTATTTATTTTAAGGGGGTTCTCTGTGTCTCCCAGATTTTGATGCCTGTCTCCTTCCCCAAATTAGGGAAGTTTTCTGGTATAATTTGCTCCAATATACCTTCTGCCCCTCTCTCTCTTTCTTCTTCTTCTGGGATCCCAATTATTCTAATATTATTTTGTCTTATGGTATCATTTATCTCTCAAATTCTGCCCTCGTGATACAGTAGTTGTTTATCTCTTTTTCTCAGCTTCTTTATTCTCCATCATTTGGTCTTCTATATCACTAATTCTGTCTTCTGCCTCATTTATCCTAGCAGTTAGAGCCTCCATTTTTGATTGCTCTATCATTAATAGCCTTTTTGATTTTGACTTGGTTAGATTTTAGTTCTTTTTTTTCTCCAGAAAGGGTTTCTCTAATATCTTTCCTGCTTTTTTTAAGCCCAGCTAATATCTTTAAAATCATCATTCTGAACTCTAGTTCCTACATCTTACTAATCCATATCCATATTGATAAGGTCCCTGGCAGTCGGTACTGCCTCTTGTTCTTTTTGTTGAGGTGACTTTTTCCATCTTGTCATTTTGTCTAGAGGAAAATAGATGAATGAGAGAACAAAATGCTAACAGGGTAACAATGACCCCAGAAAAATATACGCTAAACAAATCAGAAGTGACCTGAAACCAGGGGAAAAGAAAGGGAAAGAAAGAAAAAAGAAAAAGATAAAAAAATAATCTGATCAAATATGGTCAGGCTGGTGAATAGATCAGTGCCACACATTAGATTTTGGCTGTATTTTGGTCTGTTAGAAGAAACCTCCTCCCAATATTTTAAAGAAAGATAGCTTATATATGTGCAAAAATAACAGTAAATACGATGAAGGGATGGAATATGAATGCAAAGATGAAAATTATAAAAGATTTTGTAAAAGAAATTTATAAGATAAGAAGTTGGTTGAAAAAAGAAAGAAGAGAAATTTAAAAAAAGGGGGGGAGAGAATGTGATCAGGCAGGAAACTAGAACAAACCATACACTAGAGTTTTAGGGTATATTTGGTCTGTTAGAAGAAACTGTATCCCAAAAGTTTAAAGAGAGAACAACTTACATATATACCAAAAATAAGGTTAACTACTATGAAGGGATAGAATATGACTCTAAAAATGAAAAATAAAAAAGATTTTTAAAAAAAGGGATTGATAAGATGTTGGTTGGAAAAGGGAAAAAGAAAAATTCCCCCCAAAAAATAGAAAATTAGAAAAATTAACTTTGAAAGCCTAAAGCATCATGGGGAAAAAGCCATGAATTCTATGTGCTGTATTCCCCTAGTCCTGGAGTTCTGCCATTCTCATTGATCGGTAAACTTGGTCTTGACTGGGTGTTTTTGCTGATCTTATCAGGGAGGGACCCATTGCAGTAATTCTCAAATGTCTTTGCTAGAGGTGGAATTGCCCCGCTCTTGTCAGGGACCAGGCTGTGTAATCTGCTTGGGTTTGCTCTTGGGAGCTTTTGTGCCCTGCAAGCTCTCCATACAGCTTTGGAGGACGAGAGTGAAAATGGCCGCCTCCCCATCTCCACCCCAGAGGAGCGAAGAACTTGGGGCCCCACTCCTCAGTGCACCCCCAGAGAAAAGCAGTCAATCACTCCCTTCTCCCTGGTCTCTGGCTGCACTCATTGCTCACCTGCCCATGACCCAGCATTTGTATCTCTGGTACACGACCCCCTTTGGAGTCTCCCAAACCAGCAGATTCCTGCGGTGCACTCCTGTGCCACTCCTCCCGGGGGAGGAAGGGGAGTCTCCCTGGATCTGCTGCTTGTTGGGTCCCTGCTGGAAGAGCAGTGACCCGACTGTGCCGCAGATCACAGTTTATGGCAACCCTGAGCTGAAAGCCCACTCCTCGGCTCCATCTCTGCAGCCGGCTTTTTTGCTTCTATACCTGGGAGCTCTGCCGCACTCAGGCACCCCCAGTCTTTCTGTGACCCCAAGGGTCTGAGGCCACACTGTCCCACTGGGGGTTCCACCCCCCACTTAGCCACTGGAGTGATGTCCCTCATCGGAGCAGACTTCTAAATGTTCCAATTTTGTGCTCTGGGTCTCTATTACTTGCGGGTAGCTGTCTGACAGAGGCTCCCTCCCCCTGCCATCTATCTTCCCAAATATTACCTCGGATTCACTTCTCTGCACCTCCTACCTTCCAGAAAGTGGTCACTTTTCTGTTCAGAGAGTTGTTACCATTCTTTTCTTCAATCTCCTGTTGAGTTCGTAGGTGTTCCAAATGGTTTGATCCCTATCGAGCTGAATTCCTTTGACCAGACGAAATTTAGGTCTCTTACTCCTCCACCATCTTGCTCCTCCCACTCTTTAGTAATATATTTTATTTAACCCAAGTATATCCAAAAATACTACCATTTCAACATGCACTTAATATGAAAAGAAATGAGATATTTTAGATTCTTTGATATACTTCTTCAGTTAACATATTAAAATGTGGCACATGGCACATTTCAAGCACTCAGTGGCTACATGTGACTACTGTGTGTCATATTTCTTGGCCAGTACAGTTCTAAATGAAAGGCAAAATTTATTTCAATTTAATAATCTACAGTGTACACAATGCTGTACAAAGTATTGATAAAATATATGAGATTCAACTGGGTAGCCAGGAGAATATAAAAAAGCAATTTCATCTCTGAAGATTTCCTGGAAACACCATTGGGTAATTTAGTAAAGCTCTATTTGTTTATTACATCCTTGAAAGTGGATGTAGGTCTCAAAAATCCTGTTGGTAACAAGAATACGTTCATCATTAAATGGAAAACAGTAGGGAGGCTTTTGGTTAGAAACTGCATACCCAAGTTTCTTTCTGCAGGCAAAGAAATTATTAGTTTATCAGTTTTGTTGTTCAATGACCCATATCAATGGTGCTCCTTCTGAATGGTCTTCATCAGTTTAATTATCACAAAATTCCCACACTATATAAGAATCTGGTTATGTGCTCTTCTTTCCTCCTCATGTTCAACAATCCACATATAGCAATTTTCTAGGTCAGCGCCTGCCTTTTAGAATGCCTGGTGAAAAACAACAATTAAAAATACCGAGTGCTAGAAGGGATATGGAACAACTGAAACTCCTGCTGTGTTCATGGGAATAGAAAATGGCACAGCCACTGTGGAAAACAGTTTCCTATAAAATTAAACATATATTTACCACCTAACCCAGCAATCCCACTCTGAGGTATTTACTGAAGTGTATGAAAATTCGAGTTTGCACAAGTCAAGAATTTCCAGGAATTAGAGATGGGGGAATGCAATGACCATGAAAAAGCACAGGAAAATTTTTTGAGGTGATAGAACACTTCTTTATCTTGATTGTTTTGATAGTTATATAATTGTAGGCATTTTCTAGACTCATAGAGTCATACATAAGAAAGATTGATCTTTACTGTAGATATTAGTAAAAGAAGAATGTATTGGGTTACTATTAAATGCTAGGACCAAAGGGGGAAAAAGGTAAAAGAGTATAAATATGATACAATACCAGTTCATACAAAGTAATGGGATTTGACCTGGAAACCAATATTGCTTTGGGTTAATTCAACTCAATAAATGCATATTGATTACCTACCTTGTGTCAGATAGTGTTCTTGGCCCATGGATAGCTAGTAAGACAGTTGCTGACTTCAAGAAACAATGTACTTTTTTTATGACATATGCAGGCTTATAATTAACATTTTTATAATTTATTCTCAAGTAAGTAAATAGAGTTCTAAGCATGTTTGCTTTAAAGCAAACCCAAGAGGGGGCACCTGGGTAGCTCGGTCAGTTAAGTGTCTGACTCTTGATTTCAGGGCAGGTCATGATCTCAGCATCGTGAGATGGAGCTTCCATTGAGCTTCCCCCCCCTCTTTTGAGCCCCATGTGGAGCTCTACATCATGGGGGCTCTGCACTCAGTGGGGTGTCTGCTTCTCTCCTTCTCCCTCTCCCTCTGCCCCTCCCCCTGCTCATGTTCTCTTGTGCATGTGGGCGTGCGTGCTCTCTCTCTCTCTCTCAAATAAAGAAATCTTTAAAGCAAACTGTTCAGAGTTCCCTTAGAGTGAATTCACTGGGAAGTAGGTGATATTATGTAGAAGGGTGTCTTGGTACTAGCAGTAATAGGAAAAGGCCCATCATGGGAAAGGGTGTGCTAAGATATATCATATATCTCTAGTGCTGATGATTTTGTATGAGATTCAACTTGACTGATAGCTACTTAATCCCGGGTGAATGGCTTGTTACCTAGTAATGAAACCACTTACTCTGATGATGGAAGCTTTTGCAATCCTGCAATCAGCCCAATAAGGTCATTCCTGATGGGAATGAAGCAGGAGTTATGGCACAAGTGAATATTCAGAGAGTGACAAAAGCATTATCTCACAGTGCAACACCCTCTGGGTGTCTTACAGTTATACCCCTATGTGCTTTATACCAATACCATTTTCTTTATCCGCTCCTCGTGTTCTGCCCCTGAGTTTTATGCTGTCTCATCTTTTCATTGTGTTTTTCTCTGAAGGGAGTAGACCTGTGGGACATCCAGGTAGAAAATAACCTTATATTTGTATAATGCTTAATGGCTATGGAGCAGTTTAATTTTTTTTATCTTATTTTATTTAAATTCAATTAGTTGACATATAGTGTATCATTAGGTTCAGATGCAGAGTTCAGTTAATCATCAGTTGCATATAAAACCCAGTGCTCATTACATCACATGCCCTCCTTAATGCCCATCACCGTTTCCCCATCCCCCCCCTGACCTGCCCTCCAGCAACCCTCATTTTGTTTCCTATAGTTAAGAGTCTCTTATGTTTGTCTCCCTCTCTGATTTTGTCTCATTTTATTTTTCCCTCCTTTCCTCTATGGTCCTCTGTTTTGTTTCTTAAATTCCACGTATGAGTGAAACCATATGATAGTTGTCTTTCTCTGATTGTCTTATTTTGCTTAGCATAATACCCTCTAGTTCCATCCACATCCTTGTAAATGTTACTATTTCATCCTTTTTGATGGATGAGTAATATTCCACTGTGTGTGTGTGTGTGTGTGTGTGTGTGTGTGTGTGTGTGTGTGTGTGTGTATACCACCTCTTCTTTATCCGTTTATTTGTTGATGGACCTCTGGGCTCTTTCCATATTTTGGCTATTGTGGACATTGCTGCTGTCAACATTGGGGTTCAGGTGCCCCTTCGGATCATAATGTTTGTATCCTTTGGGTAAATACCCAGTAATACAATTGGTGGGTTGTAGGATAGCTCTATTTTTAACTTCTTAAGGAACTTCCATACTGTTTTCTAGAGTGGCTGTGCCAGTTTGCATTCCCACCAACAGTGTGAGTATGTTCCCCTTGCTCTGCTTCCTCGCCAACATCTGTCATTTCCTGACTTGTTCATTTTACCCATTCTGACTGGTGTGAGGTGGTATCTCATTGTGGTTTTGATTTGTATTTCCCTGATACCGAGTGATGTTGAGCATTTTTTCATGTGTCTGTTGGTCATTTCTGTGTCTTCTTTGGAGAAATGTCTGTTCATGTCTTCTGCACATTTCTTGACTGTTTTCTGTTTGTTTGTTTGTTTATTTTTTGGGTGTTGAGTTTGAGAAGTTCTTTATAGATTTTGGATACTAGCCATTTATCTGATAAGACATTTGCAAAAATCTTCTCCCATTCCAAAGGTTGCCTTTAGTTTTGTTGATTGTTTTCTTTGCTGTGTGAAAGCTTTTTGTCCTGATGAAGTCCCAAGAGTTCATTTTTGCTTTTGTTTCTCTCGCCTTTGGAGATGTGTGTAGCAAGAAGTTGCTGCAGCCAAGATCAAAGAGGATCCTGCCTGTGTTCTTCTCTAGGATTTTGATGGACTCCTGTCTCACATTGAGGTCTTTCATCCATTTTGAGTTTATCTTTGTGTATGGTATAAGGAAATGGTCCAGTTTCATTCTTTTGCATGTGGCTGTCCAATTTTCCCAACACCATTGTTGAAGAGACTTTTTTCCATTTGATATTCTTTCCTGCTTTGTCCACGATTAGTTGGCCATGGAGTTGAGGGTTCATTTCTGGGCTCTCTATTCTGTTCCATTGATCTATGTGTCTGTTTTTATGTCAGTACCATATGGTCTTGATGGTCACAGCTTTGTAATATAACTTGAAGTCTGGAATTATGAAGCCACCAGCTTTGGTTTTCTTTTTCAACATTCCTCTGGCTATTTGGGGCCTTTTCTGGTTCCTTACAAATTTTAGGATTATTTGTTTCAGCACTGTTAAAAACATTGATGTTATTTTGATAGGGATTTTATTGAATGTATAGATTGCTCTGGGTAACATTGACATTTTAACAATATTTATTCTTCCAATCCATGAGCATGGAATATTTTTCCAACTCTTTGCATCTTCCTCAATTTCTTTTATAATTGTTCTGTAGTTTTCAGAATACATATCCTTTACCTCTTTGGTTAAGTTTATTCCTAGGTATCTTAACGGTTTTTGGTGAAATTGTGAATGGGATTAATTCCTTAATTTTTCTTTCTTCTCTCTCATTGTTAGTGTATAGAAATGCAACTGACTTCTGTGCACTGATTTTATATACTGCAACTTTGCTGAATTCCTGTATGAGATCTAGCAATTTTTTGGTGGAGTCCTTTGGGTTTTCCACATAAAGTATCATGTCATTTGTAAAGAGAGAGAATTTGACTTTTTCTTTGCCAATTTGGATGCCTTTTATTTCCTTTTGTTGTCTGATTGCCGAGACTAGGACTTCTCGTACTATGTTGAACTGTTGAACAACAATGGTGAGAGTGGACATCCCTGTCTTGTTCCTGACCTTAGGAGAAAAGTTCTTGGTTTTTGCCCATTGAGAATGATATTTGCTGTGGGCTGTTTGTATATGGCTTTTATGATATTAAGTTTCCTCTATCCCTACACTGTGGAGAGTTTTAATCAGGAAAGGATGATATATTTTGTCAGATGCTTTTTCTGCATCTACTGAGAGGATCATATGGTTCTTGTCCTTTCTTTTACTAATGTGGTGTATCATGTTGATTGATTTGTGGATATTGAACCACCCTTGCAGCCCAGGAATGAATCCCACTTAATCCTGGTGAATAACCCTTTTAATGTACTGTTGGATGCTATTGGTTAGTATCTTGTTGAGAATTTTTGCATCCATGTTCATCAGGGATATTTGTCTGTAATTGTCCTTTCTGGTAAGATCTTTTGTTTTGGGTTCAAGTAGAGCACTTTAATTTTTTTAAATCCTCAAAACCATGCTGTATGGTAAATAAAGGTGATATTATTATTTCAGTTGTAGGAAGAAACAGGAGTATAGAACGGTTGTAAGTTGTCCAAGTTGCCCAAAACAAGCATGTGATGGAATCAGTTCTCAGTTTTGAATCTTCTGATCCCTAAGTCCAGTGCACTTTCACCTCTATCATGATACCTTGTTACTAATTGTCCTGGCTTTTGGTCTAAGTAGCTATGAATGGTGACATAATTTTGTTTCATTTTAAATGATATTCCTGAGTACAGGATACAGATCCCACATGCCCAAATCATCTTGAGCAAAATGCCCATGAATATGAGTTACACAGATCCAGTGTTAAATGAAGGAATTATGTCTATTTCCTTCTTTGATCCAAATACTATATAACAATTGCCTTTGTGTCACTTGATTTGTTAATATACAGTTCAGATGGAATAGGACATAGAACCAAGGGCATTAAGGTGGCAGTTGTCTGATCTACATTTAAGTGGCTATGTTGGGTGGAGGGGCAGAGGAAGAGAGAATCTTAAGCAGAGTCCACACTGAGTGCAGAGCTGATGCAATGCTTGATCCCACCATTCTGAGATCATGACCTGAGCTGAAACCAAGAGTCAGACACAACCAACTGCAGCACCCAGGCACCCCTGAACTGTTTTTACATGGTCTGAGTTTCCTATATAAGTCTCTACTTCCAACAGCTGTGACCCTGGAAATTTTATGTCCACTCAGATTTTTCCTGCTTTCAAACACCTTTCAAAGAATCTATCAAATTGGTAACTAGTTGGTAGGCTTGTAGAAATACTGATTTTAACCAATGTAAGTGATAGTTACCATGATACAGTTATTTGAGGAAAAACGGAAAGGCTCTTGTAGGCCTGAACTATCATGTCACTGGAATATATACCTGTTGTTAAAATTCTCACATTTTTTTCTTCTTGGCTTTAATGTATCTGCTGTAGGTGTGGAGGAAAAAATATAAGATATTCGGCCAGTGTCATCTACTAATAAGTTAGTATTTATTAAGCAAGTATTTAGTTTATACTTCTATGAAAAGAGACTATGAAATTAGCTATATATATATAACTATATATAGAGACTATAAAAATAGCTACCCCTTATTAATTATTTAGTAAAGATGAACCTTTAATACATTATTTCCTTTACTTCCACAACAACTTTATAAGGAAATTTTGAATGAGGGACCGAGACTTAGAGATTAAATAATATGTTTAACTAAAAAATGGTAGAGCCAGAATTCCAATCCAGATTTACCTTTGCTGTGATTCTGTGGGCAAGACACAGCCCTTGTACTCAAGTAGATTCAAATGTACAAGGGATCCTGAGAAAAGATAAGCAAGTGGAGAAATAATAGTTCATGGCAGATATGATGGGATCTGTAGGAGGACAATGAGCAAATATGTCTTGAGATTTGACAAGAAGCATAACTCTTACCTAGGCTAAAAACAGAAGAGGCTTCATGGAGGATGTGGCATCAGAGGTGGGCTTGGAAGGAAAGTTAGGACTATTGCGGCATATAGGGATGTTTATCTGTAGACTATAAATATGCTTAAATAGAAATGTTGATTCTGCATTATCAGCAGAGAACAAAACATGAAAATTCTGGCTCCTGAAGTTTGATTGGAATCCTTTATTCACCCATGGGTCAAAGCTGAGAGCTAGCACTCTCACATGTGCTCTCTCTCTGTCTCTCTTTCTCTCTGTCAAACAGGCACACACACACACACACACACACATACACACACACAGAGACACACACACACACATGCATGCATGCATTCATGCACAGATAATCCTAGTGATTGTGTGCATACATATACACATGGTATAATTAGTATGATTTAAAAAATTATCCTCTTCAAAATGTCCTTGTTCTCAGGAGGAGTACTTAAAGGCAAAGGAACATGGTGTCTGCCACTTAAAAATGATCCAATAAAAAAGAGTGTATACATGTATATATAATACATATATTATATGTTATATATGGACCATTTTTTTTAAAGATTTTATTTATTTATTTGACAGAAAGAGACACAGTGAGAGAGGGAACACAAGCAGGGGGAGTGGGAGAGGGAGAAGCAGGCTTCCCGCGGAGCAGGGAGCCTGATGTGGGGCTCATCCCAGGACCCTGGGATCATGACCCGAGCCGAAGGCAGATGCTTAACGACTGAGCCACCCAGGCACCCCTATATGGACCATTCTTAAGAAAGAATAAAGTAGAGTGTATGGATGTATGTATGAATGGATAGATAGAAAAATGGGTAGAGGGGGGCGGCTGGGTGGCTCAGTCGTTAAGTGTCTGCCTTCCGCTCAGGTCGTGATCCTGGGGTCCTAGAATCCAGTCCTGCATCAGGCTCCCTGCTCAGTGGGAAGTCTGCTTCTCCCTCTCCCTCTCCCTCTGCTTGTGTTCCCTCTCTCGCTGTTTCTCTCTCTCTCTCTGTCAAATAAATAAATAAAATCTTTAAAAAAAAGAAAAAGAAAAATGGTGGAGGGAGAGGAGGAAGGAAAGAGAGAGAGAGGGAGAGAGACAGAGACAGATATAGAAAGACAGAGAGAATAACATGTGAAACATATTAACTGTTAGTACATATGGGTTCCAAGTGAAGCATATGTCAGTGTTCCTTATACCATAACTCTTCTTTCATATTTTCCGTTAAAAGTTGTGAGACAACATGGACGATATAAAAATGGCAAAAGAGGTAAATAAAGACCACCCATAAGCCCCCAGTCTGATATAGCCACATTAACATATTATAACATTTGAATGAATTCTCTTCCAGTCTTTTTTTCTAGATATGTGGATCTTTTTGCCTAATTTTGTCATAAAATTGTATGTACATCTTTACAACATGCTGTTTTTCATTTAGCATTGTACACCAAGCATTTTATCACATCAGTAAAATTCCTAAGTCCAGTCCATTCTTAAGAGGAAGGGAATTAGGTTCTACCTTTGAAGAGAAAAGTGACATAGAATTTGTGGACATATATAAAAACCGCCACAGTTACCTTTACCCCTCTAAGTTTCACAGAGCAGGGGGATTGTCAGGATGGGAATCATTCTGTAGTAAATGTTGATTCAGTGAGGACTAAACTTTTGGGGTCTAAAATAGATCTGAGGGATCTAGGTCAGCCTAAGTAATTACATATCTCTAGCACCTTGCACCATGTAAACACTACAATACATGGTAAACACTACGTATGTTGAATGGTAAGGATGGAAAGATTGATTGAATCTGGGTAGATAATGGCTGGATGAATGGATGTCAACTTTTAGGATCCCAAACCATAATTAAACAAATCCTTCAAATAGGTGATTCAGTGACCAATCTGGTTGTATTTGGTTCTGAATTACTTCTTTAACAATAAGACAACTCATTTCAAAATAGGTCACAAAACTCAAACATTGTGGAAAGCCAGGTTGAAACTCTCATGTATATGCTGTTCAGGATTTGTAACCAGCAAGTAGATCCTATAGTCAGGAGCAAGTCAAAGGCCTACATGCTCTAGATATTATTAGGAGACAGCCATTGCTTTTGAGCAGCAGAAAATGTTCTCACCCTCCAGGCTCAGCAAATTCATATGGGAGGAAAGGTGACTGTTACTGTTCTATCTTCCTTTCCTTTTTCACCAGCTTGAATCACTTGCTATTTTTGAAAAGTTACTTCCTGTCTAGCGAGATGCAGTTAATGGCAGAGCAGCAAATTTCTCACTCATCAATCTGAACTAGCAGGTCTAAACCAGCATAACACTTTTGAGAGAGCTGGTGAGAAAAAACGGAATGTCATCAGATTGGACGTCTTTGAAAGGTTTTTGCAGCACATGGTTAGTTTTCTGAAGAGTGAAAAGCAAGCCTTGGGGTGACAGCATTCTGTTGCTTGGGTAAAGAGTTCTGAGAAATCCATTGAGCTTCCCTTTAAAGGGGATATTGAGCAAGTCTTGGAACTTGCCTCAAAGTTTCTGTTCTGAAGACACTGGATTAAACATGCTGTTAGAATATATTTTTAATCTAGAGAAATTATTCCACAGTTAAATAAAGGCAATTTTCAGCAATTTATTTTATTTAGCATATATTTAAGGCACTCTTACTAGATACTTGCTGGTGTGCTAAGCCCTGGGGATACAGGGTGAATAAGAGAGAAATAGCGTCTGCCTCCATAGACATTCAGGTCCACCTTTTTATTCCTGACTGAAAACTCAGTATCAAACTCACAAAAAGGCCTTTCCTTTTGAGCTTTTCTTGGTCTTGCCCAGAAATGGAGGAGAACTTGATTGTGATGGATTTTTTGCAACACTTGATCTGAGGGAAATTAGCTATCATGTTATAAGGACAATTCAAGGAACTCTGTGGAGAAGCCCACATGGTTAGGAACCTCCAGCTAGACTCAAACTCAGCAAAAACTATAAAGTTGAGACTAAGTGTACCCCTTCAGATGAACTTGGCTCTGCCACAGACCCAGTGACTTCAGCATAAAGGAACTTCTAAAGGGAAGGGGTGTACTGTTTTCTGTTTAGTCAGGTGGCTGCCATGGTAACACTGTGAACTGTATACAGCCATAAGTTTAGATAGAATTTTTCATATTGCAAAAGGTAGAAGCCCAAACACTGAGTTGTCCTTAGGAGCAGTCATAGGGAAGCTCAAATAATGGCACCAGGCCAAGTTTCTCAGCTTTGCTTCCTTTGGATATGAGCTATCTCATAGCATCCCTCGGTGTCATTCTCTTCATGGTAATGAGATAGCTGCATCCTCAGCAGCATCATATTCTCACACCCTGATCCAGAGGAAGAGTAGAAGCTTTTCTTTCCAAAAGCCTCAGCAAGCAGCACCTGGAATCCTACTGCTCTGATTGGTTTACATGCCTATTTTTGAACCAGTCATGGTGGGTAGGATACGTTAACTGGCCTAAAACCAGTCAGAACTCTTCCCTGAAGCTAGATGGGACCAATCCCGCCCAAGCTACCCACTAAGGTTAAGGGACAGGTGATTTTTTAAAGGAAATTCAGGCACTAAGAGGAAAAGGAGAGACTACGCATGCCTTTCCTGTGGTGTTTGTTGTCTTTGGCATCCTCAGCCTTCTTTTAATTTCTTTTTTAAAATAGCTTTATTTTTTTAGAACAGTTTTAGACATACAGAAAAATTGTAAGCTGGCACAGAGGGTTCCCAATATACTGTACACCCAGTTTCCCTTATTATTAACATCTTACATTAGATGGTAATAAACCAATATTTGATACCTTATTATTAAGTAAGGTCCATAATTTATCCAGATTTTCTTATTTTTCATCTAATGTCCTTCTTCTATTCCTGAATCCCATTCTGGATATAGCATTATAGTTAGCTATCATGTCTTCTTAGGCTCCTCTGTGCAGTTTCTCAGACTTTCCTTGGTAGCCTACTCCTTCACCTTGTAACTTAAATCAAGTGTTACCTTTATCAAATCAATGTGTCCAGCTCATAGTAGGAGTTGAAGAAATTACTTGTTGGATAGCTGAATTAAGAAAAGCTGACCTTTATAGTCCCAGGTCCTTTTATGGCTTTAGAATTTTCCCTCTAGGGGGATTTGCATCTTAAACTGGAATTTAATTTAAATCCGAGTAGATGATGCTCTAAGCATAAAATTACAGGTTCAGTTGGGGGAGGTGGTGGTGATGGGATTGGAGGAGAAGGAATGTTTTTTAGCCATTAGGGATTTCATGGCACATTTGAATTCATACTATAGAGACAGGCTTATGTAAAGTCTCATGTCGTAGGTAAAACTTTGACATAATAGAAGATAGTATTCAGAAGATAACAACTGTGTGGGATGTTTGGGAGGGAAAATTATTAAAGAAATAACAGCTACTACAGGTAACTTTCCTTATCCTATCTAAGAAAAGGTAAATTTGGAAAGGGAGGCTGGGGCTATTGGAGATGATAAGTGGTGAGTATTAATTAATTATTAATTAATATATCTTTCATAGACCCCGAGGCTGGGGAGAAGTACTGATAATTTCTTAAGCCTGGTTTATCTGTCTGTAATTAACAAATTAATGTTTAGCCCTTCACAAGTTTACTAACAGCCAGCTATACCTTTAGCTCTGGGACATCTAAGTCTAGGATGGTTCTAGCAAATTATGGCTCGTTTCATCATTTTACGCTGCCCATATTCATCCTCTGGCACTAGAGGGAGATAGTGACAGGCAATTCCTGAAACTAACAGAGAACCCGAGTGAAGCTCTAAAAATGAATTGCATGGAATTTGCTGCCCTAGGGCAGTTAGTGTTTAGTTTTGGTGAAGGGTAGGAGTCTTACGAGAAGACTCAGGTTGGGGTAAGTCAGGGAGGCTGTCAGTGGCTTCCCCCTTCCGTAAACAGGTATAGAATCTTTTAAGGGGCCAATCTCAGGCTCAAACTAGACCCTGAGTACCCCTGTGAAGTAGGAAAAACTGGTGTTCCATGTCCCAGTTATTCTTTTCCCAGCTCCTTCCTTATTGCTGATTCTGATTCCACCCTCCTCAAGCTGTAGGGCCTTTATGCTAAGGTTTTCACACACTGTTTCCCTTTCAAAACCTACTCTTAGGAAAAGGTCTAACAAACCCATTTATATCAGAATATGAATATCTGCAAATGCTTGACCTTCGTCAAGAAATGAACCTCTAGTTGCAGAATTTCAGACATCATGCAGTATGGCTAGGGTGTGGAGGGTGGGTACAGTTTTAGGTAGGATCCCTCTTATCCCAATGCTCCTGAAATGTGGCCTTAAGTACCCAAATCCCACCTTGTGTATGACCAGAGCTGAGAAGGGAGGTCAGGATTAGTACCCTGCTCAGCTACAGTGACTTGGAGAAAGCCTCTTCTTTCCTAAGTGAGACTTTTCTATTTCTTTCAACATATTATTGAAGAAAACAGCCACTTGTCTCACTGCTCTGTATTTCAGGTGCACGTGTTTAGTTCAGTGAGTATTTTCTGAGCACCTGCTTCTTCCAGGTGTTGTGTGAAGCTCTGAGCTAGGTAAGGTAGCACTGACATCCCAGGCTTCTGGTCTCATCTGGGATGCCTACACAGGAAAAAGTTATTCTGCCAGGAGACCCATTAGGTAGTTCATTCTTCTCTGGCTACAGAAGAAGTGAAGGACAGAGTGAAGCTGGGAGATGAGGGGTGAATCCTGACTGGGAAGGACTGCTACCGAAGCAGCTGGAAGTTTAGCAGTGCCTTGTTGGATTAGACAGGAAAAGATGGAGAAAAGAAAAATAATTCCCAGCATAAAATCTATTCATGAGTTGCATGACCTGGTGAGGCTATAGTCTGAGAAGCACAGAAAGGAGGGAAAGGGAGAGAATTATCAGCAAATTCTTGGGGCTGGTAAGGATCCAGCACTGAACTCAGACAGCCCTAGGTCCCAGGTTTGGTTTCATTGTTTGCCAGCATTATAACCTTGGACATTTTGTTAAATTTTCTGTGCCTCATTTTCTTATCTGTAAAAATGGGGATAATAGTAGTAGCTAACTTATACGCTTGATGTCAGGATTAAAAGAGATATCTAGGATATATTCTTGGAAGTTTATGACACATGGCAATGTCTCAAAGAGTATTCTTGTATAGTTAGGGTACCAGTAGACATTGTATCAAATAAACCTACAAATTTCAGTTCTTAACAGAGGTCTATTTTTCCCTCATATAATGGTCCTATGAGGATGCTCCTGTTCTCAGGGGTTCTTCAATTCAGCGACTTCACCATCTTCTGGGATCTCAGAGCCTGTGGCATTTAGTCAGCGTATGGAGGTGGGAAAAACACAACCTTCTTAATCTTTACTCAGGCCTGAAGGCAATACATATAACTTAATGAGAACAGGTCCCATGGCCCTGCCTGGCTGGCAGCTGCTTCACAGAACAATTCTTTGCCCAGGAGGAGGAGCATGGGTTTTGGTGTACAATTAGCTGCCCTGACTCTGTTAGTTAGAAAGATGATGAAGAAAAGGGGGGGGGGGAGGAGGTTGAGGTCTGATCATTGAGTATCTTGGCTCTAGATTGAGGATCAAGATTTTGCCCAAACACATCATGATTTGGAGGGAGCAGCAATGATACCCCTATCATGGGCATCTGAAATTCATTGCTGTTTCTCATGTTCCCCCAGGTGGGAGTCTGACACTTCCTGAGGCCCAGGGAGCAAGTGGTCATCTTGTTTTCCCTGTCATCACCGAAATGAAGTGGGTGATGGGATTTATAGCTTATATAAGGCTTTTGAGTTGGTTTATTAGAATGAGTTCATGCAGAGGGTTAGCCAAATAGCCGTCCAAGTTGAAAAATAATAACACTGCAACTTTATCTCTGCTTTTATCTGAGGAGCTACAAAGCACTTTACAAAGCCTGACAGCCTCCCCCTGAGGTAACTAATATTATAGCTATTTTAACAGGGAGATTTTGTCTCTATTACAAGTTGGTATAAAGCTGTTCTGAAAACACTCTGGTCAAGGTTAAAAATTCTATTCAGGAAAAAGAAGCAGTTGGACACAAGCTCTGTTTTCCATTCTTCCCATTAGGGACTATATAGAGGTCTGTATTTTATCATTATGATGATTTTCTTGCCTGCATCTCTAGTACATTTCTTCATACAAGAGACCAATGGTACCACTGAAATGCTTTCAGACATTTTAGGAGAAAATTATTTCCCTTAAGAAGCTAAAATTTTCTCCCTAGAGGAATGACACTGTCCTATGAGTCCAGAGGGGTGAGAGCAAAATCTTCCCTCTTAACTAAGCTCACACGTGAATTTATGCTGAAAGCATTAGAGGGACTTTGCTGTTTAAGGTACCTTGGTAGATGATAATGTTTGGGAAGATCAGAATTTTGGCTCCTAAAGGCATACTCTCCCTGGGATATCTCTCTAGTTTATTTTTATTAATAATAATTACATGCTTTGGAGACAAACATCCTTCAGAATCCTGGCATTGCCATTCTCATCAAGGGCAGATTTGGGGTGAAAAGAGTTTCTCTTTTATTCCTTAAGTACAAAACCTTTATTCTGGTGCTATAGATCCACTCCTTAGACTTTGAGATGGATAGTTGCATGTCAGACATTTAAAGGAGAGTACTCTCATGAATCACTCACATGAGGCAGTGAAGGAAGGAAGATTGGGCACAGGGAGAAGATGAACTGTGAAGCAATTGTAACAAGGCCTCAGCTAGTACCACTGGGAACTTGGGAACTAGAATATCTCATCAGAGTTGTCCAGAGTTGAGGTCAAAGGGCCTAGCTTTTATATCCTTGCATTGACCAGTCATTGGATATGGACTGTCTGTGGGAGGCTGTGTAAATTTGAGCAAGGAAGCCCTCTAAGGCACGAGTAATTCCTGGGAGGAATTCTGCTGTGCACCACCACTGGCCAACACTCTTCGCACCTGGGGGAATGTATGTCTTGTTTCTGAAGGGCAACTTGGGCAGTACACCATAAGCATCTACTATAATTCACCTCTTGCATGCTCAAACCCACTGTCTTCAAATATTAAGTTCATTCCATTTGGGAACAGGTTCTCAAGAATTCTGGCTAGCCTCTTTCCAGGGAAAACTTATAAGAGGAAGGTTAGAAGATAAGCCTCAGCCCCTATACTGCAGTTGGTCTCAGGGCCCCACTGATACTCATCATTTCCCTTCTCTACTACCCACCACTCACCCTCAAAACTCTTACAGTCAAAGTAGCTTATCTTGTGAGGCAACCCAGACCCTCATCCCTGAAGGGTCTGAATCCCTGGACACCATGCCCTTCTCTGTCCATGACTGTGACACTTGAACTTCAAAATTGGGCAGGAGAGTATCAAGAGATGCCCCATTAGGTACGTTGTCAAAGGGAAATATTACCTCTCTGCAAGCCAAGATCTGTATACCTAAAGAGCCTAGAGCTGTGAAGATGGTACAACTTCCCCAAGTAGGTCACTAGGAGTAATGATAGTGAGGCCACTCCTACTTCCACCCTTTTGTTCCAGATCCATGCACTTTAACTACTGGTAGCATACTGCCCTTGAAGGGTGTCATCTCCAAACTCATAGCTCAGTGAGCCTCCCAAATGTCAGCTGAGTCTAGAAACTTGTGAATTGTACAACATGTGATTAAGAGAGCTGGATGTGGTACTCATATGCTCACCACTCTATCTTCTTTGCTCTAAAGTGTGTTCCTTGATTCAATGTGATGGTATGTGTGATTCTATATTGGTGGATCAAACATTCTGTAAAGCCTTGGATAGTAATGCAGGCTGAGACCCTGTGGATGGACAAAGCCAGTCCATATCCAGAATACATGTCAATTCCAGTCAAGATCAATCATTATCCTTTTAAGCAGAATGGATTTAATGTAATCAACTTGCTACCAAGAAGATATTTGATCTTCTCAATAAATGGTGTCAGATGGAGGTCATTGGTCTGTTTTATTGGAAGAGGGGACATTTGTCAGCAGTGAAAGCTAGGTAAGACTTGGTGTGAAGGATCCCATGCTGTATAACTTCCATTCCTGCCATCTGGCTACTTTGTTCATCTGGTCATTGTGCCCAAACTGGCACAAACTGGTTGTCAGCAAGTGCCTAAGTCATTCTGTCTACTTAGTTGTGAAGGGTTATCAATGTCCAGAGTCTTCAAAATGTGTTGATTTTTCCCTTTCCTCCATGTATGGCTGCCTGAGTAAATGGTCACAGATCCCATTGGGGAGGACTGAGGAAATATTACCATATGCAATTGCCATGGTGTTTCAGGATCTTTCCTCCTGGTTATTCAGCCTCTCCTACAGCCAATGGACTGTAGGTCTGAAAACTCGCACAGATATGAAAATTGTGTAAAGAATTAAAAAAATTTATTGAAGAATTACCCTGGACCTCCTGATAATCCATCCTTAATTTGATTATATACCTATGCAATACCCTGATGGGCTCCCAACTATCTTGCCCCAGAGATGGTATGTCCTGTTAACCATTTCCATAGCTCTCTGTGGGTTAAATGCCTTTGGAATCCACTCTGACTTTCCATTTACTGGAATAATTGTACCTACTTTGTTCCTGATGGTTAAGTGTCACCACCTGGCCTCTATTACTTTGGGAACTGTCAAGTCTGTTGCTATAAAGGAGCCCAATTCTATAACAACATCTCCTGCCAATAGCCCTGGACTACAAATGATGTCCACTTCTGAGCTTCTCAGTGATGCTGATATCCCTATCAGGAGCACATTCCTTGTCATTATTGTCACTCAAAGTGCCATTTCAGCTCTCTGAGTTCACTGAACATAATTGAATGAAGAGTTTTCTAGTTTTATATAGTACACCCATTCTAGCATGCCACTATTCTGAGCCCTTTGATCTTTCCTTCCATCTTCTGTCATAACAATTATGACATGACGTAGGATGAGCCATGCAAGCTTCCTTCAGTCATTCTATCAACATGCTAGCACCATCTTTGAAAGTACTTGGCAGAGTTTTAAATCTTATATCACTGGATTATGTGCTTATATAAAATCTATAAACTCTTCCTTATCCAATTTAATTTTCCACTCCTTGAGCCAGCATCCTTAAGACCCAGTCCTGTGCATCTTCTCCTGAATCCTGCTGGGTATATTGCTATATCCTGTATCTTCTTCAGGGTATAGTGCTTTCCTACCTCAGCTGATTAGGTTATAGCTTATATCCTAGTTATCTGTCAGGTGGCCAGTAGGGGAGATACCTGTAGACTCTGAGGAAGCATGTGTTGTCTTTCAAGTCAAAGTTCTTTGTAGTACTATCATCAGGCAATGGGGGAGTGATAGCTTTCAACAGGGAGGGGTGGGCCTCTTCCATAAGCCCAAATGGTTCTATGGGATCAGGTTTTTCAAGATTTTTAAGTATGTCAAACCAGATGTCCCTAGCCCAAGTCTCAGGGCCCCATTCTTCCTCAAACAGCGCCTTAAACTTTCTTAGCAGACTTTCTAGGGTAGTGAATTCAGCCTTCTCTGGAACTCTGCTACCATTGTGATTAAGTTCCCAGCCTGAATAAGTCTCAGCTTATTCTGACTTCCCTCCTGCTCCCCACTCCCAACCACTCTGGAGAGGAAATCTTTATATTTTGCCCAGGAGGGCCTCTGAAGTTTTTTTCAAGATTTTTTTATTTATTTAAGAGAGAGAGAGAGAGAAAGGAGAGAGGGCAGAAGGAGAGGGAGAGAGAGAAGCAAACTCCCTGCTGAGCACAAAGCCTGACCCAGTGCTTGATTCCACAAACCTGAGATCATGACCTGAACCAAAATCTAGAGAGGAATGCTTAACTGACTGAGCCATCCAGATGCCTCGGCCCTCTGAATTTTATACTTCTCCTTAAATTAGTAGTCAATCACCCTTGGTCTTTCTTTTCATTATCTTAGCTCAGATTCCCTAGGAAACAACTCTTGAGATGGAGATTCTTGTACAGAAAATGTATTTGGGTATGTTTCCAGGGACAATGCCCATGAAGAATCATGGAAAGAAGGGAGAGGGGGAACAGTGAAAAAAATGGTAGAGATGCTTCAGCTGATCTCACTGAGAACTCTGGAGTACTGATGTACCATCAGAGGTGTCTTAAATTGATACAAAGGAACTAGGCCTTTGTATTCCTACATTGATCAGTCATTGGATGTGGATGGCCCCAAAAGGATGTGTGATCTTGGTGAAATTAGGCCTTTGTATTCCTACATTGATCAGTCATTGGATGTGGATGGCCCCAAAAGGATGTGTGATCTTGGTGAAAGCAGTTCCTCTTGCCAAGTGCATTCCTAACTGTGAGCCAGCCCTTCCAGCATCAGGAAAATTAGTTCTTTGGTTCTAAAAGAACATCCCAGGAATATACTACGGCATCCAGCATACCTGGTATAAAGCTTCCTAGTTGGGCTGGAGACCAAATTTGTCACTTCCACACTGAAAATAAGCACAAGACTCATAACTCAAAGGTCTATCAGATTTTGTCTCAAGAAGAAAAGAGAAAATTAATCTTTATTTTTGTTGACAGGCCCTCAGTGGTACAAAGACAAGACACCAACTAATATCTCTGTATACCACCGTTACTTATAAAGTTCACAGTACAGTCCCTAGCAGAGGATAAGCACTCAATAATGCCAATAAAAATAACAGTAGCAACTTTTATTAAATGCTTACTCTGTACCATGCACTACTCTAAGTTCTTTTCACATAATAATGTGTTCACCCCACAAATAACTCTATGTGATCATGATATAATACTTATTTTACAGATGAGGAATTAAAACACAAAAAGTAAGTATCTTTCTTATATTCACACAGCTATTTGGATGGTAGAGCTGTGATTTGAACCAAGGTCTAATTTCAGAGCCCATGCTCATAATCAGTACCTTCATTTACTCTAATTGCTAGTAAATGGTAGCTATTATTTTTTATTATATCTTTACAAGTCATGGACATATCGTAATGTTATAAGAAAGGAATTTTGGAATTTATATTTAAATCTACATTTTGATGGCTGTGGTCCATTTTAAAATGAGAAATCCTACATCTTTTGTGTCTTCCTATAGGGATATGGTTCTCAAAATTGGCTGGGCATTAGAATCACCTGGGTAAAAATATTAAAACTCCCAGCACTCAGGTCACATGCCAGAACAATTTAATCAGCATCTCTGGTGGTGAGACCCAGACATCAGTATTTTTTTTGGAAGTGCTCCAGGAATTACAACATGCAGCCACATTTGAGAACTGCTGTCCTAGGGCTCCATCTGCCTCTCTGCCTCCAAGCAGGGCTCCCATTTGTCTTTCTTCCCTCTCCATTGTCTTCCCAAAGAAGCACATTCATTGTCCATGCCTGTAATGGCTCAATGTCTCTTTCTAAGGTCCCAAAGTCACTCCTGTACTACTATGAAGTAGGCATGATTGTTAATTTCCCTTTTTCAGAAGAAATTAAGGCGTTGAGAAGTTAAGTAACTTACTTACCCAATGTCACACAGGTAGGAAGTAGTACAGCTAGGATCCAAACCCAGGCATTCTGGTTCTAGAGTCCATGTGATTGACTACTATACTATATCACTAGACATCTCTATCCATTGTTTGAATCTTACCTGCCAAACTAAACTCTTTAACATCCCCCACCTCTAGCCTTCTTCCATGCCCCACCCTTCAAAAAAGAAAACTAACATTGCCCATTCTCTTGCACTCTTTTTTCTTCATTAAAGGCACCTAAAATTTAAGTTTAAACTTGGATGCCTCCATTTCCTTTGGCCCTTATATGTAAGAAACTTATTAGAATGTTAACCAGAAATTAGAAGATGACCAGTAGAATCTGACTGAAGTGAGGAGTGTGGGTGTGGGAAATTTAGTCAGATTCATGGAGGAGGTGAAGGGTAAATAAATACTAAAATCCAATTGATTGTTAGCTATTGATTCTACCTCCCCCAAATCTTCCACATCTGGTACTTCTCCACTGCTGTAGTTCAATCCACCATTTTGTCTCTTCTAAACCATTGCCTTTGTTTTCTAACTCTTTTCTCCCCATTCGAATCCATCTTTGATCCAGATAAACCTGGCTGAAACACAGGTTTGGTCATGGCATCTGAGCCCACCCTGGATCAGCTGGTGAGAGTAACATTCTCAAATGTGGGAATGATTTTCATAGAATATTAGAAGACTGAGAAAATAATGTGACTTTACCCAACAGATTTTCTCCTGAAGTAATAGGAACTATGAAAGTAATAAGTATAGTTATGCCTTGTAGGCCATAGGATTCAGAAAAAGAGTCACAAAGTGATTTGCCTACAGAACCCAGGCAGAGAATATAGGTAAGCATGTGGGTGGAGGAAGTGGGGAGCTGAGGCAAACAAGACTTTCTGCCTTGTGCAGAGGGAGTGGCTACTCTCCACTGAGCACATCTTTACCTTGGGTAAAAGTAGGCCTGGTGTGGCCAGGTTTTCCCAGTTCTCTCCATAAGGCAGAAATTCAAATTTAATATGATGTCTCCTGGCTTTTAAATGTTGGAAACCAAATCAAATTTTTGACTACCATAGTACAGAGAAACAAACCATGCCCATGGGCTGCTAATGTGTTCTGTGGCCTCTAGTTTGCAACTAGTGGTCTAGGGAGAGTTGTTTTCTCCTCCATCTACTCTGGCTCTCTGGTTGAATTGTAAATACCCTAAGACCTTGAATTTTAAAAAGTAGGTCCTGTAAATCCTAATGAAAAGTGCTCTCCAGCAATCTCTGAAATGAGCTTTATCCTATTAAACAAAGAATGTGTGGCAGAAATGGAGACATCTTCTCAATGGTTATAGGGTAACTTGAAATTTTAATCAAGTAGAAAAGCATGTGTACTTCACTGCACCAACATTTCCTCACAGAAACATGTTTCCCTGATTCTAAACAAAGGGAAAATGGAAATAAAAAAATGGAATCTAACATTACTGAGTATCTACAATATACAAAGCATACTGCTAGTTATAATAATTATGGTGTCAGTTCTCCATATAACCTTAGAAATATAGCTGGATGAACACTTGCTTCCCCTGGGCACATTCTAAGTAATAGTTGACATTATGTTAAAACAATGATGAAAAGCTATTAGCTTTGCCAGTAAGATATCAGTGGTTAGACTGTGAGATACATGGAAAAGAAAATCACAGGTAAAGTTTTCTTTTCTTTCTTTTTTTTTGGGGGGGGAAGGGCAGTCGGGATGCCTGGGTGTCTCAATTGTTAGGTGTCTGCCTTTGGCTCAGGTCATGATCCCAGGGTTCTGGGATCGAGTCCCACTGAGCAAGAAGCCTGCTTCTTCCTCTGCCCGCTGCTCCCTTGCTTGTGTGCACTCGCTTTCTCTCTCTCTGACAAATAAATAAATAAAATCTTTAAAAAAAGGGGGGGAGGAGGTAGTTCAAAGAAAAAGAGTAACTCACCAGAGATTAAATAGCCAGTAAGGGGATAAACCCAGGATTCAAACACAACACAATTTTGTGCTAAAATCTAGTTTCTTCCATTGAACTCCACCATTTCTCCACTTTGATGAAAAGGAGTCTTGGGGGGCATCTGGGTGGTTCAGTCATTAGGCGGCTGTGGCTCAGGTCATGGTCCCAGGGTCCTGGGATCGATCCCCACATCAGGCTCGCTGCTCAGCGGGAAGCCTGCTTCTCCCTCTCCTACTCTCCCTGCTTGTGTTCGCTCTCTCACTATCTCTCTCTCTCTCCCCATCAAAATAAATAAATAAAATGTTTTAAAAAAAGGAGTCTTAAGGTTGGGTGGTACTATTCTGAAATCAGTGATCTGAAGAATATCATAAATGGAAAATCATGGGATCTTAATCTATGAAAAGAGACATAGGCTCACAGGCAGAGGCTGTGATTAGAAGGCTACTACCTTCTAATACAGACTAGAGCAAATAGGGCAGTTGCTCCAGTACTCACTCTCATTTTGGTGAGCCAATAAACCAATCAAAATGAATATTCTCATCTTTCTGAAAACAGAAGTAAACTACATTCCCTAGCCTCTCTTACAGATCAGTATGGCAATATGACTAGGTTTTTTTTTTTATTAACATATTATGTACTATTGTTTCAGGGGTACAGGTCTGTGATTCATCAGTCTTACACAACACACAGTGCTCACCACAACACATACCCTCCCCAATGTCCATCACCCAGCCCCCCATCCCTCCCACCCCCCTCCACTCCAGCAACCCTCAGTTGTTTCCTGAGATTAAGAGTCTCTTATGGTTTATCTCCCTCTCTGGTTTCATCTTGTTTCATTTTTCCCTTCCTTCCCCTATGATCCTCTGTCTTGTTTCTCAATTCCTCATATCAGTCTTTCTCTGACTGACTTATTTTGCTTAGCATAATACCCTCTAGTTCCATCCATGTCATTGCAAATGGCAAGATTTCATTTTTTGATGGCTGCATAATATTCCATTGTGTGTGTGTATGTATGTATATGTATATGTGTGTGTGTGTGTGTATATATATATATATATATATATATATATATATATATACCACATCTTCTTTATCCATTCATCTGTTGATGGACAACTGGGCTCTTTCCATAGTTTGGCTATCATGGACATTGCTGCTATAAACATTGGGGTGCACGTGCCCCTTCAGATCACTACATTTGTATCTTTGGGGTAAATACCCAGTAGTGCAATTGCTGGGTCATAGGGTAGCTCTATTTTAAACTTTTTGAGGAACCTTAATATGACTAGGTTTTAACCAATAGAAATTGAGCTGAAGAGGAATATATCCATTTCTGGGCCAAAAAACTTAAAGATGTGTCTGTTATTCTTACACGTCCCCCCCCCCCCCGCCTACTTTGTGTGAGATAGATATAAATTGATGACAACTAGGACCCCGGAAATGATGACAGGGCCACAAGATGAAAAGACCCCAGGCCGCTGAATTATCTCATGACAGAAAACCACTCACCAACCTGGAACACTCACATTGGTCTATGTCACACGAAATTAACTTCAATTGCGTAGGAGACCTCATACCCTTTGACATCTATTTGTTACAACAATATATATTACCCTAATATAGAAATTGATACCCAGAAGTGAAGACTGCTGTATGAAAACCTAAAATATGTGGTTCGTAATTTGCAGTCAAGCAGTAAGGAAATAGATATTTCAGGCTGAGAAGTTGGAAGCCCAGTGGCAGAACTTTTGGTAATGGTTTTTCTTGCTTCATTAGGTAAGATATTCAAGTAAAAATTGGCTAGTTTGAGATTAAAGATGGAAGGGAATATGGAGAATCCAGAAATTTAGGGCTTCACTGGGCTTTGAAAAGGCAACTGCTTCTGAATTTAAGCAATAAAAGATAGACTAAAGAATTCATTGAACAATTAAAAACTCATGCAATTTTTGCAGTTAATCAGAGGGAGTCCCAACTCATGATTTTCCCTTCTTCTGGGTGTCTTCCATGTTTCTGCCACAGTCAGAGGAAGAATTAGCCCCCTTTAATAAATATCTATTTAAAATAGTCCAAGAAATACAGAATTCCCTTCATTGTTTCTGGACTTAGGTATCTACAGTATTTTCCATTGTTGTAGTAGGTTTAGCTCTTGTGTATTCCAGCTGTGTGGTAGCCATAATAATGGCCCCCAAAGTTTTCCACATCTTAGTCTCTGGAACCTGTGAGTATGATATTTTACTTGGCAAAAGGGACTTTAAAGATGTGGTTAAGAACCTTGGGATCAGGAGATTATCCAGGTTGGCTTTATATATAATAAAAAGGGGCCTTAAAAGAGTCAAAGAAGATGTGATAACCAAAGCAAAGCATCATATTCAGAGATATATTTGAAGATGCCTTACTATTGGCTATGAAGTTGGAGGAAGGGGTCATGAGCCAAGAAATGCAGGAAGACTCTATAAGAAGTTTAAAACAATCACATGTAGAGCAGTCCTGGATCCATCATACTAGGTCACAATGGTCTACAATTAGAGTATATATCTCTTGCAAGCGGAAACTAAGTATGCTCAAAGTAGTCCACTTATAACTGAGAGAAAAAGATACCAAGACCCAAAAAGACAGCAGAGTGTAGTAGCTAAGAGCACATATCCTTCAGACTTTTTGGGTTCAAGCTACTTTATATCTGTGTGACCTTGAGCAATATATTTAACCTTTCCATGACTTAGTTTTCCATCTGAAAAAGGGGATAACTGTAGTATTTTTCTAAGATTATTGTGAGGAGTAAATGATTATATATCTAAAGCATTTAGAACAATGCCTGGCACACAGTAAGTGCTCAATGAGTATAAGCACTACCACCTGCTACCTAGAGGATGAATAAATATCACTGAGACTCATAGTTAGTTATTGGCACAGTCAGGCTCAGTATTCCAAATGTCTTGGAATCCCTTCAGGGATGTTTTTTTTTCCCATTAGACAGAGTGACCTTTTGAAAAAGCTGGTAGAAAAGAAGTGTTAATGATCTTCTAGTGGCATGATGTGGCTGTGGCATTGAGAGGAAGGGAAGTGGTCTGGTTTAGCCTGCTCCCTGGATTTATTTATGAATCAATGAAGGTTCTTTGGTTGCAACCAAAGAAACTGCTTGGTTGACTTAAGTGAAAGGGAGCTGATTGGCAGGATTGGTAGTGGTTGGGGTGCTCTCAGGATTGATGGGAAAGCTGTAGAGCCCAGAAGCACGAACCTAACTATGAACCTCTAGCAGGAGGGCCCAGGTTAGGGTGGGATCATTAAATGAGTCTGATTCTTTTGTCCTTGTGTCTGTTGCTCAAGGTTCCAAGTCCTGGAAGAGAACATCTAAGTTATTAAGTTCTAGCTACATGCTCTTCCCCTAGTTATGCTGTGGCAAAGAGGAAAAGGATCTGACTTCTGGTCTCTCCATCATATCAAGACTATATACAGGACTACACCACATCTTTTCTGGCTTGTAAAAAGCCTCATGGACAGATGAGGAGAGAGCTAGAGGAGAGGATCCTATCAGGCTAATTTGGGTGATATAGAAGTATGCTATGGGAGAGATGGTTAAAGAAGCAAGAGTAGGGACTTCTCTGTTCTGACAAGGAGCTGCCATGGTTTAGTAGCAATGTGGAATCTGAGAGTGAAGAGAAAGATAAGTATAAGAAAGAGGTGAAGAAAGAAATAAAACAAGAGAGATTCTTCAGTAAATCATAAGGAGGTCTTGAAAAAGGCCTGGTTGGATCATTAGGAAGTAAAAGAGGTGGAGCACATATGTTTTTGCAAGAAGAGAAGGCATTAGTATAGAAACCGAAGAGTAACTGGCTGATTACATTTCATAATTAAATGAGGAATTGTGCTTATTATGTATATATACACATACAAGTTTAATTATAACCTGATTTAGTAATTCTACAGAGACCACTCTGTTCTTCTTTTGAAAAGTGAAGCTTTGGATTTTGTATATTAGTATGAACTACAAAAACCTGACCAAAGGTATTTTGTGAATAATTAAGCATGCCAGTGGGGGGAAAATGTGACCTAGAATAAACAATATCATTAAAATATGATTCTATGATATATTTAATGCCAGTGCATTTATGTAAGCATGCCTGGATAGTTCTTTATGGATGTGTGTACATGTGTGAAAAATCATTTATTTTGGAACAAGTCAAATAGGAGACCAAATCTGCCAAGAGTTGCAAGTATAAAATGCTATTTTTAAAGACAAAACTGTTGACAGTGGTTCTAAATCTGATTTTTTTTTTTTTTTTTACTCTTTTCCATCAGTGGGTGAATGAGTCAGTTATGGTCTAGGTTGGAAAGCAGAACCACCATGGTCCTTGCCCTCATGGGACTTATAGTTTGATTGACTCAGGTGGAAGACTGTTCTTCCAATCCATAGAATGTTAGGAGCATGAAATATACTGCACTGGAAGCTGGAAGATGTGGGTTCTATAGCACTTCCTTTTAGCTACTGTGTGACCTTGGGAAAGTCACTTCACTTCTACGACTTCCTATTCACTCATAGGTTTCCTGAAATTTTATATAAAATTTGTGTGTAAGTTCATGTTCATATTTTCTGGGGGAGAATGTCTATAGCTTCATTAGCTTCTCAAAGATCAATTTGCAACTTGAAAGACCCTTTAAGATTCTAGTCTTTAAAACTTACTCTCATCTATAAACCCTGATTTTCCTTTTAGAATGTTCCAAACCAAGAATAGTTCCCAGTCTGAGAACTAGAAGGGAAGGAAGATAACATCATTTGAAGGATCAACCTCATTTTCTAAACATGAAAACTAAGGGCCAGATGGTTTATCAAAACAGAAGCAAATCGAAATATAAAGATTTGATTTAACAGCAGGTTTCTCAGTTTACGTTCCCTGAGGTATTTCCATTCACTTGACTTTATTTCCTGGATGCCTCCTGCAGATCCCTTCACAGTCTTTCTGACAAGTCTAACTTGATTTTCTCTTGAAACAGATAAGGATAAAACAGTGGCTGTTCTTTCATGTTTTTTTTTATCCTGTTGGCTCTCCCCAGTGTGCACCCCAACTGCCAAAGCATAGGGAGGCTATATGGTGGCAAACTAAGCAAATTGTAAATGCCCAATCACCACGCTTGTTCTGGGGCTGTCTAAGCAGCAGTAGAGCATAATTGTGCAGATTGCTGTGTGTGCCATTTGGAGAGGGAGGGAGCTGCCTCAGTCAGCTTTCTTTTTAGCTCAATAATCACAGCTGAGCTCACAGACAAGTAACACAGATTCTTTTTGATAAGGTACAATGGGTTTTTAATTGACTTTTACATTTCTAACTGCTTTTTGACCCATACCTGATAGTTGTTAGTGGGTCTAGGATTCTAGGAAATGTATCATTAAATAAATCCCTTTCTGCTGGCTGTTTATTCTTACCCAGAAATTAAATAACTTATGAAGACTTTCCCTCCTTTGTTCAAGATGTAAACTCCCAGCATCACTAAGTGAGTTGAAGAGGGTGTTCTGCTTCATTTTCACTGGTCATTTAGTATAGGGTTGTTACTGAAGGGACATGAGACACTAGGTTAAGCATGTCAACAACCTTTATGGAGGGTACAGTCTGTGGAGTGATTTTGCCCACTTTAGTTATAAAGAAAGTGCACCTCTGTGAGGTAAGGCCACTTGTCAAGTTCACAGGGACAAAGAGTGGACATTCTAGGTCTTGAGTTCTATGGTTCAGTGTGTGCTTCTTTTGGTACAATATGACCCCAGACATCACTCTCAACCCTGACTTGTTTGCCCAGCAATCTAACCCATCACCCCTCTTTCCTCCTGTGGGGTCTGAATGTCTGTCATTAGAAGTGACTTATACATCAGACTCCAAAGGTCACATCATGCTCTCTACAGGCCATTGTTAAGTGCTAGTTGTAGCTGAAGAGAGAAAGACAGTGTAATAGGGGGCAGCTGAATCCTTGTGTGTGTGTGTGTGTGTGTGTGTGTGTGCATGAGGTAGGGGTGGGTGGAAATGGGGGGAGGGAGGGAGGGAAAGACTGAATAATCTTGTTTCAGAGAGAGAAAGAGGTATCTCTGAGCATGGAAGGCAGGCCATCAAAATGAGCACCATTCTCCAAGTGGGGATAAGAGGGTGGTCTTCCAGGTGTGTGAGAACTCAGCCCTCAGGTGGGAGAGGAGTCAATCCTTGGTGTGTGTTAATTATGGTTTTTTGTGGGTGTAAGAAAGTTGTATCCCTGTGTATGAAAGATCTCTGTCCCTCTGTGGTGAGAGGACAAGTACCGTAGGTGGGAGAGGATTGAATTCTTGTACATATAACAGGGTTGCTTCTCTGTGGCTGTGAGATGGTCACAGTCTGCATATGAGAGAGAACCAGGCTCCATTAGGCATGAGAAGGCAGAGTCTCGTGTATGAAAGACTGTGCCTCATTTATGAAGGAGTTTTATTGTTATCTATTATTTTATAACAAACTTCCTAAAACTTAGTGTCATAAAACAATGACCCTTTTATCATATCCCACAGATTTGTGGGTCAGAAATCTTCACAGGACGTATCAGGGATAGTGCATCTCTTCTCCTGCATGACTTTGGCCTCAGCTGGGATGGCTCAAGTGACTAGATGATAGAATGGCTTTACAGGGTGATATGTCCGCTGTCTCAGTTTTGTTGCTTCTTTACACTGCATCTGCTGATGCTGGAATGTTTAGGAGAGCTTCACTGTCATGTTTGGCACCTGGGCTCAGCTGGCCAGAACAGTTGAGCCTGCCCAGTCATCTTTCCAAGTGGTTAGCTTGAGCTTCTTATGGGGGGACTGGCTTCCCCCAGAGCTAGTGCTCTAAAAGATAAGAAGATATTTCTTCTAGATAAAAGATAAAAGATATTTCTCAAGGCCTGAGTCCCAAAACGGCAGTGTCACTTCTGCCATGTTCTTTTGATTAAAGCAGTCCTACAGCCTGCCCAGATTCAAAGGGATGGAACATTCCATCTTTCATTAGGAGAAAAGTCAGAAAATTTATGGCCATTTCAATCTGCTGTAATGATGGATGAGTCTCTGTGTGTGTAACAGGACTGGGTCCTTGTGTATGTGAGAAGTCAGGATCTTTGTGTGTGTGGAGAGGTGATTTCTGTTGGGTGGACTGCAGAGACAAGTGACCAATGTGAGTGTGTGGAGGTAGGAGAATCTAACAGAACAAGGAGGTTTCTGAAAAGGACTGAATGAATGCCATGCCTCTGCATTCTGCACATTATAGGCTGCACCTGTCACCTCTGGTGCCCTTGGGTGGCAAACTGATGTTGTAAAGGGTGGCTTGTCAGGCAGGTCCTGCTGTGGATCTCAAACTGAGAATCACCAGGCAGCAGGTCTTCTTTAACTTCCACTCTGATCCTGCTCCCCTGCTGTCATATGTTTGTTTCCATGTTGACAAGCAGGAAGCACTTTTACAACATGCAGTGTGCCTCTGTGAAGAGTTTTGCCAACCCCCAGTTTCAATAGTTTGCTAAAAGGACTCACAGAACTCACTGAAACCTCTTATATTCATGGTTGTGTTTTATTACAGGGAAGGCATACAGGTTAAAAATCAACCAAGGGAAGATGCACACAGGGCAGAGACAGGGAAGTGTCAAATACAGAGCTTCTACTGTTTTCTCCCCATGTTGTTCAGGCCATGTTATATTCCTATCACCAATGTGTGACAATACGCAGAAAGTATTGTCAGCTAAGAAAGCTCATCTAAACCTTGGAGTTCAGAGTTTTTATTGGGACTCTCTTATGTTGGTTTGATTGATTAATTTCCTGTGTGGTTAATCTTTTATTTTTATTATGTTCCATTAGTCACCATACAGTACATCATTAGTTTTTGATGTAGTGATCAATGATTCATTGTTTTCATATAACACCCAGTGCTCCATGCAGTACGTGCCTGCCTTAATATCCATCACTGGGCTAATCCATCCTCCCACCCCCCTTCCCTCTGAAACCTTCAATTTGTTTCACGTAGTCCATAGTCTTTCATGGTTCTTTTCCCCCTCTGATTCCACCCCCCCCTTCATTTTTCCCTTCCTTCTAATGTCCTCCATAAGTGAAACCATACGGTAATTGACTTTCTCTGCTTGACTTATTTCACTTAGCATAATCTCCTCCAGTCCCATCCACGTTGATGCAAAAGTTGGGTATTCATCCTTTCTGATGGCTGAGTAATATTCCATTGTATATATGAACCACATCTTCTTTATCCATTTGTCTGTTGAAGGGCATCTTGGCTCCTTCCACAGTTTGGCTATTGCGGACATTGCTGCTATGAACACTGGGGTGCATGTGCCCCTTCTTTTCACTACATCTGTGTCTTTGGGGTAAATACCCAGTAGTGCAACTGCTGGGTCATAGGGTAGCTCTATTTTTAACTTTTTGAGGAACCTCCACACTGTTTTCCAAAGTGGTTGTACCAACTTACATTCCCACCAACAGTGTAAGAGGGTTCCCCTTTCTCCACATCCTCTTCAACTCCACATCCTATTTGTTGTTTCTTGCCTTGTCAAGGTTTTCTTTTCTTTCTTTCCCCAGTGTTCTCTGCTGCCCCTCCTAACCTTGGGTACCATCTTTTATTTGTTAGAAATATTAAGGAAATGAACTGGGTGGGCATTGTCTCAACTTATCTCTGCCAGAAGATTTTCCTTCTTCCCTTTTCTTCTTTGTTCCCTCCTCCCTAATTCAGAGATGGGAGTGTTGGCCCGGGCCAGTCCCTCCACCCTTGAGAGTTTATCCCCTACCTACCCCTCTGGATCCTCAGTCTCAGTTATTACCTGTTTGCAGTTTCAGTTTCTCCCACTTCAGTTGTGTGCTTAAATCCACCAATTTCCTCTAGCCACCATTTTCTATATTTTGGTAACTTCCAGTTTAAATTTCCAATTTAAGCTATTTCCTCCATTTTTTTTCCTAATTCTTTCCAGTGGTAAAGTCATAATGATTGCAACTTGCATTTATGTTGTGCTATGTAGTTTACCAAACACTGTTGCATACCATGGTGGGATCACTTGTTTTTGTGTACCTAGCTAGCTATTTCCTTTTTGTCAGGTAATAACACCCCAGTTTTGCAGAGTAATGTCTTCTCCATCAAAGGCTAGAAATCCTTTAGGATTATCAATCAAAATACCCTCCCTATTCTTGCTAAGGAGTTGTGTGATGCTGGCCAGTAACTCAGGCGCTCTCACCTGGAACAGGAATCTTATCTGAGCGGTACAAGATTGAAAGTGGTTAGCATATGTTCATCCCTGAGACTGATGGAATATGCAGAACGTTAGATTCTGCTACCTGCATCCTCTAACCTTGCATTGGTCATTGTATTTACCAAGACCTAGTTCTTCAGCTTTTCTCTTAATTCTATTATCCTTTTGATAAATTATTCCTTTTCCCCTAAGTTAGCCTGTCAGTTTCTGCTGCTAGCAACCAAAGAATCCTGATGGCACATTTTGATTATCTATTAATCTTGTAAAGTACAGGGGAGGAGGAAAGCTAATATGTACTGAACAAATTTTCTAGTTTAGCTAGTTTAAGTAAATTTATTTATTTTAAATTTTTTTTAAATTTGAGCAAAACTGCCATACAATGTTACATTAGTTTGAGTATATAACATAATGATAATTTAAGTAAGTTTAAATTAGGAAAGCTTATATACTTTGTCACAAGTCCCATATAGTTTTAGGGGTGCCTGGGTGGCTCAGTTGGCTAAGCATCTGACTCTTGATTTTGGCTCCAGTCATGATCTCAGGGTGGTGAGATCGAGCCCCACGTCAGGCTCTGCGCTCAGCACCAAGTCTGCTTGTCCTTCTCCCTCCCTCTGCTTGTGTTCTCTCTCTCAAATAAATAAATAAATAAATAAATAAATAAATAAAATCCTAAAAAAAAGTCCCATGAAGTTCTATCATTCGCAAATTTCTTGAGACATTTGCACTTGCTATTTCACTATCTACTCCCCTCTCAATTCTTGAACCCTAATAATTTGGTTTCTCTATCTTGCTCTCCTGTAAGAACCCAAGATATTATTACCCAATAGCCAACATCATAATAGACTTTTATAACTGTATAATTACTGTCCAAAGCCTTTGAGCCCAACAACTGTGTTCTACATGCAATACTACAAGACATGTTTATACACAGTCTATTTAAATGCCCTATTTTGTAACTCCTTTTGCTTTTGTGCCATCAACCTAAACAGTTAAGTTCATAGTTAATATTCTGTGTTTTCTTCTTGTTTCAGAACCTTACTTTAAAACCCAAGTGGTTATAGCATTCAACTTTACATTGTCATGAAAAACAATAAAGGCTTTATTGTTTTATTTTCTGTCAACTTTTTTCTTTATTAATAAAATATGAAAGTTAAAAGCTGTGGTGTTTCAAAATGAAGAGCTATGGGGAAATTCAAGATACTGTAAAATGATCAAAGAGAAAAATAAATGTCTAGTACACCATTTTTGAAAAATAAATAAAAAGATGACTGAAAATCCCTGTTGCATTGATGGGTTTCAGAACTATTGCTGCTCTGGTGTCATGGGGTAAGCAGGCCTAAAGGAGTCATAATCTCATTCACAGAAGTTGTAAATAAAATTTCTTTTTTTTCTTTTTTCTTTTTTTTAAAGATTTTATTTATTTGAGAGAGAGAGAATGAGAGATAGAGAGCACGAGAGGGAAGAGGGTCAGAGGGAGAAGCAGACTCTCTGCCGAGCAGGGAGCCTGATCTGGGACTCAATCCCAGGACTCCAGGATCATGACCTGAGCCGAAGGCAGTTGCTTAACCAACTGAGCCACCCAGGCGCCCCTAAAATTTCTGATCATTCATCAAAAGTTGATAAGAAAGGAAGTTCAGCATTTGGGGAATATAGCAAACAAAGCCAGGAAGTTGTTTTTGAAAATATGTATCTTTTTGGGAAAATTTGTGGTAGTTATTAGAAATCTAGCTCTATTTGGTTGGTGTTGGGAGGGGTAATAACTAACTTCATCTTGAAACTTTGGGGCACTTGGAAATTGCACTGATTTTTCCAGTATACATCCCCAGCTGAACAAGCTGAAAAACAAATGCAGCCAGATCTTCTGACTTCATTTGTACATGTGCTAAGAAAGCAAGCATACAATAGTTTGGAGGCAATTAGGGCTGTGGTGCACAGCAGCATTATTTTTAAATTTACCCTTTAGCACAGTTGTGACAAGATAATAAATGTGCATTTGCTACTGTGGGAGTGGAGTAACTTAGAAAGAAGGAAAAATGAGCTCATTGAGTGTTCATGGACCATGAAGTCCAGAGAACTTTCAGTGTGAAAGAGCCCTTTGTGAGTGTTCTGGGGAGCTCCTGACAGATGACAGAAAAGGGCCTAGACTATTCTTCAAGGAAAAGCCATCCCCAGAATAACCATGCCATGTTCAGCCTTTGTTCCCAACTTCACCTTGCCCAGGTACTCATACTGAATACGTTATAGTTTCCATGCTGCTCTACCCGCTTCCCTCATAAAAGGGACCAGGTCAGCAGTCACCTTCCCCTGCATGCACAGCAAGGGCCACAAATTGTCCACACTCTGCCCATGCATAGTGTTCTCTGTGATACTTTGGACTTTCATTATTCTCCCCTGTGGGGACACTAAACACAAACCTAAGCCTCTTTTTCTTAGCCTCTTATGTTCTGGGTCCTTTTCAGTCTCTTTCCAAGGCACTTGGCCCCGGGACAGAATTCTTGGCCAGTGGACTGAAATCTACTCAATTTTTAACAGTCCTCATTTTACAAAGGAGACTTCTCTTTTGTCCAACTTCTTATTTGTGGGAGGTTCTTAAGTTGCCAACACTGTCACTGCCTGTAGTAGGTTGAATAGTGGCCCCCCAAAAGATTATGTTCATGTCCTAGCCCTGAGAAGAAGTGAAGGGGTAACCTTATTTGGAAGAGGAGTCTTTATAGATGTAATTAAGGATCTGGAGATCTCTTGAGATGAGGCCATCCTGGATTAGGAAGTGCCCTAAGTCAATGACAGAGGTCTTTATAAGAAAAGACACAGATATGAGGAAGAGAAATACAGAAAGAAGGCCATGTGTAGACAGAGAAAGAGACTGGAGTTAGCAGATGCAGGCCAAGGAAAGCCTGGTGCCATCAGAAGCTGGAAGAAGCAAGCAAGGACAAGGATTCTCCACTAGAGCATATAAAGGGAGTGTGGCCTTGCCAGCACCTTGATTTTTTATTTATGACTTCCAGAGCTCTGAAAGAATAAATTTCTGTTGTTTTAAGCCACCAAGTTTGTGATTATTCATACAGCAGCCCTAGGAAACTAATATGTTCTCCGCTTCAGCCAGGGATGGGCTTAAATGAAGCTGCTCAATACTAACTTGAATTTATACAGTAATAGCTGGGATGGGCCTTGTTGGTGAGGATAAAACAAATTAAACAAGTGAAGACTAGTGAATTCCCACTTTGAGGTTGAGAGGGATGAATCTGCCTCCTCCTTGGGGAGTTTATCTTCTAGGTTTCAGCACACACTTTTTTTTTTTTTAATGTCATGTTATTACCTTGTGAGTTATCTTAACTGTAAAGATAGACAGTAGGCACACCAAAATAAACTGACAAACCTAAGGAAAAGTGGGCCAGAGCTCAGAGGAAGGAGCAGTTGGACAGACTGAGAGGGCTTCCATGGTCTTATGGAAGCAGTGCCTGGCCAGCAGGAACGGTCTGTCCATTGCACACATTGAGTACATAGTCTGGATGGAACTAAAATATAATATAAAACCAACTAAAAGTCAGTCTTCTTTTTATTATCACCATGGTCCAACAATTAGAAATCTTGTCAGTGAGACAGTACTGCTCTGCACAAATCTTTCATTGGTATAAGTTTTTTTTTAAGATTTTATTTATTTGATAGAGAGCACAAGCAGGGGAGCAGCAGAGAGAGAGAGAGAAACAGGCTCTCCACTGAGCAGGGAGCCCGACATGAGGCTCAATCCCAGGACCCTGGGATCATGACCCGAGCTGAAGGCAGACACTTAACTGACTGAGCCACCCAGGTGCCCCTCATTGGTATAAGTTTTAAACAATTGCTGCAGTATTGATCTTAATATTATATACGTATGTTTCAAAATAGCACATTTTTATTACTTGACTTTTAACATTGTATTTTACATTGAATTTTTTTAAATTTTTTATTGTTATGTTAATCACCATACATTACATTATTAGTTTTGGATGTAGTGTTCCATGATTCATTGTTGGTGCATAACACCCATTGCTCCATGCAGAACGTGCCCTCTTTAATACCCATCACCAGGCTAACCCATCCCCCCAACCCCCTCTAGAACCCTCAGTTTGTTTTTCAGAGTCCTTCGTCTCTCATGGTTCATCTCCCCCTCCGATTTCCCCCCTTCATTCTTCCCCTCCTGCTATCTTCTTCTTCTTCTTTTTTTTTTCTTAACATATATTGCATTATTTGTTTCAGAGGTACAGATCTGTGATTCAACAGTCTTGCACAATTCACAGCACTCGCCAGAGCACATACCCTCCCCAATATCTATCACCCAGCCACCCCATCCCTCCCACCCCCCCACCACTCCAGCAACCCTTAGTTTGTTTCCTGAGATTAAGAATTCCTCATATCAGTGAGGTCATATGATACATAACTGTCTTTTAAAAAGCAGTGTAGAATAGTGGTTTTAAGCACTAATTTTGCAAGCACAGTTCCTGGGTTCAAATCCCAGCATTATCACTTTCTAGCTGTGTGTTCCTAGGCAAATCAATCCCTGGACTTCCTTCTCATCTGGAAAATGTGGTTAGTGGGGATGTGAAGGTGAAATGAGTTAAATGTGTAGTATCTGGAATGGAAGCTGGCTCCTAATAAGTGCTTCGTAAAGTAACTATAATTATTTAAAACTCAGTTCATGAAATCAACTCCTCTTGGGAGTGCTTCCTGATTCTACTTGTAGGCTGTCATAGGGCATCCTACCATAAGGCCCTAAGCACAGCCTGTCCTGTGCTGTAACTATTTATTTTATTTGCCTACTCATTTTAAACTCCTACTGTTAAAGATTTGGGTATTATAGATTCCTACATCCCACTGCCTAGCAGAGTTCTTCTTAATAGTGCGTGCGCGGGGCACCTGGGTGGCTCAGTGGGTTAAGCCTCTGCCTTCAGCTCAGGTCATGATCCGAGTGTCCTGAGATGTGGGGTCCTGGGATTGAGCCCTGCATAGGTCTCCCTCCTCAGTGGGGAGCCTGCTTCTCCCTCTCCCTTTGCTTGCTGCTCCCCCTGCTTGTGCTTTCACACTCTCTCTCTCTCTCTGTGTCAAATAAATAAATAAAATCTTTTTTAAAAAATAGTGCATGCTTGATAAATATTTATTGAATGGATGAATGAATGAGTGCTGGCAATTCACTTCTCCAAGTCCTCGTCTTTGAAAGGGATGATAGTGTTAGGGAGAAACTAAGCCAACTTCAGCAGCAGAGGGCTCTGGAAAGAGGAATTTACTCCTTAACCACTGAAATCTGGCTTTTCCCCTTAATACTTGACTAGACCACAGAAGTGAAACTTAACTGCCACCACAAACAACCTCCTACTTGTCATGACCAGTAGATAGCTTTCAGTTATAATCTTCTTAATCACTGGTGGCCTCTTATTGGAAACTCCTAACTTTTACGACCTTATTTTTTCTTCCTACTTCACTGGCTGCTGATTTTCAATCTACTCTGTGGACTTCCCTTCATCAGTTCATCCCTTAAATGTTCATGTCCCTCAGAGCTATCTTTCTTTCTCATTTATTCTTACCTGACACACTTTCCCTGGGAAATCCCATTCTTCCTATTACTACCGGTTGATACCCAAATTTCTTTCTTTATCCTGGACCATCTCCTGAGTTGCAGACCTGCATTCTGGACATATTCACGGGCCTTAAATGCAACAAACACAGAACTGGACCTATAATCATCTCTATCCGCACCCCAACCTGTTTTTTCACTCTCTATCCATTCTTATTAATGATATCTGTTCCAGGAGCCAAAACCTTAGGAATTATTATAGACAACTCCCCCTCTTTCCCTGATTCTATCAAGGGCTAGTCCTAGTTGTTTGGCCTCCTAAAGATCTCTTGGCTCCATCCTATCTTCTCTAGATCCTCACTGCAATTGCCCAAGTTTCAACAATCTTGCTTGGATTATTCCCAAATCTTTCCATTAGGGTCCTTACCAGATTTACTGGTTCTGCATGGGTTTTAAGCTTAGTTTCTTGGCTTGAGGTTTCTAATCAAAATGAATGCTTCAAATTCAGTCCTCTCATCTACTAGCATAAGTGTTAGGTCCGTACCTGTTCGTGATGATTCCATTTTTCCACGTGGCCAAGGGCAGGCTGCTGGCAATGATTTCCCCCCACCCATATACATATATCGCAACTTCTTTCTGGTTTCTTTTTTTTTTAATTTTAAAAAGATTTTATTTATTTATTTGACACAGAGAGGGAACACAGCAAGGGGAGTGGGAGAGGGAGAAGCAGGCTTCCCGCTGAGCTGCGAGCCTGATACGGGGCTCGATCCCAGGACTCTGGGATCATGACCTGAGCCAAGGGCAGATGCCTAACGACTGATAGCCACGCAGGTGCCCCTTCTTTCTGGTTTCCAGTGCAATGGGAAAGACCCTTTCTACCTTATCATCAGGTACTGGGCAGGCACAAACATAAAAACCTACCTGTGAGGTATACACTAACCCAGTGTCTCTGTGAGCTGCAGGATTTCAGCTCTGGCTCATAGCTGTGGCTGTTGGTGACTTCTTTGTTTCTGGCAGCTGGAGATTTACCTTTCTTGGTGTTGAGCTTGGCTCTGTATCTACAATTGTTTTTAAAAAGTTTATCCAGCAAGTCCATATGTTTGGAGACAGAGGGGATATTGCTATCCATTCTCAGTCTGCCACACTGAAGGGAAGTCTACTGTCAAAAAATAATTTCAAAAGAGTATAAAATCACAACTCTCATATAGAGCTACAAATAAGCATGTTAAAGATTTTATTTAACTCATCAATGAGAAAACCAGCAAAGATGTTATACCAAATCAAAGAAGAAATTGAAAACCATACACGTTTATAGATCAGGAAGATTGAAAGGAAGGTACAAACGGAGGTAAAACTAACCCCTTACTTAGTGAAGAAAGAGAAGTCAGTTGAACCATCATTGGAAAGGACAGAGTTTAGCTGTCTGTAGGCAAGGATTATTTTGCATTGTTACCTGTTATCTACAATTTACAGAGTTGTAAAATAGCTGAAAGGCAATAAATAGCTAGACCAGATAATGTGGAGGATATGCTAGATTTAGATAATGCATAGTTTTCCACTGAAGCACAATTTCCTCCTATACTATGCTGTAATTATTTGTTTCATGTCTGTTTCAAGTTTTTCTCAGGAATAGGGGTTGTGTTCAAGTCATTGCTACGCACCCAGTGCCGAGAACAACTTATTTTACTTGGAAATCTCTCACTGACTGCAGATGGAATGAATGAAAGCTGTGTCCCCTGTAGAAACTGGAGAATTTCTTCCCTCCCTTAAAGAGGGAGAATTTGGGGGAAAGAAAGAGGAAAAAAATATATATATAATATATGTGTATATGTATATATGTATACATGCGCACGTGTGTGTGCGTGCACACACACACACACACACACATATGTGACTCAGAAGAGGAACTGAGATGCTTTTGTCCTCCACTTTTCTCCCCTGCTAACTCCAGGCATTGGCTAGTCTTGCTACTAATTGCACAGTGTCACCGCATCATTGATGCATCACATTGTTGTAGGTGAACTCCAAATAGAAGATCCTTCTTTTTAAATTGTCTGTCATCGGGTCTAATTTCTTAAGGCATATTTGCCAAAGTATCTTTCTTTTGATAAATAATGCCAGCTCTTCTCCTTCAGCACATGTAAATAAAATTCTTAATTTTCTTTTCAGATGCTTCTGCATCTAAATTGCTTGATGGCTGCTGCCCCTTAGGTCCTGCCTTATCAGGGGGATCTTAGGGGCCTTGCCAGCAACACCGTCAGGTAATTTACATGAATAGTTCTTTAATAAACATCCAGCCCCCTTATCACTGTTCCCTGCAGGATCCTCATTAGTCAGTAACCTAATTCAAGCTTGAGAGATTTCCATTATGGTGCCCTTTGTTTCCTGCCCATTGCCTAATTTTCTGTTCAGCAGGACATTTTTTTTCTGCAGCTTGTGACTTGTTTCTTGACTGACATACACATATTTTTTTCCTTCAAACTAAAAGAGTGCATAAGTGCACATAGTCCATTTCCCATTAATGGTGTGTTCAGTTTGGCAATACAATAAAATGTCAGAGGGGTATTATCAAAACAACCGCTAATGTTATCTTTAAAAACAAAATAAAGTGATAAAAAAATAGAAGTCAATAACTTGACTGTGAATGTAGATAAAAGTAGAGACAATCCAAACCACAAAATCAATTTAATCATTAAAATAATAGCTCCCATTTTACCAATTTAAGAGCTCAGTCGTCTCTACCCTTTTTGTCCAGCAAATTTGGGTCGAAACAGTAATCTAAACTGGAATATATCACTTAATAGAAAAGTTTAGAATATTTCAAAACTCTTTAAAATCTTACAGATAGAGCTAAGTCAGTATCCCTGGCTGCACATTATCATCACTTAGGAAAATTTTAGAACCTGCCAATGAACTGGTCCCATCCATAGATGTTCTGTTTCAATTGGTTTGAGATGAGGCCTAAGAAAAGGTAATTTTCAAAATCTCCCTAGGTAATTCTAATGTCTAACCATGGTTGAAAAACTCTAGATATTTATCTCTATAGAATTCTTATAAATAACCTTAAGTTGTGATTTTCTTATTATTGGATGACTGAGTTGTCATCTAGATTTCAAAGTGGTCCATCAAGACATTTTTCTTCAGAAAAATAAAATGATATCTTTTGTATTGGCTGAGCATGTATGACATGCTTGACTAGATTTAATCATGGTGGCCTAAGAGTTTGTGAGTATGTATAATTCCTGTCATGTAGGATTCAGAAGCATGGATTCCCACTCAATCTCTATTACATGGGAACAATAATCAGAATTTGCATATTGTACTGAAAACAGGCTTCAATTTGCAGTGTTCCAATAAATCAATATCTAACCCAAGATACTGTCCTTCCTGCACATCCTGTCCATCCTGTAAGGAACATCTTTCTACTTATCTCCCACTGTCCAGAACCTCCTTTGTTCTTTTCCCTTTTATGGCTGTTCCACATCACAGTGTCTTTCCCTAATTCTATTTACCTAGTCAACTCCTTTTTTTTATTATGTTATGTTAATCACCATACATTACATCATTAGTTTTTGATGTAGTGTTCCATGATTAATTGTTTGCGTATAACACCCAGTGCTCCAACTCCTTTTGTTTTCCAGGTCTCAGTTGAGGAATTACTTTCCTTAAGTGGCCTTACCTACCTGTCCCACCCTTGGGGTTCTGCATCCCCCTATGTGCTCCCAGAGCCTGTCCATTGAGACATCCACCCTGTCATCACACTGACCTCTTTGCTTACCCAACTCTCCCACTAGAAAGCTCCTTGACAACAGGGCCTGTGTTGTCTTCACTATTGGAGCACTGGTGGCAGTCGCTGTTCCAACCACTTTGTATAATCTCTCCATATAAGCCTCATAAACAACTTTTTCCAACAGTTATTGCTGTTATTCCATTTAAACATGATGAAATGAGGCAAAATAAAAAAAGGTAATTAACTTGAATATTCAAATTCACACAACTTAAGAAGAAGTTGGTAGGATTTAAATCTGGGCAGTCTGGCTCCAGAGTCTGAGTTCAATAAATATACTGAATGAACAAGTATGTGTGAGTGAGTATAGAGTCACGGGGGCCTAGGGGCATGGTGTTTTTAGCTCCCACTTAGGTGTATCCTAAAGGATCATGCTGAAAGATTGGGACAGTGATAAACATATTTTCCCAAAAGAGAATGTGTGTGTGTGTGTGTGTGTGTGTGTGCGCATTGGGGGGTGGCAGAGAGAAAGAGAGAGAACATCTTGTCAAAAGTTCAAACACACAAGAAAGATGCAGGATTATGACAAGTTTGTCAATGGCATGTCTGGATAGGCCCAGGGGGTCAAGTCAAAAACATAAACATAAAATGTAGTACGGTATCAAAGCTTTTTGAACAGTTTGTCTTTTATATAAGAAGAGAGAGCAAGAAAAAGTGTCAGAATCTATCTGTGGCTTAATTGGACCATTTGAAAGTCCCTAGGTGACCTGGCAGGAGAAAAAGGATTTGAAAGTTAGTAAGTCTCAGAATGGTTTATAATGTCAGTGGGGTAAATATATAGCAGGCAGAATTCTCTATTTTATTTTTATTTTTTCTGCCCTTCTTAATCCCCATCATCGAAATAACCCATCCCTCCCCCACTTCCCCTTGGGTAACCATCAGTTTGTTCTCTACAGTTAAGAGTCTGTTTCTTGGTTTGCCTCTCTCCACTGCCCCATTTTCAATTTGTTTTGTTTCTTAAATTCCACATTTGAGTGAAATTATATGGTGTTTGTCTTTCTCGGACTGACTTATTTCACTTGGCATATTACTCCCTAGCTACATCCACGTCATTGCAAATGGCAAGATTTCATTCACTACTCAGCCATAAAAAAAGATGTCTCTATTTTAAATCCTATTTGGAGGCTGTATGGATCAAACCTTTCTATTAGTTTTCTGTTGCTGCTGTAATAGATTTTAATTTAGGGGCTTAAAACAACAGAAATTTATTATCTTACAGACCTAATGGTCAGAAGTCTGAAATGGATTTCAATGGGTTGAAATTAAGTGTATTAATTAAGCCTGCATTTCTTCCAAAAACTTTAAGGAAGAATCTACTTCCACCTTCTAGAGGCTACCTGCGTTCCTTGGCTCCTGGCCTTTTACTCCATCTTCAAAGTCAGCAGCATAGCATCATCAAATCTCTCTCTACTCTCATTGTCCTGTCTCCCTCTTATAAGTACCCTTGTGATTACATTAAGCCCACCTGGATAAACTAAAATAATCTCCCCATCTCAAGATCCTTAATAACATTTGCAATATTACTTTTGCCATGTAAGGGAACATATTCACGGGTTTCAGGAACATCTTTGGAGACAAGAGGCATTATTCTGTCTATAATAATCATTAATAATCTCTAAGAAAAACACGTCTAGAAGCTTTTTATCTTGATGAAGTCCCAAAAGTTCATTTTCCCTTTTGTTTCCCTTGCCTTTGGAGATGTATCTTGAAAGAAGTTGCTGTGGCCGATGTTGAAGAGGTTACTGCCTATGCTCTCCTCTAGGAGAGCATTTTCCCAACACCATTTATTGAACAGATTTTTTTCCATTACATGTTTTTTCCTGCTTTGTCAAAGATTATTTGACCATTGAGTTGAGGGTCAATATCTGGGCTCTCTATTCTGTTCTGTTGGTCTATATGTCTATTTTTGTGTCAGTACCATGCTGTCTTGGTGATCATGGCTTTGTAGTATAGCTTGAAATTGGGCAACATGATGCCCCCAGCTTTGTTTTTCTTTTTCAACATTTCCTTGGTGATTTGGGGTCTTTTCTGATTCCATACAAATTTTAGGATTGTTTGTTCCAGCACTTTGAAAAATGTCATTGGAATTTTGATCAGGATGGCATTGAAGGTATAGATTGCTCTGGGCAGCATAGACATTTTAACAATGTTTATTCTTCCAATCCATTAGCATGGAATGTTTTTCCATCTTTTTGTGTCTTCTTCAAGTTCTTTTATGAGTGTTCTATAGTTCCTAGAGTATAGATCCTCTACCTCTTTGGTTAGGTTTATTCCAAGGTATCTTATGGTTTTTGGTGCGATTGTAAATGGAATCAATTCTCTAATTTCTCTTTCTACAGTTGCATTGTTAGTGTATAAGAAATCACCTGATTTCTGTGCATTGATTTTGTATCCTGCCACATTACTGAATTGCTGTATGAGTTCTAGTAATCTGGGGGTGGAGTCTTTTGGATTTTCCACATAAAGATAAAAAGCTTCTGCACAGCAAAGGAAACAGTCAACAAAACAAAGAGGCAACCCACAGAATGGGAGAAGATATTTGCAAATGACACCACAAAGGGCTGATATCCAAGATCTATAAAGAACTTCTCAAACTCAACACCCAAAAAACAAATAATCAAGTCAAAAAATGGGCAGAAGACATGAACATTAACATAACATAATAAAAAATAAATTAAAAAAAAGAAGACATGAACAGACACTTCTCAAAAGAAGACATACAAATGGTTAACAGACACATGAAAAAATGTTCATCATCATTAGCCATCAGGGAAATTCAAATCAAAACCACATTGAGATACCACCTCATACCAGTTAGAATGGCAAAAATTGACAAGGCAAGAAACAGCAAGTGTTGGAGAGGTTGTGGAGAAAGGGGAACACTCTTACACTATTGGTGGGAATGCAAGTTGGTACAGCCACTTTGGAAAACAGTGTGGAAGTTCCTGAAAAAAATTAAAAATAGAGTTACCCTATGACCCAGCAATTGCACTACTAGGTATTTACCCCAAAGACACAGTTGTAGTGAAAAGAAGGGGCACATGCACCCCAATGTTCATAGCAGCAATGTCCGCAATAGCCAAACTGTGGAAAGAGTTGAGATGCCCTTCAACGGACGAATGGATAAAGAGGATGTGGTCCATATATACAATGGAATATTACTCAGCCATCAGAAAGGATGAATACCCAACTTTTGCATCAACATGGATGGGACTGGAGGAGATTATGCCAAGTGAAATAAGTCAAGCAGAGAAAGTCAATTATCATATGGTTTCACTTATTTGTGGAACATAAGGAATAGCATGGAGGACATTAGAAGAAGGAAGGGAAAAATGAAGGGGGGAAATTGGAGGGGGAGACAAACCATGAGAGACTATGGACTCTGAGAAACAAACTGAGGTTTTTTAGAGGGGAGGGGGGTGGGGGGATGGGTTAGCCCAGTAATGGATGTTAAGGAGGGCACATGTTGCATGGAGCCCTGGGTATTACACGCAAACAATGAATCATGGAACACTACATCAAAAACTAATGATATACTGTATGGTGACTAATATAACATAATAAAATGAAATTTTTTTAAAAAAGAAATATATGTCTAGCCAGAGGACACCCCCCATATGTTACATCTGTTTGAAAATACTGTAGAAAATAAAACCAAAGATTCAGAATTTTTTTCAGTCTTATAATTTAAAAGTAAACTGCTCTTTATAAGAATTTAGTTGCAGGAAGGATGGATGGGAGTATTCCTCAGCCAGAAGCTTGGAATGACCACATCTTAGTTCTGTACATATTAAAATGACTGGCTTTCTTTTGTACATGACTGTAGTGTAGGAACCCGACCCCCACCCCTGCCATAGTGTTCTGTGGTCAGAAGGGAGGATGACCTCTTGATACTCCAGAGACACATGAGCATTTGATGCTTGGCACAGGAGGTGAATGTATATTTTGTAGTCATAAAATAGCAAACTTCAAAAAGGTTATTTGAAAAAAATGCCAATTCCAGATCTTTCAAAAAAATCACAGTATTTTCCCAGTAAAACATTAAAGATTTTTCCTTTACTAGAGATTTTAATGTTTTCTTTTTAAGGGTATTGACTTGTATCCATGCCTTAATATAGAGGGGCTAGTCTCATTAGGAGATACATGTAAACTGGCTCATTTTTCTATATTTGAGAAATGACTTCTGGTCCAGGCTAAAAAGACTTCTTCATAATTTCCACTTCATATTGCATTTCCACTGCAATATTCTCCTGTTGTCCATCCCACCAGATGAGGCCCTCGGTGAGTGAAGGAGAAAGCCTAGTTAAATGGCATGCTTTCCTCTGCACTTAACAGTGTCTCTGGAGAAGTTTGACAAGCTTCTCTCTCCTCTTTATGTTTTTGAAATTTTTCTCTGTTGAGGCCTGAATAGAACCTAATGGACAAGGAATGAGTCTACAATGGGTGTGTTTCTCTTCTTCCCAGATCTCAGGTTTCCATGACATGTTCTCCTTGATAATTCCCTTTTCATTCTCACATTGTCAGCCTTTTAATGGCAGTCTCAGCAGCAGCTTAAAAATGGGAGTAAGGTTACTGAATTTTACCCCCTCCAAAAAAATTCATATATTGAAGCCCTAACCCCCAAAGTGACTGCATTTGGAGATAAGACTTTTAAAGAGGTGACTGAGGTTAAAAGAGATCATGGGGTAGGGGCCCTAATCCAATAAAATTAGTGTCCTTATAAGAAGAGGCAGAGACACCAGGAAAGTAAGTACACAGAGGATAGGCCATGTGGGGACACAGCAAGAATGCAGCCATCTGTGGGCCAAGGGGAGAAGTTTCAGGAGAAACCACTCCTGCCAATACCTTGATCTTAGACTTCCAGTCTTCAGAAATGTTTGTTGGTTAAGCCACTCAGTCTGTGATATTATGTTATGGCAGCCCTTGAAAACTAATACAATCTCTTCTTTCTAGTCATGGGGATTGGAAACACTTCAGATGGTGGGTGCTTCATTGGCCAGAGGCCCCACATCAGCACGGTAAAGATACAGCACCCCAACAGTGGATTTGTGATCAACATGGAAGATGAGCAAACATTAACTTTGTAGTTTTAGAACACTAAGATTTGGGGGCTGCATATCCTGGGTGCTGACTATGATTGTTGTTATTTTCATCTTAAATATTAGAAAACAGTGTTGGTAGTTCAAGATGATTTGACCAAGGTTTCTGTCCCCTAAACACAAGCCTCCATTACTGTGCCATGCTGTTTACATACCAGTTGTCATTTACATGTTTTGTTTGTGTGGGAGGGAAAAAATATTTTGTTTCTACTCATCTTAGGTTCTCTGGCTGGGGCCCTGTATATTAGCCTGACAAAAGAAAGATTAACAAGAGAAAAACAAACAGAAGTTGACTAACATGTACATTGTATGTACACATGGGAGTAGTCAGTGATGAGTAACTCAAGGGGGTGGTTAGAACTTGGGCTTATATAACATCTTAACAAAAGAGCAATATATTTTTAAAGAAGTGATAAGACAGTGGAAAAGAACTTTGAGTTTCTAGGGCAGCAAATTGTGGGAACATAAATATATGGGGAAACTAATGGTAAAGAAGCCTTAGTTTTAGTAAGACGGGTTAAGTAGATTCCTTTGGTGGTCACTGGAGTGATAAGGGTCTAAAATTTCTGTCCTTTCTGGTAGAGAAGGGAGGGGAGGCATCTTTGTAAATTTATGTCTTGCTTTTAAGCAAATATGGGAAGGACAGAGAGATTTTCTTATACCTGCTTCATCTCAACTGCCTTCAGCTCAAACAATCAATATACCAAAGCAGCATATTTTTGGACGGCATGTTCTGCTACCCTTCAAGTTCTTTCAGAATATGAGAAGCCTAATGATATGAAGGAAAAATCTGTTATGGAGAGAATAATTCAGGTTGCCAGCATATGAAAGATAACTTAGAATAAAACAGCAGAAAGAAGGTAAATTAAGAAGTCAGGGGGGAAAAAGCCAAAATTTGGTTTTGTTTTTGCTTCTTTTTCAAATTTCAAACAGAAGGTAATGTTATTTATGGTCCTGGAGTTAGAACAAGCCTGTATTCAAATGCCCACTCTTCTGTGTAATACTAGACAAGTACTTAAACTCTGTTTTTAGTTTCTTCCTCTTTTAAAATGGTAATGATTAAAATAGTCTCATAAGCTTCTGGGGGAGAATTTAATTGTATAATAAATGTAAGGTGCCTGATGCAGAGTAGATGCTCTATCATTTCCAGCCCCCTTCCCTAACACCATAGGATGCTTAACAAGAGACATTCAAGGGTTAATTAATGCTTTTCTGAAAAGTTGTTCTTAAAATGGTCTCTGCTGCAGTCCTAGAATTCTGGAGGAAAGGGCCTGAAGGTGATTGTCCCTGAGTGTTTTCCTGCAGAGAATGAAGTCATTATAAATTACGACAATTTTCTCTAAGTAGAGGAAACATTGTGGCTTTAAAAGGCACATAATGTCCTGCTCAACATCTCAAAGATTTCATGGAGATTTGAATATAGAATGCCTGTCAGCTTTTTGCTTAGTCCAAATTCTTCCAAGTAGCAAAAGCCCCTGCTGTCTCAGTCCCTTAAGCCAGACCAAACTAGCTTTTAAAAGAAGTTTCAACTCCATTCACTCTTCCAATTTGGTGGGCTTATCCTCAAGCCAGCCTCACTGCTGGGGAGGTGACAGAAGCCAGGAAAGAATTAAGAATGAAAGAAAGAAAGAAAGAGCTTTAGAATTGAACACTAAAGTAGAAGACACACAAGAGTGAGTAAGCACACAGTGCCTTAAGAGAAGTAAAAGGTGAAAAGGAGGAAAAAGCTTAAAATCAATAAGAAATGGAGGAAAAGAAAAAAGAGATTTGAGAAGGAAATATGACAGATACTATAGACATGCAAGGAAGATTCAAAATATTCAGTCCCTAAAGAAGAAAATGAAAGCAAGGGAACCAGATAATATAATTATAATTCATCAGGAAAACCTGATTTGAAACTACATATTGAAGGAGGACCTGTATACCCGAGACTAATCAACCCAGAATGACAAATACCAAGACATATTCTAGTAACTTATTCAATTAAAAAGAAAAAGAAAAGTAGCCATTGGATATTTAAGCAAGAAGAACATGTGATAAGGGCAAAAAGTTATATTATCTTCAGATTTTTCATTAGATACAAAGAAAATGGAGTAACATATTTAAAATACTCAAGGAAAGAAAATGTATACCAAAGATGTTATATACTTGAAAGCAAAACGTCCAAGTATAAATAGTACTGTAGGGGAGGAAAGACTTTACCCTCCTAGGTTTGATACCTGGGTTATGAAATAAACTGACATCAGTTAGGTTAATGAGAAAATTAATATAATAAATAAAAATTTACTACATTTTTAATATTACATGCACAGGGCATTATAGGGGCAAAATGAATAGCCAAGAAGGCTGTGAGATTTGAGAGTTTATATATCATTATAATAGGGGAGGGAGAGAGAAGATGTAGGCAATTTATGGGAGAGCAAATGATTTTTAAGAAAGATGAATGAGCCCTTAGAATAATAGATGGGAGATATGATAGTTTATGACACAGTTTTTCTGGATGTGGTATGGACTTCTAGTCTTCTCTCATATAATACGAGTCTATCTTCCTTGGTTGATGAAACTCCCAGGGGAGGGGACTTATGGGTTCCTTTTGGAATATCTATAGATAAGAGGAGTTCAGAGAAGGCCTATCCCTGCATTTGCTGTTTTTCAAGAGTCTTCAGCCCGAAAGAATCAATATACCAAAGCATCATGTTTTGGGGTGGCATGTCCTGAACTCTTTGAATACAAACTCTTATAGACATATAAGAACTTATGGAATTTTACTTCTAAGAGGAATTTACTAGAGAATAAGCTTCAGACAACCAAACTGACTAGACACATGAGCTGATGGAGTGGTGTAGGCGTTAAATATATACTTCCTGAAAAATTAAGATTAAGTAAAGGTCAAAAGAGAGAATATAGTATATAATAGCCATATGCAAAAATGTAGATATCATAAAACTGTTAAAAGAAGTGAGGGATTAAATTATATTCTGGATATAATTTATAACTTTGATTATACAGATTGCAAATAAATTTTCCTACTCTAAAAAAAAAAGTGAGGGATAAAAAGTGAGAATAACATATGTAAAAAATTTAACTATTTTGAGCAATCACAATGAGTGGTAGTAGCATTAGTAATGTTACATGTGTGTTCTTATGTATATAATGTAGTTATGGAGTGAACAATTATACAATATTCTAATTCTGTTACCTCCTATGTCCTTGAGAACTAGGACTTTAGTGTGGAAATGGAGATATAGACATATTATAAAAGAGGTTAAGTTAAAACTCTGCAGTCCTGATATTGAATTGGAAATCTCAGTAAGATCCCATGAGGTATTTTATTTTATATCCTAACTCTGTCACTGAGAAGTCTTAGAAACCATGACCAATGCAGTGATAATGAGCATTCCTTTTGCCCAGATTATGATATTAAAATACCATTGCCCACTAAAAGAAACCAGGGCTTCTGAGAATAATGGCTGATTCCTGGTTCCTGGCAGAAAGTGTCTAAGTTTGGATCATTTTGTCAGAGCAAATAGCCAGGAAGTTTTCAGAGACTACTGGGATTGTATCAAAAGGACTCAGGAGCCAAATTAAAGAGGCTCTCACAGCCCCAAAATGGGTTAGAGTTTTAATGATAAAAAAATCATAATTAGAAATACCTACTATTTAATAACAAGGAAAAAGACAATCAAATTTGTTTATATTCATAAATTCTTTTTTTTAGGGTGAATTTTCTTTTTTTAAAATTTTTTATTGTTATGTTAATCACCATACATTACATCATTAGTTTTTGATGTAGTGTTCCATGATTCATTGTTTGTGCATAACACCCAGTGCTCCACGCAGAACGTGCCCTCTTTAATACCCATCACCAGGCTAACCTATACCCCCACCCCCCTCCCCTCTAGAACCCTCAGTTTGTTTTTCAGAGTCCATCGTCTCTCATGGTTTGTCTATATATTCATAAATTCTTTAGTGATGTTAAAAAAAAATTGGCCACCTTTGCAGCATGACAGAGAACTATTTCATCTAGCAAACTCATCAAAGAAAATAATCAAGATTTATCTTGCCTCTTTTAGATGAATGTACTAGTGGGTAAGCCAATAGTAAATAAATTTTCTTTATAAAATTATTTCATATAATAAATACAATAAAATTATATAATTAGCACATAACCATTTGCAGCCCCCTCTCCCATTAATGGATGTAAGCACTGAGCTTCAGTGGTTCTATCATCAGAGATACAGAGACCACCAGACTATTAGGAGTCTCCTGATGAAAGAACATGCCTCCTAAGGCCTTGCCAAAGGAGTCAAACTAAAATCTGATCAAGCTTTTGGGTCCAGCTAGAGAACTTGAGCATGAACTTCACCATGAAAATATAAATCAGTAAAATCCAGACTGGGAAACTCTATAGGTCAACTTATCTGGGTGTTTCAACAAACATGTTTTAAGGAAAAGAAAAATATGGAGGGGGAATCTTTAAATTAAAAGAAATATAATTTATTAAAATTGTGAAAAATGGGAAACACAGAATACTAGTAAGGATGCAGAGAAACAGGCTAACTCATGTATTACAGGTGGCAATGTAAAATTGTATAGTCACTCTGGAAAATAGTTTAACAATTTCTTCTAAAATTAAAAATTCACTAACCATATGACCCAGAAATTACATTCTTTGGCCTTCACCCCAAAGAAATAAAAATATGTTTATACAATCATCTGTACACAAATGTTGATAGCAGTTTTATTCATAATAGCCACAAACTGAAAGCAACCTAAATATTTTTCTTTTTTTTTTGTTTAAATAAACTGATATATCCATAAGTGACATACAACTTAACAATAAAAAGGAATGTTACTGTTATTACAGACAGCAATGTCAATGGACCTCAAAGAAATTATGTTTTGTGAAAAACACATCATGTGTGGATCCATTCTGGAATATTCTTCGAAGAAATCAAAGAGATGGAAAATAGGTTAATAGTTGTCAGCACTGGCACTTACGAGAGGAGGAGAAGGTTGTGGCTATAAGGAGGTAACGTAGGGGAGCTTTACAGTGATGTAACTTCTGCATCTTGATTGTGGTGGCAGTTACATGAAGGTACACATGTGATAAAATTGCATTGCACTATAAACACATACACACAAATAAGTGAGTATATAATTGATGAAATTCCAATAAGCTCTGTAAAATGTGTCAGTTGCAATTTCATGGAGCTCATAGTGTACAGTAGTTATGCAAAATGTTAATATTAGGGGATAAGGAGTGAAGGGTGAGTGGGACCATCCTGTGCATTTTCCATAACTTACTGTGAATCTACAATTATTTCAGAAAAAAAAAAGTTTAAAAATGGGCAAGGCTGGGGCATCTCGGTGGCTTATTTGGTTAAGTGTCTGCCTTCAGCTCAGGTAAGGATCCCAGGTTTCTGGGATTGAGTTCCCCCGTTGTGCTCTCTGCTCAGCAGGGAGTTTGCTTCTCCCTCTGCCCCACCCTACCACTCTTGTGCGATCGCTCTCTCTCTCAAAAAAATAAATAAAATCTTTTTTAAAAAAGGGGCAAGGTTGAACAATAGTAGTTAAGAATGCACATTTGGGGTGCGCCTGGGTGGCTCAGTCGTTAGGCAGCTGCCCTCTGCTCAGGTCATGATCCCAGGGTCCTGGGATCAAGTCCCGCATCCAGCTACCCGCTCTGTGGGAAGCCTGCTTCTCCCTCTCCCATTCCCCCTGCTTGTGTTCCCTCTCTTGCTGTGTCTCTCTCTCTGTCTGTCAAATAAATAAATAAATACATAAATAAAATCTTTTAAAAAAATGCACATTTGGGTGAGAATACTATAGTGAAGTGTAAGGGAGTGGTTACTATATAAGTTGTAATAATGGTGGTTAGTTCTGGAGGGAGGAAGGGAGAGAGTTGTCATCAGGATGGGGCATATGAAGGGGCTTCTGACATGTTTGGTGAAGTTCTATTTCTTGATTTAGGAAATGGTTATAGGAGTTTACCTTATGCTAATTCACCAAACTATTCCTTTTTTTTGTGCAAGTGTTGTATGTTGTGTATATACATGTATGTATACTTTCTCTAGATTTGCTTTTATTTGTGGAGCAGAGGAAAAGGTGAATAGGGGCCATTTAAGCACACACAGTAGATTGCTTTCAGCTAATACTAGACAGCTGCTGAAATTGGGAGGTTTAATGAACTGGTGCAATGCTCTTAGGTTTATGTCTTTGCATTAGCAGGGAAAATCCCCAAATGATCCAAGTTTAAGTAATGGAATGCATTCTGAATTGTTAAAATTAGACTATTTTGGTAGCAATGAACCTAGACAACGCCATGCTTCACTTTGATAATGCATGTTTTTAAAGATACTAGGAAATCTATAGGTTTGGCTGTGGTGAATTATAATCTAATGAATTTGCCATTATCATAAATTATTAAGCTACCACAAAATTGTAGCTAATTGGATTCCAAGGTCTATTAAAGCTTATAACCACTTATATTGATATTTTCAAGACCCTCTTAAAGTGAGCATCTTTATTATTTTGTGTGTGGGCTGCTGGGAGGATGAAATATCAGGACTCTTTTCTTTAAGGAAATGTCCCAGAATGCATTTGGTCTTCTCGCTCAACTTGCATCTGGGTAAATGCTGGGATATATTACAAAGACCTTTAAATGTGGCATTGTGGATTTGATGGCTGTCTCCCCACCTTAGCACTTCAAAGCTCCTGGTGGCAGAAAATGGCCAGGTTCAGAGTGGACTCTAAACAAATGCTAACTGGATGGAGCCTATTGTGTGCATCAGGTTTTTCTCAAAGATAATTTTCTCGAAGATTATCTTGAAGATATTTTCCTGTAGCATTAAAGAGCATTCTGCCAGATTTCCACATAGCAAAGGAGAAGCATTTACCCAAAGAATATGATGTAAAATGTTTTATCAAAGAAAAAATGCATTTTCAGAAGAGCTTTCCAATCAATATAGGTGAGAATATGGATGTTACAGAGCAGGCGTAAGAACACAGTTTAAGAACACAGTCATTGGAGATTCAGGATGAAATCCTCAATTTGAAGATTTTACAGATATTGAGAGTGACAATTTCATGTTGAATATAAGGGTAGGGGTAGTTGGTAGGGCAATTTGATGTGAATAGGGAGAAAAGAGAAGAGTAGTCTTAGTAGTCTTGTCACCAGACTGGGAATGGGAACTTCATTGAGCAGAGCACAGGGGAGTTGGTAGCATTCATGAATTTAGCAATCCTGAATAGTAGAGAATGCCATTCTGTATTTTGTTCCAATCATTTTTTATTCTCCCCTTCCTCTCTCCTCATCCTCTACCTATAGAAAACCACCTATTTCTCCCCCTATATATTTCCACTTGTTTTTTAGATAACAGTTGTGTCACTATATCTTGAGTACATAGAGATTGCATGTCTAAAAGATATAATAGTTGTTTTAATAACAGCTCAACTGAGGTTTAATTTCCTCTTTGGCACTTCAATGTTCTTTCTGAATATTCTGCCGTAGCTGTCTGAGGGAACAATATCAATTTTAACATGCCTTGGTTTAGAATAAAGTACTTCTTATCAAGGTTGTTCACTTACTTGTTATGAAGCAATTTCGGCAATCACTAAAATCATGAAATCTAATGATACGAATCTAACTGGGTATTTCACATAGGGGCAGAATAAAGTCATCTCAATGGGAATTTCTTGTTCGTTTAGAAAAGTGATGCTCTGTTTATATAAACCTAATATTTCCCTTCCATATGGGTTTCTCTATTCATGAAAATTAACTCTTGGTTTAGAATAGATAAATCTATAGGAGAAATTCTTACTCTTCTGCATGATCTGCCTTTGGTGTTACTAGACACATGTGTTACTCAGTTTTTAATAGATTATAATATGCAGGGGGTAAATAGGCATTCTTATTTGTAATGATGTCATGGCTCATCACATGACAAAGCAGATGTGGACACGCTGTCTTTTGTTCTCCTCTCTCTGCCTGCTTTGTCTCTTCTTCCTCAATAAATGCCATTCTTATTGAATAAGCCTCTAATCCTTATTTTGGAATTTTGCATTTCAACTTTCATGGCATTTCCATCACCCTTTTCATGTTCTGTACACAGGGACAGCATTCTAGTCAATTCTAGAAATTGTCCCACCAGGAGCACATGGATTAATAAATCTTCTTGACCCTTTCTAGAATATCGTCTTTCAAACTCTGTTGTTACACATACACACCCAGGAGTCAGGCTTATTTGACTGATCTGCATTCTGTCCTGAATGGCAAAATGTTTAAACTAGTTTTTTGAATAAAAACAGTCATTGATAACTCTTTGGCTACTTAAAACTCATCTTGGGGCACCTGGGTGGCTCAATCTGACTCTTGGTTTTGGCTCAGGTCATGGTCTCCCAGTTGTGGGAGTGAGCCCCGTGTTGGGTTCCACACTCAGTGCAGAGTCTGCTTCAGATTCTTTCTCCCTCCCCCTCTGCCCCTCCCTGCTCCCACTCTCTCTCTCTCAAATAAGTAAATAAAATCTTAAAAACAAAAACCAAAAACCCTTACCTTTCCTCCTCTGCTTATATTGAGCTTTTGAAGCTTCAGGAGGACAGGGCTACCCCTGCTTGTCTTCTCTCCTGTCCCCGTTATATACTCATGTCTAGCACAGTGCCTAACATATGTGACTATTTTTTTGTTAAAGGATGAATGGAACAATGAATAATGATGAAAGGAAAGTTTGCTGACTTGCAGCACTTTTTTTTCTTGTTCTCTCTCAAATTCTGCTTTCAAGTTTATGCTTTCTGTTTTGTAGACTCCATTCAACCTCTTAAATGTCTCTTTCTTCCATTAATGAATTTTGTTGAATATTCCTCTTAACACCCAAGTTATTGCTGTGTGCCCAGAATTATGCTGGATGCTAAAATTTATCATATTTGATGTGCCCTTGAGATCATAATCCAAGCTCAGAAAGCTCAGCATCCACTGAGTCTGGTATGCAATCAGATGTAGAAGTGAGTATTCCTGGTTTTATATGATTGTGTTTGGAAAATACATGTGGTATGATTTCAGTCTTCTTAAACTTTTAATATTTGTTATATCTCTTTTTATGTGATTTAACCAGGGGATTCTTCTGTGTGTACTTGAAGAAAATGTGCATTCTGTTTTTCTTGGATGGCATGTTTTATATATATCTTTTAGAACCATGTATTCTGAAGTATGCTTCAAGTAAATAATGTTCTTGTTAAAAAAAAAAGAGCTTTAACTGAGAGTACTTGTTTAAAATAAAGCAAGTCGGAGGGGAGATGGGTGGGGGGATGGGGGTGGGTGAAATAGGTGAAGGGGATTAAGAGTACACTTAATGAGCATGAGTAGTAATGAGCACAAGTAATGATGTATAGAATTGTTGAATCACTATATTGTACATCTGAAACTAATTTAATACTGTAAGTTAACTATCTGGAATTAAAAGAAAAACTTAAAAAAAAAGAAGTGAGTTTTCCCTTCCCTAAGTATAGTAATGTCTACTTTGTTTGCTGTTATATGGATGGACATACATGGATTCTACCTTCTCCCTCCACAACCAATGAGTCCCATAAAAGAAATAGAAATAAAGTCCTATGGCATTGAAAAAAAGAATGTTACCCTTACAACTACAAAATGTTTTTTGTTTTATGCAGTGTTGATAGAAAAAATACCATTACATACTTCACAGCAATCTTAACTTTAAAAATGCCTGATATTCACTTTCCATCCTGACTAGGGTAGTGCTTATCAATTCTCCACCCAGAAATCTTGAAGGCAGAGAATAGCATGAGTATTATTGTTGGAGGGATATGGGAAGAAATAGCCATATGCAAACCTAAAACTTTATTTGATACCTGTTTTCACTTTAAAATTAATGGGACTGGAGGAGATTATGCTAAGTGAAATAAGTCAAGCAGAGAAAGTCAATTATCTTATGGTTTCATTTATTTGTGGAACATAAGGAATAGCATGGAGGACATTAGGAGAAGGAAGGGAAAAATGAAGGGGGGAAATCGGAGGGGGAGACGAACCATGAGAGACTATGGACTCCGAGAAACAAACTGAGGGTTTAGAGGGGAGGGAGGTGGGGGATGGGTTAGCGCAGTGATGGGTATTAAGGAGGGCACGCGTTGAATGGAACATTGGGTGTTGTACGAAAACAATGAATCGTGGATCACTACATCAAAAGCTAATGATGTACTGTATGGTGACTAACATAGCATAATAAAATAAAATTAAAAAAATAAAATTAATGCAAACTTTGAACTCCATCTTCAAACCATGCGTTTGCTATTCAGGGAGTGAAATTGACATCCTGGGTATATTTGCCCTGATCTAAAGCTTCACATACCCCTAGCCTATTGCTGGCACGCCCCAGTTTGTGAAGTCTGGAAATAGGGTTTGCAAGTTTGAAAGATACCTCAGCTAATGAAAAAAGAAATCTACCCCTAAACACTTGGGCTACAACTTAAGGCCTAGTCTCAGCATAGACACATACAGCTGTAAGATTTCAGAGAAGCAAATTTTACTTCAAAAGGGGGGAACTTCCAGGAAGTTTTCAAGAGGAAGCAACATTCCAGGCAGTTAAGAATCTTCCTTTATGTGTTCAATGAAAATATAGATTAGGATCTACTTTTTAGTATTCTGTTTCCTCCTCCCACACCTAGTCTGTGATCACCTCACCTCACATATTTTGATAATCTCATCTTTAATGAATTATTTTATTTGCTACAAGTCAGGAAAGAAAATTAAGCTTGTTTAATAATTTTTTTATAAAGAAGGCTCTAAATGAAGACTTTCAGGTAAAATGGGTGAGTTTAGGGGCTGTGTGAGAGGTATTTGGGATGCAGAAAACAAAATATGCAGGTATGGAGACATGTTCCAATGTATAGAGTTTTCTGAGAGACCACTGTCCAGATAATTGAAGTAATGCTGTGTTAATTATTTAATGATAGCATGTACACTATAATGTATTATTACTCTTGTGTTTATGTTTTAAAAGGCTTCCCTTTATCATTGTTTTATTTCAACTCACACATGGACCAACTCATTTCAAGTATTTGAGCACCTGATCTTAACTCAGGGTTTTAATGACATGTTGATGTTCCAAGAGGATTAAGTGGAGTGGGGATGGGTCTGTTAGGAAAGGAACTTGAGGGACAGAGGGGAAGGTTACACAGAACGATCATATGAGGTCCTGCTAGACCCGGAGACTTAGGCTCTAACAGCTAGGTGATGGGAAGCAAGAAGGGTTTCAAGCAAGTGACTGAACTAATGATGAGGTTGGCATTTTAGGTTGCTCACTCTGGCAGGCAATTAATCCTTAACTAAGGACAGTGCAAATAGGGAGGGCATGCTCTGGAGACAATTAGAAAACAGAACTGACAGAACTGAGTGACTAATGGAAATGAGTTGAGTTGAGCCAGGAGAAGTTGTCTAGGTGTACATTCATGTTTTGGAGGGGCTAGAGAGATATGATAATAAAAATTTAACAATAATGAAAATAACATTATTGAGCATCTTCTATGTGCCTGGTGCAAGACTGAATGCTTTACATGAATTTTAATCAAGCAGCATGGCAATCCTTGGAATTTGGTATAATTTCAACATCTTAAAGATGATGAAACTAGGGCTCAAAGGGGTTTCCCAGCCCAAGATTACACAGCTAGAATGACGCAGAGGTAGGCGCCACAGGAATAACAAGTGAGACATGATTGCTCTCCTCAGTAAGACAGGCACTTAAGGAATCTCCTTATGGATGGCCAGTACTTTATTGTAAAAGAATGCTTAAATATGTTATTTTAGTTGATCCTCACGTAACACTGTGGAGTAGGCATGATCATCATTTTACAAATGTTGAAACTGAGACCTAGGAAGAGTGAGTTTGTTGTCTAAGATGACACAGCAAGTAGATGACAAGTCTGGTTCAGGTAAGAAATCTGAGTACTTTGCAGAACACTACAACTTCTTTATAGGCCTCATTGGTGAGTTACTGCCACTGCTCACATTGTTGCATGTTCCATGTCATTCATGGGAAAGAGTGGAAAGGATAAATTTTAGATTCGGGAATCAGACTGCTTAGATTGGCATGCCATTTTTCCTGTAAGACCTTGGTCAAGTTATATAATCTTTCTGAGTCTGTTTTCTTAACCAGGTAATGGGAATAATAATTGCATCTCTTGCTATTTTTATGGGGCTACAGTCATAATTTTTAAAAGATAATTTATACAAAGTGCCTGGAACCTAGTAAAATTCAATAAATGTTAGTAGTGATAACAGTAGTTCAAAGAAATGACATGATATTAACTATGGAAGGAAATATTAAAATTTATAAAATTGCATTTGAAGTGAACTTTAAGGGATTTCAGAAGGTATAGAAGGAGCAATACTGCAGTTATGGGATAAAGAATATTTTTAATCCTGGATATTATTTTTGTTTAGAGTTTATGAGTAGGAGAATAAATTATTGGAAATGTACTTAAAGAAAAGCAAATAATGTAATGGTTCTGGTGAGAGTCCTTTAGGTCCTAACCATGGGTATTGTGGAAGGAACAAAAAAAGGACAGGTCTGAGGTACTGAGGTACTGCAGAGCATGTTAGGAGAGTTCTTCCCAGCATGCATTTGGGTTGTTTTCCCACAACATCACTTGGTTAAAAATAAGAAATGCAAATTCATTTTCCATTTGGACTAGGAAAAAAATCTAATCTGGACAGTGTTTGCTACACTATAATGAAATACATTCCAGAATCAGGTATAAATGATTTGGGAGTTACATGATGTTCTGATTGCCTGTACTTTGTTTTTGTCCTTTGGCACAGGAAAACCAGAGTTGGTGTATGGATTCACTAATCCACCTTTGCTATTGTCTGCATTCCGAGAGGTGTTTATTTGATGGCTTGTATGCTTGTGTGCCTGTGAGTTTTCCGCTTGAAGCATGGTATCTAGGATTTTTTTTCCCCTAGAATACAGAAATATATAAGATGTAAAAATACCTCTCCCCTAGTGGTTGTACTTAGTATTTTAGTCTCAGTTGAGTTTTCATGGTTGTCTAGCTGTTAAGCTGAATTAACTTTGAGTAGAGTGAGTACTTTAAAATTATTACTAATAGTGTTTTAATTTCTCACATCCTAGATTGAATAGGAGTGGTTAGATATTTTGTAACGAGCTGAATATTTTATTTTATAATGATGACTTTAGAATGTCTAAAACTAGCAAAAGTTCTTGAGACTATGCATAATCTCAGGGAAAGGAGAAAGGGGACATTTAAGCCTAAGTGGTATTTTTCAACATAAATACCTGTCTGACAATCCTGGATCCACTGGGGCCATCCAGTGCAGCTGCATGAAGTCGTAGGTGCTTATTCACATTAGGGCAATGGCCTGCATGGATGGTCTGGTTTTAGGTATACCCTTCCAGAGGAGTATCCTTCCTCACGTCTACTCCATGAGAATCTCAAGGTCTGAAATCAGCTCAGATCCAGGGTGATCAATGACATATACGGTTTTTACTTAATCTGTTTCTCTTTGGCATCTGTTCAAATGAGTTCAGGTGTTTGGCCCTCTCAGAATTGGGAGTCAAAGGCTTTTTTATGTACTAATGCCTATGAACATAGCTTGGTTGGTCAAACAATAATAAAGAATGAGCTATCATAACAATTCGCATCATCATATCTTATGTTGGTAAATTTGTAAGTTTTACTATGTATGAGGTAGCAAATAACAATACCACTGAGAACTGGAGTAACGAGGCCTAGAAGTACCTCACTCAGCGATTGTCACTATAAAATCACAGCCCCTCTGCCTCTTGTTGGACATTCAAAATGTCCTTAAAGTGCTAGAAACAGGCAAATCTCTTTTTAAGTCTACTGCCTCATATATGCCTCATGTGCCCATAACTTACCTGAATGAATCCTTTAAATGAGCTGTTGATGTCCTATTAGCTGCTTTTTCTTCCCAAAGAAATCCATGTTCAGCTGCAAGATAACTTCCTGTGTGAAATTTACAGCTCTGTCAGCCATAAAAAACATTAATGCATAATACATAAACAAAATGTATGCTCTTTCTGCAAAAAAAAATGGCAAAAGAAAAAAAAAGGAATTTAGTCTCTGCTTTCCAAGGGAGAAAACATGAATCTTGCATTTTTATTTTTGATGCCATTTTGCCTTTAAATATATGAGATGACTATTAATGCCCATATTCACAGCAGGAGTAGAAGGGAAATGACAGTAAATTGTAAAGCACATTTACATTATAACAAGGCCCATGGAAGCATTGTAATTCACACAGTTATTTCAACAGAGGTTGGACTCCCTCCAATTTAATTTTCTGAAGTTGGGCTGTGCAGCTGGGTCATTCCTGGTCTAATCTGGGAAATGTATCTCTTAAGGCTGTGGATCAGAATGCCAGCCTCCCAGCTGTCACCAAGGAGCATCATTTACAGCCACTGAGGTCTGAGGGCAAAGCATCAGAATCACTTTATGTGGACACAGCAGCCTAGCTAGCTTCATAAATTCTGTTGCAAAGAGCAATAATCAATATTTCATGTTTAATGATGCAGAGCTAAAATTAGTATAGATTTTATGTCTTCTACTTTTCCAAATTGTGCAAACATTAGTAACCTCTTTTTTAGTGCCCTTATCACATTTCCATTAAAAAAAGGCCAATGAAGGGGTGGGCAGTGAGGAAGATTAGTGATGTTTAATTGAATGATTGAATAGTCAAAAGTGTCAAAAGTAATTCTGGCTCTTAACTTTTGTTAAATAGTTACCTTTAGGTTAACATGAAATTATTTCCAATACAAAAAATGATGTATGTAAGTGGCACAGGCTTTGTCACCCGAAGCTGCACAATGAAGTAAATTGCAGATTGTTTCCATGTTTTAAGTTACTTTAAATGTTCTGGGATATGCTGGAAATAAGATGGCCAGGGCATAAGTCAGAAAAGTTAAAGGTTCGTATTTAAATATAAGTGCACTTTAGAGAAAAAATAATTTTTAATGGATTTCTTATTTTAAACTTGTTCAAAGAACATATCCTGCTTGTTTAAACAGTAGAAGTGGCAGGTAGAGAAAAAGAAAAAAAGAACAATATTTTATTATTGGGCAGATTAAGGGGGCTGACCAAGTAGCCACAGAGATGAGCTGATCTAACCTTTTAGCCATATTCTCCTGTCTGTGATGAGAAAAACCAGCAGGAGTAAGGTAGGAGGGAAGCCAGACACAAAAGAACAAAATCCAGCATCTGCCATCTAGTCTAGCAGTTCATACACAAGTCACTTCAGAACAACTTTTATGATAGTGGGATGCATAGACTTTGGCAAATAATCAATCAGTTATGCCCCCTAACAGTACAGCCCGCATTTCACAGCCTCCTGTAAGTTTTATTTGGGAAAATGGGATTAAGGATATGGAATGCTATATGTCTGGATTGTGCTTGAATAATTCAAGCAAAAGCAAATTTAGAATCCTCAGGGCATGTCAGCCAGAGTCCAGTAAGAAGACATATGACTCATTTAAAAGGGTGATTGAAAGGGTTAATGGAGTGGCTACATAGATATGGGCTGGGTGTAGGGAAAATCACAAGGGATGATGATGCATTTGGTCTATCAATAGCTAGAAAGTGCAACAATAAGGAAGGGAAAGGAAGAAAAGGAAAGAAAGGCCTTGAAGGGGCAAGAAATGGGAGCAGTTATGGGACTATGTAAGAACCACCTTGTGGGAGAGGCCATCCCATGGGAGCTGTGACCTCTAGTAACACCAGTCTGTGCTTTCATAAGAGACAGGAGAAAAGGGAATAAATACTCCAACTTCTCTCTTCTGCTAACCTCTGATATTATGCAGTGCCTCCCACTACTCAAATCCTATCCAAGGCCACAGGACAAAGGGGCCTGGTTGATAAAGCCCAAAATTTTGAGCCTCCCAGAACTCAGAGAAGAGTGGGGTGAGTCAAGGGTATGAATAGGGAGATGTTGGTCAAGCAGAACAGGGTTTCAGTTATGCGAGATAAGTAACTTTTAGAGATCTAATGAACAGTATACAGTTAACAATACTGTGGTGTATACTTGAAGTTTGCTAAAAGGGTAGATCTTAAGTGTTTTTACTACACCAAAAAAAAAAAAAAAGAAAAGAGAAGGGAAAGGGAGGGAAGAAAGGAAGGAAGGAAGGGAAAGAAAGAAATGGTAACTATGTAATGTGATGGATATGTTAATTAGCTTGATCATGGTGATTATTTCACAATGTTTACATATATCAAATCATCAAGTAGTACACTTTAAATATATGTAATTTTAAATTGTCAATTATACCTCAGTAAAGCTGGAAAAATAATAATGTTAAATAAAAAAAGAAAGTTACCAAATGATTTAAAAAAAAAGTTTATTGGGAGAGGTAAAGAATCAGCAGAGGACATATGATTTCTTGGGATTTGGGGGGCCATTAAGCTACTAAGATTTCTTTTCACTTCAGTTTGAATAGTGCATTCAATTCATTTATCATTCATTTATTCAACAGATATTTATTAAGCACCTCCTAAATGCCTCACTGGGGAATAGGCATCTCAGTGTGAGCAAGTCACCATCTCTGACTTCAAGGATCTTGGTGGTGGGGTGGCAGGGTGCATCAGGTATAGAGGTAATGCTAAAATGGGGATCACCATGGGTTGCTAAGGAAGCAAGGCAAGGTATTTTACCCTCCTGTTGAGTTCCAAAAACTTCTATGGAGAAGAATAATGTTGGGGCTTCCTGAAGGAAGAGTAGGAGTGGGCAAGTAGAATAACTGGGGACACACTGTTATTGAATGTCCAGTAAGAGAGGATGTGAGTTCCAGGGTTATGTGAAGTTTCCTATGACCAGACTGAGGGAGGGAATGTGTAGGCAGGGTACATGAGATGGAGTGGGGAGATACAGCTAGGCCCTGTTGCACCAGAACTTGGCTGAGGAATTTGGAATCTATCCTCAAAGCACTGGGAAGCTACTGGTGGTTTCTAGAAGGGAAATGTCATTGCCAGATAATGAAATCAGAGACAAAAAGGACTAATGGAGAAACAAGTGATGGGAAAGACCAATTTGTATATGATTTTAATGGTAAATTGAAACAAAACTTACTCAAAAAGTGAAACTCCAAGTGAAGATCTGTTGAGCAAGCAACTTCCTTATCCATTTCCAAGAAAATGAGGACATGGTTTGGAACTTCCAGGCGATTGAATTGAAGTGTTTTTGTATAGTTAGCTTAAATAACCAAATGATGAAATCAATCCTCCAAATTGTCAGCAGAACAGCTGTTCAGAAAGCTCTTGTTAGTCATTGACCTTATGTTTAATATGATTTCCTAGAACGTGGATAGTCAGATTGAATAAAGTACTGCATCAAAGCCCTCCCCACACAGCAAGCTTTCTGCAATGAAAGAACCAGGGAAAGGAAAGTGGCTGGCACAGAGTGCAAAAGCCCTTTATTTCCTGCCCCCCAAATCCCCAGGGAAAAAGAAAAGAAGAAAGCACGCCACAGGCACATCTTAGAGAAGAAGTACTAGGACTACTAACCTAATTTACCTCCTAATCATAATCCAGGGGGTAAAAAAGAGCACGTTCATGACCTAAAAATCCTCCTTTGGTTTTCAAGAATAACTATGGATTCTTATTCAATCTATTTCCTGTCCATATAACAGCTGCTTCATCTATTGCTTATGTCACTGGAGGTGGGATAGGATGTGATGAAGGATTAGGTGGGAGGGTTGGAGGTTTGGGGTAAAATAGAGGATAAATGTGGAGACTTTTTCTTAGAATAAGAAACAAGCTTCTGTAGTGCTGAAGAGTTAGTTTTACTTTGAAAATAAAAAGCCATGTGTAAGAGTAAAAAGGATGATCACTCTATCTACCTACTTACCTACCTATTAATCATCTTTATCTTCTTAGCCATTTATCATATATATACTCTGTCAATTCCACTTACTGTGAAAAGCACACATGTGAAAGAATTAAAACAAAAATAAGGAATTCCACACACCATATAGTGAAAGAAGGGTGTATAATTGTACTAACAGCATGGAAAAAGTAGTTCTGACAACTGAGTAATTTAGCGTAAGCTTCAAGGCAAAATAAACAACCTCTGTAAGACTTATAAATTGTTATTGTTGATGAAAAGAAGTGCACTATTGTATCAGAATGGGAAAATATCCCCTCGTAGTAAATCCTAAAGTTTTATTCTTTTATATGAGAGAAACTGTAGCAAAATGTACAGTGTCTTATACAGCAGTTTTACAGAAGATGCAGAAATGTTCATCATCTGAAGTTTGTTATACCAATATTGGATATAAAAGCAGCAGTATTTAATAAAAAGGAACTGAAGACCATGACCTGCTTCATCTATTATTCTTCTGAATAACACATTTTTTAAGACACTGACAAAACAAAACTGCCCAGTCCTGAACTTCTATAGTTCCATGCCTCATCTAAGTTAGGGTTTTGTATATAGTAGTAGCCCTAGGTTATGGCTCATACTATCACTTCTGAGTTTGGATTCTTTCAACTGAAAGAAAATAGAAATCTTAACCAAAAGTGCCTTAAGCAAATAAGAGAATCTATTGGATCATGAAACTGAAAAGTCCATCAATATGCTGGTTTCAAGCTCCAGTTTGACCCAGAGGTTGACAGCATCACTAGGACATTGGTTCCTTAGCTGTTTTCCTTGACATCCATCCTCTCTGCTATGTTATCTTTTTCTTCCAGTTAGTAGCTCTTACCATAGCAAATACTTACATTCGTTCCAGGGTTCTTCACACTTCAAAATCCTTATACTCTAGAATTCAGAGAAAAAAAAATGAAAATTCTTCTCTAGATACCAAAGTGAAGTTTAAACAGTTAACATTGGTTGAGCAACTGATTTCAAAATATAATGCTGGGTGAATTAAACCAGACACAAAAGAATAGATAATTTTATATGAAGTTCTAGAATAAGCCAAATTAAATTATGATGATAGAAATCAGAAGAGAATTGAGAGAGAAGAATTGGAAAGGAACTTTCTAGAGAGAGAAATGTTCTTTACTTCATTTTTGGGTGGTGGTTCTGCCAGTGTATGCATTTGTCAAAAGTTGTATGTTTACGATATGTGCATTTCACACATTTCAAAATGAAAGCCTAGGTACTAAAAGATCATGCTGGCTGATGTAAGGAGAATTGACTGAAGTGGGCCAATATGGGAAACAGAGATAGGACACTCACTGTTGGCTTAGACCACACTGAGAAGCAGAGGTCAGTTCTGGATATGTTTTGAAGTTGAATCAACAAGATTAGCTGATTGTGTGCCGTGAGAGAAACAAAGGCATAAAGGCTGACTCCTAGGTTTTAGCTCTGCATATCTAGGTGAATAGTGATGCCACTTGCTAAAATGAGGAAGAAGTGGTGAAGAAGTTTGGCAAGTAATACATTATATGTTAAAAAAGAAAAGAAGATAGTAGGAAGGGAAAAATGAAGGGGGGGAATCAGAGAGGGAGATGAACCATGAGAGACTATGGACTCTGAGAAACAAACTGAGGGTTTTGGGGGGGGGTGGGGGAATGGGTTAGCCTGGTGGTGGGTATTAAGGAGGGCACGTATTGAATGGAGCACTAGGTGTTATATGCAAACAATGAATCATGAAACACTACATCAAAAACTAATTATGTAATATATGGTGACTAACAACATAATAAAATAAAATTTAAAAAAAAAGTTTTTGGGTGGGAGGGTGGAGGCAAGGAAATTTAGACTTTGGTTTTGAACTTGAGATGCCCATCAGACATGCATCTGGAGCTGTTAAGTAAGAAAGTGGTGTAGAGGGAGGAGTTTAGAGGAAAGGCCAGGTGCAAATATAAATTTGGGGGATGACCTAGGAGACTTGGATGTCTGGTAGCTTAGAAGCATGTAGAGACTAGTCCTGATGGTCTTGTAGGCACAAATGTGTAATTAATTCTAACTGGGGCTTCCTCTTGGCACTTCAGCAGTTTTTGTGAAGAGGCAAGTAGTGGCTTCTGTCATATCCCTGAACCAATCACTGTGGCCTGAAGAATGGAATTACAGAAACTATGGATGCCTGAAATGCAGGGAAGGGGTGTGTGTGTGTGTGTGTGTGTGTGTGTGTGTGTGTGTGTGTGTGTTGTGCATTTCTGAGCGCTGTGACTCAGGGACGAGATTACCTAGAGTTACCAAGAGATAAGAGAGGATGATTGCTGAATGGCCAAACCCAGCACATGCTCATTAGAGCCCTTCACCCAGCAACCAGCAAACATATTTAAAGTCTTTATTTCCTTGTTGATCTTTTGCTTAGATGATCTGTCCATTTCAGTCAGGGGGATGTTAAAGTCCCCCACTATTATTGTATTGTTGTCAATGTGTTTCTTTGCTTTTGTTATTAATTGCCTTATATAATTGGCTGCTCCCATGTTCGGGGCATAGATATTTACAATTGTTAGATCTTCTTGTTGGATAGACCCTTTAAGTAGGATATAGTGTCCTTCCTCATCTCTTATTACAGTCTTTGTTTTACAATCTAGTTTGTCTGATATAAGGATTGCCACCCCAGCTTTCTTTTGGTGTCCATTAGCATGGTAAATGGTTTTCCACCCCCTCACTTTCAATCTGGGGGTGTCTTTGGGTCTAAAATGAGTCTCTTGCAGACAGCATATTGATGGGTCTTGTTTTTTAATCCAATCTGATAGCCTGTGTCTTTTGATTGGGGCATTTAGCCCATTTACATTCAGGGTAACTATTGAAAGGTATGAATTTAGTGCCATTGTATTGCCTGTAAGGTGACTGTTACTCTATGTTGTCTGTGTTCCTTTCTGATCTTTGCTGCTTTTAGGCTCTCTCTTTGCTTAGAGGACCCCTTTCAATATTTCTTGGAGGGCTGGTTTCGTGTTTGCAAATTCCTTTAGTTTTTGTTTGTTCTGAAAGCTTTTTATCTCTCCTATTTTCAATGACAGCCTAGCTGGATATAGTATTCTTGGCTGCATATTTTTCTCGTTTAGTGCTCTGAAGATATCTTGCCAGTCCTTTCTGGCCTGCCAGGTCTCTGTGGATAGGTCTGTTGCCAATCTAATATTTTTACCATTGTAGGTTACATATCTCTTCTCCCAAGCTGCTTTCAGGATTTTCTCTTTGTCTCTGAGACTCGTAAGTTTTACTATTAGATGTCGGGGTGTTGACCTATTATTATTGATTTTGAGAGGGGTTCTCTGTGCCTCCTGGATTTTGATGCCTGTTTCCTTCCTCACATTAGGGAAGTTCTCTGCTATTATTTGCTCCGATATACCTTCTGCCTCCCTCTCTCTTTCTTCTTCTTCTGGGATCCCAATTATTCTAATGTTGTTTCGTCTTATCGTATCACTTATCTCTCGAATTCTGCCCTCGTGATCCTGTAGTTGTTTCTCTCTCTTTTTCTCAGCCTCTTTATTTTCCATCATTTGGTCTTCTATATCACTGATTCTCTCTTCTGCCTCATTTATCCTAGCAGTTAGTGCCCCCATTTTTGATTGCACCTCATCAATAGCCTTTTTGATTTCGACTTGGTTAGAGTTTAGTTCTTTTGTTTCTCCAGAAAGGGTTTCTCTAATAACTTCCACGCTTTTTTCAAGCCCAGCTAGTATCTTTAAAGTCATGATTCTGAACTCTAGGTCCGACATCATACTAATGTCCGTATTGAGTAGGTCCCTGGCTGACGGTACTACCTCTTGTTCTTTTTGCTGAGGTGATTTTTTTCGTCTTGTCATTTTGTCCAGAGGAGAATAGATGAATGAGAGAACAAAATGCTAACAGGTTTACAACGTCCCCAGCAAATATACTGTATACAAATCAGAAAAGACCTGGAACCAGGGGAAAAGAAAAGGAAAGAAAGAAAAAAGAAAGAGAAAAAAAAGAAAAAAAAGATAAAAACAGAAACAGAACAATACAAAAAAAGCAGAATATGATCAAATATGATCAGGCTAGTGCATAGATCAGTGCCACATACTAGATTTTGGGCGTATTTTGGTCTGTTAGAAAAAAGTGCCTCCTAAAATTTTAAAGGAAGAAAGACATATATGTACAAAATAAGGGTTGATACAATGAAGGGATAGAAGATGACTGTAAAGATGAAAATTATAAAAGATTTTATAAAAGGACTTGATAAGATAAGGAGTTGTTTGAAAAAAGAAAGAAGAAGATTTAAGAAAAAGAAAAAAAAAAGAAAAAAGGGAGAGAATGTGATCAGGCAGGAGACTAGAACAGAGCCATACACTAGTGATTTAGGGTATATTTTGATCTGTTAGAAGAAACTGTATCTCAAAATTTTAAAGAGAGAACAACTTATATATATATGCCAAAAATAAGGGTAACTACTATGAAGGGATAAAATATGACTCTAAAAATGAAAAATAAAAAATGTTTTTTTTAAAAAAAAGAGATTGATAAGATGTTGGTTGAAAAAGGGAAAAAGAAAAGTAAAAAAAAAACAGTTAACAAAAATTAACTTTGATGAACTAATGAATCATGGTAAAAAAAAGCCATGAATTCTATGTGCAGTATTCCCCTAGCGCTGGAGTTCTCCCGTTCTCCTTGATCGGTAAACTTGGTCTTGGCTTGCTGGCTGTTCGTGCTGATCTTCTGGGGGAGGAGCCTGTTGCTGTGGTTTCCAAATGTCTTTGCCGGAGGCTGAATTGCCCCGCCCTTTGTCGGTCCGGGCTAAGCAAGCTGCTCAGGTTTGATCTCAGGAGCTTTTGTTCCCTGCAAGCTCTTGGTACAGCTTTGGAGGACCAGGGCAAAAATGGTGGCCTCCCAATCTCCACCTGGAGGAGCTGAGAACTCGGGGCCCCGCTCCTCAGTGCGCCTCCAGAGAAAAGCAGTCACTCCCGTCTCCCCGGTCTCCGGCCGCTCTCCGCGCTCACCCGGCCTGTGACCGAGCGTTTCTATCTCTGGCTCCCCACCCCTTGTGGAGTCTCCAAACCCAGCAGATCGCTGCGGTGCGTTCCTGCGCCACTCCTCCTGGGGGAGGAAGGGGAGTCTCCCTGGCTCTGCCGCTTGTTGGGTCCCTGCTGGAGGAGAAATGGCCCGACTTCCAGTAAGTGGTCGCTTCTCTGTTCAGAGAGTTGTTGCTACTCTCCTCTTCGATCTCCTGTTGAGTTCATAGGTGTTCAGAATGGTTTGATCCCTATTCAGCTGAATTCCTGAGACCAGACGAAATCTAGGTCTCCTACTCCTCCGCCATCTTGCTCCGCCCCCCCAGCCACCAGCAAACATAATACTGTTGACAGAGTAAATTTGGGAAGAGCATGAGTGGATCCATATAAACACATCCTCACTCTGGGAAAATAACAGGAAGTATTATCTTTAGTGGCATAAAAAAAAAAAATCACACAATTTGAGAGGCAGTATTGTATTCTAATTTGATCAAGGATCAAATTTTATTGTATGTTTAAGCACTTATCCATGGCAAAGTCCAGAACTCTGAACAGTGTGTTATCTCAATTTTGCAAACAACTGTACTCAAATATTATTACCCACAAGTACATGGGGTCAATTTGTAAGATACTTCTTTTCTTTTTCACAGGAAGAAATGAAAAGATTGCAGAATCCTTTAGAACAAGTTAATGATGGAAAATATTTACTTGAAAAGTAAGTAAAAAATACCAAAGGAAATTAAATTATGTTTGAGGTTAAAAAGCTTGCAAGAAAAAAAAATACCTGGCAAGGTAAACATGAATAAGTAAATTCCACAGTTTCTTATGGTATCATTGTAGTCAGGACCCAGAAATATGGCTCATTTGATATACAGTTGGGTAGATTTAAGGCTGGTTGAGCCATGACACACAAACTGTACTGATTAACAGAGTAATATGATGCACGGAGATGTGGTGCTGTGTCTGAGGGCTTAAAACTTAACAACCCTGCCCTGTTTTTGGCTTTTAATCAATGACGTGTATAGAAGACAGTCATAAAATTTGCAAAAAGCATAAATGTAACACTAAGACCAATAGAATGAACATTTAAAATAATACTACAGAATGGAACAAAACTGCGCTGAAAAAAAGGCAAGAAATAAAGAGATGAAATTTAACATGTTACAAGTAAAAGATTTCATTTCAATTTTTAAAAAATTGTGCAATTAGAGCATGTGAGAGATATATTCTGATTTCAATTTGTGAATAGATATTAGAGGTTTTATGTGATATTAACACGAGACCATGATTTTATATGGCTTCTAAAAATATTACCAAAATATTAGACTAATCAAGAGCCATGCATTGTCAAGATAAAAGAAAAAATGAACTATCATTTACTGAGCATTTACAATATCCTCCATATTAGTGAATGCTTACAGATGTTTCCTCATAGAATTCTAATTACAGCCTTTGACATAGGTACTATTTCCATTTTATCAACAGGGAAAGAGGCTTAGAGATGTTCAGCACTTGTCTAAGTATATTTAGCTAAGAGTAGTGAGGGTAAGAACTTGGATGCCACCAGAGCTCCTGCGCTCAACCACTGGCTAAATCCCAATGTAAAGCCCATGTGGATGTCACCAGTGGCTCTGGTCATCACATTTAAAAAGCACATAGAGGGGCACCTGGGTGGCTTAGTCCATTAAGCATCCAACTCTTGATTTTGGCTCAGGTCTTGATCTCAGGGTCTGTGACGTCAAGCCCCTCTGTGGCTCCACCCCACCCACCACCATGGGGCCTGCTTAGGATTCTCTCTCTCCTTCTCCCTTGCTGGCCCCTGCTCACTTGCTCTCTCTCTCTCTTTCTAAAATAAATAAAAAAATAAAATAAAATAATAAAATAATAAAATAAAATAAAATAAAATGTAAAATAAAGTAAAATAAAATAAAATAAAATAAAATAAAATAAAATAAAAACTGCATAGACCTTCCCAAAAGCATCAGAGGAGCTCAATTAAAATTGTGAGGGTTCTGAAATCATGTGAAACTATTACAAAGAGCTGAGTATGTGTAGTTGCAGAAAAGAAATCTCAGGGGGAACATAATGGCTTTCCTTAAACATTTGAAGGAATTTTCCTATTAAGAAGGGGCTAAATTGCTCTTCTTGCTCTAGAGAGCATAACAAGAATCAGTGAGTAGGATTTATGGACAGACAACTTTGTGACTCAGAAAAAAAATAACTTCTGTAAAAATGCTGCCTGCTCAACAGAATGGACTTCTTTGTTATGGAGTGAGATGACAGATACTAGAGGTGCCCAAGAAGAGTGAAATGCCCATCCATCTGAAGTGCTATGGAAAGCATTCCTGAAAATGGGAACTCTTGGATATGATTCCTCTTTCTGGTTTTATCCTAGCTTTGTGAGTCTGGACAAATTATTTAACCCCCCTGAACCCAGCTTCCTCATCTTTAAAAATGAAGTTGGTAACACTGATTGACAGTCTTAGTGAGAGCATTAAATAAGACACGCACAATAGCACAGTGCCTTCAATGTCAGCTCCTTCTCTTTCTGTCCCAGTGGCTGTTTGGACTAGACACTTTCAGGTTCATTCTATCTCCATGACTCTCAGAATTTGCCATGTAATCGCTTCAAGAACAGTTTCAACCCTTTGATTAAATGAAGTTTCTGGGTTATCTTCAGTTTTAATTTATTCTTATCATGTCTAGTCTCATTAATATGAATAAATTAGTTCAGTTCTTGCCACCCCCACCGTCATCACTAGCAATATGTAAACAATAATAATTAAAAAGTTTCTGGCTGTGTAAGTAGAAAGATTTTCCTCTATGGAGATTAGGGTGGTAATGACATGAGATCGGTGGTTCTTCATCCTGGATGCCCTTAGAATCACCTGGGGGTTAATAAAAATGGCATAGCCTTGGCTTAACCTCCACCCTAGATGAATTGAATCTGTATCACTGGGGATGAAAGTCCTTAAATTAGTATATCTTCAAAGCTGACTTCATGTGATTCGAGTGAGGAACTGGGGATGAGAACCAGTGGTCTAGGTGCATTTTAGATTCCTTTTGGTTATTCAGTAATCTCATGTAGCTTAATTCTCTTAGGACACACTTTCTCTGTGACTTTCAGCCCTTTCGACATGGGCCACTGAACAAACGGTCAAGAAAGAATTCTTGATACATTTTTGGTGCAAAAAGGTGTTTTTATTAAAGCATGGGGACAGGACCAGTGAGCATAAAGAGCTGCACTGGGGTCATGAGGAGCGATTGATTATATACCTTTAGGCTGCGGGGGGGAGGGTAGAGATAAAGAAAGTCTCTTTCTTCATCTATATATCTATATCTAATCCATATGGAAATATGGATTTCCATATGCTAAAGAAGACTTACAGGATCCTGGAGGTCTGGCTGGTCTCAAACTAAGGTTGTCTTTAGTCTCCAGCAAAACATCAACATTATTAAGGCAGCCAGGAGTTCCCTGAATGTCACATGTATTTCTGCATGTCTCAGGTATTTGTCAATAGGCTGCAAGTTGTAAGGAAATTTAATTTTATCTATATTTCTCCTGCCTTTGTTCTCCTCATCACTTTTATCCATTAAATTTGGTTATGCTGGTATTTCATTATGGATTTTAACTTAAGAAGTGAACTCCAGAAGTTTTTTTCCTTGCTAATTGACCACAGCTTTGTATTAAACTTCTCACTAATACCAGCATGTATCTTTCTCAGCTCTCTGCTCTCAGGAATATTTGTGAAGATTCATGGCAGATATGTGGGCTTCCGCCTCCTCCTTCCTCCCCTATTCTTTTCTTGTTATCCAGAAGCCTGGGGAAGCTAAAAGCTTTTGGAAATGGCCAATCTGCTTTGCATGTGTATTTTGCCTTATCATGATTGAGGAATTCCAGATATGGGAATTAAAGTCTCCCCTCAAAGCACACAGGCCTATGGGGTAAGCTTTCCTTTCATGTTTGTCCAGGACAGAGAGAAAACAGCAGCTGCCAGCCCTAACAACCTATGCGTGGAATTCCAGAGATTTTTCTAGTTGGCTTTCAGGCAGGGCTATGTCCTTGAAAGCTGTCAAATTTGATTGAAAAATTGGTGTACTTTGAGTGAGTAGTTAGGCATTTCATTATACTGTAGCTGACTTAGGTGCTGATGTAACTCATCTCAGCTACTTGAAATGGCCATAAGTTAGGTGATAGAGGTGTCATAGCAGTTGATCAGTTATTCCCCCTTGGAACATTACATTTATTCTGAACACTCAACAGGGGCTGTGGTAGACAGTCAGTGTGAAGGGAGGGCAAGCTACAACTTTACTCTACTTGAGACTTTATGCAGGGCCAATCCAATGCATTTGTATACACATACATGCACATACTCAATAAAGCTTTCTGTGTGCCCATAAACAGAAGAGTAATTAGTAAGGCCATTAATTAAGAGCCTGCTTATGACTGCATTGTTTTTGATAATCATTTATTAACTTAAATAAGACCTTAGGGTGATTGCTGTTTGTTGTAAATATTGAATCAGACTGGGTTTCTGGTGGGAAATGTGTGATTGCAAGTCACACATTCACCTCACATATCATCATTTTATTACCCACAAATAATTATTGATGGAATGAGCTAAAGCTGTCCATTAAATCTACAGGTATTCATAGTTTATAGTTTGTTGAGTTTGTATAAATTGTATAAATTATAACCCCAAATCAGCAAATTTTTTTCTTTTTATGAAAACTTGAGCTTTGCCTTTGGTTGCTGCATAATTACAGGTCCCACAACACCTCACATGTATCTCTGTTGCCCAGTTTGCTAATATGTTATTAAGGGGTTTAATTAACAAAATCTTAAAGTATCTTTGCTATAAGGCTGTTGTCCCTACAAGATCATAGACTTGTAAAAACAAGACTTTTCATGCCCATCAACCCTGGATTAGGTCCTTCTGTGTTTCCCCTTTAATAGCATCCATCACATTTGTAATTATTTGTTTAATAGCCATCATCTCCTAGATTGTAAAACCGTACGCCAGGGACCATGTCTAGTGTTTTCACCATTGTACCATTTGTGTTCTGCATCATTTCTGACACATAGAAGACACACAATATATTTATGAATGAGTGAGTAAGGATGAATTAATAATGGACCCAGAATACAAACGGCGCAAACAAGACTGGTTTTTTTTCCTTACCTCTCAACATCCCAGCTGGGCAACCACAAAGCTATATTTTGCTGATGGCACCATCTACCGGCCGCATAGGAATTTATGTAATCTATTATGTGTTTCCCCACTTCTTGGTTATTCCTTTTGAAAGAGGAGAAAATCCTAGATACCATCAGCACAATTTTTTTTTAATCTTTTTCTTTTATTTCCTAAAAACGCAATCCTGGTCCTTATTATCAGACCAATTTGAATACCTTCCTAAATATTTTCCATCATTCTCTTTGCTCACTCCTACCAAAAATTGCCCTTAAACATCCCACTCAAGTATCCCCACTCCAAATGCTTTATGTTTCCTTGCAGCAATGTTTTTCACACTGTAGATAACAATCCACTGATGGTTTGTTAAATCAATTTGATGGGACACCAGTAAAATATAATTTAAAAAATCTGAAATATAATAAAAGAAATCAACATACATTACATGTAGTTGGGGAAATAATGTTCCCTGAAATTTTTGTTTCAGTTTTAAACACACATGCACACACACATACCACACACACACCCTTAGCACATGCATGTAATGGATTGGGTTGCCAAATATTTGACCTATGAAAACCACAGCCAGTATGATTAAGTTTAACAAGTGTTATATTAAAATCCTTCAAGCAGTATTTTGTGGTTGTGAGACTCGAGTTTTAATGTGGCTTATGCTGTATAGTGACTCAAGCATAATCTCTTTCTTTTTTTATTATGTTATGTTAATCACCATACATTACATCATTAGTTTTTGATGTAGTGATCCATGATTCACTGTTTGCATGTAACACCCAGTGCTCATGCAGAACATGCCCTCTGTAATACCCATCACCAGGCTAGCCCATCCCCCCACCCCCCTCCCCTCTAGAACCCTCAGTTTGTTTCTCAGAGTCCATCATCTCTCATGGTTCCTCTCCCCCTCCAATTCTCCCCCTTCATTTTTCCCTTCCTACTATCTTCTTCTTTTTTTTAAGATATAATGTATTATTTGTTTTAGAGGTACAGGTCTGTGATTCAACAGTCTTACACAATTTATAGTGCTCACCATAGCACATACCCTCCCCAGTGTCTATCACCCAGCCACCCCGTCCCTCCCACCCCCCACCACTCCAGCAACGCTCAGTTTGTTTCCTGAGATTAAGAATTCCTCATGTCAGTGAGATCATATGATACATATCTTTCTCTGATTGACTTATTTCGCTCAGTATAATACCCTCCAGATGCAACCACGTCATTGCAAATGGCAAGACTTCATTCCTTTTGATGGCTGCATAATATTCCATTGTGTATATACCACATCTTCTTTATCCATTCATCTGTCGATGGACATCTTGGCTCTTTCCACAGTTTGGCTATTGTGGACATTGCTGCTATAAACATCGGGGTGCATGTACCCCTTTGGATCCCTACATTTGTATCTTTGGGGTAAATACCCAGTAGTGCAATTGCTGGATTGTATGGTAGTTCTATTTTCAACTGTTTGAGGAACCTCCATACTGTTTTCCAGAGTGGCTGCAACAGCTTGCATTCCCACCAACAGCATAGGAGGGTTCCCCTTTCTCCACATCCCCGCCAACATCTGTCGTTTCCTGACTTGTTAATTTTAGCCATTCTGACTGGTGTGAGGTGGTATCTCATTGAGGTTTTGATTTGGATTTCCCTGATGCCGAGTGATGTTGAGCACTTTTTCATGTGTCTGTTGGCCATTTGGATGTCTTCTTTGGAAAAATGTCTCTTCATGTCTTCTGCCCATTTCTTGATTGGATCATTTGTTCTTTGGGTGTTGAGTTTGATAAGTTCTTTATAGATTCTGGATACTAGCCCTTTATCTGATATACCATTTGCAAATATCTTCTCCCATTCTGTCGTTTGTCTTTTGGTTTTGTTGACTGTTTTTGTTGTTGTTTTTTTTTTGCTGTGCAAAAGCTTTTGATCTTGATGAAGTACCAATAGTTCATTTTTGCCTTTGCTTCCCTTGCCTTTTGGCGGCGATGTTCCTAGGAAGAAGTTGCTGTGGCAGAGGTCAAAGAGGTTGCTGCCTGTGTTCTCCTTTAGGATTTTGATGGACTCCTGTCTCACACTGAGGTCTTTCAACCATTTTGAGTCTGTTTTTGTGTGTGGTGTAAGGAAATGGTCCAGTTTCATTCTTCTGCATGTGGCTGTCCAATTTTCCCAACGCCATTTGTTGAAGAGACTGTCTTTTTTTCATTGGACATTCTTTCCTGCTTTGTCGAAGATTAGTTGACCATAGAGTTGAGGGTCCATTTCTGGGCTCTCGATTCTGTTCCATTGATCTATGTGTCTGTTTTTGTGCCAGTACCATACTGTCTTGATGATGACAGCTTTGTAATAGAGCTTGAAGTCCGGAATTGTGATGCCACCAGCTTAAGCTTTTCTTTTTCAACATTCCTCTGGCTATTCGAGGTCTTTTCTGGTTCCATACAAATTTTAGGATTATTTGTTCCATTTCTTTGAAAAAAGTGGATGGTATTTTGATAGGGATGGCATTGAATGTGTAGATTGCTCTAAGTAGCAATGACATCTTCACAATATTTGTTCTTCCAATCCATGAGCATGGAACGTTTTTCCATTTCTTTGTGTCTTCCTCAACTTCTTTCATGAGTATTTTATAGTTTTCTGAGTACAGATTCTTTGCCTCTTTGGTTAGATTTATTCCTAGGTATCTAATGGTTTTGAGTGCAATTGTAAATGGGATCGACTCCTTAATTTCTCTTTCTTCAGTCTTGTTGTTGGTGTATAGGAATGCCACTGATTTCTGTGCATTGATTTTTATATCCTGCCACTTTACTGAATTCCTGTATGAGTTCTAGTAGTTTTGGGGTGGAGTCTTTTGGGTTTTCCACATAAAGTATCCTATCATCTGCAAAGAGTGAGAGTTTGACTTCTTCTTTGCTGATTTGGATGGCTTTTATTTCTTTTTGTTGTCTGATTGCTGTGGCTAGGACTTCTAGTACTATGTTGAATAGCAGTGGTGATAGTGGTCATCCCTGCTGTGTTCCTGACCTTAGCTGGAAAGCTCTCAGTTTTTCCCCATTGAGAATGATATTCGCTGTGGGTTTTTCATAGATGGCTTTTATGATCTTGAGGTATGTACCCTCTATCCCTATACTCTGAAGAGTTTTGATCAAGAAAGGATGCTGTACTTTGTCAAATGCTTTTTCTGCATCTATTGAGAGCATATGGTTCTTGTTCTTTCTTCTATTAATGTATTGTATCACATTGATTGATTTGCGGATGTTGAACCACCTTGCAGCCCAGGGATAAATCCCACTTGGTCATGGTGAATAATCCTTTTACTGTACTGTTGGATCCTATTGTTTAGTATTTTGGTGAGAATTTTTGCATCCATGTTTATCGAGGATATTGGTCTGTAATTCTCCTTTTGGATGAGGTCTTTGTCTGGTTTGGGGATTAAGGTAATGATGGCCTCATAAAATGAGTTTGGAAGTTTTCCTTCCATTTCTATTTTTTGGAACAGTTTCAGGAGAATAGGTATTACTTCTTTAAATGTTTGGTAGAATTCCCCTGGGAAGCCATCTGGCCCTGGGCTTTTGTTTGTTGGGAGATTTTTGATGACTACTTCAATTTCCTTAGTGGTTATGGGTTTGTTCAGGTTTTCTATCTTCCTGGTTCAGTTTTGGTAGTTTATACATCTCTAGGAATGCATCCATTTCTTCCCCAGATTATCTAATTTGCTGGCATATAGTTGCTCATAATATGTTCTTACAATTGTTTGTATTTCTTTGGTGTTGGTTGTGATCTCTCCTCTTTCATTCATGATTTTGTTGATTTGGGTCATTTCTCTTTTCTTTTTGATAAGTCTGGCCAGGGTTTTATCAATCTTGTTAATTCTTTCAAAGAACCAGCTCCTAGTTTCATTGATCTGTTCTACTGTTGTTTTGGTTTCTATTTCATTGATTTCTGCTCTGATCTTTGTTATTTATCTTCTCCTGCTGGGTTTAGGCTTTATTTGCTGTTCTTTCTCCAGGTCCTTTAGGTGTAGGGTTAGGTTGTGTATTTGAGACCTTTCTTGTTTCTTGAGAAAGGCTAGTATTGCTATATAGTTTCCTCTTAGGACTGCCTTTGCTGCATCCCAAAGATTTTGAACAGTTGTGTTTTCATTTTCATTTGTTTCCATGAATTTTTAAAATTCTTCTTTAATTTCCTGGTTGACCCATTCATTCTTTAGTAGGATGCTCTTTAGCCTTCATGTATTTGAGTTCTTTCCGACTTTCCTCTTGTGATTGAGTTCTAGTTTCAAAGCATTGTGGTCTGAAAATATGCAGGGAATGATCCCAATCTTTTGGTACCAGTTGAGACCTGATTTGTGACCTAGGATGTGATCTATTCTGGAGAATGTTCCATGGGCACTAGAGAAGAATGTGTATTCTGTTGCTTTGGGATGGAATGTTCTGAATATATCTGTGAAGTCCATCTATTCCAGTGTTTCATTTAAAGTCTTTATTTCCTTGTTGATCTTTTGCTTAGGTGATCTGTCGATTTCAGTGAGGGGTGTGTTAAAGTCCCCCACCATTATTGTATTGTTGTCGATGTGTTTCTTTGCTTTTGTTATTAATTGGTTTATATAATTGGCTGCTCCCATGTTAGGGGCATAGATATTTACAATTGTTAGATCTTCTTGTTGGATAGACCATTTAGTTAGGATATAGTGTCCTTCCTCATTTCTTATTATGGTCTTTGGTTTAAAATCTAATTTGTCTGATATAAGGATTGCCACCCCAGCTTTCTTTTGGTGTCCATTACCATGGTAAATGGTTTTCCACCCCCTCACTTTCAATCTGGAGGTATCTTTGGGTCTAAAATGAGTCTCTTGCAGACAGCATATCGATGGGTCTTGTTTTTTATCCAATCCGATAACCTGTGTGTTTGGATTGGGGCATTTAGTCCATTTACATTCAGGGTAACTATTGAATGATATGAATTTAGTGCCATTGTATTACCTGTAAAGTGACTGTTACTGTATATTATCTGTGTTCCTTTCTGGTCTATGCTGCTTGTAGGCTCTCTCTTTGCTTAGAGGACCCCTTTCAATATTTCTTGTAGGGTTGGTTTCATGTTTGCAAATTCCTTTAGTTTTTGTTTGTCCTGGAAGCTTTTTATCTCTCCTTCTATTTTCAATGACAGCCTAGCTGGATATAGTATTCTTGGCTGCATGTTTTTCTCATTTAGTGCTCTGAATATATCATGCCAGTCCTTTCTGGCCTGCTAGGTCTCTGTGGATAGGTCTGTTGCCAATCTAATGTTTCTACCATTGTAGGTTACAGAGCTCTTGTCCTGAGCTGCTTTCAGGATTTTCTCTTTGTCTCTGAGAGTTGTAAGTTTTACTGTTAGACGTCGGGGTGTTGACCTATTTTTATTGGTTTTGAGAGGGGTTCTCTGTGCCTCCTGGATTTTGATGCCTGTTTCTTTCCCCAAATTAGGGAAGTTCTCTGGTATAATTTGCTCCAATATACCTTCTGCCTCCCTCTCTCTTTCTTCTTCTTCTGGGATCCCAATTATTCTAATATTGTTTCGTCTTACGGTATCACTTATCTCTCGAATTCTGCCCTCGTGATACAGTAGTTGTTTATCTCTTTTTCTCAGCTTCTTTATTTTCCATCATTTGGTCTTCTATATCACTAATTCTTTCTTCTGCCTCATTCATCCTAGGATTTAGCACCTCCATTTTTGATGGCACCTCATTAATAGCCTTTTTGATTTCAACTTGGTTAGATTTTAGTTCTTTTGTTTCTCCAGAAAAGGTTTCTGTAATATCTTCCATGCTTTTTTCAAACCCAGCTAGTATCTTTAAAATCATCATTCTGAGCTCTAGTTCCAACATCTTACTAATGTCCATATTGATAAGGTCCCTGGCAGTCAGTACTGCCTCTTGTTCTTTTGTTGAGGTGATTTTTTCTGTCTTGTCATTTTGTCCAGAGGAGAATAGAAGAATGAGAGAACAAAATGCTAACAGGGTAACAACGACCCCAGGAAATATACACTAAACAAATCAGAAAAGACCTGAAACCGGGGGGAAAGAAAGGGAAAGAAAGAAAAAAGAGAAAGAAAAGAAAAAGATAAAAACAAACACAAACAAAACAAAGAAAACAGAATATGATCAAATATGATCAGGCTGGTGCATAGATCAGTGCCACACACTAGATTTGGGGCATATTTTGGTCTTTTAGAAGAAAGTGCTTCCCAAAATTTTGAAGAAAGAAAAACTCATATACGTACAAAAATAAGGGTTAATACCGTGAAGGGATGGAATGTGACTGTAAAGATGAAAATTATAAAAGATTTTATAAAAGGAATTGATAAGAAGTTGGTTGAAAAAAGAAAGAAGAGGATTTAAAAAAAAAAGGAGGAGGGAATATGATCAGGCAGGAGACTAGAACAAAGCCATACACTAGAGATTTAGGGTATATTTTGATCTGTTAGAAGAAACTGTATCCCATAATTTTAAATCCCATAAATTTTAAAATTTATATATATATATATGTGTGTGTGTATATATATATATATATATATATATATATATATATACACACCAAAAATAAGGGTAACTACTATGAAGGGATAGAATATGACTCTAAAAATGAAAAATAAAAATGATTTTTTTTAAAAAAGGGATTGATAAGATGTTGGTTGAAAAAGGGAAAAAGAAAAATTAAAAAAAAAGACAGTTAAAAAAATTAACTTTGAAAGATGAAAGAATCATGGGGAAAAAAGCCATGAATTCTCTGTTCAGTATTCCCCTAGCGCTGGCATTCTGCCATTCTCATTGATTGGCGGACTTGGTCTTGGCTGGCTGTTCTTGCTGATCTTCTGGGGGAGGGGCCTGTTGCCATGGTTCTCAAAAGTCTTTGCCAGAGGTGGAATTGCCCCGCCCTTGCCAGTCCGGGGCTAAGTAATCCGCTTGGGTTTGCCCTGGGGAGCTTTTGTTCCCTGCAAGCCTTCCGTCCAGCTTTGGAGGACGAGAGTGAAAATGGCGGCCTCCCGATCTTCGCCCTGGAGGAGCCAAGAACTCGGGGAACCCCCCCCGCTCCTCAGTGCGCCCCCAGAGAAAAGCAGTCAGTCACTGCTGTCTCTCTGGTCTCCGGCCGCACTCCGTGCTCACCTGGCCTGTGACCGAGCATTTCTATCTCTGGCACCTGACCCCATGTGGAGTCTCCAAACCCAGCAGATCCCATGGTGTGCTCTCACGCTGCTCCTCCTGGGGGAGGAAGGGGAGTCTCCCCAGATCTGCTGCTTGTTGGGTCCCTGCTGGAGGAGCAGTGGCCCAACTGTGCCGTGGATCACAGTTTATGGCAACCCCGAGCTGAGAGGCCGCTCCTCGGCTCCAGCTTCCCCGCTCTGATACCTGGGAGCTCTGCCGCACTCAGGCACCCCTGCTCCTTCTGTGATCCCGAGGGTCTTGAGACCACACTGTCCCCACGAGGGTTCCACCCCCCGCTTAGCCACTGGAGCGACGTCCCTCAGTGGAGAAGACTTCTAAAAAGTTCTGATTCTGTGCTCCGCTGCTCTGTCACTTGCCAGGAGCGGCCAATGGAGGCCCACTCCCCTGTCGTCTGTCTTCCCAAATATCGCCTCAGTCACTTCTCCGCACATCCTACGTTCCAGAACGTGGTCGCTTTTCTGTTCAGAGAGTTGCTGCTATTCTTTTTTTCGATCTCCTGTTGAGTTCGTAGGTGATCAGAATGGTTTGATCCTATGCAGCTGAATTCCTGGGACCAGATGAAATCCAGGTCTCCTACTCCTACACCATCTTGCTCCTCCCTGCTCAAACATAATCTCCTTGAGCTTCAGATTTCTCGGTTGTACAATGGGGAAAATACTTAACTGGTAGAGGCTACTGTGAGAATTGAATAAGATAATACATGTAAAATATCTATGACAGTGTTTTATATATAATTTGTGGTCAATGACTACTAGTTTTCTGCTTATCCAAATTTATTTCCTACTTTTATCCTCCACTTTCACCAAATTGCTCTTTCTGAAAATAGCCTGAAATTTTTTACCTCTAATCCTTTGTTTTAATATCTCTCTCATATGTATTACCTTTCACATCTCAACTTACCTAATTCCTGTCCATTCTTCAAAACCCACATCAACTACCACCATGTCCATGAAATCTTCCTTGATCATTGTAGCACCCAGTGATTGCCTAATAAGCCGTTAGGAGCAGCGATCATATATCTATAGACCCCCGCCAGGAGTTTTCCAGGTTGGAGATTCATGCTTTGTTCATAGTGGGAGCTCTGCAAAAGCTTACAGAATGAAAGGAGGAGAGGTTCAATGGCAGTGGCACCATTGGGGTGAGAATGAATGAGATTCTCTCTACAACTTGGACAATGCCATGGGATTTATAATACTCTCCTTATGTTTTCTTTCTCCCCCTGAAATGGCCCAAAATTTTGTTTTCTTCTTTGCTTAAAGGAAATGACTTTCATGCCTTAAATATGAATATTTTGCTAAGGAGTAAAAATCAAAAGGACAGGAAAGGTAAAAGGCAAAACAATATTTTCTTTTTATGATATGGTTATTTATCCATTATCCATCAATAGCAAACTTTAAGCCTCTGTGGATTAATTAAAATGAACAAAATTGGATGTATAGCTGCTTTTTCAAATAAATATAAATTAGCAGCTTTATTGCTATAAAGGCTGTCTAGATTCAGCTATATTGAGCCATTATTTCTGTTTCTAGTCACCAGATGGCCATGGATATGGAGAATAATATTGAAAAATATCACCTCAATCTACAGCCCCTGGAATCAAAGGTGAAAATGTAAGTTATTTCAAAGTTTACATTAAAGCATTAGTTTTACAGTTCTTGTTTTATGAACTTCTAGACTACTCTGGAATTTGGGGGTACAAGAATTAAGCATTTATTTATTTCACATATATATGTTGAACATTATTTCCTCTTTGTTCTGAGCAGCAACAAAACTGTTTTGGGCAAACAGCACCATCTGCTGGATAGTTTTGGGGATTATTTTATTGTCACTATGTCCTCATTTCTTGGTTTTTCCCTTTTTAGGCAGAGTGCAGCTCTTCAGCATCCACTAGCATTTTCCACTGTCTTTCATCTTAGTTACTTGGTTGATTTTACCTTGGAATAACTTGGCTATTTTTACATTGAGCCATTTCCTTATTATATATATATATATATACACACACACACACACACACACTTATTATATATATATACACACACACTTATTATATATATATACACACACACTTATTATATATATATATATATACACACACACACACACACTTTTAATCCTCTTCCTATTTCCATTCCACCTCTCATCCATATATTTTGGAAAAATATCTCTTCTTTTTCTCTTCACTTCCTGTCATTTTCCTTTTTATTGTCTCTCAATAAGGCCAAATGTGAGTCCCCTTCCCCACTACAAATGACTGTTAGATAAAGAGGGTGCTAAGAAGGGATGCCTGGGTGGCTCAGTTGGTTAAGCATCTGACTTGATTTCAGCTCAGGTCATGATCTCGGGGTCTTGAGATCCAGCTCTGCCTCAGTCCTGGGTCAGGGCCCCCACCTCAGGGGCCCCTCACAGAGTCTGCTTGGGATTACCTTTCTTCTTCTCCCTCTGCCCCATCCCCTGCTCACGTCCTCTCTCTCTCTCAAATAAATAAATAAATAAATCTTTAAAAAAAAATAGTGCTAAGAACACCTCAATATTAACAAAAATGAAACTGGCAACTTCCAAAGTGAGAGAGGCTATATTCTAGAACAAAATAGCAACTTTCTAAGACAATATTTAAGTAAAAATAGGACCTATCATAATCACCTTAGAAGCAATTTTAAACTATGCTTGCTTTCTATGATCCTTTCCCATTCTGATTTTCCCTCAGCGGTGCATATAAGAATTTTCAGTGAGATCCTATGTAATATCACACACACACACACACACACACACACACACACACACACACACAGCTTAACACTCTGAGAGGCATGTATCTGAGAATTTAAACATGTCTGAGCTTGGCTAGGACCACTGATTATTTGCAGAAAAGGCCAAAGAGGAATCTTTAAGAAAATGAGTCACCCTGAAGAAGGGAGCCTTGAGGTGTACAACTTTGAAGAACAATAAGCCATGGATTTAGGAACAAAAATGATGCAGATATATAATATCCTGCTGGATAAAAGCAAATATTAATATAAACCCCTGCCAATTTACATTAACCCTGGTTATCAATAAAAAGCTTGTCTCCGAGTGAGAACATAGAGATACCGTCAAGATAAAATTCAAACATGGCTTCTGAATCTGTTAGGTCCCTCACTAGGAAACTCTGTGTCATGCTTACTAAATGAATAATAAATCAGGCTACCACATTTTATGCAACCTCTTAAATGAAGAAGTGCTAGAATGGAAAGTTGTTTGTGTAAAAAATTAGAGTGTTTGATTTGAATGCTGAAATGAAGCTAAGAAACCTCTCCGGTCTTTTTTGGTTTTCATCATCCCTAAGATGTAGGCAGAGGGGCAGGTGCCAGGAGAAGGAGCAGGCAAGAAAAAAAACTCTCTGGCTGAGATTGCAGCCAGCTCAGAGAGTCTGGGACTTTCCCTGTAGCTGGGTTGATGGAGGAGTCTCAGCTCAGTAAGGTGAAAACAGAATGGTTTTATCTCTTCTAATAACTCTGAACCCCATTTCCACTCACTGGAGGGGGATAAGGGAGAGAAAACTTAATCTTGTCCAATAATGGAATTTGAGTCCCATTGGGGACTCCAGTTCAGTGACACTTGTCTAAGCTGGTTTTTAAATTTTAACACTCATGACAGGTTGAACATCTCCCCTCTAAACACATTAGATGTTTCCTACAGCTGTGCAGCTTGCTCTCCTCTGTATTCTCTCCTCTTTCTAGGTGCCCTTTCTCCTTGGTATTACCTCTCCCACCCCTCCTGTGCCCCAGGATTCCCATTAATGGTAAACACTTAGCTCCTAGGCAGTTGATTCCTTAAAACTAGCTCTAAGGGTTGGGGCTCTGCGAGAAGGGTCATTTGGTCTCCCCTAAGTCCCCACCGATGGTGTAGGCTGTGCCTTTCATTGTGTCCCTTGCTCTGCTGGGACTGTCTCCCTCAGACTGACCTTGGCATCCTCAACAGGTTGGATCTTGACAATCCCTCATTCCCACTTCCCAAGGGATTTTCTTTAGACCTGCAGAGCACTGGCTATGAAAGATGGGTCTTTGTCCCAGGTTCCAGAGTCACTGTCAGACTTCACAGTCTTCCTCTCAGGGTCTTCTGGCTTTTGTTGGTGGGAACCTGCTGAACATCGAGAGAAGTGAGGGAAGTGAGGATTTACTATACTATAAAATCTGCTTTCCTGGAAACTCTCCTTTCCCTTCCCTGACAAGGAGGAGAGGGTTAGTAGGTTCCAATGAAGGTTTTTCTGGACAGTCCAACCTCTGCAAGCCCTGAGGTGGGATGCACCTTGGCAGGCCAATCTGTGAACATAAAAGACAATAAGGAAGATGAGAACTGTTCTCAAGTGTGGGCCACCACACTTTTCATCATATACCTGCACTAGTGAGAACTTGAGGTGGGGGTTGGATGGGGCAGGAAAGACTCAGTTGTTTCCTCACACTCAGGCCAACTAAAAAGAAAATAATTTGATAAGAAAGCCTCAACCTCTATGTGGAGTGCAAAGTATCCGTGGAAAGAAGTAGAGACCTGCAGGGAAAGAACACATGTGAGTGTGGGGGTGGAATTTAGAGGAAATGTCAGGAAGGGTACATTACCTGGTTCATGAATGCAACCGTTAATGGGTAATTTTGAGTTTTAGACTTGAAGGATCAAAGGACTGTGTCAAAGGGGAAGAAGCAATCAAGGTTGCACAGCTATTAATAAAAAGTCATTTGGGGGAGGTGAAAGGCAGGTTTTCTGAAGATCAAGCAAAGGCAAGCCTCTCAAGTCAGAAAATTGAGTGAAAGCAAAAGTAATAGTGAAAGCACCACTCAACGCAACTCTAAGACTAAAGACAAATGTATTCTTAAGAGGCAAGGCTGGAATGAGGGCCTGGGGATGAAGGCACACATCAAAGGAACACAGGCTCTTGCACAGTGGCCTGACTGAAAGGAAAGAAACGGACTCTCCAAATCCCATAAAACTGCTACCCTTCACATGGGGGGGTCACATGTTGTATGTTGTAGTAAGATCTAAAACGCATCTTCTGAATACAAACCATCACTTAACAGTTGTTCATTAACTGTGTGCAATCCCCCTCCTGATGTTTTAGCCAAATATTTATTTTGTTATGGACAACATAGGCATCTATTGACTACAAGTCATCTTTTGAACATCTGCTTGTTAAATGTGTCCAATTTCTCTCATTTTTTATTAATGTATTTGATGATCTAGTGATGAAACAACATTTAGATTCTATAAAAGAGAGAAAGACACACATACACAGACAGACAGACAGTGTAGATAGTGTCTACACTGGAAGAAAAAGACAATTCCCAGAAGAATTTCAAAGATATTGCTTAATAAAGCCTTGTTAAATGTCATTTGTTTGAGAGTAATGCCTATCAACTTTGGTCAAAAGTTTAAAGAAGACATGAGGGAAGAATGGTTGAGAGCATAGACCTTGGAGTTAGAGCAAATAGGAGAAATTCCAGCTCTGCTCTTTACCCACTGTGTGACCTTGGGAACACTGCTTACCGATCTGGGCCACAGTTGCATTCCTCTATAAAATGATAACACTAACCATGTCAAAAGGGATTGTAATGAGCTTTCAGTGAGAAAATTAAAAAAAAAATTGACCTAATGTATCTTTTCCATGGAGTTATACTGTTTCCAATCATGTTTTTATGCCAAATTGGGCTAATAAAATATTGCCCTTAAGGACCCTTATGAACCCAGCATATCATATCAATGTATATGATTAGCACAAGTATGAGGCTGACTTAGATTCCTTACAAGAATTGCACAGAGGTTATTGTTATTACTATTTTGTGGGTAAGCACAATGTAGGCCAGTAACTTTAGTATTCTGCCCAAAGAGCACAACTAATGAGAAGTAAACTGAGCAAAACTTGTCCCTCTCTAAACACACTTAGTTTCTGGGGAGTTCAGTTCAAGATGGCTAATGCAGGAAGATCCTGAATTCACCTCCTCCCACAGACATACTGAATTTACAGCTACATATGGACAATATAAAAAAAAAAAAAAACAAACCTAAAAACTGGCAGAGCAACCCCTTTATATCGGGCAAACGAGAGGGAAACCCCATCGAACAGGTAGGAAATGCTGGGACATAATCTTGCAGTAAACCCCAACCCCACTACAGTGACTCACAATCAGGAGGGAACTCAAAATACAGAAGTTCCTCCTGAGGAATGAAGGATTGTACTGTACATCAGGCACCCCAAATACTAAGACCAGCACCTGAAAGACAAGCCTGCAAAACATTTGGCTTCGAAGATCAGAGGGGTTCCAGTGCCCACGAGACCTGCAGGGTTATGGCCAACTGAGGCAGGGCTCTTAAAAGGCCCGTGTGCAGACTCACCTGTCCCAGGACCCCATGCAGAAGTAGCCCTTTGAAAAGTGCCCAGACTTTATGTGAAAAAGACTGGTCTCCTAATTTTGAAGTATGGGTCTGAGAGCCAGAGGCCTGCTGGGATTTTCTCTCAGGTCAGAGAATGGTGGGAGCCATCTTCCTGCTCTCTGCCTTGCTAAAGCTAGTAGGCACCATTTTTTAAATTTTTTCTTCTTATTTCTTTACTTTTTTTCTCTCTCTTTTCTTTCTCCCTCTCCCTCTTCTCCCTCTCTGAGAAAGAGGTCCTGTATCCCACAGGACTATGGCAATTAGAGATAGTTCTTGGCAGACCACCACTCCCAGGACACCGCATAGACAGCAGACTGAAACACACATCCACCTTTCTGAGAAAGAGGTCTATTTGCTGGTCCAGGAGCTTTGGCCTGAGTGACAGGCTTCTGGTTTTAAACATATCTGGGAGCCTACAGAGTGGGGTCTCAGGGAATGGAGGCCAGTGGATGCAATCTTTATGCTGTCCCTCTGCCTTGCTCCAGCTCACTGGAATCTTAGAGAAAGGAGCTGATAGCTTAGTTTGGGGCCCTGATTTTTGCCACTGCTGCCAGGGGATGTCTCTATACTCTATACTCTATAGTGCTCTGGTGGCACTAGCAGTCCCCATAGGACTGTAACCAACAGAGGAAGAGTCTTAAACAGCTACCACCCCAGGGGCACAGCAAGAGGCAACAGACCCAGGAGCTCAGTATTGATGTGAAAGAGGCCTATTAGCTTATCATCATAGCTGCAACCTGAAAAGCAGACTTTTAATTAAACACACATTGAAGGACTGCCTGTCAACATTTTCTAAGTCCTCAGAGGGCAGGCACTGTCCTTAAACTGTCCCTCTGCCACACTCCAGAGCCCTAACGTGTCTTGGAAGGGCGCTCTTATACATGTTTGGTGTCCCGGCCTTTACATCTGGTGCCCTGGGTTTTGCGGCTGCCAGGGGAAACCTCTTGGTCTCTTGGCCCAGGTGGCCAGGGGGGCTCGCATTCCTGGGTCCTGTGGGACTGTAACAACTGGAAAGACAATTCTTGGCAGGCTACCACCCTAGGGCCCGGAATAGACAGCAGATGAAACACACCCTTAGCCACTCTGTGAAAGAGGTCTATTTGCTTGACCTGGAGCGTGGGCCTTAGGGGCAGACTTCAGATTTGGCACACATCTATAGGCTACAGAGATGCTCCCAGGGAATATAGGCCTGGGGATGCCATCTTTGTGCTCTCTCTACACCTCACTGCAGCTCACCCAAATCTCCCAGCAAGGAGATAATACACTCATCTAGAGCCCCAGATTTTGCTATTGCCACCCAGGGGACATCTCCAGATCACCTGGCTCTGGAAGCCAACAGAGTTTACAACTGTGGCTCCACAGGAATGTATATATTTGCATACTTTAAAAGCTGCTGCCTGAGGGCTTGGCTTCCAATCTAACAGCCTGAATTTAGGCTCTGATTATGAGCCTCCCCTTTAGGACACTTACGGGTCTTGGCACACCTTCTGCTACTGGGAGCTATTAAAAATAAAACAGGCTGTTTGGATGTCACAAAGGCTGAGAGACAGCCAACTGCTAGGGCAGGGTTCATCTGCTGCACAAGGCCAGCCATTTAAGACTCAGAGAGGTGGCTGTTTCATCTCATACATAGAAACCAGTAGGGAGTATCAAGCAAAATGAAGAAACAGAGGAACATGTTCCAAATGAAAGAACAAGATAAAGCTTCAGGAAACAAAACAAAACCAACAAAAAAGAAAACCTTAATGAAACAGAGGTAAGTAATTTATATAATAAAGAATTTAAAGTAATGCTCATAAAGGTACTCACTGAACTTGGGAGAAGAATGGATGAGCACAGTGAGAACTTCAGTAAAGAGATGGAAAATATAAGAAAGTTGCAAACAGAGGTCACAGAGCTGAGGAATATAATAAACACATTTAGTTTCTAAGCACACTTCCTCATGAGGTAAAACTTTTTCTTCTTTGAGGATTTATTGAGTTATTTCTGGAATACAATGTTAGCAGAATATATTTGTTGATCACCTACTTACCAATATGATGGACACTACCCTCAAGGGATTCACAGTCTAGTGGAGGAAGAAGACTTCTTGGAAAGGAGTTATCTGGATTAGCCTAATCTGACACTCTTCTTTTTGCATGGTTAATATCTCAGAGAGCCATTGGTCTCTTTCATAGACAAAGTAGCTTCTGTGTGCCTTATTTCTAAAAAGTGCTTTCTCAATCTTCAGAAAGAAGAGTGTTCTAGAGAAAAGGCCCAAGTTGCCCAAATTCCATCTGTGAGGGATTTGGGAGTTCCTGACCATCAAGGTGGTCATAGGTGTTGGTGAAGGAACCTGCAGAAAGATCCAGAAGGGCATAAGTCCATGATGCTTAGGAAGTACCAACAATCAAATGAAGTCAGGAGTTACAAACTAGGCAGAAACTAGAATGGGAGAGGAAGCAGGCTTAGAGATACAGGCAAATTCTACAGAAAACCTGCCTGTTGCATGCAGTGGCACAGTGGCGGTGGCCTTTGCGCAGGTTTGTGACAGGATACAGGGTTGAGGCAGACACCAAATAATGAAAACATGGCTTATCTGTTAGGGTAGCTTTTAGTCACACATAGAAAATTAAACAGGCTTAAACAAATAGGGGTTCTATTTATCTACTCAAAGTCAGTATGTGACAAGCCAAATCCATCACCTTGATTTCTTCTCCCTTTCTGCCTTTTGCTGAACCATGAGGGGGGAGCACAATGTAATGGAAAGACAGGGGATCTGGTCCAAATGTCGGGTCTGTCAGTTAGCTCCCATCTTGTTTCCTGAAACTTGTCGAGGACTCCTGGTTGTGAGTAAAAGAAACTCAACTCAAACTAACTTATGTATTAAAAAGAGATTATATTGGATCACCTAACAGAAACATCCAGGGGCTAATGTGCTTCAAGCATATATAGACCCAGGTAGTCAAGCATCATCAGACATCTCTGTCCTCCTTCTTCTGTAAGCTCTACTCTGGATATTATAGCTCCATTCTCGTGTGGGCTCTCCCAACATTGTGGCTATGGATTGGTGGGTCCCCAGTGAAAAGTGAGTGCTGGAACAAAATGAAAGAAAAATTAATGTTGGGCAAGCAAAAACTACCATTATGATGGTAATAATGCCTTCCTCACATTCCACTTGTGGTAAGGATTGAATGGGAGAATACACATAAAAAGAGCTATCTGTAGTTAGATGTTATCTCCCAAGATACTCAGACTTCTGTCTTCTTTTATGGTGTCCTTTTTTTCCCACCCCCAAGTTTAGCCTACTTGTGTAATAATGTATTTTGAAGTTGTAAAAATTATTTGGTAACATTTAAGAACTAGTAACTTTCAAATAAAAACCCAGATTTCTGACTGTTGTTGATAAGTAGTAAGATCTGACAACAATCAACTGTGCCAAGATGGGGTTCCGCCTCCCAAGGGCAGGTATGCCCAGTCTGCCCCCAGCCTTGCCCTTGGAGACCTCTGGGATGCTTCTCCAGTCTTCACAGCCTCATGCCGTACCCCTTTCCTCTGGGAACCTCCTGCCTTCTGCCTGGTACCCTCACCTCCAAGGCTTTGCCCAAACGCCTTTCCTCCTTCTTATCAATCTAAATCCCCTCCATCCTTCAAGGCTACTTAAAGCACCAGGACTCCCTGGAACCTTCTCTAAGCATCACAGCTCGCAGAAGAGCTGTCTTCTAGGCAAGGATACCTTGTACGTAAGGACAGCCAGGGACAACCAGGACTTCACCAGCTGCGAGGGCAGGAGGGAGCCACTGGCACTGTGAAACAAACGGGGATGTATAGAGAGATGGCAGAGGCAGGCAAAGACACCATCCTTGACATGGAAGACAAACTGGAGCTGGACAGGCAAAAAAATTATCGAAAAATGTATTTCTCATCTACTTTGAAATAAGCCTCTATATTTGTAATTCAAAATATAGGAACACACATGATGTGCTCCTTTACTGCAACCAGCCTTTAAAGAATTGTATTGATAGCAAGGCTTAGTTTTAGAAATAAAAATGTCAAGGTAGTTGGTGTTCAGGATTTACCCCGCAGCCTTAAAGGAGACCTGTGAGTAGGAATTGTGGTACAGCTGGGATAAGAAGGCTGAAAAGTGATTTTCCGTGACTGAGGGTTGAGGTGCTTCTGCATTTTGTTTTAATTCCCTCGTTCGGTAAAATAGCATTTGGAGATTGTATTCAGAGAGCTAATTAGAGAACAATTTAATCTACAAAGTGGTCAAGTGGGAGTAAACAGTGTGTGATGTAAATAGTTTCCTATGACTCAGCAAATACTAATAGCATGATCCCACCATTTAAAAAATATCCAATGTAGCAATTTAGATAATAGTGAAGTGACTGGCCTCTCATTTTTAACTTCTGATTTAAAAAAAGAATAAAATATAGTATAATATGCTTCCAACTAAGTAAAATTATTTCCATATATGTGCACAAGGATAGTAAGGTAAGTATTCAAAAAAATTAAAATAGCTTTTGTATTAAGGAGGGAGGAGGCTTAAAGGTGATTTTAATACACATTTTAAAGGTATTTAATTTTGTCGCATTCTCTGTCAACTAAAAGAGGATATCCACCCACCGGGAAGAAAGGAATGTTGCCTTCTTAATCTCTGACTTAAGAAAACTGATAAGTCACTTTCCAGGCACCATAGAACCAGGAAGGGGAAGTGGACGCTTTAAGTGAAAATTCACCTTTGCTGATCTCACTCCAGTTTTGCCTGGCATTATTTGTTTGGTTCTTTAAAGGTGTCACACTGCCCCCTGGTGTTCAAAAAACTAAAAAGTAAACTCTCAAACGGCTACTACATTTTCTTGCTATATTTTCTGAATAATCAAGACTATGAGCGAGCAAGAGAGAGAGAGAGAGAGAGGAACACCTCAATATAAACGTGTGGGTATTCCATGCCTTGTAAATGTTTTATATTTTTTAAATAGCCTTTACAATGTCACTTTTTTTTAAGCCCTTGATGGGCAGGTTTACAGCGTTTAGGTGCCCTCCAGTGGCCGAACTTGTTAGCAGGACTCTGGAAGACCCTAAGCACGTCAGATGATGTAGAAATTATTAACAGTTTCCAAAAGTTTGCTACTCCCTAGCAAAATGGGCCCCTGAAGAAGCAACAGGACTAACAAACTCTTACAGAACCTTCTTTGAGATTCCGTTTAAAATCTTTAAACCAAATAAAAGTAAATAAATGAGGATATATTTTGGAGCAAGCCTTGTATAATAAAACAGTAACCCCATATAATCCAAAGCAGGGCCATATCCTACCTTAATAGGGTCTGAAGTGTATATATAATTTGGAGCCCTCTTAAAAAAAAACCCTGGAAGATATCTACTTTTGCAATTTTATACAAACCATGAAGAGCAGCTCATAGGATCTTAGAAGAAACTCCTGGCCTGTAAGGGCCCCTGAAGCTTATGTTTCATAGCTTCAGGGGAAATTGGCCTCTGACCCAAAGGTATTGTTTAACTGCAGCTTTTGGACTTTACCTTGAGCATTATAATTCAGAGCCTTAATAAATTAGGGGACATGTATAAATTTAGTAACATGGTAGCATTTTTGTGGCCTTTCTATCCTCTGACTACTGAGACTTAATGGTCTTTGAACCATGCTAGCCAAGTGAAAATAAATCAGTTTGTCTATAGAGAAACAACTTTAATTGCCTTAATTGTGTGTGGGAAGAATTATGGAAGATCAGATATTTCCAGGAGTCTAGAAGAGATAGTAATGGAATTAATGCAACTATTTAAAACTTCTAAAAGGCTGATTCTTAAAAATTGGTCTTCATGTTTGGTTAATTTCCAGAAGAGAATTGTGTTCACTGATCCTCTGTGAAAAACTAGATGTTAATCTCAAAGATTAGAAAGCAGTCCAGGTGGAAAAAAAATTACTTAGCTTTCACAACGAAGAGCTTTCTGTTATACAAAGCAGATGACTTTGTTTTGGTACTAAGCACAGGAAATAAAAACGCTTCCTTGGGTAAAATTTCAAATAGCCACCTAATCATGTGTTATTTTCGTTTTTTGAATAGTTCATATAACTTTCAGGTATTCTGCCCTCTCTGTCCATTCCTTTATTTGCTTATCATATATCACCTGTTTCCTTCCACAGTATGTAAAGATTCACGACCACAGGGCTCTTGACTGTCTTGTCCCCATAGCGGGGCCACTGCGTTTGGCCAAGTAGACTACACTATATAGCATCATGGGATTTTCTTGGCCTTGAGGTCTGTGCATATGGCCCCCTCTAGAGCTGCGTTGCAGTCACTGTCCCACACCTAGGGCTGACCTTGGCTCAGAAGAGTCCCTCAACAAGGCTGTATTGGTGCATGAGTAAGTGATAAAGCAACCTATTTATTATTTTCATTTGAAATATAGGATGAGAAATTGAAGGATTTTACGTCCCATAAATCAAAGTACATTTACATGTGCAAGCCAGTTTCACTTTGATGGCTTTTTCTGACTAAGACGATTTAGCTTAGTCTGTGACTGTCAAATCAGTAAAATAGAGAACCAGTACAGGTCTTCTGATCTCCTGTGTCACATTCTATGTGCTACATTTTCCCTGTCTCCAAAGCCAATTTCTTCAAACTCCTTGTGCTTTTCTGAGTCTATGGGCTGTGACCAGGTAGTGATAGTGCACGTGCTGTTTTGGTTTGTTTTTCCAGCATTCAGAGAGCCTGGCGTGAGTACCTGCAGAGGCAGGACCCCCTGGAGAAGAGGAGCCCGTCCCCACCCTCTGTGTCCTCGGAGAAGCTGAGCAGCTCTGTCAGCATGAACACCTTCTCAGACAGCAGCACACCCGTGAGTGCCATGTTTCCTTTTTATGGCCTGATAGGCCAGTCATTTGATCAGCAGGTCTTGGGTTCCAAGAAGGAAATGTTGAGATGTGAGCAGGTGGCTTGTTGTTAGGTGTATCTACATTGCTTACTTGCTATATTTGAACCCATGGTGAGAGTCTTGTCATCTGAGAATGAAGACATGATTCATAAGCATGAAGTGTACTTCATCAGGTCTGAGAGAATCGATTGTATTTGACCTCAACCTAAACTACTCATTTGTGTGTTTGCAATACTCTATTACTAAGAATATTCTTTTCCTTTTCTTTATGACAGTGTGTTCCCTTTAGTCTGTGCCTCTGGTAGAGTTTTGTTGTGCTAATATGATAGAAGATTAGTTTGGTTATAGTATTAGAAAGAGAAGTTTTACAGGAAGACCTCAAAGGGGTCACAGACTCGGGAGTTGCAACTCAAATGCCTACAGGGGCCAGGTAAGAAACCCTTGTGGCTGATGTGGGCTAAGCTGTGACTGGCTACTGAAGAACACAGGCCTTACCTAAAGGGGTAAGCCCCACTTGCATCCCGAATATGTTGCTATGCAGGGATGCTGGACGGACAGACACTGCCAAATGTTATTTCTTCTCTTAGGGGATGCCAGAAATTCAGATTTTTAAATGTTTAACTGCAGCTTTGGACTTTACCTTGAGCATTATAACTAGTAAGAAAATTTAAAATGCAACTAGACCATGCCTGCAGATCACAATTATTCCAGAGGCCACCTGTTTAAGAACCCTGGTACACAGTGAAGGAATGGGAACATCTGCTGAAAGTCTTTATTTAAAAAACAACAACAACAACAAAAACAAACATATACCAAATGTGGTAGGAAATAAGTGATCAGGCAACTGTCATACAGAGTGTTGTGAATATGGCCATTGTGATCATGTAAGATAGTCACTGGACTACACAGAGAGAAGTTAGGAAGAGAAATGAAGCAACTATACAAGTGTTTTATTTAAAAAAAAAAATGTTTCTTGACTCCTTTGTAATCATGTTTATTCAGTGGCTAAAGGGCTCCCAGGCAGCGAAAACAATGTATTCACATTGGGATCAAGCAAAGGTTGCTTTGACATGTTTTCAGATGATTGCATTGCATGTTCTTTAATAAACGGTTTTATCTGTTATGGATTCTAAAGAGAGAGCAGTAACTCGAGAGCAAATAACAGTGGCAGAAGATCTATTTTTAGCAAACAGCAGAAATTGAATACGCAGTGAATCTGCGTGCCTTTATAAAACAATTTTTGGGGGGGAAATGACTTGCCTGAACTAGCCTTATGATCACTAGAGGGCGCTGATGAGCCATATTGGAAAAGGTCTGTTGCTTAAGTGTGTATTTATCTCACGATTTGCAAGTCAAAAATAATATGAAAATTAAGTGTTTAGGATGCCTTTGCCGTGAATGACAATAGAATTAATTTAATAGAAATTAAGTGACTGAATATTTTATTTGAATGATGGAAACTGAGTATCAGAAATCATTCCGCCCGTGAGTTAAAAGTTTGGATTTACTGCCTTTGCATTTTCTCATAGCCCCAATTCCTGACAGTATCAACCATTGCTGTGTCCAGTGATATATGATGGTTTTAGTGTTGCTTTAGGGTGGTTATTAACCTTTTGACTGTATTGAAATTCTGGAATAATCTATCTTTGTTTTATATTTACCTTGCCATACCACTTAGATTCTAGCACCTTAAGTATTTTTGTGCATAAATGCACGTTCTTCCCCATGGGTCATCATATAAATGTGATGTGCAATACCTTTTGCACAGTTTTGCTAACAGTTTTGCCTTACTTAATCTAGCCTGGCCTCCAGGTCCCCTGATGTTTCTTAGTAGAACAGATTTCCTCTCTCAAATGTCCCCAGCAATTTGGTTTCCTATAAGGTGTCTCAGAATGAATTGGGAGTGGCATCCTGCTCCACCAATGTATCATCATGCCTTATCTCTGTGCTCATGGGAGCAGGATAACTCTTTTCATTGTGTGGAAGTCTGGCTCATTCCTGATTGCCTATACAGTGAGAGTCAAAACATTTTCAAAAAACATTATTGGAATTAGCTTCAGAAAGCAAGCAGACCCTGCCCAGAAATCTAGTAGATTATAACAACAACTTTGTCATTGATGGTGGCAGTAGCATGACACTAAATATACAAAATAAAATATAAGTTGCTGGAACATCCCCAAGTCTCTAGTTTGTCAGGCAGGTGAAATATCCAATGCATAATTTTTAAAAACTTCATGCTTTGTTGTTTGGAGCTGGCATATCCAGTTAAAGTTGTTCTATTTCCCATGATCATCACTTTGCTTGGGACCTCTTTCAGAAGATTCATTCTTACATCTTTTGGTGGTCACAGCCCCAATGAAAGGAAAGTGACTCTGCTCTACTTTGATCAGCCTACCAGACCCACTGGGTTCATACATATTCTCAGGGAGGTCCAGATAGGAAGACTTAGTGTTACTACTCTCTGACAGATAGACCTCAAGTTTACGGAGGGATAAGGATGAGCCCTGGCCCACCTTGGCCAAGCCTGTCACAAAGAGATGAGTTTTCTCTAATAACAAATGAGTCCATTTGGAACTTCAAGGGTAAAAGCCTTCAGTCCAAGTCAAATGCTCTCAATGAGGTGTCTCCCTGGGGGATTCTCTGGGACCATGACTCCTGCCAGATACCTCCAGCTTGCTGAACTCAGCCCTCTTTCTCTGGGCTTGATCTGTCACTGTTGCTGCCTAGACCATTGTATGTCTTCTCGAATTTGATCAGCTGTCTTGTCCCAACTACTAACCCTCTACTGTCCTCTAACACAGTCTCAATTGGAGGCCAGTCTGCCTTTGTCTAATCCATGGGCCTTTCCAGCTGCTCTGCCTGCCCCATGTCTATAATAACTGCAATTACTGCCCATAGTAGCTGTCTGTCCCAGGCATGTGCTGCGTGGGAAACCAGCAACCTGAGCTGAGCTGAGAATGATGCTCTTGCATGCTTTTACTCTCTTTTGGCTAAGCATAATGGTTAATATAGTTCTGAGAATATTTCTGCTCTAAAATATATAAGAACAGTAATGTTTCAGTATGAGATCTCATAATCATTATCTTAATAAGAGCTGAGTACTTGTTATGTGACAGGCATCTTGCTAATGGCTTTCCGTGGATTATTTCACTTAATCCTCTCACTGACCATATGTAAGAGGTATATTCTGATCTCCATTTTACAGATGATGAAAATGAGACCTAAAGAGATAACTAACTTGCCTTGAGTTACTCATTGAGCTGGAGCCATCATGCTTCACTATTCTACTATATTGTACCACTTGAAAATAAGCCTGCATTTAGACATAGTCAAGCAGAGGAAGAAATAATCCATGCATCAATGCATTTCATTGACTGTTCCACAATTTAGTAGGTATAAACAGTGAATGAAATAATTGAAAAAAGAATCCTCATTTGATTTTATAAATTGCCTTGTTCAGTGCTCTTTGATGAAAACTTCAGACCTCAGCTGCTCAGTGCCAAACTAAAGAGCAACAGGAGGGAAGATATATATGAAATTATGTTAGCAATTTGCATATTAACTGTCCTTATACCACAATGTATCATGAGGTAACAGAAAAATTTATTTTAGAAATAGCAATTTTGAGTAACAAGTTATTGTGACATGGAGCTTGTGGGTATCTAAGTGAGAAAAAAATAACTTTTTTATCATAAAAATATTAGTTATTGCCTGGAGGACAATAGTGGAAAATGATTTGTGTATTTTTATTATATTATATATATAATAAATATATATTTTTATTTATATACATATATAAATATACAAATAAAATTTATATTTATATTTTATATATAATTTATATATATTATATAGGATATATATAAATTGAAAAATATAAATATATATTATATAAATATTTAATATATAAATTTATATATAAATATATATGATATATAAATAAGTATATATAAATATATATGTTATATATAAATTATATATATAACTTATATAAATTAAAATTTATATTTATATTATATAAATAGATATATTTATATTATATTATATGAAAATCAATTTCATATGACCAAGTACTTATTCTTTTAGTTCCCAGCTCTGAAAAATCTGTAATTTGTCTAATAGAATATCACTATAAAAAGGTACATTCTAAATGACTTGGTACCCTTTTCACAAATCATTAGCATACCCTTCAGATAAATTCAGAAAAATCTTTGGATTGTCTGGAGACTTTCAATCCCATTTGTCTCTAATTGGTTCTATCTTCCTGGCCGTGCCTACTTATTTCCATGGGTTCCCATATTATTATGGTGTGGTCTGTAGGGGGCTCTGTGGCTCATGGAATGAAGCCCTGGCTTAGTAAGAGGACATGACTTCGTAGCTCTGCCGCAATTTTTGTGAGTCTAAGATGTACCACTTGAGAGACCATTCTTCATCTGCAAACTGGAAGTAACACGCACCTTAGAGAGGGATTGATATCACTGTGAAGATTAAATGGCACTACATATGTAAAACGTAGCACAGAGTGTGGGACCCTGAAGGCTCTCAATAAATGTTAGTGGATTCTGTATCTGCTCTTGAAAATACTCCATGTGTTCAGAACACTCTGCAAAGCTTGTGAAGAGAAGAGGTGGAATTTTTAACTCTATTCCTATTGAGGGGCACACTGCCTGCTTCTGATTCATGAATCCATGAGAACCAAATCGTGTCTTAGAATATATATATATATATATATATATATATATATATATATATATATACAGAATATATATATGTATGTTCTGAGATTGGAGCTGTACGTTACAAAGTAATACATCAGGTATTTGTTTTGTGTTGCTTCTTTTAAAGACTAATTTTCAAGGTCCAAAGGTAAAAACAGGTGAAAGTATTTTTGCTTCTCAGTGAGTAGGCCTCTTCTGAAAGACCATACCCATATGTGTAATAAAAGCAACCTTAGGTCACTCTGCTCCCTTCAGATTTGGGGAAAAAAGAAATGGGGGGATCTGCAGCATGTTGGGGTGAACAGAGTTATGTGGCCTCACCTCTCAGGCAGGTCAATGCAAAAGCACCCTTCCAACAGCTGCACAGCTCCAACCACAAGGCCTTACTTCACAACTGGTCAGGAAGAATTACAGTTCTGAGCAGCTTCAAAGATCAGTGGTCTGGGCCAGCTAAAGACCCCATTACTTCAGTTGTCCTGGAGAGAAGTCCATGGAGCTCTCATATGGTTGGGGCTGCTTGGGTTGCCCTAGCTTTTAGCAAGAGTTACTGGATAGTTAGCAACAGGCAGCCAGGTGACCCACCACACCTTCCCAATATGCTACCAAAAGCCAGTACTGCTTCTGCCTGCCAAACACGACATGTACACCTACATTCAAACTGCTTTATTACCCTCAGGTTTTATTGCCCATTTTGAGATTTACAACTTCCAGGCTTTAAATACATCATGAAAAATCTTGGGACTAAAAGGATAAAGGCTTCTTACAAAGTCACACTTGTTTTGGAGGGGGAACTCAGACTCTCAAAGAAGATTTCCTGGGCCCTCGCCCAGTACAGTCTTAAAAGTTGTGAAATTTTAGACAGTAAGCCTTGTGCTGCTTAATAATTTAATAACCTAGATTTTCCAGGTCAGGGACAAGTTACAGTATTATGCCCAGCTGTTGTTATAAACTTAGGTCCCATGAATTTTAAATAGTCAGTACCCAAACTCTATCTTCCATCCTGCTTCTCAGACCCCCAAATAGCACAAATTGTCAGTCTATTCATCCCAAACTTTGGTTCAGAGACTGTAGTAATCACATGTAAAAAGAGAAGACTTCTTGGTATTTACATAAAAGTAGATGTAATTCTCTTTTCTTTAAACTAGAGTCTTCGAGAACAAATTTTTCCCCAAAGTTTTAGAAATTACATTATATAATATATAACCATCTATGACAGTTTGAATTAATATATTTTTATATAAAATATTTGGTATCTTTATGCAGAAACACTCCTTTTTATATCTTTGAATATTGGTTGATATTACAGATTTTTTTTCCAAATGGTCCTTTTAACTTAAGGATTTGAGGACTTTTTTTTTAAGATTTTGTTTTATTTATTTATTTGACAGAGAGAGAGAGACAGTGAGAGAGGGAACACAAGCAGGAGGAGTGGGAGAGGGAGAAGCAGGCTTCCCGATGAGCAGGGAGCCCGATGTGGGGCTCGATCCCAGGACCCTGGGATCATGACCTGAACCAAAGGCGGACGCCCAACGACCGAGCCACCCAGGTGCCCCCTGAGGACATTTTTCTCAATAGGTTTAAAAATGAAACAACAAAGTATGTTGTTTCAGTTTGGGGATTAAAATTTTTTTTTGAAGACTGCTAATACTGATCATTTTCTGGGTTCAGAATGATATGCAAAATTTACAATTCATTGTTTGATAACAGACTCATCCATACTAATTTCAATCCTCTTTAGCAGTCTCAAAGTTATTGACCTTTAGGTATAGATGCAAAAACCTAGGCATTAAGCATCTCACTTTTGAGAAGGAACTTGTTTGCCTTCTACTTTACCTCAAGTCCAGTCTCAGCATTTGTCCTCACGTAGATGCTGTCCTCATTCTGCAGCTGTGGCGAGCTAGAGTGTCACATCCCCTTGTTGAGACTCAAAGTGCATCCTCTGTTATAAAATCCAGTTTCAGAATTACAAATCAGTATTTCACTCATTGGGTGAGTATGAAAGATGCTTTAGGATCCAAGGAGAAGTTGGATGTGGTAGCCCTGGAGTAAGATCCATTATTGTATTCCTTTTATTCTAGAAGCTCATTGGCCTAAGGCTCTTTGGGACTTTCTTTCTTTTTGTAAATAAGACATCACTGGGGAAGGGGTAGTTATTCATATCCCTAGATTAGGTCTACATCATCTGTTTACTCATTCAACACTACTGTGTGCTGTCCTTTGCCAAGCACTGGCAATACAATCACCCAAATACACTCAACCTCTGCCCTTGCAGAATTTACATAATTCCCTAGTCGTGGTTGGCAATTCTTGGCCCAGATGCACTGGTAACTTATAGGTGATAATAACATTTTATTGATTAATTGTATAGAAGGTTTTAGGTATTATTTTTAATAAAAATCTGACTGCTGAAATATCTTCCAGAGCAGAATTTCCCATATTGTGGTACCTGGAATTTTAGTTGCATTGGATATTGATGGATGTTAATTGCGGGAAGGGTGAAATAAGCCAAATTATTTATATCAGGACCTCTTAGAGCCTTCCTAACCTAATACACATTTTGAATTTGTGGGGGAGGGCAGTACTATTTTTCATGTTTTCCAAACTTCTTTGACCATGAAACCCAATAAGAGTCACATCTTATTGGACTATTAATCCATGGAACACTTCAGGAAATGCTGTTCTAGAATTAGTACTTATTGAAGAAAAATTCCAAGAGCTGGAATTTCTAAGTGGCTCAATAATAAAATTAATAGGAGTTGAACAATGCATTTTGAAAACTTCCAATGAAATTTTTACACTCCTTTTTATAGGCCTTTAATATAGAACTGTATTATGCAAATACAAATATTATTAAGTTACTTCACATGTAAAACCTGTTACAGTAGCTGGCTGGTAGAGTTTAAATAAAAAGGACAAGCCTAGTTAACGATGTAACAGTGTTGGAGATGTAGTTTCAGGAAGCCAATAAATAACTCCTTTTTCCCATCTTGATTTAGGAACTTATTTTGAAAGGCAAGAGATTTAGGAAGAGTGATATCAAAATCTCATCTTTATTTACTGTCAAAGCTGGATTTGAGGGTGTAACTCTGACTTGTGGCACCACTGAGCTTCCTACTACTGACCTTTGTAGGGAAACCTACCAATCATGGGGAGCACTGAAAACTGCCAGCCTCACCCATAGATCTTGTGCAGGGAGGTGGATCCCATAGAAAGATGCAGAGAGAATGATACTGGGCTGCCCAGTCCCTTTGCCTAATCCTCCAATCAGGGTTACTTATTCCACCTTCATGGAGAGGATTGAAGTGTGGGAGTATTTAGGAAAGTGCTTCCTCATGGAAGTGCTTCCTCATGGAAGCCTGAGGACATGAGAAGAAAGGAGCCCTCAACACTGGATGCTTCATGTAGCAACAACTTGGCCTTTTATTTTTTACATATTTTGATTTTTATAAGGTTGTATGCATTGTGCTATATTAATTATTGCAATGTTTTCCAAATAAGAATTACTTTGGGAATTTTAAAATATATATATAGATTTCAGGACCACAGCAGAGCTATTGCATTGGAATATCTGAGAAGAGGCCTGAGATTCTGTATTTTAAAAAAATTTTTTAAATGTAATCCTCATCATCATTATAGTATAAAAAGCACTGTGTTATAGGAATTGCAAAAAAGGAATAAATTTTATTTAGTAAATGTACATGAACAGAGCACAAAGGTGATCAATATTTCTTCCAATTTTTATTTCAATGTTTTAGCATGGCATAGATACACCTTGGGGAGGTGCTGAAGCAAATTTTTCCTGATTTGATACCAAAGCAATCACTATTGTTTTAATGGAATTTTCCCAGTGGCACTGGTTGTGTAGAAAATTCCATTTTCTCTTCTCCAGACTTATGGTTCTTTCTCAAAAATGTGACAGTGTATACTATGCTCTTCAAGAAAGGTTTTTGTTGTTTGATCCAGTTTGGTTTTTATTAAAGGGTGATACATTCAATAAACTCTGATTAGTTTTAAATTATTCTTCACTTTGGTTGTGAAGATTATTTAGTTGGCATGAAAGGGGATTAGATTATTTAACTATTAGCTGATGGGAATGTCAATTATGACTAAAAATCCTCAAGTGTGATGTGTGACTACATAGTTGAGAAAGAGAAAAGAAATACATTACACAGAATGGAAATGGGCATTTCTCATTATTATACATTCTTTAAAATAGTATCTATGTTTACTATCACCAGTTACATGTACAGATTAGGTATAGTTAAAATTTTAATTGTTACTTTACTCAGAGCTGAAAAATATCTAAAAGTAATAAGTTAAAGTTTCCTACCAACATTTGAAAACATACTCAGATCCTTCCAGTACGATTTTTTTATGTCTTTGAAACATTTAAAAAATTTCATTGCATAGGGGCGCTTGGGTGGCTCAGTTGGTTAAGTGTCTGCCTTCAGCTCGCGTCACAATCCCGAGATCCTAGGATCAAGCCCCATATCAGGCTCCCTGCTCAGCAGGAAGTCTGCTTCTCCCTCTCCCTCCCCCACCTTGTGCTCTCTCTTGCTCACTCTGCTCTCTCTCTCAAATAAATAAATAAAATCTTAAAAATTTTTTCATTGCATAAAATGTTGTTAGAAGTTGAAGGCAGTTGCCTTAATTTTTATTTTGCAATTTTCATGGATTGATTTTAAAAAGAATAAGTTTTTTTTAGCTTGCTAAAAATTCTGTAAGATTTTTTAGGAGTAGATTCTATGTCTCTACAGTTCCTCTAGTTCTCATAACAGCTCCTTCTTCACTATATTCACTAAGTTAATTACAATTATTCATTTCCAAACAGCACCAGAAACTGATTTTAAGTTAAACAGACACGCTGCTTCACATGTGAGCAATAAATTGATTTTCTCTTCATGGCGGTATTTTGATAGGGTTAAGTATATTGATAGAAGACCATGCTATTTAATGAAAGTAGATTTTCAAGAAAATCACTATGCCAAACACTTCACTAGAAGGACTTCATCTACATACAGCAGCAACTGTGACCTGCTTTAGAGATGACATCATTGGGTGTGATGTGGCTCTTTATATGTTTCAGCTTCAGAAAGAGATAATCTGTGAAAGCCACAAGAGCCTGATTTCTTCTGTGATAATCTTCAGCAGACAGAGGCTAAAGCTACAGTAAGGCATACCTGTTTACATAGTGTGTGCAGTGCCTTGTTGAATTCTGAGCTTTATTTCATTTTACTATTTTATCAAAAAAGTAGATGCAATGATAGGATGAAGTGAATTGGATGCTTTGGACTAATGGGAGCTTGTTTTCTGCATTAAGATCAAGAACTTTTATGGACTCCTCTGTTCTCTGGATAGCCTTGTATTGTGTGTGTGTGTGTGTGTGTGTGTGTGTGTGTATTTTCAATCTGAAGAACACTGAAGAAAATCAGCAAACTTCATTTCCCAAAGAACTCTCTCTCTTTTTTGTCAATACTTGAAGATTTCTGCTCCAAAATCTTCTTTGAGCTGCCTGATCATCGTGGTTGATAACTGAAGGGTAAAGCATCTCCTTTGTAGTATGTGTTACAGAAATTCTTCAGATAACTTTACTTGCTAACACAGGCAACTCTTTATGGATTTCTTTCAAAGCCAGTTCGAATAAATAACTCTTTCCTCTCAAATGGGCAAGGGTAGCTCTTCAGCACCATGGAGAGGTCTGGGCAATGTGGGACGACGATATGGGACTGTGACCAGAGCAAGCAATCTGAAAGTGTAAGTTTTCCAAATGTCTGTTATCTTTTTTACATGTATCATATTTTTGCATATATGGAAAGGAAACTCTGATGTCTAGCCGAGCTATGCTAAATTTAACTATAAAAAGTGATGGCTTTCATTGCATTTCAAATTCAGTATTAATCACTTAAAGATACTATATTAGGGAGTGTTAATATATTAATTTGAAAAATTACTTTCTCATTGCAGCAGTTGGTATGTGAATGTTTGGTGCTATGAATTTTGAGAATCTAAGTTTTTGTTTTAATTCGCTATAAATTAATTGCATTGCAGTTGGACAAAACAATTGCTTTAGAAATAGCATTTTTATGTACGCAATTAAAAAAAGTTCCAACTGTGCAATTTGTTGTCGTTTGTAAAAACACTTTTTGAAAAATAGTTTCTGATTTGTGTTTAGAAGGACAGTTTTACATTTTTCAATTGCAGGTTATACTTTCAGTTATCAAAAAGAGCAAATGTCTAAATATTCTAATGTTGGAATATATAGGGGATATTTGATAACTTATGAAAATTTTAAATTTACTGGTATAAAATATATACAGTAAAAACCTATAGTAAGTGGAAAGGACAAATCCTTTTATAAAATGACTAGATAATAGGCCACTAAAGACATACTTTTAGGCATCATTGAAAATATTTTATTAGTTTCAAAATAGTCCCATTTAACTGTTCAAACCAGAAATTAAAGAAATGGTTTATTCAAAAAATGTCTTTTAATACCCTTCTTAAGACTGTCAAAGGTATAATTCTATGATATTATATCACATAACCAATGAAGAAAAGAAACTTCAAATTGCTACCAAAATGACCCCAATAGATATTTTGATTAACTATTCAAATTTGTCTAAGAGAACATAGTGTCATTAAAAAGTAATATAACAAATAATTATCTTTTCTCAGGTCAGTTAAGTAAGGTTTGGAACATTTTTTTTTACAATGAACCATTTATTTTAAAGTCTAATAAAACTATCTTTTTATATTATTGTAATATGGAATTTATTTCCCATATGGGTCTTCTCATATGTAAAAACTAGTAGTGAATGTAATTTACTTAACTAAACCCCTAATTCAAATATAACTAATTCTTTCTGTTATAAATAATTTCCAAGTGAATTTGCTATTGCTTCTTAACTCTAGTAATTTGGCATTTGATTTTTGGATAAATGACATTTACATTTTGACAGTGTATGAAGTGCAAGATTTTGGAGGATGCAACTTAATTTTATATTAAGGAGGTCTTAATACATTTTGACTGCTTAGTTTAGTAGATCCACTGATGATTTTTTAAATTGGTGTCAATATTTAAAAGAAATCAGTTTTTGAAAGAATGAAAGGTAGATTTATGATTCTAGTTCTTTTAGTTTCATTTCCCCAAATTTTGTAATCCTGCTTTGATTGTTACAGATGTATAGTAGTGCCTTTTGTACACTATTGAAATTACTATTGTGTACACTTCCATGATTTTAAAACTTTGATTGTTTCTTTATGATAAACTGCATTCATTTTCTGCTGGTAGTGGACTTTGGACAAATCATTCTGGTTGATTAAACTGTAACATTTTAATTTAGAGTATTTGAGGCTCATGTTATAAAATGCATCTGGTTTATGTCCTGAAATGGGGAGAAATATACTTGATTCAGAAATTTATTCTCTGGCAATCTTTCTCTCTGTATTTCTCTCTCAAGGATATGATTCACTTATGATATTGTCAGAAGTGTAACATTTTATATTTCTTTTTGCACACATTTTAGTGATGTATTTGTAATAACAGCTATCTAGCACATACATTTTGTAGTTGAGATATGGTTGTCTGTGTATTTATTTAACCAAAAATTATTCCTATATGACAAACTACAAACATGTTTTGGCTTTTGCTTTGATAGCCTTTCAATCATTGTTGAAATAGCCCAAGTCCTCTGAACAATAGAAATATATTTGGAGCTATTTAGACTGAACCATTCACATTTCTTTCTTCTTCTTCTTCTTCTTTTTTGTTTATAACATTCTGGTGGTAGCAGATGTGTGTGAACAATCTTACATTTAGTTGAGTGACATTTTGCTTTTCTTGCCAGTGTAAAAATATGCTCATGGATCTCTTTTTCATGGTCCACCCATCCTTGCAAAGGCTTGACAACCTTTGACTACAAAGGATTTAAGGGCATATTTCCTTAGTTGAAAACCACCCTAGTTAGGATGCTTTGCAGGGTGGCTGAATATAGAGGGAGCTGATTGGCAGGTGAGGTTCTTACAGCTATTTTCAACCCATTTTTGGCACTAAGAAGGTTAAGTTGTTTTTGGAAATTGTTTTTATATCCCAGGTACTCACTCACAGACTCATTTCTGTTGCACCAATCTCCATCACAACTTCCAATTGAAAGCAGCTCTTGTAGCTAGCGTCCCAACAGGACCAGTCTCAGTAGGGGAGAGCCTGAAAGTGGAACATGTTGTAGGAAAATCCCAAAGGGTAGTTTCTTAGAGGGAAATAGGGATTCTTGAGCTCATTTAGTGAAGCAGGACCCTAATTGGTTCCAAATGGATTCTGGGTTTTAATAAGTTTCTAGCATTATGGATAGAGTGACATCAGGTGCCCAAAGGGCAGTTCTTCAGCTTTTTAGAGAATCCCCCTGGGTTGAGGCTTCTGCATAGAGATTTCCATCAAGTGATTTTTGTTTTTAGTTGTCACATTTTACCATTAAATGTTCCTTCCTCTCTCAATTTTACCCACAAGATACATTCTTACTTTATAGTACATGTTGGGCCTAAGTAGATAGGACCTAAATTTCACTGATGTGAAATTTATATTAAATACTACTAGAAACTATGGAGTAATCTGAACCACTTCAGAGAACTGAAAAGTGCGTAGAGACTTCCTAAGGAAGATATCCAAGTAAGCTGAAAGAACAGAAATATCTTCCAAAGAGAAATAAGTCTGAATACCATGCATTTCTCATTTTACCTAGTCTTTCAAATCCCAGTACCTCTAAATGAATCTGGCTCCCTCCCATAAGTAAACTCAAGCCAGAGCATATAAAACACAAGCCCATACCCGGGCAGCCAGTTACTGGGATGAATTCAGGTCATTTCCATCTTTTCTAATTTGTTCTGTGCTCCTAATTTTCATCTAACTTGGATCTTTGACACCATCTCATTGGCACTTCTGCACTTGACACACTACATTTCACAGTGCCTGACATCATTAATAAGACCCATCTTGGTGGAAAACCCATTTTGAATTCAACATTCTGCAGTGATATCAATAGCATATTTCTCCAGGATGCTCTTTTGGTGTTTGATCTCTGACCCCTGTGCAACACAATGGCAGGAAAAAAACCATTTCTCCACCTGGGGTTTCATGGTGGGTGCACTGGAACTGATGGACCTATACTGGGCAGGTCAGAGATTTGGCATTGAAAGCAGATCTGTTGATAATCCATGATATCTGTATGTTTTAGTAATTGTTCAAAGGTAGACTCAGCCTAACAATTTGAGGGTAGTTAGTAAAGAATATCAAACTTCAATGCCTTAGAACAAGTCATACAAATTTATCCATTTTAGGTTTTATTGGAATTACTAGGAATATTAATAAAGGGATTGTATCTGAACTTCAGTATGACTTTGAAGTGTTTTTTTCTGATATCTTTGAGAAGATAAAAAACTGTGGATGAAATAATAATACAAATTGGTTCATTTTTGCTGGTTAAGTAGCCTTATCAAAATAGTGTTAACTAATTAATCAGGGTTAGCCTGGAGATAAATCTCTGGTGGTGTGTAATGGGTTTCTGTTATTTTTATCAATGATCTTAAATATAAGTTTTTTCCTACCTATCATTTCATAGTTGAGGAAATTTCATTCACAGGAGAGGAGAAACAACTTGTCAAAGGTCAGATAGTAGGTCAGCTGCAAAGTCGGAGCTAGAAAGCAGGGTTTTTTTTATTACCAGGCAAGGGAATTTCTACTGGGGTATGTGGTCTCCAAGGAACCCCAGTGCTATTTGGGGAATCTATTTGGGAAGGGAAAACAAGGCTAAAGGGGAAAAAGTAGAATCAGAGTTAGAATTAATCTCATCATTATCTCTGGCATAGAGATACTTCAATGCATTAAAAAAAGATTTTAAATTTACTGATCTCTAATAAATTCTACAATTCTCTTCAGGATTGTCAAATCTCTAATGAATTTTTTTGCTTGCATCCTTTCAATCTGTATAGCTGTAGCTGCAAATCTACTGTTAGAAATTCTATCTCAACTGTCATCTGTTCTTTTCCTAATTGAGGGAAATTCCACCAATTCAAAGACTCAAAATTTACCTCTCATTTCAGAGGTAAATAAAAATAACAGCCTTTCTTCTGGTGCTGCTCTGAATTTGAATTTTTTTCTTGACCAGCTAAGTTTTTACCATATGTGTATATTTAGGCTATTCTGTAAAAAATAGATCTCCAAAAGTATAATAGCTCAAACACAGCTAAAGTTTATTTCTTGGTTAGGTATCAATACTGGACTGGTGAGTAGATTAGTGGGGCAGTCCTTCTTCATACAGTCATTTAGCAAATGCACGATGTTGGGGGCTCTGCCATCTTCAACAAGTGGCTTCCAAGGCTATCGTAAAGTCATCTACATTCCAGTAAACCAGAAAGGGAAAAGGAAATGGAGCAGCACATGTGGAAGGTTTTAGTGGGCCAGGTTTGAATGAGACACACATCACTCAACTCACGTTCTTTTTACTGAACTCAGTCAGATGACATACTTAACTGCAAGGGAGACTGGGAAACATAGTCCTATAGGAAACATAAAAATAAGACAAAAGAATGGATTTTAGATCATTTAGTACTTTATGCTATACCTGTGCTTCCTCCACCTGGAAGGAATTCTTCCTCCAAACCTATAGTTCCTGCTGCTACAAACTTGACATATGTTGCTGGATTTCCTTGATGTTAACTTCTCTACATCCTTGGCCACTGCCTATTTCAGTCTTCCAGGTTACAAATTACAGAACCTGACCCTAGTTAATTGCAGCTAAAAATGAATTTATTAGAATAATAAAAATGTTTTTATTAGAAAAAAATTATTTTATTATCAGCTATCTCACTTGACAGGAAGTCTAGAGAATCATGTTCAGAAGAAAAGGGGGAAATAAGGGAACGTGGTTGACCAGAACCTCAGACAAAGTCACACCTACAGGAAGACATTGTTCAAGTGCTACTGGCCTCATGGGATGTAGAAACAGTGGTCATAAGGAGCTCTAAAACATCCCTTGCTTTGCTGGGACATTTCCTCCAGATTCAGAGTGCTGAATAGGGCCATACCCTTGACTGGTTTAGATCATGTGTTCAAAGCCAGATTGCTAGGATTCGGGGAAGGAAAGTTACTTTTGTAGTTGGTGGGGAGGGGGGTTGGTTAGAATCCTATTTCTTGCTGTTACTTCCATAACAATGGATTCTATAATTCAGATGTACTAAAAATAAATGACAGAAATCTACCAAGCCTGCTGTTTTAAGATGCGCCTAATGCTGCATTAGATCTACTGATGGCGAATTCTTACTGCTAATAAAGTGGCCTCACACCTAGACTTTGCCTTATTGCTCTGCCTAGACTATGCCTTGTTATTCCTCCTGGGATGTGTTTCGAATACTCTCACCAGTTTATTACCTCAACCACCTAGTATCCTTTGAGACTTGTTCTAGCCCTTTTTGATGTTAGTTGAACTTCTCAGGTTCTTTCCTACAATACTTTGGCATTGTTTTGAGAACTAAATTCAGACCTGGGACCTATGGGATAAGTCTTCATGGCCAGGGCCCAGATATTAGACCTACCTCCTGTGGGATTTTCTCATCTATAAAATGAATGAGTTGGTTCAATTCCCATTAGTCTCAAAGGGACACCAAGAAGCTTAACAAGATGGTGCTTTGAGATATTTGGAACACAGGGTGGCATTATCACATTCTTATTTTCACAAGCTGTTCACCTGAAGGGAGAAAATAAAGAGTGGAAATTTAATGCCAGAGAGGTTTTTGGCACTTTGTCAATTAGACATTAGCTTTGAGGGCTTTTGGAATTTTGCCTGAAATTTTCAGTACCAAGCGCTAAAAGCTGTGTTTTTCTGGGCTTGTGATATTTCTGTCCCCAGGGATGGCATTAAGCATTTGTGAGAGATGAACTGTGCCAGACCCATTTTCCAATGTCCCACCAACAGACACAAAAAAAGCAACGCACACTCTGTAAATTGCTGCTCATACCCACGTTTCACACTTGGAACAGCACCTCTGACTTGTGCCAGTAGAAAAGGGGTGGGATATATGCATATGTTAAGGAAGCTCCCTGTCTGACGCATAGACTGTTTGTGGCTGGCTGGCTTCCATTTGAATGGTCAGATGGGCCCTACTGAAGGCCACAGAACCTTTTTTAGACCTTTGAAAATCACCCCATCATAGTCTTCTTTGAAAGAGAGCTATTGGTGATGCAAATGTCACTTTTGCCAATTAAACCAAGTAGGCTAATTAGAAGATAGGGAGGAGAAGTATGTACTTTTGGAACTTCTACTAATGATTTCGGAAGAAAGAGAAAGGCAGGAAAACTTGTTGGAATCCAGGGAAGAATTTATTTATGTGACTGAAATTTAAGCCATGTGATAATAATTATACAGAAAGGTTCTAAATGGTTTTCTTTATTTGGACCAGAATCATTTTCAAATACAAGGGCTTCTACATATGTACCTAAAATACCTGTTTATGTATATTTTAAAAATAATAATATGCCATTTATATATTCAAGTAAAAGAGGTTAATAGGAATTATTCAGTGGCAAAAGCTAAAAGGTCCAGCTTCAAACCTGCTTACCCTTGTGTAAATATGTTTTGCATTTTTATAAAGACTAACAAATCTGAGCTTTGTTAGGAAGAAGGGTGTTACTTGCATTTTGAAACAAAGTACAGGGCACCTGGGTGGCTCAGTCAGTTAGGCATCTGCCTTTGGCTCAGGTCATTATCTCAGGGTCCTGGAATGGAGCAAGGCAGTCTCAGGCTTCCACTCAGGGTGGAAGTCTGTTTCTCCCTCTTCCTCTGTCCCTCCCCTCCCTTGCATGCTCTCTCTCTCTCTTTCTGTCTCAAATAAATAAATAGAATCTTAAAAAACTAAAAAATAAAGTACAGTGACCACTAGTTTATCTAAAACTTAGGAAATGAGGCTTCTACTTAAGTGAAATCTACCAATAATGGCAGCTTACCCTTTTTTGTTTTTCATATTTTCAATGACAATGTTTGTAATTACATTATAAAATTCTCTGGCTTGTTTTATAGTAATGCTTATTTATTTCTAATTATAATGTGTATCTATGCTCATTTTAGAAAATATAGACAGAGTTTAAAAATATATCTCACCCTTAATCCAATAAATGGAAACTACCATTGTTAATATTTTGGTGAATTCCTTAGAATTATACATATACAGTAGAAATTTTATGTGTATGTATACCTTAAGAAATATTTCCAGTATTTTGAGCTTTGCTTTTTAAACTCAGTGTTTTAATTTACATGTCATTAAAATTCCTCAAAGTCTGATGAATGTTCGTATAATATTAAATCATATAGATATATGAGCTATAATTCATTGAAACATGCTACTATTGATATCAACAGCATCAATATTGGGGGTGTTTTTGTATTTTTACATTTCTGTTTCTTTACAAGAGATTACTATAAGTAGAATACAAATTTTTATAAGATTTTCAATGGGTCTTGATATTATCACATCACATTTGTGGAACTCTGCTGCCAATATTATGATTCTGATAGATTGAAAATAGCATGTGTTTTAAATCATATTTCTTTTTTAAATTTTTGTGGTGTAACATTTTCAGTATGTTTTGTGGGCATTTAGCTTTATTTTATGAATTGTTTGTCTATGTTTTCTCCTATTGTTACATTGAGGTTTCATTTTTTTTTCAATTAATTGCAAAAGATCCTTAAATATTATGTGTATTAATCTTTTGCCTTCATATCTGTGGCAAATATTTTCTTAAATTGTATGTTCATTTTTGTTTATACTGTTTCAGTGTATAGAATTTTAAATAATTATTTTAATAAAATAAAATCTATTTAGTATCTCTTTTCACCTACATTTTTTTTGAATGGTTTCATCTTTAACACTTGTCTTAAGTTCATTTGAAACTTTGATATATGGTAGGAGGAAAAGCAATAATATTATTTTATTCCAAATAGTTTACCCATTACCTGAGCACCATTTACCAACTGTTCTTTTGTTCTCTACTGGTTTGTGACATGATCTTTGTCACATGTTAAAAATCTATTAGAATCTCTTTCTGAACTACTTTCCTGGTTACATCTGTCAATTTTAGCCCCTTTATCAGATTATTTTACATATTCCATCCTTATTAGATTTTAATATCGGGTAGAGAAATTATCCACTTCATTTCTTTTCATATTTTTGGTTGGTCATATCAGTCCAGATAAACTTTTAAAAGTTAGCTTCCAAAACACATCTTTGGCAACTTTAATTGTAATTGTACCAGATCTTTAAGCTGATATGAAAAGAACTGATATCTTTACAAATCTGTTCTTGCTCTCTAGGAATACAGTATATGTAGCTAGGTAAAGATGTAGTTATAGATATCAGGAAAGATTTGAAATTTCACCATAAACATTTCCTACTTTTCTTATTTACAAATTGGTTCCTTTTTTCCTTTCTCCATCTCTAAATGATTATCACTAGAATATAGGAAGTAGTAAGTTTTTGTGTGTTGATTTGTATCTGTTAACCTATTGAAATCTCTTACAGCATTTAAGAGTTTTCAGTTGATTTTGGGGGGGTTTTTAAGCATGCAATCTTTTCATCTGCAGAAAATAATAAATGTGCCTCCTTTCTTTTTTAAGATTTTATTTATTTATTTGATAGAGAGAGAGATAGCCAGAGCAGGAACACAAGCAGGGAGAGTGGGAGAGGGAGAAGCAGGCTTCCCGCAGAGTGGAGAGCCCGATGCGGCACTCGATCCCAGGACCCTGGGATCATGACCTGAGCTAAAGGCAGACACTTAACGACTGAGCCACCCAGGCACCCCAATGTGCCTCTTTTCTAATAGTCATATTGTATTGACTAAACAACCCAGCCTAAACAATGTAGCTTGTCTCATTATCTTGACTTGATATGGTGAGTTATATTTTGGAAATTAAACATTCTCTCATTGTGTTATCATCACTGTTTGGTTTTAATGGATAGTTTCTTCCTAAGTTGTTTTTTATTTCTATTTTCTGGTATGTTAAGTTTTCACAGCTCTTCCAATAAAGTAAAATTCACCTGTAGTTTGAGATATTTTTCTCAAGTTTTCAATTTTAGGGTTATGCTAGCTTTGTGAAATGTATTGAGAAGCTTCCCAGGTTTTCCTTAGGCCTCTAATATTTCCTTGAAAGTTTGAAAAAAAATTCTTAATAAAATTTTCATACATAAAGTCTTTCCTTACAGGTTTTTAAAAATAAAATTTGTATTTCTTCCATAATTGTTGTATATTCAGGCTTATTACATTGTAAGCTAATTCTGGTGCTTATTTTCCAATATATATCAGTGACTACCTTGAGACTAATTAGCATATTATAAAGGTTATTTTTATTTTAGAAATTTCTCTACATATATTCTTTTATTACTTCTCATATTTCTAATTTCATTAATTTTTCTTGTAACAATCAGCAATTATATTAATCAATTCTTCTGTATTTTCTAATAATACATTTCATTGTTTAAATTTAATGTTTACTTTGCCTGTTAGCTTTGGGGATATTTTGTCCTTCTACTTATTATTTCTTCAGCTTAATGTGTAGTTAACTTATTTATTTTATTGGATTAATATTTTATATTAATTATATATAATATATAATTATATTAATATTTTAATATTTTAACAACAAACATTTTTGAGACAGGCAAGATTATTTACTGGAATATTAGAGAACATCTATTGTAGCTTTTATGCATGAATTCTAGTCTAACATATTTCCAGTTTAAAATGATACCTCGCTGATATCCCCTCATGTAATTGCCTCTAATTTTCCACTAAAATACTTATGAAGTCCCAGTAAAAGATGAAAATGAACATCAACATTGAAAACTCAGACTGACTGACAGCTTTTTGCTGGAATCTTAGAGGAACCTGCACTAACAATAGAGTCAGAGAAGGTGGACAACCTTGAGGGCTGACAACACATGCTTCAACTCACAAACAAAGCAGCTTCAAAATGTGAACTATCAAGGAATAAAGGGAATGTTCTCTCTGTGGGAAGGATGTTCCTACTTGGTAGTTGTGGCACCCTACCCCTCACACATAAACACGCCATAACATCTTTCTATAATCCTGTCAATAGCCTATTTCTCCCTCAGGTTTTTCCATTCCAGCAAATTGCCACTGAGATGGTCAGCAGAGAACTCTGGAAGATATCCTTGATTGCTTCCCTTCCTTACCATCACCTCATCTTTCCCATCCACATCTAATCCACCAGGTTTTGAGTCTATCTTCAAAAATATCTCTTAATCCGTTCATCAGTCGATGGACATTTGGGCTCTTTCCATAATTTGGCTATTGTAGATAACGCCGCTATAAGCATCGGGGTGCATGTATCCGTTTGAATTAGTATTTTTGTTTTCTTTGGGTAAATGCTTAGTAGTGCAGTTGCTAGATCATAGGTATACAATGGAATATTACTGAACCATAAAAAGAATGAAATCTTGCCATTTGCAATGACATAGAACTAGAGGGTATTATGCCAAGTGAAATAAGTCAGTCAGATTTAAGAAATAAAAGAGATGAACATAGGGTAAAGGAAAAAAAAGAGAGGGAGGCAAACCATGAGAAACTTAACTCAGAGAACAAACTGAGGGTTGCCTGAGGGAGGTGAGTGGGGGATGGGCTGAACAGATGAGGGGTATTAAGGAGGGCACTCGTTGTGATGAGCACTGGGTGTTATATATAAGTGATGAATCACTAAATTCTACTCCTGAAACTAATATTACGCTATATGTTAACTAACTAGAATTTAAATAAAAACTTGAAACATAAAAAATAAAAAATGTAAGTATTAAAATCTCAATAAAACCCCCAAAACAAACAAAAACAAAAGTGTCTCTTAAGTATGTAAACTTTCTTCATTAGCACTCCCAACACATTGGCCTAAACCACCATTATATGTCACTAAATCACCACCATAGCCTCCAGTGTTGAGTTCCCCTCCAGCTCTCATCCAGTCTCCACAAAGCAGCCACTACAAAATCTAAATTTATTAAAACCTAAATTGGATTACACCATCCCTTTACTTCAGTAGCATCCAAATTATACATTAAATAAAATGCAAACTCCTTACCCTGATCTATAAGTCACAATTTTGTTTCTTGCTCTGGCTTTTACCTGTTTCCAGTCTATGGTCTGAAACTACACTGCAATTCTGAGAGGTCCTTTTTGACAATGCCAAGTAGCAATCTGTCCAGAAGCATTATAAGTAAGGCAAAGAGCTAGTGGGTAATGCAAAAGAGATCTCAGACAAATAGGAGGCATGTGTCTTTTCTCCCTCCATACCTCCTTTTCTCTGTTTATTGTCCTGGATATCAAATTACCTGCTGAGCTTTCTTGAAAGCCTATTATTCTCAGGATATCATTTAGACAATTTGACTCAATAGTTATTGAATGGAAAATAATATTTTATCTCTCTTTCTTACTCTGTGGGAGGGGGGAGGGAGGTAAGAGGGGATATAGAGAGAATCTTCTTTCAGATCATTATTTTCTTTAGAGGAAAATTGAAGTAACACAGGGGGATTTCCATGATCTAAGGGGCACAAAGATTAGGTAAGGTCAGAAACTACAAGGCAGTGATCTTGGGTTCATCCTAACTCCAAAGACAGTACTGTGCAGGTGCCATGTCTTTGGAGCATTGTGATCATCAATTTGGAATGGATCCCCTGGTGCCAAACAATGTGGACAAGTTATATAACTACCCTTGGACTCAGTTTCCACATTTATACAATGAAGAGGTTGGATTAGTTGCTCATTAAGATATTTGGGAAGTACACTCTGATGGCTTCATGTACTAGGGCAAGAGGCATGCTTCCAAAACCTACAAACATTTGTTTTAGCAGCATTTGATAAATGTGGATTAGTTTTGTCTTACTACTAGCAGAATGCCTATGTAGTTTCATCTCTGCATCAACAGTAAGTGACAAATACTGGTATTATCAATTCGATTTGGGATTTTCAATGAGCACTTATAAGCTGGAACAGCTAATGAGATGCTGTTAAAATATCCTCCTTCATATTGTGAAACAACTTAGAAAATTGTAACTTGAGAATCTGTAAGTATTTATTTATAGCCTACCTTTTGGCTGAGATTTGAGATGACATTTTTTTCTTTCAACAAAACTCTCAAGTGGCATGCCATGATTTATAATTTTATCTGGTTATTGTCTGCATCTGTTGCAGAAAGTTGAAAAATTATTCAAATCCTGCCAAAAAGTATTTAGAGTTATTTTTTCTGCTACTGAAATATCCACCTTCAAAACATTGTGAAGTCTTCATACAGAATCAAGGTTGGGCTTTTTAGAGGGAAAAAAAAAAGGAGAGAATGAGAGAGAGCAAGTTTTTTCTTTACCCAGAGAAACGAGAAGTAGATTTTAGAGTCTTAAAATACAATAAAAAATCTAGACTGGCAGCAGATTTCTATTTTGCTGCTCGAACTCCCTGGTCTCCATAGGTATTTCATGCTTTTGTTCTGTTTGTCCATAAGAATTAGAAATGCTTTTTCTAAGAATCTTAGAATGGATAAGAACCAGACCACTGATGGAGGGAAAAGTAGTTTTCTCCTCCTTATCTTACTTTATCAGAGTATCTTTTTGCCACCTCACCCAAATTCAGGCTTTGGAGATAGAAATGGCATGTTTCCTGTAGCATATTTCTATCACTCTAAATGATTCAAGATAGAAGTCACACCCTACATAAAAGGAGCATCCAATAAGGAAGTTTACAGCTGTCCCCAAATTATTCTTTTCATTCAATTTCATTTCTGATTTCAAAATAACCAAGAGTTGCCCATTTAAAAATATCATCTTCAGTACCCTCTACCCTCTTGCCCCCTTCTTTCCTTTGGTTCCCCCCAAATTTTACTTCTGCCTCCAACAGGGATCTTCTCCCTCTCATCTGGCAGAGAATCCTTCCTCTCATTAGACATGACCCATTTCCAGTTCTAACCTCTCATCCTCTGAGAAATAGCATTTTAACATCCCCTGCCCTTGTGGCACTTACTTTATAGATCTCTATTGCCATGTTGCCGCTGCCCTGTGTTAGAACTGTACATGCTTGTTTTTCCTTCTAGATGGCAGATGTGGTTGGCTTTGAACTTTGTATTTCTCTCAAGATATTTATACCTAAAGATATCCCATAAAGTGTCTTGAATTGAATTCACTAGTATGTAATCTTTCTTAATATATAATTAATATTCTCATGCATGTCAATGATAGGGGAAAAACACTAAATAAAATGATGGTTAAATGGGAAAGGGTAGAAACTTCAGGGATTATCAATGTTTGCTTTTCATACTGGGTTGCACAGTTATGTTTCATTGCCCCAAACTTCAATTTCCAATAATAAATAATGTCTTTTCTAAAACAGGAGCTGGGGATTGGGAGGAAGGCAGGGACTGCTCTTGGTAGCCCCAAGGTGGACATTATCGTTCTCATTTTTAAAAGTTTTTATTTTAATTCCAGTTAGTTAACATACAATGTTATATTAGTTTCAGGTGTACAATATAGTGATTCACCAATTCCATACATCACCCGGTGCTCATCACAAGTACACTTCTTAATCTCCATCACCTGCTTAACCCATCCCCCCCACCCCTCCTCCTTTCTGTTAGCCATCAGTTTGTTTTCTATAATTAAGAGTCTGTTTTTTGGTTTATTTCTCTCTTTCTCTCTCTTTTATTCCCCTCTTTCTCATTTGTTTTGTTTCTTAAATTCCACATATAAGTCAAATCGTATGGTATTTGTCTTTCTCTGACTGACTTATTTCACTTAGCCTTATACTCTCTGTCCCATCCATGTTGTTGCAAATGGCAAGATTTCATTCTTTTTATTACCATTCTTATTTTTTTTACCATTCTTATTTGTAAGGGAGATTAAGTCATTTGCTTAGCCCTTAACAGTCAGTAAGGGATAGAACCAGAATCTGAGCTCAGGGCTATCAGAAGCCAAAAGCCTTGCTCTCCCATCTCACTTCCTAAACAATGATGCCTTTAAAATATTAATAATGAAAAGAAAAATGTGCAGATGCACCACTGTCAAAGAAAGCCCATCTTTCTTTTATAAGTTTGCTTCCATATTCCAGAGGCCACAAATTCACTGTAAATTTGAAAAAGGTGGGGATTAATTCCTGTCAACTTATTTTTACCATCAGTCCTTTCATGTTGTCAGAAAAACCTTTCTGATGACTCTGTAAATTAGCAACCCCATCCCCATCCACCAAACTCTATTCCCCACAGTGCTATGTTTTTCCTCAGAGCGTTCATCCGCATCTGACACATTTGTTTCCTTGTTTAGTGCCTATCTTCTGCACATTAGAGCTTAAGTGCCAGGAAAGTGGGGACTTTTTTCTGGTTGGTTCACTGATGTATCCCCAGCATCAAAGGGTGCCTGAGACACACATATGGTGGACTCCTGGTATACATTTCTTGAAAGGATGAACAAATACAGAAGAGAGGACTCTATAATTCACCTAACTGATTCAAAATAGTGCTACTGACAGTTCCTCAAGATGGGAAAATCTGGGGTCTTTTTTTGTTTTTTCTATTTACTTTCCGACAGTCTAAAAGATTTCTACCTCTGCTCACCATCCTACTTCCCAAACTATCTTCTACAACACCTTTTCCTCTTGTTTTTGCCACAGGCAACTTTAATCACAAGTCACCCATATAGATCTAGAGGTGTTAATACTTACTGCAAAATTTCTTGCACCAAATCTTATCTGTTACCCAGGGGCTCCTCAGTGTCTTAATGATATTACTGCATACAATTCAGCATATGCTCTAGAGATTAAAAAAACTTTAATTGCCAAGATTTCTCCCCATTTATACTCCAATAACTTTACTACTCTAGTCGTTTATTCTGGGAGCAATAATTAAGGGCCCTTTATATTAAGTACGGATAGAACAGTGAAAGGAATGGGCACTTCCTCATTGCTTGCAAAGTGGATCAGTCCTAATCCCGTGGACCAGATGTGCACCCGAAGCCACTCAAACACATACTCAGAGCCAGGAGACTGCAGAAACCTCCATGGAGAACAACATGGAAGTGTTTGTAAAAGACCCATGACACTGAAAGACAAGCCTGAAGGAGACTAAAAGCATAGGAAATAAAATCTAAAAATTAAGCTTCAGTCTGTTAAAATAAACCCGGTGGGCCTATGCCACATCTTTTCTGGAATTAAGCTAAATGGGCATTTTTTTTTTGATTTTTTTTTTAAGATTTTATTTATTTATTTGACAGAGAGCGAGCACAAGTAGGCAGAGCGGGAGGCAGAGAGAGAGGGAGAAGCAGGCTCCCTGCTGAGCAGAGAGCCCGATGCGGGGCTCGATCCCAGGACCCTGGGATCATGACCTGAGCCGAAGGCAGACGCTTAACGACTGAGCCACCCAGGCGCCCCCTAAATGGGCATTTTTATTAAAGTTAATTTTGGAGACTTTTTAATATTTACCATCAGTTCATCTACTCTAGCCCTCATTGCATTTCAGCAAATGCCACCACCAGCATCTGCCAGATGCTTTAGCCAGAAACTCCAGTGTCTCTGCTTCTCTACATTACTTCCAATCACCGAATCTAACCGTTCATTTAAAAAATCTACTTGGCCAGTACTCTAGGCAAAACCTAGACTACTGCAATGACCTCTAATTTGGTCTTCTCCCATTGTTACAGGTTGAATTGTGTCCCCCCGCCCCCAAAGACGTTGAAGTTCTAACCACCAGTACCTGTGAATGTGAAGTTATTTGGAAATAAGGTCTTTGCAGAGGATCCAATTCAGATGAGTTTATTAGGGCAAGTCTAATCCAATATGACTGATGTCCTTATAAAAAGCAGAGATCTGGACTCAGAAGAAAACACAACAGGGAGAACTCCATGTGAAGATGAAGTCAGAGATCAGGTTGCATCTACAAGCCAAAGGAATGCTATGGGTTGCTAGCAAACCACGAGAAGCTGGGAGAGAGACATGGAATATATCCTCCCTCACAGCCTCAGAAAAAACCCACCCTACTGACACTTTGACCTCAGATTTCCAGCCTCCAGAATGGAGAGACAATAAATTTCTATTGTTTAAGCCACTCACTCTGCAGTATTTTGCTGTGGACATCTTAGGAAACTAAATCACCTATCTTCTCATTATCTCAAATTCTTCTTAAATTTTTAAAAAGTTATACAAGTAATATATTCTCCTTATAAAAACCTCACATTTATTGAAAGCTTTCTTTATGTACCAGACACTAAGTGCTTTATATGTTATTATATCATTTAGCCCTTATATCAGCCCTATTATCATCTTCATGTTACAGATAAAGACACTGAGGTACAGAATAATTTGCCTGTGGTCACATGGCTGTTATATGAGCTAGGATTCAAAACCACATGGTGTGGCTCTAGAGGTTGAGTGCTCAAACACCATGGCATAGCCCCTTTGATTACCACGTGGTGCCTTTCCCAAATGCCTGGAAGTAACTGCCATTAGCTTTTGTCTGTAACGTGCTCCATTTACTGTATGTATATGTACATGCACATGTGTATATATGTGTCTCTATTAAAAAGTATGCAGCCTTAAACCCTAAAAGGATCGCACATATCTTCTTGTAACTTGCTTTTTTTCCACTTAATTTATCTTAAAAACCCATTTTAGTGAGTGTATATATTCTTTCTGCTTAATAGTCCACTGTATTGTTTTATATCATGAGTATTTATATTTGTGTGCTAAGATGGGGGCAAAGGCTTTTGATGTCCTTGGAATGCCTTCTAAGAAGTGGGAGGGGCAGGCAGATATGTCTGTAAGATGGTGGCTTTTGGAAGGGAGGGTAGGGAGAGGGTGAGGGGTGGCCCCAGACCCAGCTTGGGTGGCTGCTGATTTCTTCAACTTCCGTTTCTACTGAGAATTGACTTTGAGGAAAAGAATGTGGGCCTGGAAATCTCAATATTTGGGATTTATATTCAACTAGGCTTCATTGGTTGAGTCACTTATCTTGTCTGAGCTATATTTATTACTTATATTTAGAAAAACAGGGGTCATCGTTCTTGTCCTTCACTGTCATAACATTTCTGTGAGGAAAAAATCAAATGAAATAAAATGGCTTCCAGACATAATTGTTTTTATGATTATCATTATCTTCATACTATTTCCAGGAACTAGATATCAGAACTATTGGCTTGTAGAGTCTTTGGAAAAGAAACCAGTATTTGGAATAATTTTTATTGGTTTTATGGGATTGTTTTAAGAATTAAATGAAGTGATGCACATGAAAAGACTTCAGGACTGTGTATGGAACATGGCAGGCCTTGTGAAGTCTAAAGTTACTCTCTTCTCTCTCCCTTTTCCCCCCCAGACATTCAGTGCATGAGTGTCCTTACCACTTAAATTTTTGTTGAAAGTTCTGGATCTACCTTTCCATGATACAAATTCTAAAATATTTACGAACTGGAAAATTTTCAAGCCTTCTAACAGAGACAGCATTAAGTCATTAATTATAAAACACACAGTTTAGTGAATTCTTTATTGATTTTACAAAGAAAATTATTTGGCTGCTTACGTGTGTGTGTGTGTGTGTGTGTGTGTGTGTGTGTGTGTGTACTTTGCTCTCTCTAAACTGTCCAGTTATTTCCACAGGAAGACATACCCCTTATGTTTTGGTCCTTCAGATCTCCTTTATCTCTGATAGTCTGAGCTTCAGTAGGACTGTTTTTCTTTTTACCCACAGAAACATGAATAGGGAGCTTGTACAGGTGCTGCTTTGAGTAATAGAATTCACAACAGACCCAGCCTCTGTTATCTCAAATTGAGAAAAAGATACAGATAGTTCTTTGAAAACAACAAAAAATGAAGGCAAAAGAGTAAAGTTTGAAGAGACACCCATCAAACTACAGTGATAGCCTCCCATAGGCATTTACTACACCAAGGAGGGAGGTTCTTTAGATTGATTACCAGAGCTTAAGAGAAATGTGTGTTTTTCATTTTCCTGGCTCTGCAGCTGATATCCTTGACATCTTTGTTAGGGTTGCTGTTGCCATTGCATTATTTTTCATATAGCATGGTGTGATCTGTGTAGTGTCACCCCTTTCTGGCCTTCTAAGTGGGTCCCACCATAGGGTGAGTGTTCCCCACTGTGATCCCTGATTGTCTGCAGGTCATTCCTGATCTACCACAATATGTTTCTGATGAGTGAGAGTATAGTTTTTTCTCTGATGTGCCTTGGTTACCCTTTTAGGGGAGTGAGCTCCCATATGTCCAACCTCAAAGAAAGTTTAAACATACATTCAGGAGTTCGGGTGGTAATTACAAACCCATGGGGGAGGATAGGAGAGGTATAATTGATCTGGCTAACAAATCCTCTAGTACCTTGCAGTGAAGGAAGATCTTGGGAAGGTGAGGGTTAGAAGCAGAAACTTCAGAAGATGACTATGGGACTATTTTCTTCTTCCCTGAGCCAACTTCCTGCCTCATTTTTCCACAGCCATTTCACTTAATATCTTTCTCCTCTCCTAAGAAATACGCATTTCAACACTATAGTAGATTGTAAGGTGAGGACTCTGAGGAGACACATACTTTGAGAAATGCCAGCCTACGTAATAAAGCCCAGTTCCTTAGAGTGATGTTGGTGGATTTCCTGGCCTTTCCTCGGCCCCTTTGGCCCCCTTCTTCAACTTCTCCTTCTGCTCTTCTCCTGTACCCATTCACCCAACCCTCAACTCCATGCAGTTGTCCTTTGGCCAAAACTGAACTCTTAACATTTTCCAAACACATGGAGTTACATGCAAATTCAGAGCTTTTGCACTGGCTTCAATGGCTTGTTCTCACCTTCAGGCCTCACAGAGTTGTACTTACTCTGAGCGAGCCAGTGAGGAGATATCTTGTCAGAAGATGCCCTCACAGTCCCCTTCCTGCCCCCTTGCACGCTCTCTGCCCTCTTCCTCCTCAAGTGGTAAAGCTTCATCTCTGCGTCTGCTCAGTCACTTTTGTACTTTGCTTATACCTTTCTTATTGTCCTTATCATGCTACTTAAAATCCAATTCGCCTCCAAGGTGGGGGGATGGTTTAGCCTGGTGATGGGTATTCAAGGGGGCACGTTCTGCATGGAGCACTGGGTGTTATGCACAAACAATAAATCATGGAACACTTCATCAAAAACTAATGATGTAATATATGATGATTAACATAACAATAAAAAAATAAAAATTAAAAAAAAATCCAATTCACCTCCTCCTTAAAGTTTGCCCTGCTCTCCTGAGGTAAGCTCTCTCTTTCTTAAATGTCCATTGCATGTCTTCTGAAACTGTCTACGTCACCTGTTACATTCAATCTTAAAATTAATATCACACACATTTATAACACTTGCTATGTGTCAGGCCCTATTCTAAGCATTTTGTGTAAATTAACTCACTTAAGTCCCACATCTACCTTCAGAAGTATATGCTACTATTACCCCTTATTTCACTGATAAGGAAATGTAACACAGAGAGGATAAGTGACTTATGAAGTCTCCCACTACTAAATGGCTAGGCCATAGTTCAAACCTAGTCAGTCTGGCTTAAGTTACCATGTTCTGAACCGTTAGTGTATAATCTGCTCTATCTACCTTATATTTCGTAGTTATTTGTGTAAATATCTTATGACTTTTTTTCTTCCATCTCTGCATACCTGTGTCACCTAGTACATGGTAGGCACTCTCCAGATGCTTGAATTATTGAATTACATGGGGATGATTTATCAGGAGGCCCTTGAATTCTAAATTTCGGGAACCCCGAGGAATAAACCTCCAATATATCTGATAATGGAATTTCCAGTGGTAGTAAAGGTCAAAGCATAAATCCCTTTTGGCAGTTAGCATTTTCTTTTGATTTTTGTTCTCCTACCTACCTTTCCAAGTAGTTTTCATTTTCATTTGTTTTACTTTATCTTATGATATGTTCACACTTATATTTTAAACAATGGAAAGAAAAAGATCACTTGCAAATGCCAACTGGGAAAGTGTTTATTTTAAACAATGCTGTTCTGGTGTACCAGCTGCCGTTGCTATGCTTGCGTATTGGTTGCTAGGGGTAGTGAGGAGAGTTAAGTTTGTGATGTCAAAGTGACAAGTTGCTTCAACCGAACATTCTATTGGCTAGAATTTTTCTGAGATCAGGAATCCTCAATTCCAGGCAACTGGAAAGGTATTTGGTTTTAACTTGCAGAAATAACTTAAACCACAGAAAGAATTAATTATAATCTAGTCATTTTTTAAGTGTGAAAGGAAATCTGGCAGTTTATACAGTTTAGAATTTGGACAAGAGTTTTGAAAGTTTACTTCTCCCCAAAGGATGATGCAAGTCATTACAGAATACTAATAGTATTGTAAAATAAAAAAAGCAAAAGCTACCTTTAATATCAGAACGTGTCTGTACAAAAAAGGATTTGTCTAAATATATCAGTTGTCATATAAACACAGGAAAAGAGACCTCACCATTTTAGAAATTGTCCCACTGTGAATGCAGATTTTTAGATTTATGTTTAACACAGGAAATATTTGTATGTGCTCATCATCATTTTGCTTGTATTTTACATACAAACTCATTCAATAAGAAATCCTTAAGCACCTACTACATGTAGAACATCGTCTTAGGCATCAAAGCAGAGTGACCAACCATCCCAATTTACCTGGGATTTTTTCCCAGTTTTAGCACTGAAAATCTCATGTCTTGGGAAACCCCCAAGTCCTGGGCAAACACAGAAATTTGATCACCGTACAAGGAGGAAACAAAACAAGACTAAAATAGCCTCCAAAAACTTTCTTGTGGCTAGGAAAACAAGCTGAACAGCCAAATAGTCAAGGAACACAAATAATAAAAGCTTACATTTATTGAGTGCTTATAAGGTAAATTCTATCATTATCCCCATTTTAAAGATCAATAAACTGAGACACAGCAAGGGTAAATAACCTAGTTAATGGAGGAGCCAAAATTTAAACCCAGGATGTTTGGCTTTAGAGCACATACTGTCATTAAGTCCTGTATGGAAAAGTTCTCCAAGGGGAAGGATTGACAGAGGCAGGAACACTGGGGAAAGCATCACCAGAGGAGTGGATGACTACACCTTGACTCTAAAAAGTGAGCAGTATTAAGAGAGTTAGGAAGAGAGGAAAACATCATTTAAAAAAAAGGAAATCACACAAGCCATGGTCTGGAGTGAAGAACAGGCCAAGCATTCTCTCTCCAGAGACATGAAGGAGTTAGCCTGGGAAAGAGGATGGAGCCCTTTGTCTGATATTGCAGATAATTAAATGCAAAGGTAGAGAGAGAGGAAGACAGAAAGAAAGTGATTTTCGCTGCAGAGATTTAGCCTCTCTTGTCAAAGGCAAGGTCACCTATTGGGTGAGGAGGTGGGATTGAAACTGGAAGCAGGGAGTGAAGATTTGTAAGCTCCTTTCTTGACCTGTTTTAGGAAGTCTGCAAGTGTCCAACAAGAGGATTTCTGAAGAGTAGGAAGGAGTTGAAATAGAATATTAATAATTTTTTAAAGATTTTATTTATTTATTTGAAAGAGAGGGAGAGTGAGCATGAGCAGGGGGAAAGGCAGAGTGAGAGAGGGAGAAGACTCCCCACAGAAAAGGGAGCCAGACACAGGGCTTGATCCCAGGACCCTGAGATCATGATCTGAGCTGAAAGCAGATGCTTAACCAACTGAGCCACTCAGGTGCCCCAATAATTTTTAATTTTAACATAGTCATATAAAAATTCTGGGAAATAGAAAAAAAGAAATTAAAAAAACCCACTATAATTTTAGGTCTTTGTCTTATGTTTGTTTCTTATACACTCAGAATCGTGGTGTACCTACATATCTGAATCCTGCATCTGATTTTACTTAATTTATTATCATAACTATTTCCCATGTTGTTCTATAGTTCTTTATAACCATCATTTTAACAACCAGACAATATTCTATCAGAGGTATATTCCACAATTCCCTTAACCACTATGCTTTGTCGATATACTTGTCGAAAACAAGTTTCCAGTGTTTTCCTTTCATAAATGAAGCTAGAATGACATCTTCATGTTTACATTTTTTTCCCATGGTCTAACTAGTTCTCATATGGGTTCTTTATGTTGTCTTTCTTTAGCTGCCATGAGGCTAAGAAGCAACAAGATTTATTTTTCACACAAGCATACATATGGTAACATATCCAAGTGCATGTTGTTTTCTTTAAAAAGCAAAAAAAAATTTTTGAGAAGTATTTCTTTATTTCACTGGCATTTCTAATTACTTTAAACTTTTAAATTTGTTTTCTTCTTTGTAATTCCTTCAGAAAGAGCCTGAGTTGCCCTCCAAAATTAGTCTTGTGTCTTATCTGTAGGTTCATATCTCATTTATAGTTTTATATTGTAAGATATGATATATTATAAGCTTTATAAGACATAATATAAGCCCAGCTTTAAAAGAGGACTTGGCTCTGAATAACACTGGGCTGGACCCAAACCCTTGTTACAACCCAGAAGAGTTATGCTCAGAAATCCCTGCCTCTGCCTCACAGTTTCTGCTAACAGCCCATCTCCTATCCCAACTTCACCATGTCTCTTCCCTATTCCTATCCCTCTATGATTGTTGCTCTTTGAGCTCCATTGAGGTCTGTGGTTCCTTGACACATCCCCTTTCTTTAAGACTTTAAGCCAGCTCTTGACTTCCTCTCTGGTACCCATCACTTCATCCTCTCTTGCAGCACCCTCCTCTCCTGCCTCATCTTTCTACTACCCCTGTCCTGCTGATTCTGACTCTTAGATCAGTCCAGCTGGGTGCCTCCTCCACTCCCACATCTGGTGTAAAGCCCTGCTGGGGCTGGGTAGAAGATAGTCACTTTACAAATGTGGTCTTGCACCAAGCTGAATCCTCTGTAAAGCCCTGCTGGGGCTGGGTAGAAGATGGTCACTTTACAAATGTGGTCTTGCACCAAGCTGAGTCCTCAGGGCTGCTTGATACTCCTTCTCTTTCAGGTCCATTCCAGGTTCTTCTCTCCCTCACTTATTAGCTCTTCAACAACTTTTCTTTAACAGCGCAGAGAAAACAGAGGCTTTCGGGTGTGAACTTCTTTTAGTTCTCTAAAATCTCTATAAGCTATGTAAATGTATTTAAAATAATTAAATATTTTTTGTTTATATCCGTTGACAAAATAATACCAGTCCTGGGAATTTATCCTTAGGAACTAATTCAAAAGGAGGAAGAAAAAAAAAAGCATTAAGCAAGGAAATGTTCATTGCAGTGCTGGTTATATAAGCAGAAAAATAAGACAAACATAAATATCCAAGAATAGGGCCGTCTGGGTGGCTCACTTGGTTAAGCGTTTGCCTCAGCTCAGGTCATGATCCCAGGGTTCTGGGATTGAGACCCACATCTGACTCTCTGCTCAGTGGGGAGCCTGCTTTTCCCTCTCCCTCTGCTTGTGCGCACTCTCTCTCTGTGTCAAATAAATAAATAAATTCTTTAAAAAAATATCCAAGAATAGTGAAACAGTTAAAGTATGATACATTTCTTCAAATGAATTTTGTGCAACCAATAAAAAAGATAAATTCATTTAACATAAAGTGGAAAAATAAAGCAGGATACAAAAGCCCACACATGACTTGATCACATAATACAGCAGGCCATGCTACAAAGTGACTAAAAGTAGACGCTTTGGATTTGGACTTACCAGAACTCAATTCTAGGATCTTTCAACCTGCCGCACAACGTAGGGCAAGTTGCTTAACTTTCCTAAGTCTCAGTCGCCCCTGTGCAATGGGGATGATTCTCTTGAGTCATTGTGGGGATTAAATGAGCAAATACAGACAGTGCCCAGGACATCACCTGGCACACTGATCTATTACCCACACATATGGCAAGGACTGGCAGGAGATATGGGCAAGGGAAAATAATTGATGCTTTGGGGTATGTGTGTGGGGATTATGGATCAATTTTTTTTAATTTTTAAATTTTATGACATAAATGCAATAAAGAGCAACCAATGGAAAAATACAATCACTTTTACAATATCCTACAAATTACATCTATCTCCAGTTTAGACAACCTTCAGTACAAACAAGTGAATTGACTCAATCAATGCTCTAAGACTCCTCTCAGGGGCCTCATTGACAGGACTTATGCTTCTACATTCCTTGCTGCTCATGGGTTGCTAAGACTCTGCCACCATTCACTGGTTCACCCAATTTCCACCAAACAGATGTAGAATTAGACTCATTTTCATGCTACAAAGATATACATAGAGTCATGCTCATCTGATAGTGATAATCCTGTGGCCTAGTCCTTTGGAATCCTGCTCACATGTGGAAGGTACCTTGTAACCTTCCAGGTTATCAGATCACACACTACTATTTCTCTTCTTCCTCCTTGTTCATCTTCCTCTTATCAGGATGAAATTGGTAAAGATGAATTAAAGATGCCTGCATTATCCCTCAACCTGCAAACAACTGGGAATGTTTCAACACCTAAACTTTAGTTGTAATAAATCTTGTTTAGTTGAACACCTTGCCAGATCCACAGTACAATATCTGGATTACAGTTATACTCAAAACAAAATTTCTGGGTGCATAATATATCTGAAGTCATTATGATAGAGTTCCATGTAACAAGAATCAATAATAATTATCTTGGCATAAATTATTTTCATATTTTAGGGCCAAAAGATTCAGAGAAATTTTTTAAAGAGATTAGTCTTCGGTGTCTTCAAATCAAACAGAAATAAAATCCAGAGTTCAGTATTAAGCTCAAGGCTTGTCACCACCTGCTCAAATGTGAGAGCGTCACTTTAGGTATGCCCAAGTCTGCTTAGCTTATTCTTATTAGCGGGGGCATTTAATTAAACCAAGACAGTTTCTCTGCCTGACCAGGGCAACTACTGATGAGAATAAAATTGATGGGAGATGAACAGTTAACAGCAGGAGATACATGGGAACAAGAAATAAAAGAGCCATAGTCAAACTGAAGAATATTGCTGTAGTATATTATATTTGACATTTACTGCTGTGTCTAATAATGCATCCCTTACTTCTCTCCAGCAGCCATGTTACTTCATTATTTTAAATTTTGGGAGCTTTTGTTTTTGAAAAATGACAAAAGTCTCACTTCTCCATTCCTCATTAGGGTGCATATTTAATTGTGTTCCTCTGTTCATTATATTTGAATATTGCCATTCAACCAGAAGATTGCTGGCAAAATCATGTAAATGGCTATGCCTGGCTTTTCCAAGGTATTTAAAATTCTATCGTTGTTTCCGTAAGCCACAGACAGTGGGTTATTTTTCATGGACAGACAGTACATTCTTCTCTTGGGGTTTTTATGGACAGACTGTATAAAATGATAACACAATGAATGGGGTACCAGCTCTACTATATCAAGGGCTTAAATCAGCTATTTCAGACAGAAATTCAATGTGGTAGAGCACGTTTCAAATAGGTTTGCAGGTACAGGCTATAATACAAAAAATTCAACATCTTTTGTGACTAATTCTCAGGAAAGGTTAATGACATTTTTTACAATAAATTAGAGCTAAGGTGAGGGAGATTTCAGTAACGTAGGTTCAGGTGGCAACCTGAATAAAATCGATTAAGATTTGCATGCCAGAATTAAAATAGAGATGTAATCTATCTTCAAAATGGCCAGGGTTTGGATTATTGTGGAAGATATAGCAAAGGTGAATCTTCTCCTTGCCTGTTCATAATCTTTTCCATGTCACGTGATAGTTTTTATGATTTTGTAATACCATATTCACTATAGCTCATTTCATACTCTCCTTTCCTGAAAGCGAAGTTACTTCATTGTACTTGCTTAAAAAGAAACTATTTTTAATGTTAATTTCTAATTAACCCTAACTTAATCATAGTCATTAGGGCTTCCATTTTGTTGTTTCTTTTTTAAACCTGTTGTGGAAAATGGTCTAAACTAAAGTGATTTCTTAAAACTGTCTCTAAGGAGTGTGAAGAAATGTCTATTTTCAGTTAATGATCCAGAAAATCAAGAATTATCCCCAGTTTGCCAATGAAGAATGTTTTTATCAGCTTGAAATTCTTTTTAATGGAAAAAATTCACATGGAATTAATTTTTAAACATAGCCTTTAATGCAGACTTAAATTCCCAGCTACCCAGGTGTGACATGTGATCCAGATCTCTTTTCTTGTTATAGTTCTACTGAGAATCCTACGTTTATATGTAGATTCTCTTTATCCAAATTATTATGGCCACAGTTTTATAATTATTAGTATGTAATGAATGGATTTATTACTCAATAAATTATAATAATATCATGTAACAGACACCAAAATAGTTTGGTTTAAATCACTGAAAGAATTTTAACATTATATTCTACAGGCTTCCCACTTAATCTTTATCTAATTATTATGATTGATAAACTTGTAAAGAGATGATGTTGTATGATACCCTGGAGACAAAGTATCATATTTTTGGCTATCTAAAAAAGAATAGGGGGGAAATGCAACTGCAAATACTCATAAAATATAATGCTCTTCATGATAAATCTATTTTATTTACTTTTTTATTTTGTCTCTTTCATTCCCAAGAAGAAGATAAGGTGACTTTATCATTAGAGTGACCATATAATTTATCATATAAACTTTCAAGAATGAGAGGGTTAATATTAATCATCATACTGAGGCATAGACATAAACTAGCCCTATTCCAGGAATGCTGGAACATATAGTCACCCCAGTTACCACAAAGCTCAATACAATAAAACCATAGACTAGACAAAAGGAAAGACAAGACAAAAGGAAAAAGAAGGAATTAGAAGGAAGGGGTAGTAAAAAACCATTCAGGAATGTCTGCCTAACTTGGATGTATCTAGACAGAACATATATCACTTAGCAGGATGAAAGTTGGGAATCTCCCGTGTCACTATTTACTAAATTGTAAGGAATACTGTATTAGTCAGGGTAGACTAACTGCTGTAATAAATCCAAAATCTTAGTGGCATAAGACAGTAAATGTTTATTTTTCACTCACATTATTGTTCAGCATAGATTGATGAGGCAATGGTGATTGGTGGGCATGGTTCAGCAACCAAGGCAGACAGAGGCACCCTTCTCTTGAACTTGGGACAAGCAAGATAGCCTTGGATATAAACACCCAGGCAAGAGATGGGAGAAAAAAGAGAGTGTATTGGATTGAACATTTGTCATGTGCCATTTCTGAAAATGATATGCCTCACTTTCTCCTATATCCAAAACTCAATTGTATGACCTCACCTAGCTTCAAGAGAGACTGGGGAATGTGGTCTGGCTATCCACTAGGAGGTAGTGAAAATGGGGTTTGGTGAACACACTACAATCTCTATCACTCTCCTCCATTCTGGTTACCAAGTACTCATTTCACTCTTCCTCTTATACACAGAATAAGGAAATCTCATATAGTTTCTGCATGGAGTTCAAACTTTAGAATCTCTGGGAGGTGCCCAATTCTCTTTATCGGCTTCTGATATGGCACCTTATAACCTGCTGACCTATGAACTAGAAAGGCAAATTATCAGCTCCCCACCATCCTTCTCCATACATTCAGCAAACCGTGGTGGAATAGGGATAAACATCATGGTTGACATTTTCTGTAGGGAAAGATAATAACCAACTAAAAGGCATTTTTCTTACCTTTGCTTTTATAGAAACTTGCATTATTCTTTAACTTCAATATAAATGTCATCTTCTTTCCTTTTCACTGTTATTCCTCTTGAGAAATTACCCAAGTATTTGTATCATATTAAGAATACATTAAATCTGTTTGTTCTCTTGTAGCTCAGATTAGAAACTATGCAGCTACTAAGGCCCTATACAGTCCTTATTCTTTAAAGTATGTAATGGAATTAATAAGAGAAAGAGCTTCTTTATCAGTGATTATAAGATTATGGAAGACTTATAAGCACTAAAATATTTGAGAAAATTACTTCTTAACCAAGATATATAAGAGAGAAGGAAATAGTATAAAAGCAAAGTTATTAGTTTCCTGACATTCAAATTATTGTTAACTGGCTTATATCTTTCTATGTCTCCCAAAACTTGGGCACTTTTTATTTTTTTGTTTTTATGTTTAGTGCCTAGGAACCATAAAGATATCACTTAATTTTGTTGGCACAAACATACCACTGTAGAGAACTGGGAAAATAAGTGAAAGTCTAATAATATTTATTGAAGGTTTTGAATCCTGAAATAAAAATAAAAGAATAGCAAATAAACAGTTTAAAAAATGTTTTATTTCAAAATAGTTTTAGACTTAAAGAAGAGTTGCAACCATAGTATAGAGAATTCCTGTATACCCTCCACCCAGTTTCTCCTAATGTTAACATCTAAGATAACCATGGTACAATTTTCAAAAGTAAGAAATTAATTTGGTATAATACTGCTAACCAAACCACAGAATTTATTTGATCTCATCATTTTTTCCATTAATGTCCTTTTCTGTACGAGTATCTGATCCAGGATCCCATGTTGCCTTTTATTGTCATGTCTCAGTCTCCTTCAATCTATGTTGATTACTCATTATTTCCATGTCTCCAATCACCTTAACTTTTGCAAAGAATAGTTTCAGGTATTTTGTAGAATATTCAACACTTTTGATTTGCATGAGTTTTTCTCAGGGTTAAATTAAGGTTATGGAATTTAGGGAAGAATGCCATAGAAGTAAAGTGCCTGCTTTATTGTATCATCTAGGGAGCCATATGGTATCAAACTGACTTATCATTAGTGATGTTCTCTTTTATCACTTGGGTAAGTGGTACCTGTCAGGTTTCTCTACTATAAAGGTACTATTCTTCTCATTAAGAAATATTTTGGAGGAGATACTTTGGTCACTGTTTGTGTCTCACGTCTCACTGCAGATACCTGCTTTTCCCTAGATGCTGGGTGGTTAGTTGCCCTGCACGCTCAGCACTCTGATGGGTAAGAGAATTTGTGAATTTGCTGTTTATTCAGCACTTTTGTTGCAAGTTTTTGTTTCCACTTCTCAGCAGAAACCAAAAATCCAGTATTTAAGGTTTAATAAGTACTCATTTTAAAAAGATATTTATTTATTTGTTTATTTAGAGAATGAGCGGGGAAAGGGGGCAGAGGAGGAGGGAGAAATAGACTCCATGGAACAGGGAGCCTGACGCAGAGCTCAATCCCAGGACCCTGGGATCATGACCTGAGCCGAAGACAGACGCTTAACTGACTGAGCCACCTACGCAGCCCTAAATAAATACTCTTAATATTAACTGTTGCTCTTAATTAGTTGTCATGTTGGTCAATACTCCAATAGCCAGTCCATTGCGGAAGATCAGTCTTATTCAAATTCTATCAGTCCATTTGCCCTGCCACTGATTGGTTTTGAAATAGGATGCGACTCACTTTTGCCCAATGAAATTTGAGGGAAACTGTGCTATGGTCCTCCTAAGGAAAACTTCTGTTTTTATACAAGAAGTAAGTAAAAGGTAGTTCACCTTCTTTTACCTCTGGATGTAACTGTTTCTGGATGTATTGTCTGAGACTTGACCACATGATTGACCACCATCTTGTTTCTAGTAAGAAAATGAAGCCAACATGAGGACAGCAGAACAAAAAGAACCTGGAAAGAACCTGATTGTTTACTGGCATTTTTCAGCTGCTATTCTAACCATCTATGGAACCAAGCTTATCTATGGAGTTCTAGTTATGTTCAATAGTAAATTTCCTTATTGTTTAAGCCCAGTTTGATCCTTGGGTTTTCAGTTACTTGGATCCAATGTCTTATGACTATTATCATCACTTTAAGTGAAGTATGATTTTTATGCAAATGTACTACAATCTCTCTAGCCATCCTACTGTTCATGGGCATTCAGGTTGTTCCCAGTTCTTAGTTTTAGGAACAGTGATGCTATAAATGTTTTAATACATGTCTTTTGGTGAATATGTCCACATTTATTTTCAATGTATGCCTAAGAATGAAATTCCTCAGTAATAAACTATGTCCATGTTCAGCTTTAAAAATAGATACAACCAAATATGTTTTAAAAGGCTGTATCAATTTAGCCTCTCACCAAAAAATTTGTGAGATTGTGTAAGAGAATGGTCCAGTTTTATTCTTTTGCATGTGGCTGTCCAATTTTCCCAGCACCATTTATTGAAGAGACTTTTTTCCATTGGATATTCTTTCCTGATTTGTCAAAGACTGGTTGACCATAGAGTTGAGGGTCCATTTCTGGGGTCTCTATTCTGTCCCATTGATCTATGTGTCTGTTTTTGTGCCAATACCATGCTGTCTTGATGATCACAGCTTTGTAATATAGCTTGAAGTCAGGCATTGTGATGCCCCCAGCTTTGGTTTTCTTTTTCAACATTCCCCTGGTGATTTTGGGTCTTTTCTGGTTCCATAAAAATTTTAGGATTGTTTGTTCCAGCTCTGTGAAAAATGTCGATGGTATTTTGATAGGGAACCCTCTTACACTGTTGGTGGGAATGCAAGCTGGTACAGCCACTCCGGAAAACAGTATGGAGGTTCCTCAAGATGTTAAAAATAGAGATACCCTATGACCCAGCAATTGCACTACTAGGTATTTACCCCAAAGATACAGATGTAGTGAAAAGAAGGGGCACATGCACCCCAATGTTCATAGCAGCAATGTCCATAGTAGCCAAACTGTGGAAGGAGCCAAGATGTCCTTCAACAGATGAATGGATAAAGAAGATGTGGTACATTTATACAATGGAATATTACTCAGCCATCAGAAAGGATGAGTACCCACCATTTGCATCAACATGGAGGGAATTATGCTATGTGGAATAAGTCAGGCAGAGAAAGACAATTATCATATGGTTTCACTCATATGTAGAACATAAGGAGTAGCATGGAGGACCACAGGGGAAGGGAGGGAAAACTGAATGGGAAGAAATCAAAGAGGGAGACAAACCATGAGAGACTCTGGACCCTGGGAAACAACTGAGGGTTATGGAAGGGAGGGGGTGGGGGGATGGGGTAACCAGGAAATGGGTCTTAAGGTGGGCACATGTGATGAGCACTGGGTGTTATATGCAACTAATGAATCGTTGAACACTACATCAAAAACTAATGATTTACTATATGTTGGCTAATTGAACATAATGATAAAAAAAATTTGTGAGAGTTACAGTTGCTCCACATCTTTGCCAACACTTGGTATTATTAGACTTTTTATTTAAGCATTTTGATTCATGTGTGTGCATAGTAGTATCACATTATGACAAATTATATTTATATATGTATTAATGTTTATATTCATATCCATTATATATCAAATTCTTTATTATCATGAATCATAGCCTGGATGCATATTATTGAGAAACTACCAAAAAACAATTAATATTCATGTAAACTAAAGGTCTTTATACTGTACTTGGAAGTAAGGTGGTGAAAAAGAAGTGATGTTAAGCTTACATGTACATTGTCCATTGAATAAGCTCTAGTCCACTTCTGAGGGTAGAGCTGTTTTGTAAAGTAGAATAGCAAGATAAAATAGAAGGCTTCAGCTTATAACATGTGAGAAATGAAACATACAAATAGGAGAGACATAAAAAGGCATGATGCAAAGAAGGGCTTTCATCAAATCAATTACTCTTTTTGGACTCACTATAAAGTGTTAGTGACTCTAGTTAACTCTAAAGAGTTAGATGGCTTCCATTATTTTTCCCTCCATCTATGACATTCTGTGGTTATTTATTTTCTCCTCAAGAATTTTATTTATATTCTTTTTTTAATCCAAATACTGGTTGTCATCCACACAAAACCCAAAGACCAGTTGTGGGGTCAGGAGGGCTCCCTGAGGCTCAAGTCATTGCCCATACCCCCTGGAGAACAGGATCTCTTTGATTCACATTTGAATATGGGCAGTGGTGATATGGACACTTCTCTGGAGAAAAAGTTTCATTTTCCTCTACATGCTGAAACTTGGACTTGTATGCAGTAGTAAAGTTTGTCAGTGCTCCAAAAGTTGGAGCATGAAAAGCCTTAGTTGTTGGTTTTGAGTGGAGAAAGCTAACCACAAGATGGACAAAACCCCTGACAAGAGCTTATCTGCCTGTTGGTAACCTAAATGCCTGTTAGGAATATCTATGCAGGTCTCTGTATCTATTTAAGGTGGGTTTGTGTGCCCATGGATTGTGGTTGAGAACTGGGCCAGATAATTTTTCCGGTGACTATGTGAAGGTTCTATTAAGGTGTCAGTAGGGACAACTTCTTCTTGGGCAGTGATGTTAATATGTAAAATCTGCTTGTTTAAGCAGTTATCTTCTCTGACATTAATGCCTCATTTTCAATTTGCTTTGAAATCTATTGCTTTTTTTTTGAAAGCATCCATCCTTGTGTTGGTTTCTAGTTTTCAAGTGTAATTAATGATAAATACATTAACTCTTCTTTTTATAATCATGGTTTACTCTTCATTTGAATCTGTCAGGCAATACTTAATGTTGGCCAATTAAGTGTTTTAGCATGTCACAGGTTTGTTCTGTTGATGCTGTAATAGCATCCCCCTGTGGCACAGATAATGAGACATGGGTTCGCTTGGCAACCCGGTTCCAGTACTTCACCTCTGACCATCAATCTTATGCGGGCTCAGAGCCTCTTGGCATTTTGTACTCAAAGGCCATTTACTTTGGACATATGGTGGTAAGGCCTCGTTTTTCTTTAGAAATAGTATAATCTTGGTCATTCCTATTTGTGAAGTGCATTTTTTGTTTAAAGGATACTTTTTAATTTCTATAATTTAAAAAAAAATGTGCAGAGGGCATCATGGAATGATTGTACACCATGGAGTGTCACAGATGTGGTTCCAATGCCAGCTTTTTCCTTAATGATGATTTTTTTAAGTGATTGGTCCTTGCACACACATATATATCTACCTTGAACTCTCTCATTAATATTTGTACAGTATTCTATCTATTGATGAACCATAATTTGTTTTGCCATTCTCCTATAGATGAACATTTGAGTTATCTTCAGGGTTTTGCTACATAAAGCAATGCTAGAATAAATATCCTTTTACATACATGTTTGCACACTGTTGAAATAAAGACCAACCAAATGAGAAAAGCAAAGACTATTTATTCAGTCTTGCTATAGCTAAGGAGCAGCCATTTTCACTTGCATTTTGGCAGAGACTCAAAGACAGACAGAAGAGTGGGAAAGCTTCATAGTGGAAAAAAGGGAAAGCTGCAGGTGTGCCTTGATTGGAGATGGTTAGCATGGGGAAGCTGGAGGTGAGTTAAGCAGGGCATCCTAGGTAATTGGTTAGGGGAGCGTATTTTTCTTTCTCTGATTGTTCTTAAGTTGGAAGTGGAGACAAATATTAGGGAACCTATCAATTATTAGTAAAATCCTAGACATTTTGAACTGATTATTACAGAAGCTATTGGTTAGCTTCCTAGATTGTTACTAGAGATAGCCAGTCTGGCTTCTTGCAAGTCTGACATATAGCAGGCTAGCTTCCTGGGCTATTTATTGCAGATAAGGAGTTGGTTTCCTGGGCAGTTGCTTCAGGCTGTGTGTCAAAGTTCTAATTGTATATATGGTGCAACCATTGTTCATTTGCATATTCAGTCTCTCAACACATATGCAAATACATCTATATGATAAATTCCTGAAAGTGGAATTTCTGAGTCAAAGATATATGCCTTTTAATTTATATATATATATATATGTATATATATATATATATGGTCAAGTTTTCATGAATTTATAGTCCTTATAGCCTTATGGGGATATAACAGGGTGTATTACCAAACTCTTCATCTTTTCCAGTCTGATAGGTAAAAAAAAAAGTATCTTAGTGTAGCTTAATTTGTATGAGGTTGAGGATTTTTTTCATGTGTTAAATCATGTTTTTCTTTTTCTGTAAGTTGTCTATTCATGTCCATGGTATTAACATATTTTTAAGGGCTCCCAGGCCAAGGATGGTATTGGTAAGAGAGTAAGTCTCTGGAACTTGAAATTATCACCTTGAAAATTCAACCTAGAATCAGGACAGGACAAGAGATATACTCTCTTAGCAAATTTAACTACATAATATAGTTTCATTAACTATCATCACCATGATATACATTAGACTCCAGAACTTACTCATCTTATAATTCAGTTTTTACCCTTTGACCAACATCTCCTTATTTTTCCCATCCCTCGCCATAGGCAACCACCAATCTACTCTGTTTTTATGAGTTTCACTTTTTTAGATTCCACATATAAGTGAGATAATACAGTATTTTTTTTTCTGTCTGACTTATCTCACTTAGCATAATGACTTTAAGTTTCATCCATGTTGTTGCAAATGTCAGGATTTCCTTCCTTTTTATGGCTGAAAAAATATTCCATTATGTATATAGAAGATAATATATGAATATATATATATATATGTTCAGTATACCCCATATGTTTTTTTATCCATTCATCCATCAACAGACACTTAGGTTGTTTCCAAGTGCATGGGCTTTGGTGTTGGGCAACTGAAGCTGTATTTCCAACTCAGCCATTCATGGCCAAAGGGGAAGTAGTAACCTTTCTCATCCTCCTCTTCCTCACTGGTTCAATGGAAATGTTAATACCTATTCAGAAGTTCTTGGGGGGGGCATAATTTTTAACATAGTGCCTGGAATGTTGTAAGCACCCAGCAACCAGTATTATAAGCACCTTGTAAGCTCGGGTACTCTTCTTGGGAATCTAGTGGACTTTCTAGCCACCTGGAAACCTAGGCAAAACTGAGATTATTGGCAAAAATTTCAAGTCAAGCCCTCATGAATATAAGCCACAGACCATAAAGCTTTCTAAATTGGCAGGACTTCTTTAAAGAGGCCTGGTAATACTGGGGTGGGGGAGAGGAGAGGGGATGGGAGCATGGTAGATGTGTGTGGTGTAATTTTGTTGCAAATGCATATTAGTTTTCCTGTCATTTGTTAGCAAGCCCACTGTTTATAATAACTGTTCATAATGAATCAGGCTGATAGTTTGTTCATACATTTTCCCTTGAGGTTTTAATAACTCTGCTTCTGTGTTTTATGGTTACACATTGTGGAACGAGACTCTGGTGGAAATACAATCCTATTTTATAGCCTCTGTAGAAATGAGAGGCAGAAAAAAACAGCAAAGGAAGAAATTAGTGGTCAGAAAGAGTTCCAAGAAAGAGAGGGATGCTCTTCCAGCCAGGCCTAGAAAGTGTATGGAGAATCTGAAGGATAGTCCAGAAAATCTCCATCAATAAAGTGGCTGAGCGGAATTAGAAAATATAACAAAGGCTCTTGGGTTTGGTTAGGTGGAAACCTTGGGTGACCTAAAATGAATGGCTGTAGAATTCAGCAAATAGTTACTGATAACCTACTATTTCCCAGACCCTTCATAAGCTCTAAAGCTGCACTATCCAGTATGATCGCCATTAGTCACATGTGCCTATTTGAATTTAAATTACTTAAAATTAGGGACGCCTGGATGGCTCAGTCAGTTAAGCAGCTGCCTTCGGCTCAGGTCATGATTCCAGGATCCTGGGATCGAGTCCTGCATCAGACTTCTTGCTCAGCGGGGAGACTGCTTCTCCCTCTCCTTCTGCCTGCCACTCCCCCTGCTTGTGCTCTCTCTCTCAAATAAATAAAATCTTGACAAAAATAAATTACTTAAAATTAAATATTTAACTAATGAAAAATTCAGTTCCTCATTTGCACAAACCACATTTCAAGTGATGGGGCTGTGATAGAAGAATGTCAACATACTGTTGTAGGGGTTGAGGCTAGGGTAAGGAGGCTTAAAAAGGATGGTGGCCAAATAAGGGATGAAGGAAAAGCAGCTCTTCAGAAAAGGCTTCAGAGTGGATGAGGAAATGACCTGAGTCATAAAGGTGAGTGGGTATTCCCAGGTAGTCGAGGGGAGAGGAGAGCATTATAAGCAGGAGTAGGTAAGCAAATCAAGGAAGTGTGAAGCAGTGTGGACTGTTCAGAAAAATGCCCATAGTTTAGTATGGCTGAAGTGTGCAGCCGGAATGGAGCTCAGGGAGGTGGATGGGGCGAGACTGGGAGGGTTTGGGCACTACACCAAGGGGTCAGGACTTTGTCTTTTGGGCAATGAAGAGACAATGAAGGGTTTTGAACAGGAGAGTGAATTATAGGGTCAGATTTATATGAACTGGAAAGGAAAAAGCTTATAGCTTGTTGTCAAAGCATCGGTGTTTTAAATGCTGCACATCTCACTGTGTTTTTGGCCAAGTCATTTAATTTTTCTGAGTCTCAGTTTCCTCATGTATAAAATGAAGCTTATCTCCACCTCATAGGAATGATAAGAGGATGAAATAATATAAGGTAGGTAAAATAGTCAGTATAGACTCTGGTACATAATGAGTGTCCAACAAATCTTAAATCCCTTTCTTGGCCTATTGTTGCAAAGGAAGCAAAATGACTGGTGTCCCTCTGGGCCCTCAGAGATACACTGATGTCTTAATTAACTAATGTCCCTTCGTGTTGCGTGGGAGTGGGAATGTACAGATGAGTAAGACAAGGACACAAATAACTATGGTAACACCCATCCCCCGAAACAATCTCTCCTACCCAAGGTGATAGTCTAAACTCTAGCATCAGATAACCTGTGTGTGGGAGGGGGTGTTTATTGGGGATTAGTTTTCAGTGAGGGATTGGGTCTGCTTAAAAGCAGAAATTTGATTGAGCCAAGAAGATCATGTTGACCTAAAGAAAGAAAATGAAGATGGTTCCTCCCCTAGAGACTGTCCTGGGGGCTCCTCACTGGAAGTTTGTGTGAAGGAAGGGCATGATGGGTTCTGTGTGAGGAGTGCAAGTCTGGGATGTGGCACACTATGGAGTCAGTTGGATTTCATATTTATTTATATAAAAACTGTATCCAATTTTACAACAAATCCTGCTTCTTTCTATGGCCATCATCTCGCTTCCATTTTCTTTCCAACACTTCCTGTTTTCTCTTAAGAGTTGAAAATTACATTTAGACAATACATTAGACTTTGGTCCTGGTTATAAATCTATAGCAGTGTTTCCCATTTGAAGACCCTCAACTCCCACATACCAGTGGAAGAAAAATTGAGGGCACAAGGACCCTTAATAATTTTTTTAAAAACCCTTTGGCTAGAGTTCTATCAAGTCAGGGGTGATGGCTGTGGTTGTGTCCCATTGAGTGAAAGTTCTCAACTGATTGATTGAATAGATTTGCTTACCTCTGATTAACAAAACATTGGAAAATTAATTTGCAGAATGTGCCGTTTAATGCATAAAATCTTTCAAAATACCTGGGGAGTTGAAATAATTGTAGGAGGTGAACAGACCAGCAGTCACTGGCCCATAGCAGGACTACTGTGGGGCACAGAAAGATAAAACCAGCTCATCATATCATTTAAGATTGCTGAAAGATGATCATAATTTTATATATTTTTCTCCTGATTTTGGGAGTAGACTATTATTAAAGTATGCATATATCAAGAATGCCTTTTTCTATTTCTAGCCATTATTTAGATATATAATTGGAGAGATGGTATCACATAAGATTGCACCCTAGTCTAGAAATTGTTTGTCATGAAAAATGTAGTAAGAATAGATAACAGATAACTCTAAGGTCCATAAACATATGAGACCCTTGTAGTCCTAACATTCCAGAGCTAAATTTTCTTCAAGTCAAATTAGTAATTTGTTTCTGTTTCTTCTTTCAGTGTAGTTGAGGTATTTTAATAAATATTCAACTTAGAACATTCCACTTAAAAATTTTAATCTTTGTAGATTTATAGTATTGCAATTCCACTGTCAAAATGACAGATACTGATACGTATTTTAGGGTAATCTTAAATGATTATTTTTCAGTGTACCATATCAATCAATGCCCTGACAGGTCATAAAATGTTGCAGCTCATAAAGAACCAGTAAATACTCAATTTTCCAGGTACAGCAGAAGAACTATAAATTAAATTGATTACATAACTATAAAATAATTAGTCCAGTATTTCCAGCAACTTTGAGAACTTCTCTGCCACAGATAACTATTTGAAAATGAACTGGGGGGCACCTGGGTGGCTCAGTTGGTTAAGCAGCTGCCTTTGGCTCAGGTCATGATCCTGGAGTCCCGGGATCGAGTCCCACATCGGGCTCCCTGCTCAGCAGGGACTCTGCTTCTCCCTCTGACCCTCTTCCCTCTCATGCTCTCTATCTCTCATTCTCTCTCTCTCAAATAAATAAATCAAATCTTAAAAAAAAAGAAAATGAACTGGTACTTATTAATTCTATCTGGTTTCACACACTGTGTTTGAGTTTTTTTATTTTTTTCTTTTATGTCCCAATATCTCACCTCTACTCCCTTCCTCGAGATGAGTTCATTTCTTCCTCTGGCTTCAACAGTTTTATTTATGCTGATCATTTCTAAATGTATATCTCCTACCCAGACATCTCTTTCATTATACAGATCCATATGCTCCAGTACCCACTAGGCATGGCTTGGATGGGATCTCTCGTTATAAACAGACCCTGAGACAGGAGTTTGAATGCGAGTAGTTAATTTGGGAGGATATCCCAGAAAGCTCCAGCAGGGGAGTGAAGGAAGGATACAGAAATCAAGGGTTTATCATGAAGCAGAATACTGCTTGTGTGCAATTGAACCTCAGTCCTGATGGGGCACTCTGGGAGATAGTATAGGAAGCATCTTAGATTTATCCTCCCCCAGAGGGAAGAAGGAACGGGGTGGGGTATGTATCCCTCAACTGCCTCTGTCATGGCCAGTAGGCAGCTTCAGAGGCTAACTCTCCATCATGTTGGTTTGGATATCCATGCACATGGGAGAGAGGAAACTCTTAAGTAAAAAGTCACAGGTTCACGCACAAGAGGTTATGGTCAGTGTACCACAGTGTCTGGGGCTGCCACTTTCCATGATAATGTCATACAGATCCATCAAGCTCTGGGCATCCAAACTTGGTTCCCCAAACTTGTTTTCCTCCACACCCTGAGGAATGTGCTACAGTTTACTCCTTGATCCAGACAGGGACTGATCCCACCATCTCCTTCTCAGGGACTGAATCTTACATTACCTCAGTAGATTCTAACTGTCCTTTTTTCCCCCCTCAATGTTGGCTACATTATTTTAGACCCTGATTATTTTCCTCACACTTTCCTATTTTAGTCTTCTAACCAGTCTCTCTACTGGTCATACCCATCTACCAGCCTTCTTCCTTCTGGATGTGAGAGTTCCAAAACAAGTAAGCCAGAATGAGTTCCAAACATACATCTGACCATGTCTTTTCTCTGCTTAAAATTGTTAATGATATCCAGGGTGAAGTTCAAATTCCCTCGTACTTCTTGTGAGGCTGTTCATTGTATCACCATTTTCATCCCATGTCACTTTTCCACCTCACCATGCACCCAGGCCACACTGAGCAGCCGCAGCTTTAGGATCTTTGCATAGATTCTGCCCTGTGCTGGTTCATCTGTGAGGGATCCCCTCCTGAGGGTGCCTTATCCTGACTCCTCACCTAGTGGTGGCTGCAGTTACTCACATCCCTCAACACTAGTGTTATTGACTACTTATTTGTCCATCTCCTCAACTCAGCTCCAAGTGCCCCCAAAGCAGAGTGTCTCTATTAGTCTCAATCTCTAGTACCTAGCACAGTACCTGCTCATTATAGGTGCTCAATAAATAGTTGTTGAATTAATTATTTCACCAAAATTATCTTCTTTACTCCTCAAAGGGGTCCTATGAGATTGTATTATTATCTTTGCTTTACAGATAAAGATTTTGAGCTCAGGTAGATTAAACACCTTGCTCAAGATCACAGAGCTAAAAAATGATCAAATCAGGATTTGAATTCAAATCCGCCTGTAAAGCCCATTTCTTTCCATTAAATCAGCCTAATTTTTACCATTGCAAAGCACTAAACATTGTCTTTGTTTCACACTTTGTGAATTAAAAAAAAAACCCTGAATTTAAAAAAAAATTTCTGGAAATGAATGTATTCACAGTTAGCTTCTTCTAGAAATGAAATATTCAACTACCAGGAATACAAATCCTGCAAGGTTTGGTATAGAGCTCACTGAGAGTAGCCTGTGACTTTGTAGTGGAACTTTTATTTTATGTATGGGGGTAGGATCATGGAAATGAATATCCATGGTTAAATTGTGATGCCTCTGAGCTTGTGGAATTTAAATAAGCATCAGCCAGTTTGACAGTCAAGAGGATATATGTGAGGGCCTGGGGAGTGGGCAGGGTGAGGAGATTTGGAAATATAAGCAGTAAATTTTCATACATCACTGATTATGGAAGTGAAATGATTATCCATCAATTACAAAGCAGTTAAATGGATATGTTTCTGGGTTTTTACTGCACTGTTTATGGATCCTAGTCTCTTGCAAGAGCTACTTATGCACCACAGCCCATGCTTGACAGTCAGCATCAGTTTCAGTATGCTGGAAATACAGAGTGCTCATTGGATTTAGAAATAAATAAGCAACAAAAGAGGAGATGATACTGAAAGAATGTTACTTTTGAAGTGAAGCATGTACCTTGGAAATTATAAGGAAATAATTTTCCAAGGTAAATTTAGGTCAGCTTCACATGAGGGTTTTTTTCTTTTTGTTTTTGCCTTTATAATGTGGAATGTAAAATACAAACTTACTTATTTACAAAAGGCATTAAATTATCTATAAATCCAAAGTTGCAGAAGTATGATTTTTTACATCCATTTAAACTCTTCATCATTTGGCTCCCTGGTGCAAAATATAACACATGGAAGATTCAAATATTGTATGAGAATTTATGAGAGAAACTAAATGAGAAAATGAATGTAAGACACTTAATATAGTACATGGAATATAGTAAACAATCAATACATGTTTGCTATAATTATCATTAATATTATTATAAGAAAAGACAATTACTGAATGAAAACTTGTTCTTCTGTAATGCTGCTATTAGTCAATGCCTAGCTATTAGCAATCACCCTCTCTTACACACACACACACACACACACACACACACACACACACCATTGACTCTTTCTATGAGACTCAAATTAAATTCATGATTTATCAATTACTCACAATTCAATCCTGAAAGAACACAGCAGACTTGAATGATTCATAGAAGATACTAAAAACTGTTCTTCTACATTTAGACCTTATAATACCTGCTTTAAAGGTATTGATCTGAATTCAACCTTTAAGTTGAATTTTTATATTTGTCTGATATCATCAACATTGTGATAGGATCCCTTTTCCTTCCACTCTGTCTATAAAAAATATATCATATTAAATTGGCAAGTACAGAAAGTACTAATATTTCATGGGATTACTCAAGTAAACATTGAAATTTAAGAAGTAATTAACAGGTCTTTAGTTGTGATAGGCAGGACTTATAGCCCAAATGCTTAATTCTGAATTCCCAGAATGAATGACATCCTTCTGGTGAGCCAAAAAAATATAATAAATATAAAAGAAAACAAGTATTAAGAACGTACCTACCAGTTTTGAAACATGCACTCAATAGCTTACTCAAATACACTGCTGAACATCATGTTCTATGGAGGAAAAAACCCAATATTACATACCTCATAAACTTGTAAAGCCATAAGAGATTATATCATTCAAGAATCAACTTCATCATGTGGAAATATTGCTTGATAATATCTGTCTATTCTAAATTGGCCTTTCAGATCATCTGAAGTGTATAAAGAAGTTGTGGGTGAGACTGTCTCACCAGTTTTGCAATGGTCCAGGGGAGAGGCAAGTGAATGATCTATAAAGATCATTTATAAATCAATGATCTATAAAGATCATTGATCTAAAAGAGACAATTGTATATTGGGTTTTATATGGCACCTGCTAGGCCTTCAGCCTTGCCCCATGACCAATGCTGACAAATCCTGCCCTATCTTTTTTTAATTAATTAATTATTTAAATTCAAGTATAATTAACATAGAGTGTTACATTAGTTCCAAGTACAATACAATGATTCAACAATTCTATATATTGCTCAGTATTCTTAATTCCCTTCACCTATTTTTTTAAGATTTATTTATTTATTTATTTGACAGAGAGAGACAGCGAGAGAGGGAATACAAGCAGGGGGAGTGGGAGAGGGAGAAGCAGGCTTCCTGCTGAGCAGGGAGCCCGATGCGGGACTCGATCCCAGGACCCTGGGATCATGACCTGAGCCAAAGGCAGACGCTTAACAACTGAGCCACCCAGGGGCCCGCCCCCCCTTCACCTATTTCACCCATTCTACTGCCCACCTCCTTTCTGGAAACTACCAGGTTTTTCTCTATAGTTAAGAGTCTGTTTTTTGATTTGTCTCTTTTTTTTTATTCATTGGTTTTGTTTCTTAGATGCCACTTATGAGTGAAATCAGAATGGTATTTGTCTTTCTCGGACTGACTTATTTTGCTTAGCATAATACTCCCTAGCTCCATCCACCTCATTGCAAATGGCAGGATTTCTGAGCAACATTCCAGTGTGTGTGTGTGTGTGTGTGTGTGTGTGTGTGTGTGTGTGTGTGTGTGAGATCACATCTTCTTTGTCTATGGATGGACACTTGGGTTGCTTCCATATTTTGGCTATTGTAAATAATGCTTCAATAAACATAGGGATGCATATATCTTTTTGAATTAGTTCTCCAGTTATACTGTAAGTAGTTACATCAATTTACATTCCCACCAACAGTGAATGAGGGTCCCCTTTTCTCCACATCTTTGCCAACATTTGTTGTTTCTTATGTTTTTGATTTTAACCATTCTGACAGGTGTGAGGTGATATCTCATTTTGGTTTTTATTTGCATTTCCTTGGTGATGAATGATGTTGAGCATCTTTTCATGTGTCTGTTTGCCATCTGTATGTCTTCTTTGGAGAAATGTCTTTTCTTGTCTTGTGCTCATTTTTAATTGGATTATTTGGTTTTTGGGTGTTGAATTGTATAAGTTCTTTATATATTTTGGATACTAACCCTTTATTGGATATGTCATTTGCAAATATCTTCTCCCATTCTCTAGATTACCTTTTAGTTTTCTTGATTGTTTCCTTTGCTGTCCAGAAGCTTTTTATTTGATATAGTCCCAGTAGTTTATTTTTACTTTTGTTTCCTTTGCTTCAGAGGACCTATCTAGAAAAAAGTTGCTATTGGCAATGTCAAGAAGTTACTGCCTCTACTCTCTTCTAGGACTTTTATGGTTTGGGGTCTTTAATCCATTTTGAATTTATTTTTGTGTGAGAAAGTGGTGTAGTCTCATGGTGTAAGAAAGTGGTCCAGTCTCATTCTTTTATATGTTACTGTCCAGTTTTCCCAACACCATTAATTGGAGATACTATCTTTTTTCCATTGGATATTCTTTCCTGCTTTGTGGAAGATTAATTGACCATATAGTTGTGCATTCATTTCTGGATTTTCTATTCTGTTCTATTGATCTATGGATCTATTTTTATGCCAGTGCCATACTGTTTGGATTACTACAGCTTTCTGATTTAACTTGAAGTCTGGAATTGTGATGCCTCCAGCTTTGCTCTTTATTTTTTTCAAGATTCAAGCTTTGGTTATTCAGGGTCTTTTGTGGTTCCATAGAAATTTTACATTTGTTCTAGTTCTGTGAAAAATGGTGTTGCTATTTTGATAGGGATTGCATTAAATGTGTAGATTGTGTTGGGCAGTATATACATCTTAACAATATTTATTCTTCCAATCCATGACTATGGAATGTCCTTTTGTTTCTTTGTGTCATTTTCAGTTTCTTTCATCAGAATTTTATAATGCTCAGAGTATAGGTCTTTCATCTCTTTGGTTAGGTTTATTCCTAGGTATTATATTATTTTTGGTAAAAAATTTGTAAACGGGTATTAAAGAGGGCATGTACTGAATGGAGCACTGGGTGTTATATGCAAATAATGAATCATGGAACACTACATCAAAAACTAATGATGTAATGTATGGTGATTAACATAATAAAAAATGGTTTAAAAATTTGTAAATGGGATCAGTTACTTGATTTTTCTTTCTACTGCTTCATTATTGATTTATAGAAATGCAACAGATTTCAGTACATTGATTTTGTATCCTGCAACTTTACTGAATTTGTTTATCAGTTCTAGCAGTTTTTTGGTGGGATCTTTTTGGTTTTCTATATGTAGTATCATGTCATCTGCAAATAGTGAAAGTTTTACTTCTTTTTTATTGGTTTGGATTTCTTTCATTTCTTTTTCTTCTCTGATTGCTGTGGCTAGGACTTCCAGTACTATACGAAAGAAGTGATGAGAGTAGACATCCTTGTCTTGTTGCTGATCTTAGGGAAAACATTCTCAGTTTTTCCCCATTAAGGATGATACTAGCTGTGGGTTTTTCATATATGGCCTTTATGATGTTGAGGTATGTTCCCTCTAAACCTACTTTGTTGAAGATTTTTATCATGAATGGATGTTGTACCTTTTCAGATACTTTTTCTGCATCTGTTGAAATGATCCTATGGTTCTTATCATTTATCTTATTGATATGATGTATCACAGTGATTGATTTACAAATATTAAACCACTCTTGCATCCCAGGAATAAATCCTACTTGAACATGGTGAATGATTTTTTTAATGTATTGTTGGATTCTGTTTGTTAATATTTTGTTGAGTTTTTTTGCATGTGTGTTCATCAGACATATTGGCCTGTAGTCCTCTTTTTTTTTTTTTTTTGTGGTGTATTTATCTGGTTTTGGTATCGGGGTAATGCTGACCTCATAGAATGAATTTGGAAGTTTTCCTTCCTTTCCTATTTTTTGGAATAGTTTGAGAAGAATAGATACTAACTCTTCTTTAAGTGTTTGGTAGAATTTTCCTGTGAAGCCATCTGGTCCTGGACTTTTGTTTTTGGGAGTTTTTTGATTGTTGATTCAATTTCTTTGCTGGTAATTGGTCTGTTCAAATTTTCTATTTCTTCCTGTTTCAGTTTTGGTAGGTTATATGTTTCTAGGAATTTATCCATTTCTTCCATGTTGTCCAATTGTTGGCATATAGTTTTTCATAATATTCTCATATTGTATTTCTGTGGTGTTGCATTTCTCCTCTCCTATTTGCAATTTTATTTATTTGAGTCTTTCCTCTTTTTTTCCTAGTAAGTATGGCTAGAGGTTTATCAATTTTATTGATTTTTTTCAAAGAACCAGTCCCTGGTTTCATCAATCTCTTCTATTGTTTTTTTAGTTTCTATATCATTTATTAGTTCCTTCCTTCTCCTGGTTTTAGGTTTTGTTTGCTGTTCTTTTTCTAGCTCCTTTAGGTGTAAGTTTAGATTGTTCATTTGAGATTTTTCTTGCTTCTTGAGGTAGGTCTGTATTGATATAAACTTCCTTTTTAAAACCTCTTTTGCTGTGTTCCAAAGGTTTTGAACCATTGTATTTTCATTTGTTTCCATGAGATTTTTAAATTCTTCTTTGATTTCTTGGTTGACCCATTCATTGTTTAGTGACAGATAATTTAACTTTTATGTATTTGTGGTCTTTCTATTTTTTTCTTGTGGTTGACTTCTACTTTCATGGTGTTGTGGTCAGAAAAGATGCATGGTATGACTTGGCGCATTTTGAATTTGTTGAGGCTTGTTTTGTGGGGTAATATGTGATCGATTCTGGAGAATTTTCCATGTGCACTTGAAAAGAATGTGTATTCTGCTGTTTTAGGATGGAATGTTCTGAATATATCTGGGTTTTTTTAAATTTTTTTTTTTTATTTGAGAGCAAGAGCATGAAAGAGAGAGCACAAGCAGGCAGAATGGCAGGCAGAGGGAGAAGCAGACTCGCTTCTGGCTGAGCAGGGAGCCCGATGTGGGACTTGATCCCAGGACCCTGGGATCATGACCTGAGCTAAAGGTAGACGCTTAACCAGCTGAGCCACCCAGGCATCCCTGAATATATCTGTTAGATCCATCTGTGGCAGTCTATATTAAGTTGTTGGTTATGTAAATTTGAACCCATCCTTTACCCCTCTCTTTCCCACATTTTAGGTATATGGTGTCATTCAAATCATTGTTTCCTTACTGATTTTTTGTTTAGATGATCTGTCCATTGACATAAGTGGGGTGTTAAAGTCCCCTATTATTGTATTATTGATTAGTTCCCTTATATTTGTTATTAATTGTTTCATGTATTTGAGTGCTCCCATTTGGGTGCATAAATATTTACAATTGTTTGTCTTCTTGTTGGATTGTCCCCTTTATTATTATGTAGTGTCCTTCTTTGTCTCTTGTTATAGTCTTTGTTTTAATGTCTATTTTGTTTGATAGAAGTATTTCTGTTTGGGCTTTCTTTTAACATCCATTTGCATGATGAATGTTTCTCCATCCCCTCATTTCCAATTTTCAAGTTTCTTTAGTTCTAAAACGAGTCTCCTGTAAGCAACATATAGATGGGTCTTTTTTTTTTTTTGCATCCATTCTGTCACCCTATGTCTTTTCACTGAAGCATTTAGTCCATTTACATTCAAAGTAACAATTGATGGATGTGTATTTATGCCATTTTATTACCTGTTTTGTCATTGTTCCTGAAGATTTTCTCTGATCCTTTCTTGTCTTTTTCTGTTTCATGGCTTGCTAGTTTTCTTTAATTACATATTTGGATGTCTATCTCTTTAGTCTTTGCATATTTTAGTGGTTTTTGATCTGTGGTTACCATTAGGTTTGTATATAACACCTTCTGCATGTGGCAGTCTATATTAAGTTGTTGGTTATGTAAATTTGAACCCATCCTTTACCCCTCTCTTTCCCACATTTTAGGTATATGGTGTCATATTTTACATCCTTTAATTTTGTGAGTTACTTGCCTGGTATTTTACGAAAATATTTATTTTTACTGCTTTTGTGTTTCCTACCTTCATACTGTCACCTTTGGTCTTTCCTTTCTACTCAAAGTCCCATTTAATGTTTCTTGCAGGGCTGGTTTAGTGGTCATGAATTCCTTTAGTTTTTGTTTGTATGGGAAACTCTTTGTCTTTCCTTCTATTCTGAATTATAGCCTTGCTGGACTGAGTATTCTTGGCTGCATATTTTTCTCATCTAGCACTTTGAATATATCATGCCACTGTCTTCTGGCTTGAAAAGTTTCTGCTGAGAAATCCCCTGGTAGCCTTATGGGGTTTCTTCTGTATGTAACTGTCTTCTTTTGTCTAGCTGTTTAAAAATTTTTTTCTTTATCACTATATTTTTTTAAATTTTATTTATTTATGTGAGGGAAAGAGAGAGAGCGTGAGCACAAGCAGGGGGAGCAACAGAGAGAGAGGGAGAGATAAGCTTCCCACTGAGCAGGGAGCCAGACATGGGGCTCAATCCCAGGACCCTGGGATCATGACCTGAACTGAGGGCAGACGCTTAACCAACTGAGCCACCCAAGTACCCCTCTTTATCACTATATTTTGCCATTTTAATTATATGTCTTGGTGCAGATCTGCTTTTGTTGATTTTGTTGGGGGTTCTCTGTGCCTCTTGGATTTAGATATCTTTTCTTCCCCAGATTAGGGACGTTTTCAGCTATTATCTCTTCAAATAAATTTTCTGCCCCCTTTTGCCGCTTTTCTTCTTCTGGGACTCCTATAATGAAAATGTTACTACATTTGCTAGAGTCACTGAGTTCCCGAAATCTATTCTTGTTTTGCATAATTCTTTTTTCTCTCTTGTTCCACTTGATTAATTTCCATTACTTTGTCTTCTAGGTCATTAATCCATTCCTCTGCTTCTTCCAGCCTGCTGTTCATCCTATCAAGCATGTTTCTCATTTCATTTATTGAGACCTTTATCTCTGCTATGTTATTCCTTATCTCTCTCTTAAGGGTCTCAATGATGTCCACCACTCTTTTCTCAAGTCCACTGAGTATCCTTATGATCATTGCTTTAAATTCTCCATCAAGCATGTTACTTATATCTGTTTCACTTAGATCTCCGGCCATGACCTTGTCCTGTTCTTTCATTTGGGACAAATTCCTCTGTCTTCTCATTTTTTCTAAGTCTTTGTGCATGTTTCTGGGTGTTAGGAAAGTCAGCTACTTCTGTTCTTGAGGTTAATGGCCTTATAATGCCCTGCAGTGTTGTGTTCCCCTGTTCTCCAGGGCCTGGCATTTCAAGGAGTGTCTCCAAAGTGTGCTGTGTATGCTCTGCTGTTGTGACCTGGCTGCTTTATCCTTCAGACTAGTTATCTGCAGAGACTCTTATTGCCTGTCATGGGCAATATTTGGTTCCTGGCCTGAATGTGGCATGTTTTAACTAGGTGTGCTCTGGTCTGCTGTGGAATGAGAACTGCTGCCACAACTGTCAGAATTCAGGCCCTGAAAAACTCTCAGGTTGGGGAACATGTTGTGGGCAGGGATTTTGGCCAGTCTTCTGGGAGAGGGGCCCTCTGTGCTGGGACTGAGGCAAGCGTGACTGGGAAGGGTGGCTCCACAGGAGGGTGGGGGGCAGGGCTTGGTGTAAGCAAATTAGGTAGTGAGTGTCAGCACTGTGCTAGTTCCTGCAGGTGGCTCTGTGTTTATCCTGAGGGGTTGGGGGAGGGAAATGGCATCTGCCATTCCCTTTGTTCCATGAGGGGTTTCTCTGTGAATTCTGCCTTTCAGGGACATGCTCTGAGATGAGCAAATAGCCTCCCCATCGTGAGCCCCACGTGCTCTTTAGGTCACTGTTTCTACACTGTATGTTCATGGGCTGTTTGCCTGCCTTCTCTCCAAGAGCAGCCCCAATGTCTCTGGGCTGTCTCTGAGCCAAGCCTCTGACCTTTAACACTCCAGAACTTAAGCCCCATTGGTTGCAAGAACTCATGAAATTCGCCCCTCTTGCTTTCCCAGCTAACTGCAATGGGGATTTGTTTTATCCATGTTCTTCCCTGTGTGTTAGTCTGTTTCTTGCCCTTGTCTCTGACCACAACTCCTTCCCCACCCCGGCGACCACAATCCATTTCAAGAGGATATTTCTAAAACAATTTCAATCTATCACATATTGCTTGTGCAATACTATGGGTAGAATGCTTTCCTTTGTTATTATCAACGTTGCATTGCATTATTATCAATCTATGCAGTGAAGGTGTGTATATATCACAGGTCTTATGTAGAATGAAAATTGAAGTATATAATAAATTATTAAGTGGAGTTTCTGTTTTATGGATAAAATTAGATGTTTTTTTATCAATTCTTTAATTTTTAAATAAAAGATCTGCTATTTGGAAAATAACTCTAATAAGGCTTTAACATTATTTTTTTAATATTTTATTTATTTATTTGAGAGAAAGAGCAGGGCAAGAGAGAGAGCAGAAGTGGGGGGGAGAGGGAGAGAGAGAGGGAGAAACAGGCTCTCCTGATCAGGGAGCCCAATGTGGGGCTTGATCCCAAGACCTTGGGATCATGACCAGAGACGAAGGCAGACGCTTAACTGACTAATCCACACAGATGCTTCAATGCTTTAAAATTATTTTAAAGCAAGGTGAGTTACATAAAAACATATATGTACATAAATAAAAATTGAGTTTCATCTTGGTTTCCAATAAAGGGGAAAAAAGATGGGGGGGGCGGTCAGAGGGAGGAGTAACTTTATAGTGGAGAAACCTGACAAACACTACTTCAACCAGGTGGTCAAGATTAACATCATCATAGGTCTTGGAATATCCCAGATCACTTAAGAGGAAGCTGGCTAAGAACATTTGAGAAATTTTCTGAAACCACTGATGATACAGAGTGAATGAAAAATACTATTAGTTTTGTCAAAAAATGAGGGATAAACACCCTTTCAATGTTTTCTTTAAGAAATAAAATATTCAAGAAAAGATTTGGTTGGATTTTGATAAAGCTGAAATGGCTTCTAGTATCAACTCTCTCTCCCTCTCTCTCTAACTCTCTCTCCTCCTATATTTTACAGTTTCTCTTGAGAGAAACCATGACATACCATTTCTGGTTCATATGTTTTAGAAAAAAAATGAAAGCATATTGTCAGTCATGTAATTGATATACAGTGCTTCTTGACATGTCTATTTTTAATTAAAACACATTTTAATTAAAAAAGGAGAGAGCAATTTTAAGAAGAGAAGCTCTCTGCCAGATGGTGATTCCTAATTTACCTCAAATGTGTTGGGAGCCACATGATTCATTTTTGATTAGCTTGAGTTTGTGCTTTGTAGAGAATAGCAATTTTATTATAAAAAATAAGCACCCACAGCACTCCTTTCTAAGTGAGGTAAGTAGGTGTATAGGGGCATAGTCATTGGCATTAGTGAATGTGTCATACAGATATTCACCCAGAAATTCTAATGGGATGAGAAAGATTTTTGTGTAAAACTTTAATTCATGTACTAGTGCTTTTGTTAATAAATATAACCCCAGCAATATCAGATTTAATTTTGCAAATGCAGGATCACATTTGAGTGCTAGGCCTCAGAGCCAAGAAATACTGCTGGACAGGATTTCACTTACAGGCTTCCGGTAAAGGAATAATACTCTTCCTCCCTTACTTTTTTCCAAAGCCTTATACCTCACTGGCTTCATGACAAAATCTGAATTCCTCACAAGCTCTGTCCTCCACAAATACAAATATTTCATGTCTTCCACATGTACTTACTGTAGTAAGTATATATATATATTTTGTAGTAAGTATATATATTACCATATGATAGTACTGTGTTTAGTATATTATACTAGACTATAGTAAGTATGTCCTATCTGTATAGACTATACTGAGAGAAACAATGTAGATCAGAGGATAGTAGTTGTTCCAAAGAATTTCTCCCTGGTTAGAGTGGCAGAATGAAATTAACACTGAGCATTCTAATTCACAATTGCAGCATGTACTTAAGCCAAGCCTAAATTATCAAAGTTTAAGTATCAGAAGAAACCAGCAGTAGCATTCCCTGGATGTGTGACTTGGGTGAGCCAATTAACCTCTAGGAGTCTATTTCCCTAACTGAAAACACATAATAATACCACCTCCTATAATAATTGTAAGGAATGAATGGAATAATGACAATTAAGACAATTTGTAATGGTCAAATAGCATATTTTATTAACAGTGAATTCAACAAAAATTGCTTTTCTTGGATTTGAATATTCTACTGTGCAAAAAGAAACCTATGGCACTGATGTTGTTTCTTTTTCAATATCCTCTGTGAGACTAAGGAGGAATGAAGCAAAAGAGAAAATGGTGCAGGTATTTTGGGATCTTAAATGAACCTAAATAGTTATTTTAACCATTTATAATTTTAATCATTCATGAGACACTCAGTTTCCTTTTTCTTGCCCAGATTCTGTTCCTGAGTCATGTTCAAAATAGCTCTAAAAATGAGAATATAAATTGAAGGCATTGTCAAAAACAACCATAACTTTCTTTTTTTTTTTTGCCACGAGGTGTGTTTGATTTTCATTAAACATACAAATAATTTGCTATAATGCCCTCTTTAATACTCATCACCAGGCTAACCCATTGCCCCACCCCCTCCCCTCTAGAACTCTCAGTTTGTTTTTCAGAGTCCATCATCTCTCATGGTTCGTCTCCCCCTCCGACTTACTCCCCTTCATTCTTCCCCTCCTGCTATCTTCTTCTTCTTTTTTTTTCTTAACATATATTGCATTATTTGTTTCAGAAGTACAGATCTGTGATTCAACAGTCTTACACAATTCACAGTGCTCACCATAGCACATACCCTCCCCAATGTCTATCACCCAGCCACCCAATCCCTCCCACCCCCCACCACTCCAACAACACTCAGTTTGTTTCCTGAGATTAAGAATTCCTCATATCAGTGAGGTCATATGATACATGTCTTTCTCTGACTGACTTATTTCACTCAGCATAACACCCTCCAGTTCCATCCACGTCATTGCAAATGGCAAGATCTCATTCTTTTTGATGGCTGCCTAATATTCCATTGTGTATATATACCACTTCTTCTTTATCCATTCTTCTGTTGTTGGAATCTTGGCTCTTTCCACAGTTTGGCTATTGTGGACATTGCTGCTATAAACATTGGGGTGCACGTACCTCTTCAGATCCCTACATTTGTATCTTTGGGGTAAATACCCAGCAGTGCAATTGCTGGATCATATGGTAGCTCTATTTGCAACTGTTTGAGGAACCTCCATACTGTTTTCCAGAGTGGTTGCACCAGCTTGCATTCCCACCAACAGTGTAGGAGGGTTCCCCTTTCTCCACATCCCCGCCAACATCTGTCATTTCCTGACTTGTTAATTTTAGCCTTCTGACAGGTGAGAGGTGGTATCTCATTGAGGAACAACCATAACTTTCAAAACAAGATGTTGTTTTATTTAAAATCCTGTGATGAAATATATCCCAATTTGAAAAGAGAAAATTGTTTAATAGGGTCAATGAAAAGATTGTTCTTTCTAGTGTCTTTTAAAGAATGTTTTGGTATTTAAACACTGAGCTTCTGACCACATTTAAGAAATGACAGGGTTAAGATACTGCATTGATTCTTACAAGGTTTTATAACATAGTGAGATAAAATTGATTGACAAGTAATAGAAACTTAACAAATTTCAGACTTAAATATTTTCAGTAATAATAAAAATTTAATCCCCTTATAACTCAAATTCATTTGTGACACATGCCTTAAGTTTTCTATTGAATTTTGGATGCAGCAAAGATACCACATACCCCACATCACAGAATTTATCAATGATGAAAATAGTGTGAGGAGGGGGAGTAGGAAAGTTAAGTATCTTTAAGTGTACCTTTTAGATTAGAAGTTAGACATTTGACAGATGTCACATATATCTTAAGGTTAGTTAATATTAATCTTGCCAAAACACAGTTTTATTTCTAAATATTAAAGTGTATTTACACAAAGGCTATAAAGACATGGCTCATTACTTTTACCAAAATGCAGTTGATATGACAGTGCTGTAATTTATCTATCTAACTCCTACTTTTTATATTAGTTTACTTTGCATTGGCATGATTTCTAAAGTGTTCAGATCTTTTAAATTTGCATTTCAAAGTAGCCATAAAATATGTATTCCATTGCAAAACATTAGCATAAAGCGATTCAGTATTATATATTCTGTCGGAAATGCCAGGAAGAATTCCACAACTATTGCATTTCCATCTGGCAGCATCGTCCTACACTGAATATTTGCATAAATATTTCAGCAATAAAGTAAAATTATGAAACATAAACTCTTTAGGTTATATTCCAAATTGATAACCTCTTCAAAATTTAATAAGCAAAGGAACTATGCAATTGCAAGGAAATTACTATGGTGCTTTCCCCCTATTTTGAACTGTCCTGGGGAAATATTTCCTTCCTCAATACATATTTCATTCATATCTTACTCTTTTTGTCCATAAGGAATGAGTGCTCAGTGGTTGAAAAACTGAATTCATACCCAATATAGGTATGAATGTTTAAGTAGTCTGGCTGTCTTTCCCAGAACATTATTTAGCCTGAACGAAAGAGTTACGTGCTGAGTTAATGACAGGTGACTGTTGTGGAATTGGGATATTATAGAGCAAGAATCTTCTATTTTATTTAAATGAATGCCATCTTTTTTACTGCAAAGATAACATTCATCCTTGGAGCTGTATTTTTCAAGTTTGGTGATGACTGGTGTGTTAACCAAATTTCCAGAAGCCCATTTATTATTCACCAGTGGTAACAGATAGCACCTATGTTTTCACCCATATTGTGGAGGGTATGTTCACATTTTCAAGTGTAAGTGAAGATAGAGCTAGGGAAGGTGTTTTATACTTACTTTAATAATCTAACTCTGCAAGTATTATTCTACATTAGGAGGTGGCCAAGAGTCCCTCAGTGGAGTCAGACAGAACTGGGTAATAATTTGGCTCTGCTTTTTATTGATTCTGTGACCTTGGGTAAGTTCTTTAAAATCCTTTTGCTCATCTTGAAAAAAGTAGTAACTGTAATGCCAATCAGTGGGGCTGTTCTATGAAAGAAGGGAGATAATGTATGTCAAGTGCCCACTCCAGTGCCTGGCATGGATAAAGCCTGAGAAAATGTGAGGTATTACTATTAAAACTGTTCTTGCTTTTATCAACATTGAGTTATTACCTCTATGCCCTAACTTTACTATCATAGACAATTATGTGTGATTTATTTATTTATTTATTTAATTTTTTAAAGATTACTTATTTATTTATTTGAGAGAGAGAGAGTGCGCACAAACGAGCAGGTGGAGCAGCAGAGGGAGAGGGAGAAGCAGGCTCCCCACTGAGCAGGGAGCCCGACGCGGGGCTCTATCCCAGGACCCTGGGATCATGACCTGAATGGAAGGCAGACACTTAACCAACTGAGCCACCCAGGTGCCTCCAATTATGTGTGATTTAATAGAAAAAGCAAAAGCGTCGGAGTCAAGGCACCTGGGCTCCAGTCTCGGGGCCACTACCTACTGGGGTGTTTAGGTCAATAATTTACATCTCTAAACCTCATCTTCCTAATACTTAAGCAGAGGGTTAGGCTTGAAGATGATAGGCAAGGAAGGGTTCGATTCTTTCTAGAAGACTAATTCTTACAGAATTAAGCAGTGGAATTGGAAGATTGACCTGTTAAACTTTACCAATGCATCCCAGCCACCTTTCCTCTGACTCTCTGAGCCCTGATATTAATTTTGACAGTGTATAAATGATTCCATGGAATAGCACTTAGCCTGCAAATTGAGAAGGTTTTCACATTGTCCAAAAAAAAAAAAAAAAAAAAGAATGCTGGGTAAGGCTCTCTGTCCATGCCACACTGGTTTTACTAAACTTTTTATTTTTTAATGTAAATCAGCAAAACAATAGAATCTGTGGATAGAATGTTGAACAGACAGTTTGCCTGAATATTTTTGTTTTTGTATGTGTGATTTTAGCATCACATAGACACCAAGAGAGGACTATTTTCCTGAAGAATGTTTTAGACATCCAAGTTTATGTATTGAAAAAGCTGAATGACTTCAATTTCCTTGGCCAGGACATACATGAATGTAATACTTGTCACTGTTTATGAAGGGTCCACCATAGTCTAAAGCTCACATGTCCTACGAAAGGGACATTTCTGTGTGTTGGAATGAAGAGAGTTGGGTCTAGTGGACTGGAACCCTATAATATTTATTTACTTATTTTCTTGCTTGTTTGTTATTTTACATTGCCTGATCATAGAGTAAACATCAGAATTGTAATGTTACATGCACATACGTAAGGTATTGTCATCCCCTTCCTCTTTTAAGTATTAGCAGGGTTTTTTTTTTTGACATTTTTACCATTTTGTCAACCCTGGAAATCTGAATACCACTATCAAACTATATTACTAGCTATTATTTAATGATCACCCACTACATGGCTATCACCGTGCTACACCCATCCCATTACCCAGTAACCCCACTCCTAGGATTTACTTAATAGAAATTCATGTGTATGTGCAGCAAAAGACATATATGAGAATGTTTGTAGCAGCACTTTTTGTGACTACCCAAATGCCATCTACAGTAGAGTAGATAAATCATACTAAGGTCACACTAGACATAAAATTCATAGGATATGTGCCTTATATGCTATTATTACTTAATAATCTTCAAAACTCTGCAAGTACTACTATTCTATTCAAACAAAGCAAGTGGAAGTTTTGAAAGCTAAACTGATTTGTCTAAAAGTATTCACCTAGAAAGTATGGCATCCAAATAAAGCTCCTCAGAATTCCAAAATCCAGACTTTCAATTGCACCCCATGCTAACTTAATAGCTGCCATTCATTAAGCGCTTTGTGCTTGGCTCTTAGATGCTTTACATATATCACTGCATTTAATATCATCTCATTTTAATCTCATAATAACTCTACAAAGTTAGGAAATTGAAACTCAGAGAAACAAGAAAGTGGGGAAGCTGAGGTTAAAACCCAGCTCCTTTCCATCTCAAAGCTTACACTTGTTCTGCCATGACACAATATCTCATATAGTTTAAGCTACCTTTGTTTTTCTTTAAATAAATTTATGAAGCTAATGGTGGAAATATTTCATGTGTAAAATCAGAGATTGTGGAGTAAAAAGGTTTGATAGTGTTATAATTATTTATCCAAAATGTAAAATTAGGTCTACTAAACTTGACAGTCTGTTTTGATTTTTCCCCCTCACTTTTAATTAAAAATGATGATGTTGAAAAAAATAACTGGAGAAAATTAGTATTTTCCTTACAATGAACTTAATATTTTAAATGTTTATTTTCAAAATAAGACTACCTGATGTTTTTATCTGGAATTTGTTGGAAAAAAATTGATGAAAATTCTCAAGGTTATTTTTATTTTATTTTTTAAAAAATCCATACATTGATTAAGAGAAAGTACCTTATATGAAGATATAAAAAATTTTAAAACATATCTGTACAATATTTCAAAATTAGATCTAGGTGAGTAAAACATCATATCAGCTCTTTAGAGACCCAAGGACTCTCAGAAAACCACTGGAAGAATTGATGTATCCACGGTGAGCAGTTCCTGAGACTTTCCTGCACTTACAGCTCTACAGAGCTGAGCATATACAGATTTTAATTTACTGATACAAAGTTAAAAAAATAGAGAGATCTTAAGTACAGACATTTTAGCATTTACTTCACCAAGGCAGTCTTTGTAGTAAATGAGAATAGATTCTCCACCCAAAATGTATTTTATTTATCTTCTGCCTAGTAAACTAAAACCAAATGAGGAATCTGAAGTAAATTTTGATTCAGAAGAAATGCAACATCAATTCCATTAAATACCACCTTCTACTCTGCTGTACACAAAGTAGGTATTCAATAAATATTTGTTGGATTCTTCATTGATTTAATTTAGGATAACTTTTACTAGTTTAACAATGAATCTAAAAGTTACAAATTGTTTCATTTCCCAGTGAATTGCATTTTATGAGAACCAACTGTTAGCACTAAATTTATTTTAAATTTTTATTTGTTTTCATTTCCCATGAACTTCTAAACAACAGCAAAATTGAATGAAAAACTCTGCTACTCACTGACTTACAACACTAAAAACAAATCTGTTATTTCAACTAGATTCACTCCATAATTTCATTACTTTCTAAAAAAATAAATTTAGTCAGCTTTTACTGAAAATACACAATGGCAATGGGTTGATGTTATAGTTAGTATAACCTTTAATACAAGTTATTCTAATTTTGGCTCTTAATATAAAATAATTTTATGTTTGAGAATCTTGTTGCATCCTAATTAGAAACATCATGCTACTATATATCTAGAAGCTATATCTTCAGTATTTATCACTGCATTAATTCATAAGAGTTTTCCCCTGAATATTATGAAGAGAGACAGTGCATATTGTCTTTCAGAAAGATGCTTCTGGAATTTCTCAATGGCTATTTCAGGAAAGAAGAAAGCTTCATTTCATGCTTTAAATTTTTTTAAAATTTTACTTTATTATGTTATGTTAGCCACCATACATTACATCATTAGTTTTTGGTTTTTTTTTAAGGTTTGGTGGAATTTTAATTCAGATGTATGATTTTTTTATTATGTTATGTTAATCACCATACATTACATCGTTAGTTTTTGATGTAGTGTGCCATGATTCATTGTTTGCATATAACACCCAGTGCTCCACGCAGAACGTGCCCTCTTTAATACCCATCACCAGGCTAACCCATCCCCCCATCCCCTCCCCTCTAGAACCCTCAGTTTGTTTCTCAGAGTCCATAGTCTCTCATGGTCATGCTTTAAATTTTATAAACTAGACTTCTATAACATTCTTCTTATTAAAAGTTTGAAGAATGTAAAGTGTTTTTCTCCTGAGGAAAGAGCACATGTGAAAATGACTTAATAGTGATTTAAAATTAAATTGAAGAAATAATATTGAGGCCAGGGTACCCTCGCTTTCAAATCTGGTGGGGGAAAACGGGAAAACTATACTAAAAGAACTACAAGGGCTAGCATTTTAAAACTTGATGCATGCTAAACACAATAGCTATTTATAAGAAGTTAACTTGCGGCATTTATTTCACATCTAGTACTAGAACTATGTTAGGCAGGAAAATAAGACTGTTTTGATTCTTCAGGGCAATATTTAAAGAAAGGAACCACAGGAAGAAATGGATTCTATTGGAAGAACTTCTTGCCTTTTCTGTCCTGGTAACAGGCTAACTGTAAACAGATTGGCAAGACTGAATCCATTGTTTCCTAAGGGTCGATTGTGTTTTTGTCTGTGTTTATTGATAAAACCTTTGCCAAATCTGCTAGATCTGCTACAATTGTACCCAGCTTACAGGTTAAGGGAGGCTTTGGGTCACATCATCAGCTCTCTGGAGTTGTCCTGCCCTGTAGACATTGCAACAATCCAGGCTGGACAGTATGGATTAGATGCTTTTATACATACACACAGGCATACAAGCCCACACATACACTTCCTGAATTTACTGGGGAACTGTTTAAAGAAACTGAACAAGTCCTTGAAAAGGATGAAAAGGGACCTCATAATTTACTCCCTGGAAGTCTGTCAGAGGGCATAAATCAATGACACTCATTCCAATGTAATGTCTTTCTTGCATTGAACCCCTCAAAACCATTACTGTCTCCAATCAAAAACAAGGAAATGACTAGATCAAAACAGCCAGGGCTGGGGACATCTATCTTAGTCATTAGTGCACAAGAAGGTGATGCTGTATAAGATCAGATAGCTGTGTGCTCAGAAATCTGAAAATCAATTTCCTCGGATTCATGAAATAGAAACTTGATAAACATCTATTGTGGTTCTTGTACTCAGTATTTATCCTGCGTTCAAAATCTTGGAGAAAGAATTTCTCCATCTCCTACTCTTTTTTTTAATTTAATTTTATTTTATTATGTTATGTTAGTCACCATACATTACATCATTAGTTTTTGATGTAGTGATCCATGTTTCATTGTTTGCATATAACCCCCAGTGCTCCATGCAGTGCGTGCCCTCCTCAATACCCATCACCAGGCTAACCCATCCCCCACCCCCTCCCCTCTAGAACCCTCAGTTTGTTTCTCAGAGTCCACAGTCTCTCATGGTTCGCTTCTCCCTCTAATTCCCCACCCCCTCATTTTTCCCTTCCTTCTCCTAATGTCCTCCATGCCATTCCTTATGTTCCACAAATCAGTGAAACCATATGATAACTGACTTTCTCTGCTTGACTTATTTCACTTAGCATAATCTCCTCCAGTCCCATCCATGTTTCTCCATCCCCTACTCTTAATAATTCCTGGCCCCTCTTCTGTGCAACCCTCCAACCTACCCGCCAATACCCTTCCCCCCACCCTCCCATGTTTCCAAATCTCTGCCATTTCCCACCTTACTATATTTTTGCTGATGAGGATAAATTTGACCTGGACAATTTAAATTAGAATTTCTTTAGGGAGATTACAAATCTTGTGACAGTACTACTCTTTTTACTACTGCTTCACGAAGTCATTTTTTTCACTGCTTATTTTAGAAACTGAGAGTAGTTTAATTCAGAATTCTTTAGTGAAGGCCAGTCTGTTCTTCAAAAAAAACTCCTCTTAGAGTTGAGTACTTTATTGTTTAGTCCTATGCTACCCCTGGAATAGTTTTTGTAGGCAATGAAAGAATCTCAACATACTGAAATGTGTCCTTCTTGGCCATGCCAGTCTGCCTTCTCTTTTATAATGAAACCTTAGTTAATTCCTTTGGACTGGTAGGTCAATGTTCAGGCTTTGGTGGGGATTCTTTGTTTTGTCTTGGAGGGTACTGGTTGCTATTTAGCAAGTCCCTGTTGCTACTTCTATCTTGAGAGTAGTAGAGAAACCTGACAAAATTTTTGATTTTGTCCCTAGAGTTTGAATTAGGCATTTTAATATGGAAAAAAAATTAGACCGAAGAGATCGTGAACTTACCTACCCCTCATTAGCTAATTAGACAACTTTGACAATAGAATCAAGTTTCTTGAGTGATTAGCAACTTTAAAAGAAATTGTGTCTTAGGGCCTGAAAGAGTTAAGCATCCATAGATGCCCAATTTACTCCCTAGGAGTAGTTTAGGCCCTGAGAGCATTTTGACTCATAGTTTTTAAGTTTCTACCTGAAGGAGCAATTCACATAGAGGCAAACAGAACAGAGCCCTCATTATAGTAGAAACATGCATTGTGAGCCCCTTTATGTCTTGCAGAGACCATGCAAAAGAGAGAGCAGTTCTAAATTATACTTTTCACAATGCTTCCCAAAGAGAACATGGCAAATGAATTCAATTCTTTTAAAGCAAATTGAATATCTACAGGAAAATAAATCCAGACAACCAACCTAGTTTTGTGTGTTCCTTTCCCATAATTTCACTACATTCCCATTATTTGAATTGAGTTAGATCAAATTTAAGATAAAATACCTTAACACATATTTGTTGAATGAGCTTTTTAAAAAGAGGGAGAGAGAGACTTGTTTTAGGATGGAGAGACAGCTTTCCTATAATTGAATATCACTTGCTTTCATAATGTTTCACTGTCTAACAATGGTGGTTTATGTTATTAAAATAAAGCTAAGAAAATATATGTCACGAGAGAGACCCCACAGAACCTAAGAGATTATCAGATGTCCACATGTAAAAACACAGAATAGACTGAGGATAAAGTTCTCTTTTCTTACATGTATCAAGATTGCTGATAATAATTGAAATTCTAGGGAAATATGTATTTTTCAAATAATGGGTTTGGCACAATACACACACACACACACACACACACACATGTGACATATACATAAACACAGACTAACTGGATAACCAGTCAAGATAGACTCAGGTGAGTTTTATCAATGAGAGGACAGGAACTATTGCCCTTTGGAACAGATTGTTTCAGGGGAAAAATTACTGTGTAGACTAGGGTGGCTCAAATATCTAACCAAAGGTTATGAATGAATTCTATAGGGAATTTTCTGGAACCAAAGTGTTCCATTCATCCCGTTTTTGGAGTCAGCATTTTTACTTCACTGGAGTTTTTTGTTTAGTTTTTAGTTTGTCCTCTCTATTACGTCAATATGCATAAAACCTTCTTAAGAAGTAGTAAAATAGTATTTATTTATTTACTGAAGCAAAACACATTTATTGAGAATTTACTAAGCACCAGGTACTGTCCTGGGTATGTAGAGAAAACACAGGTAAATACAACACAGCTCCTACCCTGAGAATCTCACCTTCCAGCAGGGTTACAAGCTACAATGAACTAAGGACTGAGGTAAGAGTGCTAGGAAGGCTCATGTGCAGATGGTCACAGGAGACAGAGTAAGAACGACTGATTTTGCTCCCTCTCAGGGGATAGACAGAAGGGGGCTTCTGCTGGGGTGGGAGGGTGGGAGTGGTGGTATTTGAACAACTTCGAAGGACTAAAGTTGGTATCTGGGAAATGTTCATGTTTGAATAATAGCCAAAGAACAGAGTTAGAAGGGGCTTGATTTAGTACAAAAGCAGGATCCAAAAATGGCTGTCATGGGAGCAAACACAGAGCCCAGAGAGAGGGAGATAAGAGGGGTAAGGGCAGTCAGATTAGAAATTTTTGTTGGACATGCCTGGGTGCTCCACTGACTATCATTATACATAGGATTTGGTATAGTACTTCCCACCTCTGCAGACCCCCATAAAAGTAAATGGAGGTGTTCTTTATAGATCTTGGATACCAGCCCTTTGTCTGTAATGTCATTAGCAAATATCTTCTCCCATTCTGTGGGTTGCCTCCTTGTTTTGTTGACTAGCAGAAGACATGAACAGACACTTCTCTAAAGAAGACATGAATGGTAGCAGACACATGAAAAAATGTTCAACATCATTAGCCATCGGGGAAATTCAAATCAAACCACATTGAGATACCACCTCACACCAGTCAGAATGGCCAAAATTCACAAGGCAGGAAACAACAAATGTTGGAGAGGATGTGGAGGAAAGGGAACCCTCTTATACACTGTTGGTGGGAATGCAAGTTGGTACAGCCACTTTGTAAAACAGTATGGAGGCTCCTCAAAAAGTTAAAAATAGAGCTACCCTATGACCCAACAATCGCACTACTGGGTATTTACCCCAAAGATACAGATGTAGTGAAAAGAAGGGCCACATGCACCCCAATATTCACAGCAGCAATGTCCACAATAGCCAAACTGTAGAAGGAGCCGAGATGCCCTTCAACAGATGAATGGATAAAGGAGATGTGGTCCATATATACAATGGAATATTACTCAGCCATCAGAAAGGATGAATACCCATCATTTGCATCGACATGGGTGGAACTGGAAGGGATTATGCTAAGTGAAATAAGTCAAGCAGAGAAAGTCAATTATTGTATGGTTTCACTTATTTGTGGAACATAAGGAATATCATGGAGGACATTAGGAGAAGGAAGGGAAAAATAAACGGGGGGAATCGGAGGGGGAGATAAACCATGAGAGGCTATGGACTCTGAGAAAGAGACTGAGGGTTTCAGAGAGGAGGGGGGTGGGGGGGTGAGCCTGGTGATGGGTATTAAAGAGGGCATATACTGAATGGAGCACTGGGTGTTAAACGCAAACAATGAATCATGGAACACTACATCAGAAACTAATGATGTAATGTATGGTGATTAACATAACATAATAAAATTTAAAAATATATATATGGGATAGAGAAGAGGTGACTTACATCCAAAGCAGTATCAAGTTGCCACTGCCCCAAGGAGGTAGATGAATCCAAGGTAGAAAGACTAAAATAAAAGTGGTGCAGACTGAAAAAAACAAAACAAAACAAAACAAAAAACTAATGAAGTACTGTATGGTGACTAACATAACATAATAATTTTTAAAAAAGTAGATGGAGGTGTCTGGCAAGTCCTAGGACAAGTGAGAGAAAAGTAATCCAGGCAGAGGGAACAGCCTATGCAAAGGCTAAAATGCAGTATAATTGGGAAATGGCAAGTAGTTGTGGCTTGAATTTGGAGCATGGGCCTGAGGTGCAGTACCATAGCCCTACCCATTAGAAGAGCTGCCTATGACACGATTGCCTTCTCTGCATGGCAGGAGCTCCAAGGGGCCAGTGGGAGACCCAAGGCCCTAATACAGTCTGCACTTTCCAAAAAGAGTCACTCTCTTATTGATGAAACTGTTTCAATGAGAACTTCATTGGCTTTTAAGCTTCCCAAGCTAATACTTCACAGGGTGTCAAAGACATGTGCCAAAAACAGGCACCTAAAACTGGAGGGAACCGTAGTTGGCATGTCATGTTGATTTAAAATTATGCAATCTGTAAAAATTCTACAGGGCAACTTAGAAAATAGGTGATATATAGGTGACTAGGAGTTATTAAGGTGCACTTACGAGAGGGTCCCTTGGTAGTGGAAATAATGCAAGCGCAGTGTTGTAAGTTGAATTGCACATGGAATTTCATAGGATATTTGAGTCAAATGTCTATATAATTTAGTATTCATCAATCTTTTAAAGGACAATGTGAGAAAGAACATGATTATATGCTGATAGGTGTCAGAGTGGCATCAAATGGTGTGAGAATTCAATTTTTTGTAAGAGAAATGAGAATTACTGATCCCTTACACATAACAGGAATCTAGTCCCTGCCCTGCCTCTGATGGGCCGTGTGACCTCAAGAAAGTTATTTAACCACTTTGAGTCTCTGTTCTTATTTTTAAACTGGAAATGATACTGCCTGTGAACTTAATTGATTACAATAAAAATTAAAAGATGCTACACAGATAAAAGTATATGGTAAACTGTAAGATACATGTTAAAGATAAGGTATTATCATAATAATTAATATGATAACTTTAAAAATTCCAAGATGGAGTTTACTTGAACATGAATAATACATCCTATGAACTGGGGATTAGAGTAAAACAAAAATGCAGGGTGATGGTGGGGTAGGGATAGTAAAAAGTAAAAAGAAGCTCATTCTTTAAACCAGTAATCCAAGGACTGAATGCTACTCCAAGATAATGTTCTCCTGTAAAAGAATGAGTCATCTAATTCATGAGTAGGTAAGTCTTGTAAAGGGAAAGCAGATCTAGTCTCACGCAGTTATTAGATCAGCAGGCCTGTTGTGAAAACAAAGACCCATAGGTGTGACTTTTGTGTAGGTCTCTTGTTTGTTAGCTGATGCACAAATGTGGAAGTGACAGGCTGGGGAGGCTTTAATAAATGACACCTTAGAGCAAACACATACCCAGAACTTTTCACTGCCAAATAGTGCATGACTGGACAAATGTAAATATCTAGACCCAGAGGAGCCCTCCCTAGTTGTCTAAAGATGCTCAATGCAAACATCATAAGGAGCCCAGGGACCATTAAGCTTCCACTTTCTTTCAAATTTATGAGTGTGTAGCCTTACAGCTTAGATTTCAGCAGAGCATCAGCAGTATCTTGTAAATGGGGAATGTCATTTAAAAAATTTACATACAGTGGTATTCACTTCTTCTGGTATATAGTTCTATGAGATTTAAAAAAATACAAAGATGTAGCCACCACTGCAAATAGAAAACAAACCAATGCTAAAACCCTTTGTAGTCAGACTTTTCTCCTATCCCTAACCCCTGGCAATCACCGATCTGGCCTCTGTTCCTATATATAGTGTTGCCTTTTCCAGAATTTCCTATAAATGGAATTAATCAGTATGCTTTTTATTTGTTTGTTTGTTTGTTGCTGGTTTTGGTTTTGATCTACGACAAGTTATTATAAAAGTCCATGTTGACCAGGCCATCAAAAGAAAGCTAAGCTCAGATACAATTGGAGACAGAATTAGTTTTAATGAACCTTGTGTTTTTTCTTCACTCTTGCTACAAGAGATTGACAGGATTATGTTTTCATAAATGCTTTTTTTGCATTAGGCCTTTCTTTTCAAGGACGTCAATAGTTTTCTATCACCTATGGACCTTAACTTTATTCCATAACCATTTAATAACAACTTATTTTTTTCTCTTAGTTTTTTTAATGATTTTATTTATTTAATTTACACAGAGAGAGAGAGACAGTGAGAGAGGTAACACAAGCAGGGGGAGTGCAAGAGGGAGAAGCAGGCTTCCCGTGGAGCAGGGAGACTGCGGGGCTCTATCCCAGGACTCTGGGATCATGACCTGAGCTAAAGGCAGTCGCTTAACCAACTGAGCCACCCAGGCGCCCCTGTTTTTTCAAGTTTTTATTTAAATTCCTGTTAGTTAGCATATAGTGTAATATTAGTTTCAGATATACGATATAGTGATTCAACACTTATTTTTAAATCATAATGTTGTGCACAATGCTGGTGATTTGGGAAGTAAAGGGCCTTGTCTCTGCTATGGAGAAGCAAGAAGTTCTCTGTCAGCTGTTCCCTGGTGCCAGATGTCTACTATGGAATTCTCAATTCTCCTTAAACAGCACCTGACTTATTTTCACCTTTATTTATTTAACATTTGATCATGTGCTATGTGTCAGTCACCACTCTTAACACTGGGAATTAAAACAGTGAACAAAAGAAAAATTCGTGTTCTGATACGGTCCAGCTGGTGGAGACAAATAATAAACTATAAATGTAATAAATAAGTAAGTTGCATGTTAGAAAGTGAAGAATGTTATGGATAAAAGGAAAGGTAAAGTGAAATAAGGAAGTGCTAGAGGACAGTAGAGTCACTATTTAAATGATTTATTTCTAGAAAGGTGACATTTGCTTGATAGAGATGAGAAGATGAGTCATGTTATCTAAAGAAAGAGCATTTCAGGAAGATTTTCATTCTGAGGGAAATGGGAACCATTGCAGGGTTTTGAAAACAGGCATTGCTTGACCTGACTTTCATGTTAGAGGGAACTTTCTGGCAAGTATTTTGAGAATAGATTGTAGGGGGCAATGGAGATATAGGGAATCGATTGTAGTAATCCAAGAGACGGATAATGGTGATAAAGACCATGGTATTAACAGCAGTGGTCAGAAAAGTTGGATTCTATATATATTGTTAAGGTAGATCCAACATGATTCTCTAAGAATTTGAATGTGGATTATGATTGAAAGAAAAAAAAGCATATTCAAAAGTGACTCCATTTATTTTTGCCTGAGGAATAGATAGTTTGAAATTCTCATTAAATGAGTTATGGGAGGGCATGACTATAACAGATTTGGAGAGAGAAATTCAGCATATGTTGAATGTAAGATAGATATTAGATATCCATGAAGATTTGGGTTATATCTGAAATTTGGAAGAGAAGTATGAACTAGAGATAGAAATATGAGAGTTGTTGGCATAGAGATGGTATTTAAAGCCATGACTAGAACACATAGGAAAGATACCAGATCATCTTCCTATTTTGGCTTCTATAGCTAAACTGAACTAGAAACCTGAAACAAAATGGGAAAGTCTCATTCTCTTAGATATTAAACATTTCCTGCAGTTTGCCCTACTTTTTTCACAGTAGTGGCTCTCCCTCCCTCCTTCCTTTCTTCTTTCCTTCCACTGTGCTTTCTTTTTTTTTCCTTGTTGTACTTTCTTTTTTATTTTTTAATTTAAAATCAATTAATTAACATATAGTATATTATTAGTTTCAGAGGTAGTGTTTAGTGATTCATCAATTGCATATAACACCCAGTGCTCATTACTTCAAGTGCCCTCCTAATGTCCATCACCTAGGTAACCCTATCCCTCCACCCACCTCCTCTCCAGCAACCCTCAGTTTGTTTCCTATAGTTAAAAGTCTTTTATGGTTTGTCTCCTCTGATTTAGTCTTATTTTATGTTTCCTTCCCTTCTGTTATGTTCATCTGTTTTGTTTCTTAAATTCCACATATGAGTGAAATAATCTGATATTTGTCTTCCTCTGACTTATTTCGCTTAGCATAATATCCTCTAGTTCCATCCACATCATTGAAAATGGCAAGATTTCATTCTTTTTGATGGTTGAGTAATATTCCATATAATATATATACCACCTTTTCTTTATCCATTCATCTGTCAATGGACATCTGGCCTTTTTCCATATTCTGGCTACTGTGGATGTTGCTGCTATAAACATTGGGGTGCAGGTGCCCCTTCCAATCATTATGTTTGTATTCTTTGGATAAATACCTAGTAGTGTCTTAGGGTAGCTCTATTTTCAACTTTTTGAGGAACCTCCATATTGTTTTCCAGAGTAGCTGTACCAATTTGCATTCCCACCAACAGTGTAAGAGGGTTCCTTTTTATCCACATCCTTGCCAACAGCCGTTGTTTCCTGAGTTGTTAATTTTAGCCATTCTGACTGTTGTATGGTGGTGTCTCATTGTGGTTTTGATTTGTGTTTCCCTGACGCCAAGTGATGTGGGAACATTTTTTCATGTGTCTGTTGGCCATTTTTATGTCTTCTTTGGAGAAATGTCTGTTCATGTCTTCTGCCCATTTCTTGACTGGATTTTTTGGTTTTGGGGTGTTAAGTTTGATGAGTTCTTTATAGATTTTGGATACTAGCCCTTTATCTTGTAAGATGTTTGCAAATATCTTCTCCCATTCTGTAGGTTGTCCTTTAGTTTTCCTTTGCTGTGCAAAAGCTTTTTATCTTGATGAAGTCCCAAAAGTTCATTTTTGCTTTTGTTTCCCTTGCCTTTGAAGATGTGTCCAGCAAGAAGTTGCTGTGACTAAAGTCAAAGAGGTTGCTGCCTGTATTCTCCTCTAGGATTTTGATGGATTCTGGTCTCACATTTTGGTCTTTCATCCATTTTGAGTTTATCTTTGTGTATGGTGTAAGAAAATGGTCCAGTTTCATTCTTCTGCATGTGGTTGTCCAATTTTCCCAGCACCATTTATGGAAGAAACTGTCCTTTTTCCATTGGATATTCTTCCCTGCTTTGTTGAAGATTATTTGACCATAGAATTGAGGGTCCATTTCTGGGTTTTCTATTCTGTTCCATTGATCTCTGTGTCCGTTTTTGTGCCAGTACCACACTGTCTTGATGAATATAGCTTTGTAATGCAGCTAGAAGTCTGGAATTGTGATGCCACCAGCTTTGGTTTTCTTTTTCAACATGCCTCTTGCTATTTGGGGTCTTTTCTGGTTCCATACAAATTTTAGGATTGTTTGTTCCAGCTCTGTGAAAACTACTGATGGTGTCTTAATAAAAAAAAAAAAAAAGGACAAGAACCATACAATCTTCTCAATAAATACAAAAAAAAAGCTTTTTATAAAATACAGCATCCTTTCTTGATAAAAACTCCACTGTGCTTTCTTATCCATCAGCACCAACTTCCTCCATTCAAAGAAGAGGAGGAAGATAGAAACCCTTCAACCTTTGTGTAATGAAAACTATGAATTTCTTTGGACAAGCTAATTCTAAAATAGCCAAATGTACTCTTCATTTTTCTCACAATGCTGCATACCTATTTTGCATGTTTCTGGCTCTAATAACAGTTTAATACAAAATTTAGGAACTTTCCAAGGGAAGAACACTTTGTACTGTTTTCTGTTGACAGTGTATCTTGCTATCATCACTCTACTTTCCATTGATCTCAAGATAAGAACTGCATATTAGCAAAGCTGGGAAACAGGGATTTAGAGTTTGATGCAGCCTTCTAAAAGGCCAATAAAATATAATCTAAGAGAATGTTACTTTCAGAAGTTATGTACATACTAGATACCAAATAAAAATACTTTCTGATTTGTTATGAAGGAATCTGTGGCCTTAAAGAAATGGATTTCCTAGAACCAACAGGATAGGAATTAGAACGGCATATAAGTGATTAATGACAATAAAATCAAGACTCAAAGAGAATCTTTGTTTCTGTTCCTTGCACTGCAAAGGAAAAGTTTGTGTCTTTAAGACTTTGTGTCTAGTACATAGTAAGTGCTCCATGAACATTTCTTCAATGAATCTATAGCAGTGAATGTTTATAATATTCTCTGTGTGGCTTTCTGAGAGGCAGTATTTCTTCAACTCTACTACCAGAGATTTAAAAGTACTTTGCGGTTTGGCATGGAAAGAAACTGAATGTCACCTCTGCAATTTGTGCAGCAGAAATGAAGGATATAACTAGTACAGAGACTTAGGCAGAGCAATGTGGAAGTGACTCAGGAGCTCAAAGTTCATCATAAATCCTCTACTTGACTAATTAATCACCGCATCATACAGGGATTTATATGGCCCTTTCCCTTTAGGGTTAAGTAGAATTGAGATTGAGTGTTTATCAAATTCATAGTCATCAGATACTTTTACAGTTAATGCGTATGTGTGCATAGGATTGGCGGAGGGAGTCCGTGCATTTCCTTGGATGTCCTTGGTTTGTTGATAATGTTTCAAAACCAGCTCAGTGCAAAACAAAGCACCTAAGAGGCTTAGAGTCAAGGCATCCTCTACACTAGCTCTTAAATTTTGTATTTAGTCTCATAGCAAGAATTGAGCCTGACAGTGATGCTGTGGAGCAATGCCTATATCGTGCTGAATTCATTACTATCTCCACACCCTGAAGGGTAAAGGATTGGGGTGGGTGCCCAAGAAATGGCAGGCTTGACAGGACTGTCTTCTGATATGAGGTATAATCATATTGGTCTGTCTCTACTGATATTGCTCTGTAGACAGATATTCCACTTTTAGAATATTCTGTAACAGAAACTGTATGTCACAGGTTATTACATGATGTTGCTCTGTTATGGCATGGTATGTTGAAATGTACTAAATTTCTTGAGAGTGAGAGTTGAGGGCCGGTGTGTATGATGCATTTCACCACTAAGTGTCTAAAATAGCACCCACTCTATTTCTCCCTATCCCTTTGTCTTGATCACTTTCTCATATTATATATTTATTGTTTGTTGTTCCTCCCTCATACCAGAGTGTAAGGTTCACAAGGGCAGGGAGTATGTCTGCCTGATCACCATTGTTCTTTGGTATCTAGAACAGTGTCTGGCATATGATAAACACTTAAAACATTTGTTGAATTAATAAATGATATACTGTGTGATAGTCCTAAGTCTGAGCATGGGTCTCTTTGCTTTAATGTCTTTTCTATGCACTGCTTCAAATGATTTATCTGGTTACTCTGATCTAGAGTCAACCACTGGAATTCAGTGATGCAGTTTGGTTGAATCAGTAGCCTTCTCTTCTTTCCAGTATGTCTTCCAGCCAAACAACTTCATAAATAGCTCATTTTCCTTGTCTCTAGTGACCTCAGGTTGGCCAAAAGCAATAGCTCCTGTGCTTAGCTACTTATCACATCAAACAGTGAATTATCATTGTGTCTTGCTTTCACCCTTACACTTGGCTAAGGACCCATCTCTTGTTTTTAATTTATCCTTTCACATTGGTCCTCTTGGCAGTCTTTTCTGTATTCAGGGTTTTTAACAACTACTTAAACATTAATGGAAATCAGAGTAGCATGATGAGTAAGAACTTGGAGTTCAGGCAAACCGGGGTTCAAATGCTGGTGTCGACACTTGCCAGTTTGTGCCCTTTGGCAAGTAACTTAATCTCCCTACCATTCAGTTCCCTACCTATAAAAAATGAGTCAATGATAATATCTATCTCAATAGTGTCATAAACATTCAATAACAATTACCTATTAATATTACTAATAATTCTAGACATACGTCCTTAGACTTAACCATTTCCTGCCTCCCCAGACTTATCTCTCACAGGCTCCACTGGCTTTAAAGTTAAGAATCATCTGGTAAAAGCTGAGCTGCATAGTCCTCCCCCTCACCCCACATCTTCCACCATGCCCTCAAATCTAGGGGTTGCCTGCCTGTAGAGTGCATGGTACAGCAACATTTAAAAAGACATTTTTTTTGAAAGGGAAAAAGTAGTTTATATCATAAGAATGCTAATTTTTCTTTAACATGTAATGACATGTTAAAAATACCAATTTCTACTATCAGCATGATTTAACTAAAATATATTTTAACTCCCCCCCGCAAAATTAGAAAGGATAAAATCTTGGAATGCAGAACAAACAGATCTTCTCTGAAAAGAATATCTAGCAACTGTATCTGTACTATGTCATTTAGGAGCCCGTATCTTCATCCATTACACTGACTTCGTTTTATTTTTCTGATTTCCCTAGATACCTGTGAAAATTTAGTAGAGACAAGCACTGGTCCAGTTTGTCATTGAAAACACTTCTCTACCATGCCTAAGTGATCTCAACCTTATCTCTTTAGAATCTTCCAGGGAAGTTTCTATAGCCTCCTTTGAACACTCTATAATGGTTATTCCTGCTCTCTGTCAGAAATTTTAATCTCATGTGAAACCTTACGACCCATACGTAGTAGCTTATAAATTTTCTTAGTTCACTTTAGTATCTCCTCATTGTTGATCAGATAATACATACATACCTATGTCCTAGACACTTTGTTTGTATAATCCACAGAGAGTTGGGATATATAGGCTATCTCGGATATTCCAGATAAAATTTGTTCACAAACTAGATTTTTTTTCTTTCACACAGAATTTGTCTTTGCTCCCACCAGCTAGCTTCACCCATAATGCCCTCACCCCAGAACATCCTGAAGAGATAAAGAATAATGAGATAAAAAGTTAAATAATACAAGAGGTAATAACTGTTCAAATAACAATATAAGGAAAATCACAAGACAGTATATGATTAATTGCCAAATTAATGGCACTGAAAAATCTATGCTTTAGTAGCCCTAAATTAGTGAACACTCATTGGTGCTTTGAATGTCCATGCTAAGTTGTTCATAAAACAGCATGTTACTGCCTTCACTACATTTTTCAGATATCTCTATTTTCATTCCAATTTTCTGATTCTTTTTTAACTCCTGATCTAAGCAGGAGTCTTTCTAACCACCGTCTCCAGCATCTTTTCTTTTTCACTATCTTGAATCTTTCTAACTCCTTTGATCAAGCCTCTCCACTTCTTATGTACACTGGATACAATGATTTTCATCAAACACCACCTTATGATGGTTATATTCTCTCTAATTTTTCACAGACTCCCAATTATTGACTTACCTAGGGTCCTTTCCCAGCTGGTTTTGGGCTACCATAAGGACATTGTCTCTCTTATTCCTTGTCTAAACATTTCTCATCCACCAGTCAAAACCCACTTCCTTGCTTCTCCTCCTACCACATTTATTCTCTCATTCTGATGTCTAAACATGGTGATTTTCGGTTACCAGCCTTAAATGTCTTGTTTGTTTTTTGTTTGTTTTAAGAATTAAACTTTATTTTCTTTGAGATTTTATTTATTTTTTTGACAGAGAGAGACACAGTGAGAGAGGGAACACAAGCAGGGGGATTGAGAAAGGAAGAAGCAGGCTTCCTGCAGAGCAGGGAGCCTGATGTGGGACTCGATCCCAGGACCCTGGGATCATGACCTGAGCTGAAGGCAGATGCTTAACGACTGAGCCACCCAGGCGCCCCAAGAATTAAACTTTAATTCTTAGCACTGGCTTGAGTCAGAAGACCAAAGCTTAAGTCCTAAAGAGCCCCATACTGGCTAACTTTGAACAAGTCATTGGTTCAGTGATAACCACAGAATAAAACGGTGATTCTAAAAATATGTACTTTACAAAATGAAGGGAGGCGGAAATCGGAAGGAGAGATGAACCATGAGAGACTATGGACTCTGAGAAACAAACTGAGGTTTTGGGGGGGGGAGGGGATAGTTTAGCCCAGTGATGGGTATTAAGGAGGGCATGTACCGCATGGAACACTGGGGGTTGTACAAAAACAATGAATCGTGGATCACTGCATTGAAAAGTGGTGATGTATTGTATGGTGACTAACATAACAAAATAAAATTAAAAAAATAAAATAAAAAATTTTGTTACCTGATGAAATAACAATTTGGCAACCCTATGAAGTAGGCTTTGTCCCTAACAATAACAGCAAAACATATATTTTGAAATGTTGTTGACCCGTGCAAGCCACACCTCTGACAATTCCTGGTTTGTGGGCATGCTGGTAGATGTGGGCAGGAAGACACTGTAGCTTAGCTTTTATCAAATGATGTTTAACATTAAATCCAGAAGGGCCTGTGAAAGATGGGTCTGGAGAATCAGCAAGTAGTTAAGCCTAGAGAGACATGTCTAGATACAAATTACTAATTATAATAATAGGTAAGTTATTAGTGTAACCGAATTGATACATCAATAAATGAGATAATGTATGTGACTGTACTTTGTAACCTCTGAGCTTGATATAAATAAGCCAATAATAATACCATCCTGTAGCTGATTACATCCTACTCTTTTGATTGAGTGCCTGATGCTTTTGGACAAGCAATGGAAGATGACTACGGAATCTGGGTCTGGGTCATGGCCTGATGCTGACCCATTGGAGGGCTTCTCCTCTCTGGGATTTTATATTAGTATCTGAAAAAGTAGGGGCCCTTTTTCCTGGCTTCAAAAATTTAATGATATCTACTATGAACATTTATATACCAACAAATGGACAATGTAGAAGCAATGGATAAATTCCTAGAAGCATACAACCTACCAAGACTGAGTCATGAAGAAATAGAAAATCTGAACAGACCAATTACTAATTAGGAGATTTAATCAGTAATCAAAACCTCCCAATGAATATAAGTCCAGGACTGATGTCTTCATTGGTGGATTCTACCAAACATTTAAGGAAGAATTTATGCCAATCCCTCTCAAACTCTTCCAAAAAATAAGAGAAGGGAATACTTCCAAACTCATTTTATAAGGCCAATATTATGATGCCAAAATTGGACAAGGACACTACAAGAAAAGAAAGTTACAAGTCAGTGTCCCTGATGAACATCAGTGCAGCAATCGTTAACAAAATATTAGCGAACCAAATTCAGCAATACATTAAGAGGGTCATATACCATGATCAAGTGGGATTTACTTCAGGGATGCTAAGGATGGTTTAACATCTGAAAAACAATAAGTGTGACATATCACATTAAAATTAAGGATAAAAATTATATGATTATCTCAATAATAGATACAGGAAAAACATGTGACAAAACTCAACACCCACTTATGATAAAAACTCAAAGAAATGTATGTAGAGGATATGTACCTCAACATAATAAAGGTCACATATTACAGGTCCACAGCTAACATCATATTCAGTGGTGAAAAGCTCAATGGTAAAAAGATCAGGAACAAGACAAAGATACCCACTCTCACCACTTTTATTCCACATAGTATTAGAAGTCTTAGCAAGAACAATTAGGCAAGAAAAAAGAGACACAAATCATCCAAATTGGAAAAGAAGAGTAAAACTGTCTCTATTTGCAAATGACATGATATTATATGTAGAAACCTCTAAAGACTTCACCAAAAAACAGGTAGAACTAATAAATGAATTCAGTAAATTTTGTGAAAACACTAAATTAATGTACAAAATCTATTGCGTTTCTACAAACTAATAATGAACTATCAGAAAGAGAAATTAAGAAAATAGTCCTGCTTACAATTGCATCAAAAGAATAAAATACCTAGGAATAAATTTAACCAAAGAGGTGAAAGAACTCTACACTGAAAGCTATACAATATTGATGAATGAAATTGAAGAAGACATGAATAAATGGAAAGATACTCCATGCTTATGGATTGGGAGAATTTATATTGTTAAAATGTTAATGTTACTCAAAGCAATTTACAGCTTCAGTGCAATCTCTATGAAAATTCCATTGGCATTTTTCATAGGACTACAGCAAAGAATCCTAAAATCTGTGGAGGCATCGCACTAATTTTAAACTGTTACAAAGCTAAAATAATCAAAACAGTATGATGGCATAAAAATAGACACAGTGACTAATGGAACATAGAGAGCCCAGAAACGAATTCATGCATATATGGTCAATTGATGTACAATAAAGGAGCCAAGAAGAGACAATGAGGAAGGGAGAGTCTGTTCAATAAATGGTGCTAAGAAAACTGGACCCCTATCTTACACCATAAATAAAAATCAACTCAAAATAGATTCAAAATTTGAAACAGAAGCCTTAAAACTATAAAACTCCTAGCAGAAAGCATAGGGGATAATCTCCTTCACGTTGCTCTTGGCAATGATTTTTTGGATTTGACACCAAAGGCAATGACACAAAAGCAAAAATGAACAAGTAGGGCTATATCAAATTGAAAAGCTTCTATACAACATAGGAAGCCATCAATAAAATGGAAAGCAAACTACTAATTGGGAGAAAGTATTTGTGAATCATGTATCTGATAAGGGGTTAGTATCTAAAATATATAAAGAACTTATAACTCAATAACAAAAAACAAACCAAAAAACCCCCACTAAACATCACTAATCATCAGGGAAATGCAAATCAAAACCACAATGAAGTTATCACCTCACACCTATTAGAATGGCTATTGTCAGAAAGACAAGAAATAACAAGTGTTAGGAGAAAAGAGAACTCTTGTGGACTGTTGGTGGGAATATAAATTGGGGCAGCCATTATGGAAAACAGTATGAAGGTTTTTCAAAAAATTAAAAAAGAACTACCAAATGATCCAGCAAAACCCACTTCTGGGTATATATCCAAAGGAAATGAAAATAGGGTTTTAGAGACATGTGTACTCCCATGTTCATTGCAGCATTATTCACAATAGCTAGGATATAGAAACAACCTAAGTGTCCTTCAACAGTTGAATAGATTTTGAAAAAAGGTGTGGTATATATATACATATACAATGAAGTAATATTTAATCATGAGAAGGAAATCCTGCCATTTGTGACAACATGGATTGAGTTTGAGGACATTATGTTAAATGAAATTAGCCAGACAAAGACAAATACTGCATGGTATCATTTATATGTGGAATCTAACAAACAAAGAAACAACAACAACAAGAAAAAAAAACCCAAAACAAAGTCAAAGTAAAATTCAGCAACAGAGAGTAGAAAAGTGATTGCTAGGGGCTGGAGTTAGGGGAAATTAGGAAGAGGTTGTTAATGGGTACAAACTTTTAGCTGCAAGTTGAAGGTCTGAGTATCTAATATAAAACATGGTGATTATAGCTGATAACACTATTGTATAATTGAAGTTTGCTAAGAGAGAAGAACTTAAATGTTCTTACACATGCACAAAAAAGATAACTCTGTGAAGTGATGGATGTGTTAATTAACTAGGTGGGAGAAATCCTTTCATCATGCATACACATATCAAATGACCATGATGTACATTTTAAATACCTTATAATTTTATATGTCAATTATACCTTAATAAAGGTGAAATTTTTAAAAACCTAATGATATGAATGGCAATTAATTTTTATTTTTTAGTCCATTGTCTTTAATGAAAACCTATTAAATATTTGCAGCTCTTCCTCTGTTAAAATTCCTAATCTGGCATCACTTTCATTTACCTCAATAATTTATTTAACCATTATCCATGATAATTTTTTTGCCAGTGAAATGATAAATAATATAAATATGCTGTTCAGAAATTTTATTTCAATAATGACAACTTAACAATATTGTAATACTAATAATACCTCATATTGTGTATCACTTATCAGCTTTCAAGTGGATATTCTTTCTCGTTTCAAGAATAGAGATAGTATTTCAGGGAGATAAGTGATCAATATTATGTCTATATAACCTAAACATCAGGTTAATCATCAGTAGCTAAGGATAAAAATATTGGGGAGTGGGGAGAATAAAATAAATTTGTTTGATATAATTTATGTGCAAATATATGTAGGATTTTTTTAAAGAAAATTATGCTATATGGCTATATAACTTCCAAATTCATAAATAATTGGCCCCAAGTGTTATTTGTCATGAATATAAATAAAACTGAAGAGACCAATTTGGTGCATAAATAACCCAATGCCAGCCAAATCAAAAATGAACAATTCATTCTCACATCCAATTGTATTGTCTGGACAATGACAAACATATGCACATTTTAAACATTTAATGTATTTGGAAAGTTGAAGTTATCCAGTTAAAATATCAGGATTGATTGATTTCTTTTTATTTTTCTTGCAAGTTATCAGCTGCCCCTAGACATAATCAATGAGCAATTTAAAGGGAAACAAAATCATTCAACAATTTTCACAATCCTGAGAACTTTTTCTCAGTGAACAGTGCTGGAAAAAGAATCGCTTGGGTTAGGAAGCCTGAGTTCTGGTCCTATATTTTCCAAATGCTAACTGTATGACTTTAGGCAAATGCTTTCTCTACGCTTCAGTTGCTCCACATGTACATTCTTTTAATGAATGTGATCTTGATAAAACCAAAATTGAATATGTCATTACCCTGCTCTAAATGCTCCAGTGGATTTTTAAATTTTTAAAAAAATTTAATTGAACTATAGTTGACATAGAATATTATGATTAGTTTCAGGTGTGCAACATAACGATTGAACAATTATATATTTTTTTGCCTTTCTTTTTTTTTAATTTTTATTGTTATGTTAATCACCATACATTACATCATTAGTTTTTGATGTAGTGTTCCATGATTCATTGTTTGTGCATAACACCCAGTGCTCCATGTGGAACATGCCCTCTTTAATACCCATCACCAGGCTAACCCATCCTCCCACCCCTCTCCCCTCTAGAACCCTCAGTTTGTTTTTCAGAGTCCATCGTCTCTCATGGTTCATCTCCCCCTCCGATTTCCCCCCCTTCATTCTTCCCCTCCTGCTATCTTCTTCTTTTTCTTTCTTAACATATCTTGCATTATTTGTTTCAGAAGTACAGATCTGTGATTCAACAGTCTTGCACAATTCACAGCGCTCACCATAGCACATACCCTCCCCAATGTCTATCACCCAGCCACCCAATCCCTCCCACCCCCCCACTCCAGCAACCCTCACTTTGTATCCTGAGATTAAGAATTCCTCATATCAGTGAGGTCATATGATACATGTCTTTCTCTGATTGATTTATTTCACTCAGCATAACACCCTCCAGTTCCAACCACGTCGTTGCAAATGGCAAGATCTCATTCCTTTTGATGACTGCCTAATATTCCATTGTGTATATATACCACTTCTTCTTTATCCATTCATCTGTCGATGGACATCTTGGCTCTTTCCACAGTTTGGCTATTGTGGACATTGCTGCTATAAACATTGGGGTGCACGTACCCCTTCGGGTCCCTACATTTGTATCTTTGGGGTAAATACCCAGTAGTGCAATTGCTGGATCGTATGGTAGCTCTATTTGCAACTGTTTGAGGAACCTCCATACTGTTTTCCAGAGTGGCTGCACCAGCTTGCATTCCCACCAACAGTGTAGGAGGGTTGCCCTTTCTTCGCATCCCCTCCATCTGTCGTTTCCTGACTTGTTAATTTTAGCCATTCTGACGGGTGTGAGGTGGTATCTCATTGAGGTTTTGATTTGGATTTCCCTGATGCCGAGCGATGTTGAGCACTTTTTCATGTGTCTGTTGGCCATTTGGATGTCTTCTTTGGAAAAATGTATGTTGATGTCTTCTGCCCATTTCTTGATTGGATCCTTTGTTCTTTGGGTGTTGAGTTTGATAAGTTCTTTATAGATTTTGGATACTAGCCCTTTATCTGATATGTCATTTGCAAATATTTTCTCCCATTCTGTCGGTTGTCTTTTGGTTTTGTGGACTGTTTCTTTTGCTGTGCAAAAGCTTTTTATCTTGATGAAATCCCACTAGTTCATTTTTGCCCTGGCTTCCCGTGCCTTTGGCGATGTTCCTAGGAAGAAGTTGCTGCGGTTGAGGTCGAAGAGGTTGCTACCTGTGTTCTCCTTTAGGATTTTGATGGACTCCTGTCTCATGTTTAGGTCTTTCAACCATTTGGAGTCTATTTTTGTGTGTGGTGTAAGGAAATGGTCCAGTTTCATTCTTCTGCATGTGGCTGTCCAATTTTCCCAACACCATATGTTGAAGAGACTGTCTTTTTTCCATTAGACATTCTTTCCTGCTTTGTCAAAGATGAGTTGACCATAGAGTTGAGGGTCCATTTCTGGGCTCTCGATTCTGTTCCATTGATCTATGTGTCTGTTTTTGTGCCAGTACCATACTGTCTTGATGATGACAGCTTTGTAATAGAGCTGGAAGTCCGGAATTGTGATGCCACCAGCTTTGCTTTTCTTTTTCAATATTCCTCTGGCTATTCGGGGTCTCTTCTGGTTCCATACAAATTTTAGGATTATTTGTTCCATTTCTTTGAAAAAAGTGGATGGTATTTTGATGGGCATTGCATTGAATGTGTAGATTGCTCTAGGTAGCATTGACATCTTCACAATGTTGGTTCTCCCAATCCATGAGCATGGAACGTTTTTCCGTTTCTTTGTGTCTTCTTCAATTTCTTTCATGAGTATTTTATAGTTTTCTGAGTACAGATCCTTTGCCTCTTTGGTTAAATTTATTCCTAGGTATCTTATGGTTTTGGGTGCAATTGTAAATGGGATTGACTCCTTGATTTTTCTCTTTTCTGTCTTGTTGTTGGTGTATAGGAATGCTACTGATTTCTGTGCATTGATTTTATATCCTGCTACTTGACTGAATTCCTGTATGAGTTCTAGCAGTTTTGGGGTGGAGTCTTTTGGGTTTTCCACATACAGTATCATATCATCTGCAAAGAGTGAGAGTTTGACTTCCTCTTTGCCGATTTGGATGCCTTTGATTTCTTTTTGTTGTCTGATTGCTGTGGCTAGGACTTCTAATACTATGTTGAATAGCAGTGGTGAGAGTGGACATCCCTGCCGCGTTCCTGACCCTAGGGGAAAAGCTCTCAGCCTTTCCCCATTGAGAATGATATTCGCTGTAGGTTTTTCATAGATGGCTTTTATGATATTGAGGTATGTACCCTCTAACCCTATACTCTGAAGAGTTTTGATCAAGAAAGGATGCTGTACTTTGTCAAATGCTTTTTCTGCATCTATTGAGAGGATCATATGATTCTTGTTCTTTCTTTTGTTAATGTATTGTATCACGTTGATTGATTTGCGGATGTTGAACCAGCCTTGCAGCCCAGGGATAAATCCCACTTGGTCGTGGTGAATAATCCTTTTAATGTACTGTTGGATCCTATTGGCTAGTATTTTGGTGAGAATTTTTGCATCCATGTTCATCAAGGATATTGGTCTGTAATTCTCCTTTTTGATGGGGTCTTTGTCTGGTTTGGGGATCAAGGTAATGCTGGCCTCATGAAATGAGTTCGGAAGTTTTCCTTCCATTTCTATTTTTTGGAACAGTTTCAGGAGAATAGGTATTAATTCTTCTTTAAATGTCTGATAGAATTCTCCTGGGAAGCCATCTGGCCCTGGGCTTTTGTTTCTTGGGAGATTTTTGATGACTGCTTCAATTTCCTTAGTGGTTATAGGTCTGTTCAGGTTTTCTATTTCTTCCTGGTTCAGTTTTGGTAGTTGATACATCTCTAGGAATGCACCTATTTCTTCCAGGTTATCTAATTTGCTGGCATAGAGTTGCTCATAATATGTTCTTATAATTGTTTGTATTTCTTTGGTGTTGGTTGTGATCTCTCCTCTTTCATTCATGATTTTGTTGATTTGGGTCATTTCTCTTTTCTTTTGGATCAGTCTGGCCAGGGGTTTATCAATCTTGTTAATTCTTTCAAAGAACCAGCTCCTAGTTTCGTTGATCTGTTCTACTGTTCTTTTGGTTTCTAGTTCATTGATTTCTGCTCTGATCTTTATTATTTCTCTTCTCCTGCTGGGTTTAGGCTTTATTTGCTGTTCTTTCTCCAGCTCCTTTAGGTGTAGGGTTAGATTGTGTATTTGAGACCTTTCTTGTTTCTTGAGAAAGGCTTGTATTGCTATATACTTTCCTCTCAGGACTGCCTTTGCTGTATCCCAAAGATTTTGAACAGTTGTGTTTTCATTTTCATTGGTTTCCATGATTTTTTTTAATTCTTCTTTAATTTCCTGGTTGACCCATTCATTCTTTAGTAGGATGCTCTTTAGCTTCCATGTATTTGAGTTCTTTCCGACTTTCCTCTTGTGATTGAGTTCTAGTTTCAAAGCATTGTGGTCTGAAAATATGCAAGGAATGATCCCAATCTTTTGGTACCAGTTGAGACCTGATTTGTGACCTAGGATGTGATCAATTCTGGAGAATGTTCCATGGGCACTAGAGAAGAATGTGTATTCCGTTGCTTTGGGATGGAATATTCTGAATATGTCTGTGAATTCCATTTGGTGCAGTGTGTCATTTAAAGTCTTTATTTCCTTGTTGATCTTTTGCTTAGATGATCTGTCCATTTCAGTCAGGGGGGTATTAAAGTCCCCCACTATTATTGTATTGTTGTCAATGTGTTTCTTTGCTTTTGTTATTAATTGCCTTATATAATTGTCTGCTCCCATGTTCGGGGCATAGATATTTACAATTGTTAGATCTTCTTGTTGGATAGACCCTTTAAGTAGGATATAGTGTCCTTCCTCATCTCTTATTACAGTCTTTGTTTTAAAATCTAGTTTGTCTGATATAAGGATTGCCACCCCAGCTTTCTTTTGGTGCCCATTAGCATGGTAAATGGTTTTCCACCCCCTCACTTTCAATCTGGGGGTGTCTTTGGGTCTAAAATGAGTCTCTTGCAGACAGCATATGGATGGGTCTTGTTTTTTAATCCAATCTGATAGCCTGTGTCTTTTGATTGGGGCATTGAGCCCATTTACATTCAGGGTAACTATTGAAAGGTATGAATTTAGTGCCATTGTATTGCCTGTAAGGTGACTGTTAACTGTATGTTGTCTGTGTTCCTTTCTGATCTTTGCTACTTTTAGGCTCTCTCTTTGCTTAGAGGACTCCTTTCAATATTTCTTGGAGGGCTGGTTTCGTGTTTGCAAATTCCTTTAGTTTTTGTTTGTTCTGGAAGCTTTTTATCTCTCCTTCTATTTTCAATGACAGCCTAGCTGGATATAGTATTCTTGGCTGCATATTTTTCTCGTTTAGTGCTCTGAAGATATCTTGCCAGTCCTTTCTGGCCTGCCAGGTCTCTGTGGATAGGTCTGTTGCCAATCTAATGTTTCTACCATTGTAGGTTACATATCTCTTCTCCCGAGCTGCTTTCAGGATTTTCTCTTTGTCTCTGAGACTCGTAAGTTTTACTATTAGATGTCGGGGTGTTGACCTATTATTATTGATTTTGAGAGGGGTTCTCTGTGCCTCCTGGATTTTGATGCCTGTTTCCTTCCTCACATTAGGGAAGTTCTCTGCTATTATTTGCTCCAATATACCTTCTGCCCCTCTCTCTCTCTCTTCTTCTTCTGGGATCCCAATTATTCTAATGTTGTTTCGTCTTATCGTATCACTTATCTCTCGAATTCTGCCCTCGTGATCCTGTAGTTGTTTCTCTTTTTCTCAGCCTCTTTATTTTCCATCATTTGGTCTTCTATATCACTGATTCTCTCTTCTGCCTCATTTATCCTAGCAGTTAGTGCCCCCATTTTTGATTGCACCTCATCAATAGCCTTTTTGATTTCGACTTGGTTAGAGTTTAGTTCTTTTGTTTCTCCAGAAAGGGTTTCTCTAATAACTTCCACGCTTTTTTCAAGCCCAGCTAGTATCTTCAAAGTCATGATTCTGAACTCTAGGTCCGACATCGTACTAATGTCTGTATTGAGTAGGTCCCTGGCTGACGGTACTACCTCTTGTTCTTTTTGCTGAGGTGATTTTTTTCGTCTTGTCATTTTGTCCGGAGGAGAATAGATGAATGAGAGAACAAAATGCTAACAGGTTTACAACGTCCCCAGCAAATATACTGTATACAAATCAGAAAAGACTTGAAACCAGGGGAAAAGAAAGGGAAAGAAAGAAAAAAGAAAGAGAAAATAAAAAAGAAAAAAAGATAAAAACAAAAACAGAACAATACAAAAAAAGCAGAATATGATCAAATATGATCAGGCTAGTGCATAGATCAGTGCCACACACTAGATTTTGGGCGTATTTTGGTCTGTTAGAAAAAAGTGCCTCCTAAAATTTTAAAGGAAGAAAGACATATATGTACAAAATAAGGGTTGATACAATGAAGGGATGGAAGATGACTGTAAATATGAAAATTATAAAAGATTTTATAAAAGGACTTGATAAGAAGTTGTTTGAAAAAAGAAAGAAGATTTAAGAAAAAAAAAAGGAAAAAGAGAGAGAATGTGATCAGGCAGGAGACTAGAACAGAGCCATACACCTGTTAGAAGAAACTGTATCTCAAAATTTTAAAGAGAGAACAACTTATATATATATGCCAAAAATAAGGGTAACTACTATGAAGGGATAAAATATGACTCTAAAAATGAAAAATAAAAAAAATTTTTTTTTAAAAAAGGGATTGATAAGATGGTGGTTGAAAAAGGGAAAAAGAAAAATAAAAAAAAGCAGTTAACAAAAATTAACTTTGATGAACTAATGAATCATGGTAAAAAAAAAGCCATGAATTCTATGTGCAGTATTCCCCTAGCGCTGGAGTTCTCCCGTTCTCCTTGATCGGTAAACTTGGTCTTGGCTTGCTGGCTGTTCGTGCTGATCTTCTGGGGGAGGGGCCTGTTGCTGTGGTTTCCAAATGTCTTTGCCGGAGGCTGAATTGCCCCTCCCTTGTCAGTCCGGGCTAAGCAAGCTGCTCGGGTTTGATCTCAGGAGCTTTTGTTCCCTGCAAGCTCTCCGTACAGCCTTGGAGGACCAGGGCAAAAATGGTCGCCTCCCAATCTCCACCCGGAGGAGCTGAGAACTCGGGGCCCTGTTCCTCAGTGTGCCCCCAGAGAAAAGCAGTCACTCCCGTCTCCCTGGTCTCCGGCCGCACTCCGTGCTCACCCGGCCTGTGACCGAGCGTTGCTATCTCTGGCACCCGACCCCGTGTGTAGCCTCCAAACCCAGCAGATCCCTGCGGTGCATTCCCGCGCCGCTCCTCCCGGGGGAGGAAGGGGAGTCTCCCCAGCTCTGCCGCTTGTTGGGTCCCTGCTGGGGGAGCCGTGCCCCGACTGGGCCGCGGATCACAGTTTATGGCAACCCCGAGCTGAAAGCCCGCGTCTCGGCTCCGTCTCTGCAGCCGGCTTCCCCGCTCTGATACCTGGGAACTCTGGCGCACTCAGGCACCCCTGGTCTTTCTGTGACCCCAAGGGTCTTGAGACCACACTGTCCCGGGAGGATTCCACCCCCTGCTTAGCCACTGCAGCGACGTCCCTCAGCCGAGCCAACTTCTAAAAGGTCCGATTTTGTGCTCCGCGGCTCTATCACTTGCCAGAAGCGGCCGGCGGAGGCCCCTCCACCGCCATCTATCCTCCCGAATATCGCCTTGGATTCACTTCTCCACACGTCCTACCTTCCAGTAAGTGGTCGCTTCTCTGTTCAGAGAGTTGTTGCTACTCTCCTCTTCGATCTCCTGTTGAGTTCGTAGGTGTTCAGAATGGTTTGATCCCTATTCACCTGAATTCCTGAGACCAGATGAAATCTAGGTCTCCTACTCCTCCGCCATCTTGCTCCGCCTCTCTGGATGTCTTCTTTGGAAAAATGTCTGTTCATGTCTTCTGTCCATTTCTTGATTGGATCATTTGTTCTTTGGGTGTTGAGTTTGATAAGTTCTTTATAGATTTTGGATACTAGCCCTTCATCTGATATGTCATTTGCAAATATCTTCTCCCATTCTGTCGGTTGTCTTTTGGTTTTGTTGACTTTCTTTTGCTGTGCAAAAGCTTTTTATCTTGATGAAGTCCCAATAGTTCATTTTTGCCCTTGCTTCCCGTGCCTTTGGCGATGTTTCTAGGAAGAAGTTGCTGCGGCTGAGGTCAAAGAGGTTCCTGCCTGTGTTCTCCTTTAGGATTTTGATGGACTCCTGTCTCACATTTAGGTCTTTCAACAATTTTGAGTCTATTTTTGTGTGTGGTGTAACAATTATATATTATACAATGCTTACCATAATCAATGTAGTTACCATCTGTCATCATACAAGTTATTACAGTATTATTAACTGTATGCCCTATGCTGTACTTTTCATCCTCATGACTTACTTATTTTATAACTAAAAGTTTGGATTTTAGTTGAAGTAAAGACCACAGTTTTTGCAATAGTCTTTGAAGCTGTAGATCTGGCTCCCTGTGTCTCCTCTGGCTGTAGATCTGGCTCCCTTACTGATTCTCACTTGCTCACTCCATCCCACCCACACCTACCTCCAACAGGCAAATCATGCTCCCTCCTGATTTTCCTCAGTTATCCAAGTGGTTTGCTTCCTTACTTTTTTAAATCTTCACTTAAATGTCACATTCTTAATGAGGCAGTCCTGTGTCAACACTCCATGTACTCTTCCCTGATTCATCTTTTTCCATGACACTTAATAATCATCAAACATATCATAAGTTTTCCTGGCTTATCTTGTTTATTGTCTGACCTCATAAAATGAAAGCTTCACAAGAGCAGAGATTTTTGTCTGTTTTGTGCACTGTTGCATCCCCAGCACCTAGAATGGTAGTTGGAACTAAAAAGCATTTCACAAATATTTGTTGAATGAATAAATGAATTGATCATGTATTGCCTGAGCACATGTAACTGCCATACTTCATGCTGGCTGCTGAAATCCAAAAGTGAATAAAATTGCAATCCTAATCCTTAGGGAAGTCACATTATGCAGTTGTGAGTCAACTCTTGCCAAAAAGCTGGGTAAGTTTAATAAGATACAAGAAGTATTGGTCCCATGGAGGTTCAAGTGTCAAACTCTTGTAGAGACTGAGGGAGGTTCCTAGAGGAGGAAATCTTTAAGATGAGATGTGTAGCATTCCATCAGTTGGATGAAGACAGAGTACTAAGGGGAGAAAGAGGTCAAGTTTAAGGGCATTCCCTATATCATAGTTTAAAAAATGAAGGGAAACAGTATATATGGAAGTGCTTTGCAAACTAGTGCAATAAAAGAGTGTATGAATTATCATTATTTACCTGTGTTGATTTTTCTTTTTCCCATTGGCATCATCTCACAAAATATTCCGTAAGTACAACATTATGGCAAAAGACAATCATGCGCTTTTGAATTTTACTGGAATAGATCATCCATATTGAGATATTCATATTGGTCAAAGAATATATGTCAAAGAATATATGAAATGTTTAGCATGCCTAAGCATTTTTTAAACCTGATTTTCAGTAATTAAATGCTATTATCTCTAATTTTTCAGGCTAACTACAAATTAAGTAGGACACTCTGAAAAAAATCAGTCTTAAAATAAGCCATGCTATATTTCTCAAGTGTACAAATTGTTAATTAGAACTGGGAAGTGAACAGAAGGGCCTTAAAATAAAGACCTTCAATTTCAAATTAAAAGTGAAAATGGACCATGCTTTACACTGGCATTAAAAAAGAGATAAGAATTATGAGGTCTGAAATAAAAACTGAGAATTTCTGAAATATTTAAATAAGTTTGACTTTCAATTTTTATATGTATTGATTGAAATGTGTATCTTGCCTTTTTATTTTAGTAAGTAATTTTGAATATTTTAGAACAAAAATAACTTTTTAGAGAACATGAGAAATTATTTATTTTTGTATTTTTATGTTTACTTTAACTTACATTTTTTATAATATACTCAAACTTCGTATACTTTGAAATCAATTGCATTTTGTTCTTCAGTCATTTAGATCAGTGGTCAGCAGGTTATGCCCTGCAGACCAAATCTGCCCGTTTTTGTATAGTTTGCATTTTAAGAACATTTTTTACATTTTAAATAGTTGGAAAAATCAAAAGAACAGTAATATTTGTGGCATATAAAAACTGTATGAAATTCTGATTTTAATGTTCATAAATAAAGTTTTATTGGAACACAAACACATTCATTTGTTTACATGTTGCTTATGTCTGCTTTCACATTACAACAGCAGAGTTGAGTAGTGGAGACAAACTCCTAAGGGCAACAATGCTAAAAATATTTACTATTTGTCTTTTACAGAAAAAGTTTGCTGGCTCCAGCTTTTGATCATTACTGTCAATAGAAGAATTATGTGGACATCTTAATTATAATAACATAGTGTATCTTTAAGAAAAACAACTTATTTATGTTTTAAATAAATAATAATTTATCAAGGAGACTTTTATTTTATTACTTTTCTAACTAGCACTGGCCCATTAACAGAACATAGTGCTGCATGAATCATTTGAATTTTGGTATTCTCAATATGTTTGTCAATAGGGGAGAAATGAACATATTTTATTTAACAGATTGTTGACTTAATTTATAAATTTAAGTATTTAGACATATGGTATAAGTGGGGCTCCATTTGTAGTCTTGCTCCAGCTCTGTGATGTTAGAGGAGCTGAGGAACAAAGCAAACATAAAGAAGCAGAAAGGGTAGAGGAGATGAACAGAGTGATGGCCAAGAGAGTGATTTGACAAAAGACACTTCTAAAACACTGAGCAAATTAGAGTAAAATAAAACAAGCATGTCTCTGGGCCTTGTAGGAATCTGTGGCCCCTAAAAAGTAGATTGGCTCTAGGAAAAGCTTTCTCTTCCTAAGTAACTCCATACATCACAAAGGAGCAGACTAAAGCACAATAAGATTATTAGTTATACTGTTACTTATGATGAGACATGACTACCTAAATCAATCCATCCATCAAGGAATGATTAAAAATCCAGAGATTATAGAAAGATTTAATTTCAAAATTGTCTATCATAATGACCTTACATGGAAATTTCAACTTTATGGCATTAAAGATGCAATACTTAATGCTGCTTGTGCCTGAGACTCATTTGTCAGCAACATTTATTGAATACCTTTTGGGTTCCAGACACTGCACTAAGAGCAATGAAATAGAACCATATAGTTCAACATTGTGACCACTAGCCACATATTGAGCACTTTAATTGTGGCTGATTCAAACTGTTTTGTATCCCATGTATAAAATATGTACTGAATTGTGAAGACTTGCTAGGAAAAAAACAAGAATGTAGAAGTTTCAGTCATAGTTTATTTATATTGGTTACATGTTGAGAAAATAATATTTTAGATATATTGAGTTACATAGATTTTTATTAAAATTAATGAGAATGAGTGCCCTCAAGGAGCTCACATTTTAGGCAAACCAATAAGTAAATAAATAATGACAGATGACAATTATAAACACGGACTGCTTTGGCAACATCTAGGCAAGGTGCCCAGTTGAGCCCAGGAAGGAGGAGCCTGCAACAAGTGATTATGTGTCAGATGAATCTTCAAGGATGAACAGGAGATAATCTTTAGTCAGGGCAGAACGTACCAGGTAGAGAATGCAGCATGTGCAAAAGCATAGCTGTTTGAAATAGCTTATGTTTGAGAAACTATTAATAGTTTGGTATATTTAAAACTAGGTTGTGTGAATGAGGGAAGCAAAGCTAGAGAGTCCAGTAATGAAGGGCTTTGAAAGTCAGGCATTAAGGAAAGTTTGAAGGAAATTTTGGACCTGATCTCATGTATGAAAATGTACCATCTTCCAAAAATGTAGAAAAAGAACTTATAAACTCAGAATGAACCTTCTCCAAGAGAGCCTAATGTGAAGTCTAGAAATGATATTGATTGTTCCTTCACATTTGATCCATGAATCAACTAACTTATGGCCAAACAGAAGAGGAGTGCCCACAGTATTGTTGCATATGTATAAAATATAGATAATGCTTAGAAAGGTGCTGAAAGTCAAAACCTGTTAGGTAACAGAGAAAATAGTTTTCTAGAGGATGCAAATGTTACTCACACAAAGGCTACTTCCATCAGTTGTAATTCACTAATTATTTATGCAAAAAGCAAGCAATATCCCATTGTCTAGGAGATATTGCAACTTTACATGCTTTATGTAATCTTCATGAAAAAGAGACAAATGATTATAGCATCAAGGACTTTGTAAAGGAATCATGTTTCAGGGCCAATTCTGCACCAGGAACTGATCATCCTGGCATAACCATTGCTTGCTCCTGCTGGAAGAGTCCTATTCTGCCAATAACTGTGGCCACCTGATTCCCCAACAAAAGCTTCGACTCTACCTCTCATCCTAGAGCCAATTGATTCCTAAGTAAGGAACACTTTAAGGACCCCTAATTTAGCATATTATTTAACTAAATATCGCTTCATTTATGTTCTGACCTTGGATTCCAGGTCTAGTAACAAGACTTTGAAAAAGCACTTCCTTGAACCTCAGCATCTTTTAAATGGGTACCTGCCACTCTCATCTTATCTAAGTGCTTTGCTTCATATTCTTGGCTAGACCTTCTTCTTCTCCGTGCCTATTCTATGTGGATGAACATGTCATGATTCTAGTCTTGTTCCACCTCTGGGACAGTGTACCACAGTTGATGGACCTGGACACCCTTGGTCTCTACATCAATAGCCCTAATGGTCGTCTCCATACTGAAAATGCTCACTGAGAAGAGCAGACTATTAAAGAAATTGGTAATGCACTGGCTTCCATTGAAAAGGCTGTTTTTGACCCTTAATATTATAGTTTTCAGATGTGGTATCTAATTGATTTTATGAGCTTGGACTTTCTTTTCATATGCTAACTACTCTATTGTTACACCAAAATTGAATTTTCAAAGGTGGCAGTACTCTTCAGTTTTTACTTTAGTCTTTTTCAGTTCCTTAATTCTTTTGAACCAAAAAGCAGCCTTGATTGTTCAGAGTTAGAGGTGCATTAACTAATTGTTTGGCTGGATTGTGGAACGTAGAATGAATATTTCTGAAAACAACGAAGTCCCATTGATACAAATAACCCATTTTCTATACACTCCTGTTAATTTTCCTGATTTCTAATCAAGACTAGCTGGACAATTTTAGCCTGTTTCCAAAAAGTCCAGTATCTGATCCTGGTCCTCATTTCCTGAAGAACAGCACAGCTGAAGTATTTTCTCCCAAGTGCTTTCTTCATGGTCACACTATGGGTTTCACAGGGTTACCTTTTTTTTTTTTTTTCCAGGTGATTTGTTATAGTCTACAGCCCTATATCCTATAAGCACTGGGGAAATAAAGTTAAGTAGGAAGAATAGGCAACCACAAATCTGTTGCTTTGTTCTGACTTGGACTGTCAGCTGCTGTCTCAGTCATCTATTTTTTCATAGTCTTTTGAGATGCCAAGTAACTGGAAGAAGCTGATTTTTAAGTAATTGAAGAATAATACCTCTTGTGGGAGTAATGAGTCATTTACATTGGAACGATTTTTAGTTTTTCATCTGGAACTATATAATGCAAAATTAATTTTGTGTTTTTAGCCTTTCATCAGCCTGTGGTATTTAAACACTTTTTAAAAAGTGTATTATTAAGTCAGTTTACTAGGAGAAATCTTTTTTTCATTTTTTTATTGTTATGTTAATCACCATACATTACATCATTAGTTTTTGATGTAGTGTTCCATGATTCATTGTTTGTGCATAATACCCAGTGCTCCACGCAGAATGTGCCCTCTTTAATACCCATCACCAGGCTAACCCATCCCCCCACCCCCCCTCCCCTCTAGAACCCTCAGTTTGTTTTTCAGAGTCCATCCTCTCTCATGGTTCGTCTCCCCCTCCAACTTACTCCCCTTCATTCTTCCCCTCCTGCTATCTTCTTCTTTTTCTTTTTTCTTAGCATATGTTGCATTATTTGTTTCAGAAGTACAGATCTGTGATTCAACAGTCTTGCACAATTCACAGGGCTCACCGTAGCACATACCCTCCCCAATGTCTACCACCCAGCCACCCCATCCCTCCCACCCCCAACCACTTCAGTAACACTCAGTTTGTTTCGTGAGATTAAGAATTCCTCATATCAGTGAGGTCATATGATACATGTCTTTCTCTGATTGACTTATTTCACTCAGCATAACACCCTCCAGTTCCATCCACGTCATTGCAAATGGCAAGATCTCATTCCTTTTGATGGCTGCCTAATATTCCATTGTGTACATATACCACATCTTCCTTATCCATTCATCTGTCGATGGACATCTTGGCTCTTTCCACAGTTTGGCTATTGTGGACATTGCTGCTATAAACATTGGGGTGCACGTACCCTTTCGGGTCCCTACATTTGTATCTTTGGGGTAAATACCCAGTAGTGCAATTGCTGGATCGTATGGTAGCTCTATTTGCAACTGTTTGAGGAACCTCCATACTGTTTTCCAGAGTGGCTGCACCAGCTTGCATTCCCACCAACAGTGTAGGAGGGTTCCCCTTTCTTCGCATCCCCTCCATCTGTCGTTTCCTGACTTGTTAATTTTAGCCATTCTGACTGGTGTGAGGTGGTATCTCATTGAGGTTTTGATTTGGATTTCCCTGATGCCGAGCGATGTTGAGCACTTTTTCATGTGTCTGTTGGCCATTGGATGTCTTCTTTGGAAAAATGTATGTTGATGTCTTCTGCCCATTTCTTGATTGGATCCTTTGTTCTTTGGGTGTTGAGTTTGATAAGTTCTTTATAGATTTTGGATACTAGCCCTTTATCTGATATGTCATTTGCAAATATTTGGAGAAATCTTATAATTTAGAATTTATAAACCTAAGGAAGGGATGTATGAACCACAAAGACAGTGTAAGAGAGGAGTAATAGGAGTGACCACGCCATCTAATCTCAAGGACGATGAACATGTACTGCGTCTTTTGTTCCTCTGAATTGTGTACTCCTTTTGGTCAGTTTGCTGCCAGGTTCTGTCAGGTGGGGTGAAAAGTGGAGCCAGAGAATAGGGATAAATTTTAGGAATGATTAAGAGCTTAAAAAGGCAGAATCAATGACTGTGGCTTTCTCCCTTTGAAAACAGGATCCATCCCTAACAATGAAAACTCTTCAAAAGCAAAAGTATTTTCTTAGGTGACTTCTGGCTGAAAAAACTGCCTTCAGCAGCCCCACAGATCTGCATTGTTATTACCTAATTTGTAGTGGTTGGGGGAACAGCCCAAACAATGTTTAAGGTTAATCTCAGTATTTGTGTGTCATCAGTAATTCACTCTGCACTGCTGGGGTTTGCTGAGCTTTGCCACATCAGCCAGTCAGTTCCAGCCACAATAAGGTGGCAAAAAGAGGTATCTGGACAAAAAGAATAATTCTTCCTGGGGGGTTGTATTGATTTTCAGGAAACCTTTTTTGGAGGTATAATATCAAAGAAATCATTGACTCATAGCATGGTTGTTTCTTTTTGTTTGTTTTTAACTCAAAATATTTGGGAGCTGTCACATCTAATCTCTGATCACATCTAATCTCACAGACAAACTCACTCTCAAAGGAGGAAGCGGTCGTAAATTTGTGTCTTTCTGTTGTGTGATTGCCCTGATCGGTGTCTGGTCACAGGGCTTGTGAGGGTACCCTTGTCTTTATGTCAGGGTTACACTGTACTCTTTGTACTCTGGGTACAGCGTTCTCAGGAAGGCTCTGAGCTCTCTCAGGCAAGAAAGCAGGTAATTGAAAACAACACTGGAAGCTGAATCTGTTCACCATCATCTGTTATTATCACCTAGACACAGCCGAAGGCTTTTATCTGAGAACTCTGCCTCCAGAGTCGCAGTGGCAATTAATAATGTTCACACTTAAATAAAAATTCCTACCACTGTTCTTATTGGTAATGTAAGATTCTTCCTGTTTCTTTCATAAATTAGTTGATAACTGTCTCTGCTTCTCTTTTGAGTGAAAGGATTTTAATTACACAATGCACAGAAGCACAAAGCTTCATCTCACAGGCAGCAGGCAATGGAAGCTCATGATAAAAACCCATTAAACCTTCATTGAGGTTGTTTGTACATTTCTAACAGTGGCTGTGGTCATCTCTGATAGCAGGGACAATAAATCAAAACCTTAGGATTTTTTTTCATTACCCAGTAATTTTATAGCCTGTGGTAGTTTTTTAACTATCTATGCATAAAATGGAGTGATATAATTTGTAATTACTGGAAATAACTAGTTTTAGTTCCCCCCAGTGGATATTTAGGGCTTTTATTTGATTTGGAAGACTCAAGTCAGCTTCAAAATAATGCATTGCTAGTCCCCTATTAGCCGGCACAACCCACTGTGCATGCTGGGAACTTCCAAAGTCTTCTTCCTCGGCCCTTTGCTAGGGGTTACATTTTACTCCTGTAACTCAGAATATGGCCACCATAGTGGTAGTGTTGATCCCAAGCAGATAACAAAAAGAAAAGCTGCCTGATCTCCTGGGGAAAAGATGGGAAGAAGAAATGAAATGTGAGAAGAAATGTAGAAAGAGAGTTCTCTCTGGGAAAGCAGAAGAGACTGTTCTCATCCTGGCTGTACCACATACCAGGTGTGTGGACTTTGGCTTGTAACCTAATCTCTCCCATTCTCAGTTTCTTCATATGTAAAATGGAAGTTATACCATCCGTCTTATTCAGAGGACCAATGAGACAATGTCTATGACAGTGTTGTGCACAGTTGTTGATTCAGTAAATGTTCTCAGTAAACCAAGACTTCATTTGTTCACTCATCCGAAGTGTGTGCCACAGAGCGGTCTGATTTTTCCTTATCTCTTCCAAGAGAGCTGCATGAAAAATCAAGAATGCTAATGATAATAATAATAATAGAAAGAATGCTGTGGCTTCTTTGAAGTCCCCAGATATCATCCTTTTACTTTCTAGCAAGAAATCACAAACAAAATTTTGCATTTCAGAACCCTAGTTTGATGTTTCGGGTGTGGATGTAACTTAAAATTCGAACCCAATTCCAATCTAACCAATCAATGTTAGAGGGAAAAAATGGCAGAAACATATCTAGTTTGAAATGCTAAGGCAAGTTTCCTTGAGTGTCAGAAGGTTTCTGGAAATATTTGTAAAGTCTTGGTATTGAAAAACGCTGTGATTGTAAGAGATAGGCAGTCCTAAAATCCTAGGGAGTGGGTGACAGCACATACCGCATTTGCACGTGGCCCTTGGGTAGAACAATCTTTCTCTCTTCCAGCTCTTACAGCTATGACATCATCAGGAAATAGGCTGTGGGTCACCTTGTTTGATATCAATTGTCGATATGTTTAAGGCTGACACATTTTCAATTGTGTATCTCCTTTTTATCTAAACAACTAGCAACATGTAGGCCAAGAAACTCTAGACATGACATGGTCTGATAGAACTTTCTTATTTCTTCTAATAAAATATACAGAATTAATTGTGCTTTGACTCTGCCTTAGGTGTCATTGTCATATTATTACTATTACTATTCTTATTTTCATACTTCAACCTAATTAATATATTAATACATTAATACCATTATTAAAATATAGTAAGTTTGTATGCCAATATATAATAGTAGTCATTAATACATGTATATTATATGTTATGATAATATCTCTATTTGCTTAGCACTTTTCAGGCTCCAGGCTTTACATACGTTATTTTAAATCCTCAGAACATCCAAGCAAGATGGAAGTTGTTGTCCTGGAGTTATAGATAAAGAAAGTGAGTGAGGCTCTGAGAAGGTTAGCAAATTTTTCAGTGCTACATAGCTAGTAATTATGAAAGCTAGGATTCAAATATAGTCTGGCCCGATTCCAAAACCTAAGCAACTTTCACCATATCTGTTGCATCTTTTTCTTGGAAAGTGGACCATGCTCTAGTAAAAGATGTGTCATATATGGAATAACACAGTCTACCACAGTTCATGACAGAGCTTGAAGAGCGGTTGCTATTTTAGTCTCTGTTAATGCCATAAATGTGCCAAATAAGTGTCACTTTCATGTGGGCAAATTTTAACTACCTCATGAACTACATTTACAGGAAGATGCCTAATTTACTGTGGGTTATTTATGAGAGCTTTTGAGTAAGGTGAATCATTTAGAACGGTTTATTTTCACATTTACACAAGGAGCGGATTAATAAAATACAAACAGAAGAATTTCAAGCAAAGTCAGAACAAGGTGGACACAGCATATTATGAGGCTAAGAGAGCTAACCTTTGAATTTAAAGACCCCCAATTCCTGTTTGTAACTCTGATGCAGATTTCACTGGATTCCATTTCACAAGACCAACTTTCTAGTGAATGGAAAGCTTTTTCTTTTAAAAAAATCTAAATTGAACCTTATTTACTACAGGTTTACTTCCTTCCTGACTTTTTTCTTCTACTATATTTACATTAGGCCAAAAAACTTGGAGTCATCCTTGATTCCTTTTTCTTATATACCATACCTAATCCATCCAGAAACCCTGAAGTCTCACCTTAAAGATACATTGAGAATATGAACACTTCTTACCATCACTGCAGGTACGTCCTGGTCTGAGACACCATTTCTTGCCTGGATTTCTGTAACTTCCTAACTCACCCTTATCCTCATGGTCTGTTCTCAATACAACAGCCAGAGTGATCCTTTTATTTTTTTTATTTATTTTTTTATTTTATTATGTTATGTTAGTCACCATATAATACATCATTAGTTTTTGATGTGGTGATCCACGATCCATTGTTTTCGTATAACACCCAGTGCTCCATGCAGTACATGCCCTCCTTAATACCGAACACCAGGCTAACCCATCCCCCCTCACCCCTCCCCTCTAAAACCGTTTCTCAGAGTCCATAGTCTCTCATGGTTCATCTCTCCCTCCGATTTTCTCCCCTTCATTTTTCCCTTCCTTCTCCTAATGTCCTCCATGCTATTCCTTATGTACCACAAATAAGTGAAACCATATGATAATTGACTTTCTCTGCTTGACTTATTTCACTTAGCATAATCTCCTCCAGTCCCATCCATGTTGATGTAAAAGTTGGGTATTCATCCTTTCTGATGGCTGAGTAATATTCCATTGTATATATGGACCACATCTTCTTTATCCATTCATCTGTTGAAGGGCATCTCGGCTATTTCCACAGTTTGGCTGTTGTGGACATTGCCGCTATGAACATCGGGGTGCATATGGCCCTTCTTTTCACTACATCTGTGTCTTTGGGGTAAATACCCAGGAGTGCAGTTGCTGGGTCATAAGGTAGTTCTATTTTTAAATTTTTGAGGCACCTCCACACTGTTTTCCAAAGTGGCTGTACCAACTTGCATTCCCACCAACACTGTAAGAGGGTTCCCCTTTCTCCACAACCTCTCCAACATTTGTTTCTTTCCCTGTCCATTTCTGCCATTCTAACTGGTGTAAGGTGGTATCTCAATGTGGTTTTGATTTGAATTTCCCTGATGGCTAACGATGATGAACATTTTTTCATGTATCTGTTAGCTATTTGTATGTCTTCTTCGGAGAAGTGTCTTTTCTTATCTTCTGCCCATTTTTTGACTTGATTATTTGCTTTTTGGGTGTTGAGTTTGAGAGGTTCTTTATAGATCTTGGATACCAGCCCTTTATCTGTAGTGTCATTTGCAAATATCTTCTCCCATTCTGTGGGTTGCCTCTTTGTTTTGTTGACTGTTTCCTTTGCTGTGCAGAAGCTTTTTATCTTGAGGAAGTCCCGAAAGTTCATTTTTGCTTTTGTTTCACTAGCTTTTGGAGATGTATCTTGAAAGAAGTTGCTGTGGCCAGTGTCAAAGAGGTTACTGCCTATGTTCTCCTCTAGGATTTTGATGGAATCCTGTCTCACATTGAGGTCTTTCATCCATTTTGAGTTTATCTTTGTGTATGGTGTTAGAGAATGGTCGAGTTTCATTCTTGTGCATGTGGCTGTCCAATTTTCCCAGCACCATTTATTGAAGGGACTGTCTTTTTTCCATTGCATGTTTTTTCCTGCTTTTTCAAAGATTATTTGACCATAGAGTTGAGGGTCCGTATCTGGGTTCTCTATTCTGTTCCATTGGTCTATATGTCTGTTTTTGTGCCAGTACCATGCTGTCTTGGTGATCACAGCTTTGTAATATAGCTTGATATTGGGCAACGTGATGCCCCCAGCTTTGTTTTTCTTTTTCAACATATCCTTGGCAATTTGGGGTCTTTTCTGATTCCATACAAATTTTAGGATTGTTTGTTCCAGCACTTTGAAAAATGTCATTGGAATTTTGATCGGGATGGCATTGAAGGTATAGATTGCTCTGGGTAGCATAGACATTTTAACAATGTTTATTCTTCCAATCCATGAGCATGGAATATTTTTCCATCTTTTTATGTCTTCTTCAATTTCTTTCATGAGTGTTCTGTAGTTCCTAGGGTATAGATCCTTTACCTCTTTTGTTAGGTTTGTTCCAAGGTATCTTATGGTTTTTGGTGCTATTGTAAATGGAATTGTTTCTCTAATTTCTCTTTCTACAGTTGCATTGTTAGTGTATAAGAAAGCAATGATTTCCTTGCATTGATTTTGTATCCTGCCACATTACTGAATTGCTGTATGGGTTCTAGTAATTTGGGGGTGGAGTCTTTTGGGTTTCCCACATAAAGTATCATGTCATCTGCGAAAAGAGAGAGTTTGACTTCTTCTTTGCCAATTTGAATACCCTTTGTTTCTTTTTGTTGTCTGATTGCTGTTGCTAGGACTTCTAGTACTATGTTGAACAAGAGTGGTGAGAGTGGGCATCCTTGACGTGTTCCTGATCTTAAGGGAAGGCTCTCAGCTTTTCCCCATTGAAGATGATATTCGCTGTGGGTTTTTCAGAGATGGATTTTATGAACTTAAGGAATGTTCCCTCTATCCCTATAGTCTGAAGAGTTTTAATCAGGAAAGGATGCTGTATTTTGTCAAATGCTTTTTCTGCGTCAATTGAGAGGACCACCTTGTTCTTCTCCCTCCTCTTATTAATGTGTTCTATCACATTGATTGATTTGCGAATTTGAACCACCCTTGCATCCCGGGGATAAATCCTACTGGGTCGTGGTGGATGATCCTTTTAATGTATTGTTGGATCCTATTAGCTAGGATTTTGTTGAGGATTTTGGAATCCATATTCATCAGGGATATCGGTCTGAAATTCTCCTTTTTGATGGGGTCTTTGCCTGGTTTGGGGATTAAGGTAATGCTGGCCTCATAGAATGAGTTTGGAAGTTTTCCTTCTGTTTCTATTTTTTGAAACAGCTTCAGGAGAATAGGTATTATTTCTTCTTTGAATGTTTGGTAGAATTCCCCAGGGAATCCATCAGGCCCTGGACTCTTGTTTTTGGGGAGGTTTTTGATCACTGCTTCAATCTCGTTACTGGTTATTGGCCTATTCAGGTTGTGGATTTCTTCCTGTTTCAGTTTTGGCAGCTTATAGGTTTCCAGGAAGGCCCCATTTCATCCAGATTGCTCAGTTTATTGGCATATAGTTGTTGATAATAATTTCTAATAATTGTTTCTATTTTCTTGGTGTTAGTCGTGATCTCTCCCCTTTCATTCATAATTTTGTTAATTTGAGTCCTTTCTCTTTTCTTTTGGGTAAGTCTGGCCAGTGGTTTATTGATCTTATTAATTCTTTCAAAGAATCAACTTCTAGTTTCGTTGATCTGATCTACTGTGTGTCTGGTTTCTAATTCATTGATCTCTGCTCTAATCTTAATTATTTCTCTTCTAATGCATGGCTTAGGCATCGTTTGTTGCTTTTTCTCTAGTTCTTTAAGGTGTAGACTTAGTTGGTGAATTCGGGATTTTTCTATTTTTTTGAGTGAGGCTTGGATGGCTATGTATTTCCCCCTTAGGACCGCCTTTGCAGTGTCCCATAGGTTTTGGACCGGTGTGTTTTCATTCTCATTGATTTCCATGAATTGTTTAAGTTCTTTGATTTTCTGGTTAGCCCAAACATTCTTGAGCAGAGTGGTCTTTAGCTTCCAAGTGTTAGAATTTCTGCCTATTTTTTTCTTGTGATTGAGTTCCAGTTTTAAAGCATTGCGGTCTGAGAATTTGCAGGGAATAATCTCAATCTTTTGGTATCGGTTAAGACCTGATTTGTGACCCAGTATGTGGTCTATTCTGGAGAAAATTCCATGTGCGCTCGAGAAGAATGAGTATTCTGTTGTTCTAGGGTGGAATGTTCTGTAAATATCTATGAGGTTCATCTGGTCCAGTGTGTCATTCAAAGCTCTTGTTTCCTTATTGATTTTCTGCTTAGATGATCTGTCCATTGCTGAGATTGGAGTATTGAGGTCTCCTACGGTTAAAGTATTGTTATCAATATGACTCTTTATTTTGGTTAACAGTTGGCTTATGTAGATGGCTGCTCCCATGTTGGGGACATAGATATTTACAATTGTTAGATCTTCTTGTTGGATAGACCCTTTAAGAATGATATAGTGTCCTTCTGTGTCTCTAACTACAGACTTTAGTTTAAAATCTAATTTGTCTGTTATAAGAATTGCTACCCCAGCTTTCTTTTGAGGTCCGTTGGCATGGAAGATGGATCTCCATCCTTTCACTTTCAGTCTGGATGTATCTTTAGGTTCAAAATGAGTCTCTTGTAGACAGCATATTGATGGGTCCTGTCTTTTTATCCAATCTGCAACCCTGTGCCATTTTATGGGAGCATTTAGGCCATTCATGTTGAGAGTGATTATTGAAAGATATGAATTAATTGTCATCATGTTGCCTGTGAAGACGTTGTTTTTATAGATTTTCCCTGTAAATTTCTGTTGTATATCATTCTTGGGGTCTTTCTCCTTTTATAGACCCCCCCTTAATATTTCTTGCAGGGCCGGCTTAGTGGCCACATATTCTTTCAGTTTCTCTCAATCTTGGAAGCTCTGCATCTCTCCATCCATTCTAAATGACAGTCTTGACAGATAAAGTATTCTTGGCTGCATGTTCTTCTTGTTTAGTACCCTGAGTATGTCTTGTCAGGCCTTTCTGGCTTGCCAGGTCTGTGTGGATAGGTCTGATGTTATTCTGATGTTCCTCCTTCTCTACGTAAGGAATCTCTTCCCCCTAACTGCCCTTAAGATGGCTTCCTTGGTTCTAAGATTTGCGAGTTTTACTATTACATGCCGGGGTGTTGGCCTGTTTTCCTTGATCTTGGAAGGGGTCCTCTCTGCCTCTAGGACACAAGTGTTTGTTTCATTCCCCAGATTAGGGAAGTTCTCAGCTACGATTTGCTCAAATATATCTTCTAGTCCTCCCTCTCTCTCTCCACTCCCTCCGGGATTCCGGAGGGATCCGGAACGCTTCATGGTGTCACTTATTTCTCTAATTCTATTTTCATGGATTCTGAGTTGTTTTTCCCTGGCCTCCTCTTTTCCCTTTTTATCTATTAAATTGTCTTCCAGGTCACTTATTTGTTCTTCTGCCTCACTTACCCTAGCTGTTAGATTATCTAGATTAGATTGGACCTCATTGATAGCATTTAAATTCTGCCAATTCAGCTTTCATTTCTGCCCTTAGAGACTCTATGTTGCCATTAATTGATTTCTTCATTCTAGCTATTGTCTTCACAATTGCTAGCCTGAATTCCATCTCCGACATCTTGGATATATCTGCATCCATTTGTAAATCTGTGGCATAAGTCATAATCCCTGAGTCTTTCCTATTTTGGGGGTTCCTCCTCCTAGTCATTCTGTTGATGGATGTTTGAGGGAATGTATAGAATCCAAATTATTGACCAGAACCCAAGCAAGATGCACCTGTGTTCTAGGGACCTTAGGCTTGCTAGCCTCTTGTTTTCCCAGCCTGTCTTCTGGGGGAGGGGCCTGCCGCACTGTTACTCAGGCAACCCTGTTTGGGTGGAGTTGCCCCGCCCCCCAGTGGCAGGGGATGGGCTCAGTGGGAATCAGTTTTGGGGGCTCTTGTTCTCTGGCGGCTTTCCGCATCTCTTCTGTGAGTCAGAGCAGAGGAGACCGTTTCTAACCCTCTGCCTCAGAGCAGAGAGACCGCAGTCTGTTCTTCAGTGAACTCTCCAGGCCACACTATCTCCGTTTCTGTCTGTGCTGCTATAAACTGCAGCATCCTGGGTTGTGCGCCCTTCCCCAGTGCTCCCAGTCCTGCCTCGAGGTCGGAGCACATCTCTGCCCTTTGTGCTTCTAAAACCACCAGCCACTTCCAGTTTGCACACGTGACCCCGCCGCTTGGGGTTTCCGTCTAGAGTCCTTTCCCGCCGCTACCGGTCTGCGAGTCTGTGCCCGTCCCCAGCGTGCAAGGCTGTCGCTCACCGGTGGTGTAGGATCCTCACGGCCAGGCTCCCTCCCGCTGCCGTTTATCCTCCCATATCTGCCTGTGGAATCACAGCTCCCCGCTTCATACCTCGAAACCAACTGCCCGCGATATTCTTTTTGTAGAGATCCAGATCTATCTTCTTACATTTCAGGCTGGTTTCATGGGTACTCAGAGTGGTCTGGTAGATATCCAACTCAATTCCGGGGACCAGTTGAAATAGGATCCCCTACTCCTCTGCCGTCTTTCCCCCCTCCCCAGAGTGATCCTTTTAAAACCTTAGTCAACAAGTCACTCCTCTGCTCTAACCCTCCATTGGCTCCCCATCTCTCTCAGGGCAAGAACCTATACACCCTGCAGGACCTTCTTCCTCCCCTCATTGCTTCTCTGACCTCTTTTTCTACCATACTGCTTACTCCCCCACTTCAGCCTCCTGGCCCCCTTGCTGTATTTTTAGTACCTAGGCATATTCCACCCTCAGGCCTTCATATGGGTTGCTTCATCTGCCTGGAAGATTTCCCTAAATATCTGCCTAGCCAGATACCTCACTTCTTCCAAGTTTTTGCTCAGATGTCACCTTCTCAGTGAGGCTAAACTTCCATATTATTTAATATTGTAACTATCCTCTTTACCCTGTTCTACTACTTCTTTTTTATATAGCACCTATCAACTTATTTATTATGCCCACTGTCTGTCTGATTATGCCTCTGGAATGCAGGCCATCAGAAGAGTAGTGGTGACCTTTGTTTCACCCACTGACCTACCTCATGGGCCTAGAAAAGGGCTTGGCATATAGTAGGTATTCAAAAAATATTTACATAATGTTGAATAAATAAAGGTGTGGTACCAATATAGGGAAAGAAAAATAATGGTTCTACCTTATCTTTTCACATTTGGCAGATATCTTATAAACATAATGTATGTTTATGCTAGTGGATAATTTCATAGTAGACAATGCTGACATTTTGGCTAACATTTTGGACTGAAGTGGCATTGGCATCATTGCCTTGTCTCTGAAACAAATGGCCATCAAGGGATCTAATATACTTTTGGCTTTTTCTAGGATGTAGAGGACTGGCCTGCATCTGCACCAGGAGGGTCTCATGCTCTCTGAGGGTTAAATGATGTTCAAGAGAGACAGTGATCTTTATGTTTGCCTCCAGTTATACCTTTCATTGCCTGTGGTAGCAGCTGCTCTTCAAAACAACAGTAGCATGAAAGGACCAATATCAATATCAGCAGATGTTATAGATACTTCTTACAAAGAAATAGTCATAGAAGGAATACAAAAAGGGAAGAGATTCAACAAAAAATTTAGTCACAGATCTATCCTCAAAGATTATCAATAAAAACAGTAATGAGAGGGTCACTATCTGTAGCTAACCAGTTACAAAAGATAAAGCAAACAACAACAACAAGCCCAAGTATAGACTTTGTATTATAGTTCCTACAGTCAGATTTGTTTTTATCTTTTCATTTTATGAAGTTGAGCCAATGATTTTGACCAGGTTGATCCAACATTCGTAAATTTGTGCTCATATTTCTTATACTCTAATTCCAAAAGAGACTAAAAAAAAAAAAATAACAAAATGAGGAGCAGATTACTTTCAAAGGTCCAAGTAATTAAACTCTTAAAAAGAATGAAAACTAAATACCAGGGGATAGATGTAGAAATATACCTTTTAAAATGATATTTTAAGCAATGTAACATACCATCTAGGTATCATTTAGGATATGCTAGGTTATGCCGAAATAACAAATAATCTCAAAGTTTCCATGATAAAATACAAATAAATTTATTTCTTGGTCATGTTATGCATCAGTGTGGTTTGAGAATTGCCTTTACCTCTAACTGATCAGTTTTAGATCCAAGCTGACAGGCTATACCATCTTCTAGACCTTATCCATAGCTTTCTTGGTTAATCTAGCTAAAGAAAAAGAGCTAGAGAGTTGGCCTCTAGCAATTAAATGCTTTAGCCTAAAAGTGACTCATATTACTTCTAGTCACCTCTTCTCTGGGGGCCAGAATAAGTTATACAGCCACACCTACCTCCAAAGGAATAGGGAATTATACTCTTCTATGTATCAGAAATAGAGAAGAACTAGATATAAGTGAATATACTTAATAATTTCACAACTTAGATCTAAGCTAGTTGGCAGTGAAGGCCAATAAGTGAGTGTTTTAAATAGCTCTCTCTGCCTAATAAAAGATCACACCAGTTCATTAAAAGAGAAAAGCTTTTACTCACATCACTCCTAACTGGGTTGGATTTTGGCTCTTTTACCAAAAAATATGCTGTTCTACTTAGGAGCATTTCTTATATCAATCTTTGACAAACATTCCAAGGGATTAATTTATAATTTTGTAAAGTCAATTTTATTAAGAAGACATAATCCAGATATAGAGAATTCTGGTAATCTCTTTCAAAGGGTAACCAAGTAGAGCGAATCTAGAATAATGAGTGTCTGGCATATCCTTCAGAATCTCTAGAGTGTTAATTATTTACTTGGGATTTTCTGATGTATGTTTGCTAATCTCTGCAATTCACCATCATTAGAGTAAGCAGTGCTTACTCTAAATAATACCAAGTTATATGAATATAGATTTTATAGATTTTATTGGATTTTTAAAAAGATTTTATTTATTTATTTGAGAGAGAGAGTGCAAGCATGAGCAGGGGGCATAGCAGAGGCAGAGGGAGAAGCAGACTCCCCACTCAGCAGGGAGCCCCAATGATGTGGGGCTCTATCTGAGGACCCTGAGATCATGACCTGAGCCAAAGACAGATGTTTAACCAACTGAGCCCCCCAGGCACCCCATGAATATAGCTTTTAAAGGGAGTGGACAGGAAAGTCAATTATCTCAACAGTTGCTATTTTTCCCCCTAATAGATCCATTCCTTAAAAAGAACTATTAAAATCATATAAGAAATAACTGCATTAATGGGAAAATACTAGAATCATTTCCACTAACATTAAAGTAAAGAACATAAGAATATCTGTTATTACTTCCATTACTCAGTGATGTTTTGAGAATCCCAGCCAATGGAATAAGAAAGCAAAAGAAATGTGGTCTAGATATTTGAAAGAAGGAGACCAAACTATCAGTATGAGATATATATATATATATATGTCACACTAAAAGTGTGGTGATCCTTTACCTGGAATATTTAAGAGAATCAATTGAAAAACTTGTAGAATTAGAAAAACAACCATGAGGTAAACATTTAAAAATGTAAATCTCGAGGCGCCTGGGTGGCTCAGTTGGTTAAGCGACTGCCTTCAGCTCACGTCATGATCCTGGAGTCCCGGAATCGAGTCCTACATCGGGCTCCCTGCTCGGCGGGGAGTCTGCTTCTCCCTCTGACCCTCCCCCCTCTCATATGCTTTCTCTCTCTCTCAAATAAAATCTTTAAAAAATAAATAAATAAAAATGTAAATCTCTTTGCTGTATAATAAGCAATAATAATTATAAATTTTTAATAAATTATAAATTATAATTATGTTTTTAATAAATTATAAATTATAATAATTATAAATTTTTTTATAAAAGGTAAAAAATTTCATTCATAAAAGGGTCAGAAACTAAAAATGCCAAGGAGTAAACTTAACAAGTAATGCATAAAACCTAAGCGATAGGACCACAAGACTTTACTAAAAGACATAAAAAATACCCAAATAAATAAAGTGGTTGGGTTTCTGGATAAAAGACTCAAGAACTTAAAATTTTTCATTTTTTCCAAGTATATTTATAAAATTGATGTAAACCCACTCAGAATCCCTGCAGGCCTTTTGTGGAACTGGCCAAGGTGACTTTAAAATTCAGTGGGAAGATTATATGTGAAGGCAGAATTAAGTAAATTGTGAAAAAGAGGAACATTAAGGGGCATTTGCATTTCCAAATAATAGAACTCCTATAAAGCTACAGTAATTAAAGTAGTGTTGTATAGTTTCAAAAAGTTAGCAGTGGATCAATGATACAGAATATAGACTTCAAAGGTAGATTCATGTAGAGCCCTGAATAATGTATAGAATTGTTGAATCACTATACTGTTCACCTGAAATGAATATAACACTGTGTGTTAATAACACTGGAATTAAAATTTAAAAAATAAAAAAACAGACAAACTATTCGATAAATTATCTTGATATAACTAGTTTATCCATCTGAAGACAAACATGTAAATTTACATTCTTTCCTCATACCATATATGAAATAAATTCCAGATGGACTAAAATCTAAATATATAAGAATTTATAAAAGAATTAGAAAAATATTTTTATACACTTCAGTTGGGAAATGACCATTTATAGGAAATCATAAAATCCTGGACCCAAGAAGAAACATTCTATACAAACACACACACACACACACACACATATGTATAAATTCATATATAAATACATATATATACATACACATATATTTTTTACACACACTCACTTAGGTCAAATATCTCACTGTTTTCCTTTCAGAGTGAAAATTTTTTAAAAAATCATATTAAGTGTTAGCAGAGTTTGAGGATATGGTCACCCCCACATACTTTTTATTAGGAATAAAATTGACAAAGTAATTTTGGAAGGCAATTTGGCTCTTTGGTTACTCCTTAAAATGATCATACTTTTTGACCTAGTTATTGTACTAATGGGAAACTCTCCTGCATAAATACTAGTAAATGTGTATTAAACTATATGCATAAGGATAATCAGTAAAATGTTTCTCACAGGAAAAAAAGTTGGAACAATATAAATGTTGCATTACTCTAACAAACCAAGAGTGATGCGGGGAAATGTGATGACTTTCTTACCTTAAATTGTTTAGTTGAGGTGCCTGGGTGACTCAGTCAGTTAAGCATCCAACTCTTGGTTTCAGCTCAGGTCATGATCTCAGGGTTGTGAGATCAAGTCCCACAATGGGCTCTGCGCTGGGTGTGGATCCTGCTTAGGATAGGATTCCCTTTCTCCCTATCCCTCTGCCCCTCCCCACTTCCCCCCTGCCTCAAAAAGTTGTTTGGAAAAGTTGTTCAAGAGTAGGAAATAGATAGGAGACATTACTAGGTATTCTTACAATGGAGTGTAGATGTTGTCTAGTGGACTCTCCATGGATTATATGATTCCATAGATGTGTGAACCTTATATTTCTATTGACTAGACTATTTTTGTAATTCTGAAAAGAAAGAAGTTAAGTTGTAGAAAATGAACATTAACACAAATGATTCTTGTCCATGGGAATGCAAATGAACTATTCCCCATAGAAATGTAATTGATTTCTACCCCATAGAAAAAAATAGCCTCAAACATTACATCTTATAGCCTCAAGGAATATTAACCAGTTTTGCATCTATTAACACATTCATTTCACCATTTCTGATTGCCTATATATATGTTTGTTCTTTAAGTTTTCTCTTGGTCTTTACATGTTCTGGATTCTCTTATTAATTTATGAGTTGGAGACAATCTTTGATATGTGGTCATTTTATATTTCATGAGAGTCAGGATTGTACCTTTCTGAAAATTATACATCAGCATACTATTGAACTAGTTGCTTTGTATGAGACAAGAAGTTCTTTATTTCATAGTCTTTGCTATGACTTTAAACATCTGTTTTTATTCAAAATCAAAGTAAATTTTGCTATGCTGTGGACAAGAATAAGATGTATTTAGTGATACTGTTTAACTCTATGTTGAGACAAGGATGAGGCTTATCTGTTGTGCCTAAAAACCAGGTAAGCCAGAAAACATTTCCTGGAGGTTCTGTATTCTCTTATCCCAAGACCCTTCAAAAGAGACTTTATGTGAAATTTATGCTAAAGAAGAAGGGGATTTTAGACACCAAAAAATTGAGGCATTGGAGTGAAGTCATTAAAACAAAACAAAAAAACCTAGCTCCTTTGATAATTAAAATATTAGGAATGGTCCTTGAAAGATTTAAAAAAAATATTTTTACCCCTAACCTTTATATTTTCCCTTTGCCAAGGTAAAATACATCATGGGTAATTTAAACAAAATAGAACTGTGCCCTGTTCTGATCCATTTTGCCACATGTGGGCTGCCAGCCCTGGCATTTGTTGAGGCAGATGTGAAGGCACAATAGTATAGACTTTGCTGTGCAGCCAGCTCATTTTCTTGGGACATAGGCAATGCCTCAGGGAGAAGAAAAAATCAAGGTGGTTAAGGAAGAAAAAAGGTAAAACAGAAGAGAGAACTCAATCTGTATGCCTCTGTGAAGTACCGCTTGCTTCTTCCCCCCATACAATCAGTTAGTCACCTTATAAAATGCCGAAATCATCAGAGCCTGAGCTGAAACAGGGAATTCAATTTTTTCTTTCTTTTAAATGTCTCCTTTTCAGTTATACAGTATTTATGAAAAATTGATGTCTTGCTAGTCAACATGATGAATGTTGGGACATGCAGGGAATAGTTTAAAGAGTTTGTTTTAACAGTTATGCATTTAAATTGTCCTATTATAGTGGACATGTTTCCTTTGCCAACAAAAAATCAGTTCTTAAAGGTCCAGTTCTCCTAGAATTTTTTTTGCCACTTTCAATCATTGTGATAGCAATCCTGATGAATTCATGAATTAAAATTATTTCATCCAAATGTTAGATTTCAAGGTGGCCTCTTTTTCTTTATTGCAAGGCTTTAATACATAATACTGAGGACATTTAACAGTTTAAAAATATGATATGTTCTCAAAGGAAACCCTTTAGATATCTAAGCTCAGTGGAGCATTTGTCTGAAAGCAATTAAGTTGTACAATGTGTATCTGTAGAAAAAAGTCCCTTCTGCAATTTGATATACTCTTGTTTAAGTCCAGTTCTTAGGTAAAGATTCTAGCCTCTGATCTTGCTCCTAGTAGATACACGATAAATATTTATTAAACAAATCAGCACGTAGAAAACATCATCCATTATGCTATTCAATCAGTGGGAAAACAAAGATAAATTGTCTTTTGCTATCCCTTTTTCTATTTGCCTCAGAATCATGGATTTATAGAATAACATAGCTAGACTTTGTGCTGCCATTAAAGCCAATTTCTACATTTTACAGAGTAAAATGTTACAGAGTAACTGAGGCCTAGAATTTTGAAGTGCTTGTACACAGCTACATAATGGAAAATCCAGTCCTTCAAACTGTAAATCTAATAGTTATCTCATTGTGCCAGCTTGCCTTTCAGGTGTAGTCCCATAATACTAGTGAAAGGTAAACCAAAACTAGTAACCTGGCTAGACCTTTTGGCTTTTCCTTTTCTGGAGGAAAAGAGAGATCCCCAAAGACCTTTCATTTTGTTGTTCGTTTGCTTGTTTTTTGTTTTGTTTGTTTGTTTGTTTCTTTAAGTATGCATACTTTTGGAAGCACCCCATAGCTGGTATGTTTCTCCTTGGATGCCTGTCATAAGCTATTATCTATTTCAGTTCATAGCGGGAAGTGCCATTTTTGAGCCCTCAACAAAGAAGGATTATGGCAATGTGATCACATCAATGTCTGAAGTAGTATTCTAATAAAAACAGGTAAACATGACTGAAATTTAAGACAATGTCCTTGCCAGAATAGTTCTCAAGATGTTCTATGATTGTAACAAGTTAGCAAAGGCTTTGAGAGCAGCCTCGAGGGTTCTGGTAGGTTAGACATAGAGGAGTTTTAGGTTGAAGAATGACACATCTAATTGGATCTTTTGAAAAGTTAAGTTTGTAAGAGTAACTGTGGCAACAGAGTTGTAGCATGAATACAAGACTAGATGCAGGGAGAACAATTAAAAGGCAGTAGCTATGGGTGCCTGGGTGGCTCAGATGGTTGAGTGTCTGCCTTCAGCTCCGGTCATGATCCTGGGGTCCTGGGATCGAGTCCCGCATCGGGCTCCCTGCTCCTTGGGAGCCTGCTTCTCCCTCTGCTTCTCTCTCTCTCTCTCTCTCCCTCTCTCTCTCTCCTCCTCTGTCTCTCATGAATAAATAAATAAAATCTTTAAAAAAAAAAGGCAGTAGCTATGAACCTGGTGGTCTGTGTATGTGACCCAAGCTCAGAGGTAGTGGAAATGCAGGAACATGAAAGGATTTGGGAGGTATTTTGCAGAGGATAGTCAGGACTTGATAATTAATTGAATTTGGTGAAAGGAGGAGTGAGGATTCCAGAGATTCAAAGATGACTCCCAAGTCTCTGGTTTGGTTGACTGGAGAAGGCGCAGATGCAGAGAGTAATACTTTGAGTTTTCGTTTATGTTGAGTTTGGATATTTTAGGGCACCCTGGTGGAAATGTCTTATAAATGGTTAGATCTACTATCTACAGTTTTGACACGTAGAGGATTATTCAAACAAGCGAGGACAATATGATCAAGCTTCAGCACAGCTCAGAGAACTTGTTCCCACCCTAACCTTCTATCCTAGTGCCTACCCTTACCCTCTACTCTGCTCCAGCTACACTGGCTTCGTTTTTGTGGCCCCAGCACACAGACACACTATAGCCTAAAGACCTTTGCAGTGGCTGTTCTTTCTGCCTGAAATGTTTTCCCCAAATCTGCATGTCCAACTCCTTTAAGGCTTTACTCATAGTTTTCCTTCTCAGTGAGACCTTACCAAGACCACACTATTTAAAATTGTGATCCCTGGGTACCTGGGTGGCTCAGTGGGTTAAGCCTCTGGCTCTTAGTTTCTGCTCAGGTTATGGTCTTAGGGTTGTGAGATTGAGCCCCATGTCCGGCTCTGCGCTGGGCATAGAGCCTGCTTAAGATTCTCTTTCTCCCTCTCCCTCTACTCTTCTCCCTCCCTCTCAAAAAAAAAAAATAGCCTTTAAAAACTGCTAATATTAAACCCTTAATTCCTTATTAAACTTAAGTCTATGAAGTCACATCTCATTTATCCATACAATAAAATGAAACACCTACATGTCTGAGCCAGTTCTCAGGTCATTATCTGGACCCTTGTGGCTTGGCATTGGGTTACACAGATCATATGCTCTCATTTTACCTAGTAACAGCAATTAGAATTAAGCCCTGTGTTCATTAGACCTGAAAGTCACTTTGTAAAGCTCCAGTTATTGAACCAGATACCATTCATGAGGCATGAAGACCAAGACTGTGAACCTTATATTTTAGGGAAAATGCAGTGTAGTTGTAGAGCAAAGTTCAGAGTTGAAATGAAAGAGAAGAGGAAAATCAGGGCAAGAAATGAAACCACTTATCACTTAATACAACTATCAATATATTATTGTTATTATGGAATAATTATCAAGTGTTTATTATATGCCTGGGATTGTGTTAACTGCTTTGAATATATTATCTTGTTTAAATCTCAAAACAAACCAAGGTAGTTACTGTTACCAATCCCTTGATTATAGCTGAGAAACTGAGGGGTAGAAAGGATAAGCAACTTCTTTTAAAATCACTTAGCTAGTGAGTGGTACAGTCAGATTTTGAACCCAAAGTCCATGCTCTTAACCACTAACCAATTCCATGACTCTCTTCTAAGTTTAATGTCCTGTCAGCATAATGTCAGATCAAACTACATCTTTTAACAGAAGAGTTATCACTCAAACTGAAATACTTTCAACAGTAAAAGGGTACAGTCTTTTTTGTTGGGCACCCACCAGGACTGTCCCAGGGAAACAGGGATATATGGTCAGCCTATTAAATATATTTCCACTCTACATTCTGATATGATGCATATATAGCAAGAATTCAAATACCAGCTTGTAACTGCAGTTGAGAGTACAGGCTTATATCATATACCCCAAACACCTGCAGGGTAACCATTATTTTATATATATATATATATATATATATATATATATATATATATATATATTATATATCCATCATAACCATTATGATATATATATATATATCAATGTGTTAAGAGACCTCTAGTGCACTTGGAGAACATCTATTTTCGTGGTTTGAAGGGGATCAATCAATTGTATGGGTCCAAAATAGTGCTTCGGGACTTTGTGGAGCAAGGTTGCACTACAAAATTTCATAGAGACAAGAAATTATTTTGATGAAAGTCTGGGACCTAGTTACAAAGCCAGCTCCCAACACCCGTGGCCCAGCAGAAAAGGAGGAAAGCACAGCTGCAGCATCTGGATGGGTCCAGGCTGGATTGACTAGGATGTCAGAACAGGACCAGAGGCAAGAAGGGTAGAGGTATAGAGATTGGGGTTGGTGGGGAGTGGGAGAGACAGAAAAATAGGCTGCAGGGCTAAGCTAGAGTATCCTCAATGTTAGTTCTACAGATTCCTTTCAGACATTGATCTTTTTATGGGAATTAATTATTTTTAATGAACTAAAAAGGAACCTTTTAAACTCTTCTACCCAGATATTCTTTTAAACCATCACAAATCATACTTATATCTGGGAGCTGAGGATTCCTATATTCATTCAACAAATATTTTTTGAGAGCCCGTGAAGTGTCCCAGAAAGTTTTTTAGGAGCTGGGGATATAGTGGTGGACATGTCGGACACATTCCCTGACCTCATTCTTGAGTGTATCTAAGTGCTTTTATGGAAAATGGCTCTTTAAAAAAAGGTATTTATATGAACAATAATTGCCTAGTCATGAAAATTATATTCTCTCTCCTCGGTTCCCTCAAGTGCAAAGTGAAGGCACTGATGTGGATACCTCACCAGGCATCTTCTAGCTCTGAAATCCTTTGACCCCGTTGTCATTTTCATCAGGTTAGTGTGAAGGACAATGTCTCTCTTTATTCAACTTTTCCATTATTAATATTTAAAAAAAATCTAGATCCATCTCAAAGGAACACATTTGATGTTTTTCCATAGGCTGAATACAAATCAAAAGGTTAAACACATAAATCAACCGAGGAGCTAACCAGGAGGTATGGTAATGCACCCAATATGTAACGGACCTTTCCACTGCCAGCTACCCCAGAAGAGTCTTACTCTGCATTTTGTGGGCCTTATGTAAACCAATACCCCAGAGAAACCATACAGTGGTATCATGCCATAGTTAAGGGAGAAGTTTTATTTTCCTTCTTATTATTCTTGAATCTGAAATGGAGAAATAGACTCCAAAGATGGTGATCCTTTTTCAGAGTAAGAAAAAAATGTCACCATTTAAAGGTCAGGACTGGTATTAGCAAGCTAATATAGGGAGAGGAGAGAGAAAATGAACATTAATGTTCACATTCTACATGTCTGCAATATGAAATGACTTACATATCTGACCTCTGAGGCTCACAAGGAGTCTATCTGGTAAACATTATTACTTTGCATTTTAAGATGAGAACACTAGAGATGAGAAAGGGCAAGTAAACCCTTCATGATTGAGTAGCTAGGAAGGGGTGAGAGTTGAGATGCCATTTGAGTCTAGAATCCTACCCTTTCCACATACTTCCCTTTCTGGGCTACCCACACATGTTTAATGCAGTTTAAAGACTCTAAAAATAATGATATATTCAGAATTTTAACTTTTGGTTCTTCACAGTTAGCCTCATAGTATTATTATATTAAAAATAACATAAAATTGCTCCTAACTAAAGAGAATTTCTTTAAAGTTTTTGTCAGATAATTTTGGCATCTGTGTTATTTGTCATTGGCAACTACTGATTGTCTTCTCCTATGTGAGTTAAAATTTTTCTGATTTTTTTGTGTGTGTTGAGTAGTTTCGGGTTATGTTCTAGATATTTTGAACATTATGTGTTGAGACTCTGACTTATTTAAATCTTGTGGAGAATGTTGATAATTTCATATTAGCAGTTAACTGACCAATTTGGTTCAGGCCAAAGCTGCCACCAGCCTTCTATGTATTATGATTTCAATGTCAGTTTGGTTTTTCCCAGCCCTCCCACCTGTGTGCCACCCAGTTGTGATGATATAAGTAAATGCATAGCACAGTGCCCAGTCCATGTAAATGCTCAAATACTGCTACCTGTTCTCCTTGAATTGCCATACCTATGTCTACTGAATTTAGTTAAATCATATGAATGAGGATTGATTTGTTTTGAGATCAGGCAAAGAACTAGGCCAAATGAATGAGGAACAGTTGATTTGGCACCAGCATGGTGAAGAAAAATGAACAGTTTGTGGATTCAAAGACTAAACCTGAATACATGTTCGGGCATTTAAAAGCATCCTACTTTGGGTGAGTTACTCCAACTCTCTGAGTTTCTGTAAATAGTACATTGGAGGATATTTTTGAGGATTAAATAAAAATATGCAAATTAAATATGGAAATTAAAATGTATTGAAAACCCCTAATACAGTACCTGGCACATAGTAAGTACTAAATAAATGTTTTTTATTATTAATTTAAGAAGACATACTTTGATTATAAAGTTATTAAAAAGAAAGAACAACAGTGATATTTTCAGTGCACATGACAAGGGTCTATTTTTGTTTTGTTTTGCTTTGCTTTGCAGGTATATTCTCATTAGTGAAAGATACTGATGGAGTTATAATGGGCTAAAATTCTTCCAATGGCAAACAGTCAAACTGATGGCCTTTTAGATTTCATGTAATCCAACTCTTCCTATCTCTCTGACCTTATTTCCTACCACTGCCCCCTTCATTTACTATTTTTGGACCCCCAAGTTCTCTAACCCAGTACCTTTACATCAACTATTCCCTCTTTCCCAAAATCTTCACATGGCCAATACTTTCTTATTATTTGGGTCTTGAGCAAATGTGATCTCTCTAGAGAGACTTCCTCTGACCACCCCATCCCAGATCATGGTCCTACCTCCACCCATTACTGTCCATCATTTATCCTAACTAATTTTATTCACAGCACTTATCACTATCTGAAATTATTTCAGTTATCTATTTATTTAGTTTCTGTTTATTGTCTGTTTTTACCCAGGAAAATGTTAGCTCTATGAGGCAGGCATCTTTTTATTTTTACTGTGGTATCCTCAGGGCCAACAACGGTGTCTAACACATAACAACCTTTTAAATACTTGTTGAATGAATGAATAAGCAAAGTTTCATTTTGTTACCTGTAACTTCTTGAATTGTTTTACTCTACTAGAAGAAAATCCATAAATAATATTTGATAATTCATCAACATAACTGAATAAATTTTAGATTTGGATCGATTTCCACATTTAAAATCTTGATTTAATATGCTTATTGTTGAAGAGTCCAGTGAAAATAGGAAGTCATTAATTGTACAACTTCTTGGCATCCAACAAATGCATATGGTGTGGCTACATGGGGCTCCTGAGCAGGGCTTTAAATTATATAGCAATTACAGAATACTAATAACACACCTGAGGTTTCATCAGACAAAATGATCTATTCGCTTATGATTAGTGCCATTGCTCCCTCTAGGGAAAGCAGTCTTTAGCTTTGCATAGGGCCGTTGTGGGTTTCTGACAGAAAGATGCAACCAGACACAATCATGTTTAAGAAATATAAATTCTGTGATGATTCTAGCCAACTTCAATCTATAATGTGGCTGAAAATGAACAGAGGTTGGATATTAGATTTCAGGCCAAAAGAGCTTCCCCAGCACTGGCTATTACGTGTGTCCTATTTCAATCCCTTTAGTCGACTTCATTTGGCAGGATTTGTTCAAGACAAGTCTGGGGGTCATTTATCCTGCTCACTATCGAGCTATCCCTCCAGCAGAGTAGCTCTTTCCAAGCTGGGACCCAAATCATTAGCAGAAGGATCTGGAGGACCATTCAAATCTTGGGAGACTGGTTTGACAGAAGGAATTTGGGGTTCAAAGTCACCCAGTGTGGAGAGTCACTCTAATCTCATAAGCTTAGATACCTCAGTAAAATAGACATTTTAAAATTTTTGAAAATTAATTTTTTATGATAAGCTTATAAATTATATAGTCTTGGAGGATGGGAAATGGATTTAAAAATCTATCCCACCCACCTCCACAAACCTACATCCCCCAAAGATAATCACTAATATAAATTTTCTTTGGCATCCTTCTAAAAATGTTCTAGGTAAATATATATCTATCTATGCTAATGTTTAGATAAATAGATGGTTGGATAGTAATGGGATCAATCAATGAATGTGATTCAAGTTATATAGTGTGGTAGATTGCAGTGATGGCCCCAGTTCTTCACTCCTTCCTATAACTTTGCAGTGCTCTCCTGCCATGGGTAGTTGACCTGACCCATCTCCTGCTACTAGACTCATCTATGTCATTTGCTTTGGATACTGACTGATGAGGGACACATGGAGGAGAGTTGAGTTATCCCAAACACCCTATTCTAACCCAGCCTAGACCAGCGAACAGCCTTGTAACCCTTAGATATGTGAGTAGGCCCAACCAAAATCAGTAAAGACTTCTGACTACCTCTCCTCTCCCCACTTGACACCAGATGCTTGGGTAATGAACACTTGTTGAATGGCCACTGAAGTTTGTTATTATTAGTTAAGCAATGTTATTATGATGGTAGGTAACTGATCTGTGTCTTGTAGCTCTTTCCATAGTGGCCACATAAGGACCTATCTCCTTTGTTTTAACTACTGAAAAATATTCCATTGTATGTAAGTACTCTAATTTATTCAGTTCATTCTCTATAGAGGCATTTTTACTGTTTCCAGGTTTTCGTTAGTCAAACAACACTACACAGAACATATACAGACAGATATCTTTGTATACTTGGCACATTGATCCAAAGAATAAATTCCTAGAGGTAGAAATACTGAGCTAAAGGACAAGTGCACTTTAAATTTTTCTGATGATTGTCATAAAACCTTGTTTCTAAAGTATCTGTGCCAGTTCTTGATTTTATTTTAAAGATGAGAATGCGTTTCAGCCTCTTTTAGAGTAATACATCTTTTTGAAAGAATATTATAGGAATATGATATTTATTAACTTCTAAATTTTATTAACTGGCTTGTAATGTTTTTGCCTTCAAATTATACAAAATATTGACTATTGCCATCATTATTTGTGTTTTGATATATAGAGCTTTTCTCTCTCTCGCTTTTTTTTTTTTTTCATTTTTAAATGCAAGAAATTATGTCCTTAAGGTCAGACTTCATTTGCTCAGCATGTCTGGCCTGGAAAATTTCCATGAAGGGCCAGGGACCCATGAAGGCTTCAGTTCCAGGATGTGATGGTAGCATGAAGACTTTGGGGAAGTTGATGGTAGCACTCAGTGGCCACCAACATTGCATCTCTCTTCATAAGAGTTGGATCTCTTTGGTGTTAGGTAATGGAAAGAACGAGGGTTTTAGAGTTCACCCAAATTCAATTTGTATTAGGGTTTTGTCCTTTATGTACTGTGTGCATTTGAGCATGTTATATAAATCTGTGGGCCTCTGGGGTGCCTGGGTGTTTCGGTTGGTTAAGTGTCTGACTTTTGCTCAGGTCATGATCCCGGGGTTCTGGGATTGAGCCCCACATTGGGCTCCCTGCTCTGCAGAAAGCCTACTTCTCCCTCTGCCTCCCCCTCCGCCCGCTCATGCTCTCTCTCTCTCTCACTCACTCACTCTCTCACTGTTGCTCTATCTCAAATAAGTAAATAAAATCTTTTTAAAAAATAAATAAATCTGTGGACCTTAGTTTCCTCACCAAGTAAATTTCATCAAGAAGATGATAAAATATATATTCACCGTTTTGTGAAATCTAGTCCTCTTCTTATATGTATTGTTGCCTGGGAACAAACAAAAACACGAGGTAACCACTAGTTAGCAACTTGTACCATGGGGATGAGGAAGCCTACTGAAGTGGAGAGAACACCACAAACCTGAGTAGAAAGGCTCAACATGCCTCTTAGTCACTGAGTGATCTTGAGTATAGTCAGTTCATCTCACCGTACTTTTATCCTCTGTTGTAAATGGAAACATGGAACCTGAGTTGCAGGGCTGGTCTGAGGATTAGAGGCACTATGTGTTGAAGCACCTAGCATAGGACCTGGCTCACAGTAGACACTTAATAATGGTACTTAGTGCTTTAATTTGTGTGGATTTCATGACCATAAATGAGTGGTTGTTTCTTTCCCTCACTCTTTTCTCCTACAGTATTTTATATAATTTAAGGAGCATATTCTCCATATTTTCACATCTCTGAAAATGCTCTGCGACTTAATATCAATGATATTTTGTAAATGCTGTCAGTCAGGCTGCAGTCACAGTGTAATGTCATTGTCTGTGCATGGGGAACTTGGTGACATGAATGGAGAGCTAGAACCTCTCAATGTCTCAGTTCACAGATCATTTAAGGACACTTGAGGAAGGACTAGGATTCCCACTTATCATCTGAAAACTGGTTATTTCCACTAGTGCCATTTTCATTACCATCAGTTATACCCAACATTTATTAAGCACCTTACAGGTAAAGGAATCTGAGCTAAGACTCAGAAATGCAAAAGCCTAAGGGTCTTACAGTATCACCAGGGAAATAGGGAATGGACATAAAACATAATTAACTATACAAGGCAGTCTGTGGCTGGTGCCAAGAAATAGTGCAGACACTATATAAATGCTTCAGGAGGCAAAAAAAAAAAAAAATGGCTGGGAGGGTGAGGGTTCAGACAGCCTCACAAAAAGGAAAATCATCATGAGGCTTTACTTTTTTTTAAGGTTTTATTTATTTATTCATGAAAGACAGAGAGAGACAGAGACAGAGGCAGAGGGAGAAACAGGCTCCCCACTGAACAGGGAGCCGGACTCAGAACTCGATCCCAGGACCCCAGGATCATGACCTGAACCAAAGGCAGACACTTAACCATCTGAGCCACACAGGCGCCCCATCATGAGGCTTTAAAATGAGGATAGGACTTAAGGAAGAAGGGGGATCTTTCTGTCATGGGGATATCTGGAACAAAGGAGCTGTGTAAAAACATGAAAGCGTATGAAAAAATATTAATGGCATCAGGTACCGGATAAAGAAGTAGTGGGGCAAAGAAAGGTGCGAGAGTTAAGTATAGGCTAGATTCTGACCTTAAAGTTGCATGGTCTGTCCCTCCCTATTTTAATTCATAAATTAATGATGTGAATGCTTGTGGATGATTGCTATTTAGGCCACTGAGAATAGGAGGGAAATTTCTTCTTCATGGATGATTTGATCTGATTATTCAGAACTAGAAGAGGTCTCAGAAGACAGTTTGTCCTGCTATCTGACTATTACTGGAAACAATGGCATAATTATCAACCACTCAAAAATGGAGATCATTATTTTTGGCAGATGTCCTTTAAATGTAATTGGTTCAATTTGATAACCCCAGGAAATAAGTTGATTCATTTGGTTACTGAGAAGCTTTATAGAGACATTTCTGTGGCCGTGGTGGGCAATTGGTAACACCTGCTTTGAAGATCACACAAGGCCATATCATCCTGATCATATGGTGTACAGCTTTTAAATACAAGCAATTACTTGTTTATGCAGTATAGCCAGGCCATTTCTTAAGACAAGCCTGCCTGATGCTGAGCAAGGAAACCCGTCAATCTAAGAGTCTTACCTCACTAAGGTCCCCCAATGTCCGTCAAGGACAAGCCTCACCTTTTCAGTGAGGCCTGGGATCTGGACCAATCTATTGAATATTGCAACCTGTCCCCTTCCCACAGTGACCCTACATTCTAGACCCCTGTTCCTGATGTTTTTTTTCTCCTACAGAATTTGTCACCTTCTAACATGCTATATACTTGTTTACTGATTATTCATTGTATGTCTTACCTGATGAAGTGTACACTTCAAGAGGGCACAAATTTTAGTCTGCTTTCTTTGTTACCATATTGTGGGGGTCTAGAACTATTCCTGAAGTCTGAGAACTTCAACTATTTGAAGAACTATTACTTGGATGAGTGATATCAGCAACATGAATCCTGGGGTATTGTGAAGACTATCACATACTCCTGGGATCAGTTCCTCATCTGATTCTGTGGCTTCATTATTTCTTTATTCTCTGAGTCTATGACTTTATACTACAGAAAAGGAGAACCATTAAAGTTAAATTATTTTTTAAAATATTAGTTGAGATGTGACACATACATAGCAATGTGTCATTGGATGTGTCTAATGATACCAGGTCAGGTCTTTTTGATTTAGAAGAACCAATAGAAAAGGACATGAGCATATTCATATCTCTCAGTTACAAAAATTGACTCTGTATATTGCTTTTAACCACTGGAGTTTGGGATTGAGATTGTATATACTTGCAAAATAACCAAATTAGATACACCAGTTCATTTAGTAGGTTCAGCTCTTACAAGGAATTCTTAACCTACCACCACCCACTACCAGTAACTAAAGTCACATTGGGTCCACTGCATGTTTCTCTCCAGCCCTTCAAGAGCACTAGTAAACCATGGTGCAATTTTATCTGCACTATGATACTTCAGAGAGAGGCTTTTGATGGAAAGTAAGTTTAATGAAGACAAAATTTTCCAATGCCAGTTGTCTTCTGAGAAACAATGCCATATATTTAGGTGAGAGTTGCATTATATTTTGTTATTCGGTTGCTGAACTTAAGCCCTAGGGTCATTTTCAGCATCTTCTCCATAAGGGAAGATGTTTATTAGATCTTTTATCTGATATAGCTCTCAATTTAGCATGTGTAAATAGTAATATGCCAAGTAGAAATCTAAGCTGCCTTGCTCAATTTCATTGTTGGATTGCTAGCTAGGAATGGAAAGAATGGGAGCATGTTATCCTCTGACGTAGGTTTTTTGGAAAATTCTTATTAATTTTGCAAAAAAAAAAGAAAAACCCCCAATTTTTATCAGTTTTTCCAGATAGATACATCTAGCAAATGCTTTGCTATGCTAAGAAGGTATAGGCCAGAAATAAGGAACACCTGGCACTTTGGAATCCAACTAACCTAATACTAGTGGATCAATTAGTACTATTCTTTTTAAAATATTATATTGAGACTTGGTATCTAAAAGGGGCTTAAACTTACATAAGCTTATAGCTCAATGAATTTTCACAGCCTGAACACAACTGTGTTAACACCCAAATTCAGAAACAGAACACTGTCAGAAGCTCAGAAACACTCTCTTGTGATCTCATCAAATCACTAGCCATCATCCCTCAAGGTTAATCACTATCTTGACTAGTAACAACATGGATTATTTCTCCCTGCATTTTTGTTCTTTTTTTTTGGTTGTTCTTTATATCAATGGAATCATACAGTATGTATTCTTTTGTGTTGGCTTCTTTCATTTTTTTATGTTGGTGATATATGTTTTCATTGGATTTAATTATAGATCATTCTCATTGCTGTATAGTAGTCCACGGTGTGAATATACCACAATTTATTTACCGTTGCAGCTCTTGATGGGAATTTGGACAGTTTCCAGTGTAAGGCTATTGCAGATAATGCTGCCATGAACATTCTGGTACATGGACTTACCGTGGAAATATGTAGACATTTGTTAGTTATATACCTAGAAATGGAATTTCAGGTTCTAATACTTTTCTCTAAGTTAACTGTGTGTTCTCTGAAAAGGAAAACATACATATGCATCATCAAGAAAAAAGCATGTGATGGTGAGGGAATCCAGTGAGTCTTAAACTCTTGATGATTTCGTAAGAGGACTACAAAGCAGCTTCCACAGGGCCCTCCGCTTCTGGATGGGGCCATGAAGATTGCAATTACATGTCCTTAACAACTTTCCTTATATCCCCCCACAGAGGAAGGGAGTGAGGTATAAATATTCCTATCACCGCAAAAACCCACAAAGAACTTTACTCTCCAAAATCAAAGCATCTGAGTGATAAGTTAGACCATTGCTTCTCATTCTAAGAAATTATCCTATTTGTATCTGCCAAGGAGGGCAGGGAACCATAATTAAAATTCACAGTTGCATATCACTCTCCATCTGCAAAGTACTCATAGATATTAACTAATTAATCCTCCACCTCTCTCCTCCTGCTCTCCCACCCTTCCTTCCCACCATGAAGCAGGTGGCATCTCCATATTATGTTGCCCATTTGCAAAAAGATAAACAAGAACAGGTTATGCCATTCCCTTGATGAGGTCCAGGAGTGTAAAATAAATACTTTGCTGCCTGGGGCCTTTGTGAAATAAAATTACCACATACTTTAGCCTGGAGATTTAAATTGCATAAATAAAACCTCTGAAGATTTTTTGTCACATATGACAAGAAAGATGGATTTATCATCAGGTTTGTTTACTAAACTGTCACAGTGGTTGCTCATGAATATCAATGATGTGATTGCTCCTGGGAAAGCTGTGTAAGAACCCTAAGAAGGAAAAATTACTAAATGTTTTCTAACATGGGACCAAGACAGGCTGTTAAGGTGGTTACTCTGGGTTTGTTTGTTTCCCATCCAAAGAGAAAAATTTTGAAATTGGTTAGAAAAAAAAAAGCATGGGTGAAATGACACTGAAATTTGTAAATATAGAGAAAACAAAGTGATATCTATTCCTTCATGTGTGTGTGATTAGAAATGAACATTTGGTTATGATTTTTTTAAATAATAATACTGCATGTAAGTCCTAGTTGTCTACATCCAGATATTAACTACTAATGAAATTCAGTTTATTATTTTCCAATGGGAAAAAGCCTAAGCCTGTGGAAATTTTCTGTTATTTCATATTTATGATTTATAAAAATGGAATAATCTACTTTAATTTTAGATACAACCTACATTTGTAAAACCAGGAACCAGGAAATTCATCAGAACTAGTGATTATACTAGACAAAAAAGAATTCTTCCTGAGGCTACATTCTGCTCTGGTTCTATGCAAGTAGCTTGCTCTGGTTTCCCAGGACTTTTTGGTGCTTATTGAGGGCACTGTAGGCTCCTTAGGGTATTGAATAGAAAAAAAATAAAATAAAAAGGGGAAGTAAACAGTTATTAGGCTTGATAAGTTTGTTCAAAAGAGAAATTAAGATGTTTAATATTTGATTTTTTTTCTATCCATCTGAGCACTGCCAGGGTGAAAGCCCCAGATCAAAAACTACCAAAAAGGATAAAATAGAGCACTGCCCTCAGGGAATTTCCACACAGTGGCAGGAATAAATCAAGTAAACATATGTCTAAATTACAAGAGACTGAGTATAGTCTTTTGCAATAGAGTGGACTTCTGCAGTGGAGCTGCTCAGGAGGGTCTCCATCCCTATAATATACAGAAATGCCCCCAAATAATAATACATTTCACAGAAATACAGAGCAATTCTCCAGGCAAGCAAAGGTTATCTTGAGATTCTAGAAACGAAGAGAGAACTCAAACCTAGAATGATAAGGAGGAGTTGAAGCCAAAGTCCTAAAGAGAAAAATCTACCTTAAGGCCAGGACTTTTGAGACTAATTTGAAGTATATATTGAGCATCTTCTATGGAGAAGCTTTTAATGAGTTTAAGAAATAGTGGAGGGAGGAATACAAAACAAAAGAGTACCAGAAAGGAGAACCACTAAAGGAGATATGAGAGGACCAGGAATGAATGGGTAGAGCCAGTTTGGCTGAAGTATGAGCATAGCGTGTGCAGGGGCAGAGGGCCCCTGGATCAAGCTACTGTTTTCTAATTTTGATGCCTCCTAAGGTCATGGGACAATGAAGTCTGAGAGGCCATTGGGTTTGCATTTGACAATTAGGAAGGCTTTGGTGATGCTTGGGAGAGTGGTGTCAGTGTGTGCAGGGAGCAGGGTAGAATTCAAAAGGGAGTGGGCTGTGAGGGAGTAGAGGTAGATGAGAAAGAAGAGGAGAAGGTGGGGGGGAAATGGACAAAAAAAAAAAAAAATGAAAGGGAAACCAGACCAAATAAAGAGTTTAATTTGTTGGTGCTTGTTTTGTTGTTTTAGGATGAAAGAGATGTTTATATGTTTGTAGGCAGGAAGTCATAGAGAGAAAGAGAAATTGAAATGCATATGGCAGTAACAGAGCAAAAATCAGGAGGAGGCAGAAAAGATGGGACTCAAAAGTAGATGAAGGAGTTAACATTGGGAAGAGGTAGGTAAAAGCAGTGACTTTTTCTTTAGCATTTCAAAGACATCATGTTATCTTCAGGCATCACTCTTGCTGATGAGAAGTCTGTCAGTCTGATGTCATTCCTTTGTAGATCATCTACCTTTCTATTCTGTCAGTATGCTAATTATCTGTTTTCGAGTAACAGATTATTCTAAAAGGTAGTCACTTAAAACAATAAGCATTTGCTATCTCACACAGTTTCTATGGATCAGGAACCTAAGAGTAACTTGGCTGAGTGGTTATGACACAGGGTCTGCATGATAGAGTAGTCAGTATGTTGGCTGGGACTGAAGGCTTGCCTAGGTCTAGAGGTCCCCGCTCCAAATGGCTCACTCACACACCTAGTAACTTAATGCTGGTTGTTGACAGGAGACTTAGGAACTCTACATGTAATTCTTAAGAGGGCTGCTTGAGGGCTCTCACAATATGGCAGCTGGCTTCTCCTCAGCAGATGATCCAGAGGAGAGAGAGAGGGAGAAAAAGAGAGAAAAAAGAGGGAATCACAAATCCTTTAGTCCTTTAGACTTGCAATCCTTTAGACTTCCAAGTCATACACCTTCATGTCTACCACATTCTGTTCATTAGAAATGAGTCCTTAAATAGTCCCTAAACTTAAGGAGAAGGGAATTGGGCTCTACCTTTGGAAAAGAAGAATTTATGGACATCTTTTTAAACTATCACTGGCAGTTAGATCTTGAGGTGGATACAATTAAAAAGTTTGGGGAATCTCACATTGGAGATGACTGATATCCTTAAGTGATCTGAAATTCATTAGGTGTGAAATAATGACGTATATATATATATATATACTATGTCATGTTATTCCACTATATATACCTGAGAAGGTCTATGTCATTCTGAGCATACTATCAATAAATTATATCTGCTGTGGCATCTAAGAGAAAACAGTGCTGATATTGATCATGGAACAGATGACAGGGAAGGAAGTGGATGCATCCATGGCTCTATTTGTTACTTTATTTCCTTGCAGATCTCCTCAGTGAGTATTATTTCTTGAGGTTTGTCACCGGAGAAACAGCAATATTAGTCACAGAATTCCTATAAGTTCCTACCTCACTTGTCCAGCTGGTCAAAGCAGGGCAGCCCTTTTATGAGTGGAAAGAGCCAGATTTAAGGGAGGCTTCTAAAACAGACACATTAAAAAGAGGAGAATTTGCCCCCAGTTTTGTTTCCATTTTTCTTCTGTGAGCTTGGAAAGAAGGAAGAAGGAATTAATGAGATTCATTGTGTATGCAAGGGTAAGCACAGTTAGTGTTGAGCTAAGTCTAGCAGAAGCTGAAAAAGCATATCTGGCACAGCTAAGTAATTAGACTTCATATTTCTAGAATTTTGTAAGGAAAAAAAAGTGTCCTTAGTGGAAAGTGTCTTTAAACTCATTTTCCACAGACAGAGAAGACTTTCTCAGCCCAACCTCAGACTTGGTCCTTTGTTGACCACATTTAAAATAAGGATGGAAATTGATGTAGTCATGGTTTGTTATTTGTATGCTCTGCAAGGGTGACTGCTTGAGGAGGAAAGAACATGCTGGTGCTATGTTCTTGGCTAGAATTAAAACCCAGCAAAATGTGTGCCCAAATCAAATGCAGGAACCAGGGCAGTGATGAAAGCACCCATTTCCATTTTTCTCAAATGATTGGAAATATTTACAGAACAGGGAACGTGTCTTCCAAGTACTGGCTAATACCTGCTCGCTGGAGCCAGATGGTCTGGATTCAGTTCTGGCTCTGCCACTTACTCTTTGTGTAAATTAACTTCATTTTTCTCTGTTTCAGTTTCCCCATCTATAAAATGGGAAAAATAATAGTGCCTACCTCATCATGTTGTCGTGGGGAAGAAATAAATAATAAATAAATAAATGTCGGAAAAAACAGAGACTGGTGCATTATAAGCACTGTAAAGGTTAGCTATTTTTATAATGGTTATTAATTATTACCAAGAGTAATGTCATGTACAGAGTAGGTGTTGAATAAATATTTTCTATCTAAACTGAACACCAAGACTGAAAATTAAGAGCGGGATCTGTGAGAAGAGGTGACTCCATCCTCACCCTGCCTCCCATTAGAGCATTAGTTACTCTACTTCCCATGCTCCCATAACAGTTATAGCACTTCTCACATTGCTTCATAACTGAGTGTCCCATCTGCCTCCCCCACTTGAACTACCAGCATATTGAAGGTAGAGTGAATGTCTTATTTATCTCTTTATCATCAACATCTATCTTAGTGTCTCATGTATAACAGGAGTGCACAATGAATATTTGTGTAGAGATTAATTAATTAATTAACATTAATTAGCAAATAGTATTAATCATTACTATGTACTAGGCACTCTGTTAGGTATGGGAATACAGCAGTAACCAAGATAGATACCATCCTTGCTGTAATAAAGCTCATAATTTAATGGAGCTATTTCCAGAATCCTGGATCCCTCCAAGGCAATTGAAAGGAAGGAAAGGAAGGGAGAACTTAATGTTTGCTGATTTCTGCTCCACATCGGTTAGCATGCATTAGACTGCAGATATTAAGAAACACAATGAACAGTGACTTAACACTTAAGGATACATACTTTTCAAGTAACAAAAAGTCTGAAGACGGTGGTTCTGAGGATGGTTCATTAATTTCGTGAGGTCTGGATGATACGTTAGTGTATTTCTATTGGCCTTTCCCTCAAGGTTGCAAGATGGCTGCCAAAGGTCCAGGCATCGTGTCCTCACACCATCATCTTCAAAGGCAGGAATAATGGGGTTCCATTATTCTGTCCTTTTGACAGAGAGAGAATATCTTTCCTCAAGCCACCCCAGCACATCTTCTCTTATGTATCATTGTCCAAGATGGACTCACATGGCCTCCCGACCTTCAAGGGAGGCTAGGGAATTAAGGTTCTGGTTTGCGCAGCTTTTGTGAGGAAAAATGACAGAAGAAAAGGAGGGAGCTTGCGAATGACTTTTCAGTGGTCAACCAACAGTGTCTACAGCTCTCTGATTACCTCTGCTCTTCTCTTTTCCCTTAACATTGAGAAAGAAAGTGAGAACAGGCATTGTTTGATACTCTGTACCCTAACAACATCCTATCCTCCACCTGTAAAATGAGGAGATAGTGTAGATGATTCTTAAGGGTTCATCCAGTTTTGCTTTTCTAGAAGGAGTTAATCCATAACCATGGACTGCAAGGACTGATCACAACCAGCTTATTCTTCTATGTGTAATTACTATGTGCCAGGCTCTATGTGCACTTTGCTGCATTAGAATGGAATATTTGGAGTCAAAAGGTCTAAATGCTATTCTTAACCAAGTCACATGCCTTCTCCAAACTTTAGAATTCTTACCATATAAATAAAGATAATTACTTCCAGCAAGGTTGTTTTGAGGGTGTAATGAGATATTCAGTATGATTTGCATTTTATTTATTTATAGTCTACATTTTCAAGAAGGATTTGAGCTGGATGCTCTTTGTAAGCTATTGTAAAAATAAAAAAGAAAGAGCTTTGTTGAGATATAATTGATATAACCAGAACTGCACATATTTAATGTGTACAATTTGATACCCATGGTCCCATCACCACAATCAAGATAATACACACACCTCCCAAAGTTTCTTTATGTCTCTTTTATTTTTCTCCCCGTGATAAGAACACTTGATATGGTGCACCTGTGGGACTCAGTCGGTTAAACATCTGCCTTTGGCTCAAGTCATAATCCCAGGGTCCAAGGATCTAGCCCTGCATTGGGCTCCCTGTTCAGTGGGGAGTCTGCTTCTTTCTCTCCCTCTGCCTCTCCCCCCGCTTATGCTCTCTGTCTCACTCTCACTCTCTCTCAAATAAATCAATAAATAATAAATAAATCTTTAAAAAAAGAGAACACTTACTGTGAGACCTACCTTCTGAACAAATTTTGAAGTGTACAATAGTATATTGGTAACTATAGGTGCTATGCAGACCTCTAAAATTTATTCATCTAGCATAACTAAACTTTATATCCATTGAATAATAACTCCCCATTTCCTCCACCCCCTAGCCCCTGGCAACAACCAATCTGCTCTCTGTTTCTACGAGTTTGACTATTTTAGATACCTCGTATAAATAGAATCATGCAGTATCTGTCCTTCTGTGATTGGCTTATTTCACTTACTTATGTTCTCCAAGTTCATCCATGTTATCTCAAATGGCAAGATTTTCTTTTTTAAGGATAAATAATACTCCTTTGTATGTATCTTTATTCATTCATCTGATGATGGAACTCCTACAACTCAATAGCAAAAAAAAAAACCCCAAAACAAAAAACAAATAATCTTATTAAAAACTAGACTAAGGACTTGAACAAACATTTCTCCAAAGAACATATACAAATGGTATGAACAGGTATATGAAAAAAATGTTCAACATCATTAATTAGCAGAAAAATACAAATCAAAACCATGAGATATCGTAAGATGAAATCAGAGAGGGAGACTCTTAACTATAGGAAACATACTGAGGGTTGTAGAGGAGAGGGGATCAGGGGATGGGGTAACTGGGTGATGGGCATTAAGGAGGGCACTTGATGGAATGAGCATCAGCACTGCAACTAATAAGTCACTAAACTCTACCTCTGAAACTAATAATACTCTATATATTAATTGATTTTAAACAAAATTAAGAAAAGCTATAAGATATCACCTCATACCTATTAGGATGGCTATTATTTTTTATGTATTTGACAGAGAGAGACACAGCGAGAGAGGGAACACAAGCAGGGGGAGTGGGAGAGGGAGAAGCAGGCTTCCCGGGGAGTAGGGAGCCCAATGCCAGGCTCGATCCCAGGACCCTGGGATCATGACATGAGCCGAAGGCAGATGCTTAATGACTGAGCCACCCAGGCGCCCCAGGATGGCTATTACTTTTTTAAAGACGAACCATGAGAGACTATGGACTCTGAGAAACTAACTGAGGGTTTTAGAGGAGAGAGAGTGGGGGATGGGTTAGCCCAGTGATGGATATTAAGGAGGGCACGTACTGCATGGAGCCCTGGGTGTTATACGAAAACAATGAATCATGGATCACTACATCAAAAACTAATGATGTAATGTATGGTGGTTAACATAACATGATAATACAAAAAAAAAGAAAAGGAGAAAAGAGAAGGGTAAAAAATGTCTGGGTCATCAACATCTCTGGTCCCATCTTTGCCACATCAGTTTATTATTTTTTTAATCAATGTAGCTATGTTAGAATAACTCTTCTCCATTAATATAAAGAAAAAACTAATGATGTATTGTATGGTGACTAACATAACATAATAAAATAAATTAAAAAAAAAGAATTTAAAAAAGTGTTGGCAAAGTTGTGGAGAAAAAGGAAACTTTGTACTCTGTTCAGGAGAATGCAAAGTGGTTAAGCCACTATGGAAAAAACTATGAAGTTTCCTCAAAAAAATAAAAATAGAACTACCATATGATCCAGCAATACCACTTCTGGAATTGAAATCAGGACCTTGAAGAGGTATCTGCACCCCCATGTTCACTATTCATGTTAGTCAAGATATGGCAATAATCCAAATGTTCACTGACGAATGGATATCATTTCCTCTTTACACAACTCTGCTATGAAAACAACCATATCAAAGCAACAGAACACTCAAAACAAGCCCCCAATATTTCCTTTTGCACCTACAGTGACAAGTGCTAGCTCTCCTGGGGAACTTTGAGCTCATTGCCATCATAGTTGCCAGTTTTCCAACTACATGTGCTAGCATGTGAGCTCTTGTTTTATTGTGTCCCCTTAGACTTCTGAGGATCTTCAAAATGATTAAAACACAAACTGAGAAAGGCAGGTGAAGAACTTTGCCTTAGGCACCTCACAATTTCAAGGTTCATTCATTACAGAAGGTACATTATTTCAAACAGTATGCATGTAAATGTCTTAATTTTGCTAAATATTTGAAACATGCTAATAAGAAGGCGGTGTTCATGTTCAGTTATGCTCATGGAAATGCCACGCTTTGCATGATGTCTTCTCCCCAGACTAAGTATGCGCTACTCCTTACACTAAGCAGGTGTGAATTTCTCTTATACCAGGCTCAAATCCTTGGAGGTATTTGAGGAGAGGTAGGAGTATAATAATTTTCTGAAATCTAACTCAATTTCTTTACTAGCCAAGCTTATTGAATCATATCATCCAGCAGGAGATACACTCAGCCAGGCCAAATAGAAGAGCAGATTAATCCTGTTTGCATGATAAGAACCTCCTAAGGGTGTGTCTTAACTGATGGAATCTGACAGCTCAACCTGAAAGCTTCAGCTGGAAAACAATAGAGAGCAGAAAGCTGCTAAAAATGCTCTATCGGTGTGGTCACCTAAAGTAACCCTGCAATATTAGAAGTGATTTAATCAGTGCTGGTATCCAAGTAAGTGTGGAATTTTCTACACACCCATGCACATTCTTGCACATAATTTCTTTAACATTTTCCAATCTTTTAAGGTAAGTTGTGTATACAGAGTTGTGTAGGCTTTGCAGTCAAGCAGACCTGGGCTTGGATTTTTAGTACCTACTTTTAGAGTGATATTTACTTCCTTGCACCACAGTTTTTTTAACTGTAAAATGAGAAGAATACCTGCCTCACCAGCTTGCCCTGAGGATTAAGGGAAATAATCTCCAGAAAGAATCTCGCAGAGAATCTACCTCCATAGTAAGTGATCAATAATAGTCAATAATAGTTCCTTTCCCATCGTTTTTCACCAGGACTAGAGGAGATTTGTACCTTTTCTTGGCTGTGCTATTTCCAAATATTAATCGCTAATATAATTAATTTTGGGAAAAACTCATGAACACTCTAGTTATTTTATTGGACCTTAAACTTGGAGAGTGAAGTCTATTTTGACCAGATTATAGAAGATAAAGAATGATTGGGACTCAAGGTTACCTGAAAGGTATTTGCAAAGGGAAATACCTTTAAATTCTAAAAGGGCAAGTGGCACATTTATCATGTGAGCAGTAAGGGCTTATGTTCTGGGTACAATGGAATGAGATTTCTCAGCCTAGATGTCGGTTTTCCTCCTAGTCAGTGCATACGACATGTTCCAGGAGTCTATCTTTCATGGGGCCATCCATCTCTAGGGTCCTATATCTGTCCTCTAGGCAGTTCTAAGGAGCTACTATGTAAAATGAGCCCTAGTGAGCATGACCAACTCCTAACAATTCTTAGCCTTGAATTATAGGTACCCAATTACTGTTGATTGATTGGTAATAGAAATACTGTTCATCTTTTCTACTCCTAGCTCCTCTAGTCCTCTGCTAAGTCCATACTGAAATTAATGAGACTCCCTATTTTCTTATAGACAAAAATCCAATCTATTTAGTATATGAGGTCTTCCCTTACCATGTCCTTGCTCTTCTCTTGAGCCATCTTCATTGATACACCAGATAGCTGATAGCTTTTAACCACATCAGCTATTTTATTTTTTTTATTTTTTTTTAAGATTTTATTTATTTATTTGACAGAGAGAGAGACAGCGAGAGCAGGAACACAAGCAGGGGGAGTGGGAGAGGGAGAAGCAAGCTCCCCGCAGAGCAGAGAGCCCGATGCGGGACTCGATCCCAGGACCCTGGGATCATGACCTGAGCCGAAAGCAGACCCTTAACGACTGAGCCACCCAGGCGCCCCGCATCAGCTATTTTAAAGGCCTTAAGAAATGTCTTACCTTTCAAAAAAAGAAAGAAAGAAAGAAAGAAGAAAGAAGAAAGAAAGAAAGAAAAAGAAAGAAAGAAAGAAAGAAAGAAAGAAAGAAAGAAAGAAAGAAAGAAAGAAAGAAAGAAAGAAAGAAAGAAAAAGAAATGTCTTACCTCTCATCTGCATGCCTTTCTGTTCTACCTTTAGCCAGCTTTGCCCTTTCCTGCTGTCTATCTGGCTAAACCCTCCTGTGCTGACCCTCAAATATATAAAGGTACTTCCTCTAGGGTTCTCTCCTGTCTTCTTTATTGACATGTCATACTGGCCTGTGGCTGCTTCAGGACTTATTCTGTGAATTAAAAACTTTCATTTTACTCTAAACTCTGAGGTCCTTAGAGTCAGGAACTGTGACTTCAATTCCCTCATCTCCACTGCTTAATTTGGCTCTGGTCTATGGCAGGTTGTCAGTAAATGTGAAAGCAAGGAAGGGAAGAATGAAGAAGGAAAATTAATCCCCACTGTTTTTCAAAAGTATACTTCCTGCAAGGGAATCCAAAATCATTTTCTTGCCCACCTTTAACTAAAGGGCAAAAGCCTGAATTCTTGCTCAAAGAAATCTCCTAATGAAGACTCTTTTGGATACCAAAATTAGTTTTATGTGACAAGGTTTCTATTTAAAGATGAAACCAAATTTTGATATTGGAATTACGGAATTTTTGAGAAAGATGCTAGTGAGAAGTAATACACCATAGGCATTGCGAACGCCAATCATGTAACCAGCCTGTCTTGGTTCATATCCCAGCTCTACCACTTACAAGCTTTATGAATGTGGAACAGCTCAGTTTCTCCAACTATAAAATGGAGATAATAATATTATCTCATATGAGTTATGAAGATGAAATGATTTGATATATGTAAGATACTTAGAAAAGAGCCTGGCCCATAGTAAGCACTATGTAAGTGATTGTTCTCATTTACAATTGTCTAGACCAGAATTTTCTTAAATATTTAGCTATAATCTTTTGTTTCACACATGAAAACCCATTTACAAAACATATAGATGCAGAGCTGTTATGTTGAGATGAGGAGGGAGGACCTGGAATGAAGACCAGAGCCCATCCCTGCCTTTTCCTGAGGGCTTTTTTTTTTTTTTTTTTTTTGGAACTCTAGGACTCTAAGAACCCAGTTGAGACACTCTGATAATACCCCAAAGCCCCTCATTTTCTAGAAGGAGGAATGAGACCCAGGCTTGGCCTGAATTGTCCAAGGCCCCACAGGAACACCCCACTGAGCAGTAGCTTGGGGTCTAGGTTACCTGGTTCTCAGTCCAGGTCTCTCTCCCCCCACCGTGTGGCCCCCATAAGATTCAGAATTAGGACAGGGTTGCTGGGTACCACTCTACCTTCTGCAGTGATTTCTGAGTGGCCACTCAAAAATTTTGCTCCATGATGTGGCTACACCTCTTTGTCTTCTGCCCGCAAGAACAGTGTACTTCTGCAGACTCCAAAATTTATATCTTAGAGGCTGACAAAAGGACAACAAATGAAGATGTGATTTTACTATGCATTTTTCCATACCTTTTTTGGTAAACTTAGAACTGGAATTCACTCATTTTTTCTTCCTTTTCCCAAATATCTTAAGAATCTTCCCACCCTTAATCCATCACCAAGCATATCTTTAATCCTAATTTGTTATTATTTGAGTGCTCACATTGTCCCAAAACAGGTAAGCTATGACCATACTGTATACATCTACACCACTTAATAAATCAGAAATTGTATCTTATTATAGAAATAGACATAGGTTCAAATCAACCCAACCTTTCCTATAGTCCCTGTTGCTCACTTGGTTGACTCAGCAGAGATGTTTGGAGCAGGTTAACATCCTCACTCAATTCAATGGCTCCTTTACTAGTAACTGAAGTCCACTTTGGTGGAGAAAATAATATATCTGTGTTTCTTAAATCACAGCCCTCTGACCGGTTAGCACACTTTAAAGCTGCAGGGGCTATTTTCTCAAGAAACAGGGGAATTATCTTCGTATGTCTGCATCAAGAGAACCATAATCATATGGTTGTAGGGTAGGTTCCTCTAACTTTTTTGTTACATATGAGATCATGTGGAGTGGCCACAGAAAACCAGTCTTTTCCATTTGTTTTGCTAGACTCTGACCAAAAGAGAGGCTGTGAAACAGTGTGCACACATGTGCGTGTTTATAATTCCCTGGGCTGTGTGCTTCCCATTACCCATAAATAAGTCTGCACGTTTCATTTGTCAATTATTTGTTTTCATCCGGATGGTAGAGAAAGCTTGAAACTGTTCACTTATTCTTTTAACAAACATTTTTTGAGTCCTGAGTGGTGATGACTCCTATCTCCAGCTTCTAATTTTCCTTCACAACAGTCCTATAAAGTGGGCACTGTTATCCACATTATATAGGTGAGTCAGTGTAGAAAGCTCAAATGACTTACATAAAACCAAATAGTTAGGAAAAGAGCTGGGATTTGAAGCCAGGTATGTGAGACTCCAAGCCAATATGCTAAACCACCATATGACATGTCTCCACCTGACAGAACTTATGTGTGGTGATGAAAATTAAAAAATACTAAGTGACAGGGGTACCTGGGTGGCTCAGTTGGTTAAGTGACTGCCTTTGGCTCAGGTCATGATCTCGGGGTCGTGGGATCAAGCCCTGCATGGAGCTCCCTGCTCTGCAGGAAGCCTATTTCTCCCTCTCCCACTCCCCCTGCTTGTGTTCCCTCTCTCACTGTCTCTCTGTCAAATAAATAAATAAAATCTTTAAATAAATAAATAAATATAAAAATACTAAGTGACAGATTGCCTTTGGGAATCTCATACACACCAATACAGAAGTCTGATAAGAGTGATAAGTGCTATGTGGAATAATAACCTGCAGGGCCCTGGGCTAGGGAAGGATCAACTCTGCCTGGCAGAGATCAGGGAGAGAGCCTCACGAGAGCCTCACAGAGAAAGGCCTTTGATGTTGGCCTTGAATGGTAGGTGAAAATTCTCAAAGAGGAGAAGTATAGTCCGGTAAGAAATAGCATTAACAATTATGTGGCTATGTGTTATGTCCAGGGAGTGGTGATTCAGCTGGTGTGGTCAAAGTGTAGTGTGACAATGGGAAAACTGGCAAGAGCTGAGATTAAAATCTTTATCCTGAAGCAATGGTGAACTATATCAGCCAGGGTTCCTTGCTTGCAAGCAAAAGAAATAGACTCTATGTTAAGCTAAAGTAAATTCATGCGGAATGCACTGGGAGCTTACAAAGTCTACAGGGACGCTGGGGAAGCAGCCTTGCAGACTAACCAAAACTGTTTGCAGAACAGCAGCTCCAGAGAGCCAGGAAAGAGAAATACCAGTAGTAGTATCCTAGCAGGAATAATCTAGTCAGGATATGAGAGCTCCACTCATGTTTCTGTCCTCCAACACACATCAATGATTTCAAATCTGGAAGGATAAAACCCAGCTGGCGAGCTTAGGTCCCCTGTCCTCCCTGAGCCTGAGGAAAAGGACTGCGGGAAGAGCATCCAGAGGCCCTTTCAGCTTTTCATACAAAGGGAAGAGTAACTGTCCAGAAAGAAAGAAGAGAGATCTGCTGGGAGGGGAGAATGGATACGGGGTGGATTAAAACAAATTCCTCTGTGGGTACTACATGTGGTTTCAGAGCAGTGCAATCACATTGTTACATCTAAGAAGTGAGTGCTCCAAGAAAACATGGTGGGTGTTGTTTAGAGAAGTTTGGAGGAGGGCCAGTGGTCTGACTAAGAGGCTGCTGCTTGGGTCCAGGTGAGAACAGCTGCCTTCAGAGTAGGTGTGTGCAGATTGGAGGTAAGGAGACAGATTCACAGGGTGAGAGGGACAGCACTCCACTGCCATGCTTACCTAGAACATCCCTCCCTTGGGCAGTGTTACATTCATTTGATGAGAATATTATTGATCTAATGAGGGATTATCCCAAGGCTTATGATTTTATAAATGAGAAAATAACACACACTCCACGGAGACTTAGCTGTTACATTAACAATTAATAGGAAAATCTGACAAAGCCAAGGCTTGGAAGTCATGCTTATCATGAATAATATAGAGCGGGGAGAGTTGGTCTGAGCCCAAATACACTCAGAGTAATTTTCCATAAACCTGCCACCTCTAGTTTGAAAATATTTCATGTGTGAAACTGCAATTTTCTCTGACAGCTAGGATAGGAAGAAGAGGAAGTTGGAAAAGTAAATGGCTCTTTTTATAATGGTCAAAATGTCATTACTGTGGAAAACATTAATCTTTCTGATCAGGTATTAGATTTTGAGCTGAGATTCTGGTTCTGTAATTCTCAGTGTTATTAAGCAAGCACGTTTGAGAACTCCTAAGTATATGATAACTCGTTTTATTTTACTATCCAAACAGTAATAGGTGATTTTTTTTCAAGTCATTCAGTATAGCCAATCACTTTTCAAAACACTGGAAACAGCAGTAGTTTCAAGGTGAGGTCATTCTGGTCACAGCCCCAGCCGACTCTGGTGGTTTCAGTGAGCTTCTTCTACCAGGCCTGCCATGTCTCTTGTATTCTCTGGACAAGTTCTATTTTGTAGGATCTGCCTAAGATAATGAAGCCAATTCTGTGTCAGTCAGTTAGATTTATTGGGTTCCATATTCTAATCCTAGATCTGAGTCCCGGATGACTGTAGGGAGAGAATGGAAATTGTCTTAGTTTGGGTCCCCAACATGCAGACCCTGAGACAGGAATTTGGGAGCAAGTAGTTTATTTAGGAAGCACTGGTGACGTGAGAGCAAGAGAGGAGCAAAGACAATGAGGGATGCATTTGTGAGCAGTACAACTGTGGACAAGGGGAGCTCAGTCCCACCAAGGACCCTCACAAAGACTAGGTGGGACACACTTCAGAATTGTCCAGCTGAGGGCAGAGGAAGCTGGGGCATTTATTCACCACTTGTTGAAGGTCAAGTAGAGGGCTAAATCTTTAATACTTTGGGCCTGCCCCCAGACCAGTGCAGGGCAAGCCTGCCCCCGCAGTCAGAGAATGCCCCCAAGAAACCATTTGCATGCATAAGAACTGTCTGCTTCCAGACAGGCAACTTCCAGAGTAGGCCCAGAGAATATGGGCAGGGCACAAAACAGCAGGTGATGCAAGATGAACTGGGAAAAATTAACTGCTGTGTAGAAAAAACAAGACAGAACTCACAGCAATAAGTGTCCTTAAAGAACTTGCCATTATGTTAAATGAGGTAGATTGATTTCTTCTCTGAATGAGGCACTCAGAGTATGCTATTCAGCCATGGATCATACTTTAAACCACTTACAATTTAATAAAGGAGTTAGGATGTATTTACAAGTAGGTCTAATACAAGAGACAAAGTGCTGAGAGATCTAACAAGTCATGTACAGAGTGAGAGATGGGAGGAGAGAGACTCAAGAATGACTTCTTAGAGAAGGCAGCACTTGGCTTTTACATGCAGAGATGAGGATGGTGGACATTGCATGGAAAAGAAACAGAATCACAGATATAGAGGATGGGAAGCAAGGGACAAGGTTTAAGTCAATCTAACCTGACATTGGGAAAAGAAGGTGAGCAGTTGAAGCGCGATTAGAAAGTTATTAGGCCCAAATTGTGAAGAATCTTAAACACCAAGCTCAGGTTGTTGACCTTTGCCCTTGCAAATAGTGTACCAGGCACATGGTGGCACCAGCAACCCTTAAAGGTATGCTACCACTTGTTTTATTAAAATGAGAACTTTATTTTTGCTGTAGCACGCGCACACACACACACACACACACACACACACCACTCTACACATACTGTTATGATGATGTGTTTTAAGTAAGCCTAGTGGGTCATGTGTCACAGTGTAGGGCAGGGTACAATTTGCAAAGAACAAGTAGAGAGAGGTAGAACAGAAAAACAAAACAATATTTATTGCAACATGAGAGGATGCTGCCTTGTGTGTATATAAACAAGCATAGGCAGGGCAAGAGAGACCTTAAACACCGCCTCAAATTCAAAAGGCAACCAAGTAAATAGTTCAGTGACAATAGATATAATCCACTCAATGACTTTCAGCTGGGCACCTACCCTTTCCCAATTTTAATATTTAGAAGTATACCGAGAAATCAAAGAACGTTGTTAATCATCTTAAGACAATGTAGAACCATGTCAAGGTTTTTCAGAGAAGAGCATCACATCTGAGGTTGGCTCTGTTGTTAAAAGCATGAGCAGTGACACTGGTTGTCTGTGGTTCTCCATGGGTAAGAGATTTTCTGTGCATGCAAATAGGTGTTAAGGCCATTTACCACACTGCTTATGCATGTGGCAAAGAAGGAAAGAAACTAAATAAGATATTCTGGGACTAGGAAAAAAAAAAACCTCTCTTTAATATAAGGATAGAAGAAAGAATCTAGACTCTTACACCAACATTCATTAATATGCATTGGACAATTATGTACTGGACACTTACTGTACACAGAACCCCTTTAAGTCTGGAAGCAGAAAGAGACTTAATACTCTATCATCTTAGTAGGTTACTCATCTTGGTTTCAGTTTGCTCATCTGTAAAATAGAGATAATAAGACTGCCTTACAGAGTAATTGCAAGGATTGAATGATATAATTTATTAAAATTCTTGACCCTTGGTAGAAGTTTAATAAATGAGAAATCATAGATATTTTATCACTAGGTGCCCTCAGGAGCAGATCTTGAAAGTCCTTCAAAATAAAGCTCCAAGGAATTCTAGATGAGATGAGAATATCCTGGTGAAGCTATGGTCTTCTATATGAAGGAAGTTCCTAGGATATTACAATTTATATAGTTGCACTTAAACAATGCAGGGTTAGGGATGCTGACCTCTGCATAGTCAATAATACATGTATAACTTTTGACTCCCCCAAAATTAGTGATCACTGATAGACTACTGTTGACTGGAAGCCTTACTACTAACATAAACAATCAATTAACACATATTTTGTATGTTATATGTGTTATATACTGTATTCTTACAATAAAGTAAGCTAGAGAAAATAAAATGTTTTTTAAAAAAACCCTAAGGAAGAGACAATACATGTATAGTGCTGTAGTATTTATTGAAAAAAAAAAAACATGTATAAGTGAACCTCCACAGTTAAAACTCATGTTGTTCAAAGGTCAACTGTATCTGTTAAATTTGGGTGTAGTTCTTATAGAAAATGGGATATATATATCTCTATATATTCCTTTTTTTTTAACTGGAACCATGAGACTAAAACTTATGAGAATTAGTATACTATATAGTTCTTCAATTTACTCTTTCTAAAGCATAGTATGTTATCTCACGTACTTATTCCTTTGTTTATCTAATCATTCATTCTACAACCATTTTTTAAAGCATATACTATAAATGTCAGGTATGAGGAAGACAGAGAAGTTGAAATTCTATAAATATCCTACAGTCTATATGTAAAGTCAAACTCTCTATAATATTATGTATACAACACACATATAAATTATGCAGGTTAAATAATACTGCCAGACGGTATAGATTAAGAACAAGGATGAAGTGTGTGGTAATGAATATTGTAATTGTTTGAGTGGAAATGATCAGTCTGAGTAGAAATGGTGAAGAATGGTTCACAGACAGAGGGCTTAACTTGACTTTGAAGAATGACTCAGGTATTATTTAGTAGGGAACAGGAGCCTGACTTCTGTATGAATAAACTGGACAGTGACAAAGTCAAGCCAGAGAAGAAAGTTATGTTATAGGAATTAATGGAAAATAAGGCTGTGAAAGTAGCAGGATTCAAGCTGCAGAAAGATTTCATTGCCAGACCAAGTAATCTGACAAATAGATCAAGATCATGAACCAAAATGCCTTCAGGAGTCAGTAAAAGTTCGGGGTAGTCAAGGTAAAATGTAGGGAGTGGTGGAGACTGTGGGAGTTCTGGAGAGTATAAAGGTCTTTAAATTCAAAAATATTTGAAACACTGAGCACTCCAAACAAAACATGTCTCCAGGCCAAATTCTGTCAGCCAGACCTGGTTTCTAGCCACTATTGTAGACCATTTTCTGGGCTACCCATTGCTATGCCACATGATTAGCAGACATCATCAAACAAACAAATCAAATCACAATCTTTTATTGAGTCTAGGTAATCCCTCAGAATCTTTCTCAATATAATAAGTCATGTGCATTAGCTCTATGTTGATTTTCCTCCCACCCTGTTCCCCAGTCTCAATACGACGGTCATAACAAGTTTGCCATGCACATATTTGCAAAAATACATTAACTTATGAGGGAGGGGAGGTAGTATTTATTGTATAAATCTGCAGTTTCTTGATACCCCCTTACTGTAACCCCCAAACTTTTTTCTTTTGCATTCATTTTCAAATATGTATTGATTCTGCATTACTAGGGTCTTGGGGCTATAAGGTTACCCTCCTCTAGGATAAAGTCTCATTATGTCCTGTGTAGCCAGGAGTTTAGGGATCTAGTCAGGAGTAGACTGGGAAATAGAGTTATTTAAGGAATTGGAAGACTGATTCTTAGCTCCACTGCTGACTGGTGAGTAACTTAGCCTCTGAGTCTCAGTTTGCTCAGCTCCCAGTGAAGGTAATCATCTCTTCCTTGACCACCTGATGATGTTATTATGTGGATCAAATAAGTTCATGGATGTATTAGGGTTTGGCAAACTAAAAGCCTTTTAACATTGTTCTTCTGTCTATTCCTCTCATTTATCAATCACAACGGAACTGAGGGCAGGATTAAGGTAAACATACATGTCTGATGAGCCTATTATGTGCTGATTAAGTTGTATAATTTTAAGATTTACCATAAAATAAACTGTTTTAAAGGGTGGACAGGAAGTCGGGAGAACTTTCTTTGCAGGGAATCATGTTTGATTATAATAAGCACAAAGAATGGAAGTAAAACAAAGAAATAAACCATCATTTTGCAGATTGAGTGTTTTATCCTGTGCTATAGTTAATGAAACTTGTTCTTCTCCCCTCTCTAGGATCCCAAAAACCCTTACACTCTTGTGAACTCATGTGGTCCCTACAGAGCACCATAAAGTGGTCTAGGAAGAGATGATTACCCTTAGTAAGAGCTGAGGAAATCAAGGACAGAGAGGGGAAGTTACTCGTGCCTGGTTAGCAGTAGTGCCAGGAATTGGATCTGGGCTTTCTGACTCCCGGTATAACCCTGTCAATTTCCCTATCTTTCTTTATCTAAAAATATTATGCAACTCATGTTCCAAAAGGATGATGGGAATGGTAAAGAAAAAGAAATCAAAATAAGGCCATTCCTCCCTGTGTCTTCAGTTTAGGGCCAGAGATGGCACTCCCAGATTTCAGCTGCCTTAGCTTGCATAGTCATGTCCCACTTTAATCATTTGTGTAGAAGTGGCCTTGCCTGCAACTAACCTGATGCCCTTATGCTTTGCCCAAATGCTAGAAGGGATGGATTTACACTTAAATCAATATTTAATCTAATGTATCTCTCTTGACTCCATTTGTAAAATGGTGTGTAGATTTTGGACCGGAACACAAGCCTGTGAGGTGAATCGAAGCTCTTTGTAAGGTGGTGAATTCAAGAAGGGACAGTAATACATGGTAATACATGCCGGGGAGGTTTCTTTGGCAAGGACCAATATATTTCTTACCTTCTCCCCTATTTATTAGAGATATGGAAAAAGGAGTCACTAGTGATTTAATTGTGCCTTATTGCAAAAGAGGCTCAGGATTCCAGTAGGCCCAAAGACATTAGCAATAATGAAAAACAATACTTTAAGAACATGAGTAGGAATTCTTTTCAGCTAACTATCATAATACTCCACAGGATATTTTATTTATTTGGAGGACAGAAGTCCCCATGTATGTCATTTTTCCATATCATAAAATAAAAAATAAACACATAGATACTAAATTAAACTTAGACCCAACTATTTCATTATGTAGAACCTGAAATCCAGGGGTACTTTTCAAAGTGCCCCGATACAAAATAATTTGTCCAATGACATTTAGATTATTAATTTCAAACTAGAAATGAAATTTTCAGCCTACTCTTTCAGAAACAGGACTTGAACTTCAGTTTCCCAGCCTGTAAAATAAACTGTCATTTGTGGAATGGAGATGGTGAAGTAAGTGAGATTGAAGGAGGAATGGAAAGGGGAAAGAAGGAAAGATAAGGAAAGAAGAGAAAGAAAGGGAAGGGAAGAGCAAAGGAAGAAAGGAGAAGGAAGAAGAAGAGAGTGAAGAGTATATCTTTAGGAACCTGAAGGAATCAGAGTCTCTTAATAGTAAGCTTTTATATCTTTCTTATTGGCAAGATGAGACTCATTTTTAATTAAGAAATTTTAAGGTTTTAAGTGTAGTGAATTAGTCTACTTAATTTAAACGTGTATTCACCCTCCCTATGCTAAAATATTGTCCCACATTCAATAATGTTCTACATGACCATGGTTTTGATTGACAATAAAATCACAGCAAGGGATTCATACCATAAACTTACAATTAAGTGACTCTATGAGGCATATGAAATGAGCGGCATTTCATCAGTGAATTCTATTGCCCACATCTAAGCATCAACAAAGTGCCTCTAAATCCAGGTTGCCTTTGGAATCACTTATGTTGATAGAAAACTTTAGTTATATGTTTCTAAATACACAGTTCCAACAAGCAATAACACCACTCATAACTAGTATTGTTAATATTACTCAGGATAACTAAGGCTTTTGGAAGTCAACTCAGATTTGGAACAAGGAGCATGTTTTGATACACATCTGCTATAGAGCTTGAGCCTTGGATTTCTGTGGTGATGAAAGTCCTTCTTATAGTCTCCTTCAGCCTCTGTCCCAGAAGCCTCCTCAAATAGATTTATAATCAGAGCAGAAATATGATGCTTGCTTTGCAAATGCAGCTTCAAGCCAGCTGGCTTTCTCCCCTTCAATCCGATGACCTCCCCTAAGACCATCCCATATCAAAAGTTTAGAACATTTACTGGAACAAAATCATTACATTAAAGATGTACAAAATATCTAACTTTGCTCAATTAGTACTCTTATTGTGGCTATGAGATTTTGTATTACTTCTATTAATTCATTATATAATAATACATATAATTCATTATAATAAGCTGAGATTTTGATACTTACATACAATTGGGAAGAGCAGTCTCTATCTGGAGAGTAAATGTTATAGTCTACCGGCGTGGTCATTTGTAAGTTACTGCTTACACTTCCCTCTTAATCCTGATGACACTTATCTGATTATATTAATGGGCAAGAGAGTGTTGGACAAAGCCACTGTGGTCAAAATAACAGGGAGAGCAGATGGATAAACCACATGAGAATCATAGGCATTCATCTGTATCCTCTTTAAGAACACACATTTCCACTGTGAAGGTCTGATAATGGTATTTACTTTGTCATTTTAGGTTTAACTAAATAGACCATCAATTAGAAAAGCATGAACTGTGCTTTAACTGACCTTCATTGTAAATTAGATTATACTACTTGTGTTGTATCCATCTGAAAGATTAAATCAATACTTTCTTTAAAATTCACCTCCAAGAATTTTTAGTTGATTTCTGAACCTATTCACAGCTGTTCAAGCACTTAGTCAACACATGTTTATTGACTGAATAATCTGTCTGGTGCTATGGAAGATGCAAAGATAAGTAAGACTGTCTGCCCTTAGGGATTTAGAATCTAGAAGGGAAAATAAGATGCACATAGAGACCCATGATATAAAGCAGAACATACTACAAGGAATACATGTATAAAGTGCTATGAGAGCTAAGAGGGTTTGACTGGAGTCTGTCAAAAGACAGAGATCAGAGAAGGCTGAAGGAATGCTTGGGATTATGGTGGTTATTTAAAAAGCCAGTTAGATTTTGACCCCCAGATAAACTTACTTCTTTTTCCCCTTCCTGAAAAGGGAATCCCAGCTTTCATAATCTTACTATGAGAATGATTACGCAAAGTGTTTAAGAAAGTGAATCACATGGGCTAAATTGTCTCTGTTATATGCAATTATTTCACCTAGATACCTAACTTCATTCAGCCATGGCAATAAAGCACCCCCCCAAAAAAACTTGAAACATCTCTTATAACAGATTTTCTCTACTGTCAAAGCAAGAGAGAATACAAAAATGCAGAAAGCAAGCTAGTAAAACATTAGATGACAGAAGTTAAGTTGGCTCAGAATTCTTAGAAAACCAAACTTTTCTCTCTATTTAACTTCATAAACCTTGTCACATGGAGCTGGCCTCTGAATCAAATTGGGGACAAAAGTCACAACTGAGTCCTATCAGTGTAGGACCTTCCAGTCAGCAGTTGCTCTCTCTTCATCTTTTGCTGCTCATTCCAGCTAGGGACTCCCAACCAATTCTACTTGCAGAGCCCAGGGCAGCCATAAGTGGAGGCAGTGTGGGACCAAAAAGGGAGTGTTCACCTGGACCTGGAGTCAAGGCTCTTCCTTTCTACCAGTGGTGTGACCCTGAATAAGTAACATCTTGTTTCTGAGCCTCAGTTTTCTCATCTGCACAATGTCATGACAATATCACATGGTTGCTGTGCATTCCCAATGAGATAAGCTACATGAGAGTGCCCTTTAAACTGTAAAGTGCTGCCTAAATATCAGCACCATCACCATTGGCAGTTGGTTTTTGCCCCAAACAAGAAAATTTCCTTACTGAGGCAAAACACTTATTTTGTCACCAAGACCATTATTGCTACTCTTCTTAACTGTGTGACCTCAAAGAAGCCATTAAACATTTTTGAACCTCATTTTTCTCACCTACAAAGTGGGTATTGAAATTATGTCTGCCCTGTCTATCTTAGAGATTCACTATAATAGTCAAATGAGAAAAAGGGCTATGAAAGCAATTTACAAACTTAAATCATCCCATAAATATTCATTGTTACGCCCTACAGAGGCTTCAAGCCTGCATTCCTAACCTAGACTCCTTGACTGAGTATCTGATCTTTGCTCCTCAGACTACCTCCCTGGATGTAGCTTGTCACAGGCTGTGACCTTTAAGCATTCAAGCCTTCAGGTCATCCTTCAAGCCTTGCTTGCCTCGTTGGTTCTAGCCCACTGGGTGTTGATATAGCACATGCCCTTACTCTGGAGTGCTCCACTCTACCCTTCCCTTCATTTCAGGAATCCCACTGCAAAAGCAAGCCACTCTGTGCCATGGTCCTGACCCTGATCTCCAAACAGGCCACAATATTGTCAAGTCTTGACAATTACAGACCTCTTTGCCCTGAGCCTATAATTCTCTGTTGCTTAGACTTTCAAAATTCCCAGCTATTTTCATCTCACTTCATGCTTAAAAGGTTCATAGAGGGCAGTGATTTTCAATATTGGCTGCATATTAGAATCATGTGGGAAACTTGAGAAAATAACAATGCTTGGGCCCCACCTTCAAAGATTTTGATATAATGAGTCTGGAGTCTAGCTTGAGCATTTGGATTTTTCAAAGATATCCATGTGATTCTAATATGTAGCCAAGGTTGAGAACAACTGAACAGGGGATTGTTCCCAACCAAGGTTGTAAACTGAGATGGGAGTGAGGTTTGGTGACAACCTACATTTCATCTGCATTGGGTGTGGTGCCCAAAATCTACAACAAAGGTGAGCAACATGTTCAATGCTCACAATCCCAGTCCTAAAGCTAAGTTGCTAAGTCCTAAGGAGACTGACACAAAATGGTACCTTAATCTAACTGACCAGGTCTTAGGTAGAACTCACCAAAGAAAGAGATGGTAGTGGCAAGACTAAATCTGGGCCTCTAGCTTAGGCATCGTTTGTATCACATCCTGGGTTGTATAAGAGGGTAGGTCCCTCATAGTTAAAAATAATGGAACAGTGTTCCTTATAATGGGAAAGACCAGGATTTTTATGGACCCCAAAGTCAGCTTTTAGCTTATTCTTATTTGTGCATATCTACAAGTTTGGACTCACTCTGAGCCCAGGAAGACTTGATCTCATGTCCAAAGTCTTTGATAAAGAATCAGAAATGAAGGTGGCAAAAGCCTCAAAGGCCAACCTTTTCATTTTACATGTGAGGAAACTGGGACCCAGAGAGGACAATGGCTTGTCCAAGTTGGAGGCAGAGTTAAAAGTAGGGTTTAGGTCTTCTCTCATCCTCCAACAATGGGCATGGAAACACCTTGTGTATGATGTGATTTATTTAAAGGCAAGTCAAGAACTACTAGAAAACTTTCTTAAAGTAGATTATGTTTTTCAGAAAATTTCTGACTGATGTAGATATATTTTAAACTCTTCATTCTGAGACTGTAGATCAAGACCCTTTATTAAAAGTGGGGCCCAGGGGCGCCTGGGTGGCTCTGTAGGTTAAGCATTCAACTCTTGGTTTAGGCTCAGCATGATCTCACGGTCGTGAGATCAAGCTCCATGTCAGGCTCTGCACTCAGCAGGGAGTCTGCTTGAGATTCTCTCCCTCTGCCCAACCACCCTTCAAATAAATAAGTCTTAAAAAGGGGGGGGGCCTAGCAGGTGAGAGTCAGGTGCTTGCCACTTATATTAGAAGAAAAAATGAATCTAGGGGGATTTTTTTGGATTTTTTTTCCAGTTACCTGGAGAGGAATTAGTGAGCATTTCTAATAGCTTTGCTCTGTGATTGCTGGGGGGTGCAATTAGTAGTCTTCAGTGCATTTTTCTCCTAGAGGTAGGGTATTGGTTTAAGGACTCACTCTGCAGCAGATGTATACTATTTCCATATAGGTGAGTATCAGGCCAAGGATGAGCCATCAGAAGACCCATCTCCCTGGAGGAGTTGGCTAAACAGGACAACAGACAAAGCAATAAAAATAATAACATGGCATTGCATTTTACAGATTATAAAACATTTTTAGGCATTGTTGTAGCCATTTCTATTTCCTAGAAAAGTATACAAGTCAAGCAAGGGTCACATAATAGGTAGTAACAACTCAAGCTATTTTAAGAGAGAAAGAAGGACACTCTATGAATGCCCTGTGGTTTGGAGATAACCATTTTTTAGGTGTCAAAACTAAGTTCAGCAAGATCATGTGACTTGTCAAGATGACACAAGAATAATAATAATGAACAAGTTTCTTATTTCATATTTAGAGTCTATTTTATTATCACACATAGTATATGGCAAAGAATAGTAGGCAGAGTTGAGAGGCCAAGAGGCCAGAATTGGCAAAAACAGCTCTAAAAAGCAGGTTTGGCAAGCCCCAGTTGCCGGACTTCGTATGAGGTTTCCTGGGTTCCCGGGGTAATGAGGGGGATAGAAGTAGGGCAGATGCCTGGGGCTTCAGTGGACTTGAAGAGGCAGAGGTGTTGTTATTAATGACCATTATTGGCTTTTCTGTATGCCTCGGTTGTACCTGCACTGAGGGGCATCTAGCCAGCTGAGCAGCTCAGCTAGCTGAGCTAAGTCTGTCTCTGAAAAGACCACTCAGATATAGCCCTGACCTAATAAAATAACTTAATGGAATTTTTCACTCTGATCAGATGGTTTGGGGATGACTGATCACATTCCCTCTGCCATTCCCTCATCCTCCCTTCAGTAGAGCTTGTTGGATTGGCTTGTGGCAGGATTTGAATGATGTTGCCTTATGGTTTGCATCTCTATTTAACTTGGATGAATATTGTGGGACTTACATAAATTGTTTAACATAAAGATTAAAAGTATTTCTGTGCCTTTTCTCTATGCTGAGAGAATAGTAAGATAGAATAATGGACTTCATTTTAGATAAAATCAGATAAATTGATCTTTTCATTCGTATGGATACTGGGAACTTTCATACTTTAAATTGGAAAGATGAGCCCAAATTCATAACCAACTAAATGCCTTATGTCCCAGAAAAGTCTCCTCTATGGAAAAGTGATCTTATAAGAAATTTAAACCACATTCTCTCTAGCCTGTGAAAACTGTAATCATTTTTCACAAAGTGATATGTTTATAGATTAATTAATACAAAAGCTCTAATGTAGAAAAATAAACCACATGTTTGTGAAAACAGAACATTTCTTGAGTGCAGACTCTGGTGCCTGACCATCTGAGTTCAAATTTGACTCTGCCACTTACCATCTGTGTGTCTGTGGGCAAGTTACTTAACCTCCCTTTCCCTCAGTTTTCTCATCTATAAAATAGGAATTACCTATAGGGTGGTTAAGAACATTTAGTCAATTTGTGTAAAGCATCAGAGGGCCTAGCACATGGTAAATATTCAACTGGATCATTTTAATGGTCTCCTCACTCTTGTTTCTGTTGAGTCTCCCTTTATCCAATTCCTTGCTTATCCAACCCATTCTATATCTGGTTACTAAACAGTCTTCTCAATGAGCAGCATACACAATTTCCCTACTCAAAAATTCATATTGAGAAAGTCCTTTTGCTAAAGAAAGTGGAAACACTTTCACATATTATAGTTTCACATATAATAGGTAATTGAATCAATATGTCTATGCCTATATAAACTGTCTAGATCATGGAGGGCAGGGAAGAGGGAACAGAAGAGCACATGAAATTTTAGGGAACTTATTAATAGGTTTTCAGAATGAGATTAGACTTTAATAGGTAACAGACTTCCACTTCATAAACTAATTCATTAAAATCTTAATGGGCGTTTTTCTATCCCAAATCTGTTGGTCATCCTGACCTGGCCTTAGAAGTATCGAAGTATCAAAGAGTGAGAAAGTCACATGTAGCCATTTTGAATAAGTGTGTATATTCCTAAAAAGAAATAGAAAATTTTAAAGATCATGATTTTTAATAAAAGGTTTTATAGAAGCACACAATAATACCAGAAGAGTTGTTAAAAACAAAATATTGTCTTCACACAGTATGTATTTATCAATCTGAATTTATATAATTAAAGTAGCAAAATAAAACCCTCAATCAAATTATGATTTGGGATGTTTTTAAAATAAGAATTTTTGCCATAAATTAAATAGCCTGTGGACACAACTATTTCCTTTGTCTGCATAAATATGTAAATGATGTATGTATATACACACACACATATACATCTTATTTTTAGAATAAGAAATGATGAGAAATTTTGGACATGGATACTGACAACCATGCCTTTAATTAGCTCAACTTTCTCATTAGGGAATGATGCTTTTAAAAGGGAGGACATTGCCAAGAATAATAGCTTATCTAATTGAAGATCATTATAAACAAATTAGAATGTATTTGTGAATTGTGCTAATGATGCATGTTAAATGTATGAAGTGATATCCTGGGGTAGAAATATGGTGAATATCTGTCTTTCACATTTTTAGTAATTGTTGTTTTCTATTGTGTATGTGTTATTTACATTTTAAAAATACATATATCATTTTGGAGGTAGGAAACTTGCAAAATTGGTTCTGTGCTTTGGGAAAATTTTTCTAGTAAGTAGGTTTAACTTGACTGGATAAGGAAAGGAGGATCTGAATGGGCGATCCTTTGATAAAGGGAAGGAAAGAGGCTGTAAAGAAAATGTTAACTTTTATTAATATCTGATTTAAAATATTACATATCAAATGTTGATTCAGCAAAATTTTATCATAAAGAAAAATATGAAATGTCGGAGGAAAAAGTATATTTTTAAAGAATGCTAGCAAATATATATTAAACCTCAAAATTGGCTTAGCAATTAATAAAACTTTGGTACTGTCTTCTGTGTAGGGAATTTAAAGCACTTTATCATGTATATATTTTCAAAGTGATGCAGAGTTCTGAGGAAATCATCCAGAAGAAACTTAAAAGAAAAAATAGTTTGAAATCATCATGAGTTATTTTCATGCAAATGTATCCATCTGTATGACTCTGTGGCATTGATCCAGTGATACGCCTCCTCTCTTCACCAGTGGTGGTTCTTTCTCAGGAACAGATGGCCAAGTCTGCCCCACATGCCTCTCTTTCCTGAAAAAAAGGTCCACCTTTTCCCCAGGCCTCTCTCTGGCCCCCAGGTACACTCCCACGTGTAGCCAAAAGGACTACAGTGCAGAAGGGCAATCTCATGGGGCATGCTGGGTATCAGAAGGTTTTTAGGGCACAAGACTGGCCTTCTCTGGCTCCTGAAAACAAAGCATAAAGGAGGTAACCGGACTCAGAACTGGTGATTGTAAAAAGTATTTTTTTTAAGATTTTATTTATTTGACAGAGAGAGACACAGCGAGAGAGGGAACACAAGCAGGGGGAGTGGGAGAGGGAGAAGCAGGCTTCCCGCTGAGCAGGGAGCCCGATGCGGGGCTCGATCCCAGGACCCTGGGATCATGACCTGAGCCGAAGGCAGACGCTTAATGACTGAGCCACCCAGGCGCCCTGTTGATTGTAAAAAGTTATACGTTTAGTTCAACCTCATAACAGATGAACTGACTTTTTTATTTTTTAAGTTAATGGTTTGGGATGTTAAAATAGCTCCTTGTAAGAGGTAGTAAAAGAGTTTTGTGGATTGAAGCCAAACTTACCTTCAGTGGAAAAGCACATGAAGGTGATTGCTCAGAGAACTTGTACACTGAAGAACAGTTCATGACATTTTAATACAATAAACGATGGTGAAATGCCATTCAGGAATTAATCTCTACTCCATGTGAGCTAGAGAGGTGAGAAAGAGAAGAGTAAAACTATTCTTTTATCTGGCTTTGGAATGAAAAAACAAAATGTAGCTCCAGGGGAGCTACATTTTCCCTGGAAAGTGCAGCACTTCCCTGAGATTGTGCTCTGATTAAAAAAAAAGACCTTTTTAAAAATGCCTTTTAACATACATCTTCATGTGTACTTCTGCATTTTTACTGAATACCGTTATGCTATTTCTGTGAGCATATTATTCACCATTGTTCTAAATTTTGGCATCTAAAATTACATATATATTTGACAATTCAAAAAGATAATTGTAAGTTTCTCTTCTCTCCTTTTTTATTATGCAAAATATAGTGAAGGCACATTTGCTATTTCTATAAACACAGTACTCAATCACGCTTGCTGTTCCTGCCCATTGTTCTACCACTCTAAAAGTTCCTATGCCACTGATTGCTGCTATCCCAGGTACTTTGTCTCCAGACCCAGTGGTAGTTTTATAATGCTGGGATCAAAGCTCAGTGATTTAATTATAGCCATTTTAAGGTTATGGCCCAGAAAATACTAATCAAAAAGTTAATAAAATGAATAAGATGAAGGTTGAGAGGAGCACTTCTTAGTCTTGCTCTTCCAGGCTTCTTGCTCAAAATGAGAATCAGTGTTTATTCATTTGACAGACATCACAGAGTCTGTGATATAAGCGATATGAATAACAGAGTCCTTGCATGAAGAAGTCTACACACAACCAAGTGCAGCAGGTCGACGTCAGAACAAAGTATTACCGTTTTATGTGAAAACTGCTATATAACCAAAAAATAGTGATAAGGCTGTATTAAATAGTAATATTTGAATGCAAGTGAACTAAACTAAAAACTGCAACTAAAACTCAAGGTATCCCAAACAGCAAAGTTAATTGATTAGTTTACATAACTAAAACAGAGATTTCTGATCCAAGGCCACTCAAAAGTAAGACAAAGGTCCTGATTTTTCTTTATCTTTCTGCTTTACCTTCTATAATATGGGTATGTTATGGGCTGAGTTGTGTTCCAAAATTCATATGTTGATGTCCTATCCCCTATTACCTACAATGTGACTGTGCTTAGAGATAGGGGCCTTAATGAGGAAATTAAGTTAAAATGAGGTCATATGGGTGAGTCCTAATCCAGTATCACTGGTATCTTATAAGAAGAGATTAAGACATAGACATATATAGAAGGAAGACCATGTGAAGACACAGAGGGAAGACATCCATCTACAAACCAAAGAGAGAGGCCTCAGAAGAAACCAACCCTGCTGACATCTTGACCTCATACTTCTAGCCTCCAAATTGTAATAAAGTAAATTTCTGTTGCTTAAGCCACCCAGTCTAAGGTACTTTGTTATGGCAACTCTAGCAAACTAATACAAGGTGCTATCTCAAGCTTAATTGTAGCTCCCATCAACTCTTGGCACCACCCTTGGGGCTACAGAATACCATCAGTAGTTCTAGACTTTATAGCCTCACTACATCATCCAGGTGCCACAAAAGGAAGTGTCTAGTAGCTCTCCACAAATTTTAGGATTCTCACTCTTTCCTATGCCTTTGTCTGAACAGTTGCCATGCTTGAGGAATGGGGTCCATGGATTGGCTTAAGCCAATCAGAACCTACCCCTGAGGATGGGTGGGGTCACATCCATCCAAACCACAGAACGTGAAGTCCTCAAAGGAAAATCAAGTCATGTTGGTGAGGCACACAGCTATGGAGATCACCAACAAAGATCCAAAGAAAGGGAACAAATAAGTCCACCTAGGAAAGCTGAGCAAAAGTAACCCCACGGGCAACTGGGATGGGTCTTGGAAAATTAAGACATTCACCTGATAAAGAAAGACTCAAAAGACAGTCCAGACAAAGGAAACAGCATATGAGAGGGCATAGAAGGTACAAAAGGGCCTCTTGTATTTGGGCCCTTGTACCTTCTATGCCTTCAACTTGTCCCAGTTTGCCAGGGGCTTCCAGTTTTAGCACTGAAAGTCACACATCCTGGGAACCCCTTTAGTCCCAGGCAAATAGGTAGTTTGTCCTGGGGCTATATCTTACTTAAAATGGAAATCTCATATCCCAGGATCCCCTCAGTCCTAGACAAACTGGAATGGTTGGTCACTCTATGTCTGGAGAATTAAGGGCAAAGTTTATGGGGCACAGTGGCTGGAGATAAGATTGGAAAAGTTGGTCGAGGCTAATTGGGAAGGACTTTTTATGCACAGAAGTTTGGACTAGAGAGAAAATCTGTATTGTTCCTCTGAAACACTTGTTGAAAAAGTCATAGGACATTATTCTATGGAGTGCAAAGGGACTCTGTATAAATAATATAAATTCTGTGGACATTTTGCAACTTGACCTATTTCAAGAAGTTCATGGAACCTGAGGTTTATATAGCATTTAGGAATAGCAGAAAGTTCCAAGTCAAGTCTTCTGACTAGGAGGCATTGTTCCCTGGGGTCAAAGGTCAGCACACTGCTGGGCACATTGTGAGGCTCTACAAATACTACTTGAGTCTTGGTTATCAGGCTTCCCTTCATAACTTTAATTCCTTCTTTGCCTTCAACTACCCTCTCTGTGTATCTATCTCTTAAAACTGTCTCTCTCTCTTTTTTAACTTCATGCCTTCATTTTGAACAGCCCACCTGGGGCTTCCAACTCATAATATCTACCACTAATTGCTCCCCTTCCCTCCAGTATTACCTCTTTTGCCTACTGCCTCACATCTGTTGAGAAGGCTGCTATTTTATTCTCCTGGTCACCCAAGCCCACACTATGGAACGCATTGTACCACTGAAAAGAAGAGGCTGGAGAAAACAAAGTGGCAAGCACTGGATATTTAGAATGATCCATATTTATAAAAACAAAATATGTGTATTTTCACATATATGAAAACATATAGGAAAAGTGCCCAGAAGTACCAAACTCTTAACAGTTATGATCTTAAAAATATCTGGTAAGAAATGGGGATGAGGGGAATCTTTTTATTTTTTACTTTACATACATCTCTATTGTTCAGATGTTTATAGAATCAGCATATATAGCTGCTTTCCAAATAAATATATACATGTTCACTATACAAATTTTCAATTGCAGATAAACATAAAGAGCAATATGAAAACCATCTGAAATTTCACCACTAGAGGTACCACTGTAAGCAATCTGGGGAACAGCCTACCAGACCTCTCCCTGGGTCCCTGTGCTGATGCAGACACAGAAACTGCACTTAGAAGCTTACCCCAGCCTGCCTCAACACTCTCCCTGCTGCCTAAGACCCCAGTATGTTGCAAAGAAAGTCCTCCTGTCACTTGGGCATCTGCAGGGCCTCTGGAGCCTGTCCTTCTCCATTTCCACCACCATCACCCTTGCTGAGCTCTTATTAACTCATCCCGTTCTGTGGCAGTAGCCTCCTAATGGCTCTCACTTCTTTCCTCTCTACCTCCTTGCACCCAACTTCCCCACAGCATCCACTTTAACTGTCCTAAAACCTAGTTCTGATCATGTTAGTGCTTTGTTCAAAAAAGCTTCAGTGACTTTCCATGGCCTATAAAAGAAAGGTCAAACTCTTTTATTTTATTGTTTCCCTTGGGAACTTTTCTTCCCCTCAACTCTAGTTTATATTGTTTTCTCTGACAGGACAGGAATACCATCTCACCCAGGTATTTCCATTAATTAAAATTCCTCTCCTTCAGACACTAGCACACATATAAGAAAATGTTTGCACAAGGATGGTCATTGTAGTCAAGTCTATAATAGAGAAAATTAAAGACAACATAAAGGTCTACCAATAAGAGATTGATTAAATAAATTATGGAAATGCAGGTATCCAATGAAATACAGTTCAAAAGAGTAGGTTATATAATACTTTATAAATACCCTTTTTTAAAGCACATATATTTGTAGAGCTTTCTGGAAACACATCATCAAATAACAGAGGTAAATTCTAATTGGTTGAATTTAGTTGATTTTTACTTTGTACTTGGTACTTTTCTATTTAATTTGAATTTTTGTAAACATAACCACAATTGTAGAAGTGACCATTTGTTGAGGGCTAGTTGCCAAATACTGTGTTTGGTGTTTTGCATTTAATAATTTATTTAGTCCTGGGGCACCTGGGTGGCTTAGTTGTTTAAAGCCTCTGACTCTTGATTTTGGCTCAGGTCATGAGTCATGAGGCTCAGAGTGTTGAGCCTGCTTAAGATTCTGTCTCTCCCTCTGCCTGTTCCCTCCCAACCCCCCGCTTGCATGTGCTCACTCTCTCTCTCATAATAAGAATAATAATAATAACAATAATAATTTATTTGGTCCTTACACCCAAACTTTAAGGATGGTTATCATCACCCTCATAAAAGAGTAAACTGAGGGCTAGGGATTGAAGAGATGTTCCCAGGGTCAAACCACTAGTAAGAGACAGAGATAGAATTCAAATTTCAGGCTTTCTACCTCCAAAGACCATATTCATAGGCATTATGTTACATAATAATGAAGTATCATTTTACCAAAAGAATAAAGCCACTAAAATACGTTTTCCCAGTCTTACAAGGTCACACTCAATTATTCTACTCCCCAAAACTTTCCCTTGTCCCCATATCCAGAAGTATGACGTGGTGGGAAGATCAGAACAGAAAGAGAGCTATATCAGAAACACATATAAAAGTTTTTGTTTTTTAATATAAATAATATCATTCTGTGTATATTATTTTATTAGTATACCTGGCTGTTCATACTTAAAAGTGCATTGTGAACATCTTTATTGTAATTTATTGTATAGATGTGCTATAATCATTTAACATGGATGGTCACTTGTGTTGTTTATAAATTTTGCTATTGTAAACAATGCCAAAATGAGCATCCTTATCTAAATTTATGTCTGTATACATGTGAGACTGTCTTGCAAGTTTGTATTCCCAGAAATGGACTTGCTAGTTCAAAAAAAATATGGGTCTTTTCCTTTCCCTGTATCAGAATTTCAAAAAGTTTTAGCTGTAGTGAGAGAATCTGATCTAAGAACCAGCTGGTTGGACTCTTGTGGCTTTGTTTCCCTCTTACAACCTCTCTAGGCATTGGGAACTGTCTGCACACATGTCATTCCATCATCTCCAAACTGACTTGTAGAGGAAAAGCACACTGGGCTGTGAATTGCCTGAGTTCTGGTGAATGCTTGACCACCGAGTTGTTTTGTGATCCTGAGCAATAAATGACGTTCCTGGTGACTTGCATTTCTTCTCTATAAATAAGATTCTATTCCATGTTTCTTAACTCTGAAGACAAGAATAATGTTTTGTCATTCTGACCTCTTAGATTTTGAAAAACAATATACATACCATAAAGTGTTATCTTGCCTCATTGAAAGTTCAGATGGTATGGTGATAAGACCGTGTTAAAGACATTTATAAAAGTCCATGGTGAAGAGTTCATTATGGTTCATTAAATCCCTCATGCTTTTATCCACTTTAGTTACTGTATTTCTTGTAAATGGAATTTATGGTGGGGCCACGTTAACACCATTTCATATTCTGCTGTGCTATTACCCATTGAGCTTGAATCAATTGAATGAAAGAAGCCTTTTCAAGTGTATTGATTTTCATTTATCCAGACTCATTGTTTGCTTTGCTGTGTGTTCATGCATGAGAATAGGGCACAGCTAACCTTCTCCATGGTGTTGCTTTTTTCCCTTAAGCATTTAATACCAGAATATACATATGGAAACAGTGGTATAAGAACGGCAGGATATTTCCTGGAAGTATAGTTTTTTCTATGGGTGATATAAGAGTCTGGATCTCTTACTCATGTCAGAAAGAATGCTTCCTAAAGCAAGATACTACAGCCTCTCTCCCTGCATGATGGCAGCCCCCCCTCCCCTCAGCAACTAGAGGACTCAGTCCAGGGATTCTACCCTCCTCCCTCCAAAAACAAGGAGAGGAGTATCGTCAAGACAATGATTCTTCTAAATGTAAAGTTTTGCTTACTGTCAGGAAGCTAAGTATTCTACTGCTGCTGTGCAAAGAAACATTCCTGTTTCTTTGGCCAGAGATCAAACTGAAGTCTGAACAAAAGAAATGTATGATAAAGAAATGCTTTAAATGTACATTTTACTGTCCTTTCTCTTAACAACCAGCTTGATGTGTTTGTGAGAGAGAGAGAGAGAGAGTGAGAGAGAGAGAGAATGTGTGTGTGTGTGTGTGTGTGTGTGTGTGTGTGTGTGTGAAAGAAAGAATTAATTTTGACCCATAGTTAGGATTTTGGAGGTAAAAAGCATTTTAACAGTTTTGGTCAATGGATAATGTATGACCACATGATGTAGTATTAAATGAGATGTCTTAGACTTATAGTAAATAGATTTTGATTTCTGCTCAAGTAAATACCGAAATTTATTTACCAGGGAGAATAAGAGAATAAATACTGACTAAGGCACAGCCAAGGTCAATATTTCCTTTGAGTTGTTTCCATACCCTGAAATAAGATTTTATGTTATAGTTAATGATTAAATGTAATCCAATGCCACAGGAGAAATAAAATTATCAGGCTAATTCTAAGGCATCTTTGTTTTATGTTTAATGCTGTAAAGGATAATCACTGTTGGTTTAGCAAGATCTGATGGTAGATGTTGGTATAAAGGTTGGCTTGGCCTCAGTCCCCATTGTGAAATAGAGGATGAATGAAATTCATTTATGAAAAGCTCAAGTTATTTAAATAGACCAATGAGCAGGCATTACTGACTTAAATAAAATGAATAATTAACTTTAATGAAAGTTTAAATATGACACTTGTTAATAAATAATTGAGCTAATTATTTTCCCTTATGCATTTCCGTATTATGTGCAGTGTTATACATCTTTACTTATTGAAAGAATTTTTTAGAAAATAAGTATTTTCATCTCAAAAACAATTGTACTATAGTAAGTAAAAAAAAAAAAACATTTGAATGTTACTTGGTTCGGGACTAGGAACAACATAGAGATATATCTTCAAGATTATAATCTAATTGGGGAAAATAGAAAAATAGAAGATACATGCAAATACAATATTTCGCAGTCATTAAGAACGTGAGATTTGAAATCTTAATGAGTTTGAATTCCAACTCTGACACTGTAACCTCCAACAAGATTTTCTGAGACTTAGTTTCCTAATCCATAAAGTGAGGTAAGAAAATAGGCCTCATAGGACCATAATAAGAATTAAAACACTATAAAGCACTGAAAAGGTACCTAGCAAAAGGAGAGCCCTCCAGAAGTTGAAACTATTTTAATGATGTATTGCTTAAGTGACAGATGAAAATACTCTTATGGAGGTGATTCAAGGAGGTACATGATTACTGGATTTGGAATGAAACATTATTTTTGCCTTAATTTCAGAAAAGAGAGCTCTTACAAGTGGGTTGCATGGTAAGTCAGTTCTTCAGGGGAGTGGTAGGATTTGAACTGGAGGTTGAGAGAGGACTAGGGTTTTATTAATTAGTAGATAAAGTAGAGGTAATGAACATTACAACTGCAAATAAAATAGCAGTCATCCACCCAGCCATGGCCCCGAGCACATCCTCCTTAATTTTCTCTCCTTGATTAATTATCGTGTTAATATTTCCTCCAGTTTTTAAATTTTTTTTCAACCATTTTTTCTGGGTCTCCTTTGTTGCTACCACTTCTACCTCTTTTCTTTTATTTACTTCAACTGAAAAAATAACTTTAAATAATAAGTAAACAAAATAAAATAAGAAGAGTGAAAATCACCCAAAGTCTAACTTCTTAATTAACATATAACCCTCTGTTAACATTTTGGCTAAGGTCCTTCCAAAGTTTTCTGTATATCTTTGCTTTTCTGTTTGTCTCTTTCATTATGTGCATGCATATGCACACACACACTTATCTAATATGATCGTATATCTAATATGATCTAAATCTATGATCTAAGATTATACTGTACATGCATTTTGTCATTGAAAAATTTACAGTATGCTTTAAATATCTTTCCATGTAAAAAAAACAACTTTATTATATTTAAATGAGCTTATCACATTTGATTATATAAATATTAACACAATTTAATAAACTCTTTAATGAACATTTTAGTTGTTTCCAGTTTTTCTCTATTAAAAAGTACCACAGTGCTACAGTTACTGTCCTTTTGCATTCATTTTGGCCCACTTATATGATTATCCCTTTAAGAAAAATTCTTAGAAGTGGGAGAGGAATCAAACAATATATGCACATTTACAATTTTGGTATTTAGAGCCAGAAATGACACATAAAATCTCCACATTCTCATTTTAGAAGATTTCTTTTAAAGAAGAACTAGCCCCAATCTTAACATTCATAACAAATAAACAGCTGCCCTTTTAAAATTAATGTTTGAAACTAAAATTTTTAAAAATAGGAATACATAATTAGAAGTAGTTATCTGTGCTTCTATAAGGCAAAGACTTAACAATAGAAAAAATTATGGAAAGGGAAAAAAATGATCAAACTGGTTTTGTTGTAGAAAGTCTTGCCAATTAAACTGACCAAACTTTTTCATTTAAATGCCTGAGTACACAATTAAATCAGTTGACTTTCTAGCACAGTTGTCTGACATTTTGATGAGTTATTGTAGAATGTTGAGCCAAACTGATCATTTTAAGTCTCTTGCACAGAGAACCTGTGAGCTGGTAATAATTTAATCCATTTTACGTTTTTCTCTCTTCTCATTTCTCCTAAGACTAACTCATTTTTTTAGTCATCAGTTAAGTATTGTCACATTTATGTAAGAAGCCCCCATTTCTGTGACCTCAGTGTTTCCAAGTGTGACTGCTTATTATGAAGTGTGTAGTTTCGTGGTCTATTGTATTAGTTGATTTTGCTAAATTTGGTTTATTTGTCAGAATCTAAGTCACTTTTTAAATTTAGTTCTTAGTTCTAATATAGTAAACTGGATTTGATGATTCTGTCCTTTTGGAGTATGTTTCAGATATCAAACCAGTGGTTGCCTGAGAGAAGAGGAAACTAGTTACAAAAGGGCACAAGAGAACTTTCTGGGATGGTGGTGGTTATAGCACTATTTGTTTGTCCACACATATAGTACTATATACCTAGAAAGGGTGAACTTCAATGTATGTGAATTATACCTAAATAAATAATAAACAAAACACAAACACGTGGTTAAAAGAAAAAAAAAAGATGAACCTTAAAAAGTCCCTCCTGAAAAGGAGTTGTTTGCCTCCAGTCCTATAAGATATTAAAAGGTATTCGAAAGCAAAAGAATTAAAGCAATGGCTCATTTACAGGAGGATAGAGAGATCACTAGTAGAGAGGATATGAACACAACTTCATTCAAAATGATAATTAAATATATGGTAAAAAGTTCTCACCAAACTAATGGAGACAAACAAGAGTTTTCAGAAAATTGTTTTAGAATATGAACTGGTGGCAATGTCCACAATAGCCAAACTGTGGAAAGAGCCAAGATGTCCATTGACAGATGAATGGATAAAGAAGATGTGGTATATATACACAATGGAATATTATGCAGCCATCAAAAGGAATGAGATCTTGCCTTTTGCAACGACGTGGATGGAACTGGAGGGTGTTATGCTGAGTGAAATAAGTCAATCAGAGAAAGACATGTATCATATGACCCCACTGATATGAGGAATTCTTAATCTCAGGATACAAACTGAGTGTTGCTGGAGTGGTGGGGGGTGGGAAGGATGGGGTGGCTGGGTGATAGACATTGGGGAGGGTATGTGCTATGGTGAGCGCTGTGAATTGTGCAAGACTGTTGAATCACAGATCTGTACCTCTGAAACAAATAATGCAATATATGTCAAGAAAAAAAAAAGAAGAAGAAGATAGCAGGAGGGGAAGAATGAAGGGGGGGAAATTGGAAGGGGAGACCAACCATGAGAGACAATGGACTCTGAAAAACAAACTGAGGGTTCTAGAGGGGAGGGGGGTAGGGGGATGGGTTAGCCTGGTGATGGGTATTAAAGAGGGCACATTCTGCGTGGAGCACTGGGTGTTATGCACAAACAATGAATCATGAAACACTACATCCAAAACTAATGATGTAATGTATGGTGATTAACATAATAATAAAAAAATTTTTTAAAAAAGCACAGAAACAAAAGTAAGCAGAAGCCGTGACAGGGGAAGGAGGAAGCAAAAAAAAAAAGAATATGAACTGGTGAACACTTTTCAATTTAGATTTTTACCTCACATAAAGTAAAATAAGTTTTATATGGATTTTTACATAATCAATATGAAATCTTAAAAAAATCATTTGCCAAGACTCTAAAAATTTAGAAATATTATAAATAAATGACAAAAATAGAGCCAACTGTCTAGAACATACATTCTCATATAAGTAAAACTTTAAAAAGAAAAATAGTGAGTAGAAAAGGTATTCATTCCCAGAAAAATAGAAAAAAAGGGTCATATGTTTGCTATCCCAACTACAATGTAATTAATAAAAAAGTATTAAATTGTGCAGCAGATAATTGGGCAAAATACTTAATCATATCAGTCACAAAATTAAATATAACCATCAAACCAAATTTATGGAAATATTTTAATATGGTAAATATAAAAATGCATATTATTTTGATCATAGCATCCTATTCTGTTATGTATACAGTAATTTTATGAGGTCTTTTCTTGCTCTTGATGGTAAAAATTTGTACATCCCATTCTGAAAGACACTTCAGAAATATAAAAAACATTCCCTCTTCTGGTCATTTTTTGCCTTTATTAATTTTTTAAGTAAAGGAAAACAATATTTACATAAAAATATTTATGATAGCATTATTTATACTAATGAGAAAGGGATATCAATTTAAATGTTAACCCTTGTACTAGATAGAATAGTATGCAGTCATTACAATTTTAATTATGCAAACTATAAAACAGCATGGGAAGTAATTATTATGATCTTAAATGAAACAAGCATAATACAACCTTGTGTGCATATTATCTACTCAACTATGTTTTTAGAGAGTCATGTAGTAGAGGAAAAAGACAGAAAATACTGCTGTGGGGATAACAGCAATTGCTTATACAGCTGACAGGCAGTATTCTAAAATCTTTTTGTGCAATATCTCATTGAATCCTTACAACTCTATGACTTTCATTTTGTCATTTGTAGGAATTTATACTACAGAGAGGTTAAGTAACTTTCCCAAAGTCACACAACTATGAAGTGCAATTGCCAGTATTTGAACTCAGACAATCTATGAGCTGTTATCCTGTATTGCTTCAATGTGCCATACTCCCTGAAACACACAAGTGAATGTAATTGTGTTAGGCTGTCTTTGTGATACTACAGATGACTTCTCCTTTCCAATCTTTCTGTAATAGTCTTAATGAAACGTGGCTTTTACAAATGTTTGGGTGGAAGCTATTTAAAGGCTTTATGGGAAGGGGTGGAAGATGTGACAGAGAATGAACAACCACCAGTCTAAGCCAAAGGAAATTTCCCTCGGGCTACAAAGTTGAGGGCTCCATCAGTCTTTCTGACCCGACCAGCGGAGAAGCCAGTGTGTGCTCTGCGTGAATATATGGAGGATGGAGGAACAGCAGGGCTATCCTGTTTCTTGATTGGCTCTACCTTGAAGTCAGTTAGACTCACTGGAAGAACCGAGTATACCCTGTGGAATTACATAGAGAGAGGATGCACTTGAATCAAATGTTTGGTCCTCTCTGATTCGCTTGGGCTTAACCATCAATACAATAGGTAGCAAGAAATTTGAATGACTAGTCCCAGTACATGGTCATTATTTTGTATCATATAGAAAAATGGAAAAAATACGAGAAACAGAATGTGGTTCTGTTTTCTCAACTCAATAAAAAACATATTGCCCCAGGTCCATTTGGAACAGTTATGTTAGTTGTACATATAGTTATAGGCTAAATTAGTTATTAAAGTCCATCAGAACATTATTGACTAAAATTGTGTAATTTATTGCCAATTATTGAAAAAGATGAGACAATTTGCTGTTAATACTTTAGGCTGCAATTGGGGAAAAAAACCAGAATTATAAAAATTGCCCATATTTTTAAAAAATACCAGTAGGAACAAAAAACAACATTGACTTTCTTACTTTGTCATCTGAATATAAAGGCATGTTTCTTTTTTGGCAGAAAAGCCAGCAATCCTTGTAATAAAACTTACCCTGGAGGGTATGTAAGAATAAGATTAGAAAAAATGTGAATAAAGGAAATCATAAAGAATTACTTGGGGCTATCGTTGTTGATCATGAGGATTAGGTCTGACAGGAAAATATGTCCTTTGGAAAATCCTATTAATTCTTAATAGCAAATTTTGCTACAACCTGTTCAATTGTTGTAGGTATCTGCAGCTAAAAACCTATTTTATTTGAGAAACAGAGGTTTCTAATGCCCTGAGATCTACACTACATGAAATGTGACTACAAAATTCTGAATATGAAGATAAAAACCCCAAAAAAATCTAAAATCTAAAAGTTCATTAAAAAATCTAAATCTAAAAATTGAATGGACAGAGCATCTGGATTTGTAGATATTTTACTTTTGATGTATCCACAGACTGAATTTCAAATAGAGATTCACTGAAATCAAGAAGAAACTGGTATGGCTAATATTTCAAGTGCTAAGTAGATTATAAAACATATTTTGAAAAGATCATCTTCTTTGTGAATAATTTGATTCCCTCCTTTTTTCCCACCCCAGTTGTCTTTCAGTCTTCAGTGCAGATAGCCTCTTATTCCAAAATACAGGTTAAAAATTGTCTAAATAAAAAGTGACTTGCACTGGGTGTTACATGCAAACAATGAATCATGGAACACTACATCAAGAACTAATGATGTAATGTATGGTGATTAACATAACAATAAAAAATTTTAAAAAAAGAGTACTCATTGTTTCACGTGTTCCTTCCTTACCAAATCATAGTGAGATAAACATAATTTTCTTATTGCTTTTAGGCTGACTTCAATATAAATCATGACTTGTTGAGAAGGGTTTAGATGGATGATGGCTTTGGAAAATTTAAACTTGTTTCTGTATAAAATACCGAGTACTACCTCTTCTCATTTAGAAAGAACCATGTCAAACATTGCCCTCTTCTTTTTTCTCCATCTTCCTCTTTAGCTAAACCAGGCTCTTTCATGGTGTAAGATTGGCTCATGACGACCTGGGTATACAAAGTTCATCTTGATGTTTATTATAACCAGCAGCATCAGCAGCATCTGGGATCTTACTAGAAATGCAAATTCTCAGGCTCCACCCTAGACCTACTGTATCAGAAATCCTGGAGATGGGGACCCAGAAAACTGTGTTTTGAAAAACCCTGCAGTTGATTCTTAGGTACCCTAAGTGTGAGAGCTATCTGCATATAAATTATTTTTTAATGTTTTTGGGTTTTAGGTTTTTAATGTTTTTAGACCAGAGCTCTAAAAAGATCACTAAGAGTGAAACTAATAATCTAATTCTTGCATATTCAATAACTAATGTTAGCAAATTAAATATAAAATTCGCATTAAATGTGAATTTCAGATAAATAAAAAAGTTAGTATAAGTTTGTCTCAAGTATTGTATGGGACATACTAATTCTCAAAAATTGTTATTCATCTGAAATTCAAAATTAACTGGGCATTTTGTATTTTTATTTGCTAAATCTGGCAAACACTATCACCAACCCATTCTTCTATAATTAAGCTCTGAGAGATAAGAGTAGCTACAGTTTTGTGGGACTGGGTGACCTCCCTTGTTTTGATTTTGCAGCAGGTCAATCTGGGAAGAAAGAACTATGTAATTCATGCCTGTGCCTTTTATAAGCATTTGGCTGCATGCTGTGATTTGGGAAAACAGTAATTACTACACTTAACATTACTTGTTTATTTTGTATCACAGAAGAAGATAATGCCTTTTCTCCCCACTTTTAACCTAATAGCCTATTAGGAAAGCACAAGGTGTCCTCCCCATTAGTCCCTCCAGGGAATTTCAGAAAATCAGGCAGAGTGAGAGAAAATAAGTTGAAGGTTGGGGAGGATGACTTATAAAAGCGCTGACTGGCAGCCAGCGTGCCTTGAATGAGCTAGGGCTAAATGTTTAGCTAGTTGTGTGTGTGTGTGTGTGTGTGTGTGTGTGTGTGTGTCTATGTGTACGTGTATGTGTACACGTACACATAGGTGTATGCTTGGATGGGGGATGGGAGAGGGATCCAAAAAAGATTAAGAAACTGATACTTACTGGGTTCCTACTCATGTCAGGCATTGTGCATGAGTCTTTACATAAATTATATTTCATCTTGATGTCATTACAAAAATATTTTTTGAGAAAGGAATGTTGGAGACAAGAGAGTTCAGCACTAATGTCAATCTTACACACACACACACACACACACACACACACACACACACACACATATGCTACTTGGGATTCTTCATGAAGCCATTGTCTCTGTCTTGCCCAGTTAGGTGAAAGAATGCACCTAACTATATTAGGGGCATGCCCTTCTTCAAGAAGACACGAATACCTTTTTAAAAGAGAGAAAAATCCATCCTAAACTGTAAATAGTTTAAAATTAAATTCTGAGTATTTCTTGCATGGAAATCTTCCAACAAGCTACAGAAGCCTTGAATGATTCCATGAGATATAGTAGGAGCCAAGAGAGACTCAGCTGAATGTGGCTCATGACTTTAGTCATCCTACTGAGTAGGCTGACCTACGGGTACTAATTATAAAGCAGTGTGAAAATTATGGCAGAAGTATTTCTTATTAGCTAGTTTACATAAATATGTATTTCATAGCTGGTAACAGAAATCGTTTATATTTTGAATTTGTTTTTCTGGTATATGTATGCTTTTGCTGTTACGGATTAAAGAAAGAGACATAAACAGCCAAATGCCCACCCTATCCCCTATCTCTGAAATGCAAGAAAATTTAAGATGGGAGAGTGATTCATGAATGGATCAACATGAAGATCAAATGGCCTCTTCTACCCTCCAGCCCCCACCTCAGGGCAGGCTAAGTGACAGTGGAGAAAGGGCAGGCAGTCACATTTCTGGTTGTGCCTGATAGTGAGTAGTTGTCCATTTTTGTGCAATGGCAAATGAGCAAATGCCCAGGCAGTGGGATCAAGGGCCGTGGGGTAACAGAAAGGGAGAGATGGGAGGGGGGCCTCCATTATCTGGACTGCCTATGGTGATTGAAGATTGATTGAGGAGCAGGTCAGGACTCTTACCATTTGTAACTTTCCATAAAATCTGACCAATATATTTTATCTGTCTTCAAAGCAGCCTCCCAAGCCATTAGTGTAGCTGCAATTTGGGGATCGCTGATATAGCTCCCACAGTTTTTCACTAACCATTAACCAAACAGCTGTTTGGGGGGATTTTTTTTCCTAAACTAATTCAAATTTAGGAATGACTTTTATGAGCACTCAAATTGCTCTTGTCATTTACCCTTCCCTATCATAGATGCTGTTTTTGTGATTTCTAACTGAAAGACAAAGGATTGTTTGACATAATGATTTCCTTTTCCTTACGGGGTCCAAATACAATTCAGTTTCATCTGCAGAAAGTGGTGGGAAAAGTGAAAACAACCTAATGTTTTCCAGAAAGCTTACCAAATATGTTTTTTAAACTTCTTGCACTCTGCTTCTACTAAATAGAGACACACTGGTATTTGGAATTAATTGGAAATAAAATTTGTCATAAAATTGATAGTTTTTCAAATATATACTTGCCTCCCATATAAATGAGTCTTGATGTACTGTCTATGCATGGCTGTATATGGATTTATGTATGTAAATAAATGCACAAACATAAATATATAAACATTACATATGTATATTATGTATGTATATATGTATATTATATAAGTATAAGTACTTTTTTATATATATGTTTGTAATGTTCTGACACATTACAGTTGCTCAACAAATAATAACTATTGTTATTGCTGAGCAAAGCAAAACCCCATTATGATGAGGTTATTGGAGTCAAAAAATCCAAATGTGGGGTCACTTTGTTGTGCAGGGCATTAAAAAAACAGTATTTTCAGCTGGTCTGTAATGTTCCTCAAAAACTCACAAAATGAAACAAAAAGGGTCAAACCTCTATAATACCTACACACCATACTGTGAACTAAGACAGCTCCAAAGAGGCATCGCTTCCTCCTGTCTTTAAAAATGGGGGTAGGAAAAGGGCAGAATCAATTACTAATCACATTACAAGCAAAATCATAGGGGTTTATATTATATTCTGATTAGTTGGAAATTATGACTCATACATGTTATAGGTTACCTGGTAAACCAGACCATTCAACTAACTACTTGCCTCATTTATCAAACATTTAATACAAATTAAAATTTTGCCATGATTTTATTAAGATCATAGTATATTCTAATGTTTACCCTTAGGCTATATCAATATGACATCATTTAAAACTGGTTGAAAAGTGAAAATTGAGTGAAAGAAGACATCCATGTAGTTAGACCTACTGTGGCAGAGGTAATGATGGCCAGAGTTCAATTTTTCATGGTAGTTGGGGTCTTCCAAATGCAGACAAAAATCTCAGTGACATAAAATGGCAATGGTCAATTGATGCCAAGAAGTTTTTCTAAATTATAATCAGAATTTAGTGTCATTGCATGGTATGAAGGGACTGCATCTATATTTTGTTGATTTAACCCAAAGAAGACTTTTTTGTTTTCTTAAATACAGGCATTTTATCCTCTGAAAAATCAAATGAGAGGCATTACTTAAGCATCGCTCACATTGCAGCTTCTGTCAAAAAAAAAAAAGTCCTGCGTAAACAGTTGCCTAGGCTGATTAAAATCACATATTATATAGGAATTAAAACTATTGACCATTTAGGGGAATAATTACAAAGCTCTACAACACATTGGCACAGAATTCCATCAGTGTTTTCTGCCTGAGCCAAAGCAAAATGACTCTTTCGATTCCTACAGCTCATTAATTTCCAAGCTGGGTTATTAAGGATGATAATGTTTAATTTTACAATGCGTTGGGTTCTCTTCTCCCTTTTGGTTTTTAAAGAGTAAATGGACATTTTACATCCAAGACATAGATAGTAATTTCACAGCTCTGTCTTTAGTACCTTATATATTTGACCTTGAAGAACATGCCCCAGCCTTCCCTCTGGGCCAAACAGAAGCAGAGATCTCAAAATCCGACTTTGGTTCCAAGGAAATTTCTGGAAATCTTTTCTCCCCTGCTCCTTCACAGTTCCTGGGCATCCCCCTACCCCACTTGCCCCTTATCTCAGAATGGCATTATAGTGTCTGAGAGGCACAGAGGTGGTGAGACACTGATGAGACACACTGAGGAGCCAGCCCCTGGGCTCAGATCCCCAGCCACCCACTTACTCCTCTGGGTGACTTTGAATAATTACCTCGTCTCTGAGCGTCAGTCTCCTCATCTGTAAAAGGTACCAGGCACCTAGTAAACACTTAATACATTTCAGTTGGGGGGGGCGCATTCCAGAAACCTCTGAAGGGCTACATTTTGGTGGAGTAAAGGAAGTGGTGCTCTTGGAACATAAAATGATTGATTGTGAGATTTGAGGCCTATAACTAATCATTTCTGGGTACTTATTTTCTCCTATATAACATGGGAAATATCCTTATGGACTGGTTACGAGGGAAAATAAAGTAATATATTTATGGGAAACATTTTTGAGAGAGCATGGGTTTGGGCATCCAGTGGAGGATTTGAGTCCCAGCTCTTCATTTACTAGCTCTGTGACCTTGAGCGAGTTCCTCTGTCTCTTTACTTGTAAAACAGGCACCATAACACCTCTGCTGCAGAGTTGTCATGTGAATTTAGAGTTAATTTCTCAAAAGTTCCTAATGCATAGTAGGGACTTGATAAATGGCAGGAGCATTGTTTTGTGAAATATTGTGTAATCTATGTAGCACTATGCAGATATGAGCTGCCAACTTCATTACTATCTTCGCTCTTCTGGAAGATGGGTCACTAAGCCCTTTCCCTCAACACTCATATGCAGTCTGCAGAAAGCTTTAACAGTTGCTCCTTCCCAGGAATGCTAGGTATGTGCACCATTGACTTCGGAACTTAAAGTTCTGATTACTTTTGAAGTCTCAGAAACACAAGGCCAAAAGAAGGCATTGCCTCAGGAAAGTGGTGCAGTCTGTGATCTGCTTTCTGCAGCAAGTATCAGAAATCCAGACTAAACACCTGAGGATGTATTGATTTAACACAGAATACATGGGGAAAACAATCCAGAGCAGGCTCAGCCACCCAGCAGCACTGTCAGTGACATGAGCTACTCTATGTACCTGCTGTTTCTTCCTCAGTGTGTAGCTTTTGTCTTCGTGGCCACCGTGCAAACACATTCCAGGAAGGAAGAAAGTAGATGGGGTGGCAACTTCTATTCGTATTTCATAGACCAGAGCTGGGTTACAGAGCCACCCCCTAGCTGCAAGAGAGTCTGGAGGGACTGTTTAAGTGGACATATTATTGCCCCAGGTGAAATTGGGATTCTAGTCGTAAGGAAGAGGGGAGACTAGATACTGTTTGGTTAACACTGTCTGCCACAGTGGTGTGGACTCCTGAAGGGTATGCCAGTGAGAATGAGCTGGAGGCACCTCCTGCAGAGCAGAGGTCTGTTCAGGTTGCTTCAGAAGATGACTTTGCACTGAAAATTCTTGTAATTATAAGGTTCAGACTGTCTTGTGTGTGTGTGTGTGTGTGTGTGTGTGTGTTAAGAACAGACAACATGAGGGGCACCTGGGTGGCTCAGTGGGTTAAGCAACTGCCTTCAGCTCAGGTCATGATCCCAGGGTTCTGGAATCGGGCCCCACATCAGGCTCCCTGCTCCGCGGGGAGCCTGCTTCTCCCTCTCCCTCTGCCTGCTGCTCCCTCTGCTTGTACTCTCTCTCTCTCCCTGACAAATAAATATATAAAACTTAAAAAAAAAAAGAACAAACAACATGAGATCTACCCTCTTAACAAATTTTTAAGTGTGTAGTATAGCATTGTACACGTGGAATAAGGTACTGTTTGTTTTCTCGCTTTACTCACAGGAAATGGAAATATGCAAGTGTGCATCTGAGCGAAGCAGTTCATATCTCTGGTGATTGTTTTGGTTTGGTTTGGTTTGGTTTGATCATTTTGTTTTTCCGAGGTTTGCAACTGCCTCAGGTACCCAGACTGACACACTTCTGTCAGCAGTTCCATTCCCATGGTCCTGGGTGGAAGTCTGTCTCCTCAAGGTGACTTGAGGACATTCTCCATCCTGCCCTGGACCCTCTGGGCTCTCTATTGCAGTTCATGGAAATCCTGCCAGGCAGAGCACATGCAGGGCAACCAGCAGTAGCCCTGCATTTCACAGCTGGAGCTGCTTTCTTCCGGGTGAAAAGGGGAACACTTGACTGAAACATAAATCCTATTCACATAAGCTTGGCCTTACTCACACAGACCATAGGTATTGCTATGAATTCTCTGTCTGAGAAGGGATGATAAATCAAGTACATAAAACTGAGATTGGAGCCGTAAATACAAAAAATAAATGTTAACATACGTAACAGGTCTGTGTGATATAAGCCCACCTAAGAAAAGCATCTCTTCCTGTTTGCTAGAGGGGATCTCAAAGGGAGGTAGAGTCACCTTCTTGGTTTGAAAGGCCCCTCCACACAAGGGAAAAAATAAAGGGTGATCCATTGGCCTTGACCCCATGGCTAAACTTTTTCAATTACTTAGCCTCATAAGGTCCCTGTTAAATTATGAATGCTGTATAGGATGTGACTTATTGATTAGACTTTGTCTTTTCTAACACTTGATCTTAGATAAATTTATCAAATTCACTCTAGAACATTCCACTAAATTGAAATTTTCCCAGGAGTGAGAATTGGATTTTCTTTCTGTATCCAAGGACCTGGCATGATGTGGGCAGCTGGGCACAGAGTAGGCATCAGTGAATGTTGGCTCAAGTTAACCGAGAGGATGGGATGTGGGAATGAAGGAGGGGAGTGTCTGAGAAGGGCAGAACTGATAAGGCAGATGGCTCTCTAGGGACAAGCACTGGCAGCTATTAAGGAACTAGATATCTGGGGAGAGGGCACAGAAAGAAGGCCAGAGCAGCCCCATAGAAAATAGGCATTCTTTTTGCATGCGTTTGGCAAGAATTATGCTGCCCCTTGGTACCATCAAAATGGAAATCAGGAACCAACTGTGTAGTGCCACAGGGAAAAAAAAAAAAAAAACACTGTAAAAAGGATAAATATTTGTCACCAGGTCCAGTTCTGGCATCTGCTCTGGATTTATTTTTAAATAAAGCAGGTCTTATTAAAGTAGTTAGCCTAGCTGTGAGAGTTTTGCCATTGATTCTGGAGTTCCCAAGATAACAGAGCACATGTTGAATAAAAAGATCATTCTAAGCTTACATGTTTCTCTAGGGTCTTTTTTTAGTACATGCTTATTGCCCCAATTCATAAGTGTTGAGCAAATGTAATGTTTTAATTGCTCTTACTCCTCTGGCCTATAGAAGAATGCAAGCCATAACACTGATTAAATATACACTTTGATTAAACAATATAAAACTCCTTTCCATCCTTTATTTTAATCATGCAATTATTTTAGAGCATATTCTTTTAAAATTTTGTTTAAGAATGAGGTGCTGATAATTCATATCTTGATGAATACTGTTTGCCCATATCCACTCCCTCTGTCTTTATGAATTTGTGTTCCTACTAGATATAACCACTGATTCAGAAACATTTATTTATGTTAAGGAGATTTATGTATTAAGTAATATGAGTCTGATATAAAGGGCCCAATATCCTGTGCTAATTGCTAATGTGCATTACATACACACATATATACACAATCACTGAATTTATCTGGTCACAATTTATGGTGAGGAGATAATTAACCATCTTCCTCTTTAGAGTGGAAATGCCTTGCTCTGGGATCCTGAAAATTATTGGTGAGAGTATAAATAATTGGCTAAGCTTTGGGGGAAAGCAATGTGGTGGCATGTATCAACATTTTAAGCATGTATGCTCTTTGACCAGCATGCATGCCTAAGGGTGTGTCCTACTGAAATGCTTGCACATATGTACAATAGTGAATGTTCAATATTGCAGTATGGCTTACGAATAACAGGCAAAATTTAGGGAAAAAATCCCTAAAATAAAATGTTATTCCAAGCAAAGTGGTTAAATAAGCTACAAGACAACTACACTTTATTCTATACCCATTTAAAAAGGGCACCTGGGTGGCTCAGTCAGTTGGGCATCTGGGTGGCTCAGTCAATGGGCACCTGGGTGGCTCAGTCAGTTGGGCATCTGACTCTTGGCTTCAGCTCAGGTCACGGTCTCAGGGTAGTGGGATCTAGGCCCATGAGGGGCCCTACGCTCAGCACAAGGTCTTCCTGGGATTCTCTTTCCCTCTTCCTCTCCCTCCTCCCTCTTCTCCTCCCCCTGCTTGCTTGTGCAAGTGCTCTCTCTCTCTCTCTCCGAAATAAATAAATAAATAAATAAAATCTTAAAGAAAAAAAAGACGGTCAGTGTGTACAGAGGTAGTAGAAAGAATACCAAGACATGTTGATAAGTAGGGTGGTGGTAGAACAATGCATATGGTATGGTCTCCTTTATATGAAAAATCCATATATTTGTATATGTTTATATATGTATATAATTTTGGAGAAAGGAGATTGGACTAATGCACACCAGATTGTCAATTCTAGCTACTTCTGGGGAGCACACGGGGGGCAGATTGAGTATGAAGAAGGCCTTCAGCATTTTGCTGGGATAATTTTTTAATAATTTGATTCTTTTACAATAAGAAATGCTTTCATGCATTTGTTTGGTAATTTTTAAAAATATCTTGGATTTTACCTTCTTTCAGGTTTAAAAATAAAATAGCATGCGCAATTTTTAGTTTCAAAAAATAACCAGCATTTGTGAGTACCACAAGGTGATGTGCAAGAGAGAAATATCAGGAAGATAAAACAGAAGTAAGAGTAATTAAATGAGTTCTTATAGCTACATGTGTTACCAAGCAGCATGAGCACACACATACACACAAACGCGCGCACGCGCGCGCGCGCATGCGCGCACATACCCATTTCATTCAATTTCATTCAGTCATTTATCCAATCAATATGTACCTAAATTTGTCAGTGCTAAGATAAATGTATAAGTGCACACACACAGACATATAAACACTGGAAACAATGAATGTAAGAATTAATTGATGTTCTGTTAAGGTCTGCCAGACTTGTGGATATAGAAGGTTGTGTATAGGGAGGAAATGAACTCTACAATTTACACTGCAAACTGCGCAGGAGGAAGGTTTGGGTGTCATAGGGAGGAGTGAGGGGAATTAATCCGGGGTTTTCATCTATAAGATAACTGGAAAACTTCCACATTTCAAGTTTATACAATTCTTTATATGGAGAAAGGGCTTTTGTAAATGTTCTATCACATGTCCTTCACAGCCACATTATAAGATAACAGCTATCCTGTATTGAGAGCCAATATGTGCCTATCATACTAGCTGCTTACATAGACTATCTCACTTAATCTTCACTATCACCCTACAAATATATATTATTACCATGTTATAGCAGAGGAAACTGAGGCCCAGTGGGGTTAGGCAAACTACCAGTGTGATCACATAGCAGAATTAAGATGCCAAACAATGTCTAATTTCTAAGTCAGTGTCCTGTATCCTAAAAGATGAAGAGGAAGACAAAGACCAATAAAAGGGTGGGGGGGGGGGCGTGGAAGGAAGGGAGGAAGGACAGACAGAAAAAGAAGGAAGGAGGAAGAAAACACTATTATCAGTTACATTGTTTTACGTGTTTAAAATTGAGTACTGGAGAGATTAGTTGAGTTTGCCAAGGTGTCAACTAGCAAGTGGCAAAACCCAGAACAAAGCTTGCATACTCGAAGTACTCTTCCCACTATGTCACTGCTGTCTCTCCAGTGTCAGGAAATAATGAAACCACGATAAACTTAGCAATTCATTATGTGCCCATTTTACATCTGTATATTTTCTCTAACCAGGACTGGAAGTGTAGAAAACTGATTCAAAAATATTTTTTTATCTCTCCCTGATAGAAATAGTTTTTCTCAATCAAGCTACAATACAAAAGTGAACAAACTCTGTATTATACATTCAAATTACAGAGGGCAATAAATAATTCTCAAAGGAAATAAGCAATGATTTCCAAAAAATTCAATTGACATTCCAAATTAGATCTTCATAAGAAGATCAGCCAATTAACTCTGCCAACAGTTCTTCCTGTTTTGCTATTCTCACTTGCGTTCTAAAATTTTGTTTATATGATTACTTCAGAACCATAGGGGAAGTAAACTCATTTCTATCTTTTAGGGAATAATTGTCTTATTCAAAGGGCAGCAATTCTATCCATGAATATGAAAAAGATGCAAAAGAAGAATAACCAATAATTCCTTATACTATGAGAGAAAATTGCTTCAGTTTGCAAAAGAAAGAAAAGGTTAGGAAGATTAACTAAAAATAATCTAATCATTTTACCTCTATAAATGTCAGAGAAAAAGGAAGTAAGAATTGGTCTCTGGTTTCTCCTTCCTAAAGCAATAACCCACAGAGCTGGGTGGAAGAAGAGTCTGCAATGTGGTGGATTCTTTATGTAGAAATTCAGGAGTGTCCATTTTCAACCTTGGGGAAAAGGGACAATGAATGCTCTGTTCCCACCTACATATTTTCAAAATAACTTTTCCTCAAGACCAAGTGACACTTTGCCTAAGGAAATCATCAGTTACAGAAAAATTCTGACGGGCCAATTTCCTCATAGCTGTTCTCTTTGTAATAGCAATAGCTGGAAACCATGACCAAATAAATTGTGGTGCAAATATATGCCACATTTCTTTGCGTTTTAGATGTTTTTGATGGCAAGGAACAACTTCACAGATGTGTTTGGGTGGAAAAGGCACAGTAAATTATATATTTACCAAATATTTTTGATTAATCAACATTGCAATTTATCTGTACAATTACACACTCTTAAATTGAGGTTGGAGTCTTCTTTTCCAGTCTCCTAGGATGAGTTTTCATGAGTCCTGTGACCCTGGGCAGCTGGTGTGACTCAGGAGGGACATTTGGCTTATCTAATTCAGGCCCTGATTTCAGCCCCACCCTGTTGACAGCATTGTGAGTGACCATTTAATTTCTAGGTATCTGAAAAAGTATCTGAGTTCTGTCTGCATTTCCTCTTTGGTTAAATTTAGAGTTCTTTCCTCTCCTGAATTACACTGTATATTCAATAACTTCCCTTCAAAGCAATTTGGAAGTTTTTGACAGAGATGTTCAGTGCCTGATGATAGACCATCACAATGCATAAATCAGGTGCATTTATTCTGCCATCTTTTAAAATACTCTGATCTACTCTAAAGAATCTGGCAATTTCTACTGCTTTTAATTCCATTATTTAGGGTATGGCAGGTTTTCTTCTGCATACACAATAACTTCTCCTTTCAAAAGCCCCATCATATTGTGATATTTTTGAAGTCATTAGGAAATCATTAGGAATCCATATGTAAATTCAAATGCAAATGTATTTGCAAATGGCAAGATTTCATTCTTTTTAATAGCTGAATAATATTCCATTGTATGTATATACCATATCTTCTTTATCCATTCATCAGTTGATGGACATCTGGGCTCTTTCCATATTTTGGCTATCATGGACCTTGCTGCTATAAATATTGAGATGTATGTGCCCCTTTAGATCACTATTTTCATATCCTTTAGATAAATACCTAGTAGTGCAAATTGCTGGGTCATAGGGTAGTTCTATTATAATTTTTTGAGGAACCTTCATACTGTTTTCCAGAGTGGCTTCACAAGTTTGCAGTGATGTGGATGGAACCAGAGTGTATTATGCTAAGCAAAATAAGTCAGAGAAAGACAAATACCATATGATTTCACTCATATGTGGAATTTAAGAAACAAAAGAGATGAACATAGGGGAAGGGAAGAAAAATAAAGTAAGATAAAAACAGAGAGGGAGGCAAACCAGAAGGGACTCTAATTCTAGGAAACAAACTGAGGGTTGCTGGAGGGGCGGTGGGTGGGAGGATGGGGTAACGGGGTGATGGGCATTAAGAAGGGCACTTGATGTAATGAGCACTGGGTGTAATATGCAACTGATGAATCACCAAATTCTACCCCTGAAACTAATAATATACCATATGTTAACTAACTTGAATTTAAATAAAATCTAAAAAAAAAATTCCTATGTGTTTGTATTGCCAAGTTGAGTTGACTGAGATGTTACTCAAGAGGACAGATATTTCCTGCTCTTAGGTAGGATCACATAGTCTCAGGTAATGACAACTATTTTACAGTATACTCCTGTCCGGCCACCTACATGTTCCTTTGACACTTATCACTTCCTAATTTCAAAAGCATTAAACTATTTTTAAGAATTCTTAGAAAATAGGGGCACCTGGCTAGCTCAGTCAGAAGAGCATCCAATGCTTGATCTCAGTGTCATGAGTTCGAGCCCCATGTTGAGTGCAGAGATTACTTAAATAAATACACTTTAAAAATTCTTAGAAAATAAAAATACTAATAGTAGAATCTCATTCAGTCATTTAAAAAAGTTGTGTTTAAAGAATTTTCAATCATAAGTGAAAGTACTCACCTGCTGTTCCACCTGGGATAAATTACTTAATCTCTCTGTTGAAGTAATATTACGTACAACAGGGGGCTTTGGTGAGGATTAAATGAAATGATACCGTGGTTCTCAAAGTGTGGTCTCTGAACCAGCAGCATCAGCACCACCTGGAACTTGTTAGAAATGCAAATTATTTAGCCCCACCTCCACGTGACTTTGATGTATCATGCTAAAGTTTGTGAACCCCCCAGGATTAAGTATTCAAAACATCTAGCACATAGTAAGAATCATAGCTATCAATTTCTAATATGTAGGATGTGGAAAGCATTATGCTCGGGTTTTACCCGCCCAATATTACTTAATCACCACAACAATCCAATGAGGTTATCACTACATCCATTTTATAAATGAGAAAATTGAGGCCCAGGGAAGATGAGCTTAGATTTGTTCTGTGCTCAGATTTCTCATTTTGAGACATCAATGTAATAATATGCCACAGATTCACTCACCTGGTCAATTACATGTTTATCAGTCTTATTTAGCTTATCACCTCATTTTATAGGTTTTGTTTTGTTTTTAAGATTTTATTTATTTATTTGACAGAGAGACACAGCGAGAGAGGGAACACAAGCAGGGGGAGTGGGAGAGGGAGAAGCAGGCTTCCCGCCAAGCCAGGAGCCCAATGCAGGGCTCCATCCCAGGACCCTGGGATCATGACCTGAGCCGAAGGCAGACACTTAACGACGGAGCCACCCAGGCGCCCCACCTCATTTTATAGGTTTAAAAAAAGTGATTCCGAGAGAAAAAAATTTCCAGGAGTCCAATAGTTTAATGGAAGAGTCAAAAGTAGAACTGAAATCTTGAAGCTTCTAGTCTAGGGCTATTTCCATCACAGCACACAGCCCTTAAATTTGGTGGCTCTGATTTCAAAGTAACAAAGGATAATAAAATGTGAAGCTCTCCGAATATGTTTTTTGTTCAAGGGGAAAATGCTTTTTCTGCCCTCCACCCCTCCCTCGTCCCCAGAATACTCAAGGACCTCAGATATGTGCCAGGGCATTTCATACTATTCTCTCCATGCCCACTTGTATTAAGATCTATATTGTTGACATTTCTTAAGTAGTTAGCTTACTGACTAAAGTATCATAGTGTTCTTGTTATCTTGCAAACAAGTATTATTATTTCATGCCCTAAAGAAAAAGAGACCAAAAGTGTTATTGACCCCAGTGTCGGCTAATACGTTGAAAACTCTTGGTACCTTTTTAGCAGTAGAACATTTACCTAAAAAGCAAAATGTTATTTGGATTCCCCTAAATCACATTTTTCATGTTATCATATACTCATATGTTGAATTGTTTATTTACAAACTCAAAGCTAGGCTATTTTTGTAGGATATCCCAGGTTCCAGTCACAAACCAGGACTTTATTTTTGTAATGTTTGTTTTAATCAGTTAATTAGTAGTGATGCTCTTGATAGAGATATACATATACAAGCAGTTATTTATTGTAGTGTTTGGATTTTTTCAGGAAAACAGATTCTATAAATTCAGTATTTTCCTGGAAAATCTCAGCAGTCTGGGGCCAGGACAAGGTAACTTTTTATTTTATTTTATTTTAAATATTTTATTTATTTATTTATTTGAGGGAGGGAAAACATGAGAAAGGGGGCAGAGGGAGAGAGAAGAGAGGGAGAAGCAGACTCCCCACCGAGCAAGGAGCCCGACGTGGGGCTGGATCCCCAGGATCACAACCTGAGCCAAAGGCAGATGCTTAACCGACTGAGCCACCCAGGTGCCTCCAAAGTAACTTTCTATATTTTGGGGAAAAAGCTGTGTTGTTTGTTCATTTTTCAAATCAGAGACTCATGGACTAGGACATCTAATTTGGGCTGTGTTCTATTGCTGTGACTTCGCATGGCTTACTGACCCCCAGTTGGGGACATTTATTTCCTCATCTCTTAAAAAGGATGGTAGGGGCGCCTGGGTGGCTCAGTTGGTTGAGCGTCTGACTCTTGATTTCAGCTCAGGTCATGATCGCGGGGTCATTAAATGGAGGGAGCCCTGCATGGGGCTTCCCCTGAGCGGGAAGTCGGGTGGAGATTTCCGCTCTCCCTCTCCCTCTGCCCCCCACCATGTTTACTTGCTTTCTCTCTCTAAAATAAATAAATATTTAAAGTTAGATAGATGATAGGATGGCAAATAGTTGCATGATTTTAATGTTTGGAAAGGAAAGGAATTCTGTAGCTTCACTAATTTAGGACAGACTCACATACTTTAGAACTCCTGCCAGCCCAAACCTTATCATTTTCCCCAAAAACACATTCACATTTTGTTGCTGATAAATAACGCAGTGGAAACTTGCTTAATTCCCACTTGACTAAAATAATAAGGTTAAGAGTGTCAGCATCAGAGATACAGCACAAGACTATGGACTTCCATTTTTGTACTACTTATATGGTGTCCTCACAGTATATACAAATACCATATACTTCTGACCAGGTTTTACAAGTTTTTACTAGTAAACAATATGGTATAACAAAGTAATACTTTATTTTTTTACTAGAGTTATGCTATTTATTCAGTTTCACATACAGCAAATCTAAAATTTAATGTTCACATCTATAACACGAGTAGTATTCTACCTACTTACTTTTTTCCTAGTTGATATATTAATTCATTTGAAAAATTAGACACACCAATGTGGCACATTATGTTTTTTGAGGCATTTCAGGAGCACCTGGGTGGCTTAGTCAGTTAGGTTTCCGACCCTTGGTTTCGGCTCAGGTCCTGATCTCAGGGTTGTTAGATCAAGCCCTGGGTCCGGCTCTGTGCTGAGCATGGAGCCTGCCTGAGATTCTCCCTCTCCTTCTCCCTCTGCCCTTCCCCCCACTCATGCACACATGCTCACTCTCTCTGTCTAAATGAATAAATAAAAATCTTTTTTTTAAAAAAACAGGCATTTTGTACACATGATTATTTGGTTCTCACACAAATCCTATAAGCCATTATGATGGATTCAGGGATTTTCATTTTATAAATGAGGAAACTGAATGAATCTGATCTGTTCATTGTCACACAGCAAGTTTTGACTCAGGTCTCCTGATAACTAATTCTTTTCAAACTTCAGCAGTCCATCATTACCTATAAGTCAGGTCACTGTTCCTTCCATGAGTCATTTGCACTAACAAACTTGGTAAAGAAAAATTTCAGCTTGTAGAAAGTCAGTGGATGTGCATTTGAGAAAACGAAGTTAATAATGGTGTTAACATGTAATTACAAAAGGGAAAAAGAAATCTAGCTAACCACTAACCTGGTCTCAAACTTGCATGACTTGGAGATACATCAACTTAGTGATACTGGTTACTTCTGGGGAGAGGGGGAACAGATGAGATGTAGACTATAGGTTTATAATGTTATAGAGTGTGTGTGTTTGTGTGTGTGTGTGTGTGTGTGTGTGTTGAGGGTGTGTGAAGAATGGGTATCTGCCATGTTGTTTACATATAGGTGGGCCTAATAGGTGATTATAGTTGAGAATAGGGGTGGGATGAAGGAAATAAGTGACATCCCCTATTCTCCTCCCAAATTTTTAACCAACTGATCTATAGAGGGCAGACACAAAATTAGCAAAATCAGTTTTATTACTGACAAGTTCTGGGTAGGTACATGAATCTTAAATGTGTGACCACATGGCCTAGCATTTACCTCTCAGTTAGACAGAATGACTTGCCCAGGTACCGGTACATTTGGATAACCACAGGCTCCCCTACACAGGGGCAGATCAGTCCCTGCAGTCGTAGAGGTGGAACTGGGGAAAACACAAGCAGATAGACTGACTGTAAGGGGCTAAGTGGGGCATGGCTGGTTCCTTCTCCAAACTCACTAATCAGATAAGTTGTGACTTCTACCCTGGGAAGACACTGGAAGTGAACCCCCATACTTTTCCTTCTTGGGGAATAGACTATTCCATCACTCCATGGAAATACGGAGGGGTACTGGAGGTGAAGTGTTCATTCCTAACATTTATCAAAATCTGGGGACAAGTGAATAAGTGTCCCTTATACACAGGTGGCTCCCTAGGCTTAATGCTATTTGGAACTACCTTCCTCCCTTCATTTGGGAGGCATGGTGACTTTTGAGGCATGTCTTTTTTGACAGCTCATAGACTTTTTATTTGCTTGCTTTTTTCCCCTTGGCCAAGTCCCAGACAGATAAGGCAATATGAAACTACGGCCTCTTCCCATTTTGCATCCATGAAATAGTTTTTGTTTTCCTTTCATCAGTCTTACTGTACATGATGAATAATAGTAAAGACTTTCAAACCATAGAAGGACACATGGCTTCAACTTTTACAGATGTTATTTTTCTAGTACACGTACATATTCCTCTGGCAATATCACAAGAGTTCAGTGACCACTGTCGTTGCATCAGGAATCCGACTGTGGAAGCCGTGAAGGGATCCCCTGGACTCAGACCTACTGGCTCAGCCACAACGCGACCCTTCCGTATGATGTTCAGAGCGTTTAGCCAGATGAGTGGTTGTTAATGGCATGGCTCTCAAGAAAAAAATAATAATTGACAATTTTACTAAATTAGCTTCCTTTTGACCAAATAACACCAGTTGTACTTTTCAACATTTAACTAAGACATACAAAATTGTCAGTTTGGTGTCACCAATAATCATTCAGAATTTAGAGAAGCTTTCCTGAAGAGTTGCATGAAAGTAATGCATCTGTCATTTACTGACTAACCATTAGGTGCCAGCCATCATAGATAAAACGAGGAATAACACAGTGTTCCTACCTTTGAGGAGCTCACAGTCTAGATAGGGAGAGAATGGTAAAAGTGAATAATTATGATACAAAGTGGAAAATAGGGAAGGAAAGATAAGTCAGCAAGAAATGAAGGGCCTTCTATGCTGAACTAAAAGTTTGAACTTGACCGTCTAGCCACTAGCCATTCATCCCAAGCAGTTAAAGAAAGGACCGACTATTTAGATTTGTGTTTTGTGACTCTTAAGTGTAGTGTCATGGAAGACAATGGGCAGAGGAGAGAGAAAGGAGAAACATAGCAATAATCTGGGGGGAAAGATAGTAAGAGCCCAAATTCAGGCAACGAAAAGAATGAAATTGTCACTTTCTTTGTTTTTAAATCAAGTTCTCTGCTAAAGATTAAAACTGTCATAAAGGAATAATGTAAGGAGTCTTCAACATGAGGGTAACCAGAAATTGCTTTGCCAAAATTCTTCTTCCCATAGCATACCTCACATTTGAAGCCAGAATCAACTCCTACCTGCTGTGGGATTAGAGTTTCTGTAATCTTAACAGATCATGGTAGTTGCTGAAAATATCAACAGAAGTTTAAAGTACATTTACATTTAAAATAAAGCACCAGAAATTATAATAAAATGAAATACATTCAATAGAAAACCAATTCTAATAAGTCTGGGAAGCCAGCTAACACAGTAACACTTTATACACTTATCTTTAATCCAAAAATTCTTGTATTTTATTTTGTATTATAATTTATACATACAAGTCTAATCAGCCCACCAGACCGTGAGCTCTCTCCCTGAGGGCTCAGTCAATTTTTTATAACCCCAAACTGCCTGCTACAGAGACTTGCTTCTAGTGGAGGTTCAATATTTATACACTCAACAGTATTTTTTATTGAGTACCAACCAGGTGCCAGATGCTGGGAATCCATCAGTGTTAGGGAGACTTCCATGATGAACTGACAGTCCATTAGGGACAGGAAATTTCCATATCCTGTGAGGAAGCTTATGACGGGAGGTGTGGGAGATGCTAAGGGTGTTCAGAGCACAGCATTTAAGCCACACATAAGAGGGAAAGTAAACCATCTCAAGGGAGTAAGAATATAAAAGCAAGCAGAAGTTAAGGAGATGGAAAGGAAGAAAGAGCGTGCCACACAGAGGGAAGAGCATCTGCACAGACCAGGAGGATGGGGGATAGCATGGGGCATTGGCTCACAGGAAGGAGGGTCCCTATGGCTTGCAGTGCAGAGAGCCAGATGGCGATGTGGAGGGGTGAGGGTAGCAGAATAAGCCAGGTACATATCATGAAATTGCCTGTACCATATCAGCACAGGGGCTGGCACAGAATAAGACTTTTCACATTTCTTATTTCATTTTACCTTCCTAATAACATTATTCTAAATGGAGGACTTAGATTAAGTAACTTTCCTGGGCCAACTAATTGAATGACAGAACCAGGACTGGAACCAGCTGTTTTACCTTCACCATGGCTTCCACCAGCCCAGTTGCCACTCAGTGTGTGGGAAAGAGCTCGTGCCATGGTGACTGTCTGAAATGACTTGATTGAAGGGAGAAAGGGGCTACAAATTGCTCCAAATAGCGCTCTCTAGACAGAGCAGAGCAGATAGCATGCTTCCATAGCATGGTCAGTGGGGTCCACTAAAGCGGCTACAGAAATGCCTTGACAGGGTGGGGGGAGCCTGAGCGCCCTCCCTCTTCACGCATTTCAAGACACTAATCCTAACAGTCACTGTCACTAGATTGCAGTGTTCCAAATCCCCACCCAGGGCATGATTAAACATTGGTCTCTTTAGGTGTAAAATATTGTGTCTGTTTGACAACAGCATCCCATAAAAACAAATTAGGTGAGCTTGGTAAGTAATTCAGGTGCGAGATGTAAAATGAACCAAGCATTAGGCAGAAAGACATGATAATGGTTTCAAAGTGGAATTAACTTATGGACATCTGGGAAGCAGATCTTTTTTCTGGCCCAAGCACCTTTCACAGGCAAACCGGCTTCCCCCAGGGGCAGGTCCAGAACATAAGGGTTCAGAAAACTGCCACCATCATTGAAAACTACAAATGTGCATCAGAAAGGCCTTTCCATTTTTGTTTAGCAGAGAGAAATGCAAAGAATATATCAATTGATGAAACACTGAAATTCTTATTTGCTGACACATTTTCATAACTTTTAGCCTTGTGGAATTAGTCACTATAATGCATTCAGTTAGTTCAAATGAACTCCTGAGAGGAATTACATATTTGTTCATAAAGTAATTTATAATGAATAATTAACAAGGCTTCAGTTCAGTACATACACGGTTTATTAGCAAATTGAGATCGTCGTTCACTGAGCAGAGTCAGCATGGCTATACCTGACAGTTCTACCATTTTAAATGAATGGATTAGCCACTGCTTCTTTGCTGAGAAAGAAGGACAGTGAAGCTGTGGCTCACTTTTCTCATGATTCCTCTAAGTTTCTATAGTTGCTAAACTTCTATTTTAAAAAAGATGAGGGTAGCCAGAATATTTTGCATTAAACATTATTTTTATTGAACATTATTTGTCCACTGCTTCTAAGTACAACTGGAATTCAACCTGCCCCATGGCTTCAAATACAGCTAATATGTTGTATTTTACCCCTGAACTCCAAGCTTGGGTATCCAGCTGTCTACTCTGCATCTCCATTAGGATATATAATTGATGCCTCAATTTTATTATGTCTGAAACAGATCTTCTTACTCCTTTACCAAAACTGCTTCTTTAGCCGAATTTCCCATATTGGTTAATGACAACTCTATCTTGCTCATTGCTTAGGCCAAAAACCTCAGAGCTTACCCTCCAAAGGCAGGCCCAGAACATAAGGGATCAGAAAGCCGCCATCACGGAAAACTAAAATTGTGGATCAGAAAGGCCTCAACTCCTTTCTTTCCTTTACAGTCCGTCTATGTATATTTATAACCAATATTTCAAGAAATCCTCTTATTATCTATCTTCGAAACATATTAAGAATTTGACCACATCTCGGGTACCTGGGTGGCGCAATCTGTTAAGCATCTGACTCTTGGTCCCAGCTCAGATAATGATCTTAGGGTTGTGAGACTGAGCCCCACATCAGGCTGCACACTCAGCACAGAGTCTGCTTGAGATTCTCTCTCTCTCTCCCTCTGCCCCTCCTGCTCATGCTCTCTCTCTCTCTCTCTAAAATCAATCAATCGATTAAATTAAATTAAAAAAAAAAGAATTTGACCACATCTCAACACCACCTACACTGTGACCCTGTTTTAATCCACCATTATCTCTTGCCTGAATTATTTTAGTAGTCTAAAAACTCCTGTCCCTTATTCTGCCCCGGGTCTGCATTAGTTTATTCTCAACACAGCAGTCAAAATGTTTCTTTAAACTAAGACAGACCATGGAACTCCTCTGCAAGCCTTTTCATCTTATTCAGCACACAAACCAGACCTGGACCCCCATTACCAACCCCACCTCATCTATTTCCATTCCCACTCCCCTGGCCTGTTTGACAAAATCTGTGAATGAAACAATCATGGGTTCTATTTCTGGGTTTCAAGGTCAGCATAGTCCTGTAGTAAGGGCACAGGTCAAGGTTTAAAATCCAGTTCAGCTACTTAATAGTTTACTTAGCCAAATTACTTAATTTCTTCATTTCTTCATCTGTAAAATGGAGATATATACATTGACTACAAAGTAAATTACATAAACGCCTGCCATATGTTTTGTGGTAAGTACAAGCGAGCTGCTTTTTATAATCATTTCTTTGTCTTTAATGGAAATATTTATTTATCATAGTATAGTTTTGAAGCTTACGTGTGGCAAAACTCTTTTTTATTTTAGAGAGAGAGAGAGAGAGAGAGAGCACAAGCAGGAGGAGGGAGGGGCAGAGGGAAAAGCAGTTTCCCCGCTGAGCAGGGAGCCTGTACAGGGGCTCGATCCCAGGACCCTGGGACCGTGACCTGAGCCAAAGGTAAACACTTAACCAACTGAACAACCCAAGTGCCCCTGTAGCAAAAACTCTTTTGAAAACTATTTTAAAGTAGTGGGGTGCCTGGGTGGCTCAGTAGGTTAAGTGTCCGACTCTTGCTTTTGGCTCAAGTCATGATCTCAGGGTCCTGGGATCGAGCCCCAACATAATGTGGGAAATTTTAGTTTAAATGTGCTCAACTAAGAGGTTTTATGAATTATATTATCAGCAAAAGGAGGATTTTATTATATTTGATACTGAGATGAGCAATGATCACAGTCTCATTATACAAAATGTTAGGTAAAACAGTTTGCAGATTTAAAGCTGAGTTGGCATTACTTTCTTTTAAATAAACAGAATATTTTAAGAATGAAAATATAGAAATGTTTTCATTGTTACAAGATGTTATAGCTGATTTAATGTGTGTCTCATTAAAATGCTTCATCTGTATACCTTAAAAGCTTGGAAAATAATTTTCTAACCTGCTTTAAAATTTTCCACATAAACACTTTCATTGTTTTTTTAACCTGTGTGTGTGTGTTTGTGTGTGTGTGTGTGTGTGTGTGTACATATGTGTGTGTATCTCACATCAAAACCTTCCAAATAGTATCCAGAAGCAACTGATTGACATTCAATGGAAGTACATATTCAGGGAGGGTAGCCAATTAAAAAAAAATAGAAAACTTCAGCATCACTGGTGGCAGGAATTGAAAAAAGACTTAGTAAATGCAGCTAACAATGCACTTTTCCATTTGAAACTACATATCTTTGAGCAAATGTTCAATGGGGCATTGTTAGTAATTGCAAAAAAGATGAATTAACCTAAAAGTGCATCACTATAGAAATGGACAAATTTGCGGACTATTCATATAATGTAATTCTATACAACTGTAAAAATGAGAGAACTAGAGCTAATGCAATCATATGGCTAATTTTCAAAAACACTTTTTTGAGCTAAAACAAGTACGTTGCAGAAGGATATATAAATGTTGAGACTATATACATCATTTAAGAACATATAAAATAATATCAAATGCTGAATTTATTGTTATAGACATGTCCATATGTAGTAAGAGTAAAAACATGCATGGGAGTGAGACACACCAGATCCAAAGAATATTGTGGCTTCTGGAGGAGGGACAATGGGATCTGGGGAAGGTTCTAAGGGGCTTCAGCGATTATTTTCATATGATTGCTCATACTGGGTAGTGGATGTGTAAGTTTTTCTTTTATTATTCTCTGTACTTTGATGAATACCTGAAACATTTCATATTTAAAAATGTTTTCTGCTCTTAAAAATGGTTTTCTTATAAAATTCCTTTGAGGAAATTACAGCAATGACAAATTTGTAGACAAATCTGTGGCAAAAGCATTCTGAGATGTTCTATTAATTTTAGAAAGCTGGCATGAAACTGCTGTAGATTTCCGAAAGTGTGGATTATTGTGTTTTCTAGCCATTGAGGAAACTCCCTCAGAGTGTTAAATATAAAATACCAGAAAGCCAAACAACCTAGAGGGACATAACCTCTCAGAATCTAAAAGCAGATAAAAATGTAGGGGAGAGGAATGGGAGCAGCAGATCAGTATTTTTGACTTTGAACTCCAAGCAACTTTCTATATGCCTCTAACGATTTCTAGTACCACAATGTCTTCCATATTCATAAGAAAAATCAAACAAAAATGCATTAGTAATGATAAAACAATCCATTCTCATTAAATCATGTCAAGGATGATTTTATACTAGATTTTCCAAGAGACCCAAGTAAAAATTGGGTAGAAAATCGACGTGTCTAAGCCAAGATAATGAAAGCTTTCTATTTGTTCAACTTGGGGAAATGTTTCTTTTCAATTTATTTAATAAATGACTTTCATTTAAGAAACCAAACTCTATAACACTAACATTGTTTGCCTATGTCTTAGAACTCAAAAAGCAAAATTTAATTAAAAAAATACTAATTTATCAGAAGTAGTCCAAGTTTAAAAGCTTGTGATTCTTGGAGTCCATAGTCTCTCATGATTCGTCTGGACTCCGAGAAGCAAACTGAGGGTTTTAGAGGGGAGGTGGGTGGGGGGATGGGGTTAGCCCAGTGATGGGTATTAAGAAGGGCACATACTGCATGGAGCACTGGGTGTTATACGCAAACAATGAATCATGGATCACTACATCAAAAACTAATGATGTAATGTATGGTGACTAACATAACATAATAAAATTAAATTAAATTAAATTAAAAAATAAAACAGTAAAAAAGGTAAAACCATTCATATTAAAAAAAACAAAAAAAGCTTGTGATTGAATCTCCAACTCAAAGGTGAGGAGAACCACAGTAAGTGAAGAAAATGTGGATTCAAAGTCTACCAAATGAGCCATGTTATCCCCTTTTAAATAAAGGAAGAGACACAATTAAAGACAGCTTTCAGTGGTGTAAAGAGGTGAGGATTTGTGGTCAGAAATATCCAATTATAGTCATGACTTGAACAGGTCATTATAACTCTGCTTAGCTTCACTTTTCTTACTTGTAAAATGACAATAATAAGATTACTTTGAGGATCAGTGGGAAAAAAATACATGAGGTTAGGGGGAGGATACTGGGTATTTACTCTATAAAGACAGAGAGCAGACCCTCAATGCATTTTTAACATGTAAAAAAGCTACTGAGGTCCAGGACCACCACGTACAGTTGTGCAGTTGGGGCACAGCACAATACCATGTGGTACAGTTCACATACACCATGATGGGGAAAGTACAGAGCTATTTTCTTATATTGTGTAATGGATAGTGTTATTGCCAGATACAAATATGAGGAAAACATCGTCTCCCTCTTAAAAAAAAAGTCCCAGCTCAGAGAAGACAGTGCAACAACAGGCACATAAGCAGATCATTACGAAAGAATGTGGGAGTGCAAAGACAGAAACAGTCACAGAAAAAGAAAACTTAACACCACTGAGGATTTACAGAGAGACCATGCCTCAACCAAACCTGAAATCATGAATAGCAGTTAGTAGAGAGAGTGCAGGACAGGAGCTTTCCTGGCCCCTGAGGAGTAATGACTGAGGTATAAAGACAAGAAAGAGTCTAATGTATCTATGGAGCTTCAAGCAGTTTGGTGTTAGATCTGACTGCTCAAAAAGACAGATCTGACTTGTGTATTGTGGTCTAGCATTACAGCTACAGACATGACCACTAGCCTTGGAATAGCCCAAATCAGTGAAGTCCTGTCTTAAGAAATGGTAAATGTTGGCAAAGATGTGGAGGAAAGGGACCCCTTGTGCACTGTTGATAGGCTTGTAAATTTGTGCAGTAACTATGAAAAACAGTATAGAGTTTTCTCAGAAAACTAAATAAAGAAGTATCTTATGATCCAGTAATTCCACTGCTGGGTATTTACCCAAATGAAAACACTAATTCAGAAAGATATATGCACCCCTATGTTTATTGCAGCATTATTTACAATAGCCAAGATATGGAAGCAACCTAAGTGTTCACTGATTAATGAATGGCTAAAGAAGATGTGGTATATATACACAACGGAATATTACTCTGCCATAAAAAAAAGAATGAGATCTTCTCTTTTGTGACAATATGGGTAGACATAGAGGGTATTAGGCTAAGTGAAACAAGCCAGACAGAGAAAGACAAATGCCATATGATTTCACTTACATGTGGAATCTAAAAAACAAAACAGATTAACAAACAACAACAACCAAAAAGAGAGAGAGAAACTCATAAACATAGACAACAAAGTGGTGGTTGCCAAAAGGGAGAGGGGGTTGGGCAAAATGAGTGAAGGGGATTAAGAGGTACAAACTTCTGACTATAAAATAAATAAGTCATGGGAATGAAAAGTACAGCATCACTTGTCATCAGGGAAATACAAATGAAAACCACGATGAGATAATACCTTACAGCAGTTAGAATGGCTAAAATCAACAAGACAGGAAACAACAAATGTTGGCAGGGATGCGGAGAAAGGGGAGCCCTCCTACACTGTTGGTGGGAATGCAAGCTGGTGCAGCCACTCTGGAAGACAGTATGGAGGTTCAAGAAGTTAAAAATAGAGCTACCCTACAACCCAGCAATTGCATTACTGGGTATATACTTTAAAGATACAGATGTAGTGAAATGAAGGGGCACCTACACCCCAATGTTCATAGCAGCAATGTCCACAATAGCCAAACTGTGGAAGGAGACGAGACGCCCTTCAACAGATGGATGAATAAAGAAGATATGGTTTATATATACAATGGAATATTACTCAGCCATCAGAAAGGATGAATACCTACCATTTATATCAATGTGGATGGAATTGGAGGGGCTTATGTTAAGTGAAATAAGTCAATCAGAGAAAGACAATTATCATATAGTTTCATTCATATGTGGAATATAAGCAATAGCACAGACGAACATAGGGGAAGGGAGGGAAAACTGAATGGGAAGAAATCAGAGAGGGAGACAAACCATGAGAAATTCTTAACTCTGGGAAACAAACTGAGGGTTGCTAGAGGGGAGGTGGGTGGAGGGTTGGGGTAACTGGGTGATAGGCATTAAGTAGAGCATGTGATATGATGAGCACTGGATGTTAGACGCAACTGATGAATCATAGAACACTACATCAGAAACTAATGATGTACTATATATTGGCTAATTGAATTTAAATTTTAAAAAAGTACAGCATAGGGAATATAGTCAATAATATTTTAATACACTTGGGGTGAGCATTTTGTAATGTATACAGTTGTTGGATCACTATGTGGTACATCTGAAACTAATTTAGTATATGTCAACTCCACTTCAACTAAAACAAAAAAAAATTTTTTTAATAAATAAACTCTTATCTTCTATATGTACACTATCTAGGCCCTCAGATTAACCTAGAGCTTGATGTTCTGCTTAGGACCATTTTTGCCTTCTAGTGTGCCTTCCATTAGACTCGTTAGTCCTACTCATTACTTTCTTTTTCCTGGTTTACTAGTACTTCCTTGCATCCTGTGCCATTGACAACTTTCAACTTACTCCCCATCCCAGTGAATTAGACCTAGAGTTTCCTTATGATGTTTTAAAACAATCAGCATAGAACTCATTGTCTTTCATTTAAAATAATATTCATTTGTGTTTATCTAATTACAGCGGTGATGTGATACATCATAATTTATTTAAGCAATTTGATATTGTTAAAAATTTTGGTTTTTTTCAGTATTTACTATTATAAATTATATGAGGTGACAACCTTACATGAACCTCTGTGATTTTAAACACTATGTCATTTAACATCTGTGATTTTTCTCCTGTGAATACATTTATAGAAGTATAACTGTTGAGCAAAAAAGTGTATTTTTTTTAATTTAACATATTGCTAAATTGCTCTCCATAAAAGTTGTTCCAGTTTATCCTCCCACCTTCATGTGGCAAGTGCCTGTTTCTCCATCCTCCCTGTTATTTTCAATCCACACTGCCAGGCTGAGTCTATAAAGTAGCCCCATATCTTGCTTGGGCATGTGTAGTCAGCATACAGAAGTTCCTGTGAGATGACTAGAGAACAGATATTCTTATCCTGATTAGAAGAAATAATCATATATATCGACAAGTTAAGCAAGCTGTGGAAATTCCGCAGTAGCAAGCAGTTGGAGGCAAAGTCCTAATGCTGCTTAGGCTAGATCAGTGTTTGCTCCATGCAAACAGCAGGCATGACTTCTTTTGCCTACATTCTTTAAATCGGAAGATTTAACATAAAAAAACTAGATTTATGGCTTTTGTAGGAAAAAATAGGACATCTGGAAACACTATGCTCACCAGATACAACCAGAGCTAAGAAATGCTGCCCCCTTCAGACAAGGCAGGTACCTCCAGGTGACCACCTACATAGCCCACTTACCTGGCTTGACTCATTGATGTTACCTGCCTCACCCCATCAGCATGTGAATTTGAAACTCTACCCTGAGTATTATTTCTTTACAGAAATGACAGTAGAATTCTGTTGGAACAGAATTACAACAGAGATTTAGATGTACTGAAGATCAAACCATGCCCTCTGAAATATATCAACAACAGTAGGGCTTCTGAGTTGGTGTATACTAGACAGTTCTACATTATAAAGAGATTTTATCATAATGTGTTTACATAAATATATACATAATTCTTATATGAAATATGCATAGCAACAAATATAATTGCTTATCTATTATTAGAAAATATATGCAACAATAGACTTCAAACAAGAAATACTAGAATTTTGTTCACACATACTTTCCAATTTAATTCAAACTCAAACTGCAATAAGCTTACTTGGAAAAATAATAGCCAATTAAAAAATTTAAATATCTAGCCCATGATCTGAGGACAGAATTATATTCATTTCATTAAGTTCAAAAGTGTAATTAGACATATATCTGTGCATGGTGTCAGAATTCTGTAGGCAGTTAGTTATGCAAGACCATGCAGGAATTAAAGCCTGTGAAATAGGTGTTCTGAAGTCTTTTCAATTGCAACATAAATATAATCATGCAGAGTAAAGATGGCAAAACCCTCAGGAGAAAGCTGAACAAATGATAGGAGTATAAGTACATACCTTTGTTAGAAGAAATAGGCCTAAGATTTTATTTTAGTAAATCTTAGTTAAACATATCAAGAGGATTTATGCTAAGGTTTGCAAGTAATATACAGTTACTTTAAAGCACAAGGCATGGGTCTTAAGATGTCTTCTATAAAGTGATTTATATGACAAGTAAGAAAGAGAATATTTTAAAGGTTTGCTTTATTTCAATGACTTCTGAGATAAAAATAAATGCCTTCTTCACCAAAACATCTATTGCCCTGCAACAGTAGCAAAAGATTAAATGAATAAAGAATTTAGAAGTGTGCTAATCTGGTTAATTTAAAACACAATAGTGCCTGCTATCCCAGCTTTCTAGATCTTAGTATCTACTTTAGTATTTTTTATTTCTTAATTATTTATCAAGGAGAATTTCAAAACATATACAAAAATAGAGTAGCATAAGGAACCTCCATGTACCCATCACCCAGCCTTACTAACTGTCAAATGTTGGCCAATCCTGCCATACCCACAACGCCAACCACCTTGCCTCTTTTGAATTACTCTGAAGCAAATCACAGATATCATAACATTTTATCCATAAATATTTCAGTACGTATCTCTGAAAGATGTCTTTTTTCCTTAAACATAACCACACTATCATGATCACACCTGAAAAACAAAATAATTCCTCAATATTGTCAAATTTCCTATTAGCATTCAACTTCCAATTGTCTTACAAATGTCGTAATTCTTATAACTAATTTTTTTTAAATCAGGCTTGAAATAAGGTACTTACATTGTAATTATTACTTCGTCTTTTATGTTGCTTTATATTGTTAGGTTCCTTCCCCATCTCTTTTTTTTCTTGAAATTTATTTCATAAAACAAATTAAGTTTTAAAATAAACTATAACTATAGGAAATAAAATTTAAACTTGGTTTTTGTTTTTCAAAAAATTAGTATCTAAATAAAACGGGGGGAAAGAGAATCAATGTTTGGTAGAAATGTGTATAAATGAGTATATGGGTGTGTGAGAGTCAGCATCCTTTTTAGGAACACTTAGCAACAATGTGATCACTCATTTACTCTTGCAGGCATTCATTTATTTACTCTTCCATCCATCCACCCACCCATCCATCTATCCATCCAATAGCACTCTCTGAGCATTCTATATGCCAGCACTCCTAATAGTCGGTAGGGCTTACCAATAAGACACGACTCCCTGCCCTCAAGCTGCTTGCTCATTTAAGAGTCAGAACTATAAACAAATACAGTGTGGCAGGTGTTCCAATTATTTCTGCAGTCCAATTACACAACAAAGAAAGAATTGCCTCTCCATGCTCGATTTCTAAATTTGTATTTGATTTCTGAATCCCCCAATAATCTGGGTCAATGTGGACATTCTGTGCTTTGAAGATTATTTCCAACTCAGCACTTCCTAACACAGGAACAACAATACCTTCTTATTTACACAACTTCTGTTCCTCAGAAGGCACTGATTCCAGTCCAGTATGCGCCTACACACATTATCGCATTCATCAATTAACTTCATGTTTGTAAAGCGTCCATTGAGAACCAGTTCACTGTGCACCACATAGGAAAGACCAGCTGCTGCACAAGGTGAACTTGTACAGGCATATACTTGGACCGTGCATATGTGACCTAGCCATGCGTCAGTAGATATTCCTCCACACTCTTAGAACAAAAATTTGGCTTTACAGTGTTGACTTCTTCACTAAAAAATGAAAGGTCTTTTCTCCCTTCTCGATCTAGCTGAGAGCTTCATATAATCCTTTTTAATAACCCACAGGAAATTTTCATGCATCCTTGTCAGGTCAGGAAAGCCTCGCAGCCAGGTCCCTCTCAAACTTGGTAAGACTTCATCTTGCCCAGGTTTCTGTGTCACTCCTATCCAGGCAATCTACAGTCAGCCTCTGCTTGAGCATACTAATCTATCTCAGTGGATCCAAAGACCTATAGCATACTCCTCCAGAGTTGCTGCCTTCCTTAAGCATCCTACCTCACTGATATCCAAGCTCTTTTTTTTAGGAGATGGTGGGAATCTATAGTAAGTAAATCTGAAATATGTGACTCTGGAAACTGTGTAAAAGGAGAAGGCTAAGCTCAAGAGAAAGATTGGATCCCAGGTGATCCAACAGGGAGGAGAAGATGTGGGGCAGTCAGGGAAGGTACGGACGCTGGAGAAGCATGGTGGGCTAGTAAATTAGCTATCCTCCATAGAGCCAGGCTTCCTCTTACACTACACCTCCAATCAATTGTAAATCCTGTGGGCTCCTCCTTCAGAATATTTCTGGAATCTGACTACTCCTCCTCCCACTATACACCACAGCTCCAGCCATCATCATCTCTTACCTAGATCAATGCCATGGCTTTCTAACTGGTTTCACTACTTCCTTACCGGATGCTGTCCCACTTCTGGACCTTTGCATTTGCAGTTTCCTCCCCCTGAAGTTCTTCCTCTAGGTGCCTTGTTGCTCACTCTTCGCCCCTTTCAGGTCTTTGTTCAAATGTTACTTTGTTTCTGAAGCCTTCCTCCAACCCCCATTCTTAGAAATATCACACACACACTCACATTCAATTCTCCCTTTTAACTCCTCTAGCTAATTTTTCTTTACTTCGTTATACACTGTATTTTTTCTTTTTCAGTTTGCTTATTGTCTGTTTCCCATCTTCCCTTCCCTAGAAGGTTAGTTAGCTTTATGAGGGTATAAATTTTGTCTTTTTGTTCACCTCTGTGTTCTTAGTGCCTAAAACTACCTGGCACATAGTAGGTGCTTGGTAAACATTGAATGAATCAATGAATCAATCAATGACTTCCTCTCTCAAGGAATTAGGGAGACTTCTGCATGACACCAAGTTAGGCATAACTCTTATCTTTGAGACACAGAAACACAGTGATACTTTAATGGTAATAGCAAAGGTGTATCTAATACAGTGATGAACTGAATTGGGAATGTTAGGTGTGTGGGGAGGTCCTTGGTAAATTGGGACAAGAATCAGCTAAAATTCTTAGTTGTGCTACGGATGCTCAGAGTAATAAAAAGAAAATGCTGGAGAGTAAGGAGGCCGTGATCACCTATGTCACCATGCTCCTGTGATCCAATATTATAGCCCTTCACTTAATACACACTTCTACCCCCATCCACCACACAGACACACACAGACACACACACACAGACACACACACACACACACACACACACACACCTGTATTTTTCCTGTGCTAGGTTTCCAACTCTCACTGAAGAATGTTCCAAGAACCAACCCTTTGTTCAGATGCCCTCATTCTCCAGGTAAATTTTCTTTCACAATTTTCTAGGATCTTCTTTTGACAATTGACCTCTATCAAGTCTACTTCTTTTTTGTTGTTGTTGTTGTTGTTTAAGATTTTATTCATTTATTTGACAGAGAGAGACACAGCGAGAGAGGGAACACAAGCAGGGGGAGTGGGAGAGGGAGAAGCAGGCTTCCTGCGGAGCAGGGAGCCCGATGCCAGACTCAATCCCAGGACCCTGGGATCATGACCTGAGCCGAAGGCAGACGCTTAATGACTGAGCCACCCAGGCGCCCCTATCAGGACTACTTCTTGCAAGTGAAACACTGAACCTCAAAACAAGGCATCAAAATCTTAACTCCTCTCCTCCAAGGATGTCCCTTGGCCCCCAGGCAAGTTTTTCCTGCTCCCTCCCCACGGGTATTTGATTTTCACAACCAAAATGGATGGGAAGACGGAGCCTCTGTCAGGCCAACAAATGTCCAGTTACACACTTCCCCAGTATAGTATCACTGGCTTTACATGTCCAAAACTAAGAGGGGCTGCTAAAATGTATTCCTCCAACAGAGACCTCTGCACCAAGGTGATGTTAAAAACCAAATGACTAAAAAACCAAATCCTCTGAGCTGTGAGCATGTATGGATTTAATGTTGAAAAAATCCTACTGAATTAAACTGTTTATTACTGCATGCTCCTTGGTATATCTGGGGTGTTTTTTAAGATTTTATTTATTTATTTGAGAAAGAGAGAGATGGCAAAAGAGAGCACCACCAGGGTGGGGGGGGTGTGGGGGGAGAGGGAGAAGCAAGCTCCCCGCTGAACAGGGAGCCCAATGTGAGTCTCGATCCCAGGATCCTGGGATCATGACCTGACCCGAAGGCAGACACTTAAGCGACTGAGCCACCCAGGCACCCCTCAACCATCTATTAATAAAGAATTTTTGACAGGAGAAGAAGAGCTTGAGTTTAGGTATGGCCATTTGTTGCCCATCTTAAATGGGGCAGAAAATCTATTATGCTAACGTGCATTTGTAATAGGCAGATTTTTTTAACAAATTGTTTGTGAATTAAGTGGGTTTTAATTGGGGAGTATGAGTGATGTCCAGTGTGATTGATCTTATTAAAAGGATAAATCTTTTATGCATGAAGTTTTAATATTTCAACCATGAGATTAGCACTGTTACATTGCAAATTTCATTTAAATTGTTTGCCAAAGGCCTGAATTAAAAACAATTTATGATAATATAAAGTCATCATGGCCAGAAAGCAATGACAGATAACTTTTAGTGAGTTTCAAAAAATTGTTCATTTACCAAATGGTTTCCAAGTCAAATTTGATACATCTGTGAAAGAAAATCTTAGTGATGTGCTAATTAGCTTAGGGGGTTTATTACTTTTAAAAAGTGTTAAAATTAGTTATATCTAGAGAAGGAACTCCAATTCCTTTGTTGCAATGAATAATGCAAAGGTTTGTTTAAATTCATGCAGTCCTATTTATAAAAGAACACCTGGGTAGCTTTATTTTGAGCTTAGAACAAAACACAAAATTGTTGAGAACATGATATTTAAATATACTCATTTACATTCTTAGGCAGATCAACAGTGGTAAAATAGCCTTGCTGCGAATATAGAAATCTAGATCAATGATGTTGTAACAACCAGTAGCCTTCAGTGAGAGGAAAAGGGGAGAATGTTAAGATCATCGGGATGCAGGTACTGATCCTGTCTCCCTTGTGGAAGGAAAAAGGGCAGGTTACCCCCTTAGTGAATGCAGAGAGAGAATTTCTAGCAGCAGGGACTCTACTTGTACTCTGTTCTAGTCTGTTGCCCTCTTTCAACCCACTCCTGGCTCAAATGTGTCCCTTCCCACACTCCCACCCTCTCCCACACACCCACATGTGCACATACGCACACCCCAGTATCTTTGTTGAAACCTTCTCCCCAAATCTCTTCCCTCCTTTTTTGGAGACCACCACTTTCATGGGCCATGACCAGCCACAGAATACTCCGTACCCTGAGCTGAATCGGGGGTGGGGGAGCCGGGCAGCTGCCTGGAGCATCAGCCCATAATGGGAATGAGATGTGTCACCACGGGAATAAATCCGACACGTGTCCACACATGACTCCTTAACCAGCACAATGTAATTTGGTCCTGCTCCTAGGGTGGAAGAGAGACCCCTCGAATGAAAAGTGGAAACCAAGATAAAAATCTTCACCAGAGGGGCGCCTCGGTGGCTCAGTCATTAAGCATCTACCTTTGGCTCAGGTCGTGATCCCAGGGTCCTGGGATCGAGCCCCACATCGGGCTCCCTGCTCTGCAGGAAGCCTCCTTCTCCCTCTCCCACTCCCCCTGCTTGTGTTCCCTCTCCCTCTGTGTCTCTCTCTGTCAAATAAATAAATCTTTTAAAAAAATCTTCACTAAAACACTCCAACCTCTGTTAAATGATTTTTCTATGTACACATAACAATTTCTATATTCAGAGTAGATCACCAAAGTGAGCCTCTGATGTCAGCTCTCACCAGAAACTGAAAACTGCTGTTTACCAGTAATAAGTCTTAGTACCCACATCCATGTACATTTCTACTATTGTTACAGAATACAAAGGCTGAACACTACCCAGGTATGTGTGATAGAAAAGCTGTAGAAGTAAAGGGATATCCAAATGGGTGAAAATGGTAGTAACTTCAAGGTACATCAATCCTTCATTATGTACATACTACTTTTATTAATAGAAAATCAGTTCCTCCCCTCCTTACCTAAATACATTTTGAACAAATATTGAATAAGCATAAGGTTGAAGGAAGACCAAATCACTAGTCAGAATAGAGGCCCATGGCAGGAATCAGAAACTAGGCTGGAAGTAAGGCCGTGATACCTGAGCGACTGACAAAACCACCCACCTTTGCTGGCTCCCACCTACTGTCTTGGCCTTCCAGGCTGGTGGCCACTTCCAAGTCGTCTGAGGTACAGCAATCTGGCCTCCCCAAACTCTCTCTCCACAACCCTTGGACTAGTAGCTTCAAGTCCAGGCCTCAGAGAGAGTTGCTAAAGGAGGTCGTGCTGGCTTGGCTACCATCTTTAGGCCTGGCACCATCACCCCTTCCCATAGCATCCTCATTCAAGGCTGGGAGATCAGGCCCATTTCCCTCTTCCCATACTGCAGCAGATGGCCCGCCTTTCCCCTACTCCTACAGTCTCTTCCACCACCAGCCTTGCTGTTTCCTGGAAATATTCATCTTCTCTCCCCATTCAGGCTGCCACTTCCCCATGGTGTGCACTGAGAAGATTCATTCTTGGGTTTCATTTTGAACTTCTCTCTACTATGTCCTTAGAGTGCTATCATGGAAGCCCACCATGGAAGTAAGAGTAATGAATTGGCAATAAGCATTGACAGAAACCCATTTCTTGCTTTCTCGAACATATCCAGCCCTTACAGGGGACAGAACCTCACATTGCCCCTCCACATGTTTGCCCTCTGTCTGTGCCCATATGAGCATTGCCCTGCCCAGAATATTATTAGATTCTACTCACCAGAGACAGGACATTGAAATCCACATACAAAGGGTCATGAGTACCCTTCTTAGTCACTGAGGGAGCAATAATTTTTAACATGGTAACAACAACCACATTTCTGTCTCTAAAAATCCCCAGAAGTAAAACCCGCTTCTGACAGTTCACTGCCCTCATTCAAAGCCTCACCAAAATTGAACCTATATACTGATTTGTGTTATATAGTACTTAGATTTATCCCAAGAGACCATAAAAGATTTCAAGATTATATTATAATGAAGGTTGAATAATTTTTAATTAATAAAACCTTTATGGAATAATTTTTAACTAACATTCATGAGAATCAGACACTACTTATAATGATAAATTATCATTTAAAATGCAAAGTGTGCAGACATACTAGGGAATAACCACATTAATTACTCACTACAGCCATCAAAATGTTTCCTAGAGATGCTTCATCCAGTCTCCATCACCTGGGATGCCCTTCTACTTTCTCCCTGATAATTTAAATCTATTGTTCCCTTCAAGACCCAACTTCAGTCTCACTTTGTCCAAGAAGCCTTCTCTTTCCAGCCCCACTAGCACATAAATGCATACAGGTCACTTTGTGATTAAGTTCTTTTAGGTTTAACACTATCTCTTTTGTTTTCTTTGCAGAGCCTACTAAAACAGCTTAAATGCAAAAGACGAAATACGCCCCCAGAGTGCAAGATACCATACCCACAAAAACTGTTGGGCCATTGGATAAATGACCAAGAAAGTCAATTTATCAGTTAATCAATCAATGCATAAAGCCATAAATTTGGAGCCCTAAAAGTTATACACTGAGGCTTAAGTTTACCAAATAGTATTATCCATGCCTAAAAAGTATAGATTCAGATTGGAAGTAATGAGATAGGAGTTCAAGCTGTGTTTGGCCATTTAACCAAACACTAGACAAGTTATTTTACATGTCTTAGAAATCATTTCCTCAATTTTTTAAAAACACAATACCAAATTAAATGAGAGAATGAATGAGCAAAGATCTCATAAGTGATGTAAGTGCTAGCAATCACCAGTATTATTTAAATGAAGAAAAAGGAAATTAGGCACAGGAAAAATCTGTTCAGTAAGCTTAGTTCTGAAACATGCACTTAGAAATATAATATTTGAACCAAACAAAGGTATTGTTTTTCCTTAATATTCAGCATATTTGTATTCTCTAGCTTATTATTTTGTAATTCATAGCAAAGCTATATAAATGGCTTTGTTTGGAGATTGTTGCATATCTCACATTGTTTCCTTGCTGTGGAGTAACATAATCAAGTGGAAATAAAGAAAATTTTTTGTCAAAGATTTCTTTCTATAGGTAAGATGCTGCTTTTTTCTAAGTATCTTTTAGCTGTTGACTGTTTTATAACAATTGGTATAAATATAAAAAAGTAAACAATGTTTATTACTTGTACACAAGTGAGTCTGAATTGGGGGCTTTTACTTCCAGTCATTGCCAATGCAATCTCAAGAATGTAATAGGTAATCAGACAGTGATTTATCTGACCCATTATTGAGAAAGAACCAAGAAAAATCTAAACATGATTTGGCTCACTCATGTGCACATTGCAAATGCAAAACAGTGAATTATCTGAGCCTTTGTCATGATTTTCTATGCTATAACATATTTAGTATTTGAAAATTTTTTTATTGCTGCCCTTAATTTTTCTTTGTTCAATAATAGAAAGATATATAGGAGGAAAGTAAATGTAATGGGGTTTCCTAAAGGAAAGATATCTAAAAATCAAGCTAGAGGCTACACTAGAAAATTAATTTTATAGGCTTTCTGAGGGTGAGGTGTATTGTTCCAGTGTCATGCCCAAATTCCAGCTAGGGTAATTACTTCAGTCTATCCTGCCTGTAGGAAATGCCTCCTGTGGTCTGGCCACCGGACTCTATCACATCACTAAAACTGTTGGGTAAGTGGTCTGCTAAGCGGCTGTCACATGGTTACATTTCAAGTGAAGATGAAGCAGGCTTGTGTGTCAAGTGGGTTTTAAGTCCCAAACAAAGTCCAAGTCACACAATATGCTTTTAGTTATTTATCTATGATGAACAATTATGTTATGAAGTTCATTTGAAAAAACAGTGCAGTGTTACACCATGTAAAAAATAAGCCACAGATGAATTACTTTACAAGTTAGTGTAGTAACTAATTAGCAGTTGCTTTTGTGCCTGTCTCACAGCTTCCTAGCCTGGTGAGCAAAATGAACATATCCAAATAATGGCACAAATGAAGTTATAAACTGCAGACAGAGAGAAGTGATACAAAGGAAAATACAGGATTCAGTGAGAGCCCATGGGCCAAGGAAGCTGATCCGGGCTGGAGGGTCAGGGGAAACTTGAGACTGGTGGGTGAGAGGCAGTGGGGTCAAAGCAGGGGATTGGAGAGGGGAACGGAAAACAGCAGGTGTAAAATCTCCCCAGTGAGAGATAACACAGCGCATTGAAGGAAGCAGAGGAAGGCTCTGGGCACTTTGTGCAGAGGTGAAGGTGAGGTGGGGAGGGACTCAGGAACCAACCATCCGAGGCCTTGTAAGGCTGACAGTATTTCTAGGTGTTATCCCTGAGTTTTAATAGGAAAGATAACCATTACAAATAAAATTAATTTTATAGAATTCAGATACTGCTCCCCATTCCATTTTCCATATCTATTACCTTTATTTTTTTAATAAAAATAACTAAAGATTGGGTACCACCTTAGGTACTTCAATACATCATTTTATTTTCTTCTCACAGCAAACAACAAGGCAGACATTTTTCCAATCTGGGTACTGAAGGAACAAAGTTTGTAACCTAGCTGAGGTTCACAAGTAATATGTGGCAAAGGAATAATTCACACTTTAGCTGGCCTGACTCCAGAGCCTTTTTATCGATCTGTCTGCCCACATTTGTTCTCTGCCCCTGAATACTGAAGTAGTGTGTAGAACTATTTGGTCATAGTTTCAAGGAAACATTAGAGTATCCCTTCAGATCAGTGATGGGTTGTTAATGCTGCAGTTTTAATCTTACGGTTTTCAGTGAGCACAGTTAAGGCCTTAATTGTGAAGTTTTATAGCTACGCAAAGAGGAAAAGAGGCAACTTTTAGTGTGCAGCAGCTTGTATGAACCCAAAATTGGTCAGAGATATATGTGTGTCAAATTAGCACGGGGCACACTTTAAATATTTTACCATTTTATATGTTACTTATACATCAATAAAGCTGGGGGAAAAATGAGAATTAGGCAGAAAAATAGATTGGAACACTTTGTAACAATGCTCTGCAATAGCGCTAAATGTAGATCCGGAAAGTCCAACCATAGCTTCGTGCGCAGAAGCCAAACCTGATCCTCTCTATAACTGCAAATGATTTGGTCATCTCCATTCTTTGTAGACCACAGTCAACTGCAAAGCCCATATGGTGAAAGAAAACTGAACAATAATCTAAAATAATTGTTTTTTCAGAAAAACTAATAATGGCTATTTTATTTATTTTATTCAAAAACTCTTTTATTTTTTTATTTTATTTTATTATGTTACGTTAATCACCATACATTACATCATTAGTTTTTGATGCAGTGTTCCATGATTCATTGTTTGCGTATAACACCCAGTGCTCCATTCAGTACGTGTCTTCTTCAATACCCATCACCAGGCTAACCCATCCCCCACCCCTCTCCCCTCTAGAACCCTCGGTTTGTTTCTCAGAGTCCGTAGTCTCTCATGGTTCGTCTCCCCCTCCAATTCCCCCCCTTCATTTTTCCCTTCCTACTATCTTCTTTTTTTTTAACATATAAAGGGCTAGTATCCAAACTCTACAAAGAACTTATCAAACTCAACACCCAAAGAACAAATAATCTGATCAAGAAATAGGCAGAAGACATGAACAGACATTTTTCCAAAGAAGACATCCAAATGGCCAACAGACACATGAAAAAGTGCTCAACATCGCTCGGCATCAGGGAAATCCAAATCAAAATCTCAATGAGATACCACCTCACACCAGTCAGAATGGCTAAAATTAACAAGTCAGGAAATGACAGATGTTGGCAAGGATGCAGAGAAAGGGGAACCCTCCTATGCTGTTGGTGGGAATGCAAGCTGGTGCAGCCACTCTGGAAAACAGTATGGAGGTTCCTCAAAAAGTTGAAAATAGAGCTACCCTACGACTCAGCAATTGCACTACTGGGTATTTACCCCAAAGATACAAATGTGGGGATCTGAAGGGGTATGTGCACCCCAGTGTTTATAGCAGCAATGTCCACAATAGCCAAACTGTGGAAAGAGCCAAGACGCCCATCAACAGATGAATGGATAAAGAAGATGTGGTATATATATACAACGGAATATTACGCAGCCATCAAAAAACCCGAAATCTTGCCATTTGCAATGACGTGGATAGAACTAGAGGGTATTATGCTAAGGGAAATAAGTCAGTCAGAGAAAGACATGTATTATATGACCTCACTGATATGAGGAATTCTTAATCTCAGGAAACAAACTGAGGGTTGCTGGAGTGGTGGGGGGTGGGAGGGATGGGGTGGCTGCGTGATAGACAATGGGAAGGGTATGTGCTATGGTGAGCACTGTGAATTGTGTAAGACTGTTGAATCACAGACCCTACCTCTGAAACTCTTTTTTTTTTTTTAAGATTTTTTATTTTTTTGAAAGAGAGAGCACAAGCCAGGGGAGGGGCAGAGGGAGAATGGGATGGACAAGCAGACTCCCTGCTGAGTGGGGAGCCCAACACGGGGCTCCATCCCAGGACCCTGAGATCATGACCTGAGCCGAAGTCAGATGTTTAACCGACTGAGCCACCGAAAAACTCTGTCCTTTTAATAGTTCACATTTTTCAGAGGCCTCTGGATTATTATAAGATTCAGTCAAGGGTCAGTTTCTCTCCAGGGCAGCAAAATGATCTGCTCCTACATCTGAACTTTCTTCCAAATGAAAGAACCATACTTAGTCATGCCAGTAGATGAACTAAATAAGTAATGTGTTCATGGTGTTGATATTGAAGCAAAGTAGGCAGAGATTTGTTTAGGAGTATTGACTGCTATCACAGATAAAATCTGAAATCTCAGTGTTTTGACTCAGTGTTTTGACTAAGTGTCTTGTTCTCAAAATTCTAACAGTGGTATGGGGTGGGCTATGTTCCATGCATCATTCAGAAAATCAGGCTGATGGAGGCTCTGCCATCTTCAGCATGTGCTTCCCAAGGTCATTCTGGATGTAACATCCAACTACAGTTGGGAAAAGAGGGAGTAAGTGGAGGATCATGTGGGTTCCTGTGGACAAGGCCTGCGAGTGGACTTTCTGCCACATTCTGTCAACCAGAACTCAATCACAGGCCACAGCTAACTGCAGGGGATGATGGAACATGTGCTCTAGCTGTGTGCCACGGAGGAAAGGGAAACAGGAAACCAGTCATCAGTCTCAGTCACCAGGAGGATTTAGGAGAATTCTTTCTTTTCTAAAATTTCTATTCAGTCTGATAATTTGGGATATGAGGAAATACAATCCATGCCTTGACACTAAAGCCAGTGTTATATATCTATGAAGACTTTCATCCCCCAAATCTGACGAACATTCCACGTTTCTCCCAATTCTCTCTCTGACCACAAGAAGCTGTTAACACATCCTCTCAGATATAGACCGAAGCCAACACTACTGCTCTCCACTGTTCAGTTTCTAGTTTCCTCCACTATAAAACAAGTATAATATTTAATTTAACATTTATTGAGCATTTTTTATGTACCATGATTCAAAGCTAAAGCAGGCAATGTATTGTGGAAAAGACAATGGCAACAGTGTTATGTTAAAGGCAAATAAAATTGCATAATATATTTGTACACACCCACAATGGGGCTGAGCACTTATTATGGCATCCAATAATTCTTAGTAATTTCCCCACTTCCATCTCTCAGATTCTCAACTCATTCACCAGCCCTTCATTCTTCCAGAGGCATATATATTCATGGAGGAGGTTCCTTTATTTTAGAAAGACCTTGCAGGCTCCTATACTAACTTTGGAGGCTGGGCCAGCTTAAGTCCTGCCTGGAGCCTCTGCCTTGCTGCAATTCTGGCTGAAACTGATGCTGAGCTGGCAGCCGTGTGGGCCTGTCCTCAGGCTCTTCTTGCTTTTGCTTCCGCTCTGACTTGGCCCTTTGATCCCCACTCAATAGGCCCATATCTTGTAAGTGGTTTCCTTCTGCTTAGTGCCTGTCCCATATTATCAGTACCAGGACTCCCCTAATGGGACCTCAGAGTAATATAGAGAAGACACAGACTAGTCTGGATTGTAGAATCTTGGGAAAATCTACTGACCTCATTATGTTCACTGTCATTAGAGAAGTAATTAATTGCAATGTCTAGAAGAAGGGTCAGCAAACATTTTCTATAAAAAGGCACATAGTAAACGTTTTAGGCTTTGCCCATCACATACAGTCTCTGTCTCATAATGGCTTGTTCATTTTCCTTCAATCATTTAAAAATGTAAAAGCCGTGCTTAACTCAGGGCCATAAAAAACAGGTGACAGGCTGGATTTGGCCTGCAGGTCATGGTTTCCTGACCCTGGATCTAGAGTGGCACTTGTTCAGTATGGTGGTATCTAGCCATGTATGACTATTTAAATACAAAATTAAATGATTTTAAATTGTATAACATTCTACTAGTTGTATTAGTTCAACAGGCACATTTCAAGTACTCAAAAGCTACATGTAGCTATTGGCTACTTTATTGGACAACAAAGCTATTGAATACTTCCATCATCACAGAAAATTCAACTGGACAGCACTTATCTACAGCCTGGCTCAAACTAATAAGTTTTTCACAGTGTTTTGTTTAGACTAATCCCCTCTCCGCATTGTAATCCCCTCAACGCATCTATTCCATTTTCCTCCCAGTTAACTCACCCCCTGTTGCCATAATAATCCACATGATTTTCTCAAGAGCAGTGGGGGCTGTAATCAGGAGAAATGAAGCAGCAATCTGGCAAACTTGAATTTTACCACAAGTTGTTTGTTTTATAATGATCTGGGCTTTTAATAGAAATTAGATAATCAGCCTTTGAAACCTCTCTTCTAGATCAGAGCCTTGCACTTCTTGGTGTTATCTGTATCCTACCCAACTTCTAGCATCCATCTGTAAGGCCAACAACAAGATGCTCTTGATCCCCCCAGCAAATAGAGGGAAAGGGAAGAATTCTAATTCTGACAATCTACCTGCACCCCAATGACAAAAGAGAATGACAACAAGGAAAGTGGGATGTTGCAGAAGACACTATCCCTCCCAGAGGCAATACGCAGGGTGCAAAAGGTGAAGGGGAGGCAGAAAACTAGCTCCTACTACTAGTTCATGATATCCAATTGTTAAATGTTCAGGAATTCTTTGAACCTGTGGTTAAACAGCCATTATTTAAGAAGAAATTATATAAACTTATAATTAGGTAAATTATATTAAAAACAAAGGGAATAAATGCATAAACTTATCTCTTCCTAATTAGTTTATTACATTTTACTGTCATCTATGTTCTTCAGATTGTATATGTCTATTGTATATGTGTGATAGAAATATTATATAATAGTTTGTTGTTGCACATCCCAACTCTATGTCCAAGGATGTCGGGTTGGTTTGAAATTGGCCATAGAAGAAGGCAAATACTACAATCAGAATTGTTTGTCTGTTTTTAACCCAGAGAGTGAGTTGTTAAACATGCACCAGAATACCATGCTCCTCCACAAAGCCAAAAGAAAAAAAGAGAGAGAGACAGAGAAGAAGAAGGAGGAGGAGGAGAAGAAGGTGAGGGAGAAAATGCAGAATATTAGGGAAATACGAGACACCATCAAGGAGGTGCAGAGGAAAGGAATTCAGACCAAGAAATTAGAAAATTTCTGCTAACTACAGACCTCTGCTCCTGAAGCTGAGTGCTGATTAGAATTCACTCAATTCTAAAGAAGCATCCCCCCAGTTAGAATTTCCCCTACACCTTGAACCAGTCGGCTTCAGTACTTTTCAATCAGGATACCTGTTGCCAGGCCTCCTTATTGCCAAACGCCACACCTGTCTTATGGGGCCTCTGTCAATTACTTGCCATTTTGACTTTCCCTGATTCCCTACCCCATCATTACTTAGACATTATAGGTTATGGATCCTGTTCCAGTCATAGCTAATAATGTTTGCTTCCCCACCATCATTTTTTTTCCTCTGGATTAATCTCATCCTTTCAGATTTTATTTCTGATAATAAATTCTTGCTGTTCCTACGCTAGTAGACACCTGTCATGCTGCACTCACTGGCCCTAGCTTAACCTGACAGTCTGGCCATCTGACCCTAACCTTTCCTGATCTGGACAGTCCTGTTGAAGACCTTTACAGGTATCTTTCCATGACATGGGTATGGATAACAAAACATTAACGTGGCTTCTATGGAAGACAGAGGAAGGCTGGCCTCAATACAAAACTCTGAACAGCATCTTAGTACTAGATTAACTTTTATGCTACATTCAAGTTTGGAAAAAGTATTTTTATAAAAATAGAGTGGCATTTTCAAAGAGCTTAGAAGAATTAACTGTTACAAGTTTTAAGCAACCTAGTCTAAGTATAGTTATAGATAGTGGAAATGTACATATGTATTACATTAAAGGCAGTTCACAGAAGATCAAATGAAATAATGAAAGTGATGCATAATATAGAGGCCAACAGACACAAACTCATTTAACCCTTGAGACAAATTATGAAACATCATTCTTTTTTTGTGACCTGATCTGTACACTCTCGTGGATCAAGGGAGATTAGCCACGTTGCTGGAGTGAGGATTTTGGTGTCCTCATTGTGAAGGAAACTACAGAAGCAGAGCACATCACTTACATGTAATTATAATGATTAAAATGAGAAGCCCTTGGACTGAAAAAGGAAAACGATGTAATATAAGAAGTCACTATTCTAAACAAGACAATCCAAGCATTAGTCATGATTGTTGAGAAAAGGGAGGAAAATTTTAGGATACAGTTAAAAATAATTCAAGTACAAGAAATAATTCAGAAACAGTTGCAGTAGCACCTTGTTGATGAGAAGGTAATATTGGGCTAAAAGTTTTATTATTTTTCCCTGCTAGTGATTTAAAGAATTGATTTTTATCCCCATTATTTTCCTTACTTATAAATTATTTATAAAATAATAAATTAGCTAAGTAAAAATATATGTTTAAGTCCTCTTTCAAATTCTTTGTACAGAACTGGTACTTGGGAATTTTTCAAGGGATACTTTTTGTTTCTAAACACTTAAAACCTCCTCTTGTGTGACAGAAGCAATAATTTACTGTATATAATACCTTGCATTAGCCAAGAAGCTAAGGAAATATTTCATAGCTTCAACCTTGACATAGTGAAAGCACAGTAATAAAAAGATAAAAGGAGCACTGCAGTAGCCTTAGGTATTTAAGTTTTAGAAAACATTTGTTTTGTATGTCTATACCTACCAGGTGATGCTGCTTTCTATAAATACTGGTTTTGGCCATAACATTGAAAACCACCATTATGATTATGTATAACTGCCTATAATTTTATTCATTGATGAGATTATTAATTGAAATTCAGCATTATTTTTATTCTTGTTGGGTTCCCTTTCCCATTGGAAATGGCTTCCAGTGAGCAGACATTCGATGCTTTATAGTGTATTTGTCCTTATTTTAAAATAATCTCTTGCAAGACACCTGAGTGGCTTAGTCGGTTAAGCGGCTGCCTTCAGCTCAGGTCATGATCCCGGGGTCCTGGGGTGGAGCCCTGAGTCGAGTTGGGCTCCCTGCTCAGGGGAGAGCCTGCTTCTCCCTCTCCCTCTGCTGCTCCCCCTGCTTGTGCTCTCTTGCTCTCTTTCACTCACTCTCTCTCTTTCAAATAAATAAATAAAATCTTAAAAAAATAACCCCTCCATATTTTCTATCTATACCTCTAAAAGAATGTGCTTTATCCAAACAAAGGAGCCTCATGGACAAGGCCCCTGACTGCCTTCAGTCTGGTATATTCAGTATTCTTTTTCCTCCTGATCTGTGCTCGCTTATACAAGTACATGTACACACCCTCCAGACAGTATAGATCCTTACAAACACCTGATAGTAAGAATAGCCTTGAGTTTAGGGTTCAAGATAAAAATTACTGCCCTGTAATGCTATATTAATCCATAAAGATGGCATATAAGAAAGTACAGTGCCCACTGGAAATTAAAACTTATGTGAGTCTGTCTATATATATTCTATCTACATTCTAAAATCTACACTTTTTCCCTACATTTTTGGTAGTAATAGTACTAGTCAATCTTCAAAGATCAGCAATTAACTTAGTGTTATTTTTTATTTGTAGAATTCTTTGTTTCAAATGGGATTTAGAATGTCTACAAACATGTGTATAAGGCAACAATAATATAGAACAATAAGTGTAATGAACCACTGAATGCTTGTGTAAAATGTAGTGGGTATATTTGGTGCACGTTTTCTGCCCCGTCCCCCTTCATAAATCTTCTCAACAATAACAGATCCTTGAGGCTAGATATACAGTCCTCAGGTATCTACAGAATGTCTGTACTGTGTTTTGGGACCATGTAAGAATGACTCAGTATTGATAGAGCAACAATATTTCACTTTCCATTCTGGCTTTTTCTATTTCATTTTGCACATTATTTTCTCTTCTGCATGTTTTCCCCAAGTTTTACTTAATCATTTCTGTGTACACTACATAACAAAAGGGGAAAAAACTCACTATCACCATAGCACATACATTGCAACAGATAGGAACCAAAAAATATGAATGCCGTAAATCTTACCGTGAGAATAGTGGGTACTCTAAAGAGATCGTTCCTCTTCAGAGACAATGCCATCTCATGTTATTCTAAAGATACGAGAAGTTCTTTAAAATTAGGAAAGATATATAATTCTCTACTCTCTCCCCCTTTAAATTCAAAAGCCTAATTAAAAGAAGTATTAACGATATATACATATACATGTATATTTTCTTCCTTTCTTTTGTCCCTTTCCCCATCAGGATTTCTGAAGGATAGAAATCAAATACAAATTCAAAGAAGGAATTCTTAATAGCAATATATGCACTGTCTTTCCTTATGTTACCTCTAGCTTTTCCATTCCTGGATTTTTAATAGTGTCTATGATATAAAACAAGGGATTTTTCAAAAGAACACACAATAATCCATTTCTGTTCAAGAACTGTCAATGCCTTGGCCATTTTTCCTTCCCATCATTTTAGGAATGCATGAGAAGTCTTCCTACCCACAGGAATTTCCCTACTTGCTACCAGAAATAAGGTAATTAAGGGCTAGGCTCTCAGAGGAGCATGTCGAAGACTTATTAAACTCCCTGAAAATTGGCTTCATATTCACCTACCAAATTTAGTCCCTCTTCCATTTTGCCCCCTCCGGGTGGCTGTCTTGGGTTCATTTCAATGAAGTTTCCAAAATCCTGAGCCAGTCTTAAAATTATATCCAAGAGAAGTAGTCAGCATCCCATTTTCAGAAAATTTACAGGAGAAAAATCTGTATTATCTTTACCATGAAGAACTTTAATGCAAGTGAAAGAGTTTTGTTTTGTTTTGTTTTGTTTCTAATGAAATAATGGGGGAGGATGGCCAGGAATATAAAATAGACTTTGCTGCATTGCCTGGATGTAAATGGCTTGAACATCCAGTTTCATTTGTTTATTTTTAATATTGTGAGTGGCCACAAGATACATTAACATCTTTTGGGATTGATGGAAGCAGAATAAAGAGACTCATTAAACTATTTTAGTCATTTTCTGGTGTCGGCTGGATAGATTTTCTAAGCTCAAACTAGAAAAACCATTTGCTCTTACGTTTGTTCTTGGTCCCTGAGAAAAGCTTTCCCTAGTCCTGCAAGTGACTCCAGCTGTGTCGATATCTGCAAACTGGCTTCATTGTTTTATCTCAGACAGTCTGGTAACTTGAAAAAAGAAAAAGAAAACTTAAAATTCTTTCTAAACTTTACTGTTTGCTTTGTACAGTTCATAATACAACATAACATCACACAAGGGTAGCCAATCAATACCTCCAACTATGGAGCTTTTTCCAAATGTATGCTTAGATTTAAAAATAACTTTAAGCAGAGGATTCAAAAGTGGAAAAACACTCACCCTGTCAAGCTATTTCTGTAGACCTGAAATATGTCAAAAAACTGGAAATATGTAAATACCCATATAAGGCAGTTTACATCAAATTAAATAGCTCTGAGTCAGAGTTTGGTCCATTATGTCAAATTGTAACCATTTCAGAGGATATAGTTTTCATTCAAAAACTGGTCCAATCTTCTTGTTATAGGTTTTAGTAAAACATCTAGAGTAGCATTTCATTTTGTAGAAACTGCTATGAATTATACCTTAAAATTTTTTATTTGGTCTTTTCTTTTCCTTTTCTTCCTCTGTCTTTACATTTCCCTTCCTTCGTCTGTCCTTAATCCCTTCCACCTTCCCTCCCTTTTACATCTCTGACCATTTCAGTGCATTTGAGGGGTTCCGTCCCATCCTTCTCCAGAGAAGGGAAGAGGTCCACCATATGCACAGTGCACAGGCATGATGTTTTAAGAAAAAGAGCCCAATCATTGGTGATGACCTAGAAATGTACTCTCTCTCCTCGGACCTGTGAATTTTCACTGTAGGGACAGCTGTTATATAGTGTACTTTTCTAGCAAAGTAGCTAAAAGGAGGCCAATGCATTTTAACCATCACCGGTATAAATGAGCAAAATTTGGAGCTGAAAACTGGTGATAGGATAAAAATATTTCTAACATATTTACCGTATACTTAACCCCATATGGGTCCTTTGTCCCAAGGGGAAGCAGATTTTCTAAATGGCCTAGCTTATTTTCAGAACACACAGACAACACTTAAATAACTGTAAGACCACCCTGGTGCCATTTTGACCTCAGCTATATCTCCTGTCTGGAAGGGGAAAAAAGGTTCTCTTAGTTTCTGGCAACATGACCCATAGAGGGTTAGAAGAGAATTTTGCACTAAACTTTTCTTTTACTTACATATAAGGTGCATGTGGAGATGGCTTGATGAAAAGAAAAGGGAAATATGGTCTGGGTAAACATTTACATTTTAATTTTCTCTTAATTTCTTGAGGGCCATTATGTGTTTATCAAGGCGTGTAACAGCTTTAAGTTAACAATGCAACAATGCATCGTTAAATGTACACCAGATGTTTCTTTTCTGGCACCTATTACTGAGAGCCCTCAACTTGCCTGTCAAAGAGAGGGAAAAAAAGTGTGTTCTCCTTTAATAATGAACACTAACGCATCAAAACAAGAAGCAATAACAGAGAGGCTCTGACACATTGCTTTGATAAAATACTGCCTAGAAACTCATTAGTGTAACAGGCTGCAGATGAACCAGTACCCCCTCCTCAGCCATATTCTTGAGTTGCTGAGTAATAAAGACGCTCAACAGAAGGTTAAGCCTAAGGATTGAACTGCTAATGCAGTTCCAAACGATAGGTACATCAGTTGTCTTTGTGAATCACAAATATGGAGGACTTGGGAGTTAGATGAAATTGACAGCAAAGAGTATCAGCAAGCCCATTCAGAAAACTGGTAATATGTGTTTTGGAGGTCATAAACTAAAATGATACAAAGAAAAGTTGGAGCAGATGGCTACAGGGGCATAAACGTTCTAAAATGTTGTAGTATTTTTAAGCGCTTTTATGGAAGATGTGCTATTGGATCTTGGAATGGATTAAAAGTGGAGGAGTTATAACTGGTTCTTCACTTTTTCTTATTTGATTAATTTACCTCCCAGAGAGAAGTTACTTAAATGGACTTTCATAGATCCACTGTAGCAAATCCTGGGAAAGATGACAAATTTCCACTGTGGCTGATAGATTTATGGGTATTTCTCCAGATCAATATCTCAGCCTGGAAAACTGTTGGTGGGGGAGGTGAAGAAGGGAAATAGGTGGGAATAAATGTATACGTGAAACTTATGCCATTCCTTAACTGATCCAAATTAATTAAGACAAGTCTGCTTTCCGGTTTTGAAGAAAATTTTAATGAATCTTGAATTGCAAATGTCTTAGAAGTACAGTAGGATCAAAACTTCTTCAAATGTTGAAATGTTCCATGCAGTTTTGCCTTCTATAAGGGAAAACATTCTCTTTTACCTGAACTGACAAACTCAGGGTTTATTCTGAGAGGAAAAAAAATCAGAAATAACAAAGTTAGAAGGAGCTATAAAATTGCTTTGAAATATGTAGAGCACACGTTTTCAAGGCTGAAGCTTTACCCTGCTACAATATATGGATGAAGCTCAGAACTTTATGATGCTACAGCATGAAACAGAAACTTTGGTACTGGGGGTGGGATATTGGGATTTCATTTCTCCTCTCCTTTAATTCTCCCTTCCTCCTATTTTCCCTTATAAGTGAAAACAAAGAACATCAAAGTTCTGTCAATGTTGTGTTAGTGAACTGAAGCTGTGACCTCAGCAATGAAATCCAGAAATCCTCTGTTGGGCAATATCCAAAGGTCATTGATCCAGCCTTTCAAAGATATCCAAAGGTGATGTTGATCCTTCTATTGAAAAGAAGCTGGGAACTGAGTTAGTGTTGGCAGGAATCGTGCCAACCACAGGTCCGTTCAGCAAGAGGCATGATGGGATACTCAATGATAGATTATATCCTCCCACAAAGGAATTTCTGAACCTGCCATTTGAGAACTTTGCCATTGAGCTATGATTCCTGTAATTGAGAAAATGAAGTTCTGCCTCCCACTGAGTGATCTGTTAGGTCTTTCAGTACTGAGATCAAAACAAAGAAATTAACATAAATAGTGCAGATTACAAGTATAGTTGTTGCCGCAACAAAATTAATAAAAGCAACTGACCCAGGTGTTTTTGCACCTTTTCCAAATTCTGTTGGTTTGAAAGTATTTAAAAGATTATTATTCTGAGCACTAGAAACTAGGATACTAAAGAATGGTTTGGAATAAAAATGAGTTCAGAGCATTATATATATATACAAAATATATAATTATATAATACGGAAAAATATATAATACATATATAATAATATACAGAAAATGTTTGATTTGTATATATATATATGTAGTACATACAGAAGAATCATAAGTCACATGTGAACAACTTGATGGATGAAATGAATATAACCTAGCAACCACCAACTAGATCTAGAAATACGATAGTATTGGCATTCAGAATGCCCTAGAAGGTCACCTCCCAATCATTATTCCACCCTTATCCTCAAAGGTAACTAGTCTGACTTCTATCACAATAGTTTAGCTTTGTTTTTGAGTTTTATAAGACTACTGTCATGCCTTATATTTTGTTTATATGTTTATATTTATGTTTATATATGTATACAGATGAATATATATAGATATATATGTGTGCTTATATGTGTGTGCATCTGAACTCTTCCACTCCACATTATGTTCATGAGATTCCTCTGTGCAGTAATTTTCATTTTCATTGCTGTGTAAGTTCCATTGAATGAATATATTACAATTTATTTATCTATTTTAATGTTCAAGAATATTTGAGCTGTTACAAGGGTTAGGGTACTATTAACAATGCATCAAGAGCATTCTTACACATATTTGACATATACCTAGGAGTGGAAATCCTGAGTGATAGGGTTTAGTAGATAATGCCAGTTTTTCAGCATGGGTTGTACCAACTTACAGTTCCACCATCAATATATGAATTCCTGTTACTTAAATCAATGTATGGTCATTTTGCTTAAGATTTAGCCATTCTGGTAGGGGTGTAGTGTATTTTATTGATTTATTTTCCCTGATGTTGATGTAGTCGAGCATCACTGCATGTGTTTACTGGCAATTTGAATATTCTCTCTATGTAGACCCTATTTAACCTTCTTGCCAATATTTTTTAAAGATTTGTTTATTTATTGGGGGTGGGTGAAGAGCAGAGGGAAAGAAGCAGACTCCACACTGAGCACAGAGCCCCACTCAGGACTCAATCCCACGACCCTGAGATCATGACCTGAGCCTAAATCAAGAGTCAGAGGTTCAACTGACTAAGCCACCCAGGCACCCCCTTGCCAATTTTTAAAATTGCATTGTCTTTATCTTACTGATATGTGGGATTCATTGCATATTCTATATATGTGTCCTTTGTTAGTTATATATATTGCAAATTATGTAGATTACCTTTTTACTTTTTAAATGTGCTTTTGATGAGGAGAAGCTCTTGATTTTAATGAAGTCAACATTTCTTTCATATATAGTCTTTTGTGTCCTTTAAAAAAAAATCCATGCCTCCCCCAGATCATAAAGATATTATCCTATACTATGTTCTAGAATTTTTTCATTTTATTTTCACATTTAAACCTGTAATCTATATGGAATCAATATTTGTGGATGATCAAGAGGCATTTTTTTCATATGGATATTCTATTTGCTCAATATTAAGTATCAAAAAGATTGTCTTTTATATACTGCTGGGCAGTGCCTCCTTTGTTATAAATGTCTACACATTTGTAGATCTGCCGGGATATTGGGCTTGTCTTAAATCTATATATCAGTTTAGGAATCACTAACATCATTACAATATTGAAATTCCAATCCATGAATTGAGTAGGCCCCTCCATTTCTTTAGGTCTTTCTTATTTTTCTCAAAAATATTTTGTAGTTTTTTTGCAAAGGTCTTATATATTTTTATAAAATTTCTTTATAGGTATGTCATGTTTCCCATGCTGTTGTAAAGGGTGTTCTTGTTTCATCTTATGTTTGTTGTTCACACAGAGACATATACGGCAAACTTGATAAAATCATTTTTTAATTCTAGTCATTAATCTGAGCCATTTGTTTTTTTTTCCACATATACAACCATATCATCCATGAATTACAACAGTTTTATTTCTTCCTTTCCAGATCTTAGCCATTTTATTTATTTTTCTTGCCTCATTCTACCTCCAGTGAAATTTTGAACAGAAGCATAATGATGGCATACATGGCTTGGTCCAGTCCCTGGAAGAGGGGAAGCAGAGGAAGGCGATGAGATTTACAATATTTTTCATTTAAATATGACATCTTCTGTGTGTTTTTGTAGATGCCCTTTATTAGATTAAAGAGGTCCCTTTTTTCCTAGTTGGATAAAAAAAATTTTTATTATGATTGGATACTGAATTTAACAAATGCTTTTCCTCTATCTATTGAGAGATAACCCTATGATTTTCTCAATTATTCTGTTAAAGTGATCAATTATATGGACTGATTTTTGAAATTTAAACCAATTTTGTATTCCTTGAATAAGTTCATCTTTGCCATGATTTGTCATTATCCCTTTTGTATATCATTCTATACTATTTCCTAATATTCTGTTTGAGATTTTTCACATTTATGTTCATGAGTGAGATTGCCAGAAATTACCTTTTTCCATTTCTTTCCCTCTTTCTCCCTCCTTCCTTCCTTCTTTCTTCCTTCCTTCCTTCTTTTCTCTCTCTTTCTTTCTTTCTTTTCCTTTCCTTCCTTCCTTCCTTTCTTTCTTTTTCTTTCTTGCAATATTCTTAAGGTGTAAGGTTATGCAGGCCTTGAAAAAAATGAGAACTACCCCCTCTTTGTGCTCTGAAAGAGTTTGTAAAAAAATGATTTTTTTCTCCCTTAAATGTTTGGAAGAATGTGTTAGAGAAGACATAATTGCCTGAAGATTCCTAAAGGTTTTTATTTATATACTTTATGTTTTAATTTCTTTAGTAGTTAGAGTATTAGACATATTTTCTATTTATTCTCGGGTTTGCTTTAAAAAGTTCTTTTAAGAGTTTACTAATTTTATTTAAATTTTCAAAATCATTGTCAGGAAGTTGTTCATAACATCTGCTCATTCTGTTTCTAAGGACAATAGAATCTATATTAAAAACCCACTTTTCATGCTTATATTGGCCTCTCTCCCTCTCTCCCTCTCCCCCTACCAGAGACCAATTTTATTTTCTACCCCATTCTCTCTACTATCTCCTTTTGGAACTCAATGACAGATATCTTAGACCTTTTGATATTCTCTCAGAGGTTTCTAAAGCTCTGTTTATATTTTTTCAATTTCTTTCTAGCTTCTTTATATTGGATTATTTCTCTCTTTAATTTAACTTACACTTTCATCTGTCATCTCCCTTCTGCTGTTGAGTACATCCATTTTTAAAATTTCAAATATTGTATATTTCTTAAGTTCTAAAATTCCATTTGATTATCTATAGTTTTCTCTGCTGAGATGTCTTATCTTTTCACTCATTGTGAGCATATTTCCTTTTCATTCTTGAGCACAGATATAACAACTGCTTTAAAATTAGATGTTGCTGATTTCAGCATCTGAGTCTTCCCAGGCTTAGCCTCCGTTGATTTTCTTTTCTCTTGAGAATGGGTCACATTCTTTTGCTTTTTCATATGTTGAGGGATTTTTAAGTCTATCCCGAACATTGTGATTGTTATGTTGTGAAACTCTGGATTCTGCTCAGCTCTTCAGAAGAGTATTGATGTTTTTATTTTAGCAGGCATTTAGCTTGGTTGGACTGAAATTGCAAACTCTGTCTCTTGAGGAGCCTCTCAAAGCTCAGTCCAACGGGCATTTAGCTTGGTTGGACTGAAATTGCAAACTCTGTCTCTTGAGGAGCCTCTCAAAGCTCAGTCCAACTCTTTTATCCTTAGCTGGAGTCTGTCCCACGCATGCCTGACCCAGAGTCAGGTAAAGATTTAAGCAAAGATTAAATGTAGAATGTGAGGCTCTCCTTCTCAGGTCTTCTCTAGGATTCCCTCCTCAATTTCTATTTCTTAATTTCTGTCCTTAACTCTATTATCCAATTCTTAGGCAAAAAGACTGGGTTTTCTATTAGAGTTATAGCTACCCCATTGGTATAGACTGAATATTGGTGTCCCCAAATTCGTATGTTGAAATTCTAACCCTAGCATGTCTATATTTGAATATGAGTGCTCTCTGGATGTAATTAAGGTTAAATGAGGTAATAAAAGTGAGGTACTGATACAATAGGATTGGCATCCTTATAAAAAGAGACACCAGAGAGCTCTCTTTCTCTTCACATACACACAAAGAAGAGCTCATGTGAACACTCAGTGAGATGGCAGCTGTCAGCAACCCAACTAGACACTGAGTCTGCTAGCACCTTGATCTTGGAATTCCAGTCTCCAAAACTGTGAGGAAATAAATTTCTGCTTTTTAAGTCATTCGATCTATGGTATTTTGTTATGGCAGCCCAAGCAAACTAATACACGTGTTGACCTGTCCTCTTGCTAAAAGCCATAATACTAGGCAGATCACTTTGTGTCATTCCCTTCTTCCATATATTGATTTTCTTCCAGAATCTGCCTGCTTGACTTCAGATTATTGGTTTCTTGGTTTCTGTATTTTGTCCAAAGTTTATATTTGCTTTCCGGAGAACAGTCAGATCTGGTAGGAGTTTACTTGACTGTAAGAGAAATAGGACCCATGTTGATCAATTTTATTTCCTTTTTTTTTTAGATTTTGTTTATTTATTTCAGAGAAGGAGAGAAAGAGAGAGCAAGCATGAGTCAGGGGAGGGGGAGAAGGAGAAGCAGATTCCCCAATGAGCAGAGAGCCCGATGCGGGGATAGATCCCAGAATGCTGGGATCATGACCTGAGCCAAAGGCAGACGCTTAACTGACTTAGTCACCCAGGCACCCCTCAATTTTATTTCTCTTTGTTGATTCCCTCCACTATATATTTGTTTTCTATTTCATCAATTTCTATTTTTATCTTAATTATCTTAAGATATCCTAAGATGATTGTCTTAATTATCCTTTTTATGTTTGTGTGGGAGGCTTAGTTTACCGTTTTTTTCCTGATGTATGGATATAGACTTAGGTCATTAATTTTTTGCAGCCTTATTTTTAACACATAAATAATGTTAGCTGTGCCTTTCTAATCTTGTATATTGTTTGTTAAATTTTTGACCGCTTATTCTATTATTTACTGAATAAAATTATTAAAATCTTATGGAAAGTCTATTTCTTTTAGTTATGATTTTTTTATATAAGATTTGATTTTTTTGGATTTTAATTGTTCTGTAGTCTAGATAGTTATCCTTTTTAACAGTATGGAATATATTTCTTTATTGCTACAATATTTCTTGTTGTTTTTTTTACTTTCTTTTTTTTATTATTATGTTATGTTAATCACCATACATTACATCATTAGCTTTTGATGTAGTGTTCCATGACTCATTGTTTGCGTATAACACCCAGTGCTCCATTCAGTATGTGCCCTCTTTAATACCCATCCCCAGGGCTAACCCATCCCCCCACCCCCCTCCCCTCTAGAACCCTCAGTTTGTTTCTCAGGGTCCATAGTCTCTCATGGTTCATCTCCCCCTTCAATTTCTCCTCCTTCATTTTTCCCTTCCAACTATCTTCTTCTTTTTTTTTTTAACATATAATGTATTATTTGTTTCAGAGGTAGAGGTCTGCGATTCAACAGTCTCACACAATTCACAGGGCTCACCATAGCACACACCCTCCCCAATGTCCATCACCCAGCCACCCCATCCCTCCCACCCTACCCCCACTCCAGCAACCCTCAGTTCGTTTCCTGAGATTAAGAATTCCTCATATCAGTGAGATCCTATGATACATGTCTTTCTCTGGTTGACTTATTTCGCTCAGCATAATGCCCTCCAGTTCCATTCATGTCGTTGCAAATGGCAAGATCTCATTCCTTTTGATGGCTGCATAATATTCCGTTGTATATATATATAACACATCTTCTTTATCCATTCATCTGTTGATGGCATCTTGGCTCTTTCCGTAGTTTGGCTATCATGGACATTGCTGTTATAAACATCGGGGTGTGCATACCCCTTCGGATTCCTACATTTGTATCTTTGGGGTAAATACCCAGTAGTGCAATTGCTGGGTCATAGCGTAGCTCTATTTTCAACTTTTTGAGGAACCTCCATACTGTTTCCCAGAGTGGCTACACCAGCTTGCATTCCCGCGAACAGTGTAAGAGGGTTCCCCTTTCTCCGCAACCTCATCAACATCTGTCATTTCCTGACTTGTTAATTTTAGCCATTCTGACTGGTGTGAGGTGGTATCTCATTGAGGTTTTGATTTGGATTTCCCTGATGCCGAGCGACGTTGAGCACTTTTTCATGTGTCTGTTGGCCATTTGGATGTCTTCTTTGGAAAAACATCTGTTCATGTCTTCTGCCTATTTCTTGATCAGATTATTTGTTCTTTGGGTGTTGAGTTTGATAAGTTCTTTATAGATTTTGGATACTAGCCCTTAATCTGATATGTCATTTGCAAATATCTTCTCCCATTCTGTCGGTTGTCTTTTGGTTTTGTGGACTATTTCTTTTGCTGTGCAAAAGCTTTTTATCCTGATGAAGTCCCAATAGTTCATTTTTGCCCTTGCTTCCCTTGCCTTTGGCAATGTTTCTAGGAAGAAGTTGCTGTGGCTGAGGTCGAAGAGGTTGTGTTGTCCTTTAGGATTTTGATGGACTCCTGTCTCACATTTAGGTCTTTCAACCATTTTGAGTCTATTTTTGTGTGTGGTGTAAGGAAATGGTCCAGTTTCCTTCTTCTGCATGTGGCTGTCCAATTTTCCCAACGCCATTTGTTGAAGAGACTGTCTTTTTTCCATTGGACATTCTTTCCTGCTTTGTTGAAGACTAGTGGACCATGGAGTTGAGGGTCCATTTCTGGGCTCTCTATTCTGTTCCATTGATCAATGTGTCTCTTTTTGTGCCAGTACCATACTGTCTTGATGATGACAGCTTTGTAATAGAGCTGGAAGTCCGGAATTGTGATGCTGCCAGCTTTGCTTTTCTTTTTCAATATTCCTCTGGCTATTCGGGGTCTTTTCTGGTTCCATACAAATTTTAGGATTATTTGTTCCATTTCTTTGAAAAAAGTGGATGGTATTTTGATACGGATTGCATTAAATGTGTAAATTACTCTAGGTAGCATTGACATCTTCACAATATTTGTTCTTCCAATCCATGAGCATAGAACGTTTTTTCATTTCTTTGTGTCTCCTTCAATTTCATTCATGAGTATTTTATAGTTTTCTGAGTATAGGTTCCTTGCCTCTTTGGTTAGATTTATTCCTAGGGATCTTATGGTTTTGGGTGCAATTGTAAATGGGATCGACTCCTTAATTTCTTTCTTCTGTCTTGTTGTTGTTGTATAGGAATGCCACTGATTTCTGTGCATTGATTTTATATCCTGCCACTTTACTGAATTCCTGTATGTTCTAGCAGTTTTGGGGTGGAGTCTTTTGGGTTTTCCACATAAAGGATCATATCATCTGCAAAAAGTGAGAGTTTGACTTCTTCTTTGCGGATTTGGATGCCTTTGATTTCTTTTTGTTGTCTGATTGCTGTGGCTAGGACTTGTAATACTATGTTGAATAACAGTGGTGATAGTGGACATCCCTGCCATGTTCCTGACCTTAGGGGAAAAGCTCTCAGTTTTTCCCCATTGAGAATGATATTTGCTGTGGGGTCTATGTTACTTTTAGGCTCTCTCTTTGCTTAGAGGACCCCTTTCAATATTTCTTGGAGGACTGGTTTCGTGTTTGCAAATTCCTTTAGTTTTTGTTTGTCCTGGAACCTTTTTATCTCTCCTTCCATTTTCAATGACAGCCTAGCTGGATATAGTATTCTTGGCTGCATATTTTTCTCATTTAGTGCTCTGAATATATCATGCCAGTCCTTTCTGGCCTGCCAGGTCTCTGTGGATAGGTCTGTTGCCAATCTAATGTTTCTACCATTGTAGGTTACAGATCTCTTATCCTGAGCTCTTTTCAGGATTTTCTCTTTGTCTCTGAGACTCGTAAGTTTTACTATTAGATGTCGGGCTGTTGACCTATTTTTATTGATTTTGAGGGGGGTTCTCTGTACCTCCTGGATTTTGATGCCTGTTTCCTTCCCCTAATTAGGGAAGTTCTCTGCTATAATTTGCTCCAATATACCTTCTGCCCCTCTCTCTCTTTCTTCTTCTGCTGGGATCCCAATTATTCTAATATCATTTCATCTTATGTTATCACTTATCTCTCGAATTCTGCCCTCATGATCCAGTAGTTGTTTATCTCTCTTTTTCTCAGCCTCTTTATTTTCCATCATTTAGTCTTCTATATCACTAATTCTCTCTTCTGCCTCATTTATTCTAGCAGTTAGAGTCTCCATTTTTGATTTCACCTAATAAATAGTCTTTTTGATTTCAACTTGGTTAGATTTTAGTTCTTTTATTTCTCCAGAAAGCGTTTCTCTAATATCTTCCATGCTTTTTTCAAGCTCAGCTAGTATCTTTAAAATCGTCATTCTGTACTCCAGTTCCGACATCTTACTAATGTCTGTATTGATAAGATCCCTGGCAGTCGGTACTGCCTCTTGTTCTTTTTTTGAGGTGTTTTTTTCCATCTTGTCATTTTGTCGAGAGGAGAATAGATGAATGAGGGAACAAAATGCTAACAGGGTAACAACGACCCCAGAAAAATATACACTAAACAAATCAGAAGAGACCTGAAACTGGGGGAGAGAAAGGGAAAGAAAGAAAAATAAAAGAAAAAGGAAAAGATTTAAAAAGAGAAAAAAAGAATATGATCAAATATGATCAGGCTGGTGCATAGATCAGTGCCACACACTAGATTTTGGGCGCATTTTGGTCTGTTAGAGGAAAGTGCCTCCCAAAATTTTAAAGAAAGAAAAATTTATGTATGTACAAAAATAGGGCTAAATACGATGAAGGGATGGAATATGAGTGTAAAGAGGAAAATTACAAAAGATTTTATAAAAGGAATTGATAAGAAGTTGGTTGAAATATAAAGAAGAGGAATTAAAAAAAAAAAAAGGAGAGAATGTGATCAGGCAGGAGACTAGAACAAAGCCATACACTAGAGATTTAGGGTATATTTTGGTGTGTTAGAAGAAACTGTATCCCAAACTTTTAAAGAGAGAACAACATATATATATATATATGAAAAATAAGGTTAACTACTATGAAGCAATAGAATATGACCCTTCCAGAAAGTGGTCGCTTTTTTGTTCAGAGAGTTACTGCTCTATTCTTTTCTTCAATCTCTTGTTGAGTTCGTAGGTGTTCAGAATGGTTTATCCCTATCTAGCTGAATTCCTGGGACCAGACAAAATTTAAGTCTCCTCCTCCTCCGCCATCTTGCTCTTCAGTACTTCTTGTTTTATTTATTTTTTTTTAAGATTTTATTTATTTATTTGACGGAGAGAGACACAGTGAGAGAGGGAACACAAGCAGGGGGAGTGGGAGAGGGAGAAGCAGGCTTCCCGCCGAGCAGGGAGCCCAATGCAGGGCTCGATCCCAGGACCCTGGGATCATGACCTGTGCTGAAGGCAGACACTCAACGACTGAGCCACCCAGGGGCCCCAGTACTTCTTGTTTTAAAGACTACATATCTGAGGGGCCCCTGGGTGGCTCAGTCATTTAAGCATTTGCCTTCAGCTCAGGCTTCTCCCTCTCCATTTGCCCCTCCCCCCGTTTGTGCTCTCTTTCTCTCACTCGCTTGCTCTCTCCCTCTCTCTCTCTCAAAATGAATAAAATCTTTAAAAAAAAAGACTACATATCTGATATTGTCTAATACTCTTTTTTAAAAGACTTATTTATTTATTTTAGAGAAAGAGAGAGAGCCGGAGGTGGTGGAGAAGGGGAGAGGAGCAGAGAGAGAGGGAAAGAGAGAATCTCAAACACACTCCCTGCTGAGGCCAGAGCCCATTGTGGGGCTCAATCTCATGACCCTGAGACCATGACTTGAACCAAAATAAATAGTCAGATGCTTAACCCAACTGAGCCACCCAGGTGCCCCTGATATTGTCTTATATTCTTATAGGTAACCCAGCTTCCTTTTATTTGTTTACATAGAATTTTTGTATTCCATTTCCAAACAATAAAAGCTTTCTGTTTTCTTATATTTAAGTCTTCTTAAAATTAGCAAGATAAGAAAAAAAAATTTTTTTAATATTTTATTTATTTATTTGACAGAGAGAGAGATAGTGAGAGCAGGAACACAAGCAGGGGGAGTGGGAGAGGGAGAAACAGGCTTCCCACGGAGCAAGGAGCCCGATGCAGGGCTCCATCCCAGGACCCTGGGATCACGACCTGAGCCAAAGGCAGACACTTAACGACTGAGCCACCCACGCACCCCAAGAAAAAAATTGTTTTTAAACAAGCAGCATAAGGTTAGAGTCTGTATTTGTATCCAAATTTGTATCCAGCCCAGTTATCTTCATCTCATAATTGGAATATTGAGGTATTTTGTCTCTTTACATTTAATATCCTTACTGATATATTTTTTGGCTTAAATCTAATTGCTTTCTTTTTGTCCATCCTGTTCCATATTTTTTTTCTCCTCTCTTACCTTTATTGGGTTAATTAATCAAGTATTTTTAAAAATGTATTCCATTCTGGTAGCTTGCTATTTATACATTCTTTTTAATATTTCTTATAATTTTACTTGAGACATACACGTGCATTCTTGACTTGTTAAAGCTAACATAAGATTGTTCATTTACCATTTCCCAGACAATGTAAGGACCTTAGAACAATTTCAATCTTTCTCCCCACCTTATGCCTACTGTTCTACTGTTATTATGATCTTAATTCTACATGTATTTAAAACTCACAACACCCTATAATTATTATTTTATACTGTCAAAATTAATTTACATTTACTCATATATTTACCCTTTCTGTTGCTCATTGTTCCTTCCTGTGTTTCCCTGCTTCCATCTGGGATCATTTTTCTTCTGCCTAAAAATATCCTATTAGTGTTTCTTTTAGTGCAGATTTACTGTTAACAAATTCATCTAGTTTTGGTTTTTGTTTTATCATATTTTTATCTGAAGAAAAGTATTTTGCCTTCATTTTTGCAGGATATTTTTGCTCAGGATAGAATTCCAGAGGACATTTATTTTCTTCCAGTTTTTGAAACTATTCCAATCATCTGGCTTCCATTATTTCTATTGAAAACTTTACTGCCATTGCTATTGTTGCTCCTTTGAAGTAATATGACTTTTTTCTGTAGAATCTGAAGGTGTTTTTGTTATCCTCAGTCAAGAATTTGCTGTGATATCCTTAGATGTAGTTTTCTTTGCATTTACTACCTTAACTTTTCATAACTTCTTGAATCCAATGTTTTATCCTTTGTCAATTTGGGGAAAATTCTTAACCATTGTCCCCTCAAATAATACTTCTTCCCTATAAGAACACCAATTATATGTATCTTAAACCATTTTATCATATCCCATGTGTCACTTCAGTTCTTTTCTATAGTTTACATTATTTTCTATCTCTACTGTTCTTTTTAGATGTTTTTGTCTAACTTATCTATTAGCTCAGGCATTCTTTATCTGTGTCTTATCTTCTGTTAGATCCATCTATGAGTTTTTAATTTATTTTGATGTCTTTCAGTATTAGACTTTGTATTTGATCTTTTTAAAAAATAATCTCCAGTATTCTGCTAAAATTATCCATCTTGCCATTTAATTTCTAAGTCCTTTTTGATATCTGCAATATAAAATTTTCTGCTTGTATTTTTCTAGTGTCTATTTTTTCTCTCTTTTTGTTTTTCAATTCTTTTTTAATATGCCTGTTTATGTTTTATTAATTGTTGAACATTGTATATGAAAATTTTTAGTAATAATTAACATCATTTAAAGCTGTGGGTGATGATATTGTCCTTTAGTGAGGATTTTCTTTTCTTCTGGCCAGTATTTGAAGAGGAGACACTTACTTTTCAAGCAAGCATTGTACTTATTTAAAACTGAGCTCCAGCCTTTGTGAGGGTTGGTCAATTTCTGTTTTACTCTTAATTGAGATATAGCCCTTCAGGAGTACAACTGAATGTCTGGAGTGTTTGGCAGGGCTACTCCTCCTTGGTGAGTACTGAACTCCAGTTTTTGGTGCCCTCAGTCCCCTGAGACCACCAAAATTCTGGACTTGCCTTATCAGCCTCTCAGCTGTTACAATAAAATTGCCAAATGCTTTGCCAAATACTGACTCATCTCTCTAGGTTTTCCTTGTCTCTGGGATTTTAGCATCTCAAATTCTTCTTTTCAAATCAATTTTTCAGTCTGTTTTTCTTTCACCTTTTCTACTTGTCCCAGTGGTATGGCTCAACTAATGAACTTAGTCTACCATAGCTGGAGTCTCCAATATATTTTAATGAAGAAATGTTTTTTAAAGCCTTAAGATTTTTATCAAGCTTAACTGAATCACAGACTAAAAACTTTGACATATATTAAAGAACCAAGTGTTAATCTTTCTCTGAATTGCGACCCAATTTGTTTAAATATAGCCAGTAGAAAAGTTAAAGCAATGACTTTTACTTTATCATTTAAATAACTTTAGCAAATATTATTTTGGTCATGAATAAATGACAAGAACGATTCTGATAATCATGGGTACAGTAATGCACAAGAGAGAATCCCTGCTCTCACACAGATGAAGATTTTCTAAATTATTGAACTGTAAATCCCATATAGTTTTAGCAGTGACATGGCTGTTACAAGGAGGGAAGAAGTATAATGGAATCATCTTTTCTTTCTTTGTGTGAGTCAGTTTCAGCTTGGGACTAGCTATCAAAAGACCTAACCATAAAACCACCTTCTCATTTTTGTAGAACAGGCATAGCACGGAGGTGCCTGAGTAGGTGACATGTGCGCCCAAAGCAGAGAAGCAAGATCCCATATCAAGTGAAAAGCTGTGACCTGATGAGGAAAAAAAAAAAAAAAAAAGACCAAAAAAGAGCAAGCATTCAGTCGACCATATTATAAGGTAACAAAATCAACTGAACTCAATCCTCTACTTAAGGTAGACTGTACAACTCACAGTTGTAGAAGCAGACTTAGTTAACTATTTTATGAAAAAGTATATTATAAGGAAATGGCACTGTGTCAGACATCAGCATTTCACAAGACTAACATGTGGCACACATCAAAAGCTAAAGAAGTTTAAAGTAGTTAAAGAAAAGAAGTCTTTACTGAACCAGACAGTAAATCATTAGAAATTAATACAACCCCCACATATAATATTTCTACTTACTGAAAATAATTATTAACATTATATAAAGTTATATATGTGTATATATATATGGGTGTTAACTTTATATTATTTTATTCCAAAAATTATTTATTCTCAATGAGATCTTTCTATTGTGTTCATAAAGTCTCAAGTTAAAGAATGACTCCAAGTTATCTAATACATAAGGGATTGTTAATACAAAGTCAACAGACCCCTTTTAGCAGCTAGGTATAAGTTGAAATTTTATAACAAATTTTGTGCGGATGTGTGACTAAGCATTATTTCTGGGGAAAGGGCTTAAAGTTTTTATCTGTCCATGACCTCAAAAAAGTTTAAGGACCGCTGCTATTTCACCACCATCTGAATTCAGTTTCCCAGATGAAACTGGGAAGGTAATGCCCTTACAGAATCTTGCCTGGAGAAGGTTTACTTTTAAAAGAGTAATGCCAAATTTTACAATGGGATATATTCATTTGCATCATACTAAATCTCATTTGAACTACTATTTCAACCCAACCACCTCAAATAGCCTGCTGTTTTGGCATTTTTTTTATAAATTTGGGTTCTTTTCCTGCCTTACCACCAGCTTTAGTTTACTGCGGTGGGGGGCGGGGAATCAAGATTGAAAAAACTGTTATTATGAAGGAAAAACAGACTTCTTCCAGCAGAATCAATAGCTATAAAAATTATTCTTCCATTACTAATTTTTAAAATAAATAATTATAAAATAGTTTTATTTTGAAGCCTCCGATTGCTCAATAGACGTATTTACAGCTCATGTATTTTTCAAATATGGCATTTGTTGAATTTCACCGCCATTGAGATTTTGTCATTATGATGTTATCAAAATGTTGTTTGTAGCTTTCTAATTCTCTTCTATTAAAAAAAAGATTTAACAAATTTCAATAAAATTGGCTAAAAAGTAATCACGAGGTCAAACTGATTTGCATTACGTCGGTACATGAAACCACATTAGAGATGCCAGAATTCAGATTGGAAGCAAGTTATCCACAGTTGATATTAGTGTAATATGCCATTAAATTATTTACAAAATTAGCTTTTGGCTAAATATATTGTGATACGTACAAAGAGAGAAATGTGAAATTACCTAATATGCACTTGCTTCTGGTATAGTAATTTCACGTGAAACGATATTCCTCTAGGCTGCCACATTGCATTTTAATTAGGATCCTTCATTTTTGGACAATGACCGAGAAATAACTCAGCTGACCTTGAGTTTCTTAATCATCACTCTCTGGTAATGAATGAATCAACAAAAGGGAATAGTTTTCCTTTCCAAGCCTGAATCTAAATGTGACATTACTTACGTGTTAAATTGCAGGCCATTCAGTTTTAAAAGACCATTCTACAGAATAGCTAGCGGTGAATAGAGGCAATTTCCAGAAACATTCTTTACATAAAGTCAACATGCCCCTGAAAACAAATGCTAGGGCAGAGGATTATGTAATTAGTATTTTTAAGGAGCTTAATCTATCCTTCTTGCCTTTCAGTTATTTTTTAAAGGAAATGAGTTTCCTAAATATAAGCAGATGCAGGTCTAGAAATAGTTGAGATACAATTATAAAATGGCATTAAAACTATACCTGTAATCAAACCCCAGCTCCTTATGTAACCTTACCATTGATTTGAAGAACTTCTTTTATTACCTGACAAGCTTGCTCATTCTGTACATTTATTTCGATTTTGCTGGGCTTTCAGCCATGCCTGTAATGTTGCTGAGGAGTAAAATATCTTTCATAACCAGAATCATAAATCTTTCTTATAACCATGAGACTATATCTTTATGGCCATAGATCATTTTAGTTACTGTCAAAAAGTGTCATCATATCACATTACAAATTAGAAAACTGAAAGACTGCGTGGTTGACAATACCTATTATCTGCGGGCAAGGAAAATAATTTTCTTTTCTCATAAACCAACATTTCTAATGACAAGTATTTTCTAGACACATAGAAGTTATTTGGATATGTGCTTTAGCCAAATTTTGAAAGCACAACTGGTTTAATGGGAGCAAATAGAACTGGTATTTGTGAAAAAGTACTAGTTCAAATAGAGAAGGTTAAAGAAAAAAAAGCATGGCAAAGAAGAAATTGACCCTTTTATCTTATAAGCAACGAAAGAAAAAGATTACCTTTTGGATTTCAGTCTCCCACACAAACGTTGAACAGATTCAGTAATGAGATAACTCTTGAGTTTCTTCTTGGCAAGAACTGATGATTGTCTTAATGTTCAATGTGTGACCTTTGTTGATATTTTGAATTGTGGTCATTATAAAGTTACTCTTTCCAGGAAAAGAAAATAAAAATTTTGATAAATAAAACTTTGTTTATTTTGATTAATAGAATTTTTAACTTTTTTGTTGTTTTATTTAAACTCTCCTCTTGCTCTCAACCTTATGTGACAAGAGTTATATTTTTAAAGCACTTTGCTTCCTTAGAATTCAGTGTCTGCTGTATCCTGATTGTGCTGTTCTGATGAGAACTGGATGTCATAAAGTCATAAAAGAGAGTTAGCCACGGCCTTTCATATATTGTGCCTGTTTTCCCTAACATATCTGTGCAGAGAAGAGCTTTTACATAACCAGGGGCTTTGAGTGGGGGCAGTGGAAAGAGAACGTAAACCCAGGCAAGCTTTTGTACTCTTCTTTGTCTTTCTGTCCTTAACTACATTTCCCACTTTCCCCTGCTTTGCCTTAAATGGCAGGGGTATTGACCCTGGGAAATCCCTTTTGCCAACTGTCTTCCAGCTACCTTTAGCCAATGGCAGATACTAGAAGCAAATAGGGTGCAAAAGAAAATGAAAAGCCAGGCTATTTCTCCTCTTCTCATGCTTTGGTGGCTACCCTCGCAGCAACTATTTCTGCTCAATGGTTCCAGCTTCCTCTGAGCAGATCCACTGTGGTTCTAACTTCCTGGCTTTAATGCACTGCTTCTCTCCTTTGTCTCTCCAGCCCTAGGAGTGGTGTTGGCATTCCAAAGCTGCTCATTTCTGGGCTGCCTCACCTTTCCCTACTTGCTCTTTTAGTTCTATCACCATTTAAACTAGGGCATCTCCACTTACTTTCTAATTTGTATTACAAATACTAGACCTACTTTCCTCTGTATGCTCCCACTTCTACTTCCTTTATTGAATTAAAAGGAACTTGCAATCCTAAGAGAGGGAGGAGAAAAGGAAGGGACCAAAATTTATGTGGATACATAAAAGTAAAGAAAAAGAGGGGAAAAAAGCAAAACTGATGTTGACCAGCACTACACGTGTACATGCGCGCACACACACATTAATTAAAAGAAACAAGACACTTAATTTTCTCTTTATAACTTGTCCTTCTTGACCTCTGCTTTCTTGTTAAGTGAAAGCTCAGATAGTTGAATTTAGAATACTACTGTGTCACGATTTTCCCATCTAGGTCCCTAGGTCCGTGGGTAGAGTTAATTCTCCTGTGTCTTCCAAAAGATACAAGGGAGAGTCAGCATCGATAGTGACTCTGGCCTTGGTTGTAGTGGGAGGTTAATGAAGCCAAAGACATGTGCTTGGAGAACCTAAAACTCCCACTGAGAGTTAATTTTGTTTGCCCATTTCCTAATGGTCTTTGTGGTCATTAGGTTTACTGCTGTTTGGCACTTGATGCATTTTCTTTTTACTTTGGGCTTTTGTTATACAGGGTTCAAAGCTAAAAGCATCTACTTCTTAAAACTACTGAGTGTTTTTCTAACAGTCACAGTATGTGGGAACCGGGCACTCTGCAAAGCTAAATGTCATTTGGCACAAACTATACTGGGTAATTTATAACCAGTATAACTGTTCTTTCTTGATGAGCAAATTGTGTGTGTGTGTGTGTGTGTGTGTGTGTGTGTGTGTGTGTGTGTGTACATGTATATATATCATGTATATATACGTACTGGGAGTGAGAGTTAGGTCTGGTGTTTTAAATTAGACTTTAATTTTCTATTGGAGGGCATGAATTGATCTGAAATTCATAATTATCCTTATGATACAAAATAAGTATAATTATTGTAATTCAAATTGGAAAACCAAGAACATGTAATCTGGGCCACATGTGTTTATCTCTATGGTGACTGTTTTCCAAACCAAGATCTAAGATACATGTTATGGCAAAGAACTCCCTTTAAAAATGTTCTTAAAGCTTACTTATATAATCATTCTTATAAGGATGTAAAAATTCAATAATATTAGATGCACAATTCACAATTTTTAAAGAAAATTAAATTTTTGTAAATAAGAATTAGTCCAGAAAGTCTACATAATTTTGAATCAAAGTATATCTTCTCATTGCTCCAAGGAATGATTCTGTTTAATTTGCCTTGTTTAATCTGCAGGACTAGGCAAGAATAGAACAGTCACTGGTTTATCCAGAAAACAATAAAACACTGAGATAGTAGGCATGTAAGAATCTAAATTCATGTGCAATTAAACTGGAAGCTGGGGATTAGATCCTTTAAAAATATCTTCCTTGTTCTGAACTACACTAGTATACTCCCAAGAATTTAGAAGAAAAAGAAATCACAGTACATAGTCTTTCCCTATGGAAGAGATATAAACTAGCCTTTCCCAAAACCAGCTTAAAATCAGTCTGGTAAAAATAAGTACACATCTTTTGTGCAAACAAGTTTTCCAAGTGAGCAAAGGCTTAGAGAGGCAGTTCCTGGATAGAATATGAAGGCTATTGAGCAAAGAATCACTGGCCAAGGGATACCCAAGAGGTAGCCACCCATTTGGGAACGATGTGAGCCTAAGTGGGATGTGCCCTGTAAGCTCCCTCTGCACCTTCATCTGGATTGTTTGTGTAAGAAAGAGTTGTAGCACCAGATATCAAGAGGTCAGAAGACAAGCACCAAAAGCCACAGGGAGGTTTGAGGAACTCTCCTTCAAGAATAAAACTAGAAGATAATTCTCTATGGCTCCTCAACACAAGCTGGTAAGAAAAACAGACAATATACATCAGAAACTTTGACCGTGAGAAATTATGTGACTTCTCAAAACTTTGTAGCTTCTCCATGCCTATTACTTATTCATCTACTTTTTTATAATAAATAAGAGCAAACCCCTTAAAAGGAAATCCTGCTTCCTCTTGTTTCTAAGTCAATAGGAAAGAGACTTGGGGGAGACTACATCTAACTTGGTATCCCAGCTTGAGGGGAGAAGAAATCTGAGGAAAAGAGAGGGAAAGAAGCATAGTAAATCCTTGGAGTTTGAGGAAAGGTGCAAAGGAGGGTAGTTATAGGCTAAGGACACAGGAAAGAGAAGAGCCCAGGAGTTAAAAACATCCAGAAATGGGTGCCTTTCCTCACCCAGGCGTCTCATCAGTTGCCCCAAGCTCCCTGAATCCACAAATGCAACAAGGCCAACGCAGTCTACAGGAGAAAAACACTTTCTGTTAGCAATTTGTCTATTGGGTCATTTAACCTGATTTTCTAATCCACCTCTCCTGCCCCCCTTACAAGCCCATGAAGAGCAAAAACTATTCCATTCATTTCCTTTACAACTCTGTATCATTTGTAACTGTGGCAGTCACATACTTTTCATGAATATAATAATGATATTTCTCATGCTGCCCTTTCAGTTCAGTGCCTTCTCCAAAAGTAATAGACAAAAGAATATCCCGAAAGGACAAAGGAATAGGATGTGGGCAAGATGGATCGGGACACCAGGTGCTTGGCACATTTTTGAAAAATGAATTTCTCTCTCAGAACTGAAAGTATCTTCCCAAGAGTTGGAGACCCAACTTTGCTTAGAGGGAGAACTACTGATCTGGTCTCTAATTTGCATTCAAAGTCCAGGTCTCAGCTCAGAATTCTTTGATATTATAGAGTTGTCTTCAGTACAGAGTCATTTTCAAGGAGAGAGGATTCTTTTTTTATTCCCAGCATTTTATTATATTTTTTTCAAACATACAACAAACAAAAACATTTTAGAGTTAACACCCATATACTCGACACCTGGATTACACCACTAATATTTTACTGTGCTTGCTTTGTCACATATCTATCCATCTATGCATCCCTCTAGCCATCAGTAAACCCACCGTTTTATGCATCTCAAGATGCAGACATCAAAATATTTCTCCCCTAAATATTTCGTCATGTGTATGATTAGCTAAAATGTAATATTTGGTTATAGATTTTAATGTAAAATTTGCATATGATAATATGTACAAACATTAAGTGTGTATCTGAGCTTTTTAATCTGCTGAGTTTTTTAATCTGCTGAGCTTTAACAATACATACATCTGTGTGAGCCTAATCCTTATCAAGATACAGTATTCTATATTATATTAAATTCTGTCCGGCTTTGACATCATTCCAGAGAGTTCCCTCATGCCCTTCCCAGTCAATCCCACCCTCCAAACTCCCCCAAAGTTATATAACTCTTCTGATTTTTTTTCTTAGATGAGAGTATTTTTCATGCTTGCCAAAAATCATGCAAATAATGGTTTTAGAGATGAACCTCTGTGGCCAGTCACACTTTAGGGACATTTGGCTTTAACACAAGAAAAATTGAACATTTCTAAATGACTGATTATTGTAGATAAATGAGTAAAAGGAGAATCATTCTATTGCATAAGTCATCTTCACTTCCTGCCTGTTCATTTCTAATAGCCTGGATAAGAAATAAAGTACACATTGTCCCTGCTTGTTAAGTCAGCTATTTGACTTGTCTCACGGCGGAGGGTCAAGGTAGTTCTTCAGGTTCGGAATATGGTCCCCATGTAATTACTAGTCTCAGAATACAAAAGAGAGCAGATTGTGATACTACCAGTGAGCTCTTTTTGGCCAGGTCGCTGATACTTGCTTATTAATATAGTGCCCTAGAAAAACATGTAAATACAAGAACTACTTCTTGCCCGGTATTTAACCACTCCTGAGTGGAAGAAAAGAACCATGAAAGGTGTACTTCTTCCTCCAGGCTGGGCAGCAAGCTACTTTCACTGTGCTCAGTAATGGTACCCTAATGGCTCATGAGAGTGAATTCTACTCCTAAAGTGGCAACCGCCTATAGGAAGTAGCTTTCTGGTCCATTGTTTTGCAAATTAAATGGAAAGTTTCTGATTCCTGTAACCTCTTTACAGGAGTCTTTTTACATGGTCTTTTCTCTAGTGTTTATTGGTTTTGTTTTCTGATAGCTAATATCATTCTTCTTCTTTATCATGCTGAATCACTTTTCTTTCAAGTTGCTCTTTACCGCGTCTGTCTGCACACAGGCACCCACCCCCTTGCTTCCTTTCCCTCAGATCACTACATGTTTGATCCCATCATCGAACTTGCTGCTTCTTCATGTGAATTCCCACCCTTCTCATTTTCCCCATTCCTGCGGTCACCCCCCTTCACTTATTATGCTTTTTGTTTCTCTTTCCTGCTGCTTAATGATTTTTCCTGCTGATAAGCTCTGCCCAAAATACTGAGAGGCCTGAAGCACTTGCAAGACAGTTCATTGGGCACATTGCTCTTTGCGCATTCCAGAGCAGTTGGAAGTAGGGCTCCAGTCATGCTCATCGCAGGACAACTCTGTAGTGATGTGTAAATCTTATAACATTCCATCAGCATTTTGGTTAATGAGCCGATAGGCTTTCCATTTTTATTTCCTTTTTTTAAAGTTGGAACTGGATACTTTGGAAAATATTTTCCTGTTGGAGACTTATTTTCAGTGCCATCTTTGGAAGCAGAAACAAACCCAATGTTTATTCACTTTATAAACCGGAGTGTTTTTGTTATGATTAACACTGGGATAATAGAATAATAATAATGACTGATATTTGTATAACATGTTTTTTTGTAAATGCACTCTCATGCATTGCCCCATTTGAGGCTAACAGCACCCTAGCCGTGATTTTCATGATTCTTACTTTCTTACATAGGTAAAATACGTCTGCAGACATTACAGCAAGGGAGTGCTCAGAACAACTACACTTAGTACAGAAGCCAACCAGGAGAATATCTCTTTTCATAAGGCTAATACAAAATTTGCCTTGCTCCTTCTCCTCTGGGTTTTCCTCCCCTGTATCAGCATTTAGTATACAAAGCTTTCTGTGAGGCTGGTATCCTTCTTAAACACCCTGCAGTGGTCAGGAAGTTGCTACTACAATAATTCATCAGATCAATACGTTGTATGCTGGGACATTTAGCCACATTGACGACCATCATGAATATACAGGCATTCCACTCTTGACCCTGAAGATGTGCTCCTAGAAAAATTGTATGTAGATCAAATTACAGCACATAAAATCATATTGTAAAACACAGCAGGGTAATTTATTATTTAAAGAAATCCTATAGTTTATCTTTGTGTAAAGAATTCTTTCATGATGCAAATAATCCATATTTTATTTGTAAATTTAAGACTTTAGAAATGAGTTTGCATGAAGTGAAGGACACATCAATTTTAATGGGCTTAAGTAGATGGTGGTCTGAGACACACTTTTCTGAACCACCTAGGGGATCCTAGCAACCGTTCAGTGAAACAAGGGGACAAATTAGTCCCTCTGGAACAATAGAACTCTGCCATTATTCCTAATATGAGTTGATATGAGAATAGGAGGTCCTTTCCCCTCTCCCACAGTGGTTTTACCTTTCCCAGTAATTGTTTCCTCAGAGTAAACTTGAGCTTTATATTTGTGAAAAGCACAGGAATTCTTTCCTAGTAAACCACATGAGCATCAGACACCCTTGAACTAAGCATACAAGGGTACCCAAGTGCTTTCCTTGCATTTCCTGAGATGAGGTTCAAAATGTTACCTCTAGTCTCTGAATGCTCCTTAAGCAGGCTTTGCATTTCCTAATTTACAACCTTGGAATCAACTCTAAATTCCCTCAATCCTTTGTTCCTATTTCCAGTTCATGGACAAAAAACTGCCATGCCCTTGGATTATTTACTTCCTCTTTTTTTTTTCAACAACTTATGCCATATTCCACTTTCATTAAAGGATTTCCTATCTATATAATAAACAAACACCATCCTTGCTGTGAAAATTATTTCTAAAATGCTCACTGCTGAGGAAAGTATAGCACATAGCCAAATTGTGTTACAGGGGTTGTACCATCTCCAGTGTAGGTGAGTGTCCTTCCCAAGGAGCCAACCTCAAGAGTGTTAGAGGAAACTGTTCTCGAGGAAAGAAAGAATCCACTCATTATCCATCAGTTGTGCATAGAAACATACTGAGGACAGAGTAAATTTGTCTCAGCTCTCAGGATCCTTTGGAGCTATGTTATCTGATTCCTGTGGAAAAATGTATCAAGACAGAGAGACCTTGCGTGTCCAGATATTAGGAGATTTTGTTGGCTATTTTGAGTTGTACCCTACACCTTGAGAGTTAAGTACTGCCTCAGTCCATTTCCAGGAGATACTTTCATGAAGATTTTATAAGTTCTCAACTTGGAATAACTTCACAAGTTTGCTCCCTATTTCTTCCCTGCCAAAAGCAACCACAAAGCAGAAGATATGGAAATTATACCAAGAGAGACAAAATTAATGAATTTGGTCCTACAAGTGCTGCAAATTTTACCTTTTTTCATAGTTCTTTCATCCTATCTTGTTCTGTGAATGAAATCCAGTATTTGGTATTGTAGCTAGACCATGGCCAAAATCCTTTGCTCCCCATACCACACCTCCAAAATTCCAAACTCTGGATTTGGTAAAATGTATAGGAAAAAGCAAACATTCTTCACCTTTCCCATGGATACCTTTATTTGGGCGGGGTGTGATTAGAGATCTTTAGACATTGTGTTTTAATAGAGATATTATAACTCAATTTGTTGGAAGGGGAAAGAAAAAAGGGATTGCATCATGCAGATGCTGTTCTTAACATAATATCGGCTCTGTGGCAGCAAGCTGGAATTGGGAAGTATGCAAAGCTTAAAGGTCTCCTGACTTATCTGAGTTTATTGCTTAAATTCCTTTTATGTTAAACTTCCATAGGATTAATATCAATCCTCAAATTATCTCCACAATATTCAATATAGAAACTCAGGGGCTCCCACAATGTTATATCAGGAGAACAGAGTTTTAAGTGATTTTTTCCTTTATACTTCTCTATTTTTTAAAAATTTTCTATAAATAGGTAGTATATGCTACCTATATAATTACGTATATAATTATACATATTTACCTATATTTATATAAAAGTACTTAATTATTATTACTTATATTTATATGTAAATAAAAGTAGCATATGCTACCTATAAAATTATGTTTTAAAAATTAAAAATGGTGAAAGAAAGAACACCAGTTCCCTATTGCAATTCAAAATCTAAATTTCCTCCTCATTGTGTCTCATCATACACACTTCTCCTTATGTGTCATTGTTGGATTTCTGCCTCCACAAAGCAGAAATCTGCATGCCCTCTGCATGCCCTATTTTTCCCCCTCCTTAATATATAACACACTTATTCCTACTGCTTTAAGCCACCCACATTCTTTAGCTGAATCTCAAAATTCACCTTCCTCAACCAATCTTTGTCAGCCCCATCCCCAAATTCACTTTGCCAAACTTCTGTACTGTGCACTCACATATACTTGTCCATATGTTGTTTTTTGAATATAAAAATTTTACTAAAGTATAATTCACAGAACAAGTGCATAAATTCTAAGTGTACAGCTATATGGGCCTTCACAAAGTGAAACGAGATCAAGAAACAGAGCACCATCAGCAACCCAGAAGCCCTCATCATGCTCCATTCCAGTTGCTTTTCTCCCACCTTCACCAAGAGGAACCACTATCTTGGAAATTTAACACCATAGATTATTGTCACCTATACAGTGTATATTTTTTTATGCCTGCCTTCTTTCACCCAACATTTTAATTGTAAGATTCATCCATGTTCCATATGGCAGTACTTTGTTCATTTTCATTGCTATACAGTATTTTCTTGAACAGTTGTTCTTGTCCATTTGAATTTTGATGGACATTTGGTTTATTTCCAGTTTGGAGCTATTATGAGTGGTGTTGACATGAACACTCTTATACATGTCTTTTGGAGAACATAAGAACATTTTTCTCTTAGGCATACTAGGAGTCAAACTGTTGGATCACATATGTGCATATGCTCAGCATTAATAGATAATTCTAAATAATTCTTAAAATATATTATGTTGATTTTTGAATTCTCTCAAGCTGGAGTTCCCCACTAGTCAGTCATGAGTAGGAGGTCAATGTTGACATCCAGCCTGGTGGACAGCCACATCACACCCAACTCCCAGGGCTCAGCCTATAAGTCAGTAGCCACCCACTCATATCTCTGTGAGTGCATGTGGAAGAGTTTCTTTAGGGAATATAATTCTCATGTCCTAAGGGTTAGTATAGCTTACTTCATCTCATCAACCCCAGCTAGGGAAAAGGCAAGTTGTTTTTGTCTATGTGATGTATTCATAACCAGCCTTAAGCCTACTGAGAGCAAGAATTTTATACTATTTTAGTTTTTTTTTAAAGATTTTATTTATTTACATATATATTTTTTAAGATTTTATTTATTTATTCATGAGAGACAGAGGGAGAGAGGGAGAAGGAGAGAGAGAGAGAGAGAGAGAGAGAAGCAGAGGGAGAAGCAGGCTCCCAAGGAGCAGAGAGCCCGATGCGGGACTCGATCCCAGGACTCTGGGATCATGACCTGAGCCGAAGGCAGACGCTTAACCATCTGAGCCACCCAGGTGCCCTACTATTTTAGTTTTTAGAACTTCTCCTCAACTCATCCACCCCACCTTCCACCTCCCTTGAAGAACACAGCTTTAGATGTTTATAATATGATCTTAACACCTACCCGACTATGGGCTTCTGCCCCAGGCATTTGTGTCTGCCCTAACTTTCTAGCAGCCCATTTTCCTATGTTCCACCCTGGTAGCAACATGTCAATTCTCTTTCTCTCCTCCCCCCCACCCCCCCACCCCGCTTTTTCTCCACAAAGACAGACAATTGTGGATACAGATAGACTGTTCTTGTTAAGTGTTTTTACACTAAGGGGGCTTCTTCATCTTTACATGGGCTTGTAAGTTCTATCAACACTAATAACCATTAGATGTTTTTATGGAGTATGCGGGCCTCTGTATTTTATAAGGAAAAGCTCAATTATATGTTCCTTAAAATACATTTTTCTTGTTTTCATTTTAGGCTTTAAACAAAGTGGAATAGAAAATTCTGTTCGATGAAATTATACCATATTATGTGGTTATAGTAAATGTATGTAATATACAACATTTATACTCCCAACATTCTTCACATGCCTCATATAATGAGCATCTTACTATTAAAATTCTCACAGTAAAATTCACAGTAGGGTAACCACTTACCTTATATACATCAGGGCAAGCATGACTGAGAAGCTTTTGCATTATATTTTGCTTGAAGTAATTCTTATTTATGAAATAAATAGAAAATGTGTCTCCAAAGTAATACATTTTCTGGAGATTACATAATATTTAAAGGAATAAACCTATTTGCCATTCTAATATTTTTCTTACTAGTATATATTGAAATGTGGAATTTATTCAAGCCAGAGATAGGGCAGCTTCCTATACTTGAGGCTCTGCTAGACCCTTGCCCTGTGACTTTGGACTAACTCCTCCCCTCCGTATCTGTTTCATTTTAGTGTGCAAATGGGAATGTTATTTGTCCTACTCTATTTTACAAAGTGTTGGAAGGATTACAAACAATACTGTAATAAACACTTTATGCATATTTATTCATATAACAAGTATTTATTGAGCATCTAATATGGGCCAGGTATTATTCTAGGTACTACGGATACTGTAGTGAACAAAAACAAACCAAAACCCTTCCATTCCATAAATAAGTAAATAAACAAAATGTATGTTATGTTCATAATTGCTAAGGTGAAAAAAATTAAATTGGGGAAGGAAATAGAGGTTAGAGGAGCTAGGAAGACCTCAATGAGAAGTTGACATTCAAGTCAAAACTGGAAGAAAATGCAAAAGGAGACATGGAGAGACTCTGAGGAAGAACAATCCAGGCAGAGAAAACAAGCGCAAAGGCCCTGAGGTTAAGAATGTACCTGGTGTGTTCTAGGAATAAGGAAGCCAGCATGGCTGATGCTATCTGAATGAGAGGAAGAATAGTAGAAAATAGCATCAGAGAGGTAACAAGGAGCATACCACAGAGGGCCATGTCTCCATGAGTCCATGTGCAAGAGTTTCTTCAGGATATATAATCCAGAAGTGGTATTTCTGGGTGGTAACATATAAGTATATATAATTTTGCTAGATACTACCAAATTGCTCCCAAGTGTACAAGTTTACACTTTCATGAGCTTTTATTTGAGTTCCTGTTATTCTACATCCTTCCAATTCTTGACCTTTTCATACTTAAATCTATGGTCTTCTGACAGATACGAAATAATATCTGTTGTCATTTGAATGGATATTTTCTTAACAACTAGTGAATTTGAAGATCTTTTCATCTGTTCCCCCGATTCTTCCTTTTGTAAATCTTGTTCATATTCTAATTTTCTATTAAATTGTTTTTTTCTTATTGACTTCTTTATATGTTCTAAATATTAAATCCTTTGCTAGTTAAATATGCTGCTATTGTATTCTCCATGTCTATGGCCTCTCTGATTTGTTCTTATGGTATGTATTGATGCATAGAAGTTTTAAATTTTAATATATTCAGTTTTGTCAGTCTTTTCCCTTATGGTTTATGCTTCTTGTCTTGTTTAAGAAATCATTTCCCAGGGGCACCTAGGTGGCTCAGATGGTTCAGCATCTGCCTTTGGCTCAGGTCATGATGTAATTTTTGCAATGTATTTCATGCACATCCAATGTTAGATTTATTCTTAAGGCCGTTTTTGCTGTTGATTTTAAATGGTGCTTCTTTTTATATTTTGTCATTGTTTATTCCTGGTGAATGAAGAATGCAATTTTTTTCACATTGGTCTAATACCCAGTGAGCCTGCTGAACTCTCTCATTAATTCTAATAATTTTATTATAGATGCTCTTGGGTTTTCTATGAAAATCATATCATAGATTTCATATCATCATATCAATATGATTTCTAAAAAATCATGTCACCTGAGAATAAAAACAGTATTATTTCTTCCTTTGTGATTCATATACATTCTATTTCTTTATCTCATTTTAAGTCATTGACTAGGCCCTCAGTACAATCTTAAAGCAAATGCTTGGGGATATTTTTGTTGCATTGCTTATTTTAAAAGAAATGAGCCTGACATTTCATCATTGTGTAATTAATATGAAGAATGGATACTGTATGTTTTTTAAGAATGTATACCTAATGTTATCAAATGCCTCTTCTGCTTTTGAGATAATTATATAGTGGGGTTTTGTGTGTGTGTGTGTGTGTGTGTGTGTGTGTGTGTGTATGGTTTTACTTTCTAAATTTTATAAGGTAAGTTTTACTGGTGAATTTTTTAAGTGTCATGATGTACTTTCTAATGGATTGCTGGAATAGATTTGTTAATACTTTGTGGTCAATTTATTTAATATTCTATGTTGTTTGGGGGGAAATATCTTTTAATTAATGGGTGCAAATCTGTGTGTGTGTGTGTGTGTGTGTGTCCAGTATATCAAGGCTGTTAATTATGTTGTTAAATTTTTCTATATCTTGCCAAATTTTTGTCTGTTTCATTTATCAATGACTGCTTTAACAATTGTGGATTTGTCAGTTTTTCTTTATAACATGTACATTTTATCCCTGAATATTTGATTACGCATAGGCAAATTACAGATGTCATATTTTTCTAGTGAGGTGAACCTTTTGTCATTGTGTTGTGATTCTCCTTAGCTCTGATAATGCTTTTTGCCTTAAATTTTAATGCTTTTTGCCTAAATATTAAT